>NC_092502.1:32213537-33509162 GCF_047511675.1 Marmota flaviventris
AGTGACTCTATTTCCCTTCCCAGTAGCCCGGTCTGTCCCTGCTGCTTACCTCAGGCCTCCCACTCAGGTGTCCGTCATTTGTCCTGCCCTCTGTGTTGATTGATGATCTACTCATTGTTCCCTCTCTGTCTCTCTCTGAAATCACATATCTTCATTACACATCTCTTGGCCACAGTAGCAGATGGCGGCAGTGGCCACCCTTATCTCCTGGCCCTCACTGTTCCTACACACTAAAGGCATCCGCTCATTTCTCAGCCTCCCCTCAGATTTTCCCAGGATGCAGGAGCCTACTCAGTCAGTGCACAAGGCAGGCCAGGAATGTCAGGGAGCTAATGTCCCCAGCAACAGCCTTCAGCCAGCCATAAACACGAGTTGATGGATGAGCATCCACTCTGCAGGAGCTTTCGCAGGTGCAGGTGAATTCTACCTCCTTCTCCCAGAGCTGCCTGCCCAGATGGTTTAAGTGCACTGCTCCTGGCTTCAGCCTGCTCACCAATAGTACCCTGTTGATTTTTTTCTCTTCCATATGTCATTTCTCCATCCAGTGCTTCCTGAGATCACCTCTCAGTAAACTAACCTCACTCAAATCCTACTGAGGGTCTGATTCTGGAGGAGCCACTGATTCTAGAGGGTTACCCCAAACCAGGCCCTGTGCTCTGCAGACCTTGCGCAGCAGGAGTGTTCTCTTCCTTTTTCCTGGCCATCTTTAGGAGAGAGCCAATCTTGTCCTGGAAATGGGAGGTCAAGGCCAGGAGGAAGCGGTCAACTGTATTGTAGCCCCTAAGGCAAGCACCTCCTTTGTGTGGTGCTGGGATGAAATGGCAGGTGAGGACCAGAGGCCCCGAGACCCCTCTTCTGAGCTGTGTCTTGTCTGGACCCTTTGCAGTCTCCTCTGTCTCCTCTTCCCAGTCTTCTCAGTGGCAGTTGTACAAGCCAGGCTGCTTGCGGATTGCTCTGTCTCCGTGGAGGTAGCCTAGCCCCTTGGAAACACCCATCCTGATAAGCTGAGGCTAGCAACGTGGCTTCCTATGTGAAGTTGATGTCTTGGGTCATGCTTGACATTACCACGAACAACTTTGTCAACCACCTAGACAAAAGCATTCAGTACAGCCCCCAAGTCACTTTGGGCTGATTAATGAGGGTGCCAAGGGGCTTATGAGGCAGAAGCTTGTGGTTCCCCGCCCCCCATAAGAAAGTGCTTCCACAGGTGACATCTTACAGATACCCTGAGTTGCCAACCACCACCAAAATGAGTGGATTCTGTTTCCGGGTCCTTTAACTGTCCCACTGAATCTTTCTTATCAGCACCCAGGAGTTATTCCATGTGTGAGTGTGACCCGGTTGTCCAGCACTGTCCCCTATGCTCCTGTGTAGCTGGACCTTCTATGCTCCTGTGGCCAGGACTTGTGATCCTAACTGCCCTTCCTTCCCCCTTCTTCTGCTTCCATCATGACCTACATTTCCAGAGCTCTGCTTTCCAAGAACTGCTGGCCCGTGGTGTGACTGAGTAGTCCTCTGTGCTTAGAGCCAATAGATCAACGTGCAACTCTTCCCAGGCAGTCTACGCCCTACATGAGGACAACACCTAAGACTGAGGGAGTGAAGTCCTAAGGAAGGGACTTCTATCACTTTTGGTACAGGCCTGGAGGTGGGTAGAAGCAGGCTTAGCTCATGAAAACCCTCAGCCTGTCCCTGTGGCAGAGCTTTCCTCTTGGTGCAGGCTGCTCTGGCAATGTGCATCTCCAAGCTGAGCAAAAAATCAGATGCAGGCTATCTTTGCACAGTGACACCATCTCTGTTGTCATAGATGTCAGTATGAGAGCTAGGAGCACCTATCCCTCTAAGTCCCATTTCAAATGCAAGGAGAGCTTGGTCCCCAGAGGAAAGAGTTGGTCCTAGAGTATCCCTAGAGTTAGCACTTGAGCATTCCTGATGCAGGAGAGGCAAAGGCAAAGTGTTCTCTTTAATATTCCTGATAATCTTGAACCATTCATTTTTGATGGAGAAGATAGTCAACCTTCCCCACAAGAGCAACAGGATAAAAGATGTGACATAGAATATTGATCCCTCATCTCACCCAGGGGTTTGAAGTAGCTTCTGTAATGATGTTAGGTGGAAGCTCTTGGCCCCAAGGATAACCAAATATGGAAAATTCTAGGCCTGGTCATGTGCCAGGCTTTTAAAAAGAATGTCTTATGTAAATTCAATAGGCAATAGATTGAAAGGGCTTGGAGAGGGCTTGGACTGTGACTCAGAGCGCTGGCAGAGCGCTTGCCTTGCACATGTGAGGCACTGGGTTCCATCCTCAGCACCGCATAAAAATAAACAAGATAAAGATATTGTCCATGTATAACTGAAAAAAAAATTTTTTAAAAAAGAGGGATTGGAGAGTTCTAGAAAAATCTAAAGAAAGATACTTTTAGATACTTTTTCTACTCCCATCATCCATACCATCCCAAGTGGCCTGAATTTCCTGGGCATTAGCAAGGACTGGGAGAAGAGGCTTATCATCACCACTCTCGTCCCAGACCACCAAGGAATGCAGATTATCCATGTCCCTGCACAGGTGTCCTAGGTGATATTGCCAATGGCTGGTGCAAGAGAGGCAATGTAGCATCACAGGTCCATGATTTATAATCTACAATAATTTCCACCAAAGCAGGCAGGAGAAATAAAAGATAACGTGGGATTCTAGAAGCTCTGGAGCATTCAAGCTCATTCTGACTCTTTTGATAGGATGTAAACTGTTTTCACAAAGCCTCATTCTTAGTCCGCAGCCCACATACCTCCTTAAACCCCTCCTCAGACCTTCTCCGGAGGTGGAGCTAACAAAACAGCTTCTGTTCACCCTCTAAATCTAATTTATTCCATTTGCATGTTGATTTTCCTCATTATAATGCCATTTCCACAAGGTGAGAGCCCCATTGTTAGGGCAATCAGGATGATGTATCTGCAGTTCAGCCTTCGCTGAAATCTTCACTGAGTCAAACTCCCACCCTGTTCCTCTCTCATCCCACACTTGTTATCATGTGAATATAAACATTCTACAGTTTCCACCACATTGACCTCCTTCCCCCACTCCTTGTGTCTGTTTCTCTATGACATCATAGTGACCTGTGCATGCATCCCTGAATTCAGGGATTTCATAGATTTTTTCCTATTAGCAATCTCTAACATATTTCTTTCCACCAAAACAACATATTCTCCTTCTGATCAATCCTGCCCACTTCATAGATACATCCTGGAAAGGGTTTTAAAATAAACTCATAAGAAAATTCTACTAGCCTCCTGGAAGAGAAATCACTCAATTCATGTTGTCTTGTCTATAAGTACCAAATGCCAGACTATAATGGATTAGTAGTTGGAACACTTCAAGGACAAAAGGTTATGATCCAAAAATGTTATGGTCTGACTAGATGCTATTCATGTCTGAAGGCGAAAGAAAGGCACCCTTAGATGTGTAGTTCAGACAGACCAGCTTCCTGCTCTTTCTTATTTGAAAAATAATGTGCCTTAAATTGCACTCCACCCAACTGATAAATGAATCAAAATAAATAACTTAGGAGAAGTTATGTCATAAAAAAGTGCCAATGAGATTCAAACTCAATTATAAAATTAAGCATATAATTAGAGTAACATGTTATAACTCAGTGACTATACCAGATAAAGGGCAGAAAGACAGAAATGGAGCGGAAGATTAAAAAATAATAATAAAAGGAAAAATCAAAGTAAGGAAACATTAGTAACAGAAACAGTAAAAGATTTAAACCAAAGAGAGTGAAAGGAAAAACTTCCAAATGAAAAGGCAAAGACTCCCAAGTTGGGTCAAAATAGCACAACTATCTGCATTAAAATTGACAAGTATCCTTTCCTCAGGCTCTGATCTTAGAAATTCCATTTTAGCAATCTTCTCTTCAGATTACATATTTCTCCTTAAGCCACCTCAACCATGAGCAAAGTTTCAAGGACCTCCCAAGTGCTGTGACTCTCACATTTATGACTCCTACTTAGACCTCTGCTCTAATTTCCAGTCCGGTTCATCCAGCAGTCTACTGGGCATTGAGTGCCTCACAGACAACTAGTACTCAAAATGTCAAAATCTAAATTCCTGGTCTTTTTCCATCTACAACCCTCCTCCCAAGACAGAACAAAATGCTGTTCCTCAACCAGTACCTATATATATATCCCAGTGGATGATGCCAGCACTCTTCCTTGTACATAAGCCAATGATCCAGAGCACTTCTTTGTCACCTCTTTCTCCTGTAGCAAACTGGCCCAATCCATCTCTAAAAACATGTGGCTCTCTATCCTACATGTGTCTCAAATTCATTCACTTTTCTCCATCTCCATACAATGATTCCAATTCAAGATACAGTTATTTCTCAGCCAGACTCTCACAATGACTTCCTAACTAGTCTCCCTAACTCCATTTTTGCTCTCCTGGAATCTATTTTTCATCCAGACACTAAAGTGATTTCTTTTCAAAAATGCAGTTGGTGGTAATGTCAATCAGTAGTGTACAAGTAAATATTTAACAACATGCTCTCAATGAGAAAAGCCCTGATTTATAGATTTTGCCAATTTCCATGCTGTGAAGTCAACAAGGATGGTTTTAATTGACCAGTTTGGTGACATTACAGAACAGAGTCAGGAAGAGACATGTATAGCATGCTCTTGTGAACATCTGCCTCCAGCATATCATTGCTTTTAAATCCTCTGCTTAAAAACCCTTAGTGACTTCTCATTCCCTAAAATAAAAGTTCATGCCCTCAGCAGGACCTAAAAGAAGCCCACTAGCCTTTCCAGCCTCAGAGTCTCTGTACCTAGCTAGCCCCACTAGCTGGTAATAGGCTCCTTCCTGCCACAGGCTGTCCATATGGATGCTCTCAGTGCCTCTCCTTTCCCCAGTTTAGTTAACAAATGCATCCTTCAGAGATGAGTCCAAAGGTTCCTTCCTTATTAAACTCTTTCCTCAACACTCCACCAAACGAAGTCATTCCATCATAAATTTTTGTGACACTTAGTAGCTCATGTCATATGCCGTAAAACATATCACCATTGTAATTTTATGTATATTTATGAAATTATTGATTAATGTCTGTCTTTCATATGGCAGTTTAATTTCTATGAGGAAAGCACCATATTTGTTTTATGATAACCATTGTATTTTCTAGTGCCTAACACTTGGCATCATATGAAGTACTTGATAAATTTCCGATGAAAAGACATATACTTAAAGCCAAATGTCCCAAGGAGGTTAAGGGGAAAAGAATAAGTAAAAAAAAACTATTAGTCAAAAATAAAAAAGAAAGCAAATGTGGCAGTTTTAGAGACAAAGTAGATTTCAAGGTAAAATCATTAAATGAAATAAAAGGAGGTCATTTTCTGGTGATAAAATCCATAAAGACAATAGAGTGATCACCAAGTTTTATGAACCAAATAATAATAACTGCTATCATGGGTAGGAGTGTAAGGAAAAGTAAGAGCTCAGTTTTATTGTAAGAACTTCACATGCCAATAGAACTGAACAGAAAGGCCAGAAACAAACCTAGAATACATGTGTGTTAGCCAGCTTTTCATGGCTGTGACAAAATACCTGGATAAAACAACTTAAAGGAGGAGAGATTTATTTTGGCTCACAGTTTCTGGGGTCTCAGTTCCTAGTCAGCCAACGCCATTGCTTTGGGCCTATGGTAAGGCAGAACATCATGGTAGAAGGGCTGGTGAAGGAAATCTACTCACCTCATGGCAACTGGAAAGTAGAAACAGAGAAAGGAGCCAGGGACAAGATATAGTCCCCAAGGCCATGCCCCAAAGGACCTCCCTGTGGTTCTCCTTTCCACAGTTTTCACCATCTCCCAATAATCTATATCCATTGATGAGGTCAGAGCCCTCCTGATCCAATCATTTCCCAAAATTCCCACGTCTGAACATTTTGCTGCATTGGGGAATAAGCCTTCAACTCTGGGAACACTGAAGATTCAAACCATAGCAACAAGATACTAACCCAAGATAGTATTTCCTAACAAAAGACTTTCTTCCTAAAATGTAAAGAAAGGATAGATAATTTTCAGATGGTAGTGGGGAAATGATTAAGTATTTGTATTTAAAAGGAATCACTCCATGTGTCAGTTGCTTGTCCCAAAGCACTCTCATAGGACACTAACAGCCATAACAGGAAAGGGTTTTGTAGTCAAATAAGTGTAAGAGACACTATGTTAATCAAAGTTAAACAAGTTTCTTTATTGCAGGACTTTAAAATTTGGGGTGTTATTTGCACTGTACGATTCTAAGAGGGACCTACAGCACACACTATTTCCAGAATTACTGGACCAGAGATTATTTCATGAGACTATTTCATGAAATCACTTAGGAAATGGAGACTTAAAGTACTAAGTATAACACATAAAATCATTTTAGAACCTCAAATAAATATGAGTAGATGTTTTTGTGCTTTTGTTCAGGAGAATAAGGCTCCAAAGAAGGAGGATATAATTAGGGAAAATGTTGATATATTTGGAAAGACATAAAATCTTTAAGTTTCTGAATATCAGGGAAAGAGCTTTGGGTTTTATTCAAAAAATTGGGCGGGGGGGGGGGCAGTTAGGAAAGAATTTATAAAAAGCTTTCAATAGAAAGATGACCATCCAAACATAGAAGTTTGTGAAGATCGTAAGCAGAGTACATACCCACTCACGTCCATCCACCCTATGCATGATCATTAAATACTGGAAAGTTGCCAAACCTCCCTAATAATCAAAAGAAGGCAAATTAAAACAGGAGGTGACATTTAAGCTGAGACCTGCTTTGGCTACGGAATTGGCAATTTTTAATGATGAAAGTCAGTTTACAAAGGTAGAAGAAAATGGGAATGTTCAAATGTAACCACTGGGAATATAAAATAGTCCCAACTCTGTGTCCAGTCATTTGGCAGGACCTATTTGTCAAATCTCCTTTGGAAAAAACAAAGCGTCTTTGATTCAATAATTCCACATCAAGCAATTTATCACAAAGCAAAAAAAAAAAAAAAAAATCAGCAATTGCTTAAAGATTTATGTAGAAGGATGTTTACTATAGCCTTGTTTATAATAATGGAAGTACTAGAAGAAGCCCAAATGTCAAGCAGTGATTGGTTAAAGAAATTATGATATGCTCTATACACTGAGATATTATTCAGCCTCTAAAAATTATGACTTGTGGAAATATTCACAGAAAGAATGGTAAGTTTAAAAGCATCATGTAAAACTACTTCCAATTTTGTAAAAATACATATGTATATTTATGTAACTGGAAAAGACTAGGGTGAAATATATCCAAATGTTGAGTTATTCTCTCTGGAAAACATTCCATTTATTTTCTAACCATCCCCCACAGCTCTGCGTCTAATCCAGCAACCAAGTCTGATCGATTCAACTTCCCAAACACAACCTGAATCTTGCCTACTTCTCTCCATACCCACCACTCTGCTCTAGTCAAAGCCACCATCATCTTTCATCCTGACAGACCTAAAACCTGCTCATTGGTCTCCCTCCCTCCTTTTTTGCCCTGTTATGGTCCAATCTCCATGGCCTTGCCAGAGTAATCCATTTCCAATGGAAATCGGATTACATTACCTCCTGCTTAAAACACTCCATAACACCTTGAATAAAACCCAAAGCTCTTTCCCTGGCTATGGCTTTGAGGTCCCTGGAAGTCCACTGTCTGATCTCATCTCCAGCCATCTTCCTCTCCAGCTGTGCTTCATTTCAGCCTCTCTGCCTTACACACCCTAACGTGGCCTTGGCAGTAGTGTCTGTTTCCTCTTCCTGGGTGCTCCCCCATCTCTTTACACAACTAACCCTTTGTCAGATCTCAGCTTAAATGTCACCTCTTCTAAAGGCCTTGCTGATCACCCAAAGTAGCCATCCTGTCATTACCTATCAAATCAATTTAATTCTCTGCCTAGCACTCATGACCATCTGATTTTTTTTCTTATATGTTGATTTATGTGTTGTGCAAACTTCCCCCACTAGAATATAAAATTCATCCCGGCCTGCTAGATCACTTAGAACTCTGCCTGGCACTGAGTTGGCAATAAATGCTTGCTGGATGAATGGATCTGAACGAAACTGAAAATGTTTCATCAAAACTGAAGAAAGGTAAATCATGACAGACAACTTAACCAGTGGTCTTCAAAAATCAAATACAGTACTCTGGTAAACCTCCAGGCTTGAAGGGGTACCCTGTCCTCGCACGGGTGCCCCACTGCTAGCAAGTGGGTAATCCCTCCCCTGTCTAGCCTACCAGACCAGAAAATGACATTAATGGGGACGGGCAGGTGGAATGGATTTGCACGGTGTCCCCTGCTTCAGAAACAAATAGGACTATTAAGCTTTTGCAGGTCTCTGGAGAGCTCATCTAGGTTTCAGTGAATTCCAATGAGCTCCAGTTTTAAACAGGCAAGATTTCAGCTCTGGATCATAGCTCAACTGAAAGAGAGAACAGCTCAGGTTTTCTTTGCATTACAACACCTGGAATTTCTCTTTCCCTTTGTGACAGCCTGAGGAGTCAAGGGCAGAGAAGATAGTGTGACCAGATGCCTTTTAATGAGATAGAACCCAAGAAGTAGTCTCCAGTCTGACTGTAAGCTTAAATATCTGGCCAATGATACACACAGCAGGGCACAAAAACACATGAAAAAATTGCCAGATTTAGTTTTGTGGTTTTGGCTATACCAAAATCACATATTGAGAACATAAGGATCCCTAAAGGACACCAATTTATTATCTTGGTGTGGGATAAATTTGAATCAGGTACAATCCAAGACTGCTATGTGAAGATCCATCACTTGACTGGTGAGTGGGCCTAGCCAGCCACCCAGAATTCCACTTCACAGTGGTTTCTGCTTAACTTTGGAATATCAGATCTCTAAAGGACAGATTTCTGCCTGCTTTGTTCACCATTGAATCCCTGGTGCCTTGAGCAATACATAGCAGACGCTCAATCAATAAGTCTCAAATAAGTTAATACAGGAATGGTATTTTCCCCATTCAGTGAGCATTCACTATCTACCTTACCTGTCATCCCCACCATAACTCGAATACTTCATTCTCTTACCTCTGCCATCAGGTGGGTTTTGCAAAGGAAGACCTGGAAAATTAGGTGCTATGAATCTTTCATGCAGCTCATGTCCATTTGAAAAGTTGGTGTTTCTTTCCTTTGGAGGATGTTATATGTTCTTCATTGTGTTGAGTAGATATTGTGAAGAGGCAAAAGAGTCCTTGAAAAGAACCTCTCCCTGTTGGCTGCCATGTTTAGAGAAACATGAAAAGACCATTGGCCATGGATTTGGCATATCTGGGTTCAGATTCCATCTCTTTCATTAACCTGCATGAACTTAGACAAGTCACAAACTCTCTGAGCCTCAGTTTAAAAATGATAATGAAACCATCCTTGCCCAGCTCCCGCAGGAGTATAGTGGAGTGCTGATGAAAGAATAGATATAACTGAATAACCTTTAAGATCGCTGTTACTCCAAATTGTTATTTGAATTAACTCTCAAGGGAAGTAGCCTATCTGTGTTTGGCTTGGTTCATGGGGTTTGGTATCTATTCTTGGGTACTTGGGGAGATTTTTGCATATAAATGAGGTATTCCATATAAAATATTTCCAAAGTATGTTTCCTTAGTGAGCACTCAATAAATGTTAGGGTCACAAGTAAATGCCTCCAAAGATTCCTTCTGGACCCTGAACACAACTTTTATCTAGACCCAGTAGTCAATGAGGGTGTATGTGTATGTGTATGTGTGTGTTATTCAGGTATTGACTGATGTGTAACAAATTACCCCAAAATCTAGCAGCTTAAAACAACTACCATTGTATCACATTTTTACAAATGCTGAATTTGAAACATGAATAGGGCTCAGCTGGGTGATTCTTCTGCTCCAGATGGCATCTACCAGAGTACAAACTAGTGTCAGTACTGTCCCAATAATGGCTGAGCTATACTTGAGTATCCTAGCCAGTGTCACTCCACATGGTTGGCATCTTGGCAAGGCTAGCTGGAAGGCTGGGCTCAGCTGGACCTTTACTCTCTCCCCACACAACACACCTTTGTAGTCTCAGAGCATCTTCACATTGTCTCTCCTACAGGGTAGTCAGATCTCTTACATGGTAGCTCTGGTCCAAGATTGGGGGTTCTAAGAGACCCATGTGGAAAATGCAAGATTTCTTAGCCTCAGAAGTCAAGGTCATGGCTGTCACATTCTCTTGGTCACACATGTTGGGAATTAGACTCTGCTTCTCAGAGGGAAGAGCGTCAGAGAATGCGTTGACCTCTTTCATCTACCATAAGTGATAACACTGATATTTGGGGGGGGGCAGGGTGTAACCAGGAATTGAAGTCAGGGGCATTCGATCACTGAGCCCTATTTTGTATTTTATTTAGAGACAGGATCTCATTGAGTTTCTTAGTACCTCACTTTTCCTGAGACTGGCTTTGAACTTATAATCCTCCTGTCTCAGCCTCCCGAGTGGCTGGGATTACAGGTGTGTACCACTGCGCCTGGCAACACTAATCTTTTTGTAGTGGCACCTTGAGTAATATGAGAGAAAATGAGGTCAAATGTAGGCTCCATGGGAAAGAGCCTGGTGATTTCCATTGTCTGCTGTGAAGTGGGGCATCCCGTATTTGCCACCTCAAATGTAGAACTTCCTGCCTGAGAGTGCACACTGCAACCTCCCGTCTACCTGGTTGCATTTAATTATTTTGTCCAATAGAGAGCAGTATAGGAAATTTTTTTGTTCACCACTACTTTATGGAATAGTAGGGACTTAGATCTGTTTGGGAATTGGCGTCTTTATAAGATGCCCTTTTCTTCTAAGCCTTATCTGTGGAGCCCTTTCTAAAGACTTCACCAGTCATTCTCTATAGCTTTGCCAAGTTAGAGTTGGCATCGATGCATCTCTGTGTCTAATTATGTGTTGCTCAATAAATAGTCACTTAAGAACGTGAATGATTCTGTTACTAACAAAATGGATTCATGATGAAACGTACATCAGAAATGTGAGGGAGAAAGGAAGGCGGGAAGGCAGGAAGAAGCAAGCTGATCTGTTCATCATTTTGGAAAGCCATATTTCACTCTTTTGCTCTGTAGAGTAAAATTTTGACATGGTGTGTTTGTCCAAAGCAACACACGTGGTGAGCTAAGGCATGCCTGAACAGCTGTCCCCCCACTTTTGCTCATTCACCAGTGCATCTGTAACCAAACTTGTAAGGGCTCTGACTTGGCCATTCTGCTCCCACGTCCTGCTGAGATGAGAGTGATGAACTAGAGACTTTAGATTCATTTCCATGGCAACAAATATCACTGTCTTAAGGCCACTCCTTGAACCCATTGAAAATGCCACTTTCCTATTAAGCCCAACCCCTGGGAGATGGTGGGCTGTATGCAGAAGCAGCAAGACCCACCCCACAGGGCCCTGGCAACTGGAACAGGATGGCTTCAGAAGGAGAATGTCTGCATGCCCACAGGAACAGCAGGTGAAACAAAGACAATTAACTAAATTGGTTTTTCTCCAATTGTTTCTTCTCTTGTAAAGTTTACCCCTAGTGTGAAAATCTCACTTCCAACTTAGATTCCACACCCAGGTAGCTTTATATCTAGAGACTGGAAATTGGTTGGACAAGGAAAAATTGCACCTCGCATTCCCCAAGTGTTTTATAAGTGCTTTATATATCTTGTGATTGTCCAATCTTTCTCAAGTACTAATTATGAGCATTTATTTACAGCTCACATCTCAAATGTTCATGGTATGCAGTGTGTGTCTGCAACCAATGACTTGCCATTAATCAATAATCAGATTTGTAAAAACAAGGACGTGTGAACTCTGCTACAGACCCAATTACCCTGAAACAGGACTGGATGGAGTTTATCCTCTAATTGAGTTGCATTCTTGGTATGGAGTGAGCTGATGGATTGTGGAAGGTCATGGAGGATACTGATCTCAGGCAGAAAGTGGACGCCTTATAGGGGATGGATTCCTAACTTACCAGGACCTATCCTCCTTATTAAAGGCAACCTGAGGAGTCCAGAAACCCATAATATTGTGTGTATATCTGCTTTGCATCACTGTGACCAAAATACCTGACAAGAATAATCTAGAGGAGGAAAAGTTTATTTGGGTTCACAGTTTCAGAGGTATCAGTCCATGGTTGACCAACTCCATTGTTCCAGGACTGAGGTGAGGTAGAACTTCATGGCAGAAAGGTGTAGTGGAAGAAAGATGCTCAGCTCCCCACAATCTGAAAAGAGAGAGAGAGCACATGCGCACACATACCAGGGACAAGATAATCCCAAAGGCTTGCCCCCAATGACCTACTTCCTCCAACCACACCCCACCTGACTACAATACCACCTAGTAACCCATTCAAATTATTAATCAAACGGATTAGTGCACAGTTTAGGTTGCAGCTCTCATAATCTAATCATTTACTTCTGAACATTCCTATGTTGTGTTTATAGGGGAGCACCTCATATCCAAACCATAATATTAAAAAATGCAGATGGCCTAAAAGTCCGGGAAGTTTAGGAGCCTGTGGACCTGCAATTAAGAGCACAATTCCAGATCGTGAAGAAGGCATTTTTCTGGAAGTACAGGCTTAGCATTAGGCCCCAACCTTGATGTCTCTTTCAACTTGACTGTAGTCACAGCTTAACTTTTCTCCCCCTTATCCCTGGGGTAAGGGTCACGAGCACAAACTCTGGTGGCAGGCAGTCCCGGGGGTAGGGTCTCACTCTGTTTTCCCACTTGAGAATGATACAGTCTACCTTGTGAGATTGTGGTGGACCTGAATTGAGTTCATGTCTGTTTTAGTCAGCTTTTTCACCACTGTGACCAAAAGACCTGACAAGAACAATTTCTAGGAGGAAAAGTTTATTTGGGGGGGGGGGTCATTGTTCAGAGGTCTCAGTTCATAGATGGCCAATCCCATTGCCCTGTGCCAGAGCTGAGGCAGAACATCAGGGTGGAGGGCATGGCAGGGGAAAGCAGGTTGGGATGCTGCACCAGGAAGCAGAAAGAGAGCGCCACTCGCCCTGGACAAAATATATATCCCAACAGCATGCCCTGGAACTCACCTCCTCCAGCCACACCCCACCTACCTACAGTTACCATCCAGTTAATATTTATCAGGGGACTAGTGCACTGATTAGGTTAAAACTCTCATAACCCAATTATTTCACCTCTAAACTTTCTTGCATTGTCTCACCCATGAGCTTTTGGGGGGCATCACATATCTAAACTGTAACGATATCCTTAGGGCACTTTGCATGGAACCTGACACTCAATAAGAGCTCAGCCCACATCAGTACCATCATGGTCCTTGTCATCAGCATCACCCAAGTAATGACTCTATGGGCAATTGGCTTCCTGAATGCAGACTGCCACTGATGTGGGCCACTGAAGGGCAAACCAGTTGAGCCACATCCAGGACTTAGGTTGAAGCTCTCCACAGAAGAGATCTTTCACAAGGTTACAGTCTATATAAGGCTTTTGCGTTTGCTATATTTTTAACCCCATGTGTGGTATCCATAGAAGCCAACCACTGAAGTCCGAGAGAGCAAGCTGAAATCCCTGTGTGGAAGTGTGACCGTGTGTCAGGTGACAGTGGCTCATTTCTGAAAACCCAGAGCTAAGACTTAAGGAAACTGCTAAGAAGGAAGACATTTGCCTTTCACATGGTAAAAGGGGATGATGGCTGAGTCTCAGAGTTTACTCTGTCAATAATGAAGCAAGTAGAGGGGCAGGGACAACCCCCTTCATCATGTGTCACTGCATGCCAGCCCTGTGCTAGGGACTTACACATTCACACACACACTTGGAAAAAAAAAAAAAAAGAAAAAAAAAAAAAGCTTTTTAAGTTCATGTTAGTGGTCATGGCCATGGAGAAAGGGACCGCCCAGAGAAAGAAAGAGTAAGCCCTCATCAATGTCTAGAGTCCAGAGAGGTCTGCTTCTGCAGACTGAAGACAGGAGGCCTCTGTGGGCACCTCTGATCCTGAGCAGTCACTTTTGCTGTTTGGCCACCTGGTGCTCAGGGCCTTGGGCTCTGTGGCTGCCAAGCTGAGCAGGGCATCAATGCCTCAGCTCACAGGTCTCGTGCACTAGGATGTCCTTGGCAGCTGCCTTGCTGTGGATAGCCGGAGCCAGGAATGGACCTGCCCCCACCCCCTGTGGTCCCTGTGTGCCGACTCTGGGCCAAAGTTCCCCATAAGCCTGTCGAGCAAGGCCCTGGGAAGGTCCCACCTGGGGTCCATTTGGAGGCGGTGGCAGTGTGACTTCAGCAAAAGTGCCAGCTCAGGGACCCTGGGACATGCCAGAGAGTCATAGATCATAGCCCAGATGGTGCAGCAGCTCCTTCTTCTGCTGTGACACATGTGACAGATTACATCGCACTACGCCAGAAGTCCTGCCCGTCTCTTCACATGTTGAGTGCAACCCCATTTATATACATACACACTAAGTTTTTCAGAGTACAAGTGGGGAAGAGAGAAATTATTACAGGGATAAATTTACATCCGCTCAAAATTCTTTATCTGTAAGGTAACTTATTCCCAGTGTGGCACCCCCAGACACTGTTACACATTTCACTAAGGGGAGTTGATGTCTGGCTTTAGAGGGTAACTCTTCTCCCACTAAGGACTTCAGGAGAACACTTGATGTAACTGTCTTCCCAGGCATGCGTGTGCCCTCTCCGCCCCACCCCACCTCTCAACTCTCTCTCTCTCTTTCTACCTGTGCATACCCAATTCTACCAGAAGGTCCTGCCATGGAGCAAAGATCCTGTGCACCTCCCCAGAGAGATAGGAACCCCTGTACTTCTCTAGAACCATATGGTCAGATAAAACCTCTAAGAAGGGTGTGTTATCCTTGGCACAGGTGGTAGGAAAGTCCTGGATCATCTTTCTGGAGCCGCAAAGGCTCTTCCAACTACAGAGGCTTCAGCCCTGTGGGGCTTCTTGGTGTATAGGACCATAGCCCCATATTGACTGGACAGAATCACTGGGCGTGGGGGCCAGCGGTCTGTGTTTTACCCCTGCTCCCTCCTTCAACTATGAGCATGAGTGGCTGGAAGCACTGAGAGGAGCTGTCTGAGCATCACTCCTATCCCTGACCTGCAGACCTGCATGTTCCCCTGACCCCTAGTGGAGTCCAGCAGCTCTCTGGGCTCAAGAGGCCTCGAGAAGAGAGGAGTCCATCAGATAGGGAAATGCAAGTCTCTGACCTGGACAAATATAGTTCAATTGCCAGTGGGGCTCCTTCCACTTAGGCTTCTGGTTTTTTTCCTTGAGAATGGGGTGCAGGCTGCAGACATTGACAAAACGAGGGGCCTTCTAGTTCTCGAGAACCTTCTGGTGAACCCAGAGTGTTGGGTGCTGCCCATGAGCTGGAAGATACTGGTTTTCATCTGTGCTCTATAGCTATAGAAATTGAAGCCCAGGGAGGTTAAGGTCCAAGGTCCAAGGTCACACAGCTGCTTAAAGCAGAAGTAGCATTGTAACCCAGGACGGGCAGATTCCAGAGCCTCTGCGCCCTCCCCACTTCACAGCTGGGGCCAGGAGGGGACAGTGAGAGCTAATCCATAGCAAGGAAATCCACTGTTACCAATGTTTCAGTACTTTCAGATTCGGTAAAACCAAACTTCTGCTGGGCCTTTGGGCATCCGAGAGACCACACTGAGAATATGACAAGAGACCTGGGATTGGGTTTGGTTTAGAGCTTGAAATCTCTGCATTTTCTTTCCAGAACTTGCACTGGCTTTGGAAAAGAGGAGATATTTCCACCCGGATTTGGTTGAGGTCATGGCAGCAGTGGCTAATTCAGAGGGAGGTTCTGTCCATGTTTTAGAAGACCAGAGATTGTCTGCCTAGGATTTGGAGGCTAACAGGACTGAGGCTCGTGCCTACAGCCCCCACGGCTACCAATTTTGCCACCTTCAACTCTGCTTCCAGGCCCTCCTGACACACTCTGCAGGAGGCACAGAGTCAGTACTGATCGTCCTCTAACCAGTGGCCACTTGGTTTCCTCTGCTGCTGATTGGCCATAGGAGCTCTGTTAGGAATAATCAAATTGTTAGTCTCAACTCTAATGATCTTTGCCTGGAGATCAACTTCAGGACATTGGCCAATTAGGGGAGCGGCAGATCCAGGAGTGCAGTGCTGCCCACCTGCTAGGAGCCCATGCAGTGACGGCAGCTCATTACGCAGGAGACCCAAGTGCCCTGGTCCTGTCCATCAGCTCAGCTCCAAGAGACTAGAGAGGAAGAGCTGCTCTTGCATCTGCAGACTCCCAGCTGCGCTTTGCTCCTTGGGTCCTCCCTCCACGGGAAGAGCCTCCCTTTGGTCAGACATAAAGGACAAGACTCATGGTTTCCGCAGCACATTCCATGTTTTGATATTTTCTAACTGGAAAATCTCTTAGAGCAGCAGGTCACTCTCAGAGATGGTGGCTAGTCAGAGGAGATGGGAGCTTCAGGAGAAGCCAAGACTGGTTCAGCTCCACCACCCCCTACATTGAAGAGGAGCAGGCTGCTGTGCCAGGAGAGGGTCTTGCCTCCCAGCGTCCTTAGCACTTGGGACTGAAGGCCTGGAGCCTACCTGAGTGGCTCCTGCTTCCTGTCCCCTCACCCAGCTTCACACATTCTCTCTTCCAGGGCCCTGTCTTTGCCTTTGAAACCCACTCTCCTCCAGAGCTGGCTGTGGACCAGGAGGAGCTCTCTGCCGCAGCAATGGGCTAGTGAGACAGTCGCAATCCTGTGACTATGTGTTCAGGTCCATCTCTCCTCTAGAGCCTTTGTGTAAATCAGAATAAAGGCACCCACTTTGGGCTAATAGAACTCTGTGGGCTCTTGGCTTGGCAACCCCCCACCCCAAAAAAATGGCATCCCTTCATTCAAAAAAATATGGCTCTATGCCAGGGCATAGGTGGACAAGCAGAGGCATGAACTGAATTTCATTCCCCACTGGGCTTATTGTGCAGTGTACAAACTGCTCTGCTGTATATGGCAGCCATGAATTGTATAATAGTGTTGAGGGCAGGATCCCAGTCTGTCTTATTGTCTGCTATATTCCCAGGGAGCCATGGGTACCTAGTCCATAGTAGGAACACAAAATTATTCTATGAGTGAATCATTTAATTAATCCTTAAAAGTCTACATTTATACTTTGAGAGAAGAACCCAGAAGGCTATTCAAAAAAAAAATGGATCTCTAACAGTGAAGACCCAGATGTCACAAGAATCTTAGGTCAGTTGGGCCTAACTCATTCCTCACAGAAATCCCCTATCACTTTTCCAGGCTTCCTGTTGAATAAATTTAACTCACATTCACAATGACTTTTCCTTGTGCTCCTCCTTGCCATCTCTGCACAACTCTTGCTGTGGGCCTGTCAAACCTCAGGCCTGGAGGGTCTGGTGTAAGGGCCTCATCGCCTGGGGATGGCCTCATCTTGTGTGTGCCAGAGTCTAATCACCTTGTTCTGGGTCTCCTGCTAAGGGACAAATCCAAGCTGGGACAGGTATCCAAACAGGTTGGGGACAGGTATCCAAACAGGTTGGGGATAGGTATCCAAACTGGTTGTGAACAGCTTCTGGGACAAGCTGTGGGTATTAGCTAATTTTTTGGTCACATTAAAAAAAATTAATATTACAAAAATTTATAAATTAAAAATCACATAGTAAAATGTTTTCCAAGTTGCTAACAAAATCACCTGTGAAGACAATCTGATATATATCAAGCACTTATAGTGTCTGGAACATAATAGATACTCATTGGATCTTTTCTATCAATAGTCATTTGAAGTAGATTAACACACTGTCCAAAATTTGCCCACAATCTGATACAGGTAAGAAATCTTGCCCCATAAAGGAGTTTCATTTTGTTTTTTACAGATATTCTTTTAATTGAATCATCTGTTTAGTAGGAAGGGGGAAAAGACCTCACATTTTCTGTCCCACTGTGTGCCAGAGACTGTGCTAGGAGCTTTATGTTCATGATCGTGTGTTTTTCTCTCTACTGGCCTCAGGAGAAGGTTTATCCTCTGATTTTCCAGATGCAGAACTCAATGTCGTTAGGCCCTAAAGGCCATCCTCTTTCCCTGGCCCGGTGTTCAGAAGCAAGCCCAGCAATAAGAAGGCTCTGTGGTGACCTTTGAGCTGAAGGTGGCCCGTGGAGTCCACTGCCAGCTTCTGTCCAGACCAACCACACTTCAGACCTAGAGGAGCAAGAGTGCCTTTCAGAGGGACACCATTATCTGCCCCTGCAGTGTCTAAGCATCACCAGCAGGGGCATGGTAGAGGACAGCAAATCCAAGGAAGTAGGAGGAAACCCAGGTGCCCTGGACATCATAATCTGAGCAACTCCTGGGAGAACACGGAACTCATTGAAATATTGTCATTTCCTTGTCTCTAGTGTGTTGAATAAAAATATCACCTCTTTTAACCCCATCTGCAAACCAATCCCTCCTGGTTGTGTATCTTTCAAGCTCTGTGACTCCCATGAATCCCCAGGTCCCCCAGGAAAGCTCTGACATGACTCCACCACTCTGACATGACTGAGCCCTAATCTTCCCTGATCTGGCCTCCTGCATTTCCCGAGTCTCCACTGGTAACCACCTGTAGTAGAATCACTCTGAGCAGGTGCTCAAATGTGCCCTGACTTTGCACTGCTAGAAAGTTCAGGGGATACCACCTGCCTTGGAGCTGCTGCAGGACTCAGGTCGGAGACATACCCTGAAATCACAGGGATATGGACCATCTTCCCCACAAGGATGATGCTCTGAGGATTCTTGGCAGAGGCACAAGGAGGTACCCAAGATTGCAAGGCAGGAGGCCTCCCTGGGGGTAGAAGGCAGGCATGCTCTGGCTCACACTGCAAACAGGACAGCCCAAGATACTGCCTGGAAGCATTTAGGACTGATGTTTCTGCTGATGTAGACAGAAGCTGCAAATGTCAGAAGGGCCAGGCTGGGGCTGCTGCCTCTAGGAAATCGGGGCGGGGAAGGGGAATAGGAGGTGATGCTGGCGGGTGTCTGGTCAGGAAACAGGTCACCCGTTAATTTGTCAGCTGGGGTCAGCGCCAACCTGTCATGATGGAAATACCAGGTTGTTCCTTTCTCTTTCTGTTTCCCCTGAACAGTACAAATGAAGCTTCAAAACTGGAGCCCCCATATGCACAGTGAGCTCACTGGGAGAAGCTTGGGCATCGTTTCTAAGCTGTAGCAACTTATAGCTCATAAAGGACAAATAAATTAAATTTGACAAGATTTCCTTTTCAAGTGGTCCAAATGACACGTCCTTTTCAAATCAAACATGTATTTTCTAATCAGAGGGAGAATGGTTAAATTTCACAAATTTTCACTTGATAATTGTCCAATTGTAATTTTTTTTTTTTTTAATTTTTTATTGTTGGCTGTTCAAAACATTACATAGTTCTTGATATATCATATTTCACAATTTGATTCAAGTGGGTTATGAGCTCCCATTTTTACCCCATATACAGATTGCAGAATCACATCAGTTACACATCCATTGATTTACATATTGCCATACTAGTGTCTGTTGTATTCTGCTGTCTTTCCTATCCTCTACTATCCCCCCTCCCCTCCCCTCCCCTCCCCTCCCCTCCCCTCTTCTCTCTCTGCCCCCTTTACTGACATTCGTTTGTCCCCCTTGTATTATTTTTCCCCTTCCCCTCACTTCCTCTTGTATGTACTTTTGTATAACTCTGAGGGTCTCCTTCCATTTCCATGCATTTTCCCTTCTCTCTCCCTTTCCCTCCCACCTCTCATCCCTGTTTAATGTTAATCTTCTTCTCATGCTCTTCGACCCTACTCTGTTCTTAGTTACTCTCCTTATATCAAAGAAGACATTTGACATTTGTTTTTTAGGGATTGGCTAGCTTCACTTAGCATAATCTGCTCTAATGCCATCCATTTCCTAGCAGACCCAAAAGGGTCTACAAAGAAACTATTAGAGCTAATAAATGAATTCAGCAAAGTGGCAGGATATAAAATCAACACGCATAAATCAAAGGCATTCCTGTATATCAGCGACAAATCCTCTGAAATGGAAATGAGGACAACCACTCCATTCACAATATCTTCAAAAAAAATAAAATACTTGGGAATCAACCTAACAAAAGAGGTGAAAGACTTATACAATGAAAACTACAGAACCCTAAAGAGAGAAATAGAAGAAGATCTTAGAAGATGGAAAAATATACCCTGTTCATGGATAGGCAGAACTAACATCATCAAAATGGCGATATTACCAAAAGTTCTCTATAGGTTTAATGCAATGCCAATCAAAATCCCAACGGCATTTCTTGTAGAAATAGAGAAAGCAATCATGAAATTCATATGGAAAAATAAAAGACCCAGAATAGCAAAAACAATGCTAAGCAGGAAGTGTGAATCAGGCGGTATAGCGATACCAGACTTCAAACTATATTACAGAGCAATAGTAACAAAAACAGCATGGTACTGGTACCAAAACAGGCGGGTGGACCAATGGTACAGAATAGAGGACACAGAAACCAATCCACAAAACTACAACTATCTTATATTTGATAAAGGGTCTAAAAGCATGCAATGGAGGAAGGATAGCATCTTCAACAAATGGTGCTGGGAAAACTGGAAATCCATATGCAACAAAATGAAACTGAATCCCTTTCTCTCGCCATGCACAAAAGTTAATTCAAAATGGATCAAGGAGCTTGATATCAAATCAGAGACGCGCCGTCTGATAGAAGAAAAAGTTGGCTACGATCTACAGTCGGTGGGGTCGGGCTCCAAATTCCTCAATAGGACACCCATAGCACAAAAGTTAATAACTAGAATCAACAAATGGGACTTACTCAAACTAAAAAGTTTTTTCTCAGCAAAAGATACAATAAGAGAGGTAAATAGAGAGCCTACATCCTGGGAACAAATCTTTACTCCTCACACTTCAGATAGAGCCCTAATATCCAGAGTATACAAAGAGCTCAAAAAATTAGACAATAAGAGAACAAACAACCCAATCAACAAATGGGCCAAGGACCTGAACAGACACTTCTCAGAGGAGGACATACAGTCAATCAACAAGTACATGAAAAAATGCTCACCATCTCTAGCAGTCAGAGAAATGCAAATCAAAACCACCCTAAGATACCATCTCACTCCAGTTAGATTGGCAGCCATTATGAAGTCAAACAACAACAAGTGCTGGCGAGGATGTGGGGAAAAGGGTACACTTGTACATTGCTGGTGGGACTGCAAATTGGTGCAGCCAATTTAGAAAGCAGTATGGAGATTTCTTGGAAAGCTGGGAATGGAGCCACCATTTGACCCAGCTATTCCCCTTCTCGGTCTATTCCCTAAAGACCTAAAAAGAGCATGCTACAGGGACACTGCTACATCGATGTTCATAGCAGCACAATTCACAATAGCTAGACTGTGGAACCAACCTAGATGCCCTTCAATGGATGAATGGATAAAAAAAATGTGGCATTTATACACAATGGAGTATTACTCTGCATTAAACAATTGTAATTTTTAAAGTTAAAACTCTCTTCTCTGCCTGCACTCGGTCCCTAAGTGACATCATCTAGTCACACAATTTTCAAAGCTTCCAAATCTACATCTCCAGTCCACTCCATCCTCCCGAACTCCAGGCTCACATGGCCAACTGCCCTTGATCTCCCCCACATAGACATTGAGTTGGAATCTCATTCTTAAGGGGGTTGGGCCAAATCTTCATTTTCTTCTCAATCCTAGTCTTGTCCCATTTTTTTTTTCTTTTTCGGAGAATGGCAAACAGCATTCTCCTAGTTGTTCAGCTACAAACCTGATCTTTTCTTGTTTAGGGGTGGGGGGAGTTACTGTGGATTGAATCCAGGGGCACTTAACCACTTAGCCACATCCCCAGCCCTATTTTGTATTTTATTTAGAGACAGGGTCTCACAGAGTTGCTTAGTGCCTCTGCCTCAGCCTCCTGAGCCCCTGGGATTACAGTCATGTGCTACCGTGCCCAGATCTTCTAGTCATCCTTTACTGCTCCCCTGCCCTCGCACCCTTGGCCATAGAACCAGCAAGCCCTGCCCAAATGTCTCCCAAGCCCCACCCTGGTCCGGGCCATCTGCATCTTTTACTTCAACAACTCCCCTGGCCTCTGCGGCTGGTCCCTTTGCTTCCCCTCTGCCACGTTTCAGTCACTTCTCTACCCAGAAGCCAGAATGTCTCTGCAGGAACAGAAACCATACTCCACCACTCTCTGCCCAAACCCCACCAGGAGCTGGTCACCACCCTCAGGACGCAGCCCCAGATCCCTGCACAGCCCTGCAGGCCCTGTCCCCAACTCACCCTCTGGCCCTGTCTTCAGCCACCACCCCCCTTCTTTTTCTCTTCCACTCCCACCCCCAGGGACTTGTGGTTTTGTTCCCTCACTTCATACAGGACCCTGCAGGGAGGTCGCCTCCTCCGAGATCTGCCCCCATCACTCTATCTAAATAGCCCTTTCCCCTCCATTCCCCATCCCCATTCCCAGTTTTCTTTTTCTTCATGACATTTATCACTTCCTGTCTATCTCCTCCACTCAAATATAAGCCCATAAAGTCAGGGAGATTGTATTTATCATTCACTGCTAGGAATGGGGCCTAGCACACAGTAGTGCCCAAAATTTATTTAAATGAATGAATGCATGAGCATAATGCCCACCTACAGGACCTTGCAGTGCTTTCTCCCTATTTTTGTGCCCAATGTGCTGTCACTTTGGAATTACAGCCTGGGCCCACTTGTTGTTCTCCCAAGAGCAGTGTTTAGGAACCATTTCTAAAGAGAGTTTATAAATGTCAGAAAAGTCTCCATTTCCTGGACCAGCCTGCCAGAGTTACACAAAGCTGGGGCCAGTGTCCTCCTAGGATGAGGGTATTCTACCAAAAGGGCAGGTGGAGAGCTAGGGGACAGGGAACCCGAGTCCTGTAGGCACACTTGTCTGGCCTGTGATCATGCAAGAGGTGAGCAGGCAGGAGAGTCTCCCTGATTGTGGCCAAGCCAGGACAGGCTACGTAGGGGCCCACTGGAGAGGAAAACTGTGTGGCCCCAGCCAGGGGTGAGAAAGCCAATCTCACTGTCCCTTGGGCTTATTGCAAATGGGCAACACCCAAGGGCTTGCAACCCCTGTGCCAGGACACCAGGAGCCTAACTTGAAGATGAGCCTGAGGCTCCTACCAATGTGTATGATATTACCAGCCTGGGCACAGATGGTGCCACCTTGCCTACTTTGCCATGTTGGTGTGAGTCTAACCACTGTCCCACCCAAGCCCCTGCCAGGGCAGTAACAGAATTTGGTCCTCTTCCCTGACATAATGGATCAATTGATGTTCAAAGTGGAGGGCCAGAAGGATGAGTGTGTGTGTGTGGGGGGGGGGGGGGTTGTCACCAGGGCACTGAGGGGAGTGAAACAGGCACACAGCCAACCCGGGAGGTGAAAAGGCAGCCAGGGTCCGGACTGCCCATGAGCCAAAGCTCGGAGCCCCTGGCACACTCTCCGCTATCCCAACGGGCTTCTCTCTTAAAACCCAAATTCTAACAGAATTAGTAAGAATTTCAAGACAACAACCTCAGGGCATGAAACCCTCAGGCACATGGCCCCTTTGAGCACAGAGGCCTTGAATTACTGAACCCGTCATGCATCTGTGAGCCAGCCCTGGCTGTGTCCCAGAACAGAGGGTCAGTTCAGCACTGCTCTATGATACCCGCTGGCTTTAGGAGCACCTCAGCAACTGAGCAATTCTGGCCCACATCAGGCTCCTGCTGTCCTCTTGTCCCCACTGCAGTGGTGGCACCATTATTTAAAATCAGAGAATTTAGGGGCTGGACTGTGGCTCAGTGGTAGCACCCTTGCCTTGCATGTGTGAGGCACCGGGTTCCTTCGATCCTCAACATCCCATAGAAATGAATGAATGAATAATAAATGTGTAAAAATATAATAACTTTTTTTGAAAAATTATTAAATAATATAATAAATAACAAATTTGCACAGGACCCCCCAGTGGCCCCTAAACCTAGGGTGGCTCAGAGCCTATCAGCAAGCTGGTGCAGGTGTAAAGCCCTGTATGACTGGTTAGGATGCAGGAGGAATAGATAATAGGAATAGAATAAATTTCTTAAATTTCCCTTTGTGATGATTAATCTGAAGTATGTTATGAAAAAAAAGTAAAACCCAACTGGATTATTCTAAAATTGAAGTATCATTTATATACAATGAATTGCATAAATCTTTTTTGATGACTTTCTAATGTCTACAGTCATAATATGGAACATTTTTCATCACCCTAGAGCCTGGTCTCTTTCCAGTCAATACTCTGTTTTCTGTTATACTAGATTTGGTGCTTTTTTTTTTCCTTTATTTGTGGTGCTAGCGATAGAACCCAGGGCCATAGGCTTAGCTGTTCTTGAACTTCACGTAAGTGGAGCTACACAGTAAGAAGTATTTTGTGTCTTGCTGCTTTTCATTCAACATAACATTTCTGAGTTTCATCAATGTAGTTGGGTAAATCAGTGTTTGTTCCTGTATATAGCTGAGTACTATTCCAATGTGTGACTGTCTCACAGTTTGTGGGGTGATTCCTGTTGATGTATGTTAGGTTTGTTTCCATTTGGACTGCTGTGCGTAAAATTCCTGTGAATACTTTAGTGCATGTCCTTTTGTGGATATAGAATCCTATTTCTCTTGGAGAAATAACTATGGATGGTTTTATGGTTTAGGTATGAGGTGTCCCCCAAAAGTTCATGTGTGAGATAAGGCAAAAAAGTTTAAAGGTGAAAAGATTGGGTTATGACAGCCTTAACCTAATTAATGAATTAATCCCCTGATAGGGATTAACTGAGTAGTGACTGTAGGCAGGTGGGATGTGGCTGGAGGAGGTGGGTCAATGGGGGTGTGCCCTTGGAGTTTTACATTTTGTCTGTGGTGAGGGGAGCGCTCTCTCTCTCTCTCTCTCTCTCTCTCTCTCTCTCTCTCTCTCTCTCTCTCCCTCCTTCCTGGTACCATGTCCCCAGCTTCTTTCCTCTGCCACACACTTCTACCCTGATGTTCTGCCTCACTTTGAGCCCTGAGGAACAGAGTCAGCCCTCTATGGACTGAGACCTGTGAAACTGTGAGCCCCCAAATAAACTTTTTCTTCTTTAATTGTTATTGTCAGGTCTTTTGGTCCCCACAGTGGCTGGCCAAAACAGGTGGAAAATAAGCACATGAAAAATTATGTTTCAAGATCATTAGCTTTTAAGAAATACTGATTAAACAGCTGGGCATGGTGGCACATGCCTGTAATCCCAGTGACTTGGGAAGCTAAGGCAGAAGGATCTCAAGTTCAAAGGCAGCCTCAGCAATGGCAAGGCACTAAGCAACTCAGGGAGACCCTGTCTCTAAATAAAATATAAAAAAGGACTGGGGGTGTAGCTCAGTGGTCAAGTGCCCCTGATTTCAATCCCCAGTACCAAAAAAAAAAAAAAGAAAAGAAAAAAGATATACTGATTAAAACCTCAACAGCCTTCTCCTATACATCTATGAAAATGGGTAAAATTTAATAGACTAATCTAGCAAGTTTTGGCAAAGATGAGCATATGAGCATGTATATTCTGCTAATGGGCAAGTAAAATGGTACAACCACTTTCGAAAGTTGTTTGGCAGTTTCTTCAAAAAGTAAACATACAGCTACCAAATGATATAGCCATTCTATTCCTAAGTATTTCCCCAAGAGATATTAAAGCATAGGTCCATGCATAAATGTTCATAGCAACTTAATTTGAAATTGTAAATTGTTAGGAAAAACCCAAGTGTCCACAAACAATCAGGTAAATGTAATGTATCCATATAGCAGGATGCATCCAGCCCTAAAATTTAATGCACTGCTGACAAGTGGCAAACTTTGGTAAAGCTAAAAAAAAAAAAAATCTATTGATTGACCTGCAACATGCATGAATCTCAAAGTAATTATGCTGAGTGAAACAAGCCAGACAAAATGAGCATGTAATATGTGATTTCATTTATATAAGTGCTAGTCAATTATACTTCAATAAAGCTGTTTTTTAAATATTCAATGATCATATGGTACAAATCTATTCTTGGATGTTCTCCCTGATCTCTTTCTCAAGTACCACATGGTCTTTCTTATTTATTGTAGCTTTATAGTAATTCCTAGAGTTAAAGTAACATTGGTTATACAAATTTGTTCTTTCTCAAGATTTTTTTTATATTCAATACAAATTTTATTTCCATATTTCCAGAGGCATTTTCATATAAATCTTAGAATTCACTTGTTAGTTTTTTGTTTTTGTTTTTCAGAAAGTCTGGCTGTATCATGACTGAGATTGTGTTAAATCTACACATAGTGGAAAGCACTGGTGTCTCAAACATACTGAACCTTCTATTCCATGATTACTTTTGACCTGTTTCAAATTTTTCATTGTATTTAATTTCACAGAATTTTCCACTGTGTTTAATTTATCAGATGTATTAACATAAAGTTCGTTATATCACCTATTAATTTTTCATATCTCTGGTATCTATACTAAGATTCCTTCTTTTACTCCTGATTTTAATTTGTAATTTCCTTTATTTTCCCCTTGATCAGACTTGCTAATAGTTCACAAGTTCATAAAAGGTCTTAGTTTTGCTGATTTTCTCTATTATTTGCTTTCTAATTTTATTATTTCTTTTCTTACCTTTATTTTTCTTTCAGCTGTTCCCTCATGATATTGATATTTTTTTCTATTTTTATTTCTTTTTAGAAGCTTAGTCTATGGTCCTTTGACTTCTGTTTCTAATGAGAAGCAAAACATCTTTTTTTTTTTGAGACAGGGTCTCACTAAGTTGCTGAGGCTGGCTTTGAACTCATGATCCTCCTACCTCAGCCTCCTGAGCACTGGGATTACAGGTGTGTGCCACCATGACTGGCAGAACATCATTTTTATTGCTGTTCCCTTCAAGATGTCTTTTTCCTCTGGCTTCTCCTTGCATTTTCTTATTATCTTTGGTTTTCAGTGGTCAGGTGACATTTGCCTTTATGATTTCCTTTGTAATTATTTTCCTTGGGTTTTACTGACCTTAAATATTGGTTTGATGTCTTATCAGTTTTGTAAAATTTTAGCTAATGTCTTTTCAAATATTTCTTCTACCCTATTCTTCTTCTTCTGAAAATTCAGTTACATGTATATAGTTTCTATTCCTCATGCCCCATAATTATCTAATGATCCATTCAAGTTTTTTTTTTCCATTCCTTTTTCTCTTTGCATTTCAGTCTGAGCCTTTTTATTATTGGTGATGTTTTCTCCTGTGGCCAGTGGCTTTTACTGTTATTGAATTCTGTATTTCAGACAAGATATGTATATGATAGATATATAGAAGATATATATATATATATATATATATATATATATATATATGCTTATCAATAGATATATCTATCATATATATATATATATAGGCGAGTCATATTAACCCAACAAAATAATCTTTGATTCATGATAACATACATAATTATTAATGAGGTATAGGGGAGAAAAAGAAGAAGCAGACTCATACATATATATGAAAGATATACCAATAGATAGATAATAGATATAGCAATAGATAAGTATTCGTTAAATAAATAGATCCATAATATATACATTGAACTGACAGAGTTATGTCAGTTTAATTAAGGGCTTGGCCTTCTCTGGAATTTGGTTCACTTAGATATATATATTCCTTCATTATTATCTATCTTAAAAAGGTATGATTTTTAGTTTATCTGATGTTTTCTTATTATTATCTTGGGAACAACAAGATTTTTGCAAACCTCTACACCTTAGATAGAAATAGATTTATGTCAATAAAATGTTAGATAACCTACTGTGTTTCAGCATTTTCAATATTACAGGGAAATTGCAAGAATAGTACAAAGAATTCCCATTAATCATTCACTCAAAGATACCACCCAAGTGTTGTCAACTATCTTCGAATGTCCTTTATAGAAGAAAATTCAAATCTGAGGACCTTTTGCACTTACTTGTCACCCATCCTCTGCACACTTCAGTCTACAACAGTTTTTGAGATTTTCCTGGACCTTCATGCCCTCCACATTTTTTAAGATACATGCCAGCTATTTAATTAATGTTCATTAATGTCCCTCAATTTGAATTTGTCTGATGTTTCCCTGTGACCACTGCAAGATGATAAATATGGGCAAGGATATTATAGGAGTAACAATAGGCTCTTCTTCCTGCAATCCAGTAAGTAAGAATTGATGTCCACCTGTGACATCAATAGTAATGTTACCTTTGATCACTTGAATAAGCTGGTATCTGCCCATTTTCTCCACTGCAAGTTTACCCTATTTTTCTTTAAAATTAATGTTTTGCGATGATATACTTTGAGATTATATAAATATCCTTTTGTTTACTCTTACTATCACCCGCTAATTTTAGCAAGTATTAGTGCTAGATTAATTAATACTTCTGCCCCATTCTTTCTCTCTTCTCCTTAACATCTACACAATCTAATTAACACACACTTAATACCATTACTTATATGTTAGGTAATATGCATGCAATATTTTGCCTGAATTGATGCATACTATGGTGATCACTAGATGAAAGTTTTCTAATTCCATCATTTAGTCTACATTTACTTATTGAAATTCCACCCTTAAAAAAAGAGTTTTCCCTCTTCCCCATTTATTTCTTCATTTTTTTTTAAATCAGTGTGGACTCAGGACTCATGGATTCCATAAACAGAAAGCTAATCTCTGCAACTCTCATCACTTATGCTTAAAATGCCCCAGATTTGACCAGCAGGAGTTTCTTCAAACTGATTCTGGATCCTTTGCTAGGCAGCGTTATTCTTTAAGTGCTTGCTTATTTTCCAGCACAGGATGTTCCAGGCTATTCTTATTCTTTCCCTGCCTCTCCCTAGAATAAGCCATTTCTTCGAAGAACTTTTAGTGGTAAATTCTATTTAGACATTGAGACTTGGAGTTAAATATGCCCCTTGCTACTGGGGCTTTGCTGCTTGCAGATCTTTTCAGAGAACAGCAATAAGAAACGTGTGTAAATGCACATTCATACAATAGCTCCAGTGTCAATCCAACCACAGGCTTCATGCTAGGATTTCCCTCTTCTCACATTTGTCACTTTTCTTCAGTGAGAAACCTGGCCCCCATTGTCATCAATACATGTACTTATTGCTGGGTCCCCCATATGCTAAATAATCGGCTAATCCCCAGAGGGCTGCTGCCTCATTCTTCCTAGTGTGGACCCTCATCCCAGCTTGCTATCACCTTCCTATCTCAATTCCCTACCAAAACCCAGCTAAGCCACCCTCCCACATGGTCCCTTCCTTTTGGTGGCCTTGACCCCCTACTTGATCACTATCATGCCCTGCTACTTTCCTCTTCACTATGAGTTCTTGAAGATAAAACATTGTCAGAATTTCCTCTCCTTGAAATAAAAAAGTAATTCCTATGTAGATAAGCATATTATCATGAATCTAAGATCATTTGGGGGGCTTAATGTGACTTGCCTAGAAGAATATTTTGATTTTTAATGTTATCTAATTTCACTACTCTAAGATGGAGCCAATACTTACTACAGAATGGCTCTTTTTAGGCTTTGGGTATAAATATGTCAGTGAAAGTGAAGCCCCATTTTCTAATACTGCTGCTTCAGGAAACAGGACCAATCAGAACAAGCCAGGATCTGCTCCCAACCCCTGTTCAAAAGGTTGAAGAGTGGTGTGTTGGAAATGACACCCTTGCACCTTCTCCAAGTGCTTTCTAATTGTTGAATTCCATTTTTGAAAGTCACTGTCTGATTTCTGCCTGTGGCAATATGGTAGATAAATATTTTTTAAACCCTTTTAAGCACTGCTGTGCTGGTGAGAAAATAAGGAATACTTGGAAGCTAAAAGAGAAAGTGAGATCAGGAAGCCTGAGAAGTAAGGCAGCAGTTGACTTGAAGCTGAGGGTCTTGGCCAACTGGGTGAACTGTAGCTTTAGTTTGCATATCCTCTATGACTCAGGGCACCAAGGACAAAAACCTAAGGTCCTTCCAAAGTGGATATGTTTAGAAATTCCTCTCTCCCATACAAACCTGCAACCCTAAAGGTTTTCATCTCCAGTGTAAGGGTGAGTAAGAAAGAAACACATCCGTTCTCAAGAGACTGCAAGGAAATATACTTATCTCAAATCATGGCACCACATAGAAAGTCCCTGGATAATTTATAACCATATGCTGATCTCCACATGAAATTTTAGCTCATATGCAAACTAATCTCAAGCATAAATTTTAGTTTAACCAAGACTGGTGGAGTCCTTGGGGTGTTTGGCACAATCAAATATGGCTCATTTTTCAAAGTATATCTCAAAAATTTCTCACAAATTAATTTCCAGGAAATGTGAGCTCTTTTAAAAAAAAAAATCAAAACACCATGAAGAAAAGTCTCATGTAAGAAGCTACATAATCTATAAAGAACAAAATGATACGGAATATAAAATATGTATTTTTAATTTTTTAAAGATATAAAGTATAATTAAAAATCTGGAGTTATACAAATCAGCAGTCATCTTTATGAGGGGTGTTATGGTTTGGATGTGAGGTGTTCCTCAAAAGCACATATGTGAGAAAATGCAAGAAGGTTCAGAGGAGAAAGGATTAGGTTACAAAAGTCTGAACTTCATCAGTGAATTAATCACTTGATAGGCATTAACTGAGTGGTAACTGAAGTGGTAGGGTGTGACTGGAGGAGGTGGGAATTGGGGCATGGCTTTGGGGTATGTATTTGTATTTGGCAAGTGGAGACCTCTCTCTGCTTTCTGATCAAGATGTGAGCCACTTCCCTCAGTCACATTCTTCCACCGTGATGTTCTGCCTCACCTGGAGACCCAGGGAATGGAGCCGACTTTCTGTGGACTAAGAGCTCTGAAACTGTGAGCCCTCAAATAAACTTTTCCTCCTTTACAATTGTGCTGGTCGGGTCCTTTAGTCACAGTGGTGAAAAAGCTGACTAAAACAAAAGACTAAATAAAACTTGTTGAAACAAAAATCCAAAATTAAAAACTCAGTGCTAGAGTATAGCAATAGGTTAGAAATAGCTGAAGAGGGGATTCAGAAGCCAAAAGATGGGTTTGAAGAAATTATACAGAATATAACACAGAACTATCTAAGGTGGCAAATGTGAAAGAAATAAGAAATATTGAGATAGAATGGGAACTTGTGACATATGCTGAATCAGAATACCTGAGGGGGCAAAAGGAAGAGAAATAGTGGAATAGAGACAATATTTAATGGAAGATGGCTAAGAATTTTCAAGAATTGATGAAAGACATAAATCCTTTCAGGAAACCCAATGAGTTTAAAGCAGAATAAATGCAAATAAATATGTACCTTATATCATGGAGAAACTGCAGAAAGCTAAAGAGAAGATCTTAAAATTATCCAAAGTGGATAAGTGAATTACCTACAAAGAAATGATAGCCAATGAAAGACAGAAAACAGGAGAACAAAATGTTTATCAAGTTGAAAGAAACAAGTTTGTGAACACAGAGTTAATTACATAGCATAAAAACTTATTTAAAATATGAACAAAGGAGCTGGGGTTGTGACTCAGCAGTAGAGCGCTCGCCTTGCATGTGCAAGACCCTGGGTTCAATCCTCAGCACCAAATAAAAATAAATAAGTGAAATAAAGGTATTAAATATATATATATATATATATATATATATATATATATATATATATATGGACAAAGGGGCCGAGGCTATAGTTAAGTGGTAGAATAAATACTTGCCTAGCATATGTAAGGCCTTGTGCTTCATCCCCAACACTGCAAAAAATAAATAAAATAGACATTTTAGATAAATCTAACTCAGGTAATTTGAAATATAAGATTATGAGGAATGAAGATAGAACTTATATACATGATTGTCATGTATTTTGGTCAAGAAAAAAAAGATTGAAATTTATTTGTCCTGAGCTTCTTTGTATGGAAGGTAAAAATACTAACTTTAGACTTTAGGTTAATTATATCTTTTTATATATATAGTATAAACAGGAGAAAAATAAAAAGAGTGTATTTAATTTTAAATGAGTGGAAGGGGGGGGAAATGACGTGTAGTATTTCATCCAAAATAAGAAAACAAAGGAAAGAGGAGCACATAAAAATGCAATAAACAACCTAGTACAGACTACATAAATAAATAATAATAAGTGCATGCTGTGGGTGCTATGAGTGGAAATAAATGAATTACGGATTATGCAAATATGTGGGTAAAACATTAGCATAAGAGCAAAAGAATTAAGTCTCAGATGAGTACATACATTATAAGTCATTTATACAGAGTTCAAAAACGTAAAACTATCAATGTACTGCATAGAAACACGAGGGTGAGATAAAACTACAAAGAAAAGAAAAAGAATAACAAACAGAAAACTCAGGGTAATGGTTACTTCTAAGTGGACATGAGAGAATAGGAGAGGGACAAATGGGAAAAATTCAAAATAAATGAAACTATTCTTTTTCTTTTAAATAGATGAATGAGTACATGATTGTTCATTGTACTGTGATACTTGTGCTGCCCACAAAGTGTATATTATTTTCTGTCTACTTGATGTTTAATAAGAAAAATTCAAGCATGCATAGTTGTTTGAATTTAATTTTTTTATGTGGTGTGAAATAGGATTCCAGTGTTATTTTATTCCAAACAAATAGCAAGTTGCCCCGGTATCATTTATCAGTCAGTCATCTTTTGCCCTTAAAAATGTTCAATCTTGTCATCCATAGAATTTTCACATACATTAGAATTTGCTTCTGGATCTTCTTTTCTATTTTATGGACATGTCTATAGTCATTGATTTGTGTATTCCTCCCTCAATATCATATTGATTTGATCACAGCATATTTCTGGTTTGATATTCTGCCTTCTTTTTCTTTTTCTTTTCTCTTTTATTATCTCAGGGCACTTATCCTTTCAAATGAACTTTTTAAGATCACTTTATACAATTCCAAAAGAATTGCACTAAATTTATGATGATGCCTTTCCACTCAAGAAATGTCTTTGCATTTGTTCAAATTTTATTTTATGACCTTCAGTAAGGTTTTATAGTCTTTTTTATACAGGTCCTATGGCTCTCTGGCCGAATTTATTCATAAATATTTTATGGTTTTTACCATGTTTATGAGCAGACTATTTTCCCCCTTTCCATTTCTAATTATTTATTGCTAATGTGGAAAGAATGATTAATTTTGACACATTTATCATCTGTCCAACTACTTCATCATAATTCTCTTATGATTTTAATCTTTTTTCACTAGAGTCTCTTGGCTGTCTAAGTGTATGGATACATAATCAGCAGAAAGAGATAGCTGGTAGTTATCCTTCTTTCCCAAATGTCAATGATTATTTCATTTTCTTGTCTCAGTATATTTCCTCGTTGAATAAAGATGGTGACGACAACTATCCCTGTCTGTCTTCTGATTTAAATTGGAAACACTCTGGGACTGGCTGTCTAAGATGACATGTTTAGGAGTTTTCTTCTACTCCTCTTGCCTTGAAGTTTTGTCTTGGAATGACTGTTGTATTTTAAGACTGCTTTTATTTCTATTTGTGCCCTGGATTTTGAGATATACCCTATACTGATCTTGAAAGTTGCTAATCTGGGTCTCAGTGGTGACCATTCTCTCTTGAAATTCCTCTGATTTTCTTTTTGGTTCAAAAAAAAAATCAGACTTCTCTTTAAAGCCCTCTTTGTACTGTATTTGATTCTCTTGGAATGTTGGTACCTGGTTGTCACTGTTTAAGTTGACATCGTTCTCTCTTCTAGAAGCTCCGATTCGCTTGCTTCTCCCTCTCTCTGGAGGTTGGACCTTTTGAAGCATATGGTTATTTTCCATTTTTCTGCTTTTGGAGGCTTACGAACAGACCCTTAAGTACCATAAGACAATAGTAGTCTCACAAGTGGCACCCAACTGAGCCATGGCTGACCCTGTGGGGCTCTTGCAGAAGTAGACAGATTGCCAGGCCCCTATGGAGGCACATGGAGGCAGCCTCCTCTTCCCAGGTCTCCATCGGTTCTTCTGGTCTCAGAGGAGGAGCAGACCCAGTCAACCTATTCACCCAGGAAAGCTAGCCTCCCCAGAGCCTCAGTCCTCGCTGCAGAGGCCTCAGCAGCAGGTGAGCCAGACTAGAGCTAAGAATAAAAGAAATGTGACTATTTATTTGATTTTATTACTAAGCTGGGTTTTGAGATTTTTTTGGCACATGTTTTTATGGCTGCGAATCCCACTGAGAATCCCACTGAGAGAAAAGGGCAGGCCTTTGAGAGGAATAATTGACACCCAATTGAATAGACAATAGTCATTTTGTGCATATGCTAATAATATTAGATATTTTAATTAAGCTCCCTTTTTCTTTTTTTTTTTTTTTTTTCCTTTAAAAGTATAATCAAGGAGGAGAGCAAGTCATTATTGTGAGGCATCTCTATGACAAAAGATCTAACCAAGGCGAAGTATAGACTTGGGGGCAGCCCTTGTACAGCTGGTAAAGGGCCCTGGAAGAATTCAGCATCCCTTGCTGGGCTCCAAGTCTCAGGGGATAAAGTGGCAGGAGGCATCACTGTGGCTCATGCTGAGTGACTCCAAAGTTAACCTTGAAATAATTGGAGGCAGCCTGAGGTGTCACCGCCTTGTATCATTAGTTGGTGGAGAAGCCGGGAAGAGCCCAGATCACAGGACATTCGTAAGGCAGTGAGAACGGCAACATCTGGTCTCCTCAGCTTGAAGATGGAGAGAGCCCCGAGGATCCAGAGAAAGTGACAAGGGAGCTCGGTACCTGAAGGAAAAATGAGGGGCCTGGTGACAGAGTATAAGACAGAGGCAAGCTGGAGAGGTTTTTAGGCAAAGAAAAAAAACTCCAGGAGAAGAATATATTTGGAGAAAGTGCTCCAAAACAAAGCCATTTTGTAAAAGAAGCTCTCCCAAGGGCAAAAATCCTATTGTACACCACATTTTAATGCAGCTTTTCTTCCCAAGAAGTTCTCTGAAATAACCCTTCAAAAGCCAGTTGAGATAACTCGATCGGGAAAAAGCAAGCGACTTTTTGTAATTTTGTTATAGCCAAAAGGCATCCAAGTTAAAACACATGCTCTGATACACACCCAAAGTTCAGAGATTCGAGATGATTGTCTCTGTCTCAGGAGATCTCTGAGCAGCCCTGTCAGGTTACCAGGGGGAGACTGCAGCTGACATGTGAAAGAGACTGGCCTGGTACCTCCCAGGTCTCTGGTCTCCCACCCAGTACCTTCTGCAGTCTCTCTCTCTCAGCCTGCCACCCTGTCTGTTTCTTTAAAACCATTGATTTGTGATCACTCACATCTCCAACCAGCCATTCCTGAGTCTCTACCTTCATCAGTTTCAGTCTTTCACCTGGAGATTTCTTTAGCTGCTTCTGTGACAGCTTCTTGTGTCAAGCTCTGAATGGATGAGAAATGGAGCCCGGTCCTGGCCCTGAATCTACAGAAGCCACCTCACACCAGGCCCTGGAGCTCTGAGGGGCTGTGGAGTTCAGCCAGCTGCAGAGGGCCCTGTGTCAGGTCTTGAGGGTCACTGAGCACCAGCTAGCAGCCAGAGAAAGGCCTAGGCCAGAATCTGGGAGCTCCTTCATTTGGACACAGCCCCCTATGGGAGGACTGAAAGGAAGGCTCTGGGAGTAAGTGGTGCCGGGGCTTCCTGTGGTCCCACATTGTAGATGGGGGAGAGCACAAAATTGCAGAGGGCTCCCAGAAGGAAGAGACACATTTGGGCCTGACTCCAGAACGTGGGCCTGAGACGCCTAAGAGACATTTTGGTGTCAGAACTGGGCAGGCCACCTTTGCAAAGTGCTCTGGGCTCCCCTGTAAGATCAAGGCCTCAGTGACTTTCTGATACCACCCTTAAGTTCCAAGTGGAGTCTGCAGGGTTTGTGCTATGATTAATCAGTTCCGGTCACTTTGTCCTGAGAGTACATGGTTTCAGACTTCCCCAGGTTGGAAGCTGGGCAGTTTGCATGGTTCAAAAAAAAATCTCTGCTCCAGGAAAAATTGCAGGGTAAGTATTTCTTTGGGATATTTGAGGCCTGTTGTTTGGAGTCTATCTTGTAAAACCAGTCAATACTTTCAATATAAATGTGTTTGCCTTTCCATTAAGGCTGGCCTCCTGAAGACAGTAACTACCCACACTTGAATCGGCCAAACCAAATGGCTCCTTCTTTTCCAGTCCTATTTATTCAGTCATTCACTAATGCAGAATGTCTGAATTGAGCACTTGCTGCGTGCCAACCTCTTTCCATGAATTATCTCATTCAGTCCTCAAAGCGATCCTGGAAGGGGCAGACCATATGGCCTCATTTCTAAATCAGAAAAAAAAGAGGGTAGGGAACTTGCTGAGATCAGGCAGGCAACAAGCCCCAGGGAGCACAAAACTGGGGGGATAGCTAAATGTAACTGGGTGTTCCTTGAGACAAGCTGGGGTGACGGTGAACTCCGTGACAAGTTTTGACATGGCACCTGCCATGGTGAAGCAGTGAGGGGTACTTCACGTCAGGTGGCACACAGGGCCCCCGCCCACCTCCTCCCCTCTCTGCTCCTTGGCACCTTTCCCAGGAGAGTTCTCACTGTCCCTCTGGAGTTAAGCTAAGTGACTTGGCGCCTCACATTCCTCCCTCTTTGTGGTCTCTTTATGAGGCTGGGGGGTCCAAAAGAAGGAGATGCCCCAGGTAGGGGAGAAAGATGAGAGTCCTTGGCAGCCTTCCGGGGGATATCTGTCACTGTAGGCACTTTGGTGGGATTGAGAAAATTATCCAAATAGTGGAAATAAGGCACAGTGAGGTGGCAGGTCCTCCAAGTGTCAAATGGATAAGACACTGATCCTAGCTCACTGTTTACCATGGATTAAAGTGCAGACTTTGCAATGGTATGTTCACTTATATGTTTGTTTTGGGTAAGGATATAAATGATTCATTCTGGTGGAAAAAAACCCGAAGAACATGCTTTTCTCGGGCTGTAGGTCATTCACTGGTTGAGTGTCTCACTTCGCCAGGCTTCTTCCTCCAAAGCCTGTTCACCTCCTCAAATTCTCCTTTGAACCTGCTTCTCCCTCCTGCAGCCTCCCTCATTAATCAATTGGCCAATGCTTGACACATGCTCACTCTGTATTATCACAAGTCACGGGTTTAAGTTTTTTAAAGGCTACTGTGGCACTAGTGCTTGGTGCTTGTGCTTCATCTGTGACCAGAATAACCACCTCCAAAAGCCCAGCCCAGAGTCCCTGAACACTATGTAGGAACCTAAGTATGCTTTGGTGCATTATGAAGTTGGTTAGATACAAACTCCTTTTAAAATTTTTTTGAACTTTTTATGAATACATGATAGTTATACATAATATCGAGGTTAATTGTGACATATTCATACATTCATATATCATGACTTACTCCATTTAATTCCCCAGTACCTCCCCTTTCCCTCACCCTGGTCCTCTTCCTCTACTTTAGTGGTCTTCCTTCTATTATTTACTTTTTTTAATTGGTGCATAATAATTACACATAAACTGGAATTCACTGTAAATATTCATACATGCACATAGCATAATTTAGTCAATTTCATTCCTCTCTTTTCCCATCTCACATCCCTTCCCCTTCATTGGCTTCCCATACTCCATCATTCTTCCTTCTATTTTCATGAAATCTTCTCCCATTTTTTTATTCCTTATTCCTCTCTAGTTTCCATATATGGTACAAACTCTTGAGGCAGAATTGAGAGGCCTGCTGATAGAAAAAGTCCCCCTCCCTCCATGTCCCATGCATTTCTAACCTTGTCTTGGTGGTTTATTTTGAGGCCTGGACTTAGGAACTGTGAGCAACCCTCCTGACAGGTTACATTACCTTCCAGCAATGGATAACTATGTGTTTCTCTTAAGCTTTGGGATCTGGAGAATTTGGTTGTATCTTTCAGAGCTGGTCAAACTTCTGTTTTCATGAAGCAAATAAGAGTTTCAGCTTACAGGCTGTGCTTGTTAATTGCATTTGAAGTCACCTGTGGTCACTGCAGGAGACCATGTCTTTCCAGCTGTCACCTGTCCAGTTTCAGACAAAATGGCAGGGGGCAGGGCTGGTGGATGCTTGCTGTCCAGGCGATCATGAGTGACAAGGCATGGTTTTTGGCTTGTGATATGTACAGATCCAAGCGGGACTTCCTTCTGTAGCACTGTAAACCAGCAGCCCTCAGGGTGATTGGTAAATAGGCCTCAGAGCAGCATGTCAAAGAGATGTGAGCAGTAGAGATTGCATAACCAAGGTAACTGGTGTTTGCATGCACCATAATGTTGGAGAAGCTGGGAATGTGGCATTTAGGACCTTGCTAGCATGAGTTCCTTAAAGGCAGGGGCTATATCTCCAACCAAGCAGATTATCCCAAATATGAGGGATTTGGATCAAGATGAATTCAAATCTAGGCTCTATCACCTATATGCTGTCTAACATAGGCCTCTCATATTTCCTTATCTGTAAAACGGGCATACATTTATGCCACAAATACATTCTGAGCAAGGCCTGTGTGTCTACTTCATAAGGCAGTGATGAGGATGAGATGATGGGTTCTAAGCACAGTGTCTGGCCATTGGCATGCCTCTGTAAATAGTAATTTTTATAGCTCGGCCCTCTCTGCCTCAAGCCATGCACTTGACCTCAGGAAGAATTAGATTCTCTCCCCAGTTTTGGAGTGTCAATGAGAACTTACAGGGTGGAGGTGACCTGAGGCAGTAGCAGCACCCAGACATCTGGAGAATTGTGGAAGCCCTGGCCAAGATGGCCTGTGGTCAGCACGGAGGGCTGCTCTCTTCTTACCTACAGCCATGAGGGGTGCCAAGGGTTTCTTTCTGGATTATAAAATTGTGGGTGGTGGGTCTCTTGCAGCCAGGAGTAGAGCAGGGAGTTCTGAGTGTCAGGGAGACAGATGCACAGCTGGGCAAGTGGAAGTGTCATCTCAGCTTGCTGCAGCCTGGATGTGCCCAGCGAGGCTGGCCCTGGAGAAGGCTTTCTGGGCCAGGTATCCTCTTGTGTCAGCTTATATTTACTTCCTTCCTGGCCTGTGCCAAATCCATATTGTTTTGTTCATTTGTTTGCTGGTTTATTCTCTTGCATGTCTTCCTACACTGTAACGCCCTGAGGGCAGGATCCTAGTCTGTCTGGTGTACACAGCACCTAGGATTGGGTCTGGTGCATGGTAGGTATTCATCAAAAAAAACACAAAACTGTTGGATGGATAGGTGAATGGAGAACTGGCACACAGGGACTACTGCCATGCCCTCATACAAACCCAAATTCTACATTCACGTTCTGCCAAGTTCTGCAGTCACTGTACCTTGAGGGAAACAAGATGGAATAGACTCTCTGTCTAGATCTTGGGCATGTCTGAGAATAGGGTGATATAGGGTAGAGCGTTGGGACCATCACCTGAAGTCCCTGAACCTCACACCCCACATGTCTGCACATCTCTGTATACACTTAGCCCTTCCTAGGCAAGTCCCCAGCTCTAGCGTTTCAAGTAAGGGTTACATGTCTCTTGTAGGTCATAGAAGGTAAAGTGTATGACCCACATGAGACACTGTATCTGCCCATGGCGGCCACTTGGTTCCTTTATAGATACCTCCTTCTGTTGAAGCCTGAGATGGCTACTGTGGCAGGCAGGGTCATGGAAGGTGGTAGATAAGATTCTTGAGGTTCTTGGTGCTGTGCACGCTGTCTCTGGTCTTCCATGTCCATGTCCTGCTTCTATTGGCCTGCTTTGGGCTCTGCCAAAGCAGTGGCCAAGTTGTCACCTCACTGGGTGCAGCGAGGTTGTGAAGAGTCATGCCCAGCTACTTTGTGTGGGCACTTGCCAGGTACAGTACTTCCAAAGTCCTGGCCAGAGGGAAGGAAAGGCTGTCATTGACACTTAGGCTAGACACTGAAAAGTTGTATGGACAAAATATGCCAGCAGGCCTTTAGCATCCCAAAGTAGAAAGGCTAATGGGTTTCCCTTGTCTTACTCCATTTTCCGCTGCCATAACAGAATGCCACAGACTGGGTAAATTATAAACAATAGAAGTTTATTTTGATTCTGGCTTTTGATTCTGGAGGCGGAGAAATCCTAGAACTTGGTGCCAGCATCTGCCAGGGGCCTCTGTGTGCCTCATCATGGCAAGAAGGCAAGCAACCCCGTGGAGACAGAGAAGAAATCAGGCCCAACTCATCCTGGGCATCAGGAACTCACTCCTTTGACTACCTTGCTCCCTCAAGGGCACATCCTCATGACCTCCTCCCTCTAACCATGCCCCACCTGCCCAGTTTCTCTTAGTTCATTCAGCTTTCAAGGAATTCATTACTGATGCGGTCAGATCCCTCATGATCCAATCACTTCCCAAAATCTCTGCCTTTGAACACTGCTGCATGGGGGACCATGCCTTTAACCCATGAGACTCTGGGGAATATTCCAGATCCAAACCTTGACAGGGACAGATCTCAGGATTCACCCTCCTTGAACACCCTCTCCAGGGTCCACAGGCTTTCCTTCCACATTTGCTAAACCACGCCACCTGTACCTATCCTCTGAGCCTTGGCAGTCCCGTTCTGTGACACTCTTATCCAGGATGCTCATTTGAATCACATGGGGGAATCTTGAGCACCAACTGGTACAAATGGACCTGTTAGTCTGGCCGCCATCACGTTAATGTAACCATTCCCATTTCTACCCATGTTCAGTAAATTTAATTAGTGTTGAAGAGCAGCTTATTTGGCAAGATGATCAGTTTTTAACCTGGGTAAACGACTTTCTTTATGACTATAAATTAAGCACGTTATATCCTTTTCATGCGTCGCGGTCGTCCTCATAAACACCGCAGGCAGTTGCTCGCAGTCTCACTTGGTTACCTTTCCCATTACTGTTTTATCATCCTCCCGGTAGGAGTGGGGAATTCATTCTGTTTTAATGACAAGAAGGAGGTTAGTGGCGAGGGGCTTGCTTAATGAGGAAACCACCCGTTGGTCAGCATGTTGCTGTGTCTAGGGATCAGATTCCGGGCCTGCCCCTGTATGGGGGTTCTCAGCTTGCCGAGGGGCCTGCTGTCAACAGCCTTTGTGAAGGGAGCTCGCAGGGCTGTAGAACTCCTTTTGTCTTAATTGCAAATAATTAGGAATCAAATATTTGCCGACAGTTGATTTCCATATCAGAGAGAACCTGAGGGCTCTCGAGGAATACAGTGGCCGCAGGTTGTTGGCACAGGTGTTTTCTTAACACTGACACCTTAGGGCACGGCCCCTGGGAGGTGGCAGGAGTCACTCCTGCAAGCTAGGACGTGGGCATTGGATGCACACACGTGGCACTGGTCCTCAGAAATATTCACTACAATCTGGACATAGGGCATTTCAAAGGAGAGCATCAGGTAGAGCAGACTCCCCTGTCCGTGACGAGTGGGCTCTAGATTGACAGCCTGGCTGAATTCGATGGTCTCTGAAGCCCCATCTGCTCTGACTCTCCAGGACTCTGGTCCGTTTTACTGCCAAAGGCACACCATCATGGAAGCACCTCTACTTCTCGCCGCCATCTTTCCACCTCCCTCCTGCACCCAGGAGGAGGCGAAGGAGATGCACCTGCCCAAAACCAGAGCCTGTGGGGGCCCCACCACCCCAACCACCCCAGCCCCTAACCTGGTGTTAAAACAGAGGCACTGAATCTGTGTTCAAGAGATCGACTCTAAAAACTATCATTTTTCTTAAAGCTGAGTGTCCGAGGGCCATTTAAGAACTAAAGTCTAGCCCCTGTGGGGCCTCCTGAGGCCAGCATGTGGAGCAGACCCTCTGGGAGGGAACACTTGAACTTAAGGGCCAGTCGGAGCTGATCTAACCAGAGAGATAGAGCAGTGGGGGGATAGGCACAGCCAGAGCAAAAGCCCACAGCTGGCTCTGGAGGCCAGAGGCTCAGAGAGGAAGCTCTGTTGCTTCAGAGAGGGGTGATTCGTGGGTTCCCATCCTGCCTGCACAGGGAAGTTTACTAAAACAGTTATCCAACGGCAAGGCTTTGTGTCTTGCCCCATCTTGGAAAAGAAACAAAGGCTGGTATTTTTAGAGCCATGTTTATTTCTTCAAGTAGCTGTCAGCATTTTCTTGGGTAACCCATTTCCCAAAAACCCAGGAGAATCCTGCTAATCAAACACACTCTGTGGCAAAGCAGCAGAGTGAAGCCTGTGGGGAGGGTTCCCACCAAGACTCTGCCTTCAGCTCCTCCCCCGCCTCCTGCTCACCAGTGGTCACCCTCCAGGCAGGCTGCAGAGCCCTGGAGCCTAGCCTTCCCGGGTAAGAGGTGACAAGCCAACAATTAGCAAAGTAGATAAAGGAGATTCACGGGCCCCTGCTCAGTATCTGCACCTTTATACTGCACCGAGATATGTTGACCTTCTAGTTTATTGCAATTCAAGAAAAAGTCAATATTTCTTGGCTTGCCATGGCTGGAGGAATTTAAATGAGTTGTTGAATCAAGCAGTTAATCTGCCGATAACTGATTTTTTTTTCCCTTTCAAATCCATAATGATGAAAAGCAGACTTAACTAAAAACAAGAAAAGGAGGATTCTTTTTTTCCCTTAGACATTTTAATCTCATGGGGCAGGAGCTAAGGCTGAAGCCTCAGAGTCTACTATCAGGGCTATTTTGTTTTGCTGGGTATTTTGAAGATTTAATTAAAACATAAAACAAAAGATTTCTGTGGCTATAAAATCTGCATTCATGTTTTCATTGTTTGTATTTTGATATCTCTTTATAAGTCTTAACTTTCCATCTGTTGCCATTAATGACACATAGCAATCGTCTAATTTTTGAACTCCTCTAAAGAAGTATAACGTTGTTTGGGGATACTTGTTTGACTTTCCATTGATTTATTAGTGCCCTTGTGCCAAAAAGCCACTGGGCCAGCTGCCCTGCCCTCTAGGTTATGAGCTCTGGGCACTGCTTTCCTGAGATTCTTATGGGTATGTGTTTGGGTGCAGGGGACATCCAAAGCAATGTACTGGCTTCTTACCTACACAACGACATTGTGCTGGAAAGTGCTGAGTAGGGGAAAGGCTTTTAGTGGCACTACTAATGATGTATGTCATGGAGAACCCTGTTTGTTGTCCCTGGAGGAAAAGGCTGACAACTCTTCCCACCTAGGCTGCCCTTCCACCCCCTTCCTGAACACTTGAGAGTATACTTCCTCTCTAGACTCTGCCATGGCTCCCTAGTGCCTAGAGTATCACACTTCAGTTTCTCTGCTTAGCTCTCTCAGTCTCTTAGAATCACACATTGCCTAACCCTCTCCCTCCCACCCCTGATAAAAACTCCTACTCCCATCAGGTCTCATACCTGACACACAGGAATGCTACATGCAGACAGTTAAGGAGCCCTGGCCTGCTGTGTCTCAGAGGAAGCACCCTCCTCTCAGCCTTTGGGGTTCATAGCGCTTACCTCTTCCATGAACTCTGCCCCCAACCCCCTTTACTTCCCCACAAAGTAGCTCCTGGGCCCCCTTAGCTGTTTGCCTGGCCCAACCAGAGTTGTGTCTGTATGTGTGCCGTCACCTTACAGAATGACCAGGTCAGAGAGAGGGAGAGCCAGGTCTCGCTCACCCTTGGGGACCCCTAAGGTACCTGGCACACAGCCTGGCCTAATGCCACAAAATAAATAAAAAGGGTGAAGGAGGGGAAAGGGGGAGCCACGTTGGTAACAAGTCACTGATTTGAAGAGGTTTCTGGTCTTGTTGGCTCAAGGCTGGGGACAGTGGTCACCGGCTCTGTCCTCTGCTGTAAGACACCTCTGTGTGAGCACAGAATGGCCAGATGTTTTCATTTGTCAACTGGCAACAGGAAAACTGAGCTGAAGGAAGAACCAAGAGCTTATCAAGGGCCTTCCCGTGGGTTCCAGGTGTTGTGTTTGAGATGTTCAGAGAGAGCCATCCACCAACCGGAACTCCACTGGGCAACAAGCCCTTCTTGGCACCAGTGGCTGCCTCTTATTGGAGGGAGAGGGACTCTGTGGAGCCCCAGAGCCCCACCTCAGTAGCCTTAATTCACAGGCAGGCAGAATTGCTGGCCAAGACTCGAGAGAGCCACAGGGAGGCTGCCCTCCACCTGCACCTTGCAGCTGACACTATTTGTGTCCCCACAGGGCTCTCCAGCCACGGGCAGCCAACCTCCTGTGGGAAGAAGCTCTGCAGCCGCGGGAGCCGGTGTGTGCTCAGCAGGGAGACTGGGGAGCCCGAGTGCCAGTGCCTGGAGGCCTGCAGGCCCAGCTACGTGCCGGTGTGCGGCTCCGATGGGGTTCTCTACGAGAACCACTGTGAGCTCCACCGTGCCGCCTGCCTGCTGGGCAAGAAGGTCATCGTCGTCCACAGCAAGGACTGTTTCCTCAAAGGTAGGGAGATGGCTTTCTACCCTGTGGCTTGGAACTTCATGATGGATTCCTTTTGACCAGGATGCTGGGTCTCCAGGTCACAACTGTAAAGCAAGGAAAGAGAAAGACTGGTACTTCGACAGAATGGCAGCTGCGACATTTCAGAGATGCATGTTCTCTCTGTATCCCACCTCCAGACACACACACACACACACACACACACACACACACTCACCCTGAGAACAGAATCCAGGTAGGTCAAACCAAATCCTGGCTAGTACAGAACTTGTGTCCATTAGGGACCAAATAAACTAGTATTATCCCAGGATCCATATAAGGTGGACTCTGGCAAGGTGATGATAGGGACCATGTTTACCCCTCTGTCCCATGAATCAGGAAATCATACTGTCCATACACTGTGACTAGATGGACACCAGCACACTGGTTCTCAAGTTGTCCTGGAGCAGTTACTGACAGCAAATCATTCCATGCCTTGCCTGTCTGCCTCTGAACAAGATACATGGATGGCAAAACATGTCCGTGGAGATGGGACCAAAAGACTCCTGCTTTTGTGCTGGAGTTGGATCAGAAGAGAAAGGCCATATTGGCTTCTACTAGATGGTGAGGTAGGAACTCTGTTTAACACATTCATATATCTCAGCACCTAGCACAGTGCCTTAAGAAGATTCTCAGTGGCTCAGAGATGCTCACAGATATTAGAGTTAAGAAGCACATTGCTGTGTTGATGTGGCCCCAGTACATAGTATATGCCTTGGACTATATAAATAAAACAAAAGAACCATGCATGAATAAACTAGGAAATGTGTCGAAGGCAGAAGCACAATCTAGGCAGATGGAACAACCTCACATAGACCCAGCCAAGGGACATCAGAGGTGGCAGAGCACCCCTGGGATTGCATGAGGTCAAAGGCCTGATTTGGCCTTCTATAAAGGGGAGAGAGAAGAAGGATTAGAAGAGGGGCCTGCCATGTACCTGCAATGCTAGCCAACAATGGCTTCTAGTGGTCTGGGCTTTGAGGGGCCATGTACCCAAAATGAAGGTGCTGAGCTCAGCCTCACTCTTACAACCAACCCCTCAGTATGTGACTGTCCCCAGAATGTGCATGTGGCACATGTTACATGTATGTGCAGGAGTAGTTGCAGCTGAGACAGGGAGCACAGGTGTTTTAACTTCTGCCACCTCTGCCACATGCCACTTGCCATTATGTAATGGGCCACTCTCCCACCATCATTCACCACCCGTGGCAGCGTGGGCCCTAGAAAGGAACATTTAGCCTGTGACGGGAATAGACTTGGACACTTTCATGGCTGTGCTTATGATGCTAATGCTGAGGTGCTTCAGAATCATGAGATGCATCATGGAAATGAAGCCAAAATGAGCCTAGGACAAATGTCTCTAGTCTGGAAATGCTGCCCAGCACATGCTTGCCAATTCCTTGGCAGCCGTGCACGCTAAAACACTTGACCAGTCGCTCCAGCTTTATTGGCCGTGTTGAATTTTATAGACTGATGTTCCATTCTCTGGTTTCCAATATCCCCCAAATTGCATCTTTCTGAAGGTTTTTATTTCTACATTGGAGTCTGCACTGCCTCCCTCACCATCGGTTATTCAAACAGCATTTCTCATTTCACACAAGGGAAAGAACAACAACCACAAAACCTGAGCGGTGAGGGATGATGAGGGCGAGCCAGGGAGCATGGGGGTGGGAGGGGAGCCTTGAGCAGATAAAGGGCTCAGCTCTGCTACATGCCGATTGAATCTATCCACTGAGTCCTTCTGATGAAATGAGTCTTCCATAGATTCTGTGAACAGTCACCCACTTAGTGGTGCAGAACTGCCCTCCTTGAGATCCCTCTTCAGTTTAGAGCAGAACCTGCAACTCAAAAAAAAAAAAAAAAACAAAAAACAACTCGAGTTGCATCAGGCTTCCCAGCTGCCTGGCCTTGTGAACTTCCCTGGGCTATAAAATGGGGTTAGTGGCTATCCCTACCTGCTCCAGCTGTGGAAATAAAGGACATGCTGCACAAAGACCATATAGCCCAGTGCCTGACACATCACAAGTGTTCAGTATTAATGACATGCGCCATCATTGTTTATTCTAATCTAAACTGGCCACCGGCCTAGAGCAGTGAGATGCACAGACTGTGAAAGGAACACAGAGGCAGGAACACAGGCTTTGCTGGGAGGTTCTGGGGGATATTTAGGGGCCCAAATTGCTTAATGGTAAATGAAAAGCAGGCAGAGAAGGTACTGATTGTCAGCCCTGGATGCTGCCCTGGAGATGTCTAGCTGGAGCCAGGACTTTTTTTTTTGCACACCTGGCCCCTGGGGTCTGCACTCCAGGAAAAGCCTCCAGGGCTCATGCTCGGGGTCAGCTCCAGACCTGGAAGGCTGCTTCTCTCCTCTCGCAGTCCTCTAGAGTGTGCCCAGTAGATAAGAAAGACCTGGCACCCACTAACAGGGGCTTATGGCAAGGGACAGGCCAGCCCTAAGGGGAGGAGTTTGGGATGAGCGCGTCCCCCACCTTCACCAGAGAGACAGCTCCAACTGGGAGCAAGAGAAAACAAATGACAGAGGCCCTGTTGAGAGTGGGGTGGGGGGTCTTGGGGACAGAGGAGATGTCAAGGACAACTTCCTATTGTCCATACCTTATAATGGCAGCATCTTGAGTTCCATGGATGACAATTTGTCATTTGTCCCAAATTTTCAGGGTGTTATTAATATAGGAAATTTAAAAACATCTTTTTTCCCCCAAGCCAACAAAAATTCTAGAATCATTCATCTTCTATTCTCTATCTACCAGACTTCACAAAAGAGAACTTAGAACTTTATTCTCTGGGACTTTTCTTCCCTTGGAAGCCAAAATGAGAACAATCCGTATGGGGCTGGAATGTGTAGCATAAGCAGGGAAGAAACAGCAGGTTATGCTGGACTGAGCCGCTGTAGTTTGGAGTTCATCCTCTGTGGCCAGGGTCCCGGAGCCCCTATGGGAAAGGTCTCTGCTGAAGACTGTTTGGGGACCCTTGCCATTCTGCATGAGCAAAGAGGTAGCATTCTAAACCCAATTTGTGAGATAACTTCTAGTATCACATTCCAGTTGCTATGGCAATGAGTTTCCTTGTAAATGTGGGATGAAAGACACTATCATTTAGGGATGATTAGCATGTGCGAAAATCAGACTGAACCCCAAAGCACAGCTCCAACTAGAGTCTGCATCTTTACACCTCCTGAGTCATAAACTCGGGGTGCCTCTTGCTGAAGGTCAGGGACAAGGAGGGTGACATGGAAAGAAGTCTTTCTTTTTTCTTACGGGAAAAAAAATGAAGAGTTGCACATTTTCTCAGCACCAAATACTACCAAGAAAATGCCAAGATATTAGGTGAGATCCACTGTTGAACTCTACCCAGTTTGTGTTCTTAAAAGTTCTCTTGTTATCAATGTTGCGTTCCTGTTTGTGGGCTAGTTGACACTTTTAAATTATTTTTCTGACTTGGCTTTACATCCTACCCTGTTCAAGAAGAGCTTGCCCTTCAGCAGACACTCACCAACCATGGTTGTTTTAATACCAGATGATGAAAAATCATGGTTGGCAGTTTTCCAATCAAATCATGAAATTATGGAAGAAAGGGGAACTCTTAGAGATTCAGTTTTAAGTGGATCCTTCAGCTTCCTCGGCCATATATTGTGTTTGCAAATATCTTTTGGTGCTTCTAAGGTGAATTCCCAAGCTAAGAAGTCAGAGGAAATCAGTCTCATTTGGAGAGAGAAAAAAATTAAACATTTACAGTCTTGCTAATCCTTTTTTTAAGTGTTACTAAGCAGGCATAAAGAACTCAACATTTTGTAGATAGATCTGGCTGGTGGTGGGGGGAGGGACCACCTTTTCTTTTCTTATGTTTATTTTGTTGTTACTTGAATCTTGAAACCTAAAGAACTAGGCTCCCTACCTGGGGGATGCACTGTTGTTCTTGCATAGGTCTTTTCTGCCTTACCAGGAAAAGATACTCACATCCTGGGCTGAGCAGCTCAGTCCAGCCCTGGGCAGGAGACCTACTCCTTAGGATGTGTGAAATCCCACAGCAGGCTGTGATGCTCTCGAAAATGACAGGGGATTGTTTTAGCTTTGCCAGAGCAGTCCCTGCAGCAGAGAAGTGCTAAGGCAGGGCTAGGCTGATAAGGCAAAGAGCCAGCCCACACCATACTCTTAGGCAAGGCTTGCCATGTGTCCCTTACCTCATCTGTAAAATGGGAACAATAACAACACCTACCTCACAGAGTATTTTCATGACGTTCAATGGGCTGTGCCTGCCTGTAAAGAGCACTCCTCTCTAACAGGTAGCTACAGCCTCTAGATGTTGATGATGTCATTGCAAACACTGGGAAACATTCAAGGGGCAGATGCAAGTGGCTTTTGTGACAATGCTAGATATGAACCAAAAAGCTGATGGGTCCTCCTATGAGTGAGGAAAGAGAAGAACATTGGTCCTCCATATTTGTTACTGAATGATTAGATTTTGACTTTCAATTGGTCAAATGGAATTGACACTTCCACCAACTGGCTCACTCTTTGAAAAGATAAGTAATTGAGACACCTGAGCATCTAGTGGGTTAATAGAGAAGCAAGAGGAGAACCAAGTGTCCCTGATTCCCAGCACAAAAGAAGTTCCTGATATGCATAAAAATCTCAGAAAATGTCAGTGCAGCAAGAGGAAGGGATCTATCAGCTTGAGGATATAAGGGGAATGTTTAGAGAAGATGCCAGAAGAAATATTCAAGAAAGATCTTGAAGTTGGGCACGGTGGTGCATGCCTGTAATCCCAGTGACTCAGGAGACTGAGGCAGGAGGATTTGGAGTTCAAAGTCAGCCTCACAAACTTAGCAAGGCCCTAAGCAACTCAGCAAGATCCTGTTTCTAAATAAAATATTTAAAAGGGCTGGGAATGTGGCTCAGTGGTTAAAGCCCCAGGGTTCAATCCCCAGTACCAAAAAAGAAGAAGAAGGAGAAAGAGGAGGAGGAAGAGGAAAAGGAGGAGGAGGAGGAGGAGGAGGAGGAGGAGGAGGAGGAGGAGGAGGAGGAGGAGGAGGATGGGTAGGTTGAAAGGGCAGAGAATGACCTTGTGTACCAAACAAGGTCATTTGAACTCAAGCTAGTGGGGAGTCAAATAAGTTAATCCAACTTTCTCATTTCCAAGATGGGGACTAGGCCCAGAGTGGACTGGTACTTGTTCCAAGCCACACAGGCAGAGCCAAGCCCAAGTCTGGGATCTGCTACTGCTACCAGTCCTTGAAAACACCCACACTTGGGGGGTGTTTTTATTTATGTCCCAGAAAGTCATATTCCCAGTAGATGCAATGGCTCCCATCTTTCCTGTCTTCCCCAGAAAACTTCCTGGTATGAAGGACAGCTCAGAGCCATCCTCAGTAAGAAAGACCTCATGCACCTGCATGAGAAGCAGGGACTTCTCCAGGGAAAACTGGCTCAGCTCACAGGGCCTCTGACCTCAGAAAACCAGGCCATGTCTCTCCTATAAGAAAAGAGTAGGGGACACAAGGACACCCAGAGCTCCTACCAGCCCCAGGTAGAAAGCAGAGACACTAGGAAGTGCCCCTCATTAGCCCAACCTGTCTCTTGGAGCTGGAGCTGGCTTCTGCTTTTCCTCTGGGATCCCTCTTCAGTTCTTCCAGTTGTCCTTCTGCTCCTGGTTCTACCCACATTCATGCCCAGAGGCTTTACTTTGAGCTCCATAGGGAAGTGTTTGGGCCATTTTCCACTAAACCAGCTTTGGATAGTTGCTGAATGGCCATTGGCTGTGCCAAAGCTGTGCCAGGACATGAGGATACCTGAATGATCAGGATGCCAGGCCTGACCTTGTATAATTGATAGTCAAAGAAAGGTCATGCTCTAATCCCTAGCATCCCCACTCTGGGTCATGATTTGACAACTGCTTTAGCCAGAGACACCCCCAAGACCTCAAGGACTAGTGGAAATCCTTATGGACAATCTCGTTTTGGATACCTCCTCCCCACTCCATGGATTCTGTCCATTGGTGCAAACTGTTCGGGGTTGACTCAACTGAAAATCCATTCACAGCCAGCCCCCATCCCAACCTCCCTCGGAGCTCAGTCATCCCATTTGCAGCATCTGTTTCCAGGATCAAGAAATACGACTTAAAACAAATGTGTGTTCTTTGAATATTTCCTCTAGATTTTATGCAAGAAAATGTCTTAGTGTGAGCACCCTGAAAATGTGCAAGAATGTTATCAGCCCAGCACGTGTGGTGTGCTTCACAGAGCTGCTGCCTTCTGAATGAATTAATTACATTCCAGTAATTAAAAATTGCTAATAAGTTATTGAGCTGAGAAAGTCTCGCGCTGCATCGATTTCACTTACAGAAGCAAGCTACAACCTCGGAGCCTCCCCAACCCCCACCCCCATTGTTTCCTGTTGTTTTCTGATACCCCCTCCTTCTGGTGTCCACCCCCTCCTTCTCTGCGAGCTCCTCAGTGTCTTGGCCACTGAGAAGCTCAGTCTCTCTCCTAAAGCCAAAAGGAGCCAGCTTTTGCCCCAGCATCTCTCCAGGTACCATGTAATCTCACCCCTTTCCCTTCTCTCCACTGTCATTGAGTTCGTTAACATCACCTGACCCTTTTAAATGCCAAGTCCAAATGCCACTTCCCAGGTCTGGTCTTACTGTATCCCTCCTACAGTGACATCTGTCATCCTTCCTGCAGCCCTGCTCTGCTGGCCTCCAGCCACTGGTCCCCATCTGGAGGCCTCTCCATAGACCAGTCATTCCCCGGCAGCATCTTACACAGGGGCTCTCCTTACTCAGGGGCCCTCCTTGGTTATCTTTACACCCCACTTCTTCTCACTGCCCCAGCCATGCCTCAAAGACCCAAACTGCCTCATGTGCAAAGACCCACCTGTACCCCAGCCTCTCCTCCACATTCCTGTCTACCATCTGCTTACATCACACTTCTTCAAACCCACTTCCCAAATGGTTTCTAGAGTGAGATTTCCAAGATACAACCTGGACCCAATATGGTGCTCTCCTGCTTGATCCCTGCCACCCATTCACTCAGCCACCTTGCATCTACTGCAAGTCAGGGACTTTCTGGGCCCTGGGATACAATGGGGAACAGACAAGAGTCCTGCCCTCATGACAGGTACAGTCTTGTGGGAGAGACAGGCAGCAAACCAAAGATAAAGAATGTCCAGTGGTGACAAGTATCCTGTGGAAGAAACAGGAGGGAAGGCAGTAGTGAGAGCCCCTTAATGTGACATATGACATGTGACATCTGAGCCAAGACCTGAACAACATCAGGAAGCTAGGCAGTGAAACATTTGAATATCTAGGGGAACCATCCTGGGCAGAAGGAATAGCAGGTGCAAAGACCCTGAGGTCTCTTGCCTAAAGGGTTTTGGGATCCATGAGAAGGTCAGAATTTCTGGACCAGAGTAAAGAGAGAAAAATTGAAGAAGTCAGAGGGGTGATGGGGCAGATCATCCATCTGAGGACTTGTTGTCCATTGGAAACCCAAGCTCCTTGCTCCTTGCCCCTTGCCAAGATCATCCTTCTAATTACTCCACCATGTCCACCAAGGGATGTCCTTGAGGGACCTCCCTCTTCATCTCCACCCTCAGTCATGTCATGGCCTGGAAGAAATGATCTTCCCAGAAGCCTGGCCAAGTGTCTCATTCTTTATCAGCAGTAAACCTTCATGGTCCAGGGACTTCCCATGTGAGCCCAAGGTAAGAAGAGGTCATCAGAACTTCTACCAAGAGCAAGAGCCTCCTTCTATTGAGACTTCTAGTTAGCTTGCCTAATTCCCCTCCACACTGAATGACCTGACAAGTGGGGACATTTGCTTTATCTTTCTACCCCTAGCATACTGGAGATGTTCCACTTTTTAGATGAATGCACAAATTAGTGATTAGGTGTTAAATAGGACATATGCAGTCCCCTTTAAGTTCCCCAAGTGACAAAATGGGAAGCCCTGATTAGAAACCCTACAGTTAAAACAAATCAGAGAGGACCAGCAAAGGAGCAGACAGAATCAGGAGGAGGACCCTGCCCAAAGATCTTGTTGGATTTTCCACACTGTGAGAGCCATCAAGGGTATCAAGGGACCATGAGGAAGGAAGGGGACCTGGGGAGCAGGGAAGGGATAGAAGTAAAGCCCCTGGCCCCACATGTGTCCATCCAGGAGGTCAATTTGGGGAAAGCTCTGCATGGAGAGATAAGGGCGTTGGCTCAGGTGTCTTGGCCCATTGGAGCAAAGCCCTTGCCCAACACTTGGGAGGTTTCAGATGATCACTCAGAGTCAAATGTTTAATTACTAAGTGAGAAGAAGTTGATTTGGGACTTCCTTAAGGTTCTCCCCTATTGCGTCTTCAATTACAATCAAGGCCCCCATGTAGCAGCCGCTAAATGACACTGTGTATTGAATCTCTGTGCTCAAGCAGTTTATCTAATTATCTGTGTGACAAACTCAGCAGCTGTCAGCCCAGCCACAGCTCAAACATGTTGACTCTCCTGCCGCAGAGTGTTTTCTGCTCACTCACAGGCTCCAGGAAAGGACTCCTTTGCTCCTCTTTAAGTGGGGATCCCTTTCAGGTCTTCTGCTGCCTGGTGACCTGAGGAGCTGGAGGGAGCAGTGGCAGAGACAGTGGGGACAGGAGTTGAGCCGAGGCCTGGTGGTGGTGCTGCTCCTGGTCCTCACCCCTGCTGCCCTTACTCCTAGTTCCCATGGCTGACGCTGGAGCCCAGCCTCTCTGCCCACTCTTCTGGATAGGAAAGCAATGGCCATCTTTGGGCCAACTTTGTTTTCCAAAGAGGGAGGAACACTTAACCACTGTATCAAATAACTGAAATAAACCAGAGGTGTTGGAGGGCAGATCCACGCAGTAACCCAGGGAGGTAGGGAGGGGCTCCATCAGCAAAGTGTCTGTGTGGATACAGTCCCCAGGAGAGCAGGCTCGCTGGACACAAGGCCACACCAAATGACCAAATGCCAGGTGTGTGTTGTTAAGTCTTCATCCAGGAGAGCTGAGGGGACCAGCACCCTGGGTCCCCAGATCTACCTGTGGTTCATTATCTTGGGTAAATTTGTCCCCACTCAGCACCAGATACCACAGGAGAGCCATATCCAGGACATGGAGTGTTCTCAAGACTGAACAGGAAGGCAGAACTTCCCAGCAACTGCTGGTCTTGGGCATCTCCTCCTTGCTGCCCTCTGCTTCTTCATGCTCACTTCCACCTTCCCTCATCCCAATCACTCATTAACAAAGGTAATTAGAGTGGAAACTGCTTTCAAAAATCCTGCTCTAGATGAAAGGGGCAGAAATCACTTTGTTTGCATGTAATTAAAATAGCCAGATGCAATGAACTCTGTTCACTTATTACAAGCAGAGCCATCTGAGAGAGCAGTTCTCTTGGTCACTAGAAAGAAGGGCTCATCCAGGGACCTGGCAGCCATCTCCATTTTCTTGTCTTCCTTAGGGAACTGTTCTATCCTCCTCCACTGTCTGTGCTCAGTCTATTCGCACCCCTTTGATTGGCTAAGGTGGACTTCCAGGGTCTGGTCCCCCAGTGGTCACACAAGTGACTTCTCCCTCCTTCACTCTCTCTACCTGGCTGAGCTCTCTGACACTTCCCCCTGTCCTCCACCCCCCACCAGTTTCTGTCTGTCTGACTGCTTCTCAGATGCTGTGTAGCTCATCCAGTGATCCATATTTCCACCAGAATATAATAAATAGGGATTTGCAGGAATCTTCATTTGTAGCTAGCCAGATGGAGCTTGATCTGTGTGGACCCTCACAATTTTCATTTAGGTAACCCTTAAATGAGAGGCATTAGAGGGTGGAATGGGTCCAGTGGCAGAACCTTTCCCAATAGGTGGGTGATAGACAGGAAAGAAAAAAATGAGGCAGAGGCCTATTGCAAGACTGCAAAAGGAGAAATACCCTGACCAAGGAAGGCATTGCAAAAGGGACATGGGATAGAGGTAAAGGTGGCACAGAGAGAGTCAGTTACGTGTCATTGTATTTATGTAGACAGTGAGCTTCTTGTCTCCCCTTTCCACGCATGAACAGATGACTCTCAACTATTCAGCCTCAGTAGTTACAGGAAAGTTAGTACAGCAGTGACCATGGATCTAGCTCTAATTCCACAGTCTGGGTAATCCCACCAGGGCTGCAGCGAGAGTTAGCAGAGGTAAAGCCCTAGCAGATCTATTCAAACAAGAATTAAAGATAAGTTTACTCCTGCAGCAGAGGAGGAAAGCACTCTCTCAAGACAGCAGAAGAGTGTGCTTAAGAGAAAAATTAATACAAAAAAAAAAAACAGAAGCACATTTTAAACAGCAGACAGTAGACTGGGTTCTACTGTCAATTCAAGAAAACATGAACTCTGAAATGAGATTTTAAAAAACAGGAATATAAGTCAGGTTAACGAAAGTCAAAAAGAAAATCAAAGCTGGAAGAGGTAAGTGAACAATATAAGGATCTTCAAATATAATAGTAGACGTTCCATCTAAATGTCAAGTAGTCATGGGCAAGATTAACCACACAGAGTCATCCAGTTGTTCTATAGTATAGAGAATAAACTTGAATACCTCTCCCAAAATATATAGAAAATGAGGGGGGAGAAAAGGTTGTAAAATCATGTGAGAGATGATGTGTATATGTAGGACAGAGATGAAATATCTAACATGTTGGTGATTAGTCATCTCAAAGAGCACAGAGCAAATCAAATGAACACAATAAGCAAAGAGATATTTGAAAAGCAATCAGGTATCACACTGGGGCTCTCAGGTGTTCCCAGCTAATCCCATCCCTGTTCCCCAGTGATGACTTTTCCCCTTTGGTCTGATTCACATCAAAGATGAGTGTTAGACAATATTTGCTGTGAAGGAAAAACATTCTGTCCTTAGACTTTTTCTACAACATGAAAAAGTGACAAGGCCGTAAAGAGCATCTGCAGGGTCTTGCAGTGATGGGATTGCGATACAGAAGTTGTGGACTCATCGCCTGGGGATCCGTGTGTGGAAACAGCAGGAAGCGAGCTCTGATGGGCAAAGGCTCTGGTAATGCACCACCCACATATTCTTGGCCCCGGGGGGAAAATTGAAAAGACAAACCTCCAACAATCTATAGACAAATCAATTTGACAAAAAGGCAGTTGTGGTACTTAAGGCCCAAAGGGAACACAGTGGCTCCTGAAATGAGAAGTTATCTAAATAATGGTTTCAAATAGAGTTAACAAAAATTGCAAAGGTTAAATAAAGAAATTAAGTGTGCTAATTTCTTTCACTGGTTTAAGGGAATTTCACCAGATCATGCACAATTTTTGACTAAGTGTGTTAAAAAGCGTGTCAGGCTGCATGTGGTGGTGCACACCTGTAATCCCAGTGGCTCAGGAGGCTGAGACAGGAGAATTGCAAGTTCAAAGCCAGCCTCAGCAACTTAGCAAGACCCTGTCTCTAATTTTTTAAGGGACTGGGGACATGGCTTAGTGGTTAAGTGCCCCTGGGTCCAATTTCCAGTACCAAAAAAAGAAAAAAGAGTATATATCAGCCCAACTATGCAATTTCCCATTAACCCCATCCTCATAGCCCAGAATGAACCTGAAACTGGCTCCAAATGAGCATCCCCAATTGTCCCCATCTGGTTTTTTTTTTTTTCCTGCCATGTCCAGTGACTATGAGTAGGATCAGCCAGCCATTGGTTGAATTAGTCTCTCCTAAAATCAGACTGTCCCCTGTCTTCATCAAGTGGCTAGTTGTGCTCCCTAGAACTAACTGAGATACTAAGGCTGTGAGTGAAGGAGAAGAAAACCCCCCTCATCCATTGCAGTGGGTCTTCCTTATGCAGTGATGGCTTTGTGAACAGGAACACGTCAGTATGCCACTGAGTGGGGCAGGGCAAGGGGGACGGTTGGCACTGTGGATTCGAATGTTCCATTTAGAACTATGAATATGTGATTAATCATTAAAGAGAGATATTCATGAGAGCCCTGTTGCAAAAAAAAAAAAAAAAAAAGCAAAGTAGAAGAACTGCCCCTGGGGAGATGGAGGTAGAGGTTAAATTTCCCACAACAGTCCCCAGTGGGATGGAGCCATGTGCAGTAGAAAACAGTGGCCATTGGATCTGCCACCAGCATAAAGGCCACCATTCACTGAGCATCTGCCAGGCTCCTGGTCCACTGCCAGGTGCTTTATGGGCCTGGCATCATGCAGCCCTCCTCCTCAGTTGGCATTTTACTGCAGGACAGAGAAAAGCCAAATTACCCAGTTACCGAGCTGGTAAATGAGTGTCAGAATGGGGACCTGCCAGTTCGCTTTCCCTATATGCTGCAGTCACTCCATCAGCCAGGAGGGACTTTCCTGGGGGGAGAGAACTTGACCTGAACCTGGAAGAATGAGTGAGATGCGAGTAGCCAGAGCAGCAGCAGATGGAAACCCCGAACACAGCCTTGCTCAGGGTTACGATGCCTTCCTGCCTCCTCCACCAGACCTGGCACTTGAGACTCGTCAGATCACATGTACCTAAAAACAACCAGTCCCCAAAAGGGAAATAGGTGGAAGTTAGAATTTGCATGACATGGAGCATTGCTGTACCCAGTCATTGTAGTGAAAAGAATCTCTTTCACACACCTTCCCTTTTTGAGCCCCAGTGGCCATCTCTTCCCATGTGATGGTGTGACGTGACCACCACAGTGAGCACACTGCCAGGAAACAAGTCCATGCTGAAGCCAAGTGAGACAGGGTGACACCTTCATCTGCAAAGGAAAGTGAACCCCATACTTCTCTGTTCCTCCTGTCTCTCCCCTCCTGCCTTGTTCTTCCCACCAGCATCCCCACCCCCACCCTGCCAAATTGCAATGGTAGGAAGCTCTTGTTTCCATGCCAATCATAGACACTCCCCTGACATGTTAAAGCAACAAACTTTCCATTTTAAAAAGTTATGCGGTTATTAGAGCAAACAGTTGTGTCCATCAGGAAGCCCTCTTGAAAATAGGGATCTGTAGAAAAGGAAGGCAAAGCTCACAGCTGGGAAAGGTGGATCCTCTCCTGTGCAAAACATTAGCAGAAACCCACCTGCTAACTGAGAGAAACAGTTTGCAAGAATGTGCCTGCCTAGAAGGCTGGGAAGAAATAGCTGGAACAGAAGGTACTACCAGGTTTCTTTTGGGTACGGCTCCACAGAGATTCAGCTGGTTCTGATCATAATCATTCAAATGGACAGCAAATTATTGTAATTTCACCCTCTCACCTTTTTAAAGAGACCAGCAATTGGATGGGAATGGCAGGCAGGGTAAGAACTCACTTAACTGTTACAAGTCAGGTCCAGGGCTTTTTCTCACTTAAGCCTAGGGCTACTATTATGCCTAGTTGGCAGATGAGGAAAAATAAGGACATGCTGGTCCTGTCAAGGGCACACCCCATCCTGCTGGCTCAGAAAACACCCAGTTTTTGAACATCAAAGTCTGTGTTTCATTTTCCCACACTGTGGCCCAGTCCCTTGGCTATAGATGGAGCATTAGCTCTCGGGTCAGTTCACCTGCCTCCCCTGAATTGTAATTCCCACCCATCCCCAGCACCCAGGAGCTCCACCAGAAAATAAAGGAGGGTGTTTGACCCCAAAAGTCCTCACTTTCTTCTTACCTCCAGGCCTTCAAGGTGTTTTCTGCCAATAGCTGTTTTCCCAGTAAAGTTCTCTTTTATTCCAAAGAAGCTTAAAAGTTTAAACAATTACTGAAATTATAATTAAACATGCAAACAATGTAAGATACAAACCTAAGGGGAGAAAAACCAAAAGGGAATGAAGGCATTAGATCTCAGAACACAAGGAGGGTGGACCAGGGAAGGGAGGACGCAGAGGGCAGAGGGCACCCACTAGTTCCTAATGTGACTCCATTCTAGGGATGCCTTGGTCTGGGAACCACACACTTCGGGTCAGGCTGGCAAACTGCCAAGTTCAGAGACACAGAAATCAGAGCGTTGAATCTGCCACTCTGGTGACTAGAGCTGGGAGATCAGGGAGCTGTCGTCAGTCCTGGAAATCAGTAATGAAGCCTGCAGCCTCTTAATAAGGCAGCAGCCAATTAACAGAGCAAATGTTTGAGGTGTCCCTGCCGAGTGATGGGATGTCGTGTCTTCTCCCAGAGCCCCCCGGGGCTGTCATTCCGACAAGCAGGTACATGACTTAAGTTAATTGGAGAAAAACTCCTTCTAGGGAAGTGGGCACTGGCTTGTCATTTAATGGGACCGAGGTTTGGTTTTGATAAGAATCTTTGCCTAACCCAACAAAGGACATGTCCTTCAGAAAGGCCCTCCACTCCCTCCCACCCCACCCCACCACCATCATTGTGTTTGGAAGTTTCTGGCCCTGGGAATCTCAGAGCCAAAGGGCAAAGCTGGGCATCTGAGGGCCAGGAGACCTTCAGGAGGAGAAGGCTGAGCAAACATCCTCCGTACGGGGGGCCACTCTTCCCACCCGGCAGGTAGGGTCTGGGCAACACCTGCTGTGTACTGGGCAGGGTCTAAGCTCCAGGACTGGACCAGGAGGAAGGAAATATAGGATGTGGGTCGCAGGAGAGGTTGTGACAGGAGAGCTCAGGATCAGCTGGAGATAGTTGGCCATGCCATTTCCAAATGTGCTAAGGAATACTCTGTCATGCCCATGTGGGCCTGCAGGGACTGTTCCAGCTAAGGCAAGAGGCCAGGTTCAGAGTGAGGAAAGCCCATGGAATATCCACCAGGCAGTGAGTCTCCCTCTTCCCCAGCCCTCTCTCCAGCCACCTCCTCATCCCACTCCTACTTCTTTTCTTCTCGGTTCCCCCATTCCACTTTCCTTTCCACCCTCCCCATGAAGTCTGCCTTGAGTGTGCCCACACATATCTAAAACCAGTGACTGAAAAATAACATGTTTTCAGTTAACTGGGAGTATTTACTGAGTGGCTCCAGCTACTAGCTTTAACTTTTAATGATTTAACCAGCATCACTAGCAGAGAACTTAGTCTCTGAAACAGTCCATCGCCCATCCTGCCCAGGCCTCAGAGCCAGCATGAACCAGGGAGATGGAGCCCTAGCATTCGACTTCCCGTGATCAAGTGTACATTGTCAAATCAAGTTTGTCTTTAGTGGGAGGAATCCCTGTCTCCAGTTTTTCCAGTGATCACAGTCTGGATTATAAGTAAATGACTAATCCAACAAGCAAATGAGTTGTTTCTCAGAGTTCTTGCCTCCGCTTTCCAGTAGGAGGAGAGGGAGGGGGATGCTGGGAACTAACGGTTATTGCAGGTAGGTGGAAATTATCAGCCCCATTGTAAGGAAGAGGCCCAGGCTTTTGAGGAGGAGGTATGTTAGGTGTTGGGAAGTGTGTTATGCCCTGGTAACAAGTAGCTGCCACTAGTAGCTGTCACTAGCCTGGGGAGCTTAGTGATATCCTGTCTCAAAATAAATCTTTTTTAAAAAGGATTGGGGATGAGGCTCCGTGGTCGAGCGCTTGCCGAGCACAGGCAAGATCCTGGGTTCCATCCCCAGAACCGCCACCAGTAACAGAGAGCTTATTTCTCACTCACACTACACATCCAGCATGGCTCAGCAGGGGCTCAGCTCGCCATTGTCACATAGACCCACTTCAACATAGCTTCCATGGTCATTGCTGGTCAGAGAAGAGAAGGTGGCGAGTGAGTCAAACCTGGCTTGCTCAGCTTGGAGTCCATGCAGGTTCACTTACACACTCATTCCCTGGAAGGGCAAGTCACACATGCAAGGCTAAATTCAGGATTTGTGGGTAACTACTGAGGCCAGAGAGGGCAGTGGCCCTGCTTCTGCATGTTCTTCCCCAGTCCACAGCACACAGCCAGAACAAGCAGCCTGGAGCAGAACCAATGCTTTTAGCTCTGATGGAGGTGGATATATCCATTTGCACCTCATGTGCCAGGGGTGGTGGGGTTGGGAGATGGTGAGAGCACAGGCCCACGAGGTCAAGGAATAGGTTCTATAGTCCCAGGTCTTCTGCTTCTCAGCTCATTGTGAACTTTTTGAGCATCATTTTCCTGATCTATAAAATGTGGCTGCTCACAGCAATTGCTTACCAGCAAGTGTTAGGTGTTGCTGCTGCATTTTTTACTTTGCTTCCTAAGCCCTGATTTATTTCTAACTTAGCTTCCAAGTTCCATAATGGACAAGATGGCTGAGATTAAGGAAGTAGAAGACAAGAGGGTAGCTTGGTCACACAGCTGGGGTACAAATGAATCACAGAGGGCCTGAATTTCAGATCTGCCCAGATTCACCAGCAGGTTGGGTTGGCAACAGCTAAACTGTACTAGGTGAAAGAGAAGCCAGAGTTGTGGCAACATGGAGCGATCTCACCTGAAAAGGAACAAAGTGTCCCGGGTCACTGCCGTCATAGGTGTCTGCACACACAAGCCTGGACTGGACTGACTTCTGGGTCTAGTCTTGCCTTAGTTAAGGTCACATGCAACTCACGTGCAAATGGATATATCCATCTCCATCAGAGCTCATTCCCAGAGAGGAGTACATTAGAAATGCAGTAAGCCACTTTCTCTCTCCATCATGTCTAGGGCCCTCTCTGGGGCTAAAGAAATCTCTAGAGAGACTGTAAATTCAGAAAACAGAACATAAGAGCTAATGGGTTTAAGGCTCAAACTCATTCTCTTTGTGGACTTCCAGAATAAAACAATCTCCTTACAGATAGCTTAGGTGCCTCCTGGTTATTACATTCATCTCGAACTTTGTGCCCACCAGGTATCCCGAATCCCTAGACAGGAATGACAAAGTCACACAAACAAGGTGATCTTTTAAGTTTTCTATCAGACCAGCTTAACATTTTTAGCTCAACAAAAGCAATTGCATCAATCATTCACAAATTTCTAATGAACGAAATTTTTAGCCCTGAAGCCTCCAAGGTGTTTAGAGCCTCCACAAAATTAATACTTCATGGACAAGATTAAAAATTCCCCATTGTTTTCCAGGTTTTGTGCCCTAGACCCAGGTCTGCCCCTGGTCGAACAAACTCATGCATCAGAGACCTGTTTTCCTCTGACCATTGGCACTGCAGCAGTGAGTTGGGATATGAGAGATCAAGCCGTCCCCTCCATGACCTGGAGGGGCAGGTCCACCTGGCTCCCTGCTGCATCCTGAACCTGACCCAGGTCCTGGCCCAGAGGAAGGGTGCAATGAACACTTGGTTGGGAAGGTTGAGCACAAGATGGGAAGAATGGCAGGGAAGGGATCAGGAAGTAGAAGCCAAATGACATTTAGCTTGGTCAGTAGAGCACCAGTGGTTAATGATGACAAAGCCAAGAAAGGACTGAGGTAATGGTGATCAACAGGGTTGTGCCCAATTATTCACACACCAGCATCACCTGCGTGAATCCAAGTCTCCCTTGCCTGGGTATCTCAGAAACGCCCCCAGTCCACACCCATTCCCACAGCCACAAGTTCACCTCTCCCTCCAGGGACCCGGCTCAGAGTCTTGGTGACCCCTGCACACAGCTGTGTCCACATGCAAGGCTCCCCTACTAGAACATTCACAGGATTGGAAGGGAAGCCACTTGTTGGGAATGAAATCTTTTCTTTCACATTTTATTATGAAACATGGCATCCAGACAGTGGGGTACAAGTGCCTCTGTACAGTTAAAAGCATAATCATTAAGACAAGGACTGTGTTTGGGGGATCCAGCTGGGCTTTAGAAATCTTCCCCCTTTCAGGCACCCCTCCTCTCTCCACCTTGGAAGTGACCGCTGTCCTTTCTGACTTCTATGATCATCATTTTCTAACTTTTATTTATAGTGATCTTTATTTCTATTTATAAGTATGTGTCTCAACATGACTGACATTTTTCTTGTTTTCGAACTTCATATAAATGGAGCTGTGCCGTGCACACTCCTTTTTGATTTGCCTCTTTCACTCAGCAGCATATTTGTAAGATCATCTGTAAGGAGGATAATCATAGCCTGTTCATTTCCATGGCTGAATGTCCCCCTATATGAATACACCACAATTTATCCATTCTGTGGCTGAGGGCCAGCATTTGGGTTTGTTCCCATTTGGGGCTCTTCCAAGCGATGCTGCCAGCGTCGTCATTCATGTGTATGTCTTCCAATGCACCTGGTCACCTGTTTCTCTGGAGTGTATCCCTCGGCAGTGTACCACGTTCACCTCGCTAGATATTACCATACTCATTTCTAAAGTTATTGATTGACCAGTTTACCCTGCAAACCACAGTGTATGAGACTTCCCATTCTTCACATCCTTACTAACACTTTTGACTTTTAAAACATGTTTAATTTTTGCTAATCTTTAGGTATGAAATGGCATCTCATTGTAGTTTTAATTGACACTTTTCCTATATCACAAATGAAGCTAAGCATCATGTTTTATTTGCTTATTAACCCATGTGCCTGCCCAAGCATGTATTTATGTATCATTGTTTGTCTTTTTTGCATCAATTTATAGAGGCCTTCATGTATTCTGGATATTTACTCTTTATTGATTATATTTATTATAGATAGATTCTTCTACAAGTATCTTGACTTTTAGCTTTTTTTATTGCTTTTTTTTAAGGGTGCACATTCTTAATTTTTATGTAGTTGAATGTATCCATTTATTCCCTCATGGTTGGTGGATTTTGTGCCTTTTAAAAAGAGTCCTCCCCTGCCCCTGAGGCCCTACATTATTCTACATCATCTCTATTTTATGGTTCTGCCTTTTTTTTGACATAAAAGCTTCATGAACATAATTCACATACCATCTAATTCGCCAATTTAAAGTGTACAACTTGATGGTTTTTAATGTAGCCACAGAGTCGGGCATCCATCACTGTAATCCATTTTAAAACATTTTGATCATCTCCAAAAGGAAATTGTGTTCATTAGCAGTCATGCTCCACCCCTCCCTTCCCCCCTCCACAAGCCTGTCCTAGCAACCACTAAGCTACTTTTCTGTCTCTATAGACTTGCTTACTATAGACACTGCATAAAAATGGTATTAGGTAACATGCGATCTTCTGGGATGGGCTTCCTTCACTTAGCATATGTAACAAGGCTTGTACATGTTGTAACATGTGTTGGTCCTCATTCCTGTTTATTGACAAATAAAATTCCTTTTGATGTACATATTAAATTTTCTCCATTCATCAGTTGCTGAACATTTGGGTTGCTTCTGCTTTGTGGCTATTATGGAAAATGCTGCTATAAACATTTGTGTACCAGTTTCGTGTGGGCATAATTATCATTTTCTTGTGTATAAACTTAGAATTACTGGGTCATATGTTAACTGTACATTCAAGCTTTGAGAAATTGTCAGACTGTTTTCCAAAGTGCCTGTACTATTTTATCAGCAGAGTGGAAGAGACTCAGTTTCTCTGAATCCTTGCCAACACTTGTTATTATTTTTCTTTTTAACTATAGGAACCCAGTAGGGTGTCAAGTGATATCTTATGGTTTTCATTTGCATTCCTCAGTGGAGAGTAATATTTTCATGTGATTATTGGCTATTGTATATCTTCCTTGGAGAAATGTCCTATTCTGATTCTCCCCCTGACCACCCTGCCTTTTTAAATTGGGTTGTCTATTATTCTTGAGTTGTAAGAGTTCTTTGTATATTCTGGATACAAGTCCCTAATCAGACACAGGTTTTGCAGATATTTTTTCCCATTCTGTGGGTTCTCTTTTCATTTTATATTACTCTTACAAGGGAAAGGGTTTTTTTTTTTAATTATTTTCTTTTGTCACTTATGCTATTGGTTTCATAGTTAAGAGGCTTTGCCTCACCCAAGTTACAAAGATTTGCTCCTGTTTTTGCCCAATAATTTCATAGTTTTAGCTTTTATGTTTAAGTCCCTATTACCTCAGTTCTGTTGAATTTTGTTTTGTTTTTGTGTATGGTATGCAGTCTGGGTCCAATGCAGACCTTTAAATGTTTTCCAGTTGTCACAGATCCTTTGTTTTAATCACCATCCTTTCCCCTTGAGTTGTTCCAAATCAGCTAATCATAATTGTGAAGGTTTATTTCTGAACTACCAATTGAATTCCATTGATCTATATGTCTGTCCTTAATCTTGTTCCACATTTCATCCATTACTGTGGCTTTGAAAGTAAGCTTTGAAATCAGGAAGTGTGACTCCTCCAATTTGTTCTTCTTTTGCAAGATTGTTTTCACTATTTTGAGTCCTTGCCACTTCGTGGGCGTTTTCAGATCAACTTGCCAGTTTAAGCTGGAATCCTGATGGGTATTACACCAGCTGAGCAGGTCAGTTTAGGAGTGATGCTGTCTTATCAGTACTAAGTCTTTCAATCTATGAAGGTAGGATGTCTTGCCATTTCTTTGGGCCTTTTAAAATTTCAACTTTTTTAGGGGGTAAGTTTTCAGAGAAGTTTTGTACTTCTTTGGTTGAAGTTATCTTTTAATGTTTTTCAATTTATTATAAGTGGAATTGCTTTTGTGGCTTCATTTTTAGAATATTGCTAACCCATAGAAGAACAATTGATAAAAAAAAAATTCCAAAGATATTGCTCTTGTACCCTGAAAACTTGTGAAACTTATTTGTCAGTTCTAGTTGGTTTTTTTAGTTGGATGATTTAGAATTAGCTATGAAAAGATACGACTATTAATAGAGATACTTTTGCATCTTCTTTGCTAATTTTGATGTCTTATATTTAATATTCTTCCGTAATTTATCTAAAGAACCTCCAGTACAATTTTGGTTAGAAATTATGGGGGTGGAGATATTTTTTCCTGATTTAAAGAGAAAGCATTCAGGCATTCACCATAAGTACAATGTTAGTTGTGAGATTTCTGTAGATGCCTTTTATCAAATTGACGAAATTCACTTCTATTCCTACCTAATATTCTTATCAAAAAGAGATGTTGAATTTTGTCATGTTTTTTCTGCTACTCTAAAGATGATCTGGTGGACTTTACTCTTTTGCTACAGATGTTGTATATTACATTAGTTGATTTTTATGTATTAACCAACCTTGCATTCCTGAGGTAAATCCCATTTGGTCCTGATGTATGTGCTAAGTTTAGTTTGCTAGTATTTTGTTGAGATTTTTTTATATCAATAATCATAACAGACCTTAGTTAATTATTTTCTTGTTTTGTGTTGCCTTGCCTGTTTCTAACATAATGCCAATACTGGAATCATAAAGAATTGGGAAGTGTTGCCTCCTCTTATTTTATGGAAGAGGTTATAAAGAATTGGTGTTAATGCTTCTTTAAATGTTTGTTAGAATTTGTCAGTAAATCCATGTGGTCCTATACTTTTTTTATATGTGAGTTAATTAATTAAATCTCTTTAATTGTATAGATTTTCCAATTCTTTTAGCCCATTTCAGTCTGTCCAATTCATCACAGTTACCTAATTTGATTTACTCTATTGTTTTTCTATTCTCTATTTCATAATTTCCACTTTAATCTTTACTTTTTACTTCTCCTTCTTGCTTTAATTTTATTTAGTTAGATCCTTTTTTTCCGTTGCATTAAGGCAAAACATTTGGTTATTGATTCAAGATTTATTTCCTTTTTAATATAGACAGTCACAGCTGTAAATTCTACCTCTAAGCACTCCGTTAGCTGCATAAGTTTTGGTTTTTTGTCTTCATTTTAATTCATCTCAAAAGTATTTTTTCCCTTGTACATTCTTCTTTGACCAACCGGTTATTTGGGTGTGTGTTTAATCTGGGAATTCCCCAAATTTCATTTTGATATTGACTTTTTTGTGTTTTGTTGTTGTTGTTATTGTCGTTTTGTTTTTTATTTTGGTACCAGAAATTGAACCCAGGATTACTTCATCACTGAGCCACATGCCCAGACCTTTTTATTTTTTATTTTTTTACTTGAGACAGGATCCTACTAATTTGTTTAGGGCCTTACTAAGTTGCTGCAGCTGGCCTTGAATTTGTGATTCTTCTGCCTCAACCTCCAGAGTCACTGGGATTACAGGTGTGTGCCATTGTGTCCTACTCGATATTGATTTTTAATTTTATTTTATTGTGGTAGAAGAACATATTTTGTACCACTCCCATCCTTTTAAATTTATTGAACCTTATTTTCAGTTCTAACATAAGATCCATCATGGGAAAATGTTCTGTGTACCCTTGAGAAATATGTACATTCTGCTTTTGTTTGTGGATGCTCTATAGAGGTATTTTAGTTGGCTTAAAGTTTTATCCAAGTCTTCTATGTCCTTGTTGATTTTCTTCCTAGTTGTTCTATCCATTGTTAAAAGTGAGAAATGAGAGCCTCCAACTGTTATGTTGAATTGTCTATTTTTCCCTTCAGTTCTCAGTTTTTACATCACATATTTTAAAGCTCTGTTAGGTGCTTACATGTTTAAAATTCTTAAATATGTTAGACAGATTAGCCCTTTCTTTCATGATAAAATGCTCCTATTTAGTTCTAATAATTTAATTTTGCTTTAAACTGATCTTAGTGCAGCTACTTCAGCTTTCTTATCATTTTTGTTCTATTCTTTTACTTTCAACCTATTTATGTCTTTAATTCATACTATGTCTCCTGTAAACAGTATATATTTTGAGTCTTTTTAAATACAATCTGACAGTTTCTGCCTTTTGATTGAATTGTTTAATCCACTAACATTTAATCTATTGAGTTATTTTTCTCTTGCTGCTTTCACATTGTTTTCTTTGTCTTTATCTTTCCACGTTTTTACTGCATGTGTCTGGATGTGAATCTCTATGTTTATACAACTTGAAGTTTGTTGGCTTTCTTGGATGCATTGACTCAAGTTTTTCCTGCAAACTTAGAAAGTCTTTAGTCATTAATCCTTCAAACACTTTTTTCTCCTCTCTCTCTTCCCTTTTTCTTGTACTCCCCTTGTGTGTGTATATATGTTTGTGTGATTTATGTGCCATACATTTCTATGAGGCTTTATTCATTTTTGTCTTATTCATTTTTTTCTGGTAAACTAGCTGAACAATGGTCTTGTTTTTTGCTCATATGGAGCTATCAGCCCTCTCTTAATCTCTTACCACCAAAACCTTCACTTTTTTAAAGCACCTTTATGAACTTCCCCATAATCTGTTCCAAGTCAAGGAAGTTCCTCTCACTCAGAGTTGTCTGTCTCTTCCCCTGGGCAATCTTCAATCCACTGCTCCAGAGCCTGGGGTGGTGAGAATGACCCAGTTCTCTCAGGGACATTCCTGGTTATGAGTGACTCAGAAGCATGGTAGCTTCTGAGCATCTCAGTTTGTTTCACCCATCATGAAACCTCTCTCCTATGAGTGAGCTGAAGTAACAGTAACTGGAATCCCCATATCCTTGGTCTTCCATTCCAGTAGTAGAAACTCTGTCCAATCAATCAGGTCCTGATGGAATACATGAACTTCAAATTCCTCAGCAAGGTTAATCTGCAATTTAGTCTCTGCAACACAGAGCAGAGAAAGGGCTGAGATGTGCTGGCATCCTGTCCTCCCAGGGAGATATTACACACCTTGACTAGAAGTTGGAAGGAGGGAGACCTGTCTCCTTGACAACCCCATCCAGAGTGGAATTTCTTCACACTGAGCTTGTGTGGAGAGGAGTAAGCTGGTCATGCATGGTTCAAGTAAGCGTCTTACTGTTCTTACTGAGACTCAGTGTGTTTTCTTTAAAAAAAAAAAAAGCTTTTTTATGGCATTATTGCACAATTATTGCACAATTTCTAGGCACTTTCAGTTGTTGGGTAGGGGGTTAGATTTAATTTGCTTGTTCCTTCACTAGTGATGATCATTTCTCTGGCAAGCAGTTCTACAAAGTTCCTCATGCTGCCATTCTATAAATGGAATCCATGTTTATTTTTAATCTACCCATATTTATTTATTTTTGTAAATGGTATAAAGTGAAGCCAACTTTTATTGTTTTTATATGAATCCCAAATTGCACTAGCACCATGTATTCAACAGTCTATATATTTCCCCAGAGATCATACCATCTCTGTCCTGTAACGAATGTCCCCATTCACAAGGACTTTAGCAGAGGTCTTTCTCTGTTCAGTTGATCTGAGCAACAAAATCATGCTATCTTAATTTCTAGAGTTCTGTAACAGACTTTGATTCTCATAAGGCAAGCCCTTATTCATTTTCCTCAAGAGTATTATGGCTCTCCTTGGGTGTTCATACATTTCTATGAATTGTAGAATCAGTGCATCAAGAGCATGCACACAAGAGCTTGCACACACACACACACACACACACACACACACACACACACCTGTCAGATATTTGATTTGGATCGCATTGAATCTATGGGTCAATTCAGAGAGAACTGACATCATTACATTGACTATGTCTTCCAGTTGGTGAACATAATATATCTCTCCATTTTTTATGTCTGAATATCAGTTGACACAAGCAACATGTCTGCTCTCCTGGGCCATGGCTGTCACAGAAACTCAGAACATTTTCTACTGTCTCTACTCTTTTCTCACAAGGGTTCATCTCACTTTAAATCACATCAATGTAGGAAGAACAAATTAACCTTAGAGTCTGTTACTGATCCCAATGTGACAGAAGCCAGATTTCTAGACAAGGAGGTAATTTTGGTAGCTGCCTTTAATGGATCAACTACACCCAACAGGAGCAAGAATAGAATAAGTCACATTTTCATCACAAAGTAGCATCTACCTAAAGCTCCTCCAGTTTATATACCAGTTTATTTTCCTTCTTGCTTTCGCCAATGTTCCAGCTGTTTTTCTGACAGTGGGGAAATATCATGAGGCTCTGTTGTTTCAATCAAAGCAGGAAAACCTTGATTGGGGGTCTTTAAAAGTCACTGTTATTATTTTCTCTTTATTGTTGTTGTTTTTCTGATTACAATGCATTATGTATTATTTCCAGAAATTTAGGAAGTACAGAAGAACACGAAGGAGTAAGATAGACGTTATTTACCATCAGAGAGAACCACAGATAACAGTACAGCGTATAATTTTATAGTTTTGTTGTGTGTTCATATAACACATGTACACTGTTTTTTCTCTTTCTCCCTTGCCCCCCCCCCCAAAATAGCACTTTAAAAGCCAGTGTCTTCACTCAAACCATCACTTTTATGGGAAAAAAATCTCCACCCAGACAGGACAGGTGTTGGGTACTCAGGAGATCACTACAGAATAAGTTTGCTGAGAATTAGTTCTCCCAAGAGAGACCAAGGTGTCCAAGTTAAACAGCCAACCAGGTTATATGCCAGGTCACTTATGGAACTCAGTCCATTCTTTTTTAAAGGATTGGCATGAATTTGATGGCCCCTCAAGTTCCTGTCCAGCTCTAAAATGTTGGGGTTCCAAATTTCCCTCTCTAATCTGTGCCCTGATACCACTCGACACTACCATAGGCCTGAATTGTTGAAATAAAGGGTGTCTTAGTAAAGCTAGCTGCTGTAACAGAATACTGTAGACTAAATGGCTTGAAACAATGTACTTCTCATGGTTCTTGAGGCTGGTAGTCAGGTGGCAAGGTCCTGGAAGCCCTGGTGTCTGATGAGCACTCTCCTCCTAGTTCACAGATAATGTCTTCTCATTGTATGCTGAACAAATCTCATTTGTTTTTGTTTGGTTTTGTTTTTATTAGTGCATTACAATTATCCATAACAGTGGGGGTCATTGCGACATATTCACATAACATAATTTGCTCCAATTCACTCCCAGTCCTTTCCTTTCCCTCCCCTCATTCCTCTCTCTCTGTTCCCCTTCCTCTTCTCTTCTAATCTTTCTTCTCTGCATTTGCATTTTCTCACTGGTGCATTGTAATTATACATAAAAGTGGATTCATTATGATGCGTTCAAAAATGTATGTGGCATAATTTGGCCAATTTTATACCCCAGTTCTTTCCTTTCCTTCCCTTCCCCCTTCCCTCCCTCTTGATCCCCTATCTCTAATCTACTGCTCTCTCTGGTATTTTCATGAGTGCCGCAGTCTGGCTGGGCACAAAATCACGAGCCACTCAAGCAGGAACAAACTTTATTTCTAAAACTCCCAGGAACGCCACGCACTAGGCCTTCTCCGGGGACACACACCAACTGGAAATCCCTCCTCTGGAAAATCCCTCCTCCAGCACTTCCCCAACCAATGGGAACTCTCCGGGAATCCCCTGGAGAACTCCAAAGTAGGAGGCGGAGGCGGACAGCAGGGGTCTAACATGCAATTGAATACACAGCTTAACATAACCATTATCATCTCAATGGCTTGCTGGGGTCACCTCTCAACCACTCTGTTCTGGCAAAAATGCCATGCATCATTCCGACTCAGCTATGGCTCTCAGCACATGAGATCCCCTTTCTTTTCATTTGTTATCTTCTCTCTAGCTTTGGTTGTTGGACCCTTGACTTTCTGAGCCTGGCTTATTTCACTTAGCATGATGTTCTCCAGTTCCATCCATTTACCAGCAAATGACATCATTTCATTCTTCTTTATGGCTGAGTACAACGCCATTGTGTATGTGTGTGTGTGTGTGTGTGTGTATATATATATATATATATATATATATATATATATATATATATATCCCTTTTCTTTATCCACTCAATAATCCCATTTGTGAGGACTCCACCCTCCTTACCTAGTTACCTCCCAAAGACTCTACCCCAAATCCCATCACATTGGAGAGTTAGGCTTCAACATATGAGTTTTGAGAGACAAAACTCAGATAAAACTTAAGGAGTTTTTTGGTTTAACTTTCCATTGAGAAAATTACTGAAAGGGTTCATTTTTAACAAGGATAGCAGCGCTGTTGCTATTTTCCTCTAGATAAGGAAATATTAAGAGATTATTCTGTCTGTACGACTCTGTACTGCAGAGAAGAGAACTTGTCTCTGAAAGGACCCCTGTTTGGACTCTTCCCTTCTCCCTTCAGCTGTTCCACTGAAATGAACTCTTGCCCAGAAAGGGACACTTGGGGATGGGGCGAGTCAGCCCAGGGTAGGGAACTTGGCAGGCAGGAGTCAAGAGGACCTTCCCAGATCCAGGGAAACCACCTTTTAAAGTTACTACCCAGGGCAGGGCAGCCCTGATCAACTTGGTCACAGGTACCATTTCAGATCAGACAGAGACAAGTGACTTGACCCTTTCTATCTGGTTGCTGAGAATGGTTACTGTGGGGAGTCTAAGGGGAGAGACTTTCCATGTTTCCTGCAGAGGGGGGATATTCCCTGAACCCTTGAACAGCTGTCTATCCCAACACAGAGGAGAGTGTTGTGCTGTAAGTAGAGCCAGACGATGCTTCATACTGAGACTTTGGGGGCTATTCACTGCTTATGCTGATCACCCACCCTAGTGTGCCACCTGAGGGCACCATGACCCCATCTTGGCCCACATGGACTGTGTTGTGATCAGGGCTTCCCAAAAAGAGAGGGTTGGGAGTAAGAGGGTCTGCGCCTGCATAGTTGCTCAGTGTAGGGTCACACACTCAACCTGCTAAGGACCTGCTAAAGGATGAGCCCCATTCCAATCTGAGCAGAGTCATGAACAGAAGGTGCAAGTCTATCCCCTCAAAGGACTCAGATCACTCCACTTCTTCCATGTCTCTGCTGGTGGGAAGCCAGTGTAACAGGCTATAACTGTAGATCAGCTTGGCCACAAAGCAGAATATTCCAGGTCATTGTTCCATATTGGGCTACTGCCTGTTCATACTGATTCCCTCTGACATGTGCACACAGTCAGTCTCTTATTGTATAAATGGCTTATTGCACAGCACACCCAAAAGGTGCTTTTACTTACAGATTTCACATTATCTCTCTAGGGGATAAAGCAAGGAGGTTATCCCTGAATCAAATTCTTCCAGTCCCTATAACTACTCAAGGCCCAATATTTAAGATGCTGGCCCCCCCATGGGTGACCCTATAAAGGCAGCAGGTTGGTGGGTGTCAGCTCAGATCTCAGTGGTTGTTGGCTACAGAGCCACAGATGTCAATGGCCTCCAAAGTCTAAGTATGACTGGTCTTCCCCATGGGAAGACCAGTTTCCACCATGATTTCAAATGCAGATTCCCCACATGCAGAGAGAGGGCAGCAGGCTACTGAGGAAAGCAAAGACTGTTTAGAACATCCCAAGCCACAACCCCTGGGTGAATGATGCCAATGCCATGGCACCCACCTTTCACTCTGACTGGTTTCATTACTTCCACTGTGTCACTTAGAACTGGTCTAGAATGAAGTGATATCTTTATAGTTGCCTGCATTGGCTTCTTATCACCTTTAAAAGTTCCTACAGTGCTCCAAATGTCACTCGGTGGTAGAGCACTTGCCTAGAGTGCTTAAAGCCCTGGGTTCCATCCCCAGGTCCCACTGAAATTTTTTTTTTTAAGTTCCTGAAAAGAAGTCTGGAAGTTGGGTTCCTGCTGGCTCACGGACAAGCAGTTGAATGGCCTGGCAGATGGTGACCAAGAGGCCTGAGCAATGACCCAGCCTTCACTGGGACCCCTCAATGGAAAGGACACCCTCACTGAGCACCAGCTAGACACTAAGTGTTCTGTCCTTGTCATCAGATGTTTAGGGGGATTCTGACACGTCAGTGACCTCCAGGGGTGAAAACTAGGATGACATTGCAGTATAGAAACTTTATCCCATGGGACAGTTAAAAAAAAATAAAATAAATAAAAATCCCCTCCTTGTCCTCATATCTTACCTGAAGCATCTTCTTCCCAGAGGGAAAAATAAGAAGAGTCTCTAGAGCTGAAGGCCCATCACCTGGAAGCTGGATGAGGTGTGTTCAGTCCCAGCTGGTGGAGGTCGGGCCTGTGGGTGGGTGACGGGGGATTGATTCCAAAGGCCTGCTTGTCTGTATTGTGAATCTTTGTTCCTCCCCTCTGCAAGCAGTTTCCACCATCAAAGGCTGAGCTTTCTAGTATCTGGGGCCACAGCTCAGTGCTCAGGCCACTGTCTTCCTGGTAGAGCAGTGGGCTCCCTGTCCCTGGGGATATACAAGCCAAGGCTGCAGGGCTGCAGCTGTCAGGGATGGAGGTAGGGAATGTCTGCCCTGGAAGGAGGAACAATGACAAGGATGCCATCCAGCTCCAGAAGACACCATTGGTACCTCGGTATTTTTCAAGCTCCAAATCAGTTTATTTTAACAACACTCCTATTACCAAGGATGCCCGGTGATGGGCACAGCCATCTTCCCATCATATTTTCAAGGCAAAGTTGACATTTTCTTGTCTTCTAGCTCATATTTATGCACATGAATCAGCTGCCACCTTCTGTAATATTCTGCAAGCTCTTCGTGTAGGTATGGAGGCCTTTTCCCCCTGGAGGAGTTCTTGTGCTATGTAGAAAAGGGACAGCCCTGCTTTGGGGACACCCAGCAGCTTCTCACCTCCCAGGCAATTTTGTCCTGCCACCAGGAGTTAGTCCTGTCCTTTCCACAGCCCTCTGGTCCTCCCTCCTCCCTCATATCTGCTTTTCCCATCATGGGGGTTTTAGGGACATTAGCTCTTGATTTTAAATGTTATAAGAACCATGTGGGAGAGTGTCCTCAGGAGCAGATGTCAGGAGAGCCACCTGCTGGGGGAGGGGGGACATCTGCTGGAATGTGGGCGGGGCTTAGCTGGTGGGGTCGGCAGTGGATGCCCAATCCAGGTGAGGTGGACTCATCTCACCACGCCCCAGGCTGCCTTCCACTGAATGCCTGGAGTGGTATTCCTGTAAGTGAGTCCCTGGGCACTCAGGCTACTGGGCCCTGTCCCCACTTGGGCCCAGCTTGCTGACATTTACCTGAGGTCACTTGGGCATCCAGAGAGTCGGGCCTGCTGCTGGACCAGAGAAATGGCCAATGTATCTCTAATCACAGACCCAACATCAGAGCTCACTTGTAGGCTGGGGCCCAATTTGTACTCATCCTCACATCTAGGGTACAGCAGCCTCTAATCCCTGGAATAACTCAGCATCCAGCCTCCCCACATTCTTTCCTTTCCCCTCCCCACATTCTTTCCTTTTCCCTCTTTGTAAAACTACCACCTTCTCTTGGAGGGTGAGGCTGGTCCGGCCTCTTGCTTACTTTCTGTTCAGGATCCCCCACCCTAGTCTCCTGCCTCCCACAGTCTCCTGCCTCATTTCTCGTGCCCCATCTTGAGCTGATGGGACAAAGTACTAACCCTGAGCCTTCTCAATGGACCAGCCATCCTAATCCTGTGCTGCCCCTGACCTCATTCTCCTCTGCCCTGGGAAACCAAAGCAAGCAAGCCTCTGGCCATGGCCGTGGCCTTGCACCTGTCCTGCCTCTCCTCATGGCTACTTCTTCAAAACTCAGAACCTTCCCCCAATGATAGGCTCCTTAAATAGAATGATCCAGATGAGTCTCTCTGGCAGGACTAGTATCAGGATCAGATGCCAAGTAAAGGGACCATCTCTGACAAAGTGGCAGAGCTGCAACAGTCAGTCTGAGTCCCTGTCTCCCTGTCTAGTGCCCAGCCACCAACCATGCCTGCTATGATCTAAGTTCCCTTGTCTTTCACTTGGTCCAAGACTGGGAACCCTGGGCAGAAACCAGTTCCCTCCGATGCCCCGGAGAACTCTGAGCCTCATCAGGGCAGACAGAAAATAGGGTATGATTCATGATGAGGGCCATGGGGCTCTGACTACACACAGTGTCAGTTCAAAGGAGCAGAACAGAGAGAGCCAGGTGACCAGGAAGCTTCCCTAAGGAGCTATGTACAGAGGAGGGCCTGCTAGACAGGACCCAGCTCATCACTAGCGCTTCATTGTCACCTGAGGGAGAGAGGCAGGGGCTCCTCTACCTGCATCAGAGCTTAGCTGTTCTGTGTCATCTGCCACAGGGATGCATCAGCTATGGGACTCTCCACAGAGGGAGGCTGATGGGTTAACTAAGCCCTGCTGAGTCCAGTGGCCAAATGATGAACTCCACCCAGGAAATCCAATAGCACATTGACCCTCATGGTGCCATTTCAGGTCCACTGCACCTAAACTCTAAACTCACACCATGTAGGAGGTGAACACGTGTCAGAATGGGGCCCACCTAAGTTTATTCTCCACAATAAGCTCAGCTTAGAATGGCCCCTAAGCTGGTTTCAGCCTAAGCTGAGTTTCTTGTGGTGAATGAGAAGCAGGTCAGGGCGGTGGGAAAGGATGTGTTGACCTGAGTGTCAGGAGCGGTGTTCCAACCTCACTGGGCTGTGACTTGGAGCCAACCTGACCTCCCACCCTGCCCCCTGCCAGGTGGCACATTCTGTGTAATGTGGGTGTCAACTGATTTTTTTTCTCAGTCCCCTTCCTACTGCGTACCCCATGACTCTGCTGGGAGAGGTGTTCGACATCTCTGTGTGGGTCTCAGCCCAGGTTCTATTGAGGAGCCACAGAAGCAACGAGTCCAGAGAAGCAATTAAGAGAGGGACTGCATGTACCATGAACTAGCAAGACACCAGTCGCCAACACAGCAACTTGCATAATAGGCTTCTTGTTTTATTATGAGGCATGGTTCTCTTTAGCCAAGTCTTAAATGCCAGATGGACACTGAACTTTGGAAGATAAACAGGGATTAACAGGAACAAGAAAAGGTCAGGCTGGGTAACTTTGGAGGCTGGTGGCAGTCAGCAGGCCACGTGTGGGTGTGGATCCCAAGCCAACTTCAGAAGCCAGCCCCCTCAGCTTCACCCCTTCGTCTGTTGGGATGCTCACCTACATTTGCTCAAGGTTGGCTTTCCCCACCATGATAACTGAGTCCCTGAAGTATCTCCTGGAAAATCTCCCTTTGCAGAAAAGCCCAGTTGGCACCAGGAAAAATCTTGGCCTGCCAACTGATCTTCACTCAGTGAAATAAAGTGATTAGAATGGGCCAGGTGACAGGCCAACAACACACCACAGTTGGGGACAAGGAGAGGACCTAATGGCCTTGGAGGTACATCTGACTGCAAAGCCAGGGTCCTTCTGCATGGTTCTTGTTTGGTGAGTGATTGTCCAGGGCTCAGGGAAGCATGTGATACATCTCCTGTGCTAGGGAACTTGCCTGGGCATCAGAAACCTAAACCCTGGCTCTCTCTCCTGCTCTCTGGACCTCAGCTTCCATACTTATGTGGTCTCCAAGACCACCCTCACTTCTGACACCAACTGTTCAGTAACTCACTAAAAGGACTCACGGGACTTAGAAAAACCTTCACAACCCTGGTTGTTGTTTATTACAGCCCAAGGATACACTAGAAGCAACAAAGAGAAGAGGTGCTTAGGAAAGAGCCAGGAGAATTCCAAGCTCAGAGCTTCCATGTGACCCTCCAGTGAAGGTGTACAGATAGCATTTGCTCCACCCAGCAATGGTTGTGACAAAAACAGTAGTTCCTTGGTATCCATGTTTTCATAGTCCATGGTTTCAGTTCCCTAGAGTCAACGGCAGCCTGAAAATATTAAATAGAAAATTTCATAAATGAACTACCCATAAGTTTTAAATTTGTGCCATTTTGAGTACCAAGAAAAACCTCATGCCATCCTGCTCCTTCCTCCCCAGAACTTGAATCATCCCTTTGTGCAATGTATGTATCCACACTATATATGCTACCTGCCTGTTAGTCACTTAGTAGCTTTCTCGGTTATTAGATTGACCGTCATAGTTTTACAATATTTGTATATGAGGTTTGGTATTATTCACAGTTGCAGAGATCCACTGGGAGTATTAGAACATATCACCAGCAGATCAGGGTAGACTACAGTAAACATGGGATCCTGCCAAAAAGTGACGCTCATCTGAGCCTTGGTATGAAAAGATGATATTAGAGCCCAGCCTCATAGATGTGACTGAGGTTCACCTTAGTCTCTGGCCCCTTTGGAGGTTGATCTAATATTATATGGTCCATGCTCCCCAAAATCACATTATTAGCAAAGTCTTCATGTCATGGACTAAAACCCCAAGGTAAACAGAGATGCTCTGATCAGGTAGTGCATTTCAAGTGCTTATCTATCACCTCCCAGGCACCAAGGGCAAAGGCCAGACCTCTTCTTGGGCAAGATTAATCTGCATAAGGCAGGGCTGCAAGAGATAGGTCTCAAACACTGGGATCTTGATCCCTCCTGTTGGGCCAGGTTTATCAGCTAGCAGCAGAGCATGGAGAACAAGGTTCCACCTGACTAGCCAAAAGAAATGTGAAGTTGTGTTAGGTTTCTATTCAGGTACATCCATATCACCAGTGAAACTGTTTGATTTGTTCTCTCCCAAAGATCAGAGCTGGCAGACTCTTTAAAACCATTAGCTTTAATTTCCTTTTCTACTCTCCCAATCTTTGATCCTGAACTCTTGGTGTGGTCTACTGCACAGTGCCAGGGAAATCTGCCTCCCTGCACTTCTTAACATCTCTCATCCTCAGTGTGTGGGAGAGCCCAGGAGAAAAAGCATGGCCAAGCATTCTCTGTTCAACTGGCTGTGCCGACTGCAGGTGGAGACCTGGGACGAAGTGCTCATGGGAGAATGTCACATGCCATGGTGGCAAAAATCACTTCATTCTGCCAATCCTAAAAACCCAGGATCTCATTAGAATGAAATTAAAACACAGGCCTTCCCAGAATGCTTTGACTGGATTTCTAGAATACTTCTGAGAAGGAAGCATTCCCTTGTTTACCTAAGGGCTGCAGGGAGATACCTGCGCCAAACATTTCCATATTATTTCAGAGACAAAAAACATCCAAACCCCATACACTGTCAGGTTTGCTGAAGACCAATTGCATTCCACTCTGTGGAATGACACAAATCTTGGGCCTCAGGAACCAGGATTGCTGGCTGAGTTATCTCTGTTCTCTGTAGGGTGAGTGGTTATAGGTATCCTGGTGCACACGCCTCCCTCACTGCTGTCTCATCCCTTGTCACCCCTGAGCTGAGCTCCTCAGGAAAGAAGATTGGCTGTCCTCAACCTAAGAATGCCCCCGAATAGCTAGCACAGAGTCCTCCTGAGGACAGGCTTTCCCAGGGAGGGTTCTGAATCACAGGGGGTTGTCTCCCTCTTGCCTTGATACTGTTCAACTTCAACATTTCAATACGAATCCAAGTTTAAATGTATGGTTGAACTACTTTAGAATGCCCTGCACCAAAGAAATTAAGGGAATTTTTTTTTTTTAGTAGGATGAATTTTTAAATAGGCCTAAATTCAAAACTTTTGCCATGAGAATGGTTTTATCACTATTAATGATGATTTACATTCTGGGTACATGAGAAACTTCTAGATTAGTCACTTGCTGTTGCTTTGACTGAGGAACTGCTGTGAGTTCAAATTCGGGCGCTGGGTTTCATCTGGCTTCTTGTGTCACTGGATCATATGCAATGGATCCTCCAAGGAGGTGAGAAGGGGACATGAGAAAACCAGTAGTAGAGCCAGGCACAGTGGTGCACGCCTATAATCCCAGCAGCTTGAGAGGCTGAGACAGGAGAATCTTTAGTTCAAAGCCAGCCTCAGCAACTGTGAGGCACTAAGCAACTCAGTGAGACCCTGTCTCTAAATAAAATACAAATTAGGGTTGGGGATGTGGCTCAGTGGTTGGGTACCCCTCAATTCAATCCCAGGAAAGGAAGGAAGGAAGGAAGGAAGGAAGGAAGGAAGGAAGGAAGGAAGGAAGGAAGGAAACCAGTATGCAGTGACCTTTTCAGATAGTCAACATTTATTGAGGACCCAAGGTGTTCTTGTGACTGTGCCAAGCCCTCGGGATACAGGAGTGACCTTGCCAGACTGCAGCCCTCCCCTCAAGGTGTTTGCATGTGAGAGGGAAGGAGAGAATTAACAGGTCTAGATGAGTATGCTAAATGATAAAGACTAAGAAAAGTGAGCAGGGTGTTGTCTCAAAGACAAGGAGCGCCTGGGAAGGTCTCTGAGGAACATCTTTTGATCAATATTCTCAGATCTTAACTGAGAGCTGCATGTTGAGGAGGAAGCAGCTGTGCCAAAATCCAGGGAAAGAGAGATCCAAGCTAAGGCTTAGCATGTGCAAAGGCCCTGAGACTGAAAGGAATGTGGCATGTTCAAAGTGGTATACAAAGGGTAGAAAGGAACTGTGAGCCTAAGATGGGGGCCTGGTAGATTGGGTTGCCCCTTTAGGAGAGGGGAGGAGTGGGAGGAGCAAGCCCTGTCTTAAAGGCATGGAAAAAGATGAGGACTAAGCCCCAATCCTTCTTTGGGTCTCGCCAGACCTGGGGGTTACCAGCCTTGGAAACTGCAGGGTGCTGACGCAGACGGTGAATGTTAATACCCATGGCCCTGGTTCGACCTTTTCAGCATTCGATGTTCTGATTAACTGGCCCTTCTCCCTCTTCAACACATGTTGAAGACACTTTGTTCAGGAGGAAGTTGAAATGGTCAGCCCCTCTAATAACAGAATATTGAAAAGGTCACAGCAGTACGGCTGAGTTCTCCAACCTACAAATCACAGGGAGCGTCAGCTCAGATAACTCATTCTCCTGACAAATCAAGGAGCAAGAACTGAAGACAGCACAGCTGATTAGGCTCATCGGAAATCAGAGGGCTGGGGAGAAATTGAGGGAGAACTTGACTGCCCCACGCAGGGGGTCAGGGCAGGCAGGATGTTGATTAGCAGATCTGCAGGTAGGGGGGAATGTGCTTCCCCCTAGTGGCCACTCCATGACTGCACATCAGGAAGGCCTCAGGGGAACCTGGAACCTGTCCTGGGCTCCAGGATCCTGGCAGGTCCTGCCTCAAGATCCCATCAGGTCAGGAGTCCTTTTCCATTTTGTCCCCAGAGTATGAAAAAGCACCTTTCCCTAAACATTTGCCAAAAGGACCTAAAATTACATTTCTTTCAGGATATTTTGTGTTGTTTTTCCATTAAATTTTTTTTTGTGTTCTTTTAAGAATTAGGTTTTTAACATTTTTAGTTGTAGATGGACAAAATACCTTTATTTTATTTATTTATTTTTATGTGGTGCTGAGGATTGAACCCAGTGCCTCACACATGGTAGGCAAGCGCTCTGCCACTGAGCTACAACCCCAGCCCAAGAATTACCTTTTGCCATGAGCAGTCTTTGGCAAAAGAATGAGCAAGCGCTCTCAAAACTCCAAGTCCTCATAAAGCAATGACACGTTTATGGCTTAATTTACTGTGGAGTTTCAAAAACAACGTTAAAGAAAAATGACCGATTTAATGAAAGACTGGGCAATTAACCTTCTGTGTGCTAAAACAGGGATGTGCGTGGGCTTTCCACAGAGGCCAGTCTTCATCTGCGGGCAGCAGACACAGAAAATCTTAACAGGTTGGCAAAGCTGGATTGAAGTGGAAAGCTCACCCTAAAAAGAAAACTAAGACTAAGAGAGGGATGAACATCAAAGATGACTCTGATTAACCACTGTAAAGAAAGCTAGCCACTGGAAGGAAGAAACAGGATACACAGAATATGTTTTTAAAACCAGAGGTGCAAAGATTTCAGTGGGCTTTGGAGATAAGGGGGACTGACATTTTGAGAACGGTTGATTAAAAGCTTTTTGGCACAAATGCTCATTTTCTCAGGGCGTCGAGAGCAAAAAAATCCATGGAGTAAATTGAAATTCTAAATGCTGAAAGAAGACTAAAAGATTTACTGCCACAGATTCAATTAAGTGGCTAAAAAAATGTAGCATCTCCTTCAGGATTCATTGAGGCGCCTGTCTCATGACGGCGCATCTTCCCAAATGCTCTTCGCTCATAGGAAGATCCCTGCAGGAGGGGTGTGGAGACTCAATCTTAGGCCTTAACTCAGGGCTCAGCAGGTGTCAAGGCCCTGGCACAAGGTTCTGCCAACTTGTCCCTCTGCCGCCTGCTATCCCCAAGGCAGGAGAGGTGGATGTCTCCAGAAGATATTTAGTATGCCCTCCAAGACACCAGGACTTCAAGATGGTACACTTCCCTAGAGGCCACCACTGTCCACCACGCACCTCCAAAAGACCCTCACTTTAGAGATCACCCAGCAATCTGGGGACTTAAACTCTAAGAGACAGAGCCTCGCTCAAAGTTCACTTGAGGTTCTGGGGATGAAACCAGGGGCTTCACAGATGCTAAGCAAGTGTTCCACCCCTGAGTTGTACCACAGCCCACAAAGGGTACTTTGAACATGTCACTTGCTGAGCAGTAGTGGACACCAACCACCCCACAGGGATACTGGCTTCTTTGTTTCTGAGTTGTCAACCTTCCTGGTAATGCTGGATTCTTGTGTGTTGTCTCTATGCCACCTTAGCCAGGCTGCCCTGGTCAGTAGGATAAGGGTCACTTAAAAATCTGTACCTGGCAGCACATTTAAGGGCCCAGAGATGAGCTAAACATTGGTAGAAAAGCTGGTGAATTATTGCAAAGTACCATTGTTGATGTGTTAACCCAGCCATGAGAAACTGGGGTGAATTCAATGGAGGGCTTGCACAGTGGCCAGAGGCCTCGGAACACCATGAAGACTGTGGAAGGCAAGGAGTGGTGCAGGCCCTGGTCGCCCCATTTTAGGCCACCTTCAGTGTATAAAGTTGCAGCTGGAGCAAGGTAGTGACCAGGCTCTGCCCCTATGTCCACTGCCTCCCAGCTCTGAGGTGCCATACCCCACAATCTTCATTTCATTCTGGCTACCTCAAACAGATTGGCTAGAGCCTCAGGAATTGGCCTCCCATGTCCATGCTAAATGCTGTTTTAGAAGAAATAGCAAGGTAGGAGACATGAAAGGTCACCTCATAGAAAGACATAAGGCATTTGGGACTGGGAGGACCCTGAAGGCTTCGGGTCAGGGAGGGCTCCCGGGGAGTAGCCAAGCCTGGGGAATGGCTGTGGGGGCAGGTGGAACATGGGAAATCATCAGGAGTGGATTTTCCACAGCTGCTGGAGGAATGGAAGATTGAAGAGGAGCTGCAGTGGTGACCCTGCTGCCTTTGTGTGCCAGCAGGACTAGAGTAGAAGCTTCCAGAAACACCCCCATCATACACCACACCCCACCTGTGGAAACAAGGGTGACTTCTCCAGCGGGCATTGGGCACCTGTGGCTGCCGTCCCCCACCACTAAGCTCAACAATGAGGTTATTTGTACACCTGCTTTATTTATTTCTCTGTGGAGCATCCAGATTATTTGGAAAGAGAAAAGAATAAAGAGGGATATTTTTTTTTCTTTAAAAAATGATAGAGCAGACCTAAAACCCCAAATGGAAATAAAACAAGAATAAGTTAGAACAGAAGAAAATCAATAAAACAGATGAGGTTTAAAATAAGAGGTTTAAAGAGCTGACAGCTACAGAAGACAGGAGAAAAGGAATTAGAAGACTAGAATTTTAATTCCTGATATTAAACTGGAGATAAAATAGAAAAGAAAGGAATAAAAACAGAATGTATTTTTAAATGAAGTATTTTTTAAAAGGAGATAGGTTAAAATCATTGAAATTAGTGAAGTTAAAATGAAAGCGTGAGATAATGGCTTTAAAATAAAATAAAATAAGAAAGGAAGGGCTGGGGACATAGCTTAGTGGTGGAGTGCTTGCCTAGCATGCACAAGGCCCTGGTTCAATCCACAGTACTGTAAAAGATAAATAATACTAATTATATATATAATCAAGTAAAGTTAAGAAATAGCTGCTAATAAAAAGAAGAGAGGCATCTAGAAGTTTCTAGGTAGGAAAATACAGGAAGGAATTCTCCTAGCCTGACCGTCAGGGTCAGAGCCACCTCCCATGCACAGCCTCCCCTTCATGTTTTTTTGACACTTTGGAGTGGCAGCAATTTCTACTTTCCATGGGAGAGAGCTATCATTCCTTTACATTTGAGCACACTGCAGGCCCCAAGGCCTCAGCTCCTGAACCTGTCAGAGAAACCCTGATCGCATGGACAGTGAGCTTCTCCATCCACCTAGAAGGCATTTAGGCCAGAATGATGGGTAAGAGAGAACGAATAAACCAATACAGAAACAAGCGAACAAAGCCTCACCTGCCCTCTGTTGTGACTGGGTCACAGCCAAATTTTCATGCACTGGTTCTCAGCAGTTTCAGATGTGGGGCCATCTTTTAAGAACAAATATTTCATAATGTCCCTTTTATTACCCTAAAATGCAAATGAGAGATGATATCATCTACTTACCCCTATAATTTCCAAGTATGGTATACTAATTGAAATAGACACGAGAAATAGAAAGAAAGTAATTAGTAGTAAAATACCATGTATTTCAATATATAGGTGCTCGTGCAAGACAGAATTCATAAGGAAGTAGCTAGATGTTGGCATGAAAGTATCTTCTACAAATGGAGCTGATACAGGTGTCCTGCACTGGCAACTCACGTACCACACACTGTGTTGCCACTGGCAACGAGATAATGATGAACAACTTTCGATAAAGTTCTCAACAAAGGAACATATATTCTTCTTTGGGTTTTCGTGGTAATTATAGCTCAGGAAAATTCTGGGTATTTTAAACCATGTGAAAAAAAATGCTTTGTATTCATGTATCACCAGAATTAGGATCTAGACTCCAATAATTATAAATATGTTTTCACCTACATTAATTTTTTTTCCAATAGGGACGTACGATGATTCATTTTTGTGAAGGATTTTCCCAGGTGATACAGTATCTGGCATTCCTGGGTTTTGTCCTCTCAATACTAACAGCAACTCTACCCCCACCCACCACAGTCATTGTGACCTTTGAAAATGCTCTAGAAATTGCCAGAAAAACCACTAAGAAGAAGCCCTACCTAACTTGGAAATACTGTTTCCAGAGGGAGAAACTTGACTGACAGCTGCCATGAGTCTCCCTCCTCAGGACTTCCTACCTGCTCAAACCTTCCCAGCCTCCAGAATTGCAAGAACACTTTGGAGGTGAGAGAAGACATTCAGGAGCAAGATCAGGATATTCTGCAAAAGACCAGTAAGGATCTTTGCCAGGATTTACTGGTGGGAGGCTCCAGGGAGTCCTGTACATTCTTGGGCAGGGACTAGGAATGGACCTTGTAGAGACTGAGAAGAGAAAATGGGAAAGAGGAAAGAGGTGCCAGCTCAGGAGGAGCAAGAGATCCACTGAGAACCTACTGCTGCTGCAAAAAAAAAAAAATCACAGACAACAGAGAAGAGACTCCTTGGAATAGTAAATAACTACCAAGAATTTTTTATCAACCGTAAAATCTCAAGATGACATAAAGGGTCAGAATAAGGGGTTCCCATTTCCAGATGGTTTTCATCCAGAGACAATACCAGTTCTTAGAAAGCTCTGGAAAGAAGCCACTCCCTGCGGGGTTGGAATGGCTGGCTGCCCCTCCTTGGAAAGTTTATTAGAGCAATAAGAGGTCAGGAGTCATGATTCAGACCAGTTCACAACTGCAAGGGCTCAGAAAAAGCTAATCTGATGTTCTTTTTTACTCTGGGTCATTTAACTCATTTCTAAAATTGGTTTCTTGCTCAGAGCAGAATTTCGAGGTTTATAAACTCCAAGGAGAGAAAAAAAAAAGTTTAGACTCAATTGTGTTATTGTGATGGAACAGTTTTATTCTCAAAGATTTAATTCCCCCAAGTTTTGCTTTAGGAAAAAAAAAAAAAAACACAACAGAAGGTAAGAAGACAAACTCCCTGTGTTAGGGAGCATCACTCATGGTGACAATTGGGAAACATGACAGAGAATGGGACATGCTATCCCAGAAGAAATGAAGAGGATTTTCAATTATTTTGCAACTTTATTTATGATTTTTGAAGGGTAATGCTTTGCTGCTCTTAACTGCCTGAAATTAAAGTGGATGTTGAAACCATCGCCTCTTCTTTGAGCTGATTTTTATTTTTACTGAGCCTAATTGAATGATGTAAAGAGAAGTTTACTTTTTAAATGTGTCATCTCTTATTTCCCTGCAACTGTAATCACATCAATAGCGTCTTCGCTATCAGGATGTTATTGCCTTCCCTTGTCCTCCTTTTCCAGCCTATCAAATTTAGTCAATTTGAAGATGGCTCACAAGTAATGAAAGCTGGTTTATTGGAAAAAAAAAAAGTTTTTTTATTGCCCAAAAAACAAACCCTAAGAGACACTTATAGTAACATTTATGTTTTTTAGCTTGAGATTTGAAATGAGAATATTTTCAGTTCTTTAGATTCCATAAAATGATTATTGGACATAAACAGATTTTCTTGCATTAAGGTCAGATCCTAAAGCTGGCTTTGAATTAACAATGGGGTTCTTTCTTCTTCATCATAAAACAGGCTTTAGAAGGTCAGGGAAACGCTAGGAGCTGGTAGGAGGAAGTCACTAGAAGCTCTCTTTTGGATTAAAAAAAAAAGATAAAGAGGAGATGGCACTTGTAGTATATGATGCAGATAAATGACTGGGATAAAAACAAGGGAGATTTTCATTTTCACTACACCCCCAGGTGTGGTGAAGGAGGGGAAGCCATGCTAAGCACCCTTCAGGACTGTTTCTACCCGGAGGGGTGCTATATGAAATCGCCTCTCTTGGAACCTGCTCCTGGGGTGAGTAGGCAAAAGGCTCAGGGGCCTCGAGGCAGGCTGGATACAGCTAGAATGCCAACACTTCAGTGGGATGGGACAGGTTTTTTTTATGTGTTCTTTTTATATATACATGAGAGTAGAGTGTATTTTGACATGTTATACATACATAGAGTATAACTTATTCTAATTAGAATCCCATCTGTGGTCATACGTGGTGTGGAGTTTCACTGGTCGTGTATTCATACATGAACACAGGAAAATTATGTCCGATTCATTGTATTGTCTTTTCTATTCTCATCCCTTCTCCCTTCCCTTCATTCTCCTTTGTCTAATCCACTGAACCTCTGTTCTTCCCTCCCTGCCTTGTTGTGTGTTAGCATCCGTATATCAAGAGAGAACAGTTGGCCTTTAGTTTTGTGGAATGGGCTTACTTCACTTAGCATGATAGTCTCCAGACCCATCCATTTACCAGCAAAAGTCATAAAGTCATTCTTTTTTATGGTTGAGTAATATTCCAGTGTGTGTGTGTGTGTGTGTGTGTGTGTGTGTGTGTGTGACATTTTCTTTATCCGTTCATCTGTTGAAGGGCACCTAGGTTGGTTCCATAGCCGAGCTATTGTGAATTGAGCTGCTATAAACATTGATGTGGCTGAGTCACTGTAGTATGCTGATTTTAATTCCGTAGGAGACTGACTTTCCAGGGGACTAATACCAAGGAGTGGGATAACCAGGTCAAATGGTGTTTCCATTCCAAGTTTACAGTTTTGAATCTAAGATGCAGCTGTGTGAGGGTCAGGGAGAATTCTCAGGACACCTGTCCTACTTTCCCTGGTTCTTCAGGAAGCACCTGTCATGGGTACTGAGGCTGTGACCAGTAGAGGAACCGAGAGGGAAAAGGTCCCAGAGAAGAGTTTTAACTGAGCTAAATACTGATAAAGAAAATGATTTTAAAAAGCAAAATAACAGGTAGAACAGATGGGGGGGGGCTTTCATTCATTAAAGTGTACTCTAAATCGATAAGAATCAAAACACTAATGATATTGCTAACAAGTGACCAATGTCAGTGAATTTGATGAAGGCTTCCTGCCAGTATGACTACTGCACCAATCAAGACATACAGCTGGGCCTGATGGCACACACCTATAATCCCAGGGATTTGGATTTGAGGCAGGAGGATTGCAAGTTCAAAGCCAACCCCAGTAAGTTAGCAAGACTGTGTCTCAAAATTTAAAAAAAATTGAAAATAATTAGAAAGGACTGGGAAGCTTAAGCACCCCTGGATTTAATCCCTGCTACCCCAAAAAAGATATAAAATGTCCATGTCACCCCAAAAGCTCTGCCATGGCTATTTCCCAGTCAGTCACCCACCCCATCTCATCCCCACTGAGGGAAGTTACTGATCTGATTTCTATGCCTATTCTAAAACTTCTCCTACGTATAATTGTTTAGTATATAACTTTCTGTGTCTGACTTCTTATGCTCAGATAAATATTTCTGATATTTATCACCATAACATTTATTCATTAGTCCCCAGGACAGTCTACAAATATCCCATCACATTTTCACATTGTGGATACACCATCATAAAGGTGGATACAGTCCCTCCCTGCCTTCCTGGACTTATGGCGCACCTCTTGGTCCAGCTGGTGGGTTGAACCAGGCAGCATGGTGGACAGAATGACACCTCCTGCCTCCCCAAAATGCCCACATCCTTGTCCCGAAACTGTGTGTGTGTTCCTTACATGGCAAAGGGACTTCGTAGGACCTTGAGATGGAGATATCCTGGATTATAATGTCATCACCAGGGTCCTCATTAGTGAAAGAGGGTCAGGGTCAGAGGAGACCTGAAGATGCTGAGCTTCCGACTTTGATCACAGGAGAAGGGGCCATGAGGAATTCTACCCCTTGGTGGTGGAATTTGGGCAGCATCCAGAAGCCAGAGAGGGTGAGAGAGCGACTGTTCCCCTGGAGCCTTCAAAATAAAAGCAGCCCTATAATGGCTTCATTTTAGCCCAGTGAGGCCCAGTTTTGACTTCTGGTCTCCAAAACAGTAAGATAATAGTTTTAACCCACTCGGTCTGTAACAGTTTGTTCCAACAGCCCTAGGCAGCAAGTTGGCCTGAGTTAGAAGGACAAGGCAGAAACCAGCAGGGCCAGGCGGAGTCCTGTGGAAGGGGAGCGCAGGCAGAGCAGAGGAGAGGTGGCTCTGGGCCAGCTGCACTGACCACAGACCAGCTGGCAGCAGGGAGCTCATCCGGGGTCAGAGCCCAGAGGTGCTCTGAGCTGTGCTGCTCTCCCACACAAGATCAGTGGAGGTGGGTGAGTCCCCAGGAAGGCCCAGGACTGCTGTGCTTCTCCTCTGGGGAACTCAGTGTGGGTGCTCCCACACCCCTTCTGCCTCATCCTGGGGGTAAGTGCGGGTGCTGGGGAGTGAGGCCAAAGGAGGCAAAACTCTCAGAAATGAGCCAGACAAGAAGCTGGGTCCTTGGAGCCCGTGGGAGTAGATGTGGCCCTGAGAGGGCTCTGTAGGTAGGGGGTGGGGGTTGAATGGCAGTTCTTATAGTCAAGTTATTTGGGAAGGTAAAAATCGAAGGGAAGAATTTCTTTTTGCTTAGCAAGAGACTGGATCAGAGGTCCAAGCCTCAGCTGAAATCAGCACCTTCGAAACTGCATTCTATAAAATAGACATGAAAAGGCCAAACGCAGCTAGAAATCCATTCCCTGACTCGAGATCAGGCCCACGTGCCTGTTTGACTTGCTGCCAATTAGGTGTCTCTATGAATATTTATCAGCATGTCCTGTGAGCAGGCACTAAGGGTCCAGGAAGGAGAGAGAGACACTGCCCCTGCCTTGTCGGGGTCGGGAGGAGACCAGCGGGTGGAGAGAACCTGAAGAAGGGTTCCGTCTACAGGAGGCAGGCAAGAAAGTAGGGAGTTCTAGGGAGGTGCAGAGTACTGGGGGAGCCAACTGGGCAGAAGTGGAAAAAAAAATCAAAACTGGCACAGTTGCTGTTCTTAGCCAGGCCTGAGGCTAATGGTACCAGACTTCAAATCCACTCTCCTCTGCAACTTGCCAAGGATCCAATGTAGCCATATTGCCAGCAGCATCCAGGCCCACGTTCAAGTCCTCCATGGGTTCTGGTCCACCTCAGCCCTGCCTCACAGGCCTCTTGGACTCCAGGGCTAATGTGGCCTCTTGCTGGGCTCTGTGCTCGACTCCCTCTCTGGACTGTGAAACTGAGCTGAAATTAGGAGATTGCATGTCTCTTTAAAAGCTTAGCCACCAGCTACTACACTGCATTATGGACAGGCAAGGAAAGGTGTGAGGTGGCCTATTGACCTCATATGCATGCCCAGCATCGTCCCTATAAAAATCCCACAGGAAGCTGTGAAGCCGTAAAGTCTGGGAGAGAAGGGGATGCAATTCCTGCAAGGCAGGGCTGGGGGCAGCCCACCTCCAGCCGCCTTCACCTTTTACTCCTTTTCTCCTGTGAATTTTCTAGTTGGTGAGGTCCCCTGCAGCTGCCACTTACAAAATGGTTTCTACTTAGCTGCTGCCATCATTTACATATCCACAGATTCCACCATTGGTGTCTCTGCTTCTGGCCTGACCTGAAGAAATATTCCTCAGGGACCTCCAACCTGTCCACTCCTGCCTGGCCTCTTCCTGCAGGAGAAGCCATGGAGGCTCTCCCTGTGACATGCTTCTTCCTCTCCAATTGTAGATGCACCCTCCAAATATTTCCTTCTAGAGGCCTTCTCAGACCTCAAATCCTTCTCCACCCCAAATCCAGGCTCAGTGAGCCACATTGGGTAGGCCCAAAGTGCCCAATCTGTCTGGACCCCACAACACACAAACTTCATAAACCAAGGGGCCTCAACTGGGACCCCACAATCAGGTCCCCAGGGCTCAACACATGGTATGTATATGCAGTACGTGTTTTTGATTGAATCTGTCAAAATAAAAATCATTTTACAATGCAAATAGGCTTCCCCCACATGTCTGCTTTGCAAGACTATGTTTTTAATCATGAGGACTTCTTACAGCAAGAACCCCTTTGCTCTTGCTACAGAAAGGATTTGGGTAGTGAGTTGTCACTAGCCTCCATGTCATGGGAGGCCCCTTAGGAGCCAGACCCCCACACACTGTGAAAGGCCTTGAGGCTTTTCCTGTTAAAAGATGAAGCGACCCCATGCTGGGGTTGCTCTTGGAGGAGGCCTGGACAGCTGGATGTTTTCTTCATGGGTTTTAGTTTTAAGGCCTCAAGAATGCAAAGAGGAAAGAGGACCAGCCCAAAAAAAGGAATGCCAAGTCAGAAATAAAGGCCATAAAAAAGCAAATAACTGGAGGATTTATTTCTCCTTTCTTTTGCAGTTCTCTTTGACATTGCTAATTCTGGTCCTGAGGATCCACTAGAGTTTGGTGCACCTCGTGAGCCCAAGGAAAGATTCTGTGGTATACACTTTAGTCCCATGCTAAGTGCTGCTTATTTGCTTTCTCTCTCAGAAGTTGACATGCTGCCTGGGAGGTTCTGGTAGGGAGAATGCGCAGGGATCTAGAACCTGGCCTCCCTCACCTGTGTGAATGAAAGTCTAGGCAGGCTGTGGCCCCTGGGAATTCACAGTTGTATTTCCAGGAGCTGCTGCAGGATGCTACTCATACAAACCACACACTAACCACTGCTTAGGACTGCTAAAACCCACCCTGAGGACTTCTGCATCCACCAGAGCCAGAGATGGCTGTAGACCATGGGTTTTCCAAGATTCAATTAACAGAGGACAGAGCCCTCTGTCAGCATGACAGGAGTCAGCAGGCACAGAGCAGGTGTCCAGGCCAGCACTGGCAGTGACATTCCTCACCCCCCAAGCATGCACACACATCCCTGCCATTGCCTGGGTACCATCACTCTGTTCGCCATCCGGAGGAACAATGTGTTCCTGGAGCTGCAGGTTTGATATGGGGGACCTGAGGTTTACATGGGCACAGCCATGGTCTTTAAGTTACAGGCTGTCACAAGGCCACCCCTGGAGGGCTGGTGCTAGGCCCACTGAGTTATACCAACTCTGGGGGTTAGTCTCACTGATTGCCTGCTCCATGCCCAGTCCTTTGTCCACTTTCTAGGACTTCCTCTTGGGTGACAGGAGGGATGAGTTCAATCCGGGTGCACAGGGAGTTGATGTGGTCTCATTGAGGAGGCAAAAGGAATTGACACCCCACAGTGACTGGCAGGGCTAGACACTGGGTCACCCCAGGCTGCTGGGGGCAGAAGGCAGAGAGACCTGGGCCTGGGCCACCAGGGTTCTCCAGGACATCATCTTCATGGCAGGACCTCCATGCACTTTTAGCCATGAGGCCTGAGCTGCGAAACTGCCAGTTCTACCCAACAGTCTCCATCCAGCACTGAAAACACTGGCCACGTTCCCATCTTAGCAAGAGGGGTTTTGCTCTCATCTGTTCCAGGGCCAAATGGCCCAACTTTGTGTGTGTGCGGATGTATGTCACTCTAGCTCTTTGTCTCCCTCCACTCTGGGAAGGGCTGCCTACCCAGGCCCAAGTGGCACATAAACTCCCCCAATTTCTGCCTCTCCCTATCCCTCCACCTCCCTCTCTCTCATACCATTTCTCTCCATCCTTATGATAATCCTACATAACAGGGACCATCTTACAGATGGGCAAACTAAGGATCCGAGAGAGAGTGAGTGGAGTGACCTCCTTGAGGTCACACAGCAGGAGCAGAGCCAAGAGCAGGCCCAGGCTTGTGGCACAGTGCAGATCAGTGCAGGCAGCTGTTTTTGGAAACCTACCCTTTGGTCTTCTGCTCCTGTTGGTCAGTAGCTGAAGGGAAAAGCCAATGAGGATGAGCCCTGTCCAGCAGGTCCAGAGCACTGCCCACCATGTTTGAGGTTCCTGCTGCTTGATGCTCAAAAGCACTGAACTCAAGAAAGTAGCATATAAAACCAGAGGCTGTGTGGAGCAGAGCCCCAGCAGGTAGCACGCTTCCTTCCTGCTTCTGAAGCTATTGCTTCAGAGAGAACCGTGTGAGGTGTGTGTGTGTGTGTGTGTGTGTGGACAGTTATTTTTGTCTTTGTCTTTTTAGCCTGCACTCTAACACCGTTTGGGGGTGACTTTTTAAAGGAAAATTTCCAGAAAGTGTTGATCTATGATTTTTATGGCTCCACTGCCCCACCCCCACCTTGCCCAGCTGGTATCCCTCAAGATGGCCACACAACGCTCCCTCCTTTCATTCCAAGTAGCTCCCATCTAAGAAAAAAGTCAGCTTTCATTGCTGTGACCAAAACACCTGACAAGAACAACTTAGAAGAGGTGTATTTTGGTTCATAGCTTCAGAGATTCAGCCCCTGGTCTGGTCAGCTGGCTCCAAGGTGGAAACATCATGGCGGAAGGCTGCTGAGCTTGTGCCAGACAGAGAAGGAGGGAGAGAAAGGAGCGGGGAGGAGGATAAACCCTCCAGGGGACACCCCCAGGGACCTACTTCCTCCAGCCACACTCTCCCTGTCTTCAGGTAGCACCCAGTAGTCCTTTCAAATTATTAATCTATCAAATGGTTTAATCCACTAATAAAGTCAGAGCTCTCCTGATCCAATCATTTCCTAAAAGCCCCCACTCTGAACCTGCTGCCTTGGGGACCACACTTTCGATACAGGGGATTGGAGGGGGGGCTGCATTTCAGATCCAAAGCATAGCAGATGGTGCCCCATATCCTCCCACCAGACCCCAGGGAGGGCAGGAGGGAAGTCTTATCCTGCTTTGGGGTGTAGAAAGGACTCCTGGTGCACCTCTCGGACAGGGAGCAGTCTGGCCCAGCCACCTGCAGACCTTTGCTTCCTCCTGTGTGGAGGGATTATTTGTCCATCACCAAAAATGATCTCAAGTGGGGAGGAAAAAAAAAGGTTGAGAAAAGAACTTTTCACTGTGCTCTTTGGGGCTTGGGCTGTGAACAGCACTTCAAGACCCACTAACTTGGACACCAAATGCTGAGCTAACCAAAATACAGCCTGTCTCATGGAAGAGGGAAGGGGAGTGTGTAAAGGAGAGTTAAACTGCATCTCCATAATGAGAAGTTAGCAGATGCCTAATGCTTTAAAAACAAGATTTTTTTTTTAGGTAAATTCCAAAAAGAAATCTAAAAGGACTGAAAGACGTAACCTCTAGAGAAGAGAAATTAGAGGAAAAAACACAAGAACATCTTGTCTTTCATTAAAAACCTTAAATAACTATTGGATGCTTTAAATTATGGGCTTATGTGTCTTTGTTTAAAATACAGCATTTTCAGTGCATTTAAAATATTTGCTGGGCTGAGGGTTTAGCTCAGTGCTAAAGGCCTTGCCCAAGTGTATATGAATAGGCCCTGGGTTCAATCCCCAGCACCATAAAAAATCAAATATCTAATGCAAAAATACAGAGCAGAAATCACTCTGAAAGAATTGAATATTCTTTTAAAAATAGCCACTAAACTTATAGAAAATATTTTATTTAAAAATTCAGAATAAATATATAACGTGTTCAAGCTGGGGCGGGGGGTGGGGAGTTGTTACCACAGCAAATTTAATATTTACTGATGTCAAAAAGCTTTTGATGGCAGGAAAGAAAGTAGGAACCCAGCCCTTGGGAGAAATGTTGAGGAGGAAGAGAGAGAGGAAGAACTGAGGAAGGTGGTGAGGCCTGAGAGCCCAGGGCTGGGCGGTAAGAGGTGTGCATATGTGTGTGTGGGTATGGACCCTTCTGGCAAGAGGCCAAGAAAGGCAGACTGTGACACTAGTGTAGCAGTACTGACCCCCCCAGGAGGGTCTAACCTCAATGCCTTCAATAGCCATCATCCATGATAGATGTGTGGCACTCCCTCCAGGAACAGAAAGGAAACACACACACACACACACACACACACACTGCAGTCCATCCTTATGGTATGACAGCCCCTTTGGCAGCACTCCACTTGGTAGCATTGAACTGGCTGCACCTTTAGCTTCTTTGTGCAGAGGGACTGTGTCTTTCAGGTCAGCAACTTCTACACTGTTTAAAGCTCCTCAGAGAGATGGGGCTGCAAGAGGGGCGAGGAACCTCAGAGAAGGGTAGCTGTGCACATGCACACACACAGGCACCAAGGCACCCAATTTTGTAGCAGTGGGAGCCAGTGTTGGAGCCAGACGTGGTGGCACACACCTGTAACCCCAGCTACTCAGGAGACTGAGGCAGGTGGATCACAAGTTCAAAGCCAGCCTCAGCAACTTAGCGAGACCCTGACTCAAAATAAAAAATAGAAAGGGCTGGGGATGTGGCTCAGTGGTTAGGTGCCCCTGGGATCAATCTCTAGTAATAACAACAACAAAGGAGTGTTGGATCATCCCCCAGGGCCATGCACTGCTCCTCCCTGGGTTTGTGACTCTCATATGGAAGCAGGGGTCTACATCTCAGCCTCCCCTCTATAAAGAGAACTGAGGTTGTCACAAGATGTGTTTTCTATTTTGGCCTGTGGACTTGACAGAACTATTCTGAGATTTTACTGAACATGATTAAACCACACAAGCCCTCCTGTCCCAGCTATAAGTGGCCATCACTGAAAAGATAGCAGTGACCTCGATGTTTTAATGACCCTGTCTATGGGGTACCTGGTTCTGCTTATTCCAAAGGTTAATTTCAAACCCAGTGTGTCATCGTCAGCAATAATAATAAGAGCCATATTTGGGGAGCAGTTTCTCTGTGCCACGCTCCATACTAAGGAATCTCCGTGCTCCATCTCACTTAATCCTCACAACCACCCAGTGTGGTAAGCTCTATGATTATCCCCATTTTTCAGATAAGAAAATTGAGGCACCAGCAAGTAACTAGCCACAGGGAGGCAGAGGGTTGGACCACGAGCAAGTTCACAGGTCACAAGTTGGAGGACACCCAGTGAGTGTGTCTAGATCCTACCTGGACACTCGCATGCACACCCAGGCCCTTTTCACCCTCCAGGGCCCGCAACTGACTAGATTCAGGAGCTCTTTAGCAGTCTCCCAGCCCCTCTCGGGGCATAGGTCTACCCTACTAACTTACATGGAGTTTTGATCATATCCTCTCGGGAGAAGACATATGGCCTCTTCCAGTTATTAGCTCTCCTGTTCTTCCCGCTCCTCCCTAGCCAGGTGACTTGATCTTGTGTGGAGAGGGAAATCGGTTCTTAACCCTGCACCTCCTCCCACCAAATCAGCCTGGGCTCTAAGCTTTATGGACACCATTGTTCCATTTGTTGCTATGAAAAGCCAAGATTTTAGAGCTTTAGTAATAATTTATTTTTTCAAAAGGCTGCCTTCTACAAATCAAAAACCTTATTTCCAGAAAATTGTCCCTGCTCTGAGTTTCAAGAGCAAAGAATTTGGCACCTTTGTGCTCTGTGCCCCATCCTCCCCTCTGAGGCCATGACACTCATGGCCTCCTCTCTGCTTTTCTTAGTGGAGAAACTAAGGAGAAAAAAATAACTTGCTGAAAATGAAAAACTACTGGTTATCATTTCTGAAATATCCAGCTCACCTAGCTACGGCTTTGGACAAGACTGGGCTGCGGCTTCCTTGTCTTCCCAGTGGAGTGTTGTATGCTGGTCTCTCGGGTCCTTTCTGACTGTGACACCCCATGATTCTGGTCATTTCAGCAGGAACACTTAGGGTCCTTTAAAAGTGGACATGTGCAAGAAAGGGTCTGTCTCCCCTGCAATTGGAGGCAATTTGGAAAATCTAGGATCAGTCTGAGGCTCCCATGCTACATGAACAAGATTAGGCCCAAGATAGATGGTTTTACTGGAAATGAGAAGCCAGCCATCTCCATCTGCGGGGATGTAGAATTGGGGTTGTTATCGGCCTGATTTGTGAACTTGAATGAGGGTTTCCAGAAAGCTATGTGTAAAATTCATTGCCGTCTCTGGCTACAGCTAACACATTCCATCTTCCATCATCCTGGACCAGGCATTTATAAAATAGAGTGGACTGTGGAGTGGAGCATGGGACGGATGGGAGGTGGGTGGGCAGGGAGAGCACTGCTGGGTGGAAGAACTCTGGGCACCACCCTGCTGGCTAGGGGTTTGGTTAAGGGAAACCTCACAATCACCCCCTACTGACAGCACAGGGTCTGCTCTTGCCTGCTTTCTCCTGTTTTCTTCTGAGGGATTTGCTCACCCCCAGGGGGTTGTATCCCTTCTACTGAGTTTAGAAAGCAAAAGGGCTCTGTGGCTGAATGCAAATGTGCATCTTGGCCCCCTCTGCCTGTCTCCGTGTACTGTTGGGGCTCTAGGCCTGGTGCAGGAGAGGCCTTCTGATGGGGTCCAGGCTCTATGAGCAAGAAGTACTGGGGAAGAGACCTGGGGTCCCTGTTCCCAGAAGGAGTGAGGCCCAAGCTACAACCAGGGCACCTCAACACCTCACAAATGGTAGGGAAGTCTTGAGACCAGTAAAAAGAAGCTGGAAAGCTTACCCCAGGCTCAACTCAAACCCTAGCACATTCAGAGGGTCTCAAAGCCATTTTGGATCCTTTCCAGAACAAGATTTTCTGTCAAACAACCACGGTACTTCTAATAACACCTAGGGCAACTTTTAAATCAAAGTGTACTTTAAATTTAAAACCCAAAGTAGTAAGGAAAATTAATTTCCTTAGCTAGTCTTATAGGCCTTTAGAAGAATTTGACAAATATGCTCACTTCTGAGCCTCAGTTCACTTTGGGTGAGATGAAAGTTCTATTTGTCTCCCAGCAGGTCAGAGTGAATAACTGAGTTCAGAGAACTGACAGCCACAGAAGGAGAAAAGGGAGCGCATTATGACCACGGGAGTGATTTCTATAGCTCTAAGTCCGTGGTAAAGCCCACGAGACCCTCTTTGGTTCCCCACATACACTCTTGGTCCTCAAGGTGCTGTTTGCAGCTGGCCAGGAAGTCCCTGGAACCGGGGCCTGGTAGTTTTACAGCTGATGTGGTGACTGTGGGTTGTGTCCCTGGCTGGGGTTGAGGATCAACTGCTACAGAGGCGTTTGGGCCTCTGAATAGCTGTTTTTCTTCAGGTGCTCCAGGACCTTTGGCCAAAGAGCAGAATCTGGCTTGGTGCTCCAGGAGGCTGGCCAGCCTCCTCTGACCAGCCTCTCTGAGACAGAGAGCATTTTCACTGCTGTGACAAGACTTGACCAGAACAATTATAGAGGAGGAAAGTTTATTTGAGGGCTTATGGTTTCCGAAGTCTCAGTCCATAGAGAGCTGGCTCCATTCCTCAGGGGTTCAGGTGAGGCTGCACATCAGAGCAGTAGAATGTGGGAGAGGAAAGCAGGTCACATGATGATCAGAGAGCAGAGAGAGAGGCTCTACTCACCAGATATAAAATATATACCCCAAAGGCACGCCCCCAATTCCCACCTCCTCCAGCCACACCCCACCCCTCAGCTCCCACTCAGTTAATCCCATCATGGGATTAGTTTGCTGATTGAATTAAGGATCTCATAGCCCAGTCATTTCTCTCTAAACCTTCTTGCATTGTCTCACACATGAGATTTTGGGGGACACCTCACATCCATACTATACACAGGGTATCTGTAGGCGACCTTGCTGCTGTTAAGGTCGGCTCTGACTTGGGGTCATCAGAGCAAGCCCAGCTTTTGTTTACCATGTTTGCCCTCCTGGGTTGAAAGAACCAGACTTCCCCACTGGGTGAAGGCCAGATTCTGAAACCCAGAGTCCAGTTTGAGTGGCCTGTGGGAGAGGTCTTAGGCCTCTCAGGCAAGGTCTTTCTCGGGAGCTTTCTACCAAGAGGACATTGGATTCAGCAGCACGCCCCCCTCCCTGGGCCAGCTCCACGGTGGAGGTTTTGCCATGCCATGCCCCACATCCAGACGCAGGCCATCTCTGCTCACTCTCGGGCCTCGAGTTCACATTGAACACAGTTTCTCATGCTGTAAATTTAAAAGATGCACAGCACCACACATGAAGGCAGTGTGTGGTGACCGGATTCCTGAGGTAATGTACAGTGGTTGGTCTGTGTGGCCTCAAAGGGGTGCAGGGCAGTGCTGGAAAGAGCAAGGCTCTGGATTCTTCTGGCTCTGTCCTTTCCCAAGAGTCAAGGCAAGCAGATGTCTCACACATTCCAGCCTGTTTTCTCATCTCTAAAATGGAAATGAGGGTTGTTTAGAGAATTAAATAAGATAAATGGAAATAAAGCAGCTATAAAATATCTGGCTCAGAGCAGGTGCTTAATGAAGAGTAAGGGGTTTTTAGTTTGTTTTTGTTTTTGTGAGTTAGTAATTATCTGGTTTAAGGTCCTCTTGGGAACTGAGAAGAGGAAATACAGTACTAGTCTGATCTCAAGGAATTGCAAGTCCCAGAGAATTGGGCAAAATCACCTGTCTGACTGACCACTCGCCATCAAGGCTTCCTAAAAGGAGTCTGCTGGGTGACCACCTCCCTCAGACAGAGGCCACCATTAGCACTCCCAGGGAGAGGACTACATGGCCACAGAAGCCCCAGTGCCCACTGACTATATTAGTCAAAGTCATACAAATATAGTGGACAAACAGGAATCAGGAGACATTCAGAGAACACCAACACAAAAGACAGGATCCAAAAAGGACAAATGACCCTGGGGGATATGGAACAAAGGACAATTTTTAAAATCTAATAAAAACACTTCCGGGCATGATGGCATATTCCTGTAATCCCAGCGGCTCAGGAGGCTGAATCAGGAGGATCGAAAGTTCAAAGCCAGCCTCAGCAATTTGACAAGGTGCTAAGCAACTCAGCGAGACCCTGTCTCTAAATAAAATACAAAATAGAGCTGAGGATGTAGCTCAGTGATCAAGTGACCCTGAGTTCAATACCTGGTACCAAAAAAAAAAAAAAAAAAAAAAAAAAAAAAGCCTGAGAGATACTCAAGAAGATAACATTTTCACTAAAAAAGAACAAGCTACTATGAAAAAGGAGAACAAAACAAGAAAATATTTCTTGGAAATTAAAACACAATTGCTGCTGAGAGCCACGGCGGAGTCTGCACGGCCCCTGGCATTTTGCCAACAGTATTGGTTGACAGGCGAGGTATTACTATCTGCCTCGGCTGCTACTTTGGAGTTCTCGTGGGGATTCCGCGAGAGTTCCCATTGGTTGGGGAAGTGCAGGAGGAGGGATTTCCGGAGGAGATATTTCCGGTGGCTGGTTCCTGGAGGAGATGCGTGGCTTTGGGGAGGAGTTGCTGGTGGAGTTCAAAACTAACGTTTGTTCCTGCTTCAGTGGCTCGTGATTTGCACCCAGCCAAACTGCGGCAAATTGCTAGAATTATAAATTGAATGGGAGGAGTCAAAGAAAATATTATGTAACATAGATTAGCCGGAAAAGGTGAGAGACAGGCACAGTGGCACATACCTGTTATCCCACCAACTCAGGAGGCTGAGGCAGGAGGATCACGAGTTCAAAGACAGCCTCAGCAGATTAGCAAGGCACTTAGCAGCTCAGCGAGACCCTGTCTCAAAATAAAATATAAAAAAGGACTGGGGATGTAGCTCAGTGGTTAAGCACCCTGGGTTGAATCAATGGTTCGAGAGAGAGAGAGAGAGAGACAGAGAGAAGAGAAGAGAAAAACTAGGGAACAGAGATGAGCAGTTTAGAGAAACTAATATCCATCTAAAAGTCAACTCAGAGAGAATAAAGGAATTTGAGAAGAGGAAATTATCACAGGAATGATGGAAGAAATCTCCCCAGAGCTGAACCAATATAGACCTTCAAAGGAAGGCCTCACTAAGAACTGAGCAGGGGGAAATGGAAAAAGATCTGCAGTTATACATTCTCTTGAAATTTCAGAACATCAAGGATAAAGAGAAGATTCTAAAGTTCCCAGGGGAAAAAAAAAGGTGTCTGATCAACAAAGCTCCAGAGTCACTGCTAGTAGACTGGCATTATCAACACTAGCAGGTAGAAGAGCAATTGCCCTCAAATTTCTGAGGGAAAACAATATCATACATAGAATTCTGTAGCAAATAAAGACATTTTCAATGACAAAAAAAATTTTTTACCTTCTTTCTCATTAAAAAAAAAAAGAGGTAGGTGTAATCCAGCAAAAGAGAAAAGGAATCAAAAAATAGGCTCAATCCAAGAAAAAGCAGAACCAAGCCAGGTATGTAGTGAAATGCAATCACAGCATGAAGGTGGGACAGCAGTGTAAGGAACCTGGAGATGAGCCCCAGGTACGGTGGTATGCACACGTAGCCCCAGCTCCTCAGAAGGCTGAGGCTGGAGGATCACTTGAGCCCGGGAATTAGAGGCCAGCCTGGGCCACATGGTGAACAAGACCCCATGAGTGAAAGGAAAGGAAGGAAAAAGGTCAAAGCCTGGGAGATGACCCTTCCAAGTTAGAATAGAAAGCCAGAAAGTTCTGAAAAGAAAGTCCTCAAGATGAAAATTAATTCTGTTCCACCAAACTAAGGCCAAGGAGCTGGAAGATCTCAGTGACAGGATGAAGGCAGCATATGTACCATCTCTTGATACATTTTTAAGGCAGTTAAAAATTCTGGGAAAGATAAATTGCTGAACCAGAAAGGCATGGCCAGATATTGTGCAAATGGAAATATGTCAAGATTTTGAGTAATTGAAGGAAGGAAAAGAAGGAGAAGAGTTTGGCCATGACAGGTGACTCACTTGAGCCAACTGGCCTCTGTGGTGAGACTGGCTGTATATTCCTGCCAGGGAAGACGGGTACAGCATCAGAATGTTGCTAATACTCTTCATTCATTGTCAATTTCAGAGTCAATGAGTGGAAACTTACACTTTTAGTTACAGAATGTAATGAGGTCAAAGTTAGTGTTGTGGATCACATAGTCAAAACTAACAGGAAAGGAAAGGAAAGGATTACTTCCGTCATGAGTGTTAATGGTATTAATATATAAGACATTAATTGGTATTAATGTCTCATATAAAGTTGTGCTTTTTTGATTTTATGGTGTGCCTATTTTGCTTTTAAAACTTCAATGGAAGTAGAACCACATTAAACATCCAAAGATATTTTACAGTCTCCAGCTTCAAGAAATCCAGAGCATTTTCTGTTCTGCGCCTTTTACTATAGTTCTTATGTATTTGCTGTTCTCCAAAGACTGTGATTTTGAATTGCTCAATATATTTTCTCAGCTGAAAAATGTCAATGTATTTATGTAATGAAGATGCCGATATGTATGTATATATTTAGAATTAGCATAGAAATGATTAAGGCAGTTCAGTGTTGATCAATAATCATATTTGATTTGGGTCTTTTTACTTTGCTTCTCTCAATCGTCCTATACTTTGATATTTATTACCACCCACTGAGAGTCTGGCCTTAACTAAATAGAAGTTGCTTGAGGAAATTCACAATCTAGCAATTGAATTGGAGAAGCTGCCTGCAGAATGATGATACAGAATTAGGTCTGGCAGAGGAAACAGAAACCCAGTAAGTGGGCACCATGCCCTTAATAAAAATGGTCTCCTATTGCCTGGAACACAATATAGACATTACCAACCTGCAGCCCCCAGTTATAAGAATTGCATGTTTCAATAATAGGGTCAAAGTCCTCTTTCAAACTTGATAAAGCAGTTTGATATGTGCAGTACTATGGTTTGGTTGTACTTTGTCCCCCAGAAGTTCTTGTGCTGGAAGCACAAGTCCCCAGAGTAACCGTGTTGAGAGATAGTGGGACCTTTAAGAAGTAATTAGGTCCTACAGGCATGGCCCTCAGGAGTGTGTAAATGCAACTCTTTCAGGATCCCATTAGTTCATTTGAGAGGGAGTTGTTATAAAAAGAGTGAGCCTGACTCCCAAATCTCTCTGGCTTTCTGCTGCATCATGAGATTACTATCAGACATGGTCCCACCATTGTGATGCCATCTACCCTGAGGTGCTCACCAGAGGCCAAAGACATGCGCCACCCAATCTTAAACTTTCAGCCTCCAAAATTGTAAGCTAAATAAACTTATTTTCCTTATAAAGTATGCAGCCTTGGATAGTTTGTTATAGGAACAGAAACTGGATTAATACATATGGTTTTAGAAGACAAGATTCTCAAACACCAGGGTTCAGAAGGATAGTGCAGGGTTTGGAAAAGTCCCCTGTATTCTGAATTCTGTCTGACGCTCCAGGACTGCTCATGTGTTCCTGAGAAAGGAAAGGTGGCTTTGGGCCAACCTCCCAGAAGCCCAGAAACTGGCTGCAGGTGGTCCTCACATCAATGCAAAGTCCAGCTCCAACCAAGGCAGCTCTGCCTTCTGGTTGGCACAGCTAGTGGCCCTGAGGAGACATTTCACTTCCGAGCAGCCTCAACCCTCCCTCTGTCCTCCCTACAGAGGTTTCAGAGGATGGATCCAGATATGGTCTCTGTTTTTCCATAGTTCTAAGGAAATCTGTATACTGCCTTACTTCTCATTAATTGAAATAGAGTGGATTTTTCCAGAATGAGTGGTCTGAGCCCTCATCATAATGCATAATAATCACCCACAGAACATCTTTCATGGTGATGGTTGGCAGGGGCAGTCCCTAGCCTGTTTCTACTCAGAAAAAATGGGAAGGCCCCCACTCCCAGTCATTCTGTCAGTTACAGGCACTCCTGTTCTCTAGGGATGGTGGAAAGCAGCTCCCTTGAGGTATCAGGATTCAGGAGCAGTTGGAAACAAGACTCAGAATTCTGAAAGACTGTTGGAAAGGCCACACTCTGGGTGCCACGGGTGCTGTAATTACCACAATCCCTGAATACACCACATGAAGGCAAATGACAAGGGAACATACAGAAACAGAGGTGGCCTTCTTGTTGGAGGTTTCAGAATCACTGGTCATTATATTTCTTTTTTCTTTCAAATTTTCTTATAATCCCCTTGAAGGGGGAACTTTTAGGCTAGAAATTATTTTAAGGGAAGTTTGTCCTGTGCCTTGAGCTCCTTAGAACTTTTTAACTAAATGAACCACAAGAAACCATAAGGAATGAGAGTTGACTCAGAGCCTCTCTGCAAAGGGACAACACCCCAACTGTCAATAATCCAGAACGATTGAGTGGCTAGGTACTTGTCTTCCCTTCCACCTCAAAAAATGCTTCCCCTCTCCAGAGACATTTCCAGTTCAAAAGAGGGCTGACAATCCCCCCAAAAAAACCAAATGCCGAATGTTTTCTTTGATATAAGGAGGCTGATTCATAGTGGGGTTGGAAGGGGGAGCATGGGAGGATTAGATGAACTCTAGATAGGGCAAAAGGGAGGGAAGGGATGGGAGAGGGCAGGGGGGTGGGAAAGATGGTGGAATGAGATGGACATATTATGCTAATACATGTATGAAGATACGAATGGTGTGACTCTGTGTACAACCAGAGATATGAAAAACTGTGCTCTCTATGTGTAATATAAATCATAATATATTCTACTGTCATATATAACAAATTGGAATAAAATTAATTAATTTTTAAAATAAATTTTTAAAAAGAGAGGGCTGAAATCAGCCAGGGATACATCTCCAGAGGCCTGCTCAGGCAGACTCCATGAAAAGGTCAGGGGACTTGGGGAGTAGGGGTGTTCAGCTGCTCCAGGCCCTGGCCCCTGCCCACAGCACCTGAAGTCCCACTATTCCACCTCTTCCAGCGGTGGGGGCGTGGGGGCGGAATAACAGCCCCGCCCACCCTTCCCGGACAGCCACCTGGGTTGCACACTTGATAACCCAGTGGGCGCCACCTCTTCATCTTTTTCACGGGTGTGTCTAGGAGGCCCCGCGGCCCCGCATGGACTCCCGTGGGCTGCCCTTCCCAGGTGCTGCGGCGCGGTCCTGCGCAGATGCAGGGGGAGGCGCTGCAGCCCCTGCCAGAGCTGACAGGCAGAAGCCAACTCCCCATGTTTTTTTCTTGATGGGGCGTTTGGGGTAAAAACGTAGCAAATGAGCAAGTCGACAGCTTGCCTCCTCACTGAAATAGAGGAAGGGGAAGACGTACTACTCCTCGTTCAGGGACCAAGGCACAAGAGTCCCACGCTGACTTGCTTTGGCAGAAGTGCTGTCTAGTTTTCCGCGTTTGATTCCCAGCAGTCTTGGATCCCGCCCCTTCTCTTTGCTCTGCCCAGTCGCCATCTGAGCCCTCCCCCGCCACCACCCCTCCACAACATATACACACGGTGGACACACAGGCCTCTTCTCAGACCCCTGCAGCCTTCTCTTGGGCAATGAGGGGTGCCAGTAGCACCGATTTCCCTCCTGGCCCCAAGCCAGCCACTCCGAGTTCCAAAAGATGCCCCAGATTCTCAGTGCCCACTCCCATTGGGTAGTCTTCGCCAGGTCTCCTCTCCTCTCCACCCACTTATCTGATCCTGGTTAGCTCCTGGTGGATTCCTGGGGACCCCCATGGACCTGCCTCAGGGTGGGAGCGGGGGTCCCACAGTAAGCCGTGGGTTCCTGAGAACAGAGCTAAGAAAGCACTGGGTCTGATGGTGCAAGGGACAGCATGTTTATGAGATGAGGGGGTGGGGATTAGACTGCAGGACACTGGTGGTCTCTAATGTGTCAGTACAATAAAGATTTATTTTACTAGCATTATGGATGAGGAAAGTTCGTGGAGGTTAAGTGACTAACCTGAGATTACAGTGTATCCAGGATCCAAGTGACACATCCAGGGTTCACACCTAGGGTTTCCAGGAGTGATTGTTTCAAGGTGGGCCTAACCTGGAGTTAGTACAAAGGCTTTGGCACCTGGGGGTGCTCCCCTTGAAGACAAGCTCTTAGAGAAACAGGGGTGGTTCCTCCTGCAAGATCTCCATGACCCTCCCCTCAGGCTCCTGCACCTGTCCTGTCCCATACACATTCACACAGCGACTTGGCAAGGGACTTCTGCATTTTCCCTACAAGCAAGGGAAATGCTCAAGGAGGCATGTTGTCTGACCGTGTTCTAGGGTATGAGAACCAGGGGCCCAGCCTGGCTAATGCCCAAGAGGAAGCCAGCTCCCACTTTAGGACAATGATCTCAGTCTTATCTTAGCCCTCAGGTACTTAGTGCAGATGAATCGCTGCACACCTAGGCTTGGGCAGTGTTGTGTTGTGTTGTGTTATTTTTCAGTACTAGGGATCGGTGAACCTAGCGCTTCACACTTGTTAGGCAATTGCTCTACCACTGAGCCACATCCCCAGCCCTGAGCAATGCTTCTGAAGCCTGGGTATGCCTCCATTGCCCCGAGAGCTTTTGGAAATAGAGGCCCGGCACACGTCAAGAGGGTGGTAAGAAAGACCCGAACAGCTCTGGCTTCCAGCTGTCTTGGGGCAGACTGTACATTTTTTTGTGAAGTTATCTGAGTGAATTATTTGATTCTTTTTTTATGTCTTGAGCAAACCCACATCATCATTTTATTAATGTATTTGCAATTACTGGATAATGATTTTCAGTTTCGTGTGGTCTGTGATATGGGGACGCTTAATCAAATATCTGCACGATGGGCCTTTAAGTTCTCTAGGGCCAAAAGCTTTTCCCATCAATTAAGCTTCAAAGAAATGGGTTTTAGGCTCATCTACAACTGCATTTTTTATGTTTCTTTCATGGCTCCCCTGCCTTCTCCTGGTGTCTTTAGAGATACAGGGAAATGTGATATGCGGCTGAGGCATTTATTAGTGGGTGTGCAAAGAATGGGTTTATAATGGTTGTTACAAAATATTAAAGTGACTGCTTTGAAGTAGGACAATTTATGTTTCCATTAGAGTCACTTAGTCATGCCCCTCCCACACACAGTGCCACCAGGAAGGAGGACATTTATTGTGGGCCCCCTAGACTCCTTGAGGTCAAGCCCCCAGAGGTACTTTCTCCAGAGAGAGATACTGGACTCCCCAAAACAATCCACACCCCATACCCACCCCACACCCTGGAGGAGTTGGGAATCTGACCCATTAACATGCAGAACATTTCTCTGCTATCTTGGGTGCTCCTCCCTGTGCCAGGTTAGGTGCATCTCAGGTTGTTGACTCCTAGGTAGAGGATAGAGGTTATCAAGCCCATTTTATAGATGAGGAAAAGAAGTTCAGGGACAGGTGACCTGGCAAGTAGGCCAGTGCTCCTCTGCTAAGACAGGAGTGCATGGGAGACGCGTGCCTAGAAAGCCCTCCAGTCTTTCCTGTGAGAATGCATAAGGGAGAGCAAAAGTGAAAGAGAACCAGATGGAAGGACTGTGAGCCTCTACGACCCCAGTTCACACACGGCTCCAAACTGAGCAGAGCTCCGTCCCCATCCATCAAGGAGAGAACAGACCACAGGTGGTCAAGCTTGGCTCCACCCAGAGCCTCTTAGGCTGGGGCTTATATATCACTGTTTCTCTTCTCCTGCCTCCACTTAGGGAAGGGGTTGGGTTTGACTGGAGGAAGCTTCTCAATGGAGGCATTGGGGAAGTCTGTGGGCTGGGAGTATTGGTGTCCAGGTAAGCAGGTGGCTATTCTATGGCATCCTCGATTCTTGGCATTAGAGGCCATGTGTGTCTCAGTAGAAGGAGCTATAGATAAAGTTGTTTGTCCATTGATCATTTCTTCACTTATCTGGCACATGACTGCTCATTGTGTACCAGGACCCCCACTGGCTCTCAGTCCATGAAAGGAAGGACATGGTGGACAAGTAAAGGAGCAGAGATAATTGGTGCTCTGAGAACACACAGGAGGAGACTGGACCTAGCCAAGAGTGGTCAGGGAAGCCATGGGCCCCTAAGACCCAAAGATGATCAGGAGTTTGCAAAGTGGGACAAGGTCGTGAATGTGGGCCAGGGCCCCAGGTGATACAGAGCTGTTGGAAGAACTGAAGGTGTCTCCAAGTCTCTAGGAAACTGGTGTGTGACTGAGGTGGGATGAGGCTGGAGAGGAGACCAGGCCTGTCAAGGAGAGTACTACAGGCTGTGGAGGCAGTTGGTTCCACCCTAAGAGCAGTGGGGAACCCCCAAAGATTCCCCTAGCTATTAAGTAAAGGAAAATTGGTGGGGGCCAGACTGGAACCAGGAGGCCAACTGGAGCATCATGGTCATCAAGGAGTGTTAATGGTTTTCTGAAATAGATGTGGTAGGAGTGGGAGAAATTGGTGCCACTTAGGAAACACAAATGGCTTGAGCTGGGCTCCTAGCTGGGGACAGCTGGAATGTCAAGGCAATGCCATGTATGTAGTTTGGGCAGCAGGGGCTTGGGTACAGGGGCCTTGGCTGAGGTTTGGATGTAAATGTAGGAGCAATCTTGATGGAAACCTCCATCTGGTCCATGTGGAGTCCAGGGGGTTGTGGGACAATATGGGGCGGGGGGTGGTATTGGGCTACTGGCCAAGTGTGAGGTCTGGATTCAGGAGGGGTCTGGGCTGGTCCATGACTGGAGACCTCTACAGGCTTCCCCTGTGTTCTTGATGGAAGCATCAAGATCCACCCAGCTAATATCACCCAGGATCCCAGAGAACCATAGCTTCTGGGAACCCAGTCAGGCACTGGGGCAGGAGAGATGGCAAAATGCTCTTGGTGATGACCAGAGATCAAGGGGCCCGAGAAGGCCAGTGCTGGAAGATGAAGCATGGCAGAGGTGAGTCCTGGAGCCGGGCTCGTCCTGCCCACACAAGCTGGTCCAAAGATGTGCTGACAGACCCCCACAGACAGCTCCCCACAGGCAACTCAGGGGACTTAACCACTTATCCAGGCAGCCAGTCTCACACTTGTACACATCCTGTGATACACAAATACCCCCAAAGTCTCTGTACCAGATGCCCCTACACATACACACACTGACCACCCAAACACACATCTAGGGCTGCACACTTGTGGGTGACTTGTAGACAAGAGTGGTGACTGTTTTCAGTACTTGCTCTCCAGAGCAACCACCAAATGCCCACTATATAGCACCTTAAAAGTTAGCTGAACTTGGAAAAGATGCTTCATAGCCTTCTGTTGCTCTCTAATGAATGGAGCATCTGGTGCATAGTTCAAGCTGAGAGGTGTGTAGTATGCTCCTTAACATCCAACTGAAACTTGGGGGCTCCAGCTGGGCAAAGGATTCCCTTAGAAACGGGTGGCATTTTAAAAGTGATTATTGCTGGTGTTCCCTTTTGGCAGCCCAGCTTTTAAGTTAGTGACTCTCTCATTTTATATTTATTTTCAGTTCTGAGCTCTTTTTTGTGATCTATTAGCTCTACTGAGTCATTTAAAAGCTATAATCATGGCCGTTTGCTCAGGTGGATGCAATCCAGATAAGTGGACCCAGATCTACTCCTTGAAGACACCTCGGGCTCCAATCAGCACTAATGCACCCCAATTAAACAAGCAGAGTCAGCAGTCACAGCAAGTTTTACCTCATCGCCTTTTAAAAACTAGGTGAAGTATTTGCACAGATCAGTTGAAGAAGGTCATTTGGATGCAATTTTTAGTTAGAAAATGTACTGTTGGCTTTGTCTTTTAGGTCTCAGGCAAAGAAACCCCCACTTCAAACGCAATCCTTTTTTTTTTTTTTTTTTTTTTTTGAGAAAAAGGAAAAGGAAGGTTTATTACTTTGCTAGCAAATGAGAAACAGAGAGGACTCCTGTCCCAAAGGCAGTGACTTTTCCCATCAGGAGGGACAGCGGGTTTAAAGGAACTCTTCAATTGTTACACAGAATACATTCTTGATTCCCCTCCATGGTTTGTCTGAACATCTTGGGGAAGATTGTCCAGAGCTAAGTCCTGGATTGCCCACCTCAGTCTCATGCTCATGAAAGAGCAGGGTGAGGGCTTTGGGCCTTACTGGGAGCCTGCTTCCCCAAGTAGAGCACTGTGGACCTCCAGCCCCCCACCCATTTTCCACTCTCCTGAGTGTAGACCTGTGTCCAGCTGCCATAGGGTCCCATGCCTGCCTCTCCCCCCCCCCAGTCAGAACACATCATCATGATAAGGCAAATCATTCATCCCACAGATCTGGAGAGGCCCAGGAAGGTGGAGACACAGCCCTGCCCTGGATGTGCAATTTGACTGTACAGATGAGGCTTGCCCTCTGTCCTGCATTAGGCACCAAATGCCCAAAGGGACTCAAGGCTGGGAGTCAACAAAGGCTTGGGGAGGGTGAAAGACTTGACTATTTTGAGGGATTGTTTTCTGTGGCCTCAAGATAAGAGAGGCTGAGAGTTTGGGGGTTCTGAGAGTTTTACTGATGTCTCTTGAGCCTATGTTCATCCTGGATTCTTAAATTAGGTAAGCCAGGCAGTAAGTCATGTGCTTGTGAGCTCAGAGAACAGGGTAAGCTACAGGATCACTGATCCTGGCCAGGCCAGACATTTGGAATGATGATAAATTGCCTCGAACTACCTCCTGCTATGTAGTGGGCCTCTCTCTGCTCCTTCACTGTAGGCCATCTGAAAGTCACATCACCTAGAGCTAATTACTTTGTCCTCTCCTGGTGATGGGCATCCTTTGTGGGCATGGCATGTGTAACAACACAGAAGGTAAAGCACCCTTCCTGCCTTGGAGTGTCCCACTGTTGGTACGTGAGGCCCCGTTTGCTTAGCAAGCATCATATTCAACATTGGAAAGAGAATTAGCAGTACTTTCCCTGGAGCCGTAGTTTGTTAGACATCTTTTAATTCTTTTTTTTTTTAAATATAATGTTATTATATTTTTCATACCTTTATTTTATTTATTTATTTATTTATTTATTTATTTTTATATGGTGCTGAGAATCGAGCCCTGTGCCTCACACATGCTAGGCAAGTACTCTACCCTGAGCTACAGCTCCAGCCCCTTTTTGTTTGTTCTTTTTTGAAATTGTTAACACCCAAATCAGAGCAGTGAATGTTGAAAGTAAAATACAGGAGCTGGACCCTGATTGCCCCAGAAAGAACAGGGAACTGCCCAGGGATAGGGCTTTCTAGAAGAAAAGGAGACCCAAGCTGTCCCAGAATAAGTCAGGACTCTCTGAGGTACCCAGAGGACATTTCAGTAGAGGATCCTGACAAAGCAAGACCTGGAGGAAGTGAGGCTGGGCCTGTCCAAGGAGGACTTGCAGGGAAGTCAGGAGCAACTAGACTGTGAAGTGAGGTTGCAGAAGGTTCCTTCTGAGCAGGAGGCCCTTTGTGTCCATTTCTGTGTCCCATGAGCCAAACAGCCAGGGCTATGGAAGTCAAGTCCCAGCCGTGCCTGAGTCCTCATTTCAATCCTTGAGACCCAAGAGAGGAGAAACAGGCAGAGCAGGCCAGGGTGTGGTCTAGGAGAGACTCCCTGGGCCCTGTGTGCTCAGGGGTTCCCAGGGGGAGCTACTCCTAGGACCATAGCAAATCGTCACTAAGAATAGACTGAACAATCAGCCACCTTCATGCTAGTGCCTCAGAGACAAGAGCCACCCACTGCCAGCCATGCCTCCAGCGTAGGAAGTGTGTCCCAGGTAGGCACAGCCACCAGGTGTTTCAGAAGCATTTCTCCCAGGGCTGGCATGGACAGTGGCCTGAACCATGTCATCCTAGCTCCTGAACTTCCTTCACACACTTCTCAGGAGCAGCATGTAGGAGTGAGGCCAGGATTGGGGGATCTCCAGGGCAGTGGGTATCCCCTAACTCTGTCATTCTTCCATCTAAGGCTGCTCACCAACACCCCAACACATGCAGCATCCTCCCCAGAGGCCCCAGGCCTGAGATATCTAATAGCTCCAGGGAAGGTGGGCATCCCAGGTCCTAACAGACGGGACCCTCAGCCCAGGGCATTTTGTTGACTCAAGGCTAAGTCCAAGGCATCAGTGACCACCTGGGATCCCCCATCTTCCTCTGTCCCCACATACCCAGGTGTGAGCTTGTCTGATAATAAGACTTTCTACTCAAAGCAATGGAAATCATTCAGATATTGAGAGACATAAGATTGCATTTTCAAATAAACATTTTATTGAAGCACAGAACATATAGAAAAATGAATAAGTCATAAGCATATGGCTCAATGAATTTCCACAAAGAGCACGTCTGTTTAACCGGCATCCAGATCAGGAAATGGAATGTTACCAGCACTCAAGTGTCCCCAACACCAGGCTCCATTCAAGTCCCCACCCAAGCATAACCAATGTTCAGTAACCTTTTGAAAGAGAGAGTGACAATCAGAAAAGCTGCTAAAGCCAACAGTGTCATTTAGAGGAGTCCCCAGGAAAAAGAGAAAGAGGGAGAGAAGAGCAGAGGACAGAGGGTCAAATGTGGAAGAGAACCATCCAGTGAGGATGGTGGGCCACTGACCAACTGTGATGTGCTGCGCTTACAATACAAAGCAACCAGCTAGGAATTTAATCGTGTCAGTTGCAATATCGGCTTGAAACTGGGATCATTTCAGGTATTTACACCCAAAGGAAGAGAAAATTTTGGATGGGAACAATGCAAATTACTAGTGGAGTAGAACAATGAGATCATCTGTGGGCTCTCCGGCATCTTCCTGCCCTAGGTTATGCCCTGGGACACTGAGGTCGGAGGTCAAACATGGGGCATTGAAGGGCCCTCTTGACTCAGCCCAGGGTCTGGTTCCCTTCGTCCTTCCCCAGAACAGCTGTCCGGAAGAGCATTGCACAACATGGCTCTTTCTAGAATTTCTTTTCCATCCCTCCACCTGACCTAGGAGGTCCTGGCCAGTGCCAGAGCCTGCTGGGTTAGGTCAGGAGAAGGTCAGCCTCTGTTCCACAAGGAAATGTCCTCACTGATCATGACTTTGCCTCCCTGAAGGGACATTTGCCCTGGAAATTGGTTGCAGATCACTTCTCTCAATTAAAGGGCCCGGAAATCCCCATCATTACGACCTCTGTGTTTCCAGACGCTGGATGAGGTGATTAACCAAAGATGTGGCAGGAAAAGGCAGGATGTTCAGTGTGTTTGTGATAATATTTGCCCAGTAAACGGTCCTTGTACCTGAGCAGGTTTCCAACATCTCCCTCATGCTGTAGAAAATCCCGTCCTCTCCCTTCACAGCCTCCTCGATCCTTTCCCCAAGCTTTATTCCTGTCTCCTGGGGTTCCTCTGCCTGAGCTGGAAGGCCAGAGTTAGAATAGAAGGGAGGTGGAGATGAGGCAGGAAAAGCCTCCGAGAATGTGGAGCGCAAAATTCTAGGCAGGTGATAACCCAGATCCATAGACAGGACTTTAAACTCGCAATCCTCCTGCCTCAGCCTCCCACACTGCTGGGATTACAGGCATGTGCCACCGCACCCAGTCCCATAGACAGGACTCTTACTCTTCCTGGGCCTCAGTTTCCTAATCCATAAATGAGGAGCTTTGACTACATCATCCTCAAACCTTTACCCCTGCTTTGGGGGTCTGTAACCTGTGAGGTATGATAGACTGTGTCAGAGCCTCCAAGAAGTAAACGGAGTGGGAGAATGAGGTTGGGGCTGAGTGGCTGGCATGGGGCCACTGTCACTAGAATGCACATCCAGATCCATAGCTCTGTGGGCAGGGGCATGGTGACAGACAGGCAGAGATAGATAAAAAAAACTTGGAGGAAGGAGGACATGTGCATGTGGAAGGACTTGTTTTCCTGTCTGTGTTTGCCCTGGTACTGAGTGGTGTAGGCTTCCAGAAGAAATGAGACCATTCTCAGACTACTCTTTTTTTTTTTAGGTAAAAGAATATTTTAATAAATCAGAAAAACAAAAATTAAAATCATGATGACTTTAGAATAAGCTTCACAAGTTGAAAATACTATATTTTGATTATTCAGTTTTTAAATTAATTTACTTATTTTAATTAGGTATATATGACAGAAAATACATTTTGATTCATTGTACACAATTGCAGCACAACTTTTCATTTCTCTGGTTGTACATGATATAGCGCCGCACCATATGTATAGTCATACATATACCTAAGGTAATGATGTCTATCTCATTCCACCATCTTTCCTGCCCCCATAACTCCTCCCCACCTCTCCCTCCCTTTTCCCAATCAAACTTCCTCCATTTTTCCCATGCCCCTCACCCATTATGGATCAGCATCCACTTATCAGAGAGAACATTCAGCCTTTGGTGTTTTGGGATTGGCTTAACTTCGCTTAGCATGATATTCTCCAACTCCATCCATTTACCTGCAAATGTTATAATTTTATTCTCTCTTAATGCTGGTTAATATTCCATTGTGTATATATACCACAGTTTCTTTACCCATTCATCTATTGAAGGGCATCTAGGTTGTTTCCACAGTTTAACTATTGTGAAGTGAGGTGCTATGAACATTGATGTTACTGACTTAAAATCAGTATGCTGATTTTAAGTCCTTTGGGTATAGACTGAGGAGTGGGATAGCTGGGTCAAATGGTGGTTCCATTCTCAGTTTTCCAAGAAATCTCCATACTGCTTTCCATATTGGCTGCACCAATTTGTAGTCCCACCAGCAATGTATGAGTGTACCTTTTCTCTCAGCCTATTCTTGAAAAATCCCACCAGGACACTATATTTACCAGCACCATAGTGAGAAAAACAAAAGTCAAATTGAGACTCGATTGGCTTATTTAACTGATGGCTCCGGTTTTTATTAAAAGCGATTAGCATCATCAAATGGAATTTCTTGAACCCCATCATGTGAGGTAGTATAATACATTTGCCCTTCAACATGGAAGGTTCTTTTTGAAATTTTTTACTCCTGAATCAAAAGAAGCCTGAGGCAAGAGAAGCTAACTCTGCTCTGTGTGTGGGCTGCACTGTGTCAGCAGAGACTCGGGGTGCACAAGGCACATGCCCAGGCTCGGAAAAGCCTCCGGCTACAGGCACTGGCCCCACCTCTCCCAGGCCAAATGTGCTTTGAGCTCCTTCGTGAAAGAATCTAGGAACATCCCTCCCACTCCTGTCTCCGGTGGGTCCTGAATTCTTTTAAAGCATCTGAATCTCTTTCCACTCTGGACCAGGCAGCAAGGAAGCCACTCTTGGACTCTAAGAACTTATGAATATGGAGGGCAAAGAGCGGGCTGAAGCGACTTCTCAGCGTGGGAATGTAATGAGAGTTGGCCAATTCACAAAATCCCATCCAGCTGCCGCCCGAGGAGTGAACACCACAGACACCAAGCAGATAAGCTGCGTCTGGAATAACTCATTTGGCTAGGGGAGAGGGGCTTTCTGAGCACTCAGAGGAGCTGCACCCCAGTGGCCTCTCTCAGCAGCACTGCCACATTCATCTGTGGGCCACCGTCTCCTGAGCCATGGCCTGCTCAGAGGCTCAGAGTCTCTAGGTCAAAAACCCCACGTGTTCCACCTGGAACTGACTAGGTTTCTACCGCCCCCTCCACCGGCTGCCCAAATTCTGATAAGTTTCCAGTATGAACACGCCCAAGCTGTGGGGCAGCCAGGGGAAGGAGCCTCCTAAACTCCTCCGGCAACTCCATGTTGCCCAGGCAGCAAAACTCCCCAAAACATGGGTGCTCTTGAGTCGAGTTACGGTGGAGCTTTGTTTTGTTTTGACCTCGGATTTACTGTCCATCATCCAAGACAAAGAGGTTAAAAAAAATCCTTCAAACCTCAGAAAATTCCCAAGCCCTCTTAGGTCTAAAACCCTGCATGCATGGAATTCTTCTCTTAAATGTCAATTTCTTCAAGCCTACATAAGGGCAGCTTTTAGCTAGAGTCATTTTCGGAGACCATCCAGAGGTAGTGTCCCTCTAACATCTCTTCCTCTAAAGTAAATGTCCCCAAAGCTAACAAAGCTGGTGCAGGTGGAATGTGGCATTTGGATGCTCCTTTCGGGCCCTGATCTGCAGTCCATGCTTCCCTGACACCAGAGGAGGACAATCTCTGCTTGTCATCTTTAAAACCCAGGAGCTCTTTGGCTTGGCCCAGAATCTGACAGGTACTCTGTCTGAGTAAACAGCCCTGAGATACGAGGAGAAGAATAGTGCAGGCCACCCCAGGCACATGAGACACCAGCTCAGACTCTGCCCCATGCCCGTTCTCCTCACCTGCTAGCCTAGAGTGCTGTGACCTGTCCTCCAGGAGGTATCCTGGAAGGACAGAGACAGGAAAAGCCTAGTTCTGGGGGAAAGCAGATGGCAGGAAGGGAGGTGGGCCCTGTGGCACCTGTGTGGGGTTCTTGCCTCCCCAGTGGGGGTCCCTTCTTCATCACTGAGGACCAGAAAAGCTTTTTGTTCAAGGTCTGATGCCAACTGCCTTCCTAGAAGCTCCGTGGTCAAGCGTGAGACTCTGCACACTCTTCTTCCCTGAGCTTGGCCTTCACACAGGCTGTACTTACACACAGGGGTCCACAACATATCCACAGGGACACACACACACACACACACACACACACACACACACACACACACACTTTACCCCATACATACTCTGCTCCTGCCGTTCTTGACAATCACAGTACCCAGGAATGTGAAAAGAAATAAGGCCACAGATTCAGTCTGTTCATGCAATTACTTGTCTTTAACCTCATCAGACCTAAGGTTCCCATTTTATAGCAAGTCTTTTATAAAACTCACTTTATTTTCCTAAATGAATGTGTCTTATCAACAACAGTGACACAAAAGAGAAATGCAAGAAAAGTGATGAGCATAAAATAGGCCTTTCGATGTTTGGACCTGGTCACGTTCAAAGTGCAAGGTGGCCCCGCATCCACAGCCACACTGAGATCCCTGTGAATGCAACAGCTGCAGCTAGGACCTGTGTGCTATCATGGTGATTTGAACCCTCAGCTGTCATTGCTTTGGGAGGAGTGGTTCTCCAAAGCGGTGACCAATTTGTAATAAACTGATAAACAAAATTTATACTTGATAGCATAGGTGCATCCTTGAAAAGTCCTTGCTAAACCCTGGGATGGAGGAATGGAATTTGTAAATATAATATACTTTTAGATTTAGGCTAATATGCTGATAACTAGATCTTTCAATTCCATGGCTGGGACATTTAAAAACTCATGAAAATACAAGAAATAAATACATAAAATAACAACTCATGAGACACCAGGTTTGTTGAGCAGGACATTGCCACCAAGAGCAGGATCCCTAGGCTCCCTAGTCATTAAGTGCCATAAGGCTCCCCGATCACTGTGACAACCAAAAGCACTGCTACAGAATTTCACAGGGCCTCCTAGGGAGCACAGTGCTCATGTTAAGAGCATTTATGTGGATTCCCAGCATGTGCAAAAAGTCCACGTGGGAACAAAGTGCTCTCCAGGCCTGGCTCCTAAGCCTTACTCATGACTGTATTATCAGCCACTTCAAAACCTAGCCACAGCCCCAGACCCTGCTGTGTCTCTGGGGAAGCATCCCGCCACTCAGCTTAAAACTAAAGCAGCTATATACCCAGCCGTCACTGGTACCTAAGGAGCCAAAATAGTGCCATCTCAACAGCAGGATTTCCCCCCACATTTGGGGGGATGTAGTCTCCCAGCGAAGTCTCAGGACAACAATCAATAAAATTACACAGGAGGTCAGGGATGCCCCTACTCTCTTACCCCTCCACCCCTCCAACTTCCCAATCTGGTGACCATCATCTGGTCCTGCTTTTCTGGATGTAGGTGAGGAGTAACCGGGGATAGTGAACAGGGACTGGACTTCCAGACAGGGCAGTGGGGTACCTGAGCCTATAAGCAGCCAGTGGCCATCTTCATAAAGGTATACATGATTTGTTAGGGAGCTAGTTGCATCTGGGTTTTACCCTAACACAACAATAAAGTCCTTAATGCCAGGGGGGGTTTTAGCATTTATTCAAGTTTTCGAACATTACTCTTTTCACACTAGGCCCACCTGATAGATGTGCCAGTCAGCCATAAAAAGTATATGTGGATCCCTCTCTCAGGAATCCAACCAATTTTGCTTTCTCTAATAGGAATAAAAAAGAGGATTGTAAATGTCAAACAGCAGACTGTATAGCAACATCAATTGAACCAGGCGTTCATGAGCAAACGTACCATTTATCTAACAAAGGTCTGAGTGGTTTTGTTCATTTAAATTACCTGAAGCTGGGGTGAAAATGGAGATGAGGGTTTGTCCATGAATTGAGGTGCAAGTGAGGGTGGCTGTTTCCACCGTGTTGGAGTGAGCTTGATCTGCTGCAGTACCGTGCACCGGGACAAGGCAGGTACACACGTGTGTGCGTGTCCTGTCATATGCAGGGTTAAATGCCCTGGAGAGCCTTTGCTGTGCAGATTGTGTTTATGGTCCCCACGTAGGCCTTGTATCTTCAACCCAGAGAATTCAAAAGCAGCTGGGATCTCAAATGTGGACACTCCCAGGGAAAGACCAGATGGAGAGCTTGCCAACCCGATGTTGCTCTTTTGAGTTCTGAGAGGACGGGGAGCTAAAAGATGCTCCCATTTGCTTTCCCTCAGCCACCCCTGGCTGCCCTTATATCAAAAACCTGGCCCAGGAGCACAGGATCATGGCATGGCCAAATGCCGGCTGGTGACCTTTACAAATTCAGCCGTGCCTGTGAGAGCTGACAGCTCTGCACAGCAAGACAGAACCCAGCCCTGTGTCCATGCCCTCCTCTCCCTGGACCCTTGGGCTGGCCAGTTAGTGGGACCAGCACAACCCTGCTGTTCAGGGGAGCAGGGGCCAGGAAGTAAGAAGGCGATGTCTCCGGGTAGCAGCTTGGGAGAGGCACCTCCAGGTGCGGCCCAGGTTCTCTTCCTTACTTAATCTCTGGTGGGTGTCCCTTCCAGGCAGCTCCTAAGTCAAGTGAGTCTTGTTGGAAGGGCCAGATAAACGTGTTTGCTGAAGGACTGTTTCCCAGTGTGGTCACTGGCCAGAGTCACCAGAGACTCTGTTAGCATGCCGCCTTCCAGTCCTCACCCCAGACACCGTAGAGGTAAGGCCCAGAATTTGCATTTTTAGTAGGAGTCCCAAGTGATTCTGATGCAAACCCAAGTTTGAGTCCCTTATAAAAACATTCCTTGTTACTTACTTCCCCTAAAGCTAGCAGTTCCCTCCATGACCTCAGTCTGACCTGACTGAGGGTCCTCTAGGGAAAATTGGGGGACACAGATCCTTCCTTCTGTTTTGGGGGGTGGTGTGGGGGGGTGGTGTTTTAAGACCCCTCTGCCATGTGGTTGAAAGGACACAAACTGGGGTCAGGATACCCAGGTTTGAATCCTTGATCACCCCCTGGGATCCCCAGGGTCTAGGCCTCAACCCTTCCCTCTATCTAATGAGTGAAGAGGTGACAGAAGGGACAGGAGGCAAGCCAGCTCTTCCAAACTTGTGGGCAGGCACCCGTCCACTATGGGTCACCATGACTGTGTGCTGTAAGAGAGTGGCCATACTCACCCTCAAAGACAAGAGTGCAGTCCTTGCTTCTGGAAGGTGAGTCTATGGAGGAGACAGGACACAGAAAAATTCCTCAAGGCCTGAATGGTTTGGAAGTGACAGAAGCAGTTCCATGGAATTGGGCCTTGTCAAAAAAATCTAGAAGTCTGATTTGAGGAAAAAAACCTTCCAGGAAGGGTCACCTGAGGGCAAAATTTGCAGCCAGGCTTTCCAGCAGATCATGGGGAATTGGTGGAGCAAGTCTGGAGAAGCCAGTGGCCCCAGGGAAGGCCAGAGATAAACATAGACACCTGAGCAGGATGTTTGAGTCCAGGAGAGTGGCCAGGCTCCACGGCCAGCTGTGGTCACCAGGTGGCAGGACTTTGAGTAAACCTGTGGGCAAGTGTCCTGGGAATGTGAGCAGACAGTCTCATGAGTGCGTCACAATCTCCTGGATTTTCAGCATTTTGTGACTTCGTCCCCAGGACCAGGGGAACAGCATCATTTTAGCTAAAAATGTATCCAAAAAATAAGCCCATTGATTTTGGCATTTATTGTTAATTGAATTTTCCCAGAAATGGCAGCCGAAAGATTGTTAATGTTCATGAATTTACATCAAGTTAAACATCTGTTCCTCTTAAGCTAAACTCTAGCAAAGTTATGGCGGCTCATAAATTAGATCTGGGAGTAAAATACTTCTCGCTCTTTGCACAGCTTAGCGGTTTCAAAATAGACCTCAAAATGACACATTGCAACTGAGGCCCGGGTAGCGCGACCACATTCAGCTGTAATGTTGGTGCCAGACGATTATGCCACGTTTTTGCTTCAGTGGTAAAGATCGCAGCTTTGTCGGGGCAACACGTGATATTGGTTTATCAGACTGACTGGGGACATGTGGGAAGCCATGCTGCTAACATTTGCAGAAAGCAGAGAGCCTGCACATGAGCCGACTTCAAGGGAAGCCAGGAGAATGGGAGCACATCTTGCCTCTCGCTGGTCTAGGTTTTTCCCAGGTATGGTTCTAGGGAGCTGAGCCTTGGTCCCAGGCCTGCCTGGAAGGAACCATGCCACCCTGTCAGGTTAAAGAAGTCCAGTGAGTGTGGCCCAAGGGCACACAGATGGCTACTATGTGGTTTCTAAAGTGCTGGTGAAAAGACCATTTGGGGAAGAGAGTTGCTCATGCCATGTTTGGTGGCACTTCAGAGTCTGACCCAAAGCCCCCACCCCAGCACTTCCTTCTGTCCCCTCCCCTGCCCTTAGACCCTCCCCATCCTTGAAGGGGATTCCGACATTAATGGAAGATGAGCTCGCTCATGATGTCAGTTATCTGTGTTTGCATTTCCCTCTCCAGTAAGTCTGGGATTTATAGGCAGTCTCCTGAGTACAGGGCTGTGCCCCCGCAGAAAATTCCAGTATTCTGGAGATCATCAAGGCTAGGTTCTTCATTGTGGCCTTGGCTTCCTCCAAAGCCACTCCACCCTCACATGCTTTCCTGTTAATAAAATTCTCCCCATGCACAGAGGGTCCCCAGGGTCATCTTTGTGCCCATTTACTGAGCAGATCCCAGCCAAGGCATCAGGCCTTTCCTGAAGCTGTGCATTGGCAGAATATACCCTCAGGCCTCCCCAGCTGGTCTCTTTGCAGAGTTATCCAGGCTTTGTCCTGGCTAGCCATGGTAGGACGAGAGAACTAAATGTTTCATCTGCCTCCTCCCCAGAGGCATTTCCTAGAGAGCTGCCCCATGACCATGAGAGCTTGAAAGAGACTTCCCTATGCCACCTAGTATCTAAGTCCCTCTGTGGCTGACCACCTTGCCATCATCCCCAGCTTGGCCATGCCAGAGGTCACTCTGTAGCAAATCTCCTGGGTGAGGAAGAGCCCATACCCCCTGGTAAGCCCAGGGAGGTGTCTCACAGGGTAAGGCCCAGGAGCTGGGCTCCTACACTCACATTGCATCTGGAAGCTGACAAGATAGATGACACAGGACCCCAGTCCCTCCAGAGTTCCAGACCTCCATCACTGTGGCTCAGGGTGCCTGGGGTTGTTCCCTCAAGGCAGAGCCACAGGCCCTCTCCGAGTCACCTGTCTCCCCTCTCCACAGGAGTCCATAGTCATACAGGCAACGGACATTTAATGCACACTGTCTACATACAGGTACTGGGCCAGGTACTGGGGAGGCACCTGAAAACAAGGCCAATCCTGCCCTGGAGACGCTTGTTGTCTGATGAGATGCCTGACAATCTGCATTGGATAAATAAGTACCTAATGGAAGTCCAGGGAAGGGCAGTGAAGGGGGATCAGGGGCAGTGCATGAGGGGCCTCTTCAGCCAGGGGCTGGCATGTTAGAAAGGGAGGCTGAAGAGCTGGGTGAAGGAATAGTTGTAGGGGGCGGGTGGCATTTAGTTAGCGTTTCACTGCTGTGACTGAGATGACCAACCAGAACAACTTAGAGGAGGAAAAGTTTTTCTTGGCTTATGGTTTCAGAGGTTCAGTCTGTGGTCAGCCAACTGTATTGCTCTGGGCCCGAGTGAGGCAGAACATCATGGCTGAAGGGTAGGGTAGAGGAAGGCTATTCATTCATGGTAGCCAGGAAGCAGAGAGAGAGAGAGAGAGAGACAGAGAGGGAGGAGCCAGATGGAGGATATATAATTCCCAGTGACCTACTTCCTCCAGCCAGTCCCCAACTGCCTGCAGTTACCAGCCAGTTGATTCATTCAAATTAGAAATTCATCAAATGGATTAATCCACTGATGAAGTTACAACTCTCATAACGTAATCATTTCATCTCTGAACATTCCTACATTAACAGGAGCTTTGGGGGGAACACCTCATACCCAAACCATAACAGGGAGGGAACAGGAAGAACAAGAGACAACCCGCTTTCCAGCCTCATCAACATGCAGGTTCCTGAGCACATGGCCTGTCCCCCTCTGAACTGGGTTAGAAGCTGGGCTTCCTGCTGCCTTTCTGTCTTGCCCACATTCTGCCACACCCTCCCTCCCCTTGAATGGGATTCTCCAGCCCCACCCAGGCCAGAGCTTCACCTGCCTGCTACAGAATAAAGATGGCCCCTTGGGGGCGTGACCTGGCAGGGCACAAGTGGCTGATGGAATATTCACAATGTCTCCTTCACTTCCCTTTGTTTTGCAACAGAAAGTGTTCCTTTGATGGACACTTCATTCCACAGGCAGCTCCCTGCTTCCTATCTCCCTTTGCTTAAAAATTAAACGTGGCCGTGCCCATGCTCTTTGGTGTGGAGGACAGTGGCCAGAATGGGAGAGCATTAGAATCTTCATAGAGGGACAATTATTGAGGGAACTAGATTAATGAGGTGTCATAACAACTTAGCCAGATCTGCGACTGACCTTTCTCATGGAGAACGGGCTTGATAAATGTAGTTCATTACCGAGTTCTGACATGAAAATAGGATCACACTCTGGGCTCTTCAACAGGCTGATCAATATTTTATCTGCCAAAGCAGGCCTGGCCTGGGAGCAGGAAGAGCCCCACAGCACATGTGTGCTGGCAGGAGCCCGAGGCCAGAGCCAGGGCTGGCCGGGCAGGCCCTGCTGAATGGCAGGGAGCCAGGCCAGCAAGAAGGTGTTTGGACCCTACTATTGGCCTGTGAGGCTGGGCAGGACCCTGAGAGGGCTCAGAGATGGAAGGGCCCTGGGCAGTGGGAAGAAAGAGAGGGAATCCAGGACATCTCCCCTCTTCTGCTGATCCATAAATGCTTATCTAGTTGCCACCCTATCGCAGGCCCCACATTGAAGGTGACAAAGACAAATAAGCCACACCCCTACTTACTTGGAACAATGAGTACATTTCATCTGGGCCTGGGGATGCACACCTGTGATCCCAGTTACTCAGGAGGCTGAGGCAGGAGGACCACAGGTTCGAGGCCAGCCTGGACAACTTAGTGAACCTGTCTCAAAATCAAAATAATGAAAGGGCTGGGGCATAAAGAAGAATGAAATTATGTCATTTGCAGGAAAATGGATGGAACTTGAGTGAGTAAGCCAAACTCAGAAAGCCAAGGGCACAGGTTTGGTTTGGTTTTCTCATTTGTGGAAGCTAGAGAAGAAAAAGAAAAGAAAAATTTTTTAAAAAGGTGTGTGGGGGAGATCTCATGAAAACAAAGAAGGGAGACAAAGTAGGGGAAAGGAACTAGGGAAGGGAGAAGGGGGAGGAAGGGGGAAATACTGGGGAATGCTATTGACCATATTATATTGTTATATCATGTGCATGTATGAATATGAAACAGCGAACCCCATTATTATGTAAAATTATAATGTACCTATGAAAATATGGAAATAAAAGGGGACAGGGAGTATAGCTCATGTAGCGTGCATGAGGCCTTGGTTCTATACCCATTGCCACAGAGAGAGAGAGAGGGAGAGGAAGAGAGAAAGAGAGAGAGTCCTCGGTTATGGCTGGCCACAGGGACACTTCCTCTCACCTTTTCTTTATGTAATGACCTGGTAAGGTGGTGAGGGGCCTAGGGCCTCACAGCCAGTCCAAGTCCAGTGGTCTCCTGACTCCCTTGTCAGTGCTCTGTTCAGCCTGTGACAATCGTCTCTAATTGTTGGTCTCAGATAGACACAGCAGTCTATTATGACAAGGCACAGACCTCAAATCATTGTAAAGTCATGCCACCCCTGGATCCATCAGTGGGCACATTTAACTGTATTTGAGTCTGCCCTCCCCCAGGCTGGACCAGAGGGTCCCTGGCAACAGTACCTGGACCTCAGTTTAAGCCTTTACACCACGGGTTGCCCATTTTATTCTGAACACCAGGCTGGTCAACATCTATGGAGCACTAGGGAGGGGTGTTGGGGTCCCCAAGCCCATGATGCATACCCTCCAGGGAACATCCCCCTGGAGGAGCCAAGTCTGCTGAGGCCAAGGCTAAGATTGGACCCTGCCCTGGTCCAGAAAGATCACATGCCATCCCCGCAGGCACCCATCCCCCACTAACAGGGTCAGGGTATAGTGAAGAAGGTGTAGATCAGTGATATTTAGCCAAGATGAAGTGAATGAGTGAGCTGTGTAGAGACTTGGGTGAAGAACATTCCAGATGGAGGAAGGAGTCTATAATTGCAAAGCTCCCAAGCCAGAGCATGCTCCGGGGGTCAATACTGCTGAAGGGCCTTCTCCCACCATGCCCCACCTCTCAGTCCCATGTGGACTTTGCAGGTGGGTGGGCAGGGATGACCCAAGAGAAGACAAGAAAGATGTGACCCTTGGCTATTGACCCTCTCTTGCCAAAATTGAGAGGAACTTGAGAAGGGCAGGAAAAAAAGTCAGAAAATAGAAGCTAGGGAGCCCAGGCCTCGGAGTCCACATGCAGCAGGCCAGCCGCCCACGTGCACGAGCTCATTGTGCTAGTGGGCCCCTCATCACTTGAGCAGAGGGGATGGCTTAATCTCTGGCCAGCAGTGTGTTGACAGCAGCCGCCTTTGGGAGATAGATTGTGGATGATTTATTATATTTATTTATTTCTACTGATACTCATAAGTGCTTTCCAAGTGCTCTTTGATGGGCATATATTCATTTTATGACAAGACAACTGTTTGGAACTGAAAGCAGAGCAGGGAGCCTCTAGCTAAAGACTACGTCCAGCAGAGTCACGGGTACCCAATGCTTCATGTGGGTAAGCCACTCCTGTCTGACCCACAGTGAAACTGGGGACTTTGTGAAGAAAAACCTAAAACTGGAATTTGGTGGACTCCCCCCAGGCCAAGGCCTGCCTCGGGGAGGAAAGCTCACCTTCATATGGAGCTGGAAGCCACAGATTTGGAGGCATCTGCCTCTGGGGCTGGAAGAGGGCAGGGAAGGATGTTCCCCCATCCCTGCTCCACTGGCCCCCAGCCCTGTGGGATTCAGGTGACCATGGCAGGGATTGCTGGGACACCCTAGAGAAGATCAGAAATACTGGACAAACGACTTCATGATTTGATTTTAGACAAATTCCTCTCTTGTGACTCATTTTAATACAGCTGCTCCTGGGGTGAAGAAGGATTTAAGATTCTCTTCCAGGCACTCCTCCTGCATTTGCTCAGAACCCCAGTGGCCAGCAGCCACCTGGTACAGGGAAGCCCTCAGTTAAGGAAATAAAGGAGCTTGGAACTGAGAGCTGCAGGACCTGACACCCCTACTCTGGCTCCCACACTTGCCCACAGCCCCAGGAGTCCTGCCTGAGTTGCCCCACTGCCCTGTCCCACACTGCTTTGTCTCGCTGTCCCCCAGCTGACAACCTCCAGCCACTGGCCTTCTCAGACCTCCAGATATCCAGATATGCTGGCCACTAGCCATTCCTGCTGTCTGTAGCACCCTGCCCTGCTCATCCTTCTCCCACCACTCTTCCTCGTCCTGCAGGTCTCATCCTGATTATCCCCACAGGGCTTTCCTCATCCTAGCTTCGTACACTCTCCTCCAGGGACACCCAGGATGCCATGCCCTGGAAGCACCTGAATCCTCACGGGGCTGCCCAGGGCCTGGCACACAGCTCGTCAATAAGGGCAGGTGAATGATAGGAGGGGTCTGGCCTGGTCTGAGGGATCACCGATCCTGGCAACTTGAGGCACCTGTCCCCCAAAGTCCCAGGTTGACTTCTAGACGTGGCAGTCGCCAGGGTAGAGAAGCTGGAAGCACACAAGCTCACAGTGGGCTACAGAGACGTGAAAGGAGGGCAGAGCCTGCAGAGCTGCCTCAGCAGGATCCGCATTACGGCTCCCCCAGCCTGCCAAGGTGGGTGGCATTGTCCAGCTGCAGATCTCTGGTGACACAGGACCTTGAGCAGCTCAGAGGAGTCTGTGCCCCACCTCAGTCCATGAGGACAGTTGAGAGACTGGGCAAGAATGAGATGTCACAGCCCATCAGACCCGGCCTGACCTAAACTTCAGGTGGCTCTGATGTGGCAGATTCTTAGAATCTTCATTTCCAGCAGCATTTCTGAGGTGAGCCTCCTATTAACTCCAGCTGTGCACACCAGCTAGCTTCCCAGCATCTCAGTACACGTGCCCGCCCCCAGGGAAGCCAGCACTAGGTCATGCAGGGACTCCATCCCCATTCACCCCCACAGCTTCTTCCCCATTCCTATTCTATATCCCCACGTGTGGTCCATTTGCTCGGACCAGACTCCCTCCTTTTTGGGGGAGTGGTGAGGGACTCAGAAGGAAGAAAAACCCAGCAACCAGTCCCATCCTCCTAGGGACAGGAGTGTCTTGGTAGAGGGGCAAGGCCACCATGTTCAACACTGCATAGCTGCACAGACTTGAGGACCAGGTTTGCCAACTGGAAACCCGGAGAACTTCCAAGAATCAATATCCTACCAGGCAAATAAATAAATAAAATAAAATGTGTTAGCAGGGCTAGGGGGATGGGAGAGAACCATTCTTGACAGAGCATGGAGACTCCCAGGGAGCAAATAGATTGGATTATATTGAACACAACAATTGATTTTTTCCTAAACAAACATGCAGAAGGAAATGGTAACAGGCATCTGTTCCTGATGGGAATCAATTGACCCCAAATTGGAAGAAAATCTAGAAACACAAACAAATACAAGAGACTGTGTTTAGAACACCCAGGCTTGTCTAGTGAGAGGGCCGGAGGAAGAGAGGAACAGACCCGCAGATTCGCCCATCATTCTTTTCCCTTCCCACCATCTTCCCTGTTAGTGGCTTTTCAACAAATGTGGATCTAATAACAAGGGAAAGAGTAGCGACCATTCTTTGAGCCCTTACTCTGTACCAGACCAGTGCAAAGCCCTTTGTGTGAATGTTAGTTACTCCTCAAAACCCAGCACCCTGTCATCCCCACTTCTTAGATGAAGTCACTGAGGCTACAGGTCATGCAGTCCAGTGGCAGTGAAGTTTGGACTCAAACCCACTGGTCCCTGGAGCCCGTGCTCACTAGCACTGCTCTCTATTGGGTCTCCAACCCTGAGCTATATTCCCTGATGCCTTGAGCTGGTCTTGAAATTAAGGGGGAAATGACTAAGCCTCAGAAAGTCCATTCCCAGCAGCCTGGACCGGATGGTGGATTGGGCAAAGCCAGAAGCAGGAAAAGCTCCCTCCCCCGGGGAGGTGGGGAAGCAGGGCAGGAGGTACTGCACGGCTTGGTGATATCCCTGCAGACCCAGTTTATGAGCTTTGCCCTGTGTGGTGTTCATCCTAGTGGCCCGTCACCAGCAAGATAAACTATGTCGTGTCACAGTGCATCACAGGCCTCATTTGCCAAAGCACGGTGCGATTCTGATGCTGTTCAGCAAACACGCCTGTGATAAAAGGCCTAAGAGTAATGGGCTGTGTGCTGCGGATTTAATTTCATAAAGCTTCCTTTTGTTTCTTGGTCATGGACTTGTGTACACATGTTTGTTTTCAAGTAATCCAGCTCTGGGAGTGTACCTAATTACCTTAAGCAGGGCTTATTAGTCCTGTTAACTAAGACTCCCTAATCTATGAGGCCAAGTATGCAAAAGCAGCCTGTAAGGTAGGATTAAGACAAAAGTGAGCTATTACAAATGGAATCGGGGGCCGGCTTTCCTAAAGCTGCTGTGGGGCTGCCGCTGTAAATTCTGCAGAAAGAATTTTCCTGTTCCGTCTGGCACTCGCTCTCTATAGTAGGCACTCGAGAAATATTCATGGGACGGATAGACAGGCTCCCTCCGGCATTTGCATCACACGCAGCATTTATTAAATACAAATATTTGTAGTTTGGATGGGTGGACAGACAGACAAGTCCCATCTACTACAGTTGCACAATTTGCTGCACAGTAAAGGCCTGGTGACCCACTGTGAGTAGCATGATGGAGAAAATGTTCTCTCATCGAAGGACACATCTTGCTGTAACAACCCCGTCTTCTCTTCCAGGCGACACGTGCACCATGGCCGGCTATGCCCGCCTGAAGAATGTCCTTCTGGCGCTCCAGACTCACCAGCAGCCACTCCACGAAGTGGAAAACAGGCAGGACCCTGCTTCCCAAAAGCGTCTCCTGGTGGAATCTCTGTTTAAGGACTTGGATGCCGATAGGAACGGCCACCTCAGCAGCTCTGAACTGGCTCAGGTGGGTACAGCGTTCAGTGAAAACCAAGTTATAAAGGAATCCAGTTTTTCATTCAGCACCTACAGAGAAGAGACACGGAGATCATGGGAGGACAGTGGGTTGCAACTGTCTCTGTCACAGAGTCCCCAGGAGGCCACTCTGCCACCCTTCCGGGAATCTCAGAGTCTGTGATCAACACCTCTGAGAACATCTTACAAACAAAGTTATATTCATTTCCCACCAGCCGCCTTCAGCCACTGTTTACAAACACACTGTGACACTCTGCCTGGCAGCAGGCAAAACTCTCCTGCCGCGGGGCTGGTGGCTGATGTTTTAATTAGGAAACCAAACTTGTCCTCCTTGAGTCCTTTGCTTTCCTTAGCAGAAATATCAAAAGGAAGCAGTGCTTGGTTTCCAGAAAACACCTCTGGAGCTCTGTCCTGGAGGGTCCCAAGTCCTCTGCCCGGTGACAACACGATTCTTTGGTGGCCAAATATCAGCAGCCCAAACCCCAGCTTTCTTGCTTGCGGGAAGCCCTGAGTCCACCCCAAAAACACTTGTCTGGAAAAGCACTTGCATTGAACCTGTGGCTTGTGTCCCTCCCCAGAGTTGCCCCTTGGTCCGGCGACAAGCTGCTGTGAGAGTTGTCAGCATCTGCAGCTCAAAAAGCAAAGAAAGACTGACCTCGTTCCCTGGGGCCAGGGTGGGGGTCCTCATGCAGAAAGGCTGTCCTGGGCCCAGGAGTCTGCATTCCTGCTTCTGCTCTGCTGGTTTGCTTCTAAGAGCCTGGGGCCCAGGAGGCCCACAGCCAGGTGCAAAAATAAGCAAGAAAGTGAGGTCAGCATCCTGGTGCCTTGAGTGGATGGGGGCAGCTCTTCCTCAGAGAACTATAGTGGCCACCAGAGCAGAGATGACAAGGATGTGTCACCATATTTATGCCAGAGAAATCTTAACCTTGGTACAGTGACCTCATCAAGGTAGTGAGGGGGTCACTGTGAAGGACGGAGGAGGGGAGTACTTTGGCTTGGCACTGAGCCAGGCCCTTTGCCTGTGGCTAGTAAGCATGGGCAAGTCCCTTGCAATGTAGGACAGTGGCTGAAAGTACGAACTTCAGAGCCAAGCTGAGGTCTAGGGCTGCTTCCAATGTATAGGAGCTGGTGGGTCTTAGGGGATGGCCTCACTGCACTGGGCCTCCATTTCTCATCTGTGAGCCTCAAAGGGTCATCATAGGATTAAAGATATGCTTAGCTTAGTGCCTGGCACATGGGTGTTCACAACAGACAACAGTGGCCATCATCGTGGTCTTTGTTATTTCCTCCTTGATCTTTCAGCCATGCTCTGCTATAAGGTAGAGATGCCTGTCATCCCACTTCACAGATATTTTCAGATGAGGAAACTGAGATGCTAACAAATCAAGCAGCTTGCCCTAGTTGCGATCACTGCCTGAACATGAAGGAACTCAGGTGCAACCCAGGAATGTTGCTACACATTCAACTGCCCTCCCCACAGCGCCAGGTGTCTCCCACCAGGAGGCTCCATATGGTCCTCTCAAGGTCAGCAGGAAAAGCAAGCACTTGCAAAACCCAAGTGAGAATCAATGACTCAAGCCTGGAGTCGCAGGCTCCTTGCTCTCAGGCCTTCTGTTCCAGCCAGGCCCGAGCCTGCTTCCTGAGCGCACCTTGGGAATCTCAGATGACTCTGCTCTGCTCACACACACTACACCCACAGCACATGCAACCCTGTGCATCCCAAGAGGCCTGCTGCCCATGGCCTCCAGAGAACCAGCAAATCTTCACCTCAGTCAGCACTTGGCCCCTGCTCTGGCTAAGACCCTAAAGGGCAATGCCAGTGTCCCATAGGTGACCTGAGCTGCTCTAGAAAAGCCCAGGTCCTGTTAGTTACAGCTACCTGCAGGAAGAACCACCTGGTGGTTCCTTACAGTACAGGCTGTGCAGGGAGTGACAAGGGCAGGTGACATCGGCTTGCCTTGGACAGAGGCACTTGGCACCCAGCTCCATGCAGCTCCCAGGTAGCTCCCTGGTAGACAGAACCTCCTTGAGAATGTTGTTCTAATCTAGCAGAGACATGGCATGAGGCATCTGAAGCCATTAATAAGCATGGTAATTTGACTATGATTTCCTCTTTAAAATTTAATATATTTAAAGTCCATTCCATAAATCTGCCAAGCAAAGCCCAGCTAAGGTGGGCTTTCCCTTGATGCCGAATCAAAGGCACAGGGGGAAAAAAACCTGTCGGTCCTATGAAAAGTTAATCAATTTGCAATGCAGAAATAGACAAAGGGAAATTTTCATCTTCGAAAGATTGATCTCAGCCGTTATGGTTGATCTCCCTTTTATCGAATTCTCTCCCTTGCTGGGTAAGGGGTCATTTTTTTAACATTATCACATTAAATTGCCTTTAATATAACAGGGCAAGCTGAGAATGTTAAGCAAAGAGAAAACATCTTTGCCTTCCTCTCCCCTTCAAAATAAAATAAAATCATTTCCTCTGTTCTGAGATTTCCTTCTGAGTATTCTCCTGTGCTCCAACTCCAGCTGAGTGGGGAGGCCTGAAACCTCTACCCAAAGCTACCTTTTGGCATGGCTGGCCATGCTTGGGGAGGAGGGGTCTGCCTCCTGCAGCCTAGACCATGATCAGAAAAGGAGTCCATGAGGGCCCACCAGTAGAATGCGGCTCGGGCCTGGTCAGTAGAATGTAGCTACCCCTTTCTGGGGGTGCCACAGCTAGGAGGTGCTCCTCTGGAAGTGGTAGGACTGAGGGTACAGCAATGAAATACAACCATCAGCTTTGTGCTACGGGAGCCAGGGGAACCACACCAAGGTCAGCTACTCTTTGATGGGTTCCTAAACCCCTTCTCTTCTCTTTGCCCCAACAATAGCACAAGGAGGTAAGCCAAATGGCCAAAAAAGACCTTCCCATCTTGCACTGCTGGGGGTCTGTCTGCCCAGACAGGGAGAGGACAGACATGAGCTCTAGTACAGACTCTGTCCCAAACACTTTGTGACCTTGGGAAAGTCTCTCTCTCTCTCTCTCTCTCTCTCTCCCTCTCTCTGTCTCTCTCTGCCTCAGTTTCCTCATCTATAAAATGAGAGGATCAGACAAGACAAAACCAAAGAGCTTCGGGTGTTTCACAGGCCCATTGAGCTTCCCAAAGCCCCCACTGGGCCTGAGCCACTTTCCAACCATGTCCTTGACACTGAACTCAATATGGCTCTGACCTTTTACCCTCCTCACCCCACAGCACATGTTGAAGGAGCAGAATCTAGAAGGGGACTTTCTGGGGTGTACGCCAGGAGACCTCCTCCGATTTGACGACTACAACAGCGACAGCTCCCTGAGCCTACACGAGTTCTACACAGCCTTCCGTAAGTCAGGCCCCCCTATGGGGTCCCATGGGCACAGGGGCTCATGTCTGCAAATGCTCCTGCCTCACCGTGGTGATGGGCTTGGAGTCTGTCCCATTGTCTCCCCAGTGGGCTTCTTTGAGTGGTGGAAGTGTTGAGTTTGTTTTGCAACAAGCCTGAGCTATAAGAAAAGGATTAAAGGTGAATGGGTGAAAACAGAGTGGGCTCACCCTGTTCCTTTTGGGTAACGGTTTTTCTCACTGAGTGTGACTGAAGCAGAGCTGTGAGGGGAATTCTGTGACTACACATGGAGGGAACAGATGTCAGGTCTATCTTTGGGCTGAAGCCTGGCCCTACTGGGGATCAATGCCTGGAGGAAAATCCTGCAGGAGAGCTGGAGGCCTGGCCAAGCAGGGCCAGGAAACAGTCACCACCCAAGGACAATAGAGAGTAAAGGTCCAAGTTGAAGAAAGGCACAGGATCCCTGGAGAAACATGGAAAATAGGTGCTCTTGTGGCTGTGGAGGAAGTATCTGGGTGGCCCATGTACAGGGACCCTTATGCTTAACACCTGTGTGAGGATGGGCTATCTCAAGGACCTGTGACTTTGCCTGAGGTGAGCTTCCAAGAGATTACATCATGTTAACTACTGGGACATAGGCAGAGCTGGGACATCCCAGAGCTATGAGCTGCAAGAGTTATCCCCAGACAGCAAGGAAGGGAAGGGTGGTGCTGGGCCCAAACTGGGAATAAAGGGACATTCTTAGCCCCAGAGAGATGAAGAGATGAAACCCCTTTGTATTTGAGGGCACTCAGGCTCTATTTAGAGCAGGTCTTGTGAGCACCTTTCATTATGTGCCCTTGGGTGTGACCTGCAGGCTCATAGTGCCTATCTGCAGGCTCTGGCCTTGGGATCATGGGCGTGAGTCCCCCACCAGGGCACTGAGTACCCTGAGCCACAGAATCTGGAATCCTCCCTCAGCCCTTAGCTGGAGTTTCATTTTCAGAAAGGTATTCCTGCTTCACATTGATATTTCTTTGAGCTGTCGTTATTGCAAATATTCTCAAGGCCTGAGAAGGAGTTTGTGCGATTCAATGGCAAGAAGGGCTCTTGTGGCAGATGGAAGAGGTACTTGGATGACATAAGGGAGAGAAACGAGTATGATTCTTCCTGAAGGGAAATGCCCATGTGATTGATGTGGAGGGGAGGGAGAGTTTTGCAGTTCACAGCATCCTTAGTACCAAGGGCCTAATGTTTGACCCTGAATTGCAGGGCTTTGCTTGATACAATGTGACTAGGCTTGGTCTCCATCTTCCTCCTCTCCGCCCTCTAGTAAAACTTATTCTGCTTCGATTAGTTCCTATTAAGATGGGAATAACTGGGAGACTTCTCCTGCTGTGGAAGGTATCTGTTCTGTGGACCAAGGAGCTTATTCTCAAAAAGAAGTCTCTAAATTTTAGAATGTTTCCTTAGACCTGGTTTCATAAGAGTTGATTGTTAAAATTATCAGGAATTTTTCAAGCAAACTGTTGAATACTCAATAGCTTCAAATCAGCCACGGTGGGACTCTCCACAGAAATTTATACCCCACAGATGCTACCCCAAAACTGGGGGAGGGATGCTTTTGTTTTCTCTGACAGCCAGTTGCTAAGCAGCCACCTGCCTATCACTAAATGGGCCCTCCCTCCTGTCCTCAGCAATGGCTTCCTGCATGACTTTCTCCATCCACTTCCCCTGACTGAGATCCTTGATGATTCTACCCCCCCAAAAAAACATAGACAATAGGGTAGTGCAATTAGGGCAGATGACAACAATAGCGGTTGTCCAAGTCAGAACAGAAGTAGCATGTTTTCTGGGCACAGAAATTCATTTCTGGGCTCAGACCCCTCTGCCAAAAGAGCAGTAAAGGAAAAGGTTACTGTGTAATAGAAGCCGGAGCCCCAGCTAGGGACAGTGGCATATACCTGCAATCTCAGCAGCTCGGGAAACTAAGGCAGGAGGATCACGAGCTCCAAGCCAACCTCAGCAATTTAGTGAGGCCCTAAGTAACTTAGAAATACCCTGTCTCAAAATTTTTTAAAAAGGTGGGAGGGGTTGGTGGTTGGAGGTGTGGCTCAGTGGTTAAGCACCCCAGGTTCAATCGGAAGGAAGGAAGGAAGGAAGGAAGGGCTAGAATCCCAGGCAGAAGTTGAGGAATTTAGAGGATACACCAGTTATCTCTATTTATATGTCCCCAAATGGCATCATGAAGCAGAGAATGGCTCTGCTTGGGCACCATCCTACTTGGTACAACAGCCTCTATTTCATAGGCCTCATCTCAGGGATGGATCTAGAAACACACAGCAAGCTCCTGGTTTTTCTCTGGGGGAAACGGAAGCATCCCTACTGCCTAGGATGAAAGAAGGCCTCCCCGGGATTCCCTAATGAAGGTCATTATAATCACAAGTCAACCTAAAAATGGGGTACATCATCCCCTCACCTCCAGCCATATGTCTCAGGCAGGGCAATGTGGCATCTGCTCCCTTCATTCCTGGATGATTATTTGAAAAGCTTTATAATCATCATTTTAAAGCAAATTAGATACCGCTGTCTCCTTGGACTTGTTTTGAGCCAGGAAGACAAACCATTCATCACAGCCCAACCCAAATAATAGATATGCAATAAAATGAAAACTCACGACCATTAAGGAAGCCACAAAATGAGTTACCCCAGCTATAAAGGCTTGACCCGCAGGCACTTGGAGCACATGGGCTTGACATGCAGCCACTTAGAGTACACGAGGATCAATGGTTTTTCAATGTCACAGGAATGCTAAACTGAATTCCCATAGTAGATTTATGGTTCGGTGAATTTTACATAGGTAAATGAGACATACAGGTACAACTTATTACCCAGCAATCGATGGGCATTACAGGAATCTCACTAAAATCAAAAAAAAAAAAAAAAAGTCATATCTCAGACATGTCAGCAACATTTTGGATTCAATTTTAAGAACTAGAGCTGATAGTCTGGCAGCAGTTAAAAGTTTGGAATTTGATTTTCTAGTCACTATTTTTATAGCATCCTTGGGTGCAAAGCACCCAAAATGGATTCTTCAAGGTGACTCCAGTCCTATAGCGCCCCACCCCCTTTGGTTTTTGGTACCAAAGATTGAACCCAGGAGCACTTAACTACTGAGCCACATCCCAGCCCTTTCTATTTTTTATTTTGAGACAGGATCTTGCTAAGTGCTGAGGCTGGCTTTGAACTTGTGATCCTCCTGCCTCGCCTCCTAAGCCACTAGAATTATAGGCATGTGCCACCATGCCCATCCCCTATAACCTTTTGAAGCAGGCTTGATTGTTCTTTTAAAGGTTGATGGTTTGGGGGTCTTTTTCCTACAGAAGTGACTTGTATTTAAGAGTTTTTGAGATCGGGTGTAGGGGGCTCCTACATCAAGCCTTCCCCTGTGGCTGGCCTGGCCCTTGCTGGGCCAGTGTCTGTCATAGTCTGCAGCTAGTGGAGGGTGAAATCAGAAATCCCATGGCTAGTGGCTGCCCATGCTCAGCTGAGCTGGCTCATGGTAGGGCTGTACCTCCTTCCTGGCTCTGAAGAATGGTAATATTCTGGATCGTCAGGACCACAGGGCCCTGGCTGGGTGGGAGGTTGGATCCCCTCCCTCGCTTCTGCTTGTAAGCTGCCGGCATGCAGGAAGGTAACCCTCCCCCAAGATAGGGCATAGGGCAGGTGATAGAGCCATGGGAATCAGTTCCATCTCTTTCTATCAGATGGAGCTAAAGCTTCCAATCACCTGTCACCATATAGGGACCAGAATGAAACAGGAGGGTGGCCCCTCACTCCCCTCTATCACCTAGCATGCCTTTGGCTTCCTAAATCAAAGGCAGGTCTAAGAACTCCCGGTAGGCTGTGATCTCAAGACGGACCCCTGTCCTCCCTTCCCACCTCTCCAGCAAGAAGCAGAGGCACCCAGCCCTGCTGTGGCAGGAACCCAGGCTCCAGGGTGGTTGGCGAATGAGATCCCTGGCCCTGTCTGTTCATCACAGTCAATTAATTTAAAAGTCGCTCATCTAAAAAGCTTCTCAATTATGCATGTTTTGCACTTTCCTGAGTGCTCAGGTTGGGTTCATGGGGAAAAAAAACATGTTGCTTAAATGAGGATTTTTCTCTCTTTAAATTCATTATAAGTTTCTTCTGCTTTTTAGGAAGATACTTGTCCTTTTAATTAATCCTTCGAGGGCAACCCCAGTGAATGTGCTGGATGCAAGGGAAGGGTTTGAGCAGCTAGCTGTGCAAGATAAAGGGCTTCCCATGGTAATGTTCTGGATCGTCAGGACCACAGGGCTCTGGCTGGGTGGGGGTTGGATCCCCTCCCTCGATTCTGCTTGTAAGCTGCCGGCAAGCAGGAAGGAAAATGGTGTTTTCATCTAATCAGTGCCCTATTTCTGTAGACAAGGCAACTCTGAATCCGATGGAACGGTCAGCTGGTGAAGTCAGAGTTGGTTTTTCTGCCTTTCTTGCTGCAAAGTGGTGTGGCTTCCCTGTCCACATCCTTATCCTCTAGATGGATATTGCCTGGCTCAGGTCCAGACTTCCACACACTGTACATCAACCGGTCCTCACACTGCCCTGGGAAGAACAAAATGGCCAGATAAAATGGCAGCAAGCATCCTCACTAACCAAACCTATTTAGCTCTTTACTTTGGAAAGTGAGTTCAGACAGGAAGTTCAATGACAAGGATAACTATTTTATCCAACCCCATTTGGTTCCTGAGTCATGAATAGTGCATAGAAAGATTATGGATAGCATGAGGTTTGTCAAGACTTCTCTCTGGATTTCCTTGGAGATTTGAAGTTGGAGAGCCAGTAGTGCCTGTGGACTGGCTTCAGTGTGGCTAGCAGCAAAAGCAACAGTGCCAAAGACTCCCTCACCCCAGAGAAAGAAGCTGGTTACCTCACACAGGACCTGCAAGTGAAGTGGCCCAAAACTGGATTCACTGTGCTTGTTCCCTCACTCTCTCAAGAGCACAAAATAGTTCCAGAGCAGTGGCCAAAGGAGGAATTGAAAGTTGGAAGACAGCAGGTTTAGGTCTCATTAGTCACCCTTCCAAGGACAGAGGTGGGATGGCTTCCTGACTTCAAGCATAGAAGGGGCTTCGTGGAACCTGCCAAATGAGTTTGCCAAGGGCCCCTGAGGCCAAGGCTCAATAACTGGGTCAGGGTTAGTGTACTCTCATCAGTATTGCTGTAGTTAGTAAGGGACCCTTAATACTCCAGTTATATAAAGAGGTACCAAGTATTTAACATGTGTCAGCACTGTGTATTATGTCCACTTTTACAGATAAAGAAATTAAAACTCAGAAAAGTTAAGTAGCCAACCCAAGGTCATACAACTCGAAAAGGTAGCAGAATCAGCATTGTACCCAACATCTGATTCCAGAGGTTTCTCAGTCATTTGAATCACTGTGCAACTCCTCTATGTTCTCAGATGAGGAGAATTTCACTGTCCCCAGAGTGATTTCCTGAAACATTAAGGCCCAGCTTAACAGTCTCCTCCTTCAGGACGTCTTCCTTGATTTTGTTCCCTCCACCAAGCCCCACACCCCTTCCTCTGTGCGTCCGCAGCCCTGCGTTCATCTCTACATAGTAATAAGCCTAGGGGCAAGTGGTTAAGAGTGTGGACCCAAAGTCCAAGTCACCCCTGGATTTGGATCCTTGTTCTGCCATTTACTAGCTGGGTGGCTTGAGATAACCCTTTACCAGAGGTTAAGCTGGCTTCAAGTTCCCCCTCTGTAAATAAAGGGCATAATAACCACCAATAGAGTTATTCAGGACTCAATGAAATAGTTTACACAAAGAGATTAGCACCATACCTCGCATATGGTAAGTGATAAAGTACACCTTAGGTCAGTGATAGAGGCTGTGTGAGTGGCCCTGAGGACATGCCCTTTCTCCTAGCCATCACTGTCCTTCCCCCTGACGTGAAGGCAGAGACTATTCTGCTCATCATGCTGCCATGCACCGGGAAGTCCTTGGTAAATGCTGCTCTGTGAGAAAATGAAGTCTATGGAGAAATACACTTGGCAAGCACGAGTCTGAATGTGATGTGACTGGGACTCGGGATCCCAGAGGGCCTTTGTGTGTCTCCAGAGAGCCTGGGGGAAGAAGGAGCAATGATAGGGCTTTGTGAGGGGCCTGCTGTGGGGCCCCTAGTGAGGGAGCATTAGCCACCCTGGAGCAGGCCAGAGAGCACCCACGTGGCTGCCCCTGGCAGCCCGGACATCCCCAATCTGCTGACTGGGTGTCCCTGCCTCCCACATGAGCTAAAGATGCCTTAATGAAGACAAAAGTGATTCATCCCAGAAAGCCCCATCCTGCTCCCAGAGCTACTCATTGACCATTCAGCCCTCCTCAGGATAAGTGTGCTCTTAGGCCATTAGGCTGCCTGCCCACTGTTTAATTACCTCCCCCAACAACTGTGCACAGAGATAAGAGCTCCCGCTCAGCACTGCGCCTCAGCCTGTGGTTCCTGCCACCCACAGGCCACGTCCCAAGGAGGCAGCAGACCCTGGCTCCCTGGCTCTGAGTTTAGCCCCCGCTCTCCCCTGTCCCCCCTCCTCCCAGCAGGAGCTCAGCTCTGCAGCTGTGCAAATCCACATACCTCATTCATGGAGTGCCGGTTGGTAGTTCCTCAGAGCTCAGTGGCTAGGAACCCAAAACACATCAGAGTACCCTCTGCAGCACCAGCCTCCCATGTCAAGCCCTGTCACAAAAACATGGGAAATGCACAGCCTGTAGTCTTGGAGGCTCTGCACAGAGGGCCCAACTACAAACTGGAGATCCTGGCAGCCACAGGCCCCAAGCAGGGCCCTGGAAAGCAGGCTTCCAGAGCACAGAGGCCCAAGCTCCCAGCTCACTTGGGTGCAGAACTGTACAAGGAAGACCACTGCTGGGGGTCTGGGGGAGTCTGCTGCAGAGCTGGTATGCACCAAGTCACTGAGTGGCCACCAGCCAGAACATTTCAGAGGAGCCTAATCAGGGCAGAGAGAGGACCACGCGCAAAGGTTGAGGAATTGAGATGGGAAGGCTTAAGAGGAGGAAAACCAAGAATGATAAGGCAGTGTCAGGTCAACAAACACTCCTAGAGCCCACTCTAGCAAGCAATGGGTAGAAATCCAGCTGTGAGCAAGACCCCATCAGGCCCTGACAGCAGGGAGCTTGTGGACTTGGCAGAGAGGCAGTTGGGGAACAGAAAGATGGACAAATACACAGAAGCTGAGCCAGAGTGTGCTGGGTACAGGGAGGACCAACTGTTCACAGAGAGGTCCCGGAGGGACGTTGAGCTGAGACCTGAGCACCATATTGGAGAAAACCAGGCAAAGAGCAAGGAGAAAGGCATCCCACACAGGTGGGCAGCATGTGCTCCTGTGGGGCAAAGGACTGGGGGTGAGGATGTAGTCCCCAGGGTGCAGTGGTGATGGGTGGGGCCCAGGCCACAAAAGCTGGTGCTGGGAGAAGTCCACTTGGCTTAGAGCTGGGGGAGGACTCATCCCAAGCAGCCACTTCACCTTGTGACAGGCCTGCCAGGAGGCCCCATCACTGTTGGTGCCAGCCCAAGCAAATCACTGGAGAGGGGACCGAGTATCAGTGGAGAGCTGGATGTGGCCTTTGAAGCTTTCCAGTGATGACTATCGGGACAAAAAAAAAAAAAAAGTGAGCAGGACTATTCTCTATGGTCTGAGTACCTGGTCTCTGTCCTCCTAATCTCTGCCTTGCCATATGAAAATAGAAACAAAGCCAAGGGCAAACATGTGCCTCCAACTGCCCCACTGCACTGGAAAAGCCATCCATGGTCCTTTGGCAGGTATCAATGAGTGCCACATGAAGAGTAGGGGTGACAGGAATGAGACTCCCATCCATGCATTAGAGCTCTGGGTAGGACAATCTCTGCCCTCTACACCACGGAAGGGTCAATTCTGAGAACTGATGCTTGCTGGCTCTTTCCCTGTACTAGTTTTTCCTCCTCTTCATCTTCCTCCTCCCCCACCTCAGACCCAGGCTGCCTCTTTCCCATCTCCAATGGCTTCCTCCTAATAGGTGTGTTGAGACTCAACACTCTCTAGCATTGTCTAGAGCTGAGTGTTCAAGCATTTCCATTTTATAAAGATCCCAGCTGGAAGCTGCCCATGGCCTCAGAACAGAGCAATTGAATAGTAGAAAATGAACTAATTACAGGTTTTTATTGAAAATCTATTACATACAAATTGCAAAGAAAACTCATTAAAATATGATGCCTTGGTGATTTTTTTTTTAACCCTCCTTTTAGATAGGCCCAGGTGGGGTAGTTGGATACCTTGTCTGTCACTGTTCATGGATGGCAGAGCAGTGTCACACAGCCCAGCCTGACTTTATGTACCATGGAGAAACTCAAAATTTTGCACGGAACAGAGAGCTTGCTGAATGTTAGTAAACACTTTAAAGCGGCTGCAGAGAAAACAAAGAATTTCATTACAAAGATATAAAACATGAACGATTGAAATGTCAGCTTTTTACCAGGACAGCACAGTGTTGTCCTCATAAATCTCAGTGTTTTTGCAAAGCTTTTGTGAAGATTTCAACATGCAATTAAGCCCTGAAGGTCACATTTCCAATTCTCAAGTTTGCTCCCTTGGATCATGGTGTTGGGAAGGCTCAGGATGGGAATGGCTGAGCCATCCACACCCCAGATCTCAGAGAGGTTCTCGATGTGGCCAATGCTGCCTCCAGGATCCAAGCAAGAGCACAGGCACCAGCTGGGCATGGTGGCATACACCTGTAATTCCAGAGGCTCTGGAGGCTGAGATAGGAGATGAAAGGAAAGTGACCACAACATTTGGAGCAACCAAGAGATCTTTATTGCAGCAGTGAGAAAGAGGAGAAAAGAGAGAGAGAGAGAGAGAAACGAGAGAGCACAAGAGCAAGAGAGAGGGGCCTTGCAGGAGGGAGTTTTTATAGCCCAGATTTAGTGGGGTCTTTGGGTCTGCAAGCTGCCTTGTTGGCATACAGTGATTATATAGGTGATAAAGGACCAGACAAAGGGGGGTTTGAGTGCCAGGGCTATCAGCCCTGCAGACAACTTAGTTCAGCCTGCCCTGCACCTACCAGGAGGATCATGATTTCAAAGCCAGCCTTAGCAACTTAATGAGGCCCTAAGCAACTCAGTGAGACGCTGTCTCTAAATAAAATACAAGAAGGGCTGGGGATGTTGCTCAGTGGTTAAGCATGCCTGGGTTCGATCCCCAGTACCAAAAAAAAAAAAAAAAAAAAAAAAAAAGCACAGGAACCAAGCTTAGCAAAACACAGGGTGCAGCCCCAGCCTACTGCCTCCTTGGCCTGCCAGCAGCACCCTCACCTCAGTGTGGGGTGAGAGGTGTGGACTGTGAGGCACCTGGTGATGCCCAGGTGTTCTGAGGCCTGGGGAAGGCCCACCTAGGTGCATTTCTAAGAGGTAAACACTTCCTAAGAATGTGTCGACCCAGGAAGGATGCTTGGAGTACAGGCACCTGTCCTTTACCTGTTGGCCTGTCCTTCCTCTCCAGTCACCTTTTTCTAGGCTCTGGGATAGCACCCAGCAAACCCCCACCTCCAGCATTGTATGGGCCCAGCTCATGGGTTGCACAGGGCACAAGATGGGTCCTGAGCTAGAGAGTGGTAGAGAGGTGAGGGGAACTTCACTCCCGTGAGACATAGCCACTAACTGAGTAAACAGCCTGTGGGCCACACTCAAGGCTGGAGGTACTCAAGCCCCAAGAGCAGGGGGGGCCCTGGTGAGGAACTGTCGGAAAATCCATGCCTTGGGGACAGACAAGCCCTGGTTAGGCACAGAGAGGCATCAGGTGTCCAAGCAGTAACTGCCGGCAAAAGACACTCAAGCAGTGGAGGAGGAGGAGGAACCGGAAATCCCAGACCGTGGGCTGGTGACCACCTTAGATTTCCCAGGCATCTGCAGTCCCTACTGGCCCTTAAGGAGCAACTCATCAGCCCCAGAGGCTGAGGGCACCTCCCCTGGCCCAGAGTCCGGCCTTTCCCCGGGGCCCTCCCTCTGAGGCAGTGAGGATGGTAGGTGGCCGGAATACAGATAGAAGCCTTGGGACAAGAGTGTCACCAAAGATTGTAACACAAAGGACAAAGCAGCAGGCAAGAAGGGCAAAGAGGAAGGAAGGGGCCCTTCTGGGAGTGGGCCAGGATGTGACTGCCCCAGGCATTTGTTCCAGCTGGGGGACAAAGCCAGCCGGAGAGGTAGAGAAGCCTGGGGCTTTCCACCTGGAAGGTATTCAGCCTGGTACGCAGTAGGTGCTTATGGAAAGGAGGAAGACAATGATGGGCTTTTTTTTTTTCCCTTTGTACAGAGAAAAGGTTCAGAGTGGTTGTAACAGTTCCCAGAGAGAAGGAAAAACAATTGAGAGGTCACCTGGTTCCCCAGGCACAGCACTAGCCAGGTCGGTGGCCCACCATAGTTCCACAGGTGTTCAGTGAGCTGAGGGCTGGCTCAGCAGAGAGGTGATGGCTTTTTACCGTGCTCCCACTCACTCACTGCTGTCTTTGGTGGGATTTCTTTTCCCCAAAAGCTGGCCTTCCACTGGACAGTGTCAAGCCATCCCTAGCTCCTTGTATAACAGGGCATCTGACCAGTCCTTACCAAATGCCTCCTGCAGGCTTGCTGGACACTGTGAGGAGACTCAATCTAAGAAGTAAAGTGGGATTAAAATGCATTTTGCAATAATGGGTCTGGGCCCAAATCTCATCTGATCTCCCTGTGTGAAGAGCCTGCAGTTCAGAGGGTCATGGTGGTTTGTGGGCATTGGTCTTTCTGGCTCTTTAGGGTCTTCGGAAGCAGGAAAGGGAGACCACAGCAAGGGCAGCAAGAGAATAAGTCCGTGGGAGGTGTTTCCCAGTGATGGAGGAGCAGAGGTTCTGCCTCTGTGCTCCGAGCCCAGAGTTCCCACAGGCCATGGTGGGATTCTAGGGTCTTAAGCTTTTGCCTTTGTGTATGAAGTCTGGTGATGTCTCTAGACTGTGGGGTCCTGTTGTGACTGGGACAAGCAAACTCTCATAACTAGTTGGTTGAACCTCAGGCTGGACAAGCAGGAAAACTGTTTGGTTCTCCCCTGTGACTTCACTGGGAATCAGAGCTTCTCCCTGCTGCAGGCTAAGGATGGTGAGCTGAGGACACACCCCTCCCATTTGGACACCACGAAGAGACCTAGTGTCTCTGGTCAGCACAGGGTACTTGGTAACGGTTTCTATTTCAAGCTGCAACCAGATCTCAGCACCTTAGAAGCAGTCCTTCTAGCACCCCATTTCCTTCATAAATCTGCCTGGGGAGGGTGCAGGGAGCCTAGCGGGTGAGCCCCAGGCAGCCGGCTGCTGAGCCTTGGAGAGTTCTTTTCCAGATGGTGCAGGCATTTTGTTTTCAGACAGGGGCTTTAGGCAGAACAACTGTTGTGCACCTGTTGAGACTGCAAATCACATCCAGCTGGGGATGGACAGGGGCCCAAAGGATGCTCTCCTGTCTCCACAGGTGGTGGATGCGCCAGATGCAGCACAGGGCTCCCTCATGCCCCATGTTCTCTGGGCTCACGGTCTCCCCAGACACTCTCAAGCCTCCTCAGACAGCCTCCACCAGCCAGCTGCTAATGGTTCTCCAGAGCCGCTGCCTGCTGAGCATTCCCTGCAGGCCAGATGCTGCCCAAGGCACATGGCAGGTGGCACTTCTCCTGACCTCCAAGTTCTGAAGATGAGGAAACTGAGGCCCAGGGAGGTCAGGAGCTGCAGAGACTAACTCAAAGCCATGTCTCCAATTCTAGACTGGCTAGAGCAGAGGGCACAACTAAGCGCTCAGAGAATTGCAGCCCCTGCTCTAGCCAGGACCCACCAGAGTCATTTCGCCCTACCCCTGACCCTAACCTCATGTTGCTGCAGAGGGCAGGGCCCTGCACCGGCATCCACTTTGGGAATCCTGAAGTGGGTACTTTTAGATGCATGTTACCCAGATCCCTTTTAGGTGACACCATGACAGGCACAGAATTCCTGTCCCACAGATTGATGGGCAGTTGAACAAAGCCTCAGAGCTCCCTGCTCCACAGGGAAGCGGCATCCCCAAGGAGCAGGCCTGTGGTTCAGAACAGGTGTCCCCACACACCCTGAGTTATCCAGGCCCCCGTGGAGTATGCTTTCCTCTGAGGCACATAACCCGTCCTGTTCCAATCCCTTCCCAGCTCCCACAGATAAATGTACTTCCAAAGACTCCTCTTGCTAGCCCTGTCCAGCCCTAGAGTTGATCCCGGGCCTGCTGCTTAGAACATGCTGGTACTTGGGAGTAAGGTTCAAAGTCAGGGAAGTGGCAGCTTAGAAACAAAGGTCACATCCTTGCCTTTCCAGTGTGTTCAGGGCACCCATCCCTGGGGCTGACTTACTGACACTTGATTAACGGCTTACAGCTGTTAGAGGAGTCCTTGGGAAGCCCTGGGCTGAGCACTGGCCAGGCAGCAGCTATACTGGACCATAGGTGGGGCTGCCATCCTTTAGTGCTCAGGGCACAGTGGAAATTTAAAGGTCAGTGGAATCAACCTGAGAGTGATTCAGACAGAACAAATGGAAACAGGTCAGGAGCTGGGCCTAAGAGGACTAGAGGTCAAATTACTTAGCATTGAGAAAGGTCCTGCCAGGTATGGTGGCACACCCTGTAATCCCAGTAGCTTGGAAGGCTGAGGTAGGAGGATCATGAGTTCAAAGCCAGCCTCAGCAAAAGCAAGGCACTAAGCAACTCAGTGGGACCTTGTTTCTAAATAAAATACAAAATAGGGCTAGGGATGTGGCTCAATGGCTGAGTGTCCCTGAGTTCAATCCCCAGTACCAAGAAAGAAAGCTCCTGCCACTGGCCAAGGGCCCCCCACCAACTCCAGGAGCAGGCAGACTCTCCCCCTCTGGGGAGACCATGGTAATGTCCTGCATCACAGCCCCCAGCACATGGGAGCAAAATAGGTGCAAGGTGAGACTGAATCTGTCCATCCTGCCACCTGCCCTGCCTTCCACAAGGGCCCTTGAAGCCTGACTGGGGTTCCAAGTTCTGTTCATTTGTCCTGGGTCCCACCCTCCCCAAACCACAATCCCTCTTGCTTTCAGTGGAGGGATTGCACCTTCCCAGACCATGTGTGGGCGGTAGGAGGCTTTGAAGGCCCTAAGCGCAGCCTTTCTGGGAGGGCCGCTTCCCTTGATTGAGGAAGAATGCCAGTGTGCTTCCGCTTGAAATGTTCTCTTGCATTCTCTAAAATAAATTAACGATAAAGATATGAGCTGAGCAGGGCCCCTGGTCCCTGGAGTCCACTCTGCATTCTTCAGAGGCTGATTGTCCACTTTGGAATATTCATGACCAGCCTCCCTGCCTTCCCACCTGCCAATCACCACCACCTGGGAAGTTTGAAAACAGCCGTTGTGAAAGAGAAGGGGCATAGGGAGGAGAGAGAACTCAAAGCCGCTGGGTGTGCTGCCCAGAATATCCGTTCTGGGAGCCGGTGGCTTTGAAAAGGAGGGAGGAATTTGGGATTAAATGGACCTAGGGTGAGGGAATGGGCATATCTGGCCTTGTGGGCTTTGCTCCATGCTCCTGTGCCCACTCCCTTGCAAGTCAAGAGAGGCTATCAATCTTGCTGGAAGGGCATAGACCCAGGCCAAGGCCATGATCCCTGGCTGCCAGACTTCAGGGCCCAGACACTCTATAAGCAGCACTGGTCACAGGCCTCAGAGTCTAGGCAGCTCAGCATTAAACGGGCTAGGTTGAACTTGACTAACAGCTCCCAATTCTACTGCTTTGAAGAACAACATCTCAGAAAGCTGAGGCCCTTGTTTGTTCTGTGATATCTGCAAATAAAAGTCTTCCACACTGCCCAGGGTGCTGGAAGTCGTGGTGGCTCATTATAGGGGAGTTGTTTGGTCTTTTCAATGGCACAGCCACGATGGCTGGGCCCAGGCCTCAGCACTTACCCTGGGTTTATAGGGGTGGCTTCCTTGAGGCCAATTCCTAATCCTTAGATGAGGGTGTCCTGATATCATAGAGGCTTCCAGGGTACATGGCCTGTAAGGAGTTGTCCCTTGGGTCTCTATAGAGGACAGAAAGCCCCCAAAGTGAATTGAGACAGGTACCAAGTGGCTCAGCACCATGGCTTCATTTACTGGAGGAAACCTGCCGTTGTGACAGCCATGCTCTTTGAAGTCACAAAGGTAACAAAGTTAGGAAGCTCTTGGACTCCAGCTCTAAGCAAATGTGGGTTGAAGGAAAGGCCTCAAATGGAAGCAACAGGTGCCTAATTGCTCTCATAGAGCCATGCGTACCTGGCATCTGCTTTAGGCAAGTCCTGGTCTGGGCACTAGGAAGAGAGTGGCAACATAGACTACAAATCTCCTACTGAGAAGACCATTCAGGGTTCATAGCCAGGAAGCCCACCCATGATGGACATCCCGTGTGGGCAGGACACAGCACCCAACACACAGTGCAGAGGTACCAAAGCTTGAAGGCCGAGCATCGTGGGGCTCCCAGCATGCTGCACGGCTTGCTTTGGAAGCCGTGTAATTAATTTCAGGTAATAATATAGCAATAATAGCTGATGCTAAGCTGTTCTAAGTGGATTCATTAATCCTTACAGCAATCTATGAGGGAGGAGCTATCATTATCCCTTTTGACAGATGAGGCCCAGAAGCACCGTGAACTTGACTAACTTGCCCATGTCTCGGACCTAGAGAGCCACAGACCAGTCTTGAGGCCAGGAGTCCAGCTTCATAGCCTGAGCTCCTACCTGCTAAGCTGCACTGCCTCTCAAACCACTCTAGACCGTTTTGTTACCCAGCATCTGTCTCATGAGGTCCTTTGGGTACCCCAGATTTGGCAGATGTTGGCCCTGCTGATATGAGTGGCCTAGGGAGGTGATTTATCCAGATAAGGGGCAGAGAACTGCTGGCCCCAACACTACCCATGCCCATCCTTAGCACTCTATCCCACAAGGACTGCCCCAGGAAGCACCCAGCTTTAGAGTCTGCCCTGCCCAGTGAAGTATGCAAAGGACAAGAGCAAGGCGTCAAGGACCTGGATCAGTTTGGCAAGCACTTCCTGAGGCTCCATATCCTGAGCCATAGACATCTTCAGGCTATAATTATACCATCTTAGAGCTAAGGAAACCAGGGCACAGAGAGATTAAGTAACTTGCCTGTGGCCACCCAGCTGGAATACACACCAAGGATGTGAAACCAGACATGGTAGCTCCAGAGACCCGTCTGCATGTCTAAAGAGGCCACATGTCACACATGAGTCCATACCTTGTCTTGAGGACAGGTATAAGTGCCCCCTCTATTCCTGGCAACCTGGGGCTCACATGCTCCATCTTTATGCCTGATTTAATCATGAAAACAGAGTCGTTTTCTTTCCTTAATCAGGAGGCTGATTCTTCCTCTAACTGTCAGGAATGTTGTAAAACTCAATTAATACACATTTGCAAAATGCTTTGAGATCCCACGTGCAGGATACGACACATTAGTGCAAAATCATTTTTCCGTGATACTATTTAGCATGAAAAATCATTCTTTTGGCTCTGGTAGAGAAACCTTTTGCAAGACATTTCCCACCAAAGGATACAGTTTCTGGTTCTGGAGGGCAGCCTGATACACTCAGCATGTTCCACCGTGTGGCCTCAGACCACAGTGCCCCCACCACCCCCAACCCCCTGGAAACAGCACACAGCCATTCACACAAATTTTTCCTGGTGAGTGCTGCTGTAGGTATAGAGGTTCCACAGGTTTCAAAGCAAAAATCATCATGCTCATAGAACTTACATTGCAGGGAGGAGCGCCCTTTTGAGAACAATGCAGAGGGAAGTGCAGGACAGGGTGGGCAGTGGAGAGAAAAATTTAAATGCAGTAGTCAGAGAAGACCTCTCCATAAAGACCCAGTATTGAGAGGCAAGAGCCTTAGCAATGCAGGTACCAGGGGAAGACACATTCCTGGCCATTATGTAAGAGTAGGTCTGGTGTCTGGAGTACTATGGGAAGGAGGGGCTGAGGTTAGTGGTTCTGGGGCCTGGAAGCCAATATAAAGACTTTCTTCACATTGGATGAAACAAAGTCTTTCAAGTTGAGGAGTACTGTGATCTCGCTTTACAATTTAAAGGAATCATTTGGCTGCTTTTTTGAGAAAAGATTATTACAGGGCAACAGTAGATGCAGGCAAATTAACCATGAGGCTGTAGAAATTATCCAGGTGAGAGATTATGATGGTGAAAGGAGGGTAGATGATAGCTATATCTCAAAGGGTGGTGCCAAAGAGATTCTCTGATGGGTTGCAATGGTTATGTGAGTCTGGGAGCATTCCAAGCCTTTTGGCATGAGGACCGGAAGGACGGAGTTGCCATCAACTGAGATGGAAAGGCTATGGTTAGAGTAGGTGGGAAGGAGGGTCAAGAGTTAATTTTCAGCTGGGCGCAGTAGTACATGCCTGTGATCCCAGTGACTTGGGAGGTTGAGGCAGGAGGATCACAAGTTCAAACCCAGCCTCAGCAACCTAGCTAGGCCCTGAGAAACTCAGCAAGAACCTGTCTCTGATAAAATAGAAAAAAGGGCTGGGGTTATGGGCTCAGTGGTTAAGCACCCCTGGGTTTAATCCAAGAAGAAGAAGAAGAAGGTGGAGTATTATTATTATTATTATTATTATTATTATTATTATTAATTTGGGGCTGTATTGAGTTTGAGATGCCATCAGACACCCAGGTGGAGATGTTGTAGAGGTAGTTGGGAATTCAGAGCTGATTCAAGGGAGACATCTGGGCTGAAGATGGAGCATTTGGAAGTCCTCAGAATTTTGACAATATTTTAAAACTATGAGGTTGGGCAAAATCACTCAGTGGGTGACTGTGGATGGAGGACGTCCAAGCCTGAGCCCTAGAGTCCCATGAGAAGAAGTCAAGGAGATGAGGGGAAGGCAGACAAGAGAAGGTGCAGGGGGCAGGGGATCAGGCCAATGTAATGTCCTGGGAGCCAAGAGAAGAATGAGTAAGGAGGCAGCCAGCTGTGCCAGTGGGAAGGCTAGTTAAGATAGGACAAAGAGGAGTATGGCGTTCACAGTTTGGTGGTCTTTGGTGACTTCAAAGAATAGTTTCCATAGAGTGGCAAGAGGCTCAAAATTCTTATTGGAATGGGTTCAGAATAGAGTAGGAAGAGAGGAAGTGAAGACACTAGGTATAGAGAACTCTTCTAGCTTGGCTGGGGTAAAGAACAAAGGAATAGGGCAGAAATTATCAGGATCATGAAGTCAAGAGGTTTTCTTTTGAAATGTGCAGGACCAGCAGTATGCATGTTGGTGGAAAAAAAATCAAGAAGAAAAGGGGAAGCTGAGGCTGTGGAAGAGGGGGTGAGGCTGGAGTGATGTCTTTGAGTGGGAAAATAGAGATGGAGTGTGGTTCCCAGGTGTCGGGGCTGCCTTCTATGGGTGGCTGGTAGACCCATGTTAAGGAAAGAAGCCCGAGCATGGGAGCAGATGCCAGTAGGTGGGTAGATGTGGTGGGACTTGTGCAGATCAGTGAAACAGGAAGCAAGGTTCCTGAGAGTGAAGATGGGGGAGGAGATGTGGCAACTTGAAAGAAGGGAAGCCCTGGAGCAGTTGGGTAGAGAGGGGAGGGGGACAGAGGTAGAACTAGATGATGCCGTGGTCACTGGGCAGTATGAAGGGCTCACCTGAGACTCCTAGACCTGAGTTCAACATGAGGTCATTCAGGGTGGTGGCTTTCCTCAGCCATGCTCAGCCACACCAATGTCAGCACAGAGCACCTCAGACAGATTGCACCAGGGCTGGAGTTTGCCAAGAGGGAACAGGGACTTACACATGTGTGGTTTAAATTCCATGGAAGGTAAGCTGGGTAAGAGGAAAGTGATGTCATTCATGAAGGAGAAGTAATGTCATTGATTAAATGTTTGGTCACTGGGTTGTGGATTTAGTGCAGTTGAAGAATCGTTGGAGTCTGGATAAATGAGAAGAGTCAGGAGGTGATTTTTTCAGGCTGCCATTATTTGCAATGACCATGTCTAGACTCCAGCATATGGACATATGGGAATAAGGGCCTATGAGGAAAAAGGGTGATCAACATGGATATTCAAATCTCCAAAGGTTAACATAGGAGGCATGCCAGAGAGACATTGGTAGCCGTAGGTAGCAGTCATCAGAAACAAGACAGGGAATGACCCAGAGCCAGTAGATGATGATAGCGAAGGCAGTGGGGATGATGGCACAGGCATGGTATTTTCCATCTCCCCCTAAGAGCAGGTGCTTTGAGGCAGAATCCTCTTTCGATTTTCATGTAACAGAAGAGGAACTGAGGCATCAAAAAGGCAATAAGGTAAGCTGGAATTAGGTAGTCTCCGCCAATGACTCTCTGTGGACACTACACAAAGATCTTCCAACATCAATGAGTTAGACATAAGTGAGATTTGATTCCTGCCTCCAAGAAATTCACTCTCTATGGGACAACAAGACATGTGCAAAGAGGAGGCAAAACGTCTGTGGGATGATTACTGAAAGATCACCATGGGAACTGGGAGGAGGGCTTAACACAGCTAATCCAAAAGAGCCTACACACCTTCACAGAGGATGGGTGAATTCCATAGCAGGAAGGGGAGTGGGGAAAGGCCTCCCAGTCAGGGCAAACCAGTGAAGCAAAATTACAGACAGGAAGGTCCCAGGTCCCCTAGCATGGCCAGTTTGCACTTGTGTCTTAAACGAGTAAGAGAGAAGCAGAAGAAAATGCTAGAAGCGAGGATTAGAATGAGAGCAGCAGGATTATGTTAGTCAAGGAGGCACTCACAAACAGCCCCAGAGTCCCAGGGACATAACACAATCCAGATTTATTCTTCAGTCATGTAAGAATTCAATGCTGCTGTCTGGTTTGTGACCACACAGTGACACAGGGATCCAGGCATCTTTTATCTCAAGAAGCCTCAGATTCCTTTCCCAGATATCCTGCATCTGGCCAATATATAGAGACACAAGGGAGTAGAAAATCTAGTAGGAGAGCCTTTGAATCCAGCAAGCACTGTGCACAGTCCTCATGACACAGTCCTCTGGACAGAACTTGGTCATATGGCCATGTTTGACACAGGGAAAACTAGTCTAGCTGTGACCACAGGAGGGAAAGGGCTTAGGCTTACATGAATGTGTAGCATTCTCTGCCATGGGCCCCAGATCCAGGCCACAGAGCTTGGCTTGTCAGGGGACACAGAAGGAGGCAAGGGCATGAACATAGCCAGTTAGACAAGAACCAACCTGGAGACCCCCGGGGAGACCCCTGGGAAGACCCCAGGGCTAAAGAACTCAGTAGAGACTTGAACCTGGAGACAACAGTGGGAGCAGAAATGAGCACCACAAAGATGCTGGTGCAAGGCTCTTGTGACCACTGGCTGGGTGGAGCGGGGAAACCAAGGAGCCGAACAGATAAAGGTCCTCCTGGGGGTTCCCAACCAGGCCAAGATGGCCGCCTGCTTCCCGGCCTCAGCCCTGAGGGCACCAAAAAGCAGGGCCAGGCCTGGAGAAGATGAAGTAGCTGGAGGTGGCCCGTGACAGTCCTCCCCGATTCACACAGCCTGGCCTCAGAGAGGAAGGAAGAAAGGACCTATTTTAATTTTCTTCTCAGGCTTCCACATGACAAAGGAGAAATATCACCCAACATTATTATCTCTCAGAAAATACTCTCTGGAACCATAAAAAGGGAAATACAGTGAAGCCACACCACGGAGGCTGCCCCTAAATCAGGAGCTTCTAAATTACCATGGTGGTGCTCTCTAATTCCTCTGGATGAAAACATTAAAGATGACAATGTCCCTTTAAATCAAACACCCTGGGAGTTGCTGTAAAGAGTCAGTGGGCTCCCCACACCCCACCCGACCCCCGCCCTGGGCAGACTTTTTTTTTTTTTGTCTCTTTTCACTTTGTAATAAAATATAAATCATAACTTGTGGGGGCAGGCTCTACCGAGCAAGCTGTGAACACGGATTTTCTGAAAATGAAGGTGTTTTGTTAATGGGAATCATCTCATCTCAGGGAACGTGAGAGTTTCGAGGGATGAGCTTGCTACTTAACTTCACACTCTTTTTTTTTTTTTTTTTTTTTGATTCACAGGCTGGCCCTGGGCTGGCTGTGGCACCACTGTGATGGATGGAGAGAACACCCCAGAAGGCTGGGGGCTGCCTTCCAGCCTTTCTAGAGTGGGCCCCTGGGCTTGGGCTGTGCCAGGCAGGTGCAGAAGCCCCACAGCTGTTCTCGTGGTGCAGGGAGGCACATGTTGGGAGGGGACACACAGAGGCTGCACTGGGACCTGAAGGAGGGGACACCATCATGCCCACTGGCAGTCTGAGCTTGTGGGCCTCACAGAACCCCGAGGCCAGTGCAGCCCAAAAGGAAGGAACAGAGGGTTGGAGCAGCCTGCACAACAAGCTCCTGACCAAGTCAACCTATTTTCTGGACTCTGGGTGGAAAGGGGGTAAAAGAGGGGAAAGAGTTGGTGAGTTGACACAAGTCGGGCCAGTGGGCCAGGGCAGTATGACCCCCCAGGCTCTGCCCAGGGCAGCCACTCTCCCCCTCCACAGTCTGTGGGCCAGGCCCACTTCCTTGGCCCTGGGTGGAGAGTTGAGACCTGGAAGTCTGTGCCTGTGAAGTTGGCTGGACGGCTGTAACCAAGGTAGGAACGTAGACTTGGAGGTTTTAGAGGTGTATTCAAGGCCTCGGTCTGAAATGGGAGGGTCTGCTGGTTGAACGCACACCCTCCTGCTTGTGGCCTTGTGGCCTTCTCTCTGAAACAACCATGCATCTTGATAGGACTGTCTCCTCACTCCATGGCCTTCACCTAACCCCTGACTCTTCCCTCTGTGGCCTGTCCCCTTCCCTGACTGCTTCCATGGCACACCTGTATAAATGAGGAAGGTGGCCCTTGGGTGGCACAGCCAATGGACACTCTAAGTCCTCAACCAATGTGACCTCTCTGCAGATCCAGCCCCACTGACCTCTCTCCTCGACACGCATCGGCTTCTCCTCTTTTGGCTTCCTCTTCTCCAACTCTTTCATAAATAATCTCTCTCCCCTGCCATCCCCTTAGACTTTCTCTGGGAAGGGCCAGGAAACAAATATTTTAGGCCTTGCGAGTTACAGGTCTCCATCACAACTATTTAACACGTAGCTTGAAGCCCCCATGGGTCGTATGTAAACCCATGAGTGTGGCTGTGTTCCTAGAAAGACCTGTTTGCAGAGGCAGTGGAGGGCCTTCTGGAGACTCTACAGGGCTTGTCTCCTCCATCCACACTCCCTCAGCAGGGTCTTGCCCCATCCACACCTCAGTTTCCAGGTCTTCGGCAGCCTCCTGGAGTCCCACACACACGCACTTGATCACTACTCATGGCACCACACACTGTGTGACTCTGAATCGTTCCTCACAAGCCCCCCACCATATCTGTCCCAGTGATGCACTGTCATCTGTTTCTATTATTTCGTTTATAATCAGATGAAATGCTTCCAAGGGAGAGGTAGAGTCTCTAAGGAGCTGCCCATGGCAGTGGGGGAAGGCTCCAGGGCCAGGCAAGGAGCTGGAGGTGTGGACCGTGTGGCTGAGAGTCTGAGAGGCATGGCAGGATTGCTGGGCCTGGTTTGCTGCCTGCCAACAGGTTGGCCAGAAAGCAGCAAAGGGATCCCATTGAAGAGATCTATGGTGAAGGAAAGCCGTTTATAGAGACGACAGGTAAAGTGCAGGTGCCCTGCAGCCTGGGGAGCCTGTCCCCTGGCCTGCCCAGCTCCAGGAGGTCTGACAGCTGTTGACTGAGCTGAAGACAAAGCCATTCTCAGAGCTGTGTGTGGGAGGCCCAGAAGGGCCATATTTGATGTTTCCCTCCCCAGTGGTCCCCTGTGGCTCCTGCTCTGCCCTATGCCAGTGAACCCACCCCACAGCTACCTAGACATGATGCCTGCAGCTTCGAGTGTCCAAGTGGGGATCCACAGACCCTGCAAAATGTAACTACATGGGAGCTTCCCAGTCACCCACGTTGGACCCATGCACCAGGGCCAGAAAACAGGCCACCAGTCCTAAGAGGGAAGATAGATTGGAGGTTTGTGTTGCTTCCATGCAGAGGAGGCTGGGGGCCTCCCCATAGCCCATTGGGAGCTCTGCCTTCCAGCTGCAGCTTCCCAGGCTCTGCAGCTGGCAGCAGAGGGGTTAACCGAGGTTTCTGGTGCTGATTGCAGCAACTCTAAGCAGGAGCCGCAAATAGTCTCACCTGCTTCCCGCCATTGCATGCAGAGATAAAATTGCAACTTATTTATTCACTCTCCTCTTCCTAGACCTGGGCCGTGATACTCGATAATTAATCACTGAGCTGCCTTTGCAAGGGGGCACACCCGGCTGGGAGGATGGGGTCCCTCCGATGGCGCGCCTGCGCGGCTGCCTTAACAGATTGACTGCCGAAGGCTTGTTCCGAAGCCTCATTTTTCATCTTGGCCACTCTCTCGGGGACAGAGGGCCGTCAGCACCCCCTGCGCACTCAGGCACTGCTCCTGGCGTACTCGGCAAGGCACTGAAATTTATTTCATCCATTTGAATACAAATGCAATTGAGACAAAATTCCTTTTGTTTCAGAAGCCATTGCTCCATTTCTGTTTCTCGTCAAGTGAATTGACAGTCAAAGAGAGTCTAAATAAACAACTCTGTGCCTGGCTGTGCCAGGTGAATTACATTCCCCCACCCCTAACCGGGACAGGGTGCTGTCAGGTCAAGCTGCCAGCCCAGAGATGGGAACTGATTTTGGATAGTTCTAGAAGCAGAATATTGGGCTTTGGGCTATGTGGGTGCAGGAGAGGTGAGCTGGGAGACAGGTACCCATAGCAGCAGGACACCTACCTCTCTGTCACAGGGCCTCTCATTCCTGGTATCCAAAATGGCCTTAGAGACTTTTTCCATCAGCATTGAAGCTGGTCATTCATACATGATGATAACTGCTACGGAAATAGCATGAAAGTCAGGAGGGCTTCCTGGAGGAAGGTGGGCTCAGGTTGGGCCTCAAAGACTGAAGATGGGGTAGATAAAGATGGAGAGAAACAAAGGGCTGTGCTTCAAGATGAAAGCAAGATGCAGAGGAAGACTTAGGAGTGGGCTTCAAAAACATGCATTCTTTCCATTTTAGTATGATTGAATTTGGATGGATCAGTATGAGACACTTGGAGCTGGGCCTCCAAGATCAGGCTGAGAGACCTCATCTCCACTCTGTCCTGTGGAATCCTGACCTTAACAACCCCCAAGGTCCCCAGTGTTATCCCAGCTCTCAGGAACACCTCAGAGGCCAATGCCACTGAGCTGACCTTGCTCCTGTGACATGCTCTACCAAACAGGGGCAAACAATATATGGCCCTTGCCCAAAGGGCCTCTTACAGAACAAGTGTGGCTTCCTTGAGCCCAGGATGCAGGACATTGGTAAGGACACAGCACCACCCCTGAGGGATGGAGAGTGGCCACTGACAGATCCCCATGCTGGCCTCTGGAAGGAAGACAGGCAGTGGTCCCTGTGATCTAGGTACAAATACCAAAATGGATGTGAGATCTAAGATGTAGGGTGACCCTTAGCCCCAGATGTCCCCTTCAGTGCTGTCCCACCATCCTGACAGGGGCTGCCACTCAGGTCTATAGAGTAAGGTCATCGACACCACCAGCTGCTCAGGAAGCAGAGGCCCTCCTAGAAAGACCTTGTCCCCCTTGTGCAGGGACTAGGTGTGAGAGAGGCTCCTGACAATCTTGATGCCATTTCTCTGGGAGTTTCTGACTGCGGGGCCCTGAGCCCTGGATCATGTCAGGTTTCAAGCTGCTTGTGGCTGAGCAGGTTCTGTGTTGGGGCTTGTGGATATTGAATGTGACATTGTTTCCAGATGAACAGCAGCATCCCATTAGACAGTTCAATACAATGAGTGGGCAGGAGCGGAGCCTGGGCAGATTCCAACAGGCCCCCGGGAGGTGTGGCTGCCGCAGCCTGGAGTCCTATCTGCGCTGCCATAGGTGCCTGGGGCTCCTGGCCCACCATGGGGCATCCCATGGACAGAGGGTCCTCTTCACTACCACAGGTCCCTGCAGCCCATCTCCAAGACTGTCATCTTGGGCCTGCAGACTCCACAAGGCCCCAGCCTCAGGGAGGTTAAGTCAGGTGCCCTCAGGGGTACCCAGTTATTGGGAGGTGTGGCTGGGATACTAAAAATAGGTCAATCTTTTTTTTTTTTGTTTTTAAGTAGTAACTGTTCTTCAGAGAGCCATTACTTTTTACCAGTCACTGTGCTACACTGTTTATATTTTATGTTGTTCAGTCCTCGAACAAGGTACTATTACTAGCCCAATTTTGCAGATGAAATGATTGAGGCCAGGCAACAGCAGAGCTGGGATTAAACCCAGGCAACTCCAACTCCAATACACACGGCCTTTCCACTGCAGTATTCTGCTTCTCAGAAGTTAGGTGGTGGGCGAGATGGAGATTGTGTGACGTGGCAGTCGTGGAAGACTCCTTGGAGGAGGTGGCAGTTAACCTCAGGATGGCATCAGGAGGATATGGGTGATTGGAGTAAATGGCAGGAGGAACAGTACAAACAAGACACTGAGGACACAGAACTCATTCAGAAAATAGGGAGCTACTGCAATCCCAGTGCATGGGGGACCATAGTGGTGAGGTCAGCCAGAAGGTGGAGGCCTCTCATGTCAGGCCAGAGAGCCATCCAAAGCTCTGGGCAGGGGAGAAGCAGGGCCAGGGCTGAGCTGGGTGGGATGCAGCATCTGAGTCTTGGGAAGAGACATGATCCAGACTGCTGCCTCCAACACAGGCCAGCGCTCAGGAAGCATCCCTGACCACTGATTCAACAGGTGTGATTGCAGCTGTAATTCACCAACGCCCAGCGGCAGCATTCACCTCCTCTATAAAACAGTTACCCCATAAAGCTTTGACAGGCTGAAACCTGAGGCTGTCTACCTGAAGATCACTGCAATTTGGCCCCGTGACCGTAAAGCAAGGGGGTCAGTCCAGGCAGCCTGGCGGTGCAGGGGCTGTCCAGTGTTGAGGGATTGCTTTCAAGTGAAAGGAGTGGAAAGATATTTAAAAATCAGTATTCCTCAAATCAGGTTTTCCTTTTGTAGGATTAAGAAATGCTCCATTCAAGCCCTGAGGAAGAATGTGATTTGATGACAGCATCTGGGTGATTAGTGCATCTTGTAACTTGCAGAGGCTCACAGGCACTTCAAGTAAAAGCAAAGAGAGTGGAAATTGCTTCCAAAAATCTGCCAGGATGGCCCACCTGCTCCTTAGAATCCTTAGGGCCCACTATAGACCAGCTCAAATGCCCTGCCTTACAAGAAGGCATCCCCATGTCCCCTCTCTCTGGTCCTTCCTTGCTTCCAATGTGCAGCAGAGGGTCCCCTTTGTAAGGATGTGGCCTTGAGCCGGTACCATTCATCAACTCCAGAGCAGCAACATGGCTCCTGAGTTGATTTTTTTTAAGCCCCTTAGAACCATAGCTTTTGGGTGAAAAAGGTTCTTGTCGAGACTGAAGAGGTGATTAACTCCTAGTGGGTGGATGTGCATCTAAAATGTATTCCATAGAAATAAGATCTCTTCCACACACACAAAAAAACTGAATCTCAATACAGATGGACTTAAACTTGGAAATCTGGGAAGGACTCCTTAAGTTCCAGGGTCCATTGTTCCTCTCTGATAGTAATACAAGCTTACAGGCATTCATCATGCACCTGGGACAATGTTAAATACATTTCCCATGTTAATGTTCACAGAAAGCCTATGAGGCAGATCCTGTTATGATTTTCCTCCGGAAACTGAGGCCCAGAGAGGTTAAGGAATTTGCCCAAGGTTGCACAGTCCATGGTAGAGCTGGGATGAGACCCAGTCTTCCAAGTACTGTACACACACACACACACACACACACACACACACACGGGGACACTTAGCAGTAGGCTCAGTGTGATGACCATGTCATCTACCCAGACTTACAAATTCCATGAAGGCCGGGCCAGGTCAGATTCTGCTGTGCTCAGGCACCTGGTGGACTAAGTGACCCTCAGGACTCCGACTTGCCAGGAGTTTTGGTGCAGCTGACTCCACGTCCAGGGTAGAAATATCATGTGAGCTGGAGGTTGGGAAGGCACCCCAGTGTCAGGACTTGCCCGTGGCCTTGGAGGATGCTTTGAGATGATTCTTTTAGAACCATGAGTTGGAAAACGCAAGAGGTTGCATCCTACTCCATGTCATTTAAGCGTGATGTTCCAGAGCCAAGGGCGTGGGCAGGGGCTAGGAGGGTGTCCTTCCTCTCCTGTTGGAGGAGCCTTTGAAAACAGAGGCAGCCTTTGGGGAAAGTGCTGGGCTGGAGCCTGGCTGAGCCTCCCTTGAGTTCTCCGTTCCCCTCACTCCGCCACGCTGCTCAAAACTGAAATATGATTCCCATTATGCTTAGGTATTGGTTATCCCAGCAGCTCCGTCCCCATCGCGATGGCCCTTTGTCTTCTCATTTCTCTGCATTGTTCACAAATATTTTTACCTTCTCTCTCTTCTTTCAAGGAGCTCTCTACCTGTTCATAATCAGAAGGCAAATGAACTCTGTATAGATCCCCCTGTCCCCTCATAAGTTGGCCGGGCATAGGAGGGGCATCATCAAAGGGTATCTGCACTGACTCAGTGCCATGCTTTGACCACCCACAGGGCTAGCTGGTAGGGTGTCCAGAGCATGACCCATCACCTGGTAGTCACCTGCTCCAGAGCCATCCATGGCTCCCTATCTCCCACCTCACCAAATCTGAACACCTCTGCTGCCCATTAGGTCCCATGCCCCAGACAGCCCTTTCACGGCACCCTGACATCCTACCCAGACTCTCTTCCCGTGGGTTTGTTTACATTTCCCTGGGATCCCCCTCCATGTGAAAAACTAATCTGTTCAAGGATGGTAGGGACTTGTCTAATTTGCCCATCTCTGCAGGATCAGGCACCAACTATCCTCACAGATTTTAGAGACTTAGATTATTAACCATTTCAAAAAAGAGAGTGGGCACGGGATTGGCAGATGGGGGTGGGGCTCATCTGGGTCTTGGATGCCCGTGTCTTCTCCAGGAGGGTTGTCCAAGGGCTTCAGAAAGAGAGCAAGTGCTCAAGACAGAGTCTGGCTGACAGCTCCAGACTCCAGCCCGCAGGGGAGACCTGTGCCAGGGGCTGCAGCTGCACGGGTGGGCAGAAAGAGAGCGGTGATGGTGGCAATGGTGCAGTGGGGAGGACGCTGGCCCAGCAGGCACGATTCGGCTTCAGGGCCACAGCTGCAGAACTACCAAAGAGCCGGCTGTGTTTAATGTTAATCTTTTCCTCATGCTCTTCCTCCCTGTTCTGTTCGTAGTTGTTCTCTTTATATCAAAGAAGACATTTGGCATTTGTTTTTTAAGGATTGGCCAGCTTCGCTTAGCATAATCTGCTCTAATGCCATCCATTTCCCTGCAAATTCTATGATTTTGTCATTTTTTAGTGCTGTGTAATACTCCATTGTGTATAGATGCCACATTTTTTTTATCCATTCATCTATTGAAGGGCATCTAGGTTGGTTCCACAGTCTAGCTATTGTGAATTGTGCCACTATGATCATTGATGTGGCAGTGTCCCTATAGTATGCTCTTTTGGAGAGAAAGGGAGAGAGAAGGGAAAGCATATGGAAATGGTAGGAGACCCTCAATGTTACACAAAATTACATATAAGAGGTTGTGAGGGGAAAGGGGGGGAACAAGGGAGAGAATTGAACAACAGCAGATGAGGTAGAGAGGGAAGATGGGAGGGGAGGGGAGGGGGGATAGTAGGGCATAGGAAAGGTAGCAGAATACAGCAGTCACTAATAGGGCATTATGTAAAAATGTGAGTGTGTAACCGATGTGATTCTGCAATTTGTATTTGGGGTAAAAATGGGAGTTCATAACCCAATTGAGTCAAATGTATGAAAGATGATATGTCATGAGCTTTGTAATGTTTTGAACAACCAATTAAAAAAAAAAGGAAAAAAAAAAGAGCCGGCTGCACCTCCAGCTGCTGCCAGCTGCCACAGCCTCCCCCCCCCCCCCCCCCCCCCCCCGCCTTGATCCTGTCTTAGGATCAAGAAAGGAATGTCACACTCCCAACAATCAAAGGACAGTGTTTTTAATGACCTGACTCAATCTCATTAAATGAAACAACGTTTGATTGTCTGCAATCTGACCAAGGAGCAGAGACTTGTGAGATTTGTCAGAGTTTCAAATATGCAAATGGACTCTCAGAGGTAGGAATAAATCAGGTGGGATGTGAGCCAGGGCCGGCAGCCCCCCACCCACTTCTGTGTAGATCATACCCTGCCTTTCGTGTGCCTGTCCCCTGCTTCTTGCCCCAGGCACATGCAGTGTTGGAGCCCACAGCCCCCTGTCCAAAACCCTCAATTGCTGTTTCTCTGAGCATCCCACCAGCCCCATCTGCACCCTCCGGCCAAACACCTCCAAGGCCTGTTCTCAGCTCCATCCTGAGCAACACCTGGGATCTGCTTCTCCCTGGGCTCGGCTGCCCTGGGCCTGGGAAGGAATGCCACTGGATGTCTGGCATTATTTGACATGAACAGGAAGGTAAGAGAGAGAAGCTTAGGGCAAGCCATTCCCTGGATCTGGACGTTGCAACAGAGCACTCACATCTGAGTCTGGGAGATTGGTCTTCTTTTGCTTTCTGTGTCATTTGCCAGTGGACACATTCTTTCAAGGCAGAGTCCATGTCACTGTCCACCATTTGGACAGCCAAGAACCAGACTCCCTAAAGGCACAGCAAGAAACTTGGAGAACTCCCCCACACAATCCCTGCCCCACAACTGAGCTTTAAGTGACCCAGAGGTCCCCAGGAGGTGCTCCTTTAAGGAACACCCAGTTCCTCCACCACCATTCTTGAAAATGTCACTGATGAGCGATTCTCGGAGGCAAACAGAAGGCTCCTAATGTGACCTGGTAAGAAAACAATGGCATCTTTGCTATTATGGGACATACCTCCTTCTGCCAGGGTCCCAACCTTGTGCTAACAGACACTCCATGCCCCTCAGCTAAACAATTATGTCTCAGAACTTGACAAGTGTCAAAGGTGGTCTCTTTAAGAAGAGACAAATGTCAGGTGAGCTTTGCTTTGCAGGACTGTGGTGTTTGTTCAGAGAAAATTGTTCTCCAGGTAAAGGGACTAACAAGATTGGTACAGTTCCTTCCAAATCAGGAGCCTGGGGGCTCAGAGGATTAGAGCAAGGATGGAAAAGTCCTGGTTCAATGGGGCTGAGCCCAGGTGAGAATTTAGGGTTGGGTCAGGCAGAATTGGCCCATGTACCCATGGGCACAGTGACTCCAGTATCCACTGGGGGATCCCAGGGCAGCCCAGTCACCACGACATAAAGGGATGTCTGTCATCCCCGGACAGAAATCTCTACTCCCACCCTTAGGAGCAGCTACTGTACCTCTTATGCATCTCACGAGAAGATCACCCAGAAAGAGGGGTGCTTCAAATGGAGAGAAACCGATCCTGCTGCATTTCCAATCATTTATTCAATTATTCCATGAATGTTAATTAGAAATGGATAGTGCAACCGTGAGCTGGCGAGAACCAGAATCAGGGACTTCCCCCCCATCCCCAAATGCTACAGAGCACACCAGGATTCCCCTGGGACCTCAAGATTTCCAGAACTTCCCCCGCCTCCCATCTCCACCCTACAAAGGGCACATCCTGCTACCCCTGCCTGGAAGCTCACACCCCCTGCTCTCACCCTTCTCTGACATCCGGGAAAATTCTGTTAAGACTCAGTTCAATGTCCTCTGGGCAGAGGGGCCTGAGGATGCAGAGCAGAAGCGCAGCCAGTGTTTGGTCGCTGCCTACCTGGCCCTAGCTTCCTCCCCTGGACTTCCTCATCTCCAATCCCTGGAAAGCCAAATGCCAGGACAAGAGGCCCTGCCCAGTGCAGACCCTCAACTGGTCACTCACAAGAAAAGCCCTCCCTGGCCACCTCCCCTCAGTCTCCAGTTCCATTGAGCTTGTCCCCTTTTATCCTCATATCCCAGTTATTCAGTCCAAATCTCGGAGAGTCCTGCACCAGGACTGCAGTGGCCTCAGGAGGGAGCTCAGTTTGGGATGCTTCTCTTCTCTAATCCTCAGTTTTCTAGCTGTATAATGGGGGTAAACCCACTCTCCGTGGTTGTCCTGAGAGTTCGAGGAGATAGTGTGTGTAGGGGGCTCAGTGACTGAGGCAGGGTGACCAGGAAACATCAGCTTCTATTGTGGCTGGGGATTTTGCTTCCTAGGTCCAACTTATCTGGGGGACATTTTCCTCGAAAGGGGATTCTAGGCAGAGGTCTTTGAGGGATTCTGGACGGATGACCTTCACATGGTCCTTGGGATCAGTAATGCAGATCACGCCAGGCCCAACATCTCAGCTTTGGAGACAGTGGCAGGCTCAGAGCTCCAGACCAGTGGGGTGGTATGAGAAACAGGATATAGGTGACTCCCCTGGAGGTGTCCCAGACCCAAGGAACAAGTGTGTAGGCCACTGCTCACCACCAAATGGTCACCAGGCATATTCCACATGTCAGGCACTGGGGAACAACTGGGATTCAGTGGTGATCAAGACCAGAGGTGGCTCCTGCCCTTGGCACATACAGTCCCCAGGGGAGATAGAAAAGCAGTGGAGATCTGTAGCTGGGGTGGCTCTGAGAGAGGTCCCTCTCTGAAGAACAATGAAAAGGAAGGAGTCAGATGCATGCCCAGGAGTCCTAGAGGTGGGAAGGAACTGGCATATTCAGAGTCTGAAGGCAGGCCACTGTGGCTAGGATGGGGAGCACAAGGAGCTATAGATGGGCAGCCCTCAGAGGAAAGAGGGTGGCCACTCTGCAACTCTAGGGGGTGCTTGGCTTTGGGGTTGTGGAATGCCAGGTCCTGTTCTAAGCTTGGGGAAACACCAGGAGCAAGACTGGCCAGCCGAGATCCCTGGCCTTGGGGAGCTTCCCTGCTGATAGGCAGGATGTTGGGATCCTCCTTTGGGGCGGAGTGCTTAGTACTGCCACATCAGAAAAAGTTTTCAGAGCAGCTGGGAGATGACTTTCAGGCTTTGTTTCCCCCCCACCTGTTCCAGTCCATCTCCCCAGTGGCTTGGACCCTTCACAACTGGAAGTAACTCAGCACAGATATTTATTCCTGGGCTCAGGTAGCAAGTTTTTAGCTCACTGCAGCTGGAACCAATGGACTGGATGGAGCCTGAGACTTGTGATGCCAAGGTTTCCCGAATGTCCTTCCTCCCCATGTCCATCGGCCGCTTTCCACCTATATCAGCTTATGTAATGTGACCACTGGAGGCCAGGGGACCCTGAAGTGATTGTCCAGAGTGGGTGGCCACCTACAGACCTGGAAGGATCTGTGGGTTGATTTGCCCGCTTCCCCTAATCTCCATAAATGACCTTGTTTTGTAGAATGGCCATAACAAATTGCCCCAGGATAGCTGGAAACAACATAAATAGGTTCTCCCATAGTTCAGAAGGCAGAATTCAGAAATCAAGGTGCTGGAAGGACAGACATTCATCTTGGGGCTCTAAGAGAAGATCTTTTCATGCCTCTGCCAACTTCTGGCTCCTGGTAATCCTGGGCTGTAGCAACATAAGGCCAGTCTCTGCCTCTGACTTCACTTGGCCTTGTTTTTCAAATAAGGCCACATTCTGTGGTCCCAGTAAACATGAATTGGTGGCAGGTGGGGAGCATTATTCAACCAGCCATGGGCCCCAAGAAGGATGACCCTGTTGAGAGTTGATGAAAGATGCCCGCCATGTGGCATGTCTTAGATCTTTCTGGTCTTGTGAACTTCTGCACCCATGACCTTTCCTATCCTCAGTGGCTCCCTCTCTGTGCCATGTCCACATTCCCCTTGGGCCCATTTGAGGGGCCCCTGACTTTCCTAGGAGATGTGTGCAGATGATCAGCCCAGGCTCTGCCCAACCCTCCTCCCTTGGTTCTTAGTCCCCAAGTATTGGCTATAATCTGTGGTACCAGAAATCTAGAGAACACACCATCAGTTCTAAAGGACTTCTTTACAGAAAATGACATTCTTCTGCATGAATCTCAGCATCAAAACATTACTTGAATTTAAGTACATGGTATATAAGTGTTATGCTTGAATTCGGGACCCCCAAAAGACCACCAGAGACCCAAGATCGATGTAAGCAGCAAAGAGGTGTTTATTTCAAGCTAGCTTGGTCCTCCGCGCGCACACAGCAACTGGTGACGCTGAGAGGCCCCGAGCCCAGGGTTTGCAGCAGTTTTATACATTCTTTGGAGAAGGCAGGGACCCCCACATACTTCATAGCATCTCTTAGCAAATCATCACACACCGAGGGAAAATCAAATAACAACTCTAAAACATGATTAGCACATTCACTGGCGGGAACAAGTTGGGTAGGGGTGATTGGTTACTACAAGAGGGGGATTCATTTGAACTGATTGGCTTAACTCATGAGGGGTGTACGTGCTGAACTACGTGGTTTCCCAACACGTTATCAACCACCATAAACTACTGGGAGGGTCATCTGGCATCCCAGGTATTTCCCTGTCTCATGCTGATTGGTGGCTGCTAGGGGGCTGCTATGGATCCCCACCTAGCCTGACTGAGTCAGGGACACCTGGCGCAGCAGATCTCTCCTGTTATTTGTAGATAAACCACTTAGCAGGGTGGGAATGTGCCTAGGAGTGCTCTGTGGGTCTTTCCAAGGACAAAGGTCATGTCCCTTCCTTGGACAGGCTTTGCTCTGAGGTAGAGGCTGCTTTTTCATAAGCTCAGTCCTGTGTTGACCTGAGCTGGTGAAGGGTCGGGCTGCCCAGTGCCTCTCCAGGGAATGGTGCCCAGCACCCTGCCTGGTTCTGGGATCCCAGGGCCTGAGTTTCAGGCCCAGCGAGGCTGCTAGTTCCCTGTGCATCTGAGGCTCCTTCGCCCTCTGGACCTTAGTTTACTCATCCCTGGAGGTGTGGAGGGTCAGATGGTCTTTAAGGATCCTTCCCTCCCGGGTGTCCTGTGTCTAAAGTCCTGCTGTCAGGAAGTGGTGGGGGTCTTCCAGGTTGGAATGACCTGCAGAGCTCTAGGGAGGGCTACTCCCCTCCTGACACATCCCTCTGAGCCAACACCTGATGCTCACTGTCCCACTGAGGACTTCCTGTGTTGGCCCCAAGGGTTTCTGGAATGAGCCTGTGCTCGGCCAGCCTTCTAGAGCATCAGAGGAACAGATCTTGGCTCCCTGAGACTAAGTTGGAAAGAGGGACGTCCTCGTTAAAATCTGTCTAACTCGTGACAGAACAGGAAGCATAAGCCAGGGTCAGCCTTGATGGAAGGTGAGAAAGAACGTTTCATCAGAGGCACCTGAGAGCAGAAGGACTCTCCCTGTGGCTGGGGGGCAAGTGGGGTGTAGGACCAAGAAAGTATCTAATGAATGGCAGAAAGTGGGGAGCTCCGTGGAGGGTGCCTGCCATGTGGCTGCACTGCAGCACTTACACAGGGTTTCACCAGGTCCCTCTTGCTCCAAACACACGTGCCACCTCACACCCAGAAGCAGAGGGGGAGACAGGTCTTTGGACAGGATTGGGGGAGTGACTGGCCCCCTGTGGACTGGCATTTTTAGCCACATGGGGGAATTCCTCAATGCTGCTAAATGGCCCTACATTAATTGATGTGATTAATCTAGCATTGGCTGAGAGAACAGCTATCACCACCGATATTCTAGAGTGCCCCTGGGAACATCCCTGTGGACCTCTTAATGTTCCTGGGATCCATTTTTACCTCTGTGAAGTAGGTGCTACGATGGGGCCAGGCCCTGGGACTGAGCCCAGAGGAATGTACAGCTCTGGTCACAGGAATGGGCAGAAGGTGGTGGGATGCCTAGCCCCAGACTGGCTGTTCTTTAGCTTCACATCAGCACCAAGTATCCTGGGTAAATGAATCCTCAGAGCTTCACCTGGAGAAAACCCAGGACCTCCAGGATCCCCCAGAGCAGTCCTCATTAATAGGACAGCTGCCCAAAGGGCAGCCCAGGCCTAAGAGTCCCCTGACCTCTATGCAGGACCTTCCAGGGGAAAAGAGAAGAGAACTAATGGGAAATAGCAAGATATTTTGTTTATGTATATATGTTTCAGTTAGAGTTAGCCGTATGTTTCGTCTGATAATATTTCAGTCATTTCAAAAACTACCACAGAAGTGACTTATACACAGACAGAAAAGCATGTGACTCAGTGAGGAGCACTCCCAGCTGACCACTACCCCAGTGAAATAGAACATGCCAGACACCCTCCCTCCTGCCCTTCTACCTCCCAGCATAGCATGATGATTTTCCTGCCTTTCTAATACCTCAGAGTAATTTTGCCTGTTTTAGGAACTTCATATCAGTGAAATCGACTGCCTTTTACGTCTAGCTGCTTGCTCAAAACTGCCTGCGAGAGTTGTCTCTTGTTAACTTCATCTATAGATCTCTTCCTTCTCATCATGATAATATTCCTTTGGAAGAACATGCCACGGTTGATACACCTAAAGTTGTTTCCAGTTTGGGGAAATTATAAATAATGCTCCTATGAATGTTCCTGTGCAGTTCTTTAATATGCATTTTCTTTGTGAAATACATCTTTGTGTAAAATTGCCAGTCAAGAGTATAACAAAATATTCATTCCTAGTCTTAAACATGCTCCTGTTGCTAGAGGGGAGAATTAACTGTGGCGGGCAGGGGTTGGGATAGGGAGTGTTTTAGTCAGGTTTTTGTTGCTGTTACTAAAAGACCAACCAGAATAACTATAAAGGAGGAACAGTTTATTTGGGGGCTCAAGTTTTCAGAGGTCTCTATCCATACCAGGCCCACTCGCTTCCTCAGGGCCGGAGGTGAAGCAGAACATCATAGTGGAAGAATGTGATGGAGGGAAATGGAGGGGAGACTCCACTAGCCAGATACAAACTATGTACCTCAATGCCTCACAAACCCAATGACCCACTTCCTCTAGCCACACCCTACTGGCCGTCACTTACCACTCAGTTAATCCCTTCATGGATTAAGGATCTCACTTCTCCTCTAAACCTTCTTGCATTGTCTCACACATGAGCTTTTGGGTGACACTTCATATCCAGACCATAACTGGGAGGGCTGGCTTCTGGCCACAAGGCACCTGTCAGAGTCAGCTAGGGATACAGCCTTGAGGAGTAGTGACTATTCCCTCCACCACAGCCTTTGGTTCTGGGTGTTCCTACAGGCCCCTCCTGCCTTTGGGCCAGAGTCACTCTCCAGGAATCTGTGTCACTGAGCTAAGGGATCCTGAGCCAAAGGAAAGATATAGAACAGCAACCAGGAGGGAAGTCAGAGACAGACAGACTTTCCAGGTGCCTTAAATTCCCAGTCTTTGGACAGCTACCTGCTCAGAGGAGCCACCTGCTGCACCCCTCTCCACCCTCCTCTGGGGCCCCCAGCCAGCAGGGACCTGAGGGGCAGAGCTGCCAGCACCTCTATGGCTCCCACCTTGGGGGACGGGATTACCCTCCTGGAGAAACATGCAGACCCCACTTAAAGGGGATATGTGGTTTCCTGTCTGTTCACTTAAATTATGTTTAGTATAATGTTAGTTAAATATGCACAAGCATAAAACTAGGTACATGTGCCTTATGCGTAGTGCTCTATTACAACCATAAAGCTAAAACAAATTTATAAATGAAATAAAAACAAAGTACAAAGCCAATAAACTTCAAATTAACAACATTAATTTAATGGGACAAATGATATTGTTTTCCTGAAATTAAATCAGTGCTCACAGCACGACTCTGGGGCAGGCTGCGGCAGGTCTCTGGTGTTTTCTGCAACTGAACCACATGCAGGGGGGCTACTCAGCCCTTCCACCACTTCTTCTCCATTCAGAAACCTTCTTCCTGCACTCCCCTTTTTGTAAAAGGGAGGTGTAATAAGATTTGTTGTGAGAATTAACTCCATGGATACATGTATCACCTCCTGGATGCCACCTGTGTGGTCAGAAGAACACCACACGTGGGCTCAGGCTCTGCTATTGACATCTCAAAATTCTGAATAATTTTTTAACGATGGGTTCCACAATTTCACATTGCCCTGCACAGTGCAAATTGTGTAGCAGGTCCTATCAATGCATAGCACAGAGTCATGTACACAGTTGACACTCAATAATTGTTAGCAGCCATTACCGGTACCCTGTCCTTGTTACCAAGCACGGTTTTTCTTTGTGATGTTTTCCTCCACAGACAGTTTAATCTTCCTATTATTTAACAGAGGTTGGAGAGGCCACCTCATGTGTGTAATTGTATTTGACTAATTCTCGGAGGCGGGTGTGTGCTCTGGAGCGAGGACTGTGTGTGGAGGAAGGATTAGCATGTGGGGTCACATGGGCAGGGTGTGCAACCTACCCCACCCTCTTCCCCCAGGCTTCTGCCCCAAGTTATTCTATCACTCTTATCGTAATGGATGAAAAATGGGTCCAGATGGAATGCTACTATTTTCTGGAAACCACTTAAGTAGATGGCCGGAGTTTAAGTTAACAGGTTATGGAGTTGAAGACACCTTAATGGATTAGAAGCTCATGCGGAGTTGCTAATTTAATTTCCCTTTTTATTGCTGTTCTCTTACAAAACAGCACAGATAGCCCTTTTCTGAGGGTGAGATATTAACAACCAGAACATTCTGCAAGAGCAAAGAAGGGCATTGAGATTTCACAAGGTCTCTTTATTTGTCCCTGACTTCTCAAGCTCCTCAGCTGGACCAGACAGAAGATAGACCCAAGGGATTAACTGCTCAAAGTTCTAGAAAATGGAAACTGCCTCTGGCTGCTGTCACCAGACTCAAGTAACAACTGTCTGCCCAGAGTGCATGTCTGCAAACAACTCCATCATCCCTTGGCCATGGTGAGGGGTTTGCCAAAGAAAGTTAATATCCCAAGCATCCTTGGAGAGTACATCTTTCCTCCTGGGGCACAGCAGGATAAAGAGTAAGCCTCCCTGAGCTCAGGAATCCCACTCTCAGGGCTGGACTTCTGGCAGAGAGGCAGAAGGGACCTTCTTGGACTGGGAATGACAGGCAGATAAGGACCCCTCCTGGTTAGCATCGGTTTTTAACTCTGGAGTGGATTCCTCCTTTCCCTGCTGGCTACTCAAAGACCTGTGCACAAGGACACAAGGTCACCTGCAACTCTGTGGCTGTTTCTTCTGCCAGTCACCCCTTCTTGGGCCTTCAGGGTTCCTGCCACCTCAGGGTGAGATGAGTCTCAGAAGTCATCCATCAGGGGCCAGCTCTGTGTAAGACACACACCAAGAGCAGGGCCACCAGAGTCTGCAGGCAAATGTCCCAGGTGATGCTGGCCCCAGCTGCTCCCTTCTCAATCAAGAAGTGCTATGGATCCAGATGAATCCCCCAGGCCTGAGGCCTCAGGATGTATCTCCAGTCCAATTCTAGAGCCCGTGTTTGTCCTATTATCCCCAACCGCAAATGTCTACATAGCTACATGCGGCTATTGAGCACCCAAAATCCAGCCAGTCCAAACTAAGGTGGGGCCACAAGCATAAAATACGCAGCAGATGTTGAAGCCTTATGTGGAAAAGAGTAAAATGTTTCATTAGCTAACTTTTACATTGATCACATATTTAAATGATAACATTTAAACATAGAGAGTTAAATAAGGTTTATTATTAAAATTTAGCATCAACTGTTTCTTCCTACTGTGTTGGGTAACTGCCAGGAAATGTAAATTAGATAGATGGTTTTGCATCCCATTTCCAGGAACAACACTTCTCCATAGAAGACAGAGGAAATGTCTCAAAAGTCAACCAGAAGGTCAGGATTGTGACGAGGGGCAAGGGGACTAAACTCTGTCCTAGCAGGTGCTTCCTGAACTGTGGCTCTCCATGGCCTCCTCTCCACGCTCCTGAAGAGGGAGACAGAGGGGATGGGAACCCCTGGCAAGAAGCCCCCAAAGGGGGTACTTAAAAGCTGTACTAGGATGAATACTGTCAGGATCAGAAAGTTAAACTACATTTTCAGGGGCACCTGAGATTTATAAGCACTAACAGATGGTTCAGATCCTCACATTCTCTTTTGAGTCCCAGTATAAAATCCAGAGACGCAGTCGGAGACCTGTGGCCCCGTCAATGCCAGCAGACACTTGCACTGTCTCCTTCAGGGCTAACGCAGAACGCTCGTTTACAGACTAATAAAATCGGAAGAGTTATTATTCCTCTAAACCGCAGACATATCTGGGGTACCCACTTAACGATGCCCATAGAATAAATTACTTTTGGATGACACTTTTTAATTGAATTGAACTAACAGCTTAGTAATATGTTGCAATGAGAAGAATATTAGGATGATTAAAAGATCTGAAAACTCTTGCGAAATTAAATGATTAAACATAATGCTGAGTAAATGAACAAGCCTATGTATATTAATCAGTCATGGGCCTCCACACATGGCGGTGTCGCTAACCACGCATCACGGCCCCATACACACAACTTCCTGCTCCCAGGGCGCCCCCTCTCCATTGTACCCTCCTTACTGCCACTCTAAGCAAGTGGCTTTTTCCGCAGATCAACAATACCCTAGCACTTTAAGGAGTGTGAGTGTTCCCTGAGCCGTTGCCTCTATTCAAGCACTCGTGCCTGTGGCTTCAACACTTAGCTGGGTAGTTAATTCCCAGTCCTTGTTTTTAACTGAAATGAAACTTTAAGAGGAAAAATTAGAATTCTGGCTTTCATTGTAACCATAGAATTGACATTCCTGGTGGAGTCTATCACCACTCATGCTCCGCGTCCCCCGCAATGTCTCGTTTCCCCTTAACCAACTCAGCTCAGTGTGTCTTCATTTTTGCAGAACTCAGTCCAGCAGTGGTCTTAGGAAGCCTGGGAGCGGGGTGTTGGGAGCAGGTCTAGAATCTAAAGCCCTCATGGCCACAGCTGGCTGTTGACCAGAGAAAAAGGCAGCTCCAGAGAGCATCATGGGAGGGCTACCCCTGAGTCCTTCCCTCCCCACCAACCATTGACACTGGCTGCACCAGCAAGCACCAAGCAGGTGCCTTTTGTATGACCTAGAAAACTGATTAACTTCCTTACGCAGCTCATCCCCCACCTGCCCAGAGATAACACATGTAGTTTCTTTTCTGATCTTATAAATCTTTCATGCCCAAGTGGCAGTCATAATTAGTTGCATAAAAATTCAGGTTATGATTCAGTCTGTTAGTAGGAAGCGTGAAAACAGTGAAAGTTTTGTTTCACTCGCTAATAAAAACTCTCAAGGTCTCTGTTACAGAGAACAGAAGGGACTTTGTATCTCATTAAGGATAAAATTCAATTCAGAGCAGAATCTTACTTGCTGGACTTGATGCTGAGTACAGTTTTTTGTTTTTTTTTAAGCCACTCTGGCAGGACATTTAGAACAGGTCTGTGCTCACCCCACCCTGGGCTGCCCTGGTGGCCTGCTCCGGCCACCTTCCTGGGCTGAGTTTGGTATTTCCTAAACCCATGCTGCAAAAAACCTGGCTGAGGCATCTTCTCAAATGAAAGATCCCCCCAACCAAAGTGCCTTTTGTAGCACATCACATTGGAACAAAACACAGTGGAATTCCACTAAGCCAATGGCTCCTGGGGAATAAGTCAGCTTCCTAAAAAGCTCCAGATAAAGCATTGCCATTGTCTCAGTGGTTCAGTGTGATCACCTACCAGAACACTAGCTTCATCTTCCCCAATTTGGCAAATTCAGAGCCATAGAAAGGAATTGCATTTCCCACAGTTGCCAAGGAAACTAAGAGTGCTCTTGTAGGTTAACAAGTGTTGAGAGGGCATCCTCACTTCGAAGCCACTGTCCCTCTATCTGACTCAAACCAGGCCTGGAAGCCAAGCTCATGAAGCAACCCTAACTTGACCCTAAGTTAGCTTGGACAATCCCCTCAGAGAAACAGCTGTTTGAGCTCTGAGCAAGGAAGTAAGTGTTTGCAAGAGGCTGCCCATCCCGAAGATTTGACCCGTGTGAACTATTAATCCCTTCTTTCCATATGGCCCCGCTGGTCATGCCCATCGTGTTAGTCAGGTTTCTGTCATGATGACAAAATACCTGAGAAAAATCAACTTAAAGGGATGAAAGGTTTATTTTGGGCTTGCATTTTTCCAGAGGCTTTAGTCTATGGTCACTTGGCCCTGTCACAGTGGGCCCATAGAGGCACATGGTGAAAACACATGACGGAAGAAACCTGTTTATCTCATGCTGGCCAAGAAACAAAGAGAGAGGAAGGGACAGGGGTCCCAATATGCCCTCCTATGACCCAACTTCCTCACACAAGGCCCCACTTCCTGTGGGTTCCACTACTGCCAACAATGCCACGGGCTGGCAACCAAGCCTTCAACACAGGGTCCTTTGGGAGATTTTAAGATAGAAACCGTTAAAGCTACTCAACCCTAGATCCAGCAATTCAAGTGGTTCTGGGACTTAGGTTAATAGGGAGGAGGGCTGGATACAGATTGCAAGGCAGGGGAGTATGGGGTGGGGGTGGCCCTACCTCACAGATTCCCAGCTCCCTCCCAACTTGTCCCCTGAAACACCAGAGTCAGACCCTCACCTCAACAGATTTCATTCCTCACTTTTCTCCAGGGAAGAAGTGCTGAAAACATTAATTTGTCAAAACTCTGAAAGCCAACAGGCCTGAGCCAACCAGGAGAGAAGCAATCAAGACTTTGTCATCAGAGGAGGTAGACAGCCCCAGTGTCCTATCAACTTTAGTCCAGAATGTATTCCACCATTATCGTAGCTATGCCCTTCAGCCGCCACACCGGTTCAGGAATGGAGCGCTAATACATTCTGTGGCACAGTCTCTTTATGGGAGGACGGGATCCCGGTGCCCCTTGATAGAGAGAGAATAATGGCATCATGCAACAGAACATTTTTGAAATGCTAATGCACGCTCCCCGCAACTTAATTTTATTTTTTTCTTATTGGCTTTTTTATATGACATTTCACAGGCCTGTAGCCTCAATAGCTAGATCGGCATCATAAAAATGACAACACGGTGATTTAAAGAGGAGAGTCCATCAGAGCGAAATGGAGGGTGTACTTCAAAGTATCAGTTTAGCACCTCTTACCTGGGGTCAATGTTCATTTTCAATACATCATTAAAACGTCCTGTTAAATCATCCCGAGAGCGGCTGTGTTCTTCTTCCCAGCTCCATGTTGGATTATGGAGATAATGAGGCGGAACCTTGCAGGAAGGGCCATGGTAGGCTCACACATTTTATTGAGTTAGGGGCTACCAGGGAAGGTTGACCTAAATTAAAAACCCGGAGAGGGAGGGAGATAGAGAAGAAGAGCAGGTCTCTGAGCTTGGAGGATTCCATTCAGAAGTTGCTAGTCAGTGATAGATGCCAGCAAATTCCACGGCTTCTCTCTGTCAGCTTTACAAGCTCAGTATTCACCGAACCAATATCAATAAAAGTCCAAGACACAGTCACGCTGCAGCCAGCAGCCTAGTGAAATAAGGGAGGACGCACTAAGAATTCTCCAACTTCCAAGTCAGATCAAGGCAAATAGGATTAACAGGTCCACAGACCTCAGATGGGAGCAGGGAAAGGGGGTTGGACCAGAACATTGAGCAGAACACAAACAAGCACAAGTTTTATTTTCTTTGTTTGTTTGTTTATTTGTTTGTTTTTGCAGTGCTGGGGATGAAACCTGGGGCCTCCTGCATGCTAGGCAATTGCTCTACCACTGAGATGCAAGCCAATCGAGCCCTAATAACATGAAATTGTTTTTTATGAGAGTATTATAATTGTACACAGTAGTTGGGGTCATTTTGACAAAATCATACATAGCCCTTGATTTTACTCCATTTTAGTCCCTGTTTCCCCATCTCTGATTTCCCTCCCCTCCTCCCTCTCCCATTCTCCTTCCTCTGCTCTATTGATCTTCCTTTCACTAGTTTACTTTTTATTGGTGCTTTCTACATACACATAAAGGTTGAACTCACTATGGTATATTTATATATACCATATATATATGCACATGGCATAATTTTGTTAAATTCCTTCTACATTTCCTCTTTTCCATCTCTACTCCCTATCTCTCAATCTCCTTCTTCTACATCACTGATCTTCCCTTCTTTATGACATCCTATCCCTTCTCTTTTTTCCCTTATTTTGCTCTAGCTTCCTCAAATGAGAGAAAACATTCAACCCTTGATTTTCTGAGTGTGGCTTATTTCATTTACCATGATGTTCTCCATTTCCATCCATTTACCTTCAATGCCATGAAGCATTTCATTCTTCACAGCCGAGTAAAAGTCTGTTGTGTACATGTACCACATTCATGTGTGTGTGTGTGTGTGTGTGTGTGGTGCTGGGGATTGAACCCAGGGCCTTGTGCATGCGAGGCAAACACTCTACCAACTGAGCTATATCCCCAGCCCAATATACCACATTTTCTTAATTCATTCATATATTGATGGGCATCACAATAATTTGGCTATTGTGAATTGTGCTGCTATAAACACTGATGTGGCTGTGTCACTACAGTATGCTGACTTTGATTATTTCAGAAAAATACCAAGGAGGGCAGAGCTGGGTAGTTCCAGCTGGGTAGTTCACTTGGTAGTTCCATTCCTTGTTTTTTGAGAAATAGCCATATTTCTTTCCAGAGTAGTTGTACTAGTTTGCACTCCCATCAACAATGTATGAGTGTACCTTTTCCCCTACATTCTCACCAGCATTTATTATTATTTGTATTTTCTGACAGAAATGAGATGAAATCGGGTAGTTTTTATTTGCATTTCCCTAATTGCTAAAGATGTTGAACATTTTTTCCTATATTTGTTAGCCATTTGAGTTTCTTCTCTTGAGAAATGTCTGTTTAGTTCTTTTGTCCCTTTATTGATTGGGTTATTTAGGTTTGGGGTGTTAAGCTTTCTGAGTTCTTTATATATTCTGGATATTAATCCCTCTCAGAGGAATAGCTGGCAAATTTTCTCCTATTCTGTAGGTTTTCTTTTCATACTCTTAATTGTTTCCTTTGCTATGCAGAAGGTTTTTCATTTGATGGCATCCCACTTATTGTTTCTTAGTTTTATTTCTTGAACTACAGGGGTCTTGTTAAGAAGTCAGTGCTTCTACCAATATGATGGAGTGTTGACCCAATGTCTTCTTCTAGAAATTGCAAAGTTTCTGCCTAATTCCTAAGTTTTTGATTCACTTTGATGTGAATTTTGTGCAGGAAGAGAGAGAGGAATCTAGTTTCATTCTTCTACATATAGACATCCAGTTTTCCCAACACCATTTGTTTAAAAGGCTGTCTTTTTTCCAACATATATTTTTGGTAACTTTGCCAAGTATCAGATGACTATAAGGATGTGGATTTGTCTCTGTGTCTTCTATTCTATTCTATTGGTCTTTTGATGCCAATGCGATGCACTTTTTATTACTATAGCTTTGTAGTATAATTTGAGATCAGGTTTTATGATGCCTCTGACATTGCTCTTCTTAGTCAAGATATAATTTGTCTATTCTGGGTCTCTTATTCTTCCAAATGAATTTTAGGATTTTTTTCTAGTTCGGTGAAGAATGTCATTGGTAGTTTTATGTGGATTGCATTGAATCTGTATATTGATTTTGATAGAATGGCCATTTTGACAATATTAATTCTGCCTATCTATGGAGGGTCTTTTCATCTTCTAAAGTGTTCTTCAATTTTTATTCAGTGTTCTATAATTTTCATTGTAGAGATCTTTTATCTCTTTGATTAGATTAATTCTCAAAGTTTTTTTTTCCCCTGACTGTGAATGGGATAGTTTTCCTGATTTCTTTCTCAACAAAATCACAGAGTATAGGAAAGCTATTGACTTATGACTGCTGACCTTTATCTTTCTACTTTGCTGAATTCATTTCTCAACTCTAGAAGTCTTCTGGCAAAGTTTTTTGGGTCTTCTAGACATAGGATCATGTTATCAGCAAAACAGGGATAGTTTGACTTCTTTTTTTCCTATTTGTATCCATTTAATTTCCTTCTCTTACCTAATTGCTCTAACTAGAGTTACAAGAACCGTGTTGAATAGGAGTGGTAAGAGTCGACATCCTTGTCTTGTTCCTAATTTTAGAGGAAATGCTTTCACTTTTCCTCCATTCAGTAAGATGTTGGCCTTGTTTTGTCATAAATAGCTTTTATAATGTTGAGGTAACCTCCTTCTATCTCTAGTTTCTCTAGCATTTTTAATATGAATGGGTGCTGGACTTTATCAAAGGCCTTTTCTGTGTTTTTTGAGAGGTCATGTTTTTCTATTTAATGTGGTGAATTACATTTACCAATTTGTTCATGTTGAACCAACCTCACATCCCTGGGATGAAACCCACTTGACATGGTGTATTATTTTCTATGTGTTTTTAATGTAGCTTGCTAATATTTTTATAAGGATTTTTGCATCTGTACTATCAGGGATCTTGGTTTATAGTTTTCTTTCCTTGATATGTGTTTTCCTGGTTTGGATATCAGGGTTATACTGGCTTCCTAGAATGTGGTTAAGATGTTCCCTCTCTTTCCAATTCATAGAATCATTTGAGAAAGACTAGTTTTAGTTCTTCTTTAAAGGTGTTATAGAACTCAGATGAAAATCCCTTGATCTTTTTTTAGAAGACATTTAATTGGTGTTTCAATTTCATTAATTGATATTGTTCTGTTTAGGTTTTCTATATCTTCCTAGTTCAATCTGAGATGGTCATATGTGTATAGAAATTAATCTATATCTTCTAGATTTCCAGCTTATTGGAGTATAAATTTTCAAAATGGTTTCTAATGATCCTCTGGATTTCAGAAGTATGACGTCACATTTTGCATCTCTAATTTTGTTTATTTAGGTCTCTTCCCTCTTTCTTTTTGTTAATTTGGGTAAGGGTTTATCAATCTTATTTATCTTCTCAAAGAACCAATTCTTTGTTGCATTGATCCTGTAGAGTATTTTATTTTTTATTCCAGATTTCATTAATTTCAGCTTTGATCTTAATAATTTCTTTTCTTGAACTGATTTTGGAATTAGTTCATTCCTTTTCTAAGACCTCAAGGTAGAACATAGCTTATTTATTTGGGATCTTTCTATTTTTTTAATGTAGGCACTCAATGCTATAAATTTTCATCTTAGAGTGCTTTCAAACTGTCCCAGAGATTTGGCATGTTGTATCTCTGTTCTTATTTGTTTCTAAGAAATTCTTGATTTCTTTTCCCATTTGTTCTTTGATCTATTCTTCATTTAAAAGAGTATTATTCAATATCCATGTGTTTATGTGGTTTCTATTATTTTTCTTGCTGTTAATTTCTAGTTTCATTCTATTGTGATCTGATAGGGTGCATGGAATTATATCAATATTTTTGTATTTACTAAGACTTATATTGTGACCTAGAATATGGTCTATTTTGGAAAAGGTACCATGAACTTCTGAGAAGAAAGTAAATTCAGCTGTTTGGGGGTGAAATATTCTGTAGATGTCCCTTAGGTCCATTTGATTTATAGTATTTTTCAGGTCAAAAATCTCTTTATTAATTTTATGTTGGATAATATGTCTATTGGTGATAAGATTTATTGAAATCACTGGGTATTATTGTATGGGGTCTATTTGGGATGTAATGTCAAGACATATTTTTTAGATAAGTAAGGTACATTTGGGGCATATGTATTTACTATCATTATATCTTCTTTTTGGATTGTTCCTTTTACCAGTATGCAACAGACTTCATTGTCTCTTATGATTAATTTTTGCTTGAAATCTGCTTTATCAGATATGAGACTATCTACTTCCACTTGTTTTTGGACTCCATTTGCATGAAATTTTTTTCTCATCCTTTTACTTTCAACCTATGACTGTCTTTGTCTATGAGATAAATCTCTTGCAAATAGCATATGGTTGGATCTTACTCTTCAATCCATTCTGCTAATCTATGTCTTTTACTTGAGAGTTGATACTGTTTACATTCATTGTAATTATGAATATGTGCCTGTTGTTTCCTGCCATTTTAGTTTGTTTGTTATATTTAATTCTGTCTTAATTTTAATTTAGTTGGCTGCTCTTCTAATGATTTTCAGCTATTTGGGAGCTTTGGGGTTTGTTTTTGGATAACTTTGTGTGCAGTATATCTTCAAGTATTTTTTCTTTGTAGTGCTACCTTACTGGTCATGGATTCTTTCAGTTAATCCTTATCATGGAACATTTTTATTTCTTAGTCAATTTTAAAAGATTGCTTTGCTGGATATTACAATCTTAAACTGGCAATCATTTTCTTTTAGAGCTTGTAATATCTCATTCCAAACCCTTCTTAATTTTTAGGGTCTGAGTTGAGAAGCCAAAAGTGAGTCTTATAGGTTTGCTTCTAAATATGACCTGACATCTTTCTTTTGCAGCTTTTAATATTCTTTCCTTATTTCCTATGTTAGGGTTTTGATTATGATGTGTCTTGGAGAGGTTCTGTTCTGATATTGTCTATTTGGTGTTCTATATTCTTCCTGTATGTGGATGTCTATCTTATTTCTAATATAGGGACATTATTCAGTTGCTCTCATGAAGATGTTCTTAATGCCTTTAATATGTATCTCTGTGTTCTCTTCTATCCCAATGACTTCCATGTTTGTTCTCTTGATGCTATCCCAAAGTTCTTACATATTCTGATTATAATCTTTTCTTTTTTTCCCCCTTTATTGCATACTGAGTATTCTAATTCATATTCACTGTCTTCAAGACCTGAAATTCTGTCTTCAAGGTCTAAAGTTCTATTTTTTACACAATCTAATCTGTTTGGTGATGCTTTGAAGTGAATTTTTAATTTGATTCATCGTATCTTCCATTTCCAGGAGTTCTAATTGGTTTCTTTTTAGTGTCTCTATTTCTTTATCAAAATGGTCTTCCATCTTCTGTATTTGCTTTCTTAATTCATTTCTTAGCTCTTTTTTTAGTTCACTGAACATTGTAATAATCAGTTTTTTATAGTCTTTCTCCAGAATCTCATCCACTTCCATATCAGTAAGACCCAGGGGATTGTGAATTTTGTAGAGAAATTTGTTTGCCTGTTCCTTTGTGGTTTTTTTAAGACATGCATCAACTGAGATGTATTCCCCTTTCTATTTATACACATGTCCTTTTGTGTGTATTATTCTTTTTTAGATCTGGGACATCTCTCCATAGGTGTGACCTAAGGGCCCTCTTTGATTATTCTTCCTTGGGGCATGACTGTTGATTGGATATTTTTTCTCCCCATTCAAAATGATGAAGTAATGTTGAGGCTCAGATGGGGCTAGATTTACTGTGGGGTGAAATTTGCTGTTACTGGACTGAGTTGTTAAGTATTGTTTGGCAGCAGGATCTCTATTCTGTGAAATTGAAGTGTCCCAGTCACTTTGCAGTCTCTTAGAGGATGGGAGATGGGATCCAAGAATAGCACTAATGTTAGCAACAGATGTAGGGCCTTAAGATAAGTGTCCGGGAGGGCTAGGGTTGTGGCTCAGTAGTGTAATACTCGGCTAGCACATGCGAGGCCCTGGGTTCGATCCTCAACACCACATAAAGATAAATAAAATAAAGGTATTATGTCCATCTACAACTAAAAATAAATATTTTTTTAAATTATAAAAAAAAAGATAAATGTCTGGTGTCTACTTTGACATCCATAGTACTAATTGCCACCTGTATAGGAATGATGGGGTCAGCATTTAACATCAGTACCAACAATAAAAGAACATTAACTAGATCAGGCATTAAAGAGCAGATGTCTTCTATGTCATCCACTATATTAATAATCACAACAAAATGAATGGGATAGGAGTTACATAAACCATATAGTTCTATCAGATAGTGGGATTACAGTTTCTTTAAGTGAAGAAAATTAGCATAGGAAAGCAAGAGAAAGTTTTAAATATTTAAAAAGTGAATAGAGGAGAGGCAGGAGATAAGTATCAGATGATGGTTATAAAGTAGGAGAAATAAAAAATAATCAAAAGTAATAAAAAAGCAAAAGAGGAAATAGGAAATGTGGTTATTAGTGAGGGAAAAGAGTGAAGAAGGGACAATAAGAGGAGCAAAAACCAAGGTACAAACCAAAAAATATAAGATCAAAACAGTAATTTTACCCCAGTTAAGTCAAACCAAGGCTAAATAATAAATTGGTAAAGAAGAAAGTAATTGAAATAAAAGACAATTATATAAATATATAATAAACATAATTTATGTTATATAAAAATTATGTACAAAACATATAATTCATATATCATATAATTATATATGATATATATATATATATATATATATATATATATATATATATATATATAACTTTTACATAAATTTTGAACTATTTACACAGTGAGAACACCCACTCATATGCACAGAAATCTCACAGGATGGAGAAAAGTAAAAAAGAATAAATGCAATGAAATGGAACTTGAAAATTTGAAAAACTAGAGTAAAAAATGGGGGGAATAGAGAAAAAAATAAAAATTATTTTTTGTGTATCTGTGGTGCTAGGGATTGAACCCATGGCCTTGTGCATTCAAGGGAAGCACTCTACTAACTGAGCTATATCCCCAGCCCAAAAATTCTTAATGAGAAAGGGATTGTTTCTACTGAGGCAGTCAAAACTGTTGGCAAGGGTGAATTTTCATTATTTTTGTTTATATTTGGTTCTTGGCCAAGGGCCAGGGGTTGTGAAGTTTAGCTCCTTTGTGTTCCTCACCTAGCTGGTTATAGTAGCCCTTAGCATCCCATCTTCTGGTATAGGATGGGATAGACTGGGAGTGCTGACAAACCACGTACCCCTGTAGTGGGGGTGGTGCCGAGTTCTAAACTGGAAGTTCAACAGGGATTGAGTCTTGGCTGTCCTTTGGAACTCTGTCAGCAGTGGATGCTTATCTCTGCTGGGTGTCTGGGTCTTAGGGGCCTCACATAAATTCCATATTTAAGGTGTAGGGTTTAAACCTCCACTGATTTCACATTCACTGCTATGGATTTGAATTACCCAGGAGCAGACCTGGAATGCAGATGCTCCTGTCCCGTAGTTAACTGGAGTCTTCCCAATAGCTCTTACAGGATGCCAGCAACAGAGGGAGCTCTCTCTCCTTGGTTTCCAGAGCCAGGATGCTCTCTCTCTTTGCACCTATTTCAGTCACACTGGTTCAGGGCACTCTGGGGCCCATAATTGGTGACTGCTGGGTCCCTGGCACCTTCCTTTATGAGTTCACAATCTCCTGCCTCTGCTCCCTGTCTCAGAGTGCTTATAAATGGTTCCTGCAACAGCCACCCCAGTACCCGCCAAATTATCCGCCCCAGGATGGCACAATTTTGGTTGCTTTTCACTCAACAACTTGCCCCACCAACTCTGGGTCCATTAAGATCAGCTTCCCTCTCTATTCCACGGGTTTCCCCAAGCCAAAAATTTCCCCCTGCGTTTTCCTCTCTCTGTGCTGACGCATCCCCTCCCCTCAGCAGCCTCAAGCTGGTGCATCTCTAATGTATTATTCCTCATGTTATGTTCGAAGTTTCCAACTTTCTGTGTCTTTATGGTTTCTTTTACTGTCTAGTATTCAATTTCAGTGAGTTCTCTTGGATCCCCACCTCACTGAGGAGCAGTCTTCCTGGTGCTAAGGAACTGCTGGGAAATACACCCCTCCCCTAAACCATCACCTTCTCCCCTCAGAAGCATGAATTTTTAAGAACTCATCCCCACTGTCCCTTCTGGTCACTATGAAAACCTGAAATAGCAATGAGAGTCCCTGAGGGCTTTCTTTTCATTTTGAAATAATATCTTTTGTTTCAAAGCAATAAGTGCTAATATTGTACAACTGCACATAAACCCTGCTGCACCCTCCCCTTGTATTTTCAAGCTTGAGGGATAACCACCATTGACAGTTTGCTTGGACCCAGCCAGGCTTTCTTTCCTACATGTATAAACACCCACCCAGGTATCATTGTTTAGACCTTGGATCAGACTCCACTTGCTGTTTTATAAGTTGTTTTTCTCATTTAACCGTGTAACTAGTCAGTACAGAGAGATGGACCTCATTCTTTCCAATAGCTGTATGACATTTTATTTGAGACCAAAACATAATATATGTAACCCACTCCTTGATGATGGGCTCTCTGGTTGTTCTTAGTTTTTCTCCACCACAAATAATGCTGCAGTTAGTGTCATCGGCCAAAGACATCTTTGCCCATTTGTTCAACTCTACCGTCAACAAAATCACAAGAGGCTTCCTGAAGGAGCTGATTTTGCAGGTACCTAGCAACTCCTCCATAAGTGACAGGTTCTTGTCTCTCTGTCTTATGGTTTGCCAAGTTAAGAAAAAACCAAACAGCTCAGTCCCTCCACCCTACCTCAGGACAGGCAGCTGAGATTCCTACTTGGAATTTTCCCTAGAGGGAACAAACAGCTTACCTGGGCCCCCACCACTCCCATCTGACCTGCAAAGGCCTCAGAACTCCCAGACTTGACAATCTCCAAGAATTTAGGTGTGCCTCAGCCCAACCTCTTGAACTCCCTGGCTAGGGAGTGGTGGCTTATCTCACCCAAAGTAGGGGACAGCATAGAAATGGAGGACACTGGAGTTCTGGGAATTGACATACAATTGTCCATTATCCATCATGTGGTGAGGCATAACCTTGACCAGCTCTGTGTTTAAAACCCTAAATCTTCTGTATTATAGCCTGATGACCTTGGAGCTCAGACCCTCCAGGGAGGAGGAAATCCAGCCTCCATCCTTGGTGAATGGCACTCCTCCTGAAGCCTGTGGAGTAGGTTTTCAGTTTGGGCCTAAGTAATGTCCCTGGCATCTAGGTTGTCTCAAAGTGAAGCTTTTTTTTTTTTTTTTTTTTTTTTTGTGGTACTGGGGATTGAACCCAGGGCCTTATGCATGCAAGGCAAGCACTCTACCAAGTGAGCTATAGCCCCAGCCCCCAAAGCTTTGAAGCTTTAAAGCTTAAGTGATGGTCAACTGGTTTTCTCAGGAACTACTACATAGTGGCTAACATTTTATTTGAGCCCCCTGGTTTGGCCCTTTTATAAATACAAACTTGCTCACTTTAAGTTAGAGGCCTATTGCTAAGAAAAGTAGATTCCTCCCCAAGTTGCTTCAGACCCCGAGCATTGACCTTGCTGTTCTTTTCTGCTCATCCTGAATGTGGCTCAAATGCCCCTCAGCCCAACCAGTCAGGTTTGGTAATTGTATTGAACCCACCTGCCAGCCCTACTACCACAGACTTAGAAGACTGACAGAAAAGAGAGAGGTACGTGTGAGTGTCCAGTTCACACCAATACCTGTGGTTCCCAAATTTTACAAACAATGTTATTTAAAAAAAAAAAAAAAACACTTTGAATCCTAGTTAGGATTTCCAACTTTCATTTTACCAAGGACTAGTAGCTTCTACTACAGCCAAAATATCATCAAAGAAAGTGCATAATTCAGAAAGATTATTTTAGACTAAAGGAAGGACCAGTGGCAAGTTAAGTGACAGTAAAGCATCATTACACACACATCTCTGCAAACTCCAAAGATGATGTCTTGCACAGAGCACCAGCCCTCAGACCAGGATTTGAGTAGGAGCCACGTCTTCAGGAAAACATCTGCATGCCAAGTGAACTTTGTGCAGATGCTGGTACCATGTCCCCACAACCACCACTGACCAACCACATGGTGGTCAGTAGACAGGAAGTCCATGCCCACCCCAGACATGCTTCATGCTGTAAGCATCTGGCTTCTCGGTCACACTGGTCTCTTGCAGTAGGTTCCATGCAGGCAGCTGCAGAGGAGAGCCTGCAGATGGTGAATTAGAAAAGACAGGACAATGTAATCTTTACCATGGTCACAAGAGCATTTGCTCCTGGGACAAACACAGTGTAGGACCCCACTTCTTAGTAAGGAGCTGGGCATAGATCACCCCATCCTTTTCCCCACAAACAACAAAGAGATCCAAAAGCCTGTGTCTCTCACACTTCCCAGGCTCTGCTGACTTTCCAAGGAGTCTGCTCCACTGCCTTCTTGGCTCCCCGCCTTCTCTCCGAGGTCAGGAGCCAATGCAGATGGCAGCTGTAGGAGAAGGAGGTGAGACAGAAGCTGCTGTCTAGACCCTGCCCTAGTCAGGCAGACCCTCTGCTCCCCTGGCATTTGCCCTCGGCTGCTATCCAGCCAAGAGAGGTCCTGGAGCCTTCTGAGCCACATACATTTTAATGGGCACACTTCACTGGACATTGCAGGGAGCTCATTAAGCCAGTGTTGTTTTAGGGCAGCACGGGGCAGCTCTGTCTACTCTCTGGCTCATCTGTAGAACCACAAGAAGCCAAGAAATTCATTTTCAGCTCCCAAGGTCAAGATCCAGGAAACAGCAATTGGCAGCCATGTTGGGTTTGCATGCAGTGTGGTCTCGGAACCCCCCGTTGGCACGCAAAGGTCCCCAAACCTGGATTCTACCATTCTGCGTGCTTAGAGCCATCTGGCCAGTGCTGGGAAGTCTCACAATGCCTTGTGAGGGATGAATAGGTGTGCTGCAGTTACAGATGGTAGGACCCTTGGGATCAGCAGCCCTAGGACCACCATACTGGACAGCCATGGTGTACTCATCCTTATAAAGGGCTCAGAAGCCCCACTGTGGACCAGAGTTCAGGAGACAACAAAACCAGGACTTGCGGGGCTGCTGCTAACTTCAGGGAGAATTTTTTATTTGGAATCAGTCAACAATGCCCCAGTGCATGGGTGGGAGATGGCATGTGAACTCTCAACCACTCACTACAGCAAAACAAGACTCCTGGGAGTGTATCCCCTCTCAGTGCTGGGGCAGCATGCTCAGCCACCACCTGAGCTCAGCTGCCTCACCACCTCCACTGTGTGGTCCCAATGTGTTCCCTTAGGGCTACCCCAAGGACTTGGAGTAGGGTTGGTGCCTTCTGCAGGGCCTAGAGACCCAGGGCTGCCCTGACTCATGTGCCCCATTTCCTACCACCTGCCCCAGTCCCAGCATCCCCAGCTCCCAGTGGCTCCCCTGCCCTCCTTTGCCCTCCTGAGCCTAGAAGCCTCATTTTCCTCCTCCCCCTCACCTATAAAGCTCCTTTTCCTCGCATCTAGCTAATGTTTATTGGAGATAAACACTGGGGATCCATCTGAGTGCCGGGTCCCACATGAGGTGCTCAGAGGCAACAAGAAACCAGGTAGACAGTTCTGTCACCCTTGACCCTACCCACTCCTACTGTTACCCCAGTATGCCCCATGAAGTGCCCCTGTCTGAGCCAGTGAAGCTCATGTGGGGTCCCCCTCATCTGATCTCCCCAGAGCCTAGCACAGGGCACCCTGATAAGGCTGTGTTCCCAGCCCAAGAAGGCACAGGCAGTGGAAAGGTGAGAGGCTGAAACAGGAAATGGAACACTAGCCAGCTCACACTCATCCTCTTCCTGTCCCCAGGTGTTAGGGTGAATATCCAAGACATGGTCCTGGAGGCAGGAGGCCTGTGGAGAGGCTCTGGCCTGTGGCTCTGGGAGTGCAGGAGAGGCCAAGCCAAAAGGCTTGGGAAGGAGGTGACCAGAACCAGGAACTGTGGGGGAGGAGAGTGAGGGGACCAGAAAGGTCATGAAGGTGGGCCCCAGAAAGAGAAGCAGCTGGGGAGAAGCAATGAGGGATAAAGGCAAGCCATCGAGAGTGGACACAGGTTCCAAGAGCTCTGGCTGGCCAACTACAAATTCCAGAAATATGGTGTCAAGTTCCAAGACAGTAACTCTGCTCTGAAAGCAAGAGCCAGTGGCCACCAGTGATTCCCACTGCTTTGCAAGGACACTGAGCTGTCCTGTGGGATGTCTCCATGGAGCTGAGGGCATGTGGATGTCTCCATCAGCAGCTTCCCCAAGACCTCTGCAGGGGAGGGCTCAGGTGTGAAGAGGTCAGGAGACACTGGAAACAGCTGGTACTAAAACTTGAGACAAAGAAACAGCTGCAGACAACTGAGCCTTCCTCAGGGGACCAGTTTCTCAGAACACTTTCCTTTCTGGTGGGCCAGAGTAGGGAGCAAAAGGAGACTGAGGTGGGGCCTCCTGGCACAGATAGAGATATGGGTTAAGAAGGACATGGAGGCACTGCAGACAGCCAAACCAAGCAAGGTACCTGAGGGGTGAAGCTAGAGTTCTCTGGAGATGGAGCAGGAAGGCACACAGTGAGAGGCATGGGGATCTGCGTGATTGTTTATGTAGTGGGAGGTTATAAAGCAGCCTCAATCTCATCTCCCAGAGGGTGACCCCCAAATACTTGAGGCCCTTGAGCCTGAACCAGAGCCTATTTTCACAATGTGTAAAAGAGGAACAGCCTGAGCCCAGCACAGTTTCCACTACATATTCCCAAGGTGGGTGACTGTCCCTGGTGAAACCTGAACATGTCCCCTGAATGCACACAGGACACAGAGACCTCCTGATGGGGGAGCCATTCATCAGCTTGCTAACTTCTGCTCCGTCTGCCCCAGGGCCCAGGGACCCTAGCAGCATTCCTGTCCTGCATGAGAGTGTTCAATTCTAACAATAAAAGCATTCGGCACCACATCCACCAACAAAACACCCAAGACCAAGAGAAATCATTCTCCTGTATCCAGAAAGGATACACTGTATCAGGAACATTGGTGACAGCACTAGGCCCTGGGGGCTCTGCTGAATCAGAAATCCCACTGGGGTGTTGGTTCTGCCACTGTCACTCTCTGGGTCTCCATTTTCCTGTTCTCCATAGGGGGACAGTCCTGTCAATGGCATCAGAGCAGGATGGCCAGCCCTGTAAGGATCTTGGCAGCCTGCCTGTTGGGCAGTTCCTGCGGGCCCGTGGGTCCCTGGAAGGTGTGAGAGCACCCCCCTCACATTTGGACTGCAGACCAATTCTCCAAAACTCAATCCACCAAATGGAAAATATTGTCAAGCTATGGAAAATGATTTTTCAAACCTTTAGTTTCACTCCTACTTATGTATTGGTTGGAATGTCTGCATTTTTGTGAGTTTGTACCCTGTTCCACCCTTGCCCAGAGTCTCCTAAACAGGCACCTTCACTGGGTCCAGGCCAGTTGCTACATGGGCTTCACCCTCAGAGGCAGGGTAGCACAGGGCCAGGCAGAGATGCAAGTAAAGCCTGGAAGGTTCACAGTGATTTTCCTCCTACTGTGCGTTGAGCTGTCCCAGGCCTATTTGCATAATGCCGAGTTCCTCTGTGAGGTGGTGCCAACAAGGCAAGTGAGCCTGGGAAAGCCCAGAATGCATCTGGAGAATGGCCAAGAGTTTAGTTCAGTTCAAGCTAAGTGGGAGCAGTAGGAGATGAAGCTGGAAATAGGTGTTAGTGGACCTGAAATGCCATGCAGGGGAGCTGACTCCCCTCCAAGACAGGAAAGGGCAGCCACCCTGGGAGGAGATTCCCAAGAAGACACCACTGACTTCCAGCAAATAATGGAGTCATGACTGGGAGCAGCCGTGGAGGGGAGGAAAGGAAAGGGGCTGAGCTGTAATTGTGAAGATGGGGAGAAGTGGATGAGATTTGGCTCATTCATCCCTGTAATGGAGCGTTCCCTCAGCTAGCCAGAGCCTCTGCATGCGCCTCCTACGGCAGGCACCATGTCGGTGCTGTGGAGAAGCAATTTGCTGTGGGTCAAGATGTGGAGATTTCCAAGCTGACAGATGGCGGAGGAGTCTTTGGAGAGAAAACGGGAGGCATTTTTCTTACCAAGACTTGTCCTTGGACAAAGCATACATTATAGGGTTCTCTCTGAAAGATAAGTTAAAGAAGGTACCCAAGACAAAGAGAGAGATGAATGTCCCAGACAGGGAAAAGAGATTTCTCACATCCCAATATTTTAAAGCTTACCTGCCACACATCTAGCCTGACACGAGGAAGGTTTCCAAAAAGGCAAAGGAAGCAGTTTCTATGTCATAACTAGACATAGATGGTCACACTCAGTCTTGCAGGCCTCCCCTCCCCAGTCAACTGACTGCATGGAGACCCTGCCCGTCCAGGGGTAGCAGGTGGGCTTACCAGGCCGGGTGTCTGTAGGACAGAGTGATGACGGAGCCCCACTGGAAAGTTTGACCTTGCCTCATCCTCCCACCATCAGATCCATTTCCTCACATCTCCGTCCATACCCATTCTCCACACACCTTCTGTTACAAAGCTCCAAGTCTCTGCCCCATCAGAAGCCAGGCCTCCACTGATACCCAATGACCCCCTCAACTCCTCAGTCACTTTTCTTCTAAAAGTCCCTTCCCTCTTTTGCATCATAAATTTCTCTCTCTCTAGCTGACCTTTCCCATTGGCTTGCAAACATAGCACCTTAACAAACAGACCAATCTCTCCTGGACCTTTCACCTATCATCGCATTTCTCTGCTCCCCTTCAAACAAAAGTCATCTAAAAAGCTCCTCCTCACCTCTTGCTCTCTTGGACCCATCCCCACAATGCCTTCATCCTCAGTGTTCCAATGACACATTAAGGGTCCCAGATGTCCTCCTTATTGCCAAACCCAAGGTCAATCTCAACATCCAGCTCTTCATCCCCCTGGAAACAGGTAACCACACCGTCCTGGTCCTCCCATCTCTAAAAGTAGGCAGGCTTCGGTCCTTACCCTCTACCCTCTCACACTCTCTAGGGATCTCATTTGACCTTGTGGTATTAAATAGCATTTATACATTGATGAATTTCAAAGTTGCCCCCCCCAGCCTGGATCACTAACCCCGCTGTGCCTGCCCCTCAGTCTGTCTGTGATAGCAAAATAGAACTCAGCGTTTGATCTAAAATACCATCTTTCTCTCCCTCAACCTTTCAACAAATAAAACCAACACCAGGGCAAAACCCCAGCATTCATTATTTAATTCATCCCCTTACCTCAATGTTCCCATCCCATCAATCAACAAATCTGTCAGCTCTCCCTCTGACATGTGTCCCAAATCAGTCTGCCCCTCAATACCTCTATGGCCATGTTCTGGGCCAAAGTCCAGGACACCTGGGTAGTAGCCTCCTTTCAGGTCTCTGTTTCCTCTATGGTCCCCACGGGTCCCCTCCACACTGCCACAAGCACTGTCATTCCTTCCTTTCTGACAGAGCCTCTGCCCCCACAGCCAGGGCTTCCCCAAGTCAGTCTTGACATAGTTGCTTTAAGAATGACCAAGCCAGGCTGGGGCTGGGGCTCAGAGGTAGAGTGCTCGCCTGGCATGCGTGAGGCACTGGATTCGATCCTCAGCACCACATAAAATAAAATAAAGTTATTGGGTCCACTTGGTTACTCTTTTTTTAAAATATTTATTTAAAAATAAATATTTTTTTAAAAAAGTAACCAAGTGCCACAAATCCGGTTAATGAAATGTGAGCGGACATCAGATGGTGGCTTTGGGGAAAGGTTTCTTTGTTCTTAAAATACACACGTATCAGCTGTTTTGGGACCTGCACAGGAGGCCTAGACCACTACCTGTGGCTGCACAGAAACCCCATCGTCTGCTAAGGCAGCCCGCCAAGAATGTCAGAGCACAAAGGAGACCACCTGTGGGCTGGACAACATCCTGGGACCCTGGGATTAACCTGACCAGGAACATCCTCCAGGCCCTTCTCATTACATAGATAATAGGTTTTCCTTATTAATCAGCCCCATTTCTAGTCAGGGTTTTCTGATAACACAGCTCAAGATATCACAACTGAGGCACAGGTGGTCTTTAAAAGTGTAATTCAGAGCATTTTAACCTCCTGCCTAAATTCCTCCAACAGCTTCTCATAAAATGAAACCCAAATTCCTCCCCATATCTGTGGGGACCAAAGGCCCTGCTCCAGCCTCTTCTGACCACTGCGCCAAAGGATTTCCCTCTAACTCCATGCTGTCCCCTCCTGCTGGTGAGGGTAAGGCCCTGCCACATTCTAATCTTGTACCCCTCTGCCAAGGTCCAAACCAGGCCACAAGGGCCACAGTCCCTGCTGATGTTCTCTCCTAATAGCTGGGCACAATTGGGCTGCCTACCCTGTTACTAAATCCTCCAGGAGCAAAGCTACAGATTCATAGGTGGGCCCTAAAATCAGAACACCATGGAGCACCCCACAGCCAAAGTCCTCAGGGCCCAGGCTGAAAAGGGACTTAGAGGACATGGGCAAGGTCACACACACCTGTAATCCCAGCTATGCAGAAGGATCGAAAGTTCAAGGTCAGCCTGGGCAATTTAGTGAGACCCTGTCCCAAAATAAAGTTTTAAAAGGTGGGGGATGTAGCTCAGTGGAAGAGTACTCCTGGGTTCAATCCCCAGTACTGAATGAAAAGGGAGCGAGGATTGGCAAGAGCTGGGAGAGGCAGGCCCAGGAGCCCCTCATCAGGAATTCATCAGAGCCACATCACGTTCAGGGAAATGGAATCAAAAACAAATGTAAACTGCTCTCCAAAATGGTCTGCTGATACCTGTTTACAAAACACAGCCATGATTTAGCATTCTCAGGAGACTGGATAATTAAACAGAAAACGAGTTATATTTATGCATGCTCTTTCAAGATCTGTTGACTTCTCTCCTTTTCATGCATGAAGCGTAGCAGTGGGGTGAGAGACATGGGGTGGGGGACTCCCTACCTGGTCTCCCTGCTCTTGAACCTGCTGCACACACCCAGCCCCAGGTAACTTAGGGAGAGGAGCCTGCGCAATAGAAACCTCTCTTCCTCTTCCTCATTTAGGGTTTTTAGCAACAAGAATGCCAAAGTTTACAAATTATCTTCAAACCTTATTCATTGAAGGGACCAAGAGACTGATTCTAATCTACATTTCACATTAAATGCCTTCAGGAGGTTAAAGGGCCTTCAACCAAGACAGAGATGGCACCTCAAGGTTGCATGGGGGTCCTGGATGTCCCCTCCCAGCTTGCCTGACCTCAGGAAAGTGTACCATGTTAGAGAAGAGGATGGAGCAGGATACAGGACTCATTCCTGACACTCGCTCTCCCCAACCCTTTATCCAAACTGTCTGTGAGCCCAACCCCATCTCCTTCTCTACATCCCCGGTCACCAGAGTCTCTTTCCTGGCCTCCTAGATGGTCTCCCGAATCATTTCCTCTCCCCCAACAGTGCCATTATCACCACAGCAGCCAGAGTGACCCTCTCGGCATGCAGATCAGATCACTGCGCTTTTGAAATTCTCCCATCACTTTCCATTGCTCTAAATAAAACCTTGGCTCTGCCTGCTCCACCTGGCCACTTCCTGCCCCTCTGACTGCATAATGTGCCACTTGCCTCTGCCTTGTTCCTAGTGCTCCAACCACATGGGTCTTTGTTAGTTCCTAGTGCACTCTACCCCCCAGCACCCCACCACACACACACACACCCCCTGCCTCAGGGCATTTGCATGAGCCGGTTTTCTCTAAAATGCTTCTTCCACCCATATTTGGCCTGGCAGGAGTCTTGTCATCTTATGGATCTCTGCCTAAGTATTCTTAGTAAAACACTTGCCTAGCACCTCAAAAGGCTTCCCCTGCTATTCTTTCCAGGCATCTTGTTCTTTCCATTAATAGTGCTTATTACACTGTGTAATTTGTTTGCAAATGCTCCCCCAGCCCAGCCTGAGAGACGCTCCCCCTTGGGCCAGGAGTGTGGGCTCTGCAGCAGCGGAAACAGGTGCGGGGTGTAGGAACACTTGACCTCCCTGTACAGAAAGCACTCCGGGAATTGGAGCAAAAGTTGGTTTTCTTCTGTCAGAAGATGCTCAGAGGCTTCCTGACCCGGATGACTTGGCCTCTCAGAGGTCCCTCCCACGTCTCACTGAACTTCTTTAGTGAAAATACATTAACTTGTATGTCTTTCCCTTCTGAGGGGGCGTATTAGGTAATTATAACACCAGCTGCTGTAGAAATCCTGAAATCTCAGTAGTGTAACACAGTGAAGGCTGATTTCTCGCCCTCATCAAGTCTGATGGGGTCGGGCAGCTCGACTTCAACAGTGACTAGGAGGCCACATTCTTAGCTCTCATTAAATGCGTGCCCACATGGTCCCTGCAGAGGGGAGAAGAAAGTGTGTTAAGGACCACATTAGTTAGGGTTCTCCAGAAAAATGGAACCAATAGGAAATAGATCACACACACACACACACACACACACTCACACACACACACACACACACACACACAACGGGGGGTGGGGGGGAGAGAGAGAGAGAGAGAGAGAGATTGTAAGGAATTGGCTCACATGATGAGGTTGACAAATCCCAAGATCTACAGTTGTCTAGCTGGGGACCCGGGAGCAAAACCAGGACAGCTCATGGTGCAAGCCCCAGTCTGAAAGTCAGCAGCTTCAAGACCCAGAGAAGCCAGTGTTCCAGCTCACACAGGCAGGATGAGGCCGCTTAGACTCAACTTTTTGCTCTATTCAGGCTTTCAACTGGTTGAGTGAGGCCTATCCACTCAGGGAGGGTAATCTACCTCACTCAGTCTACAGATTCACATGTTTGTCTCATCCAGAAACACGTGTGCAGGCATCCTCAGAATCATGTTGGAACAAGTATCCAGACAAAAAGATACATAAAATTAACCCTCACAATGACACATGGGTATGTAGCCAGGCATTGTAGTCAGCCCCCATGGGCTGATCCAGTCACATGGTCCTGTCCTGTCCCCAAAAGATGCTGGAGAAGTCTCTCTCCCCCCACCCACTGACAGGTTGTCTGGGAAGTTCTAGATCCAACCTTAGAGATCTGGAGGGATTCATGCAACACTGCATAACTAGCAGAAGAGAACTTTTCATATCCTTTTCCCCTAAAGTCACCAAAGTAATAAGCAGTTAAGATAATTTTTTCCTTTGCAAATATCTTAAGCAGAGGTGCTTCCATCATCTTTGGTAATAGATTTGGTGGGTCATAGGACACATACAGACAAGCCCACTTGACAGAGGCCTCTCCAGGCGTGGGCACAGGTAGAGGAGGGGAGTTGGGACATGGCTCAGTGACAGCCACACACCTGCCGACCAGGAGGCCCCAGGCTTTCCACTTTGGTGCTGACCTCTTGCCCCTTCTGCTGCCTGCCCTCCATAGCGGGGCACCTGGGACAGTGATGTCCATGGATGCTGAGTTCATCTCCAACTGCCCACTGCTGGGCACACCATGGCATTTAGTCTTCCAAAAGCTACAATGACTTATTAGCCAGAGGAGGCAAAATGGAGCCACAGAGCTCAGGGAGATGCCCAGGTAACCCTGCCCCTGCACCAACCCCTCCGGTAAACAAGGAGAATACAACACCAGCCTGGGGCAACCCAAGAGCAAAATGCAAGTCTGCCTAGGCATGTGGAGAGGGCTCTACCGAGAGAGGGCAGCCAAGAGATCTTAACTAGGACAGGCCTGGCGTCTCTGTTTTCCCTCCCCATTTAACACTTGCCTTTCCAGGTTAGCTGGCACAGGGTCCACTTTGCTTGCCAGTATATTCCCACTGTATCCTGGCACATAGTAGGTGCTCAATAAATAATTGCTGAATGAGCACCAATCATTCACTCACCTAAAACTACTTATTAAGTCCCTCCTGTGAGCCAGGCATTATGTTAAGCATTGGGGATACAAATAAGTAAAACAGATCTGGTTGCTATCTTTTTGCCAGTAACAAAGACGTCTCCCATTTGGTCAGGAGACATTGGACACATACATTCTACCCCTACTCATCAATTTCACAGTGTGGCCCTGGTTACAGAAATGAGACGAGATCAATAGAGTTTGTTACACAGGGGCTACTCCTCCTTTGGTGGCTCCCAGATCTGTTGAGCACAACTTGTTAACTAAACTGTAATAAAGGTTGAAATAACAGCCAGAAACCTAAATCCAACATCAAAAGTAAATTACCCACAGATCTTCAGGTAATTAGCTAATAAGTTTATTGCCATCTCCAAAATGAAACCATCAAGAGGGACTATGGCAACAACAGAAAAAAAATTGAAACCGATTATGCATGAAGAAACAGGAAATGGTGGATGCAGACAAATGCCCTCTTGTGTAACTTTGGAGCAAGTCATGCTTGTCCAAAGCCACCTGTGTGGGCTGGCGGCACCTTGGTGCTCAAAACGTGCGTGTTGAAATTACATGCGCTAAGATAACCCGTTCCCAGCCTTCCACCTGTGAAGTTGCAGAAGATATTTGAAAGGATCCCAAGTGGCGGTTCTCTGGTGCAGAGAACAGAGGAGGGAGAAGGTGCACAATCCTGATTTCAACCCCCAGCCTCACAAAGCAGCAAGAAAATCGAAAGCACACAACCCTGTCCCCAAACACCGCCCCCCAAGGAGAGCCTGAGCAGTTCCACTCCGTAAACACCAGTTGAAGTCCCACTGTCCCAACTTCACAGTGAGGCCCTGATCACATCACAGGGACAAGGCCAGATGAACAGAGTTTGTCACACAGGTGCCACACCTCCTTTGGTGGCTCTCAGGTCACATGAAGCATTTATTCCAGGGAAAGCCCTGCAGGAAGAAGCTGCAACTTTACACCAGCATCTCAGCACCTGGCCTGGGGGTCTCCCTGCAAATGGTGCTAATTCTCAAGCAGACCCCAAGCCTAGGTTTGCCCTTCAAGACTCTGTCAAAAATATTGACGTCCAGGCAGGTTGATTGAGCTTTTGACAGGGTCTTTTCACCAAGAGCATCATTTGAAAAATGGCAAATGTCCAGGTAGGAATGTGTTCCATTAGTGCATTTCTGACATAAGAAAACTAACACCAACTTGACAAGAATTTGAGAAATTTAATTTCTATTGCTACGAAGCACCAGAATCCTGTTTGAGTGGGTGCTGATGGGTTTATGAGTGTCTCATTGAGTTCAAGTCAGTGTGAGAAATAGCGCCTGAGATTAAGGGGAAGCTGTAATAGGAACTAAGACCCAATTCTCCAGCGACTGAAATTGTATGGCCTTCCACTTTCAGGAAAGATGTTTGCTGGCCTGCTTATGGCAGACGCACTAGTTCCCTGCAGCCACCCAAGATTCTCTCCAAGCTCTTAAGTGTGCAAGGAGGAAGTGAGGACTGGTGTCTGAAATACCTCATATCTGGAAAACCAAGGGTGACTACTCCTGTGGTGGGGGGGGGGGCTAGCAAGAGGTCTTGGCCTCAGGCTCACTGTGTTGGTCAGTTCTCTGTTACTGTGACAGAATACTTGAGAAAGTCAATCTAGAGGAGGAAAGATTTATTTTAGCTCATGGTTTCAGAGGCTTCAGTCTATAGTCACTTGACCCTATCTCCTTAGGCCTGTGATGAAGCAGAACACCATGGTGAATGAGCACAGCAAAGGGAACTGCCCATCTCATGACGGCCAGAAAGCCAAAAGAAAGAGGAAGGGTCTAGGACATCTTGCAACCACATAATAATCACCACTACTGAGGGCCAGGGATACCTGCAGCCCCTTCTACCCTCATAGATCTCTTATTATGGCGACTAAGACCACCCTCTTTGTTGATTTGGGGGTTTTCCCCCTAAGCTAGTTGAGCATTTCTGAGCATTTCTACTATTTAGGCTTGAATCAGTCCTGACAAATTCTCTAGGGCTCTCTCTATAAGTATCCTTCACCCAATATCTGCCTGAGTATTTCCTTTTGCTAAGGCTTGGGTGTCTCAGAAACATCCCACAGGTCACCTTGCAGTGGGGCTAAAGGAATGAACAGCTTGGAATGGACAAGTGGAAGGTGCCGAGCAGTTACACTCTAATGTCCCAAAATGCAATGAGATGGGGACCCACTGGTACATAATGGTGGAAGGACTGCTCTGAACTCTACCTGCTGAGTCTGTGGGCCATAGGGAGGCACTGATGGCTTTTGAGCAGAGCGAAGGCATACCATGTTCTGCAAGAGGCAACAGGAGATTTATAGGCACCACGGGCAAATGGAGAAGCGGCCACATGGGAGAGGGATGGGCACCTGGGATGGAGAGGAGGGAGAGCTTTCAGGGGGTGACAGAAGGGAATTTTGGGCAACAATTCATGCCTCTGCTTGAGGTATCATTCTTATAACCCACAGACAAAGAGCAGAGGTAGGTGACACTTAGGGGCAGAATGGGCACCTACAGCACTGAAGGGGTCTGCAAGACATCCACTCAGAATCATCAGTTCAGAGGTGCAAAACCTAACCTCAGCATGGGTGGGCTCCAGAGCCCTCCAGCCCAATCTCTCATTGAGGCCCAAAGACAGGAAGGGACCTACCAGAGACCACTCAGCTCATCAATGCAGGAGGCCCGGATCCTGTCTCTGCTGGAACCTCAACCTTAATGCCCCCCTGGAAATCACCCCAGGAGCTCAGTTAGTCCTGGTCTTGCCCACTCACGGGGAAGTAGGGCCTGTGTCGGGAGGGCCTTGAACAGTAAATAATGGGAAGAGTGAATGGAGAAGGTTCAGTAGCCACAAATCTCTTCAGAATTTTAAAGGGAGCTAGGGAATATTGACACAAATTAAATCCAATAAAACATTCATTTAATTAAACTTTAAATGATCCAAATATTTGCTGTTTGGTTAATATTTGTGTAGCTGACAGGAGTGGAATTACGATGGTTCTGTCAGAACACGCGCATTCTAATTTTGCATGAGTTTTTCCTGCGCGAAGCGAATGTCTTTGTACATACAAATGATGGGGAAAGCAATCAGGGAATGTGTGGCAACCAGCTACCCTCACGGGGGGACTCAAGGTACAGGGCAGGCTTCCAGCTCCCACTTGGATCTGTTTGCTTGTTTGTTTTTAACCCCATATTCCAGGCTCCTCCAGAATCTTTTCTAAAACTGTTTGAAAGATATGGTCTGGGGGCCACATGAAGGAGGGGATCGTACACTTCACATGGGTCCCAGAACCCTTGCCCACCCTCCACAAGAACTCCCAGCTACCCAGACCCTCTTCCATCTTGGAAGGCAGTTGTTCTCAGGCCTCAGGGTATCACAGAACCCCCTGGGACGCTCACCCCACCTGCTGAGAGTCTGTAGCAGCTACAGGCAGAGAGGCAGGACCCAAGTGATGGCAGGTGGTTTGGGAACCACACCTGAGAGGTAGGGCTCTAGGGCCCAAGGGAAACCCCGCCTCCTCCAAGGGCCCCTCTCTGTCCTCCCTGTTGGTCCTTCCCTTCTCCTGAGGGAGCTCAAGTACAGAGACAGTATAGGATCCTTTTGAAACTAACCTGACTTCTTCCCAAGCTCCACCTACCCCCTCCCCGGCTGGGTTCCTAGAGAAAGATGCAGCTAAACACTCCCTCCATTGGACAGCCTAGTCCCAGCTGACCACTTCAACAGTCCCTGTAAGAATGTTCTGTGTAAGAAAACTGCATCTCCATGTGTTCACCTCCCGGCTGCCCTCTTGGCTGGCTTCTGGGGGATCAGGGAAACAACTCAGCTGTCCTCTGCTGCCTCTGGTTTCTACTCAAAGACCTCCAGGTCACCCTGTCTGGGGACACTCAGGGCTAAGCTCGGCCCTGCTTATGCTGGTTTGAGCCAGCAGTCTAAAGCCAGGATGCTGCTCCCCACTCAAGCTGGGCCTCCCGTGGCCCCCACCCTGTCCCAGCTGCCACGAGTACCTCTTGAGGCTCAGGGCCCTGGTCTGGAGCCCAGTGTGGTCCTTGAGTGCAGAGGTCCAGAGAACCTCACCACCTAGTTAGTGGGCTCCCCGGAGCCCAAGGGGTTCTGGTTCACAGGTGGGTGGGAAATAAGCTATGGAGGGAGGGTGCAGCATCCTCCTAGAGCCCCCCCCCTTGAACCTCCTCCCTTACCCACCCATAGATCCCTTCTTATTTCCACAATCTTCTGGGACATGAGGAGCATTCCATACCCTTCCAGCTTCCAGAACAAAGCACCTGACCATCATCCAGTGAGAAATACCTCTCCACTCAAGAACTCTGGGTTCTCTTCCCCAGAGTCGGCAGCATCAGAACAATTTCAGCAAATTCTTTTTCTCCCCGTAAAAAAAAAAAAAAAAAAAAATTCTTTTTCTTCCCCCCGTATCTCCAAAGCCTGGGATTTGCTGCAGAGAGGCTGGTACCTTCTCTCTCTTGCCCTGAGCAATAAGCCTCATGATTCAGAGGTGGGAGGGCAGCAAGCAGGACATGATTTAGGAGGGAACTTGAAATGCATCACTGTAATGTTTGTGAAATATTACGCCAGCTGCATCTGCATCCATCACTGGGTGTTTATCTTTCTTCACGTGGCTCCTTCACCGGGAGTCACATTTTTTCCTGTGTGGGATCGCTCCCTCCCCACTGGCCTCTTGGTTCTTCAGCTCCTTTATTTCCATTTTCTCTGTCTTTTATCCAATAAGCATCGATGAAGCACCTAGTGGACCTCTTGCTCATCTTTGTGGACCCAGGGCTGGGCCACTAAACATTGGTGGATGAGGGAAGAAGGGCTTTGCTGCTCTAAATCTGACCTTGGGCACCTGCTTTGAGCTCACTATCCTGCAGTGCGGTGGACCTGAAGGCCTGCAGCTGCTCTCTCCTCCCCCACCCCACCCCACCCCCGCTCCCCCACACACTGGCAAGAGAGCTGAGCCCAGATGTGCTACCTGCAGTGGTTCTCCTGCCTGGTCACAGCTCACAAATGTCCCGCTGAGTTACAGAACTCAGCTCCTAACTCTGTGCTTTGTTCCAGGCTTTTTAGAGGACACACCTGTCACGATCGATCACCCATGTCCCAATAGAATAGTAAGAATAAACAGAGCTCTCGGCATTTTGGCCAGCATCCCAGAATATTCACAGACCCCCAAAACCAGTCTGTCTCCCTCAGCTCATGCCACCTCTGGTTGGTGCGCCAGTCCCCTGGAGTGGGCAGATTTGGAGGAAGAAAGAAGGAGCCAGTCATCTCAGTGGGCTGTGACTCTCCAGAAGCCTGATCTCATTTTTGCATTTGAACAGCCTGAGTTTGATTAATTTTTCATAAATTGTGAAAATTTTAAAAAGCAAATGATGGCAGGGAAATATTTTAGACCCTTCCCATTTGCCTGAGGAATGATCAATCTTAATGCCATTATCAAATGTGAAATAGCAAGAATTAATAATTTGGTCAGCCTGAAATACATTTCAAAAATTTAAAGGCCACAGTGCATGGTCACAGAACAAAAATCCAAATCCAAGTTTGGCAAATCCTCAGACAGAAACAGACCTTCAAAGGTCAGCCAGTTCATTCCCCAGATTTCAGACAGTGCAACCTTTAAATTGCCCTCAGATGGACGAGCTACCTGTCGGCTCACCCAGCAGACCTTGACTGCCCTTAGCAAGGCTCAGACTTCATTAGGCCAGGGGAGCTCTAAGCGGTGCACCCCACAGCTGGCACCCTGGTCTCTGCAAGATGGCCGTGTGGTCCTGGCTGCTAGAATTATTGGATCCACTCACAAATCCATGGCCCAGATGGTTCCCCTGCACGTTGGCTGGTTCCTGACCTGTTTTGACTCACAGAGCCTTTTTGACATTAGACATGAGTCATGGCTGTTCTTCCAGCAAAAGTGCTCCTCTGTACATTTACTAAGCAGGTTATAAACCATTGTCAGGGGCCTTGCAGCCCCTCTGGGCCACTGCCCCTGGGGAAACCCATGGCCATTCACCTTGGGTTGAGATTCCACACTTTGGGCCTCTACCTAACCATCTTCTCCTTTCCCTTTGCAGAAGTGGTTCAGCTCAGCCTCGCCCCAGAGGACAGAGTCAGTGTGACTACAGTGACGGTGGGACTGAGCACAGTGCTGACCTGTGCTATCCGTGGAGACCTGAGGCCACCAATTGTCTGGAAGCGCAACGGGCTCACCCTAAACTTCCTGGACTTGGAAGACATCAATGTAAGCTGCCTGGCACTTCCACTGAGCTCAAGGGTACTTCCCAAGAAAGTCAGCTGTGTAGCACACCATGTAACCGTGGCAGGCCAGAGGGTTTCTGTTGAATATCCCACATCGGGTGACTTTCAGACCTATTGTCAGGCTAAAGGTGCCAGAAGAGCTAAGTCCCAGAGAGAATAGAATGAGTGGCGGCCATCAGACAGGCAGCCATGCCCAGGTTGAGAAAAGGGTGCACTGACTAGGAGAGGAACAGCAGGTAGGTCAGGAGGCCCCAGGAGCCTACATTAGCAAAGACCTGGAGGAAGCCCTAGAATGGGCTGTGGAGAGCAGTGGACTGTGTGGCCTTTCACATCCCTCAGGCAGATGGGCCATGAGCCAACAGAGAGCAAAATCAAGCAGGAGGCCCTGGAGCAGGAGACAGAAGGTGGCTGGGGGCTTTAGGGGGTGGCTCTAGGCCCAACAGCTTGGTAGGTGTAGACAGCTGGATGTGGGAAAAAGGGTTGTCCCTGTGGAGGGCAGAGGTAAGCCATGGAGCTGGGTTGGCTGGAGGGCAGGTGTCAGGTGAGGAGGTAGAGGGAAACCAGGCCAGGCCAGAGGGACCTTCTTTCTTGGGCAAGGAAATGAGGGTTGATGACTTGAGTGGTACTTTTTGGCATAAGAGAGCAGCTAAGACCACTCAGCTAACTTGGCCAACAGCAGATGCTATGGAACCAGGAAGCTGAGTTGGGGGTCCCAGCCTCACCCATATCGACTTTGTGACTTTGAGTAATTCCTTAACCTACTGATTTTTTGATGAATTAATCTATAAGAAAAGCAGCATTAGCAGTACCGCCCTTTCATTGGACTTGAAGAAGTGGAATAATCCAAGTGTATTTATTGGTCTAGATTTGGCACAAGGACGATGTGACTTCCCAGAAGTTCATGGGAAAGCACAGTGATGTCACCCATGTAGTGAGCTGCCAGGACAGCTGATGGGTGTCAGGTGAAAATAATAGGAATACAATTTTTAGGCAGAAGAGGGGCTGCACTGGTCTCCGGCTCAGAGGAGCACAGCTGGACCACAGTGAGATGCTTGTGGAGAGTCGTTGGTCCCTGCTAAAATCAGTGAGGAGGTGGGGTACGGACTTAGTCAGAGGGAGCCAACCTGAGCTGTGTGGCCCCATGAGCACAGAGAACCAAGGAGTATCCCAAAAGCAGTCTAATTTAGGTTCCTTAGATGAAACACCATCCAGTCATCAACCCTGCCCCATAATGGAGTGAACCTCCCAACCCTAGGGCCATGCGGCATCATGCAGAGACTATAGTCAGCAACCTGCCAGCCACAAGGGATCAGCTAATCCCCATGACCTTGAAGGTCTTTCCAATGCTGAAGTTACTATGTGGGGTCAGACATCCAGCATGAATTATTGCAGGTACCACCAAAGTTGGGCCTGAGACTCTCTAGACCCTGGAGATCATGAGGGAAGCCAATGGAAATAGATCACCCTTCTGTAAAGTCCCTCCTGGTCAGAGCTGGCCAGGGAGTACCTTTTCTCTGCCATTGCCACACTGGGCAGGGTTGTTTTCTGTGATTCCCCACCCATTGGACATGCAGCCATCTCTGGGCACGCTCAACCTAGTGGGTATTGGATAGACAGATGCTGAGTGGGCAGAGTCCTTTGTCTTCTAGGCCTGAGATAACTAGGGCTTATCTGAGACCTTAGCAAGAAAGTTCAGTGTCCTATTTGTAAGAGTGTGCATGTGTGTGTGTGTGCGTATGTGTGTCTGAGTGTGTGTGCACATTGGGGTGCATGAGTTTGAGTATGCAGAATCTCTAGGTGGGGTGCAGCTTTTAAATGCATTTGGCCAGTAGTAATTGATTCAGTACTAGGACAGGGCCACCTGTGACTGTCAGAGTGTCCGTGTGCAATACTTGGTGCTCTATTTAAAGGCATCAGAAATAAAGGCTGAGGCAAAACTCCTCTTAATGTACTTGCCACAGTTAATTAAATTACTTTGAGTGTTTTTCCCCTCCCTCCAACTTGCCTCCAGCACCGACTCAATTGCATTTCTACTTTTCACAATAAGGTTAGCAATTTGGATAATCGTGGGTACAACCAAAGATTAATGGCCCCTCATTACCTCTCAGGAAACGCTGCTCATGGTTGAGTCAGTAGCCTGCAAATACGCAGGAGCCCTGCACTTCTCAGGAATACCCACGTGAGGGTACAGGGCAGTACCTGCCCCGCAGGACTCCTCCTCTGACACATGCAGACGTACCATAAAACACACGCACCACGCACCTCCTCCTGCCTCAAGGAGAGAGGCAGTGCAGCCTGCTATGGAAGGGCACAGGCTCTGGGGTCAAAGGAACCTGGGTTTAAATCTCAGCTCTGCCACTTTCTAGTTAAGTAACTTAGCAAGATCTCTTGACCTGTCTTATCTTGATTCCCTCATCTGTGAAATGGGGAGAGATAGCTGCGCCTGACTTACAGGATTATAGTGAGGATAAAGTGAGAAGATACATGTAGAGTTTTTAGTATGTAATATTCCATAAACACTATATCACTCTCATTATTACTATTATTACCTCATTAATACTGTTGCTGCTGCTGCTGCTACTGCTGCTGCTGCAAAACAACATTTGCAACACCTTGTAGCCCGAGTCCCCATTAAGCAGCCAGCAGCAACCAAGGAAGCTCCCAGTCAGGCAGATGTGGCCCTTGGTGAAGCCCAGGGATGACAGCAATACCATCTGTTAACCTTGATCCATCCAGGGAGAGAGACCAGCCACCTCCAGCAAACCCAGAGCAAATCTGGGGCAGCTGCTGGACTTCTCTGAGCCTCTGACGAAATGGAGGTCATGGTGTCTCCTGGCTTGGGGAGTCTCAGACTGAGTATGCACGGGAAGCACCCAGCTCAGTGCCTGGAGCCCAGAAGGTATTCATCAGTGGCAGCCCCACTTGGGCCAGTGAAGGAAGTAGCCCTAGGAAGAAATCAGGCTGAAGAGAGCTAGATCCAGGGTCCTCAAGAATCATGGGGTATTTCTGAAGCAAGAATTAATCAAGGAAGCCAGGCACAGTGGCCCACAACTATAATCCCAGCAGCTTGTGAGCCTGAGACAGAAAGATCACAAGTTCAAGGCCAGCCTCAGCAACTTAAAGAGTTCCTAAGCAACTTAGGGAAACCCTATCTTAAAATAAAAAATTAAAAAGGCTGGGAATGTGGCTCAGTGGTTAAGGGTCCCTGGGTTCTATCCCAGGTACAAAAAAAAATTAATCAGGGGCAAACAGCCCAGGAGGGCACCCCTGGTGGAGCAGAGATTCCAGGATTGATGGGACTCCTAGAGTCCATTAGCCTGTGGTATCTCCCAGAAGAGATGAAGTACAATCACCCACGCTGTAATTACTGAGTGCCACACAAACACAGCTTCGAACAGGGGAAGCAGATCAGCCTTCAAAACCCGAGGCAGAGAGATTAGAGAGCACAAAGAGGTGTGGGCCTCCTTTCTTTGTCATTTGTATGAGACATCTTGATTGGCAACAAAATATTAATCACTTTTTCACGACTCCCTTAATGAGACGCTTTCATGGGCAACAAAATATTAATTTGTCTTGTCTTATCTGTTAAGAATTCTGGTAATGAATTCAGTCACAGAGCTATTACAGAATGCCATCCTAATGACACATGTAATTAAACTTTTCTGACTTGCAAACATCAAAGATGCCTTGAGCATCAGAATAATATTTGATCAGAAAGTAAATGGACCCCTCTAGCCCAAAGCAAGTAAGAGCATTCTGCTCACATTCTGCAGTGAGCCACATTGGTGTCAGAAGCACTTAGGAGTCACCTGATCCTGTGCATGCCTGTCCAGATGGTGAAGACTAGGAGACATTCTTTGGACTGATTCACTTCCTAAATGCTGCAGGACCACAGAGCCAAAACACTGTCCCCAGCCTCCAGTGGAACCAGACTTCCATGAATCCCTGTTCTAAGAGTGGTAAAAGGGGCTGTTTTAGCTGGGGCCTCAGAACATGAAAGGCCTAAGTGTTCACATAAAGAGTCGTGGTTGCCAGACACAATGCCTGTAATCCCAGAGGCTTGGGAGGCCAAGTCAGGAGGATCACAAGTTCGAGGACAGCCTGGGCAATTTAGCAAAACCCTGTCTCAAAATTTAAAAAATCAAAAGAGTTGGGGAGTGGGGGGGGGGGTAACTTAATGGTAAACCACCCCTGGATTCAATTCTTAGTACCACCAAAAAAAAAAAAAAGTGGGGGAAGGGTCTTTGTTGTTTGCCTGTGGCCAAAGGGAGCCACAGATTCTTGATCAGAAAATGACATGGTCAAATGTGGGGGCTACAGGTGTACCAAACTTCTTCCAGCATAAGATTAAATACTATAGGAAAGGCAGCAGAATACAACAGACACTAGTATGGCAATATGTAAATCAATGGATGTGTAACTGATGTGATTCTGCAATCTGTATATGGGGTAAAAATGGGAGTTCATAACCCACTTGAATCAAAGTGTGAAATATGATATGTCAAGAACTATGTAATGTTTTGAATAACCAACAATAAAAAATTTTAAAAAAAAGATTAAATACTGCCTCCAAGAAGGATTCTGAATAACGTGGGACTCAGATCTGAGGGGAGCCCTGCTGGTGCTCTTGGGTCATCCTTTTCTAACTTCCCCCAAGGCACCCAGGAGTGGAGCAGTGCCCAGGGTTCCCACAGGTAGTCAAGTCTCAGGTCACAGTGTCTTTGCCTTCTTAAGATTGTGGGAAGTCCAGCCTGGATCTGGTGTGCTTTGCCAGGATGCCCGAGCCACCGTGTGGCAGGAGGCTTTCACTTCACCCTGCCCAGCTTGCAGGAGAGAAACCAAAACCAGCACACAGCCTTAGGGACTCACAGAGCAAAGCTCCAAAAGACGGGCGCTCCCAGCAGAGGCAGCGGCCCAGGCCAGCGAGCTGCAGCCTCTCACAATGGCTCTCAGGATTATGACACTTCCTTCTGTTTGCTTGATGAGAAATCAATAGTTTCTGCTCACGTGGCTTGTTTCCCAGAGCTGACAAAGTGCAGTCTATAATTGTTTACTTCCTAGCCAACTGTTGGCTTCTTTATTGAAGCAGCTGGACATGCTTCCACTTGCTTGTGCCCCCCACCACACCTCAGTCCTCAAGGAATCAAGGCCGCTGTCCCCCCTCTCCCCAGGACCTAAGCCAGAATGACCAGCAGCAGCACCCCAAGCTCTGCTTATCCTGAGCTTGGGCCAGGCTGCCCTGCAGGAGTGTGTCTGACAAAGCAAGAGGCCTCAGTCCTCAACCCCAGTCATGGAGCCCCCACAAGCCCTCTGTCTGTGGGCACCAGAAGCCAGTGGCCCTGTTGCATTGGCCTGCAGGCCCTTCTCTACTCAAATGTCACAGCCCTATGTCGGGGAGAGACATTTACTGCCAATGACAGGCCCGTGACAGGGAGCTTATCCTCAGGGAGATTCTCTGGACACACACCTATCTTGGGAAACTGGAAGCTGCCTCCTATTGTAGGTATCCAATCAGAAATGGGACCTGCATTGTACTTTCCCAACCCTGAGGTTCCACATATCTGTGGTAAGGAAGGCCCTGTGGGCCCTGTGGGACATCCCAAGCGTGCATCCCACTTTCTCACCTGGACCAGAGAGCAGAACAATAAATACCTCACTCTTCCCCTACCTGCCTCATCTTCTGCAAGCTCAGAGTCAGGTTTTGTGGCTTCTCCTCCTACCTGGTCCCAGAGTGCCAGGTTCTGCTCTGGTCAGTTCCCAGCATCACTTCATCCCTGACCACAAATCCACAAGGCACGCAGGGTTGAGAAACTCAGAAGAGTGGATGAGTTGGCCCAGAAGTCTGTAGCCAGCCTACTCACCCCACAGGTGCTATCTGGGTTCCTTGCTCAAGGCTAGCAACACCTAGCGCCCAGACTTACCATGTCTTTACACTGAGGCTGCCTCTGCCTGCTTCCTGCAAAAGTACTGCAGTGCCCAGGCCCATGCCACATGCATCCTCTCAGATGTGGGGTGTGTGGCATTGGGCTCTGGCCTTTGGTCCCACTAAGCAGCACACCTTAAGACCAACACGTGGAATTGTTTGGCCAAGATATTCTCAGGGAGAGGAAACATTTTTCTATAGTATTCTTTATTTAGGGAGGGAAAAAAAGACCTACCACACACTCAGAATATTTCAAATAACTTGAAAGAGCCACTCTGTTTTGTGTGTGTGCCTGTGTGTGTGTGTGTGTGTGTGTGTGTGTGTGTGTTTCCTTCACTGAATCTCGTTGTTTGGGGCTTTCAAACATCAGCAGGCAGAGCACAGTGATAAAAGCAGAAGCACAAAGCCCATTAAGAGAAAGTATCTGTGGCATTGTTTGAAGGGTGTGTTAAAAGGTTCACTTTTCCCCTTGCCTAAATAGTGTAAGAGTGAGAACAAATGATTCTAAGGAAACATATGCTTTCCGCAAGTGCTTCTTTGGAAGTGAGTTATTAAAAAGACCAAAAGAAAATGATTTAGGAGCTCATGACTCATTTAATTTTTATTGTCTTTATATGAACCAGTCATGAATCCATTGTAAAAAGATGAGAGGCGTTTGATTAGCATGGAGAGCTGTTTGCAACTCGATAGACGGTGGTTGTAGGTTCTGCATTAAAATTGTCTCATTAAACGCCTGGGTACATTTTGTTTTAAAATCTTAGAAAACACTGTGCTTGGAGCTCTTACAGGCCGTGACCATTTCTCTCCACTTGTTTTGAAGACCTGGTTGCATCTAAACCTCCAGTCCTTCTGAGCTTCCGACGAGTTCAAACCAATAGGAGTGTTGTTCATTGTGATCCAGGGGATGGGATCCCAGGTCTGGGGTATACAGGCCTGTGGAACATGGAGGAACAACTCTGCCCCAGGGGACCTCCTCTGGCTTTTGCTTTCTGGATGGCTTCCTCAAGGTCATCTCTTTCCATCTTAGTACTACCTTCAGGACCTGTGTTCAGTGATGACTTCTGGCCCTATGTGTAAGGTGCAGGTTCCTCTGGAAGGTTCTGATTCAGATTTTAGACCCTAAATGCACAACCTGAGCCTCTCTGCCTCCTTCCAGAGGCCCAGCTAGTGGAGGAGGCCGATCAGCACCTATCTTACTCCTCAGAATTGGATCCTACCTCTCCAAGGGGCCCTCTCCCTACTAAGGAAAAGAGCCTGCAGCCCCTGAGCCAAGCCGAGCCACACCCCCTGCCCAGTGCCTCCTTCCCTGCCTCCTGTGCTGCAATCGTCATCCTTATGCAGCCGCTTTGCACATTTGCCTAAGTGGATCCTTAGCCAAAGAGAAGTTCTTTGAAGTGGCATATTTTCAGAGTTGACGGAGAGTACCAAATATCCCCAAAAAAAGGTTGCACAAATTTATACCCCTTCTAGCAGTGTAGAAGATTTTAAACAACAGGTCAGGAGAAAATTCCTGATTGAAAGGCTTCTTGGTCCCTCAAATAAGCCATAGAAGGAAATTCAATCAAAACCTCACTGAAATGTTTCAAAGGCAGTCAAGAGTTGGCTGTCAGTCATGTGTGTGGTCCAGGTGGGAGCCGAGAGCTGGTACCCTCATAAGCCCTTCTGGCCTGAGAACTCATGATCCAGGCTTCCCTGGGAGGAGGGATGTAGGTGGAAGCAACAGGTTCAAGGGGGTCCAGAACTTGAGTTGACGGCTGCCATGCAGCCTGGTGCCTGGCACTAGGCCATTGGCCAAGAATCCAAAAGCTATACAGGAATTCAAGCCTGCACTTCATCAGAGGGCCCCAATTGCTGCTACCTATACCTCTTGACACTCTGGAGTCCTAACCAGACAAAAGGTCTCTGATCTCTGATCTCTGAGACTGAACGAGCTGAGTGCCCAAAACAACATCTTGGTATGAGCCTTCGATTGCAAGGGTCTGGGCACCTGTGTGCACCTGGATGCACAGGGATGTCCCTACATGTGGAATTTCAGCACCCAAAATTGGAGAGTTTCCATTGACCTCTCAGTGTCAATGACTTGCTAGAAGGACCCATAGAACTAACTCACTGAAACTTGTTATCTTCACTGTTAACCATTTATTATGGAGAAAGAAACAGATTAAAATCAGTCAAGGGAAGAAGCCAATTGGGTGGAGTCCAGGAGGGTCCCTAATATGGACCCTCCATTGTCTTCTCCCAGTGAAGCTGTGGGGCATGTTACTTTCCCAGCATCAGTGTGTGACCAGATCTTGGGGAGCTCAAGCAGGCCTTAGTGTCCAGAGTTGTTTTGTGCTCTTGGGTTGTTGTTGTTGTTGTGTTGTGTTGTTTTCTAGAGCTTCATCACACTCTACTGACATGACCTAACTTTAGAAATCTGCAGGATTGATCTTCTATGGCTTCGAAGTTCCCAAGCAAAGACTCCCATGAGACAGGACATTCCAATGGTTTAGAGCACACCACCCAGTAGCTGAGGGCAAAGGCCAGCCATGTCTTTAAATATCATTAATTCTTCACTGTCCTTGCTCCAGAGGCAGCACATTCGGCTAACACACCACCATTCAGTCAGCAAATGATAACCAAGCTCCAGTTATGTGGCATGAGACCTGCTGGAGACAACACAGTGACACACAGAGATGAGGTGCTCACAATCATGGGGAGAGCCTGACAACCTAGACCAGCAGTCACCAAGTCAGCCAGGGACACACATGCCCTTAAGTCCTGGAGAAGACTGAAGCTGTCACACAGGGTCTTCTCACATGTCTCTGACCCCCTACTCCTGGGTCTGAGCCTGGAATGAACAGGAAAGGTCCACCCTGAGTTGCTCACACTGCTCACAGTTACTTTCCCCTGGGGGTCCAGATGGCTACCTAGGGAATCACTGCAGGTTTCAAAGACTTTTTTTTTTTAATGTATGTGGAGGAGTGAACCCAGGGATGTTTAACCACTGAGCCACATCCCCAGCCCTTTTTATTTTTTTATTTTGAGATAGGATCTCACTACATTGCTTAAGGTCTTGCTAAGTTGCTGAGGCTGACCTCAAACTTGTGATCCTCCTGCCTCAGCCTCCTGAGTCACTGGGATTACAGGCATATGCCATCGTACCTGGCAACTTCTTTTTTTTTTTTTTTAAGAGGACTCTGAGCAAGAGAACTCGGTCTACAGGTCCTTGCAGAGTAGCAAGTGTGTCCTCTGAGGGAATGGAAGGAAATGGGCTGCATAGGAACCCTGGCATCAGTCAGGTGATCAGCTATAGCGAGCCAGGTGGTTAGCATGTGCGGGTACTCACACATGTGCATGCTCATGTTAACTGCATGTGTCCATGTGAATGTGTGTGTGTGCTCACTGATTCGTGCATGTGGTCCCAGCTTGGTCTGGATCGTGGCTACACATGCTCAGGTCAATGCAGGTGTCTCTGAGTACTGGCACTGTGGAGGTGCCACTTATCACTCAGGGTGGGGGTCCACGGTGTTCAGCTGTTTGTGCAGATAAGATGCCCAAGTGCGTGACATTCTAGGGCTCAGAATCAAGCCAGTTCAGGAAAGAGGCCCCCTTCACTGCCTCCTCCCCAAAGGTATCCATGGGTGCGCCTGGAAAGAGCAGAGTTGGAAAAGCTCTGAAGAAATATCTCTGAGTTGAGTTTTAACTCGTGACATTGACAATATTGTTCACTTTAATTGTAACATCTCTCTGGAGTCCTTGTGTTTAACACTGAGTCACTAAATATTCAGCATTGCTGGCTCATTTTCATATTATTTATACCTAACTCTCATATGTCACCATGGCAGCGTCCCCTAGCTCATCTCTGCTTAACTATTGTTTAATACTTAAGTCTCACTTAATTACTTTCTTTAATAGTGGCAGACACTAAGAAAATAACTTTTGAAAAGACGAAAGCCATATCTTTAAGTAAAATTGTCTCCTTCCAAAAAAATAGATGTGCATCAATACAAAGAATGGTCTAATCTGGCATCTGTTTATTTCTGGAAGTAACCCTGATTTGCTAATACATTTCTATGTGTCAGAGAAAAAAAGTTATCCATAAAAAGACAATTACAGCGATGCAATCAAGCATTGATAGTAACATTCAGACACATCTCAAAGAACATTTGGAAGAGGAAGAATTGCAGGTTTAGTTTTATATAGCTTCTTATAAATCAATTTTTAAAGTAATTCTCTCACCTCCAATGAAGTAAATTTGATTTCTGTAGCCAGTATTCATATCCAGAAAACAATAAGCACTTTGTTCCATAATTACGTGATGCCTATGGTTTTAGCCCAGAGACATTATTTTATTTATTACAGAGTGAGGTTCTCCCCAGAGTCTACACCATGGGCTGGTAATACATTCGGTGCTCACAGAAGAGCCATAAGGCAGCCAGCAGCTCCTTATGTCCTCACAGAGCCAACACCCCACCCTCAGCACCTGGCTGATTACCCAAGAGGCAGGCCTCCGCTCCAGAGGAATGGGGACTTGTGCTTGGCAGGCCGGAGAAACAGATGGAGGCCAGGTGCAGTGGCGCATGTCTATTATCTCAGCTGTTTGGGAAGCTGAGGCAGGAGGATTGCAAGTTCAAAGCCAGCTTGGGTAACTTCGCAAGACCTTGTCTCAAATAGAAAGTGGGGGGAGATGTAGATCAGTGGTAGAGTGCTTGCCTAGCATGGGCAAGGCCCTGGGTTCCATCACCAGTATGACAAAAATAAAAAAGAAGAAAAGCAGAAGTTAAGGGACTACATTAGAGATGCAGCAAGTCATCCGTGAGGTCCGGGCACTGTGCAAGAGCTTCCCCGTCTCTCTCTACTGCTCTGAGCAGAGCCTTTTCTTCAGTTCATCCCAGCTGCCCTGGCCTGAGGAAGGCAGAAGAACCATGAGTCCCTCTGAGAGCTGCAGGCTGGAAAAGGAGACAGGGCAGGGAGGTGAGGACAAGACCTGAGACCAGTCCTCTGCTTTCCCAACAGCCCCCTTGTTTTGATCCTACATTACTGGGCCATATTTAGATGGATAGGAAGGTAAGAGGTGGGCACCTGGGTTGTCAAAGCAAAGAGCCAGACACAGTCTCTGCAGAAAGCCTAGTTGAGCACCCTACTATCCATTCAACAACCATTTGTTGAGGACCCACTGTGCGCCAGAGGACACAGCAGTGAACACAGAGCCCAAGATTCCCTCTTCCCCCACTGGGCTGGGTTCTAGTCGGGGAGACAGATGGTGAATGAGATAAACACAGAGCACTGAATGCTGAGTGGCAGTGGGTGACATGAAGAGAAATGAAGCAGCAAGGGAGATGGGGATGTTGGGGGAGAGACCAGGTAAAGGTTAAGCACACTTGAAGGAAAGGGAGACAGACAGACAGACAGCCATCAGGGAGGAGAGGGCAGGAAGTGGAAAGTTCCTGAGGGGAGCACATTCTGGCACTCTAGAGCAATGGCTAGGGGAGAGTGGCCAGAGAGGGGCTGGGCAGGTCCTCACTGGCTGTGACCTGAGCCAGGATCTGGACAAGGAAGTACACAATCTGGTATTATTGCTTGGAAAAGAACTTTCTGGTGCTGTACAGGAAGGAGACTCTCAGGGTGCTGGCAGTCGGCAGTGGAGGTAATCAGAGAAATAGACTCAGAAAAATAATTAAATAAAATAATCAAAAATTTAAAAATATATGAATACATGGATATGTACACATACACACAGGATTGAACCTAGGGGTGCTTTAATACTGCCCTACATCCCTAGTCTTTTTTTTTATATACCTTTATTTTATTTACTTATTTTTATGTGGTGCTGAAGATCGAACCCAGGGCCTCCCACATGCTAGGCAAGCGCTGTACCTCTGAGCCACAACCCCAGCCCCCTAGTCCTTTTTATTATTTATTTTGAGACCAGGTCTTGCTAAGTTGCCACAGCTGGCCTCAAACTTGTTATCCTCCTGCCTCAGCCTCCTGAGTCACTGGGATTACTGGTGTGCACCACCACACCCAGCTCAGAATGTATTTTCAAGGGGAGCCCTGCTAAGTCACCTCTGGGGAATGGGTTTTTATTTTGTCTTCTGCCTTTGAGTAATCCCTTGGGATTAACCAAGGCAATGTACAGCCATCCCTCAGTATCCACAGGGGATTGATTACCCAGGGAATATCAAAATCTCTGAATGCTTGAGTCCTTTGAATAAAATGACATAGTATTTGCATATAGCCTCCACACATCTTCCCACATACTTTAAATCAGCTCTAGATGACTTATACTACCTGGCACAATGTAAATGGTGTATAAATAGCTGTTACACGGTACTCTTTAGGGAATATTGACATGAAATAAAAAACTGCACAGACATCATTTTTTTCTGAATATTTTCCATCCATCCATGGTTGGTGGAATCTACAGATAAGGAACCCACGAAGATGGAGAGTCAACTCTATGTCAAGTTCTGGCTCATAGTAACCTCTTAAAGGCTATGTGTTGGTGCTGACGGGTTATCATTCTCAGGGTGTCTCAGGGGGTACCAGCCTTGGAGCACCAAACCACCTCACCCAGGCTACTTCCAAGGAATCTGTTGTCCATGTGACCAGCAACTCCAACAAGGTGGCAGGGGCTGCCAGAGCTCAGGTTGGCTTCAGGAGCCCTCACAGGAAGAGGACCCATGAGTGTGGAGGCTCAGAAAGGCAGTGTGGAGGGGAAATGCCAACAGCGTGCACCGGACTCCCTGCCAACAGCTCTGGTTCTGCTCTTAGGAGAGAGTCTGCCTTGGGTCAGCCATATGGGGCACTGAGGAGTTTCCAAGCCACTCACCACTTCTCCAGGGTGGGGGCTGTCCCTGGCCTCCTCCCTTTGTCAAGATGCCAGCCATCCACCGCTAAGGCTTCAAGCAAAGTACATTTTCCTAGAGACTTACTTAGATTTTTGACACAGGAAACAGCTTAGACTAGAAATATGTCGTCCCAGCATTGACTAGCCATTAACTTTTCATAAGCAACTCAGGTATGAAGCCTTTATGGCTCTGTTATGACACAGGACAAATCAGCTATCTGCTGTTTTATTTTATTATTGAGGCTTCCACAGAATGCTGGGAATGGGGCTCTTTTCAGCAAAGTGATGTTTCACAGCCAACCGGCAGGGTTCCGGCAGAGCCCTCTCAGATACTGTTCCCCACCAGGAGAAGGGAGTCGCAGGGGGTTGGCTTTCTTTGTCCCCAATGCTGAAAGGAGGTTGTGTGTGTCCACTATTGACCTTCCCACCTCCCCACTGCCATGCACCTCTCTTTTGCCTACAACTCTTACTTGTGCTAAGACTTCTTTAAACGAACTTGTGATGGTTGTGCTGGGCCCTCAAGGGTGTGAGCAAGGGAGAACGTCATCCTTTCAGGGGGCAGAAGTGTACGTATTAACGAAAGACCCTCGGAGCTGCCCAGTGCTGCTCACGCATGACCCTTGTGCACAGTAGCCAATGGCCTTCTTCTTTTCTGCCACCAAAGTGCTTCTGTGAAAGAAGGGAGCTCTGAAAGGGCAAGGGGAACAGCAGGAGGGATGGTTTGGTGTTTGCTCCAGGGGTCAAGAGGAGTTTTGCATCTTCTGTTAGTAATGACAGGAAAAATAACGTCCCCTGTGTATGTCGTGCTTCTCACATGAGGAAATACACGCACATGCCTTCTCTTGCTGGATCTCAGACAGATGGGGAACATGTGTTGTCCACACTTACAGGTGGAGAAACCAAAGCCCCAGAGGCACTAGGGGACATTTGTTCAATGGCAAATCCAAACCAAACCCTGCGTCTCCTGAGTCCAGGCACCGGGCTTCCCCATCTCTCCCCATGTCCAGCACTGTTCGGCCCTTTCTCTCACCCATGAGCTTTCTCCGTCTATCAGCTCCAAGCACCATGTCATCTGAGGTGTTTGGTAGCTAACCAAAGCCGATAAGGGACCTTCATAGAATGCTAGGCAGTTCCAATGCCAACATGTCTGCATTGGCACTGGAAGGGGACAGAACTGTGCTCAGTTCTACAAGAGAAAACGCAGCTGAGTAGGACTTGGTGCCTGCCCGGTGCTCTTCTGGGGACTTCACAGCCGCAGACCTCCTGACCATCCCTCCCCTGTGCACTGGCTCAATAAGATCCCAACCCTCGAGGCTGCAGAGACCACTGGGCCAAGGCTCACTGGGCCACTTCTTAGGGGGTCATCAGTCCTTCTGGATCTCTTTTATGCCCCTGCCTTGATTTGTGTCTGTCTGCTCCCCACCCCCACAGCTCTGACTCCCTTCCCTTGAGCTACTCAGATACGTGCAGGCTGCCTGAAATCATCTGGGGATCCAGGCAGGATCTAAACCAGTTGTAAACAAACTATAGCCAGTGAACCAAATCTGGCCCGTCACCTTTAAATAAAATGTCATTGAACACAGCACCCTCATTAATTCATGAATTGTTTCGGCACTTTAATGCTATTGTGGCAGAGTTGAGTAGCTGACAAATCTTAAGACCCACGAAGCTGAAAATAGTCACTATCTGGCCCCTTAGGAAAGTTTGCCGACACCTCCTCTACACATGGCTTTCATCCAGAATTACAGTCTCTTAGCAGGTAGGCGAGATCACCATAAAACAAGGGGGCAAGATGAGAGGGGCACCTGAGCCTAATTGATGGAAGTTGGAGGAAATGTGCTGAGGGAAGTGTCCTGCCCACCTCACAGAGAAGGTGCCAGGTGAGCACAATGGTAAATGGACATGCAAGGTCTGAACCAGGAACATGCAAGAGAGGTAGCGTCCCCTGCTCAGGACAGCACAGCCCTCAGCTCTGCTGAGGAAGGGGTCAGGCAGAAAGGAACTCTCTCCTAGAGGCAGGAGTTCTGTTTTCCTTGAAAATTAAGAGAAACCAGCGGTCCCTCAGCCTTCTCAATAGAGAGGTCAATCTCATTGTCATCTTTGCCCATGCAGGACTTCGGAGAGGATGACTCCCTGTACATCACCAAGGTGACCACCATCCACATGGGCAATTACACCTGCCACGCCTTGGGCCACGAGCAGCTGTTCCAGACCCACGTCCTGCAGGTGAATGGTTAGTAAATGGCTCCATGCATGTTGTCCCCTCAAAGCATCCCTAAAACGCTGTCCAGAGCAACCTGTCGCCCCCTTATGTATTCTGTTATCTGAAAGAAATATCTAACTCTGAAATATCCCATCTGTCTTATAACTAGGAGGGATGGTGAAGAAAATTAGTCTCTAGCCAAGGTCCCCTCAGATGAAATGCATCCAAGTGCCAGGGTAGAGGATGCCATTCAGGCAAGTCACCCTGGGCTCCTAAGGCCCCTGCAGGCCACCGTAGAGTGTGGTGTGTCCTGTGGGCAACATGATGCAAGTGAGCAGCTGTGGTCTCTAGATCCCACAGACCAGAAACTCTTATCTACTGCTGCTCTCCCAGGGGGCATGGAACTGAACCCCTTGTACAACTAGGAGGCATTATTTCCTCCAACAGAGACTTTCAAAAGGCTCAATGAGCCTCCCCTTAGGCTAAAACCAGGACAGAACCAGAGCATATTTGGAAGGTTTTCCTAAGTTTCTCAGGCCCTTGTGTTGCCAGCACTTCTGGAAACTGAGAATTAACTCCCTCCTGATCATTCTGCCACCGAGTACACCAGTCAGTGTTTTCCAAGCAATTGTCTGGATAGTTCCTGTGCTAAGCACTGCATGTAGATCCTCCCAGTTGATATGTTTTTAACCCACACATTATGGATGAGTTGCTAAGAAAGGTCATTCACCTGAGGTCACACAACTGGTAGGAAAGCAACTCTGTGGAGTCAGTACCCAGTGCTGACCTCCACTTTGCATGCTGGCCACTCCAGCCATCGAAACAAACAGGCCATCTGATCAGCCGATCAGCCCCACCCAGCCAAACCCAGCAGGGCGCCCTCCTGTCACCTGGAAGGCCTGAGCAGGAGGTTCATGTGTCAGGGAATAGCGTGGAAATGTCACACCAGCCCCTGGGGACTTTGTGCCAGCTGGTGTTCAGGACTTACCCTCCCAGGATAAAGTGAGCAAGATGTCAGAAATATCCCATCACCAGGTTCACCTTCACTGACCTCTAGGATCCAGGATGACAAGTCATTTAAGGACAACTGAATGCACTCAGTTTGCCTCTGCATTTGCTCTACAGGATGTTTTAGGGACTTTCATATCCATTCATGTCCCAGCCATATTGTATTAATATTTCCCTTGAGTTTGGACATACTGAATCCATGCTTATTGGCTTGTGATCAAGTGTCTAGGTTTCACCAGAAATAACCCAACTCGTGTCATAACACAAGTTACAACACCCACTGGGTGAGCCATCCCATGCTGGGACACAGAGCTAGTCTACCATGCAGCAGGGACTGGTCCAGGGACACAGCCTGTGTTCTACTGTGTGAAGGAAGCTTCACTGTTTGACACTGGCAGGTGGCAACCAGAGGCTGATGATGCTCTTAATGTTTGGTTGCAAAACAGTTCTTGATGGTTTACTGCAGGTCTCTCAGGTCCTCAGAAAAACCTAGGAAAGTAAAATCAACAGATACCCAAGCCCTTGCATCCAGCCCCTCCCCTCCCTGTTCCCACTTCACAAGAACCAGAGGGCCCAAGGAGAGGGCTGGAACCTCAGGATCCCTCTATTTCCTCCAAAACAAATCTGAAGAGGGCAGGGAGTCACCTGCCCAGGAACCAGAGTAACTCACAGGTGAGAGCCTATAGATATCTCTGACTCAGCTCCTAGAGGAAACTCTAGAGTCTCAAATTCCTTGATAAATCAAGTGGCAAGTTCATAGTGCTTGGCAGGCTCTTTTACCCCAAGTCCCCTTGGAATTCTGAGGCAGAGCTCATTATGTGGATGGAGCCAGTTCCTCACCTTTAGTGCTGAGTCAGGAAGAAGGACTCCAAGGGCCATGAGCATTTCTGGGCTTAAACACTAGCTCTTCCCACCTGGCCTGGGAAGAAGACTGCTTAGCTGGCACAGAAGAGTTCCCTTTGAACCTTCCCCACCGCCCCCTCCTCACCAGCCCAGCCACTGCCTAGTCTCAGCTCTGGCAGCCGCTTTCAGCCCTGGAAATCTAAACAAAGAGCAGAACCTTCCAATTGAAATACAGAAAAAGGCCACTTGAGATCCATTCCCTATTTGCTAAGAGATTTAAGGCTTCCTTCCCAGCCAAAGGGCTGTCAATAGAGTGGGAAGAAGCACCCTGGGGCCTCTGTACTTTGTGATCAGTTTTCTACCTCATTAAATCGGCTCACTGTGCATGGCCCTATGGAGGCTGGGCTAAGCCATTAGGGTGACTCTAGCTCTAGAAGCCAAGAAGGCTCTGTGGGCTTCTGATTCCCAAGCACTTGGGGTGACATTTGAATACAGTTCTCAGCTCCTAGATAGGACCACCCATCCCAAAGTAGGCCTATGGTTGCCTTTCAAGGGTTATGACCTGCTGGCCCTAGAAAAGGACGGGATGTTTTCAAAATATTCCAGAAGTTAAACTTGCTGTGTCAGACTTAGAATAAAGCTGTATCTGTGAAGGAAGGTATTGTTTAAAATTAGATGTTCTGAAAGACATTGCAATAGTGAATAACACTTGCTGAATACCCACGATGTGCCACCTCTGTTTAATAAATGAAGACATTGGAGCTCAGAAAGACTGGGTGGTTTGCCTTGACTCCACCCACATTAATAACTGTAAAGCAGATCTTCCCTCCCAGGCCCAAACTCAATGTCCACCTGCTGAGACAGCGTGTTTGCTGTTGGGGAATCCCCAGTGTGGGATGCAGGGTGGGCAATCCACAGGTCTTTGTTGGGTTGCTCTGGGCTGAACACTCTCAGGTAACAGAGGACAGGAACCCTGATATCTCTGTGCCTAACGCAGAGCTTAGGCCTGATCAGAAACAGCGGCCTGGTGAGGATCTGACAGCATCAATGGGGCCCAGGCCCCGCCCTCAGCAGGACTGAGGTTGCTGGACCACATGGTTTGATGTCATCCAGCAGATCAATGTGCAGATTCCTGGTGCTGTTCAGGATCCCAGGAGGGAGGCGCAGGGAGGGGCTGGTCACTGCAGGAGAGTCCCAGAGGCAGTGGGCATGAGAGTTTTGCAGGCTGCTGCTTAGTGCCAAAGCCCTCAGGCAGGGGGAGCTGGAGGGCTGAGAAGTCACCCTGCCTTGCTAAGGAGTCTGGTGAGGAGGGAGTGAGAAGTCAGTGACATTCGTCTGTGTGATTTGTTCCTTCTAACCCTCCATCCCAATTGTGAATTGAAGACATAAAAGATGGCCCTGACCCACTGAGGTCAAATTCAAGTCCAGTCTTCTCAACTCTGCTTATGGGATCCAATTTGGTCTCCTCTTGGCCTGGTTGATCAGCTGTGGCTTGCTGAGCTGAGGGACAGCTCTGAACCTAGTCAGGGAGCAGCGTTCTGTGTCTCCATTCCTCCAACTACACTGTCCTCAGTGAGAGGGAAGATGGGAATGAGAATGAGGAAGGGAACAGAGGGAGCCCGTTGTGTGCTCTCTGAAGGTCTTAGAAAACTGAGTGACCAGAGATGTGTCAGGGTGCTCACATGTGGCCTGTGGACCCAAGAGACAAGGATATCACCACCTGGGAGCAGGACTCAGCTGTTCCCCTCTAGCCCAGAACGGACCTGAGCTGGCTACTCCTGACACAGGTTGAAGACATGAACTCTGAGTCAGAGAGTTCTGGGTTCAAGTCCCAGTGCTGGTCTGGAACTTTCTGGATATATAGTTTTAGGTAAGAAAATAAACATACCTGTAAATGAGAAAAACAATATTACCTACTGCCTTCCAGATATAAGGAGATAAGACTGTGTATAAAATGTTTGGGAAATGCCTGGCTTGGAATATAGTACCAAGTCCAAGGTGGAGCAGACATGTTTGGATTTATCTCAAGCCATATTTAACTATGATTGGTTGATACAGGTGATCAAAGCTTGTTACCCTCACAGAGCTTCCAACCCATTATACAGATAGGAAAATCAAGACCTAGGGGAAGATTGCCAAACTGGGAATAAGATATAGGTTGCCTCTTCCTGGGCTGCCGCACTCCCTGGCTCTTGGTCGCAAGAGTGGGACTCTATACACAGGCTAGGATACTCCTGGAATCTCTCCTTCCATGACTCTGGGCTGACCCGGTTGCCCAAAGGGAACCCTTCTAGAAATTCTACTTCCTCTCTCAAATTATTTGTATAACCCGTAGTCAAGGCCTCCCAGAGATGAGGCCCAAACACTGACATGATTTATAACTCCATACAAACCTCCTGCATTGCTTTCATAGGAAGGAGCAAGAACCTCAGACATAAATGATTAATCCATTAAATTAAAAATACCCTCGACCTCCCCCACAGTTCAAACAAGCCATGATTCATTTCCAAAACACCCTAATAATCTCCAAATCTGTTTATTACTCCAGCTTGGTGCTTTTGCGACTATACCTCTTCCTTATGGACATATTTGTGCCGCCTTTTACCTTGGCAGTGATAGATGTTTCCCAAAGAAAATGGGCCTTTGTGTTATGTATTCAAATGTCTTCGATTGAAGATTTTTGCAAATTTAAAAGAAAATGAATGTGTCTGCTCAGAATATATTAATTTTAAATTATTTCTAGTGTGCAGATTAGCAGGAAAGGAAGAGGGAGAATCAGGACCACGGAAAAACAGTCGTGTCCTTGCCATGTTACTGACAAGAAGCTGTGGTCTTCCTCTTGCTCTGACAGGGCCCCTGAAACTTCAGAGACCCTGCATAGTTGCCTCCCTGCCCAGGGTTCTCCTCAGGCCCTCCTTGGCCTGGCCAGAGGCTGACTCCAGAGCTCTGGCACCAAAGGAGCTACAGCTTCTGGCCACAATGAACAGGGCTGGGCAGGTGCAGGCCAGGAGCTCACTCCGAGCCTGGGCTCTTCCTCCCCAGCCACAGAGTCAGAGATGTCTCATCACCTAGCAGAGGACAGGTGGGTCCTATAATTGAACACTCACCCAACTGAGCACCGATTTTTTTTTTAATTCCTCATGCCAGTGTTTTCCTCAGTGAGGGATCAGTTCAAGGCAAGACGGCTTCCTGGAAGCTGCTCAGTGTGGGGGCTTTGCCTTCACGTCACAGCCCCCTTAGTGTGGGACATTGAGCTGGAAAGACCCAGAGACTCTCTGGTCCTGTTCCAGCCCAGGTACCTACGACTCTTCACAGGGCTCCTTCCCACTGCTGCTGGCCTGGCTTGCACTGTCCTTCTCCTCCATATCAGCCACTGAGGAAAAATAGGTGGGGAGGCTGGACCCACTGGCTCACCGAGGGACAGCAGCAGCTTCCTGTCCCCAGGGATACAAACTCCTGCAGGTAGCTCACAGCCACACACCCTGCCCTCAAACACATACGTGCACACACATGCACTGCGGTCTGGTCCTGCTGCCCGCCTCTAGCCTCATCTTGGCCATGCTGCCCCTCTCACCAAGCTCCAGTACCAGAAACTTCTCTTTCCCCGACACACCTGTCCTCTTGACTGCCTACTCCAAACTCTGCTGCAAATGCTCTTCCCCCTCTTTGCTGCCAAAGCCACATCATTCTTCAGTATTTAACATCACTTCACTCAGCAGGTATTCACTGGGCTGCTTCTGTATGCCACATGCCCGCAAAGCAATGGAAACACAGCTGTGAACACAAAAAACCCACCCTGGTGGAGCCTGTCAAAGGGTAAAAAGTGCTGAGGAGGATATTTTTTTTTAATAAAAGAGGATTAAGATTAAATGAAAGGTAGGCATTTTATAATATAGAGTGGCAAGGGAAGGTCTTGCTGAGAAGGTGACATGGTTTGTACATGTAGAGGTGATGAGGAGATCAAAGATGAATCCCCAATTTTCTTGTCTGAGCAACAGGAAAAGAGAGAGAGAGAGAGAGAGAGAGAGAGAGAGAGAGAGAGGCTGTTTCCTGATAGGAGAGGGGGAGCTGATTTGGGGAAGATGAGGAGCCCCTTGGGACATAACAAAGGTGCAGAGACAATCTTGAGGTATTGTGCAGTTGGGTACCTAAGTTTGGGTTTAAGGCAGATGTCTCAGCTGGAGATACAAATTTCTGATGCACATGGTTTATGAAGTCAAGTAGACACAGATCACCAGAAGAGTGAATTGCAGATAGTTCTTGGTCAATGGACAAATATTTAGAGCCTGAGGGATAAGAAAAGGCCAGAAAAACAGACTAAGAAGGAAAAACCAGAAAGTGGCAGGAAACTAAGAGGGTGGCATTCCGAAGCCAGGTGAAGATGACATTTCAAAAAAAGTGCTCAGCTATCTCCATTGCAAAGGGGAAAATCCCCAAGGAGTGAGAGAGACGTTGGAACCAGGTCCAGGAAGCAGCCGGGAGTGGGGGGGTGGGGGATCTAGGAATGAGGCAGAGAGGGCCCGAGACTGGACATTCTCCAGGAGAAAGGAAGTAGAATGGTCTGGAAGTGGCAACAAGGGCCATCAAGGCCACTCCCAGTCCAGTGATAAGAAGAAAAACCCAGAAGGCTGCATAAGCAGCATCCTCAGGAAAAAAGGTTTCCATGGAAGCAAGCAGGTTGAAAGCACTTTCAGAGATTTTGCTAATGACAGAACTTGAGTTTAAGATGGCACAACGGAGGTTTTGGGGGAGGCCTAGGCTTCCTGTGGAGACTGGCATGATCTGGGATAAAGGGCATGAGAAGAAAAGCCCTGATGACTCCCTGTTAGAGAGTTGGGACCATAGTAGGGAGGAAGAGGGCATTGGAGGTGGAGCAGGCAGAGGTCTGGGGTCCCTCCTTAGCCTTTCTATGGAGGTACTGTCTTATCCTCTGGATGTCTTCGACTCAAGGAGACCTCAAGACCAGAAGAGGGTGTCTTACTCTAACCCCTGCCAGTGGAGACCCAGGTGTCTTACTTTGGTCATGTATTTTTACATGAATGGTTCATTCCACACACCCTGAAGTAAACCAATCAAGTTTCCCTTTGTTCCCGAACATTCCCACACACTAATTCAAAATTTGTCCTGAATTGGTCTGAAGAGCTTCCAAGCTGACTCAGAGTATCACCAAGAACCTGTTAGGGAGATGCAAATTCTCCAGCCCCATCCCAGACCAATGGGCTCAGACACTGGGGGGTAGTCCTAGTGCATTTCATGGGTCTACAGATTTCTATCAAAGGTCAAGGCAGAGCCAAGGCCAATCTTCAATGCTGGTGTTCATATCACTGAGGACGCCAGGCCCATTCCTTGAGTTTCCTTTCCCTGGATAAACCCTCCACAATAAAAAGACAGGCTCCCAGTCATCAGAAAGTTAAGTCTTTCCTGTGTGAGATGCACAGAGTGGCACCTGCTCTCTATTCTGATGAGTTTTCTGGGACTACCATCCCTGTGGTCCCAAATTGCCTTTTGGGAGTAATCTTCACGCTTGAAGTTAATTCTTCAGACTTCCTCAATCCCATGAGGGCGGAGACTGAGGCTCTTATTCACTGCTGTCTGTGTCATGCCTGACACTTGCGTGGCATTTCATAAACATTGTCTGCACAATACCGAATAGACAAAGCTTTGTAAAACTCATTCAATGTCACTAACGTGGTGCCAGAATCTGGGATGAGAACCCTCTCATCCTCCATTTGGTATTGTAATACTTTGTAATAATTGATTAGGAAGGCAATAATCATCATGATCATTTTTCAAATTTTCCTCCACTGTACTTGCACATTTTTTTCTTTCTAGATAAATTCAAAATTGTTTTGGCAAGCCCTGATCAATTGGTTTTCATTAGAATTAGATTAAATGTACAGCTTCATTTATCATTTTTTACTTCTTAACAATTTAGAAAGTCTTCCTATCCAAGAACATCTCTTCCAATTACTGAAGAATTTTTAAGTGAAGTTTTATAGTTTTCTTCATGTAGGTTCACACTTTTTTTTTTTTTTTTTTGGTACTAGGGATTGCATCTAGGGGTACTTAACCACTAAGCCACATCCCCTGCCATTTTTTTATATTTTATTTTGAGACAGGGTCTTGCTAAGTTGCTGAGGCTGGCTTTGAACTTGCAATCCTCATGCCTCAGTCTCTTTTTTTTTTTTTAATTTCTGTGGTTTTTATTTTGCTCACCTTTATATAAGGTGTGAGGTTTACATAAAAATTCATTCTTTTGTGAATGGGGGTCCTGTTGTCCCTATGCCATTTCTTTTTATTTATTTATTTATTTTATTATTGGTTGTTCAAAACATTACAGAGCTCTTGACATATCATATTTCATACATTAGATTCAAGTGGGTTATGAACTCCTGCTGTTTTACTGCCTGGCCATTGCTGATATATAAATAAGCTACTAATTTTGTATGTTTTGGTACTGACCCCTTTACGTATTCACTTCTTAATCCTTACCACTTTTTTGGTTTGTTACTTGGAGGATATCCACATAAAAATACTATTTTTCTGCACCTTTTTAATATTTGTGTCTCTTATCGCTGCCTTCCATTGAAACATCCAGCATAACATCAGAGTCTAATATTACCTCCTTTTTCTTTTTCCTGACTTAATGTTTTACCATTCTGCAAAGAATGGTGCTGCTGCTTATTTTTATAGAGATGTTCTTCATGTAGGAAGAAAATAGCATTTTGTTTCTATTTTACTGAAGGTTTTTTCCCCGAAGAAATGGATTTTGAATTTTTTTTCCCAAAGGCCCTTTCAGTACCTAGCAAGAGAATCAAATGGTTTTTCTTTTTGAATGCCTTTGACTTTGGATCTGATCAATTATAGTTTTCTTACTAGTTAGCCATCAAAATTTATTACACTTGGATACAGAATGTTCTTTTTTTTTTTTTTTTTTTTTTTTTTTTTTATTTTATTTTATTTTATTTTATTTTTTTTTTTTTTTAATTTTTTATTGTGGAATATGATATGTCAGAATGTTCTTTTAGTACAATGCTAGATTTGAGCTGACTGTGTGCTTGGGATTGTATTATATGTAGTCCCAAGTAAGTGTGTAGCCACCTGTTTTTATTTGGTGGGGGTTTTTTAATTTTTTATTTGTTTGTCTTGGGTTTTGTTTGTTTGGTCTTTGCCAGGTTTGGGTTGTCCAGGTTATACTTGCTTTGTGATGGAATTTGGAATGTCTTCCCTATTCTATACTCCAGGAATTATCTAATTCTTAAGTATACAAAGGAATCTGATCTAAAACTAGTCAGAGTGACTTTGGGGTTAGTAGCACTTTAAATTTTTTTTTAATCTTTACATAAAGCAATGTTGATGCTTTAAAGTTTCCTTTTAAATAATCCATTTCATTGAGATTTTCACATTTATTACCCATAATTGAGTACAGTATTCTCACATCTTTTAATCCCCTCTGTTCTTTCTTTTTTTTTTTTTTTTCATTGATCAAACTTGCCAGAACTTTGGCTATTTTATTGGCTTTTACAAAGAGTCAGCCCTTAGATTTATTTATCAATTACTTTTTCTTGGCTTTCTAATTGATTCATTCATTTCTGCTCCTATCTCTATCGACTCTTCTACTTTCTTTAGGTTTCTACCAGGGTTGCCAGGAAGGCGTGTACAAATAGATGGTGACCTACCATGAGCCCAGGCTATTAGAGCCCTTATCCGGGTCACCCCTACTCTAGAACTCTGGTTGCTCTAGCACCTTCTCCAGCTGCCTGCCAGCTCAGGGTTCCTAGGCTCTACCTCTGGGATCTTGAATTACCACCTCCTGACCACAATTCTCTCTACTCAACTTGAACCCCATTCCTCCCTCTGCCCAGTGTAAGCTGTGGGGAAGTTTCTTTCTTTCCTCTTTGAACCAATGGGGCCAGAGGAGAAGGAAACACATCTATGTTCTATGCCGTCCTCAGCCATGCCTCAGCTAGACCCCACTTACCTCCTCCATCCCCAGTGGCCTGAACTAGGACAAAACCCTTCTGCTGCACCCTGGACCTCTTCCCTAAAACCTCTAACAAAGACAAGCTGTTCAGAGAACTCAGATTTTATCGTTCTCGGGCCCCTGCAGTTTGGCCTAATCTCCTCTGAGTTCATGTTATTAAAACGTCTCTAGGCCATTTGAGGGTAAGGTCTTATGATTTACGAGTTGTCCACTTAGATTTCACCTCTGCCCCCTAACTTTGCCCCAGTCATCCAAAGAAAGACTTGAAACCGACTCCATTGATCACATGAATAGCAGGATCCTGAGGAGTTTCAACTGGAGTTGCCAAGTTCACTTCTCACAAGGAACAAGGGAGCTTCTCTCCTGTCCCCTGCCTACCTGAGTATGGATCATCAGAATTCTGCCACCTTGCTCAGGTTCCAGGATCAATGCCATCACCTCCTCCTACATTAGCATCAATTTTGCCTTCACTCTGGTCCCAAAAAGAATCTTTTTCCTCAAGTACTGGGACACCTTCTCTTATTAGAAAACAAAAACTTCCAGATAACTCTAGGGAAATACAGTTGTCTACTTCAGGAAGAGTCTACTTCAGGAAGAGCCTACCTCCCTCCTTTCCAAAGCATAGGTGATACATATTAGCTGAGTTTATATCCGAGTATCTTTATGTAAACTTCCACAAATCCTTTCTGAAACCAAATATAGTGCCATGTGCCTGTAATCCAGCTACTCCAGTGGCTGAGGCTGAGGCAGAGGATCACAAACTTGAGACGAGCCTCAGCAACTTAGCAAGGCCCTAAGCAACTTGGCAAGACCCTGTCTCAAAGTAAAATTTAAAAGAAAGGACTGGGGATGTAGCCCAGTGGTAAAGTGGTTGCCCAACTCACATAGATCCTGAGTTCAATCCCTGGTAGCATAAAAACAGGAATTGGGGGAGGGAAAGAGGAAGTCCTTTTAAGAAGTATGTAGAGTAAAATGTATGGATGACTATAAGCCTTCAATTCCACTGAAAATGATACTGATTCAATTTCCTGGGTCCAGAGCTAGGGTTGGGAGAAGGATCCTCCAGACAATTTCTGCTTCCCCCAGGTCCCACCCCACAGTCAGCCTGTGTAAAAACGCCAGAGTACTATGGAAGGTGCCAGAGACTTGCCCACTCATGCTCATCTGGCCAGTGAGCCAGGTCACACTCCCAGCCCCAAACTTGACTTCCAGAACCCATGGATGACTCACTCCATAGGCAAAGAGGGCACACCTGGCCTTTTACCCAGGTTCCAGGGAAGAGATAATATTAAAATGACACCCTGGAAAATCAATGAATTTCCTCAGAGCAGTGATGTAATTAGCAGCTCTGCCAGTCAGTGCCCATAAGTGCTGGGTAGAGCATTTCCTGCAAGAAATTAAGCCCCTGTCCAATAGCTTTCCGATAATAGAAATAATATATTTGAATTTTATTCATTCAGAAATAAAATCCATTGGCTCTTGCTCTTTACATGTAGCAGCTGAATGGCATTAAATATTTGGATGTCTTTCTAATCATATTTAGAATAATGTTGAAATCCATGAATTACTGGGTACAATGCTGGACATATTTACTGTTGCAATCCACTTTAGAGTCCTTTTCATCAGACTTTTGGGTTGCCAAAGAGGATCACTGTAAGCTGGCAAAGAAGAGAGCTCCAGAGTTCCCTCTGAGGTTTACCCACTGGAGGAGGATCTCAGGGTTGGGCCATGGGCCTGGAGTCAGCTGAGGACCTTCTCTTACCAATGCTGATTTTCACCCACAGTGCCGCCTGTCATCCGCGTCTATCCAGAGACCCAGGCACAGGAGCCTGGAGTGGCAGCCAGCCTGAGATGCCATGCTGAGGGCATTCCCATGCCCAAAATCACTTGGCTGAAAAATGGCATGGATGTCTCAGCCCAGATGTCTAAACAACTCTCACTTTTAGGTAAGAACTGCCCTTGCTTCTGTATTCCATCCAGTTCAAGCTGGTTCTCACCCCAGGAATGACAATGAGAGGCTAGATTCATTTCTAAGTCTGACATGTTAGGAGGGAACAGACATCTCCCCAGATTTCCTTGTCCATGCACAGGTCTTGGGGACTTTCTGAGAGCAATGATGAGAAGCCATCAGGTGCCAGTTTGCCCTCAGTGAGTTTCAGTTGTACCAACCCTTCCTGGATGCATTATCCAGGATGTTGGCTGCCCCAACCCTGCCCAGGGGCTGTGTTTTCAACTGCAACACTCTCAACAGTCCCAAGAAGGGAATGGGGAGGAAGGGAAGGAGGGTGTCCAGTAGAGCAGGCCACCCTGATCACTGATCATTTTTCCTGCAGCCAATGGGAGTGAGCTCCATATCGGCAGTGTTCGGTATGAAGACACAGGTGCATACACCTGCATTGCCAAAAATGAGGTGGGCGTGGATGAAGATATCTCCTCACTCTTCATTGAGGACTCAGCAAGGAAGACCTGTGAGTCCACTTTTGCCTTTATGCTCCTCACTGAGTTGGTTGGGGCTGTCAAGTGGCAAGAGAGGGGACCAACAGACCAGGGCCTCAGCTGCCAATCATGAGCTCTTAAAGGCTAGAGTAAACCTATATCCTCTATGCACAAAATTGGGTTCAGAGGACACCCAGATGTCAGACCTTTCCTGACAACCTAGACAGCTCTGGAAACATAGCAGAAGTCTATGAATAGCAGACAGAGCCCAGGACCACAAGACAATTTCAATATCCCAGCCCCAGTTCTGTTTCCCACTTGTTGTCTGATCAGAATCTCTGCCCCTCATTCCCAAAATCTTTCATACCATGCAAGGTGCCCCCATCCCACAGTGGCCCAGAAACTGGCCAGTTCACACAATAATACCATCTGCAGTTTCACCTCCTATGGCCTGAAAATATTATATTGAAAATCCCAGAAATGAACAATTCGTAAGTCTTAAATAACTTTTATTGCAGTATATTGTTGTAATCTATTTTATCATTATTGTTGATCTCTTACCATGCCGAATTTATAAACTCAACCTTATCATAGGAATGTATAAAAGAAAAAATATAGTGTATAGAGTGTTTAGAACTATCCGCGGTTTCAGGCATCTACTGGGGGCCTTGAAACATATTTCCCACAGATAAGGGGAAACTGCTGAGTATGCAAACCATTAGGCCTTAACCATGGTGGCCTTAACTCCAGGGATCATCATTCACCCATTGTACTTAGTGTGCTCTCCGTGATAGCCACTGCACCCCTGGGAGAACCGCAGGTAAGAATCCATGAACACGAGTGTTGGTGGCAGTCTCTTTCCCTTGGTCAGACTCCAAGCTATGCCTTTGTCATCAAAGAAAATAATCAAAAGTATTTCACAGGGTCTTCCTACGAGGATCCTAGTTGAAAATCAATTCTCCTTGAAGTAATCAGGGGAATATGGGAGAGATGTTGCTTGCTCTCTATCATCCACAGAATGTGGGGAATTTTATTAGCTGCTGAGATCCTGGGGCCTAATTTCAAAGATTCATTTAGCAATCAAGAGTCCTGAGACCTGGAAGTGTTCACTCCCGTCCAGAGTTACAAGACAGATGCTGCTGCTGGGCCAATGAGTCGATAAGTGATGGACTGGGTACCATTATGTTCTAAATGAAATGTATCACCACAGTAAAGGTTTGACAATGCTTTCCTTTTTCCCTTCTGGCAATCGTGTTCTGGCTTTCTTAATCCTCTGCTGTACAGTGGCAAACATTCTGTGGAGAGAGGAAGGTACCAAGCTTGATTGTTCCATGTCGTGCCTTTGATCGCATGTGTTCATGGTTCCATGATAGGTCGTCTCTCTGACCAGCCATCCGTTTTGCAGATCCCAGGCAGTCCCCTCAAGCAGGGCCCACATGCCAAATCCAATGGAAGGGAGGCAGTCAAAATCAAATTCAAGTGGCATACCCATTGAATCAGATTAAAAACCTATTAGTGTCTTTAAAGGCACAGTTTAAAACGGAGAGTTTCATTGAAAGCTGCTTGTAACCTCAGATAAATCAGACTACTTGGCAGGAGCTCCCGGTCAGATCTGGGCCCTGTGCTTTTTTCCAGTAGCTGATACTGATGTCGGGCTTTGTGCTTTATCTTGTGTTGTTTAAAAAAGACCAAAATGTTTGAGGTGTAGCTCAGTGGTAGAGCACTTTCCTGGCATTTAAAAAGCCCTGAGTTCTATCCCAATACTGCAATAAATAAAGTTAAAAAGATAAACCCCCCCAAAAAAAAAAGTTGCCCGTCCCTCCTGGGATCTACAGTAGCTATACCTTAGGTATGCTGTGATGAAATAAAGAAAAAAGCAACCATAGTTTCTGTAAATATATATTTTTCCACATATACATTTTCAAAAGTATTTTATTAGTCAAATCCTTGGATATTAGGTTGATCCAGATGAAAATGCCATTTTTGTATGTTGAAACTGGGTTAATATCAGCAATTTCATGTGGTTCAAAATGGTGCACATGTGGGAGCTGGGTCATAAAGCCCGAGTCACTGCCTGAGGTGCATGTTCATGCATGGGTCCTAGTCCTATGACCCCTGCATCAGATCCAAGTTCAAATCACCCTGGGTGACTTATTCTCCAGCTCAGTGCACAGAGTGGAATATGAGAGGCTATAGGATGCACGTTGAGATTGCCAGGGTTAAACATAACATCAATTTTAAAAACCACGTGTTTCCTGTCTCATTTTTTTCTACAAGAACTTTGCATAGTGTTCCCCACTGTCTAGCATGTGTGCACATACACAAGCCCAGGACAGTTTCCTGAATGTGAAACACTGAAGCTGACAGTGAATCTAAGAGCAAAAGGCAGGACCCAGAACATGAGGAATTCTACCAACAACTCCAGTTGCTGCTCTCAGTCCTAAGCAGAGGTCACTGCCTGAACTGAGGCCCCAATGCACAAGCAACTTGTGCTCCGTGTTTTTAAAAAGTGGCATCCTGCTAAGGGGAGGTTGTTGCAGAAGGACTCAAGTTTCAAAAGTGGAGATCTTACTAGGGATGCAAGAGATGTGAAATGAGCTGTAGAAACCCAAATTCTCCCTGACAACCCACAGCTGCCTCAGGGCACAGGGCTGGCCAGTGCTGCGCTCTGAACAATGCAGCAGCAAATTCTATCATGCCTACGTGGCTAGATGCTTGTGCGCTTCACTGATGAAATTCAAAACCTGGAGAAAGGGAATACCGAAACCAAGAGGAAAAAATCATGGACCTCACAGCACATTCAAATCTCTAGCAGAGAGGAGATGATGAGAGTAAACAAAAACCAGAAAGCTCCTTTAGAAGCTAAATTCAACAGAACCTTCTAAGGGGCTGGATCATGAAGTTGGGTCCCCTGTGAAGTCAATTATGTATTGAATGAGTATCTTTTGAGCCTCATATTCCAGTGCTGACTGTGAACAGGGCACTGTGCTCAGCCGGAAATGTAGCTATAGCTACCCACCCCATGTGGACTCTATTAAACTTTCAATCTTGTGTTAGTTCTTCCAGTTATTGATTTTCCAGGAAGCCCAGGGAGGCTGTTCCCAGAGTCTGTGGTTTAGCAGGGACTTGGACCCCTCTGGTCCCTAGATGTGAGTGGAAGCAGTTTGCCAAGTGAGTCAGACCAAAGGTGTGCTGGCTGCAGACTGCAGAGTCCTTGGAAGGAAATGAGATGATTCTTATTTTCCTGTTTTATTATATTCTAACTCAATAAAGCTCATCCAAAACAATCCATTAAGCCAGTACATGGGTTTTCTCAGCATGCCAAGAAAAAGTTTTCCATATATTTTTCTTAGAACTTGTAAAAATCTTGATGTTCTCTCTTTAAAAGAAATGGAGAAAGGGAGATGACAGGAAGAAAGTGGGGGGAGGAAGAAAGAAGTTGGGAGAGCTCTAGATCTTACATCTCTCTGTGCCATGTCTCTCCTTAATAGACAAACTTGGGAGACAGAGGATCCAGGCAGGACTCATGGTCTAACTCCAGCTTGAGTGCAAAGGCAAGTAGCCTTGCCCAAGCCCTTCCTTCCTCGACCTCAGACTCTTTATCTTTAAAGTAAGAAGACTGGTCCCCAAGGCCCTTTCTGAGGTCTGAGTGTCTTCTCCACAGAGATCTACAACAGTAGAGCAGGATGGGGGCAGGCAGCACTGCCCAGCCTTGATGCCCCAGAGACACTCATGGGCCAGAATAAAAACAAGTTGTCTGAAAGGACCAAATGACCAAGTGCAGACAAAGGCATAGCAACCATAGCATCCTTAGGTTCCCCATGGCAGTGAGTGTCTATATAAAATAAAAATAAAAACAGCCTTTACATTTTTTGGTACCATATGGTCCATTCTTCTTTGACTACTCCACAAAAACTAATCAAGGGAGGTTTTCCTTTCAGAATGGGAAATGTCAAACAAATGTCAATGCCAAGGCCATCATTTATTTGAAAACTTGTGTTGGTGACCAGCGCTAGGTGATGTAGGACAGCTGTGGATGTTTGGGAGGACAGCCTGGGTACTACAGAGCTGGGGATGGGCTTTATTGATTCCCAGCCTTTGGGGCACTTTCTCCAGGTCCTCCATCCACCATCAAGCAAGGGGTCTCGAGCTGGCTGCTCATCCCTACCTCCACCTCTGCTGGGAACTACAATTTTTTTTTTTTTTTTTTTTTTTTTTTTTTTTGGTCTGCATCAGTTGCATCCAATCTGCTTGAGTCTTGTGTGCTCCATGTTGCATGTGACCCTGCCTGGAGCCTGGCTGCTAGAAGGGCATGACCATGCTGTGTTTGCTCCTCCCAGGACTCAGTGTGGGAAACATGTTCTACGTCTTCTCCGATAATGGTATCATTGTCATCCACCCCATGGACTGTGAGATCCAGAGGCACCTCAAACCCACAGAGAAGATTTTCATGAGTTATGTGAGTTTCTGTGCCTGGGGAAGCTTCTACATCACACACAAAATCCTAAAAGTCGGTGCAACCATGTGCTCCATGGAGTTTCCTAGATTCCATTTATTATGTGCAGTATTTGTTCCAAGGCTAAGGAAGGAACACATGAGCTAAGAGTTCTCTTTCTTCATCCAGCAGCCACTGCTGTGCCCTGAGCTATAGGTGAGGCCCAAGGAGCACACATGGGTTCCTGTCCTTCAGAGGTTCATGGTCATAGTATGGTGAACATTTAGCTGCCAGACAGGTGTGCCCTCACAGAACTGGGGAAGGAGAGCATGAACACACACGAATGCCCAGTGTGGCGGAGGTGCTATGGATGAAACACAAGACCTGGTAGAAAGTGACAGTGTGAGTGGCAGAGGCAGAAGAGATGGTTACTGGTGGCAGAGCCAGGAAAGCCCTTCCCACTCCTAAGACTGCTGCCAGGAGACACCCCCAAGAGCTATGCCTCCCACACCAGGCCTCTCCCTCTGGCTTGCTTCCCAGTTGGCCTCATGAGATAGTCTAAGCTCCTCAAGGACTGGACTATAACACTGAATCCAAAAGGGCCATTTCAAATCCCCCTCCTGCCCTCCCCTGAAGGACATGCACAGAAGTCCTCAGTGGGTGCACAATGAATAGGATGATGAAGGCAATGACTGTAGAATGTGTGGAAGTGGGCTTGGCTCAGGAAGTTCCTAGGTCAGTTTGATGCTCTGTTGTGCTGGCTTGTGGCAGATCTCAGGCTGTTTCCCTTCTCAACTGTGTAGCTTGGAACAGCTATTTTCCAGTCTGTTTCATTGGAAATAATTATTTCTTAGAAGTACAACCTCTAATTAACTTTTCTTCCACACAATAACCATGAAACTAGTAGGAAAGACTGGTCCTGCTTAATTTCTAGCAATTAGGTTTAAATAATTGCCCTCTGTCACACGGGCACTAATTTCTCATATATTTCCAATAACCTAACCATGAAGTGAGTAAAATCTCCCAGATCCTAATTGGTACTCCGTATTACTGGATAAGTAGTTAGAACAGGACAGTAAGAAGGTGTTTCAGACAACAGAAAACCATGGGGAGCCATGCAACAATCCCCAAAAATGGTCTTTATATTAAAAAAAAAAAGTCTAAATCCCTCACCAGAAGGTTACAATGGGACAACCCTCCCTAAAAAGTGCAGGGTGAGGAGGAAGAGATGGCGCTCTGACCTCTCTGCTAGATTAGGTGTCCATTTGGTCCAGCAGGAAGCAGCATATGAAATAAGGTGTAGCCTTCAGTCATATAGACCTGGAGTCGTAGCCCACCTGTCACTCAGTAGACTAAATGGCTTAGAAAAGTTACTTAACCTCTCTAAGCCTCAGCTTTCTCTAATGCAAATTGGAGGTATTATGAACACTAGATACAGAGAAGGGCAATGGTAAAAGGACAGAGACCAGCTTTATAGCAATTGCAGTCATCTAAGAGAAAAATGGAAATGGAGGCAGGAATAGATGAACTCAGTGATTTTAGAGGTTGGCTTGGTAATCCATGATGACTAATAAATGGTGATTTTTATGAAAGAAGGAAAAATCAAAGTTGTTGTTCATGCCTTGGACTTGGCTGACCTATAGTGATGGAGACCCAGAGGGAGAATCAGATATGGAAAGGGATGGTTCAGGTATGGATGAAGTGGCTGTGAAAGAATCAAACAGGAGCTGGAGAAGAAATTTTTGTGCCATTAGCAATAAGTATTGGCTCAAGCTAAGGAGATAGACATGGGTGTGTGCCAGAGATCTGAGATGGGTACCTAGAATGGAATTCTGGGATACTCCACAGCTCAGACTGAGAGGACCACTAAGAATAATAAGACAAGATCTGGCCAAGGTAATAAGGAAACCAATGGGAATATATGTCATGAAGACAGACCAAAGAAGATCCCCTTTTGCACTCACTGATTCATTCAACAAATATATTTGAAGCACCAACTCTGGGCTAGGCACTGGGCTAGGGATGAGGATATAGAAGACAAAGACCCTGCTCTCAGGGAGCTTACCATCCAGTAGAAGAAGAAAGACTGTGCCCAGGTGTACAAGTCAATGTATAAAGTCAAGTGTACCTAAGAACTACAGTAAAGGAAGGGAGTAGGGAATGCTAGGGGCGCTAAGGTAGAGGAGGTCAGAGGAGGCTCCTCAATAATCAATAATCACCTAAGCAAGAACTGAAGGAAACAAGGGAATAAACCAAACAGATATTGGAGAAGAGCATTCCTGGCAAAGGAAATTACCAATGCCAAGGCCCTAATGCAGGAAGCTGGCTTGATTGAAGGTAACAAGCGTGCTCATGTGACTAGAGTGAGGAGGGAGAAAGAAGCAAGAGAGAATTTTATTGGGGTAGGAGGAGTCAGAAAGAGTCACATGATCTGACTTCCATGTTACAGTGATCCCTGTCTATGGTTGCTGTGTGGAGAACGGGTGGGCGAAGGGTAGGGTGGAAGCAAGGAGCACAGTCTGGATGCTAAGCAGTTACTTGGGTAACAAAGAATGTGACTTGAACCAGAGTTGACAGAGGTAGGATGGTAAGAAAGGGCATAATTGTGGAAATATTTTGAAGGTAAAACTGAAAGGATTTGTGACGCCTTTGATGGGAACAATGGACAGGGGAGAAGAGTCAAGGACAGCCCCACAGATTTTGGTCTAAGAATGCAATGGAGCTGCCAGTTTTTGAGTGGAATGAGCAGGATTGGAGCTAAAATTGACCACTGATTTTTGGCATACAAGTTTGAGATTCCCATTAAACAACCAAGCAGGGCAAGCCATTTAGTTATATAAACATAGAGTTGAGGGGAGACACCCAAACTGAAAATGGAAATTTGGGAATGTAAGCATGAAGACTGCACTTACACCCATAGGTTTCAATGAGATCAACAAGGGAGTTGATTTTAGTGAAAAAAAGAAATTCACGAGTGAACCTGGGGTACTGAGACATAGGTCAGCAAACTGAGCAGAACCCAACAACACAGAAGAATCAGCCACTGCGGATGGATGGAAGGAAACCAAGCAATAGTCAGTACTGTCAGCTGATGGCCCAAGTGCAAATAAAATGTTGGTGATGTTTAATTTAATGACCAAGGAGTCAATAGTGACCTTGGTGACAAAGCTTTGTAGTAAGGACTAAAGCCAAAGGGTTGAGGAGCTTATGAGCCATGAGAAAGTGGAAAAAGAGTGTGGGCAACTCTTACAGATCTTTGGCCATTAGTATAAGTTTCAAATGACAAAGACGAGGAGAGGAGAAGGTAGCACACCAGAGTGGAGGAATATGAACCAGGAAGGTGCTGATTGAAAGGGTACAAATGAGGTTACAGCCTCTGAGAGGTGGGAGGAGGGATGTTGGGTGAGAAATTGATGATGTGGGAGGACTGGTGTGCCATGTTCTGTCTATCCCATGGTTTCCAAGAGAGGGAAGAAAGGGACCAAGGGAGATCAGGAAAGAGGGATTAAGAAGATACATAGCAGCCTCTCTCCTTTACAGGAAGAAATCTGTCCCCAAGGAGAAGAAAGTGCCACCCAGTCATGCCAGTGGGCATCTGCGGTTAACATCAGGAACCGGTACATCTATGTGGCCCAGCCAGCACTGAACAGAGTCCTTGTGGTCGACGTTCAAGCCCAGAAAGTCCTACAGGTACATTTCTTGAAGGGAACGAGGATGATGCAAATTCTGGGGCATGACCTATCACATGCTTCTTTGCTTTCTGCACATTCCCCAGCTACTAGGAGAGGTGCTCTGCTTGGAAGGAAAAAAAATCATGTGCAGCTATTCACTATGCTCAAGAGATAGCCATGAATGAGCACTGAGGTCCCTAGAACTTAGATTATAATCGAAGAGGCAGACCATAAATCAGAATTTCAGGGAGCTTTGAAAAACTGATGAAATATAACAAAGGGACTGTAATACTTTTCAATGGTCCCTCTCTCTAGAGGTGAATAGAATCTGAGAACTGAATGCCATTCAGGACACAGACTGGGAGCACCATATATTGATGAGGGCAAGAGTAGGATGCAGCGAGGTCATGGGTAAGCAAAGAGAGGGCCTTGGAGGCCATTAAGTCCTAGAATAAAATCCAAAGTGAGATAGAAATCCACTGAAGGGTAATCAGAGGAGTGACATGATCTGACTTATATTTTTAGATTCAATACATCTGCTATCTTAAGAATAGATGGGAAGAGTAGAGAGATGGTGGGATCTAATCCAGAGGAGAAGATGATAGCAGTGGAGGTGGAGAGAAATGATCAGATCCTTGGTGTATTTTAAATGTGGGGCCTAAAAGACTTTCTGATGGGTTAAACATAAGGTTCAAGAGAAGGAGGAATCAAAATGTTTGTTTGCTTAATGGTGATGCCATTCACAATGTGTGGTAGGCTGAATTATGGTCTCCAAGATGTCTGCATCCTTATCCCTGGAACCTGTGAATGTCACCTGTGAATGTGTAGCAAAAGGGACTTTGTAGATGTGATTAAGGATTTTCAAATCAAGAGATTATCCTTTGATTATCTGGGTGGATCCTAAATGCAATCAGAAATGTCCTTATAAAAGGGAGGCAGAGAGAAATTTGACAATATAGATAAAGAAGTCAACATGAGAACTAAAGCAAAATGCTACATTGCTGGCTTTGAAGACCAGAAGCACCAAAGGGAAGGACTACAGATCTAGAGACTAGGAAAAGCAAGGAGAAGCCTTGGGAAGGAACATAGCCCTGCCAACATATTGGTTTTATCCCAGTGAAATTGACTTTGGCTTTCTGGTCTCCAGAATTGTAAAAGAATAAATCTGTCTTATTTTGAGCTACCAGATTGGTGGTAATTTGTTACTGCAGCAATATGAAACTAAATACTATGGTAGAAATGACTTAGGGTGGGGAAAACATGGAGAAGGTTGGGAAAAATTATATTTGAAATCCTACTACACATGTAAGTGGAGACGACAGGAAAGCTGTGGGATAAATAGGTCTGGAGTCAAGAGAGGGTCTAGGCAGGAGATCATCACCCTATGGACCGATTAAATCCAGAGAACTAGATTAAATAATCAGAGTAGTATAGAAAAAAAGAGTCAAGGTTGGAGACTTAAAACACTCCAGTATTTAAAGATCAAAAATAAGGAAGAAGTCCAAGAAGGAGTAACCTTAAAGAAAAAAATAGAAAAGGGTGATACTCCAACTGCCAAAAGCAGAGAATGTTCCAATCGATAGTGGTCAACAGTGATGAATGCTGTTAGGAGCATTCACATGTTAGGAATTGTGAACTGGCCACTGGGTTTGGTACCACAGTCATGGGTCACAAGGATGGGAAATGATAACGGTGATTGTGAGCTTGCTGGTGCAGATTCAAATTACAATGATGGAGAATAAAGTGGGAATGTAGCCAACTGTATAGAGGAGGTTTATTGTGAAAGTAGGCAAGTGAGGCAGCTGGAAGGGGATGTCAAAGGAACTTATTTAGAGTGGGTGACATCACAGCATTCAGTGGGATTCAAGGTACACAAGTGAAGATGCTAGCCCTAGCTAAAGGAACATTCTTTCATTGGAACAGGAGGAAATGGAAAGCATTCAGGCACAGGTGCAAATTGGTGGTATAGTGGGTGGTAGTTAGATGAACTTTCTTCTGGTTGCTTTCACTTTCTCAGTGAAATAAGAAGGAAAAGCATCACCAGGGATGGAGGTCTGAGGAAAGAGACAACAGCTGAATGTGAGATTGAATTAGCCAGGTGATAGTGCTCCTGGACTAATAGTGAGTACCCACTTCAGGACTGTGGATGTAAATTTAAAGTGAGACCAGTCAGCAGAGTTTGTCTCTTTCCAGCAATGCTCAGCTGCCCCCATGCAAGTTCACTGTATAAAGAAAGTTGTGTATAACCAGCTGTGTGGTTTCTCCTGGCAAATGCAACAGAAGGCTTTCTACCTATTTTTGGTAATTGACCAGAGAATACACTATGAATAATTTCAGTCCTTTGAAGTTCAAAAGCTTATTCTATAACTGAGCTTTTGGTCAATTTTGGTAAATGTTCCATGTGCACTTTGAGAACGTTTATTCTGGTATTGTTAGGTGTGGTATTCTATACGTGTCATTTTGTTCAAGCTGATTCATTATATTGTTCAGATTTCTTATCCCTACTGATTTTCTCATCTACTTAGTCTGTCAGCTGATAAGAGGTGCGTTAAAATCTCCCAGTGTGATTATAGATTTATCTATTTCTCAAAGTTCTATCCAATTTTGCTTTTAAATTGTAATTTCTTTCTTGGGGGAAAGATGTCTTTATTCTTAGGAAAATAACACTCTTATATCTACTAATGCTACTTTCCTGAAGGTCTATTTTTGCCTAATACTAGTATAGCTAAATCAGGTTTATTTTTATTAGTGGCCTTGTAATATTTCTATACTTTTAATTTCAATCCTTCTATGTCTTCATATTTTAGGTTTTCTTTCATAGAGTAATATGGAGTTAAATTTTGAGTTTTATCTAGTTTAATAATATTAGTCTTTTACTTGGAGTATTTGATCCATTTATATTTAATGTAATTAATTTTATAGTTGAGCTATATTTACCAGCCAGGCACAGTGGCATATGCCTGTAATTCCAGCAGCTTGGGAGGCTGAGGCAGGAGGACCACAAGTTCAAAGCCAGCCTCAGCAATAGCAAGGCACTAAGTAACTCATTAAGACTCTGTCTCTAAATAAAATACAAAATAGGGCTGGGGGTGTGACTCAATGATTGAGTGACCCTGAGTTCAATCTCCAGTATCCCCCCCAAAAAATGTATATTTACCATATTACTTTTTTATTTTATCTTCTTATTTACATGGTTTTGTTTTCCTTTTTTTATTTGTCAAACATTTTAATTCTATTTTTTATTAGATTGTTGAAGATGCCCCCTTATGATGTTGTTAACATCAGAGATTATAACACTCATCAGTAGAGTTGCATAAAAACTGTTACTTCATTTCCCCAATAATATTAGAATACTTTAACTCTTTTAGTCATCCTCCTGCATTACTCTGGTAATGAATCTAAATTCCACATGTAACTTAACCACATAAAACATGATGATCATTTTACCAAGCAAAAATTTACATTTAGCCACATATATATCTTTCTAGTGTGCTTTATTCTTGAAGTCCATAGCTCTGTGTAGAATCATTTTAATAGCTCTTTTTAGTGTCTGCTGGTAACAAATTCTCACAGTTCTTGCATGAAAATGCCTTATTTTGTTGCTGAAAAATATTTTCACCAGGTGTAGAATTTTAGATTGGCAATTATTTTCTTCTAGCATTCTGAGAAGTTGTCCTTATCTTCCTTTGTTTCGGTGGGTTAACTGTCAGTCTTATCAATGTTCTTTTGAAGGTAGGGTTCTCTCTCTCTCTGCTTTTCAGACTTTCTCTTTGGTCTTCAGCAGTTTAACTATGATGTGCCTGGGTGTGTTGTTCTTTGTATTTATTCTCATTTGGGGTTGCAGAAGTTCTTGAATGTGTAGAGATCTTTCATCAGATGGGAAAATTCTCATCAGTTATTTCTTCATGTTCTACTGCCTCATTCTACCCCCTCTTTTTCTCTCTCTCCCTCCCCCTCTACCCCTCTTCCCTCCCCCACCTCTCTCCTCTCTTCTTCTGGAACTGTGCTTTAATTTTTTTTTAAAGGTCAGACCTTTCCACTGTGCCCCACATCTCCTTCAATTTGGATGTGTTCCATCAACTTCTCAGTTTGATAATTCTGTCTTCTGCTATGTCTGGTGGGTTTAACAAAACCTATTTATTAGGTTTTTTTCAAGTATTTCATTTTTCACTTCTAAAATTCCTACTAGAGCCCCTATTTATATATAAGTTCTCAATTATTAACTTTTTGTGACTCACCCCCGGATCGGTTTTCGTTGTCTTTTTCATGTTGTTTTAAGTCATATCATCTGCCTTTTGGAATGCCTAGAGATCTTTTTGAATCCAAACATTCTATATAAGAAATTTTAAGGACTTTAAATAGTTATCATCTACTTAAAAATGTTCACCTACTCTGGTAGTCAGGGAGCATAGAGAACCAACCATTTTAAAGTTTCTGGAAGACTCTATTTACCTCTTCAGTCTTGAGGCTTTTAAGTGAGAGCCTGGTTTTTTTCACTAGGATTTCTTCCCTGCCAGATCTTTGCTCTCTACCCATTAGGCTGTGGGAAATTCTGCTCTGATTTTAATAGATTTTTAGCTTAGCTCTTCAGGTTTCCTCCATACCACCTCAGGACATGAAATCTGATGGTAGAAGCTTAAGCAGAAAGAAGAGACAATGGATCCCATCCAAACTTGAGGGAAATTTTTGCTGTGAAGAGGACAGATAAATGAGATATCTAAAGGAGAATGTATAATCCAAAGGGTTTAGAATGTATAAAACAAAGGGTTTGGCGGGGGGGGGGGGGTTGTTTGTTTTGTTTTGTTTTGTGTGTGTGTGGTGCTGAGTTTGAACCCAGAGCCTTGTGCATGCAAGGCAAGCATTCTACCAACTGAGCTAATCCCCAGCCCTCAAAAAGGATTTTTTTAAAAAGAAACAACAAGAAACTAAATACAGTGTTCAAAGGATATCATTAGGATAGGTTAGGAAGCTCTGGGTCGGGGGAATGGTATCAGGGAAGTAGGAAGTTAGCAGATAAATGAGAACAAGGAAGGCTCACTGGAGACCACAGAGGCCACGGGATATGTGAATTCAGGAAAATAAAATCAGCCTCTCCTTGAGGCTCAAAGAAGGTGATGATAAGAGAAGAAACATATTTCAGTTCTGTAATGTGTGAGGTTCAGGCAACAGGTGCATGTAGAGAATTACTAGATTCCAATACCAGTGGAAGGATGTAGAAGGAGAGAATTAGGCCAAAGATGAGGAGCTGGGCCATGCCAGTTTGGACATCAGACTGGAGTGGAGGAGCCAGGGAGGTGGAAGGGCAAATGAAGACAATATTTCTAGAAGGGACCAGTGAACCACAATGAGGTCTTGCTGAAATGTCAGGAGGATCACAAGGTGACCTTGGAGCTTGGTGTGAAGGTCTAGAATAGACAGAAACTTAGTGGAAATGAGTTCAGGTTAAGTGAAAACAGGAACTCCATAGACAGTTCTTTAAAGAAATTGTTGCCCAGTATGACCAGTGTGGACAGTATGAGCAGAGAGGCTAGTCATTGGTCAGCCAGAAAGGCTAGAATATGGTCAGTTGAGACTGAAATTTTGGAAATTATATTAACAAGGTATAACTTATTGAGGCTGAGTTGGGGTAAAGGTAAAGATTGTGGAGACCAAAAAGGAACTAAGAAAGCCAGGCTTTAGATGAATTATCCATGTGGATTTGAAGGCACCAAACTTGGTGACCAAGTGTGTGGTAGAAAAGAAGACAGTGAACCTGGTGTCCACATCTTTTGTGAACAGAGTATAACTAGGATGTTGGCCAATGACAAGAAGAGCTGGGGCCATAGTCTAATGGCATGAGCATTACACAACAAGGGTTTTGAACTTATAAAACTACATGATAAGAAGTTGAAAATAGCCTGCATGTAACAAGACCCTAGGAGAAACTATACCCTCAGCAGAAAGCAGTTTCAGATATTGCAGTTTAAAAAAATAAAATAAAAAGAGAGTGTTAGTCTGCCTGATGCCACAGTCTAAGTTCCAATAGCTTCTGTTAAAGAATATGGAAGAGGCTGCACAGAATGGAACAAAGTTAAGAGAGATGATATCAAAGTCTGCCTCTGATGACCCAGGGGGGAAGGACCAACTCATTAAAATTCAGAGCACCAAGCAGCTGGGAAAGGATACTGAGGGTCCAAGAGGCCCACAAAGCTTCTAGGAACAGTAAAGGGAGAGTCCTGTAGCTGGTTCCTGAGTGGAAAATGTAAAGCCTCTGTGTTTAGGCTTTTGCCAAGTTGGTTTATGTTCCTTTAAGTAAAACATGAAAAAAAAAAGTTAATAAAAGAGAGAACATAATTAATAACTAATTTATGTCTGGGAAGTCAAAGCCCAAGGGGAGGTTCTGCCCTGGGTTCCAAAACAGGGTCACTGACAATGCTATAAAATCAGCCTTCCACTCTCCTGGGAGTGAGGTCCGTGTACAAAAACCCAGAAGGGCCCGTCTCCATCAGCCTCTACCACAATGATGACCAACGTGTCACTGTTTTTTTCAAGTCCATAGGTGTGGATCCTCTGCCGGCTAAGCTGTTCTATGACAAGTCACATGACCAAGTGTGGGTCCTGAGCTGGGGGGACAGGCACAAGTCTCAACCAAGCCTCCAGGTATGTTGAGTGCGTGGAGGCTGCCACTCATCCTATAGAAGGACTGTCTCCCTACATGATAAAGATCTCCTGCTTTCCTAGGTGTCTAATCACATATATCCACAATATTTCCATAAACCTCAAGGAGAAAGTAGGAAAAAGCCTCAGGGTAATGCCCCTCTCAATTAACAGGATATCTTAGGCCATGCCTCTTGCTGAAGATAATAATATGATGATAATAAAATTCCGATGTCATGAGAACCCAGTCCCCACCAACCCCACAATACCTGCCTCTTCTGAGCTAGTAACTCCCACAATCAGGATAAAGCCCTGGGTCCAGGCATTGAGAAGGGAGACAGTTCTTTCTTCCACCTTGGGCTAGACAGACTGGAGGATAATATGAAAGCAAGTAGTAGATGCTGGCTGTCTTAATCTATTTTCTGTTACTATAACAAAATACCCAAGGCTGAATAATTTATAAAGGAGAGGTTTATTCTGGCTCATGATTCCACTCAAGATCAGGCAACCTCAACTGTTCAGCTTCTGGTGAGGATCTTGTGCTTCATCTTGTCATGGTGGAGACATAGAAAGAGAAAGTCATAATTAAAAAAGGAAAAGGAGCAGCAGAGAGCAATTATATCAATAAACAAAAACACAATGTCCTGAGTGCTAGTAGTTTGCCTGTGGCTGTGGAGGCCACGTCGTCAGCCCCTGCACTGTGCTTACTATCTCCTAGGAAAGGGCTGAGCTCTGGAGATCTGTAGGATCCTCACTCCACCAGCCAGGGAAAGTCACCCAGTCCTGTGCTGAGTGTGCCTGACCTAGCCTTTCTCACCAGAGATCAGGACAGGAGTTAGCCCTACAAAAAGTGAATTCAATGCCTGTGCGCTCCATCTTCTCCAAGACACTGCAGAGGGCTGTTCTGAAAATACAGGAGAGGAGTTAATTCACGACATACAATGGGTGGCTTGGGCCATCAGGGTTTCTCCCTCAGAACCCTGATTGAGGAGAACTGCAAACGAGATGGTTCTGCCCTCTTTCCAAGACTGGTGAGAGGCTGGGAAGGCCAGAGTCTGGAGAAGCTCCCTCTCAGGGACTGACCACTGGCCCCAACCACCAGCCAACCTCCTGGTGCTCTGCTGGGTCAGGTAGAGATGCTATTTCACCTCCTGTAAACTGAGATTACTATTACTCAAGGGATGCCACTAACCAGCCCCGGGTTCCAGTGAGCTGAGACAATAATAATAATAATAATAGCCCTCTGAGGACCTAGGAGCCAGAATAAAGGTTTCTCAGAACAGAGCATCAGCCCAGAGAAATAGAACTGCCTGTGAGATCCATAAAATAACGCTAAGAATGTACCTAAGTAAATTCAAGAGATGGGCCACCAGAAAAGGTTTTGTTTTGTCAACTAAAAATGAACAAAATTTTTTCCTAATTTGAAACTACAGTCAGTGAATTAGAAAATTCAATGGTTTCTACTGAGAAAAAAAAAATGTAGGCTGAAAGATGAATCTTTCTGAAATCACAAAGCAAACACATGAAGAGATTGAGATGTGAAGTAAGGACCACAGAAGTTTAGACAAAGGTCACAGTTGAAATGGAATCAAACATTAAGTAAATTTGGAATATTAACCAGGTAAATTGAAAGGGATCTGCAAGTTCCAGTCTAAATTGACGAGAAATGACATCTCTGCCCTTTTTAAAGTAAAATTCTGGAACTCCGAGAATAAAGGGAAAATCTTGCAAGGGAAGATCTTTCTGAGCAGAAAGAGCAAATTACCTATAAAAGACAAAACAAGCAGATTGGCATTGAACTTCTCACCTGCAACAGTAGCTGGACGCCCACGGAGCCACATCTACATACTGTGAAGAAGAAAAGGCTAAAACCCCACGGTCCTGTTCCAGCTGAGACATAATTTACCTGTCAAGACAAAAAATAAATAAATGATGTAAGGGTATGCAAACACTCTGGGAGTGTGTAGCCTCACTTAAGATACTTAGATGAACATCAGATGGACCAGATCAAAAGGAAAGAGAAAAGGGAGAGAAAGTGTTGATGAACCAAAGAAAAAGATTTAAAAGCAAGGGGGATGGAAGGTATAGGAGGAAAGTAAAGTGGCTTGAATTGGGAGGGACACTGTGCGTGAGAAGCACTTGACAGCAGACTATAACTAAAGGTGGAGTTATTTCAGTCAAAAATAAAAGGAGGGAGAGGAAGCCGAAGGAAAGTAAAAAATACTCAAAAATCTCCCTCTGTCGGGATGAGAGAGGATACAAAGAACGTTGAAGAAGGAGTATCTCTTACTCCAAATGTGACCAGCTGAATTATCTTATTAAAAGCAGAGATGATCCAATTGGGCTTAAAAAAAAGAAAGAAAATTAGCAACAAGTTGTTTACATGAAATGAAATAAGATGAAGTGATAAAAAAAGGTTGAATTTAAAGGGGTGGGAATAGTGATAAGAGGTGAGTAAGAGATGTCTGGGAAAGGGAACAGGAACGTCAGATGAGGCAACTTCAAGGTCAAAAGCTCTGAACAGTCGTCAGAGAGACGTTGACCTGCCAAGGTGTAAAACATAACTAACTACATAAAACAGGAGTGTCTTAACAATTAGATTTAAAATGAACTTAAATTGTACATACCGAGGAGACAAAGAATGATATAAAAAATTAATAGAAACAATGAGCTGAGTTTAATAAATATAGGCAATCTTTCACCTGCCAAATAGAATTTTTCACACATTCTCATATACAAAAGCCTATTGAAATCATAAGAAAACCTCAAAATTTTTGTAAAATTAGATGTTATTGGCTATAGTATCTGATAATTTGAAATAGTTCAATGGTAACCTATTTCATTCCCAGATAGGTATTGGATCAAAAGCAATTTCGGGGGTGGGGGGGAGGGAATATTTCACATCAAACCTAGCAGGATACACAGAAAGCTATGCAAGGAATAGTTAACAATGGAAGCTTGTTAACAATGGAAAGGGAGTATTTGTGTTAAAAAATTGGGAAAAGAACAAAATGTTAAGAAGGAATTAATAAGGACTGAAATTAATAGAAAACAAAAACAGAATAATCCTTCCCTACCTTAATGTAGAAGAGAGAAAACAAAAATAGACAAAATGTAGAATGAGAAAGGAACTACTACTGCAGATACAGGAAGATGAAAATAGCTGGAATTAAATACTACCTTGCAACTCTGGGTGGCAGATTTTAAAACCTTAAGAAATAGGTGATTGTTTATGAAATGCAAAAGAAAAGAATAGTACCTAACTTTAGAAAAAGGAAACTTGAAATAGAACGATTTGTCATGGAAGGGTTTTTTGTTTTGTTTTGTTTTGTTTTTAGATTGAAGAACTGCCATAAAAATATGTACATCTGAATTTTATCAAGGCTTCAAAATATAGATAATTTTAATATTATTTGAACTATCCCAAACCATACAGGGGGTATACAGCTCCTTACTTTGTTTTAAAGAGCCAGTATAATTATAACTATAAAAATTGGTTTAAAATAATATTTTAAAAACTATAGACTAATCTCATCAATGAATACAGAAGCAAAATTCAAAACACAATATTAAGAGTCCAGCAATGTATCTGAATGCTCAAACAGGAAACACATTCCTAGGATGTAATGATGTTATTCATAACTCCAACAAATTAAAAGGAAAAAAGAGAATGTATTCAGTAAGTACAAAAAAGCATTTAATCAAATACACTAGACAGTCTTAATAAAAGGCCTAAAAACCAGAATAGAAGAAAATTCCTTAAATATGGAAAAGATCTATTTCCCAAAAAATAAAGCAAATCTTTGTCTACACGGCAAAACACTAAAAGCATCTTAATTAATAGGAGGAATTAGACAATGGTGATCATCATCCGTCCAGGAAACACATTGTCACCAAAAAAAGAAATAGTTAGGGTGGGTTACGGCTAAGGAAACCAGTACTTGCAAAAATTACTCCTGGAAATGTCACCTAACACAGCAATTATCAAATGGGACCCAAAAAGGAGTCATTTTTGATCCATCTCCTTGACTTTTCAGAATATATTCAAATGCTGTGATCATGAGTGTAGACGAAGATTTAGCTATGATATTCTATGTCACTGCATTGTTTATATTTGCGAAACATTAAAATATCCTAATATTCTCTCTAAATACCCACAGGAAGGGATTTGTTAAACAAATCTTGCTGTCACTACGTGAAGATGTATCCATAACTGAGGCCTCCCCAGCAACCAGTTTTTGAATGTTGGTCTCTCCTTGAACTCTGCCCCGCATGTCTAAAAGCTAAAATCTCAGGCCCAGCTTTTAGCTACCTCTCCACCTGTCCCACTGGATACCTGATTCCTTTGCATCTCTAGGTATCACTTCCCAACTGGCTTTGTCCACCCTCTGAGGGAAATGCCTAGACTTCTTGTTCCTACCCTTGTAACCAACTGACATCTCCTAATACTCAGCCATATACGTATATCTCCTGAGGCAAGCCCGGAGAGATAGCTTAAGGGCACTTGTGGGCCCAGCCAAGTGCCAGGACACAAGACCAGGCCAAGAAGGAATTTATGACTCCAAGAAACAAGTCTGACATGCCCACATCAGTTCAGTGGCCCATGGTACTGCGTGTTGATGAAGTAACCTCTGAATATAGGGTGTCAGAGTGGTGAAGCGCGAATGACACTGACCAATGACAGCCTGTAATTTTCCATCTCTATTATAAGCTAAAATGACAGGCCTGATATCCAGCAGTGATTGCATGCTGCCTTAGAATCCTCTGGCATTTTCCCCCAGACACTCTGTGATCCAGTTTCCTTGTGCCGATATTTTCTTAATGCCCAGATCTATGAGATTTTCTCTCGTGGACTTGCCATGAAAGTATCATTTGACCATTTTTTAAAAAGGAAAATCACAGGAAAAATAACCCAGTGCTACTTGAGAACTGCCCCAAGACTGAAATAACAGTGAGCATCCCTCCACTCTCCGGCATTCAGCCTGCTGACCCCCAAAGAGAAGCCTGGTGAAGACTCAAATCTCAAGCCTGCCTGAGGGGGAAGGCCAGGTGTTTGTGTTTTCATGGAAGTGAGAGCCAGAGGCAGGCCCATTCCTAAAAGGCAGAACATCCAGAGCTCCAAGTTGTGTGAGTCAGAAGCCCCCCACCAGAGGCTGCCCTCACCCTATAGGCCCAGCCTTGGGCTACAGAAATCTGGATCCCTCTTTCTGCATGCTGGCCACAAAATCATGATCAAGAAACATGTCTCACTAGGCTCTGCCTCCTGTCCTGCCCAGAGAGTCTGGGCTTATCCTTAGGGACATTAAACCAAAACTGCCCACAAGTTGACCAAACCGCTCACATGACTGAAGATCTCCCTCCTTCTGGGCAATAGCCTAGAACTTTAAGGCAGAGGGATACAGACTACCTGACTCAGGCTCAACCTGGCCACAGGGGCTTCACACAGAGACCTCATTCTATCACATGCCACAGGACTCTCTCTCCTAAGCTGCCAGTGTGCCTTCCCCTGACACAGACACAACAGGGACACATACCAGAGAATGGTTCTTACTGTGTCCTGCCAAGTCCACGGGGGTGGGGGCGGGGGGGGGGGGAGAGCAGTGCATCCAAGGAAACAGATCAGCCATGTTCTGTCACTATCAATTTGCACAAAGCACAGGCCTAATTCTTTACTTTTCACAGCAAGTCTTCTTTGTAAAACCATCATCTCCCCAGCATCCTAATTGTAAGACATCTAACTGGCATGAGTAGCATCTCTGATGCATACCTGCAGGGAATCCCTGCTTTCTCAAATAAATCTCAGACTCACAACTCTCAAAGAATATCTCTGTGAATAGGAAACCACAGATTCCCTAACCCAGGGAACCTGGCACTGTGGGAAAATAAAGTCCCAGCAAACAATGCCACCACTTAATATTTTCATTATTAAAGGACTTTCCCTCTTTTCCTAGGGTGACCTTGAGATTGAGAAGGTGAGAATCCCTAGAGGGAAAGGAGGCTGTCTCAGAACAGAATGATGTTTTAGTTCCAGGAACCCCCCTCAGAATCTCCAACCCCATCCCTCAAGTCCTCACTCTGTCATTGCAATGGCTGGCACAGGGCACTGATGGCAGGCTGAGCCATGAAGGAGGGAATGACTGGGACCATCTCTCCTGCCTCACCACTTCCTCTCCCAGGCAGGATGAGTGCCTGCCTGCTGCATTCCTGAGCAGTTATGTTTGCTGCAGTCTCTTCCTTGAGACTTATCCACCATCTCTCCCTCCCAAGGAGCCCCTCTGCTGGGGGCCACACCTGAGCACACAGGTGTCTCCAGGCTTCCAGTCCTCTGCCTGGATGGGCCCTCACAAGGACTGTGCTCTATGTTGTAGGTGATCACAGAAGCTAGTGCTGGCCAGGGCCAGCACCTCATCCGAACAACCTTTGCAGGAGTGGATGATTTCTTCATTCCTCCAACAAACCTCATCATCAACCACATCAGGTAAGCTGGCCTGCGGTGCCTCTAAGGACTTCATGCTCCAGCCTTGCCCAGAGTGGTACCTGTTTGTGTCTCTTCTCTTCTCTTCTCTCTCTCTCTCTCTCTCTCCCCCCCCCCTCCCCCTATCTCCCCTGAACTGACTTTGGACTTATCAGGAAGGGACAGAAATGAACCCACTTCTGACAAAGCAGACCCAGAACTTAGTCCCCTTTGCTTAGCCACTCTGATAAAGTTAAGGAGGGTGCCTAGCTCCTAATACCTTCAGGAGCCCAGTGACATCAGGAAGTGTCATCTTCAAGGTAAGAACAACAGAGGAAGAAAGAAACTACAACACAGAAAGAAAGAAGCAACAGTGATTAGTTAAGCATCCTCTCCTTTTAGACCCAAAAATCTAGTAGAGGTGGCCTTGACTCCTGTTTTACTGGTGAAAATACTGAGGCTCAGAAATGTGAAGACAATGGCCAAGGTCCTGCAGACAGGAATTGGCAGAATCAGACTAAATGCAAAGCCAAGTCTCCTTCCACTGCCCCATTCGACCTCATTTCCAGCTAACTACAACCCATGGTTCCTCTAGGAGCCCCCAGGGCATCTGTGCAGAAACCCACAAAGAGACAAGACCTCCTGGATGTCATAGTTTTTACCATCATTCAAAATAGAAATTAATAATAATAGCCACGGGGCTGGGATTGTGGCTCAGTGGTAGAGCACTTGCCTAGCCCATGTGAAGCACTGGGTTCGATCCTCAGCACCACATAAAAAAATAAGTAAAATAAAGGCATTGTGTCCATCTACAACTAAAATTAAAAGAATAATAATACTAGCCATGGCCTCAACTGTAAACCTTTCCCAACCTGGCCATTTCCCTTCCATATTCATTTTAGAGAGCCCCCAGATGTTTTCTCTAAAGCTCCACCTCCAGAAAACTCAGCTGGAGACTCCAAAGGTCTTATGGTGCTGTTTGTGCCTTTCTGGACTGTGATGTCAAGCACTTTCCTCCAGGTACAATGGTCCATTTTGGAAAGTTGATGTGGGGAGTCACACTTACCCTTACCCAAGGAAGAACACAGCCACCTTATGAGCCCCCTCCCTACAGAGTGCGCCTGGGGAAGAGCCTCTGAAGCTGTATTAATTAATGAGAACCCCACAAAGGAGCTGAATTCAGCTAGGCCCCACAGTTCCTACCTAGCTTTTGTATTCCCAGTCCTTCTAAGAGCATTATCACCTGCTCTTTCCATACTCTGGCTCTTTAGAGATGCCTTAAAGACATGCCTGGAGGGAGAGAGCATTTTATCCACTCTGAGATAGAGTTTTCCAAGAGAATAATATGGAAGAGATTTTTTTTTCCTATTCCTTTAGGTGGAATTATCAAAAGAGCTTTGTTGAGTATAGGCTCTTCATGTCAAAGGGAAGTCCCACCTGGATTCATATGCTTAACAAGCCTCCAAACAGGACTTTCAGAAAGTCCAGATGTAAGCAACTACCCCTTGCTTGAGCCTCTCCACTAAAGTTCCCTTTCCTGTTTTCCACATTTTTTATTGGTGCATTATAGTTATACATGTTGATGGCAAAGTTCCCTCTTATATTGGATCATCTCAACAGTCCTAGGAAGAAACTGTCTTTTTTTATAATCACTGAGACTCAGAGAGGTAAGCAGCTTGCCCCAGGTCCTGCAGTCAACAGGGCAGCATGGTGGCTCCAAGTCATCTTGCCCCCAAGGTGACCACTGTCCTTGGCCCATTGCCCAAGGCTCTTTCTCCCTGCATCATCAGTGCCAGAGAAGAGACTTCCCAGGGCCCAGGACACTGATGGGAAATCTGTACCTGTGTAGCTACATCTTCATCCTCCAATTCTGACTCACCCTCTATTCCAGTAAACATCTGAGATGTGGGTTCTCTGATCTTGTCCTCAGGGGAAGAGTCTCTTTTCAGTGCATGCTCACCCTGGAAGCACAGGCCTTGCAGAATCAGATTCAAGGGCATCCAAAAGGAAGAAGCCATGGAAGCCCTTTCACCCTCCTTTAAAAATCATGTCTAAAGATGAGTGCATGTTGCTAGAGCATAAGTCCAGTAACATTTATAACTCAACCACATTTGGCCTGAGATCATAGATAATGTATTTAGGAAGCCATCCCCTGCAGAAAGATATAGCTTATTAATAGGCTATTAGATCACCGAAGGATTGTGATAAAGGGAAAAGGGTAAGGAGGCAATCCTTTAAGACAAATGTCAGAGCCCCTACTCCTCCAAGAGGCCTCCCACTGTCTGACCTCCATTCTTCCCCTCCCAGGTTTGGCTTCATCTTCAACAAATCTGACCCTGCAGTTCACAAAGTAGACCTAGAGACACTGATGCCCCTCAAGACCATAAGCCTGCAAAGCCATGGCTGTGTGCCCCAAGCCATGGCACACACCCACCTGGGAGGCTACTTCTTCATCCAGTGCCAACAGGACACCCCCACCTCCACCACCCCGCAGCTGCTCATTGACAGTGTCACAGATTCTGTTCTGGGTCTCAACAGTGACGTAACGGGGACCCCCCATGTGTCTCCCGATGGGCGCTTCATTGTCAGCACCGCCGCCAACAGTCCCAGGTTTCACGTGCAGGAGGTCACAATGAGGGGGGAGATCCAGACCCTGTATGACCTGAAAATAAACCCGGGCATCTCGGACTTGGTGTTCCAGCACTCCTTCACCGAAGGTAATCAGTATGACATCTATGCCACCCTGGAGACACAGCCCGACCTGCTGTTCCTGGAACTGTCCACAGGGAAGATGGGCATGCTGAAAAACTTAAAGGAACCACCCACAGGGCCAGCCTGGCCCTGGGGAGGACCTCGCAGAATCCTGAGGGACAGCGGGCTATTTGGACAGTACCTCCTCACGCCAGCCCAAGAGTCACTGTTCCTGATCAATGGTAGACAAAACACACTGCGGTGCGAGGTGTCCGGCATAAAGCGGGGATCCACGGTGGTGTGGGTGGGCGAGGTATGAAGGAGCTCAGCACAGAGCCCTGGGCCCCACGGGCACCACCTAGTCCTGACACCGCAGCCCCAAGCAGGCGCGCTGTACATTTTCACAGACAAAAGCAAAATCCCGTATCCGCTTTGTGGTTCAACACTGGTCTCCTTGCAAGTTTCCTAGTATAAAGTATGCGCTGCTATCAAGATTGGGGTTTTTTCATTAGGAAGTATGATTTACGCCTCGAGCTGCGACGAGAACATATGCTGCTGTGCAAAGGAATCATTTCTGTACCAGGCTGCACGCCGCGTCACCTGGGGATGCCGTGGAACCAAGAGATCCTGCTTTCCGGGGACACTCCTGTCAGTTGCCTTCACATTGTCATCATCCTGTCCCGCCAGCCCCAGCCAGAATTTTTGTCCTGAACCTAGTGGCCTGGAAACAGGGCTGAGCAGGAGCAGGGACTGTCCCTCTGGGAGTTCAAGGCCATCTGTCCTCACTTGGGACCTCACTTTCTCCTTCACAGCCGCTTCTTGCTTTCCTTTCCATCTGACTTGGCGTAAGCCTGAGGGAGAGCCAATGAGACTTATTACACCTTGGGGGATGGGGAAATCACTCTCTTTATTTTGGAAATTTTTGATTAAAAAATAATTTTTTATAATCTCAAATGCTAGTAAGCAGAAAGATGCTCTACGAGGTCCAGCTATATTCTTCCCTGCCTTAGGCCACGTCTCTGGGGGTCACTCCTGAACATTCCACAGCCAGAAGAACAATGGTCATCCAAAAACAATGGCCAGCTATACCATTGCCGCTCCTCTGCCCCAGGTGCAGATCAGGCCATCAGGTTGGTAAAGACTTGGTCCTGTGTTGGGAACCCAAGAGACCAGGACAAGCCTGCCTGCGTACCTGCTTTTCACCACGGAAGGGGGACATTTCCCTAGCCAGGCCCGGTACCCCAGATTCAGGGCAGACTAGGCTTGCCTGGAAAGGTGTACCCAGCCTCCAGACTCTATGCAGAAGCCCCAAGGACCCAAGAGCTGTCCCTCCAGGTTTCCAATGGATGGATTTCTTTTCTACCCAAGACCCAGACACTCAGCCCAAGTCAGCACTGCACAGAGGACACTTTTCAGGAAGTGCTTTATACATGTCACACTCCAAAACTCAGAATCCGAAGACTGCAGGCTGATAGCACCAAGTTATTCCCAAATGTCTCAGCCTATGCAGGAGATCAGGTGGGCAGCACAGTAGTACAGCCCAGCCATCCTTGGGGAGACCGCCTATGTCAGAGACTCTCAGCAAGAAAGAGTCCCTGTTAACTTCTCAAAATACCCCTTTCCCAGCTGGGTGCAGTGGCGCACACCTGTCATCCCAGAGACTTGGGAGGCTGAGGCAGGAGGATCTTAAGGCTGGGTAACATAGGGAGATGCTGTTTCAAAATAAAATTTTACCAAAGGCCGGGGTTGTCACTCATGGTAGGACACTTGCATGGCATGCATGAGGCTCTGGGTTTTAGCTCCAGTATGGCAAAAAAACAATAATAATTTAAAAACCCTGTCCTTCTCTCTCTTGTGTCAATGGCCAAAACTATACATGCTTTCTGGCTTGATCATTCTGTAAGCTCCATGGGTTGGGAGAGGTGGCCCTGTCACAGACACCTTAGCTATTTTAGCCACCTTCACCTGCCAGCATGGCCATGATTTTGAAATTATCCTACACACAGCTCCTTTCACTCCCCTCTGACTACCCAGCCCACCTGTGCTCTCCCCAATTTCCTGATACCAGCCCTTGTCTCCCGCATCTCCTCTCTCTTGGCCAAACACCCGTCGCCCACAACTCCCAGGAGAGTGCCTACACGTGTACGTTCATGTTTTTGACTTTTTTTCTTTTTAAGGTAAGACATGTAGGAAGAGGTTGGGGAAACTGACCTCTGGAATCTCATGTTCAGTTTTACAGTAGCTGGGACAGATAGTAACACACCTCACCCTGTCACTGTTTTGTTCCTGCCTCAGTATCCTGACAGATTTACTCCTAAACTCCCACGTTTATCACTGAAATTCTCCAGTGTACATGACTTTGCCTCTTGGCAAAATAGTGTCAACCCTGGCAGAGGAGTCTCTGAGCCTAAAGGAAGAAAAAAATTCCCACTATCAGGCCAGAACATCAGCCTGTCTGGGTCACAGGATTCCTAAGTAAAAGGGCAATCCAGTCCAAACTGGCCTTGTAAGTTGGGAGTGCCAGAATTGACGTCTGCTCCATCCACTCCTTTGCCACTATTCCTCTGTCTCTAAATGTCCCTGAAAGGCACACCTACTTTCCACTGTCCTTACAGTGAAGCTACTGGAGACGACCAGCATGCAGGACACAGTTGAATTAGAGCAGGAACTCACGGGCCTGATGCCCAGGGCAGAGTTTCAGCAGCCCAGCCCTAGGAAGCCAAGTCACAAAGGCCAGAAGACAAATGTCTTCGTAGCAGTGAAACCAGAGGATCTGCTCAGATGGGAAGCAGGGGAATGACAGGCCAGACCTGCCTGCCCTCGCACATTTCAGCCACAGAAGCAGCCAGGAACACGATTTGAAACCCACTGGTGTGGACGGTACCAGCAGGACAGGTGGGCCTCCTGTAAAGAACCCAGCAGGTGATCTGATGAACAAAAAGATTAACAACTAAGAGTTGGCATCATTAAAAACGGATTGATTTACCAAAAGAATCACCAGAAGATGCTATCTACATAAACTCCATCAGTAATTTTGAAATACAATTAATTTCACAAAAATTCATCAGTTCTCCCTCAACCCCTACCAGAATAATAATATGAACTTGTGGTGACATGAAGTCTTTGAAATGGAGGCTCTTTTTCTCCTTCTGCCCAAGTGAGCAGAACCATGCATGAAAGTTCTGGATCCAAAAGGCCCACCCAACCACCTCCAAATGGATGGTAGAAAGAAAGACTTTCTGGTGAATCTCTTGCACAGGCAGGCCTAAGAGTGGGCCACCCCAACGTGGCCAAGGCCAACAACCCAGCCTCAGCAACACTGACTAGCCAGCTCTACCTGGGGCTGGCCCAGACAGATTTCTTCAGTTCCCCAAGTCATACAATATATTCTGCTACCTCCCCCAAGACCCAGAAAGAAACTGGAAGAGCCCTGTAAGGTCTTGGCTGGGGCCAACTATGAATACCAAGCTCTAGGAACATTGACCCAGAGATAGCATCATTACAGATGGAAGCTCATTCCCTGTAATTCCACCCCAACCCAAACTTCTCCCCATAGCCCGCTCATGTGTGCAGAAGAGAGCTCCCAGCTCCAGGTAGATGCCCTGGAAGACGGCTTACAACCCAATTAAAGCCAAGAATGGCCTACCGCCATGGAGCATTGTAACTGCTGAGTCTTCATTTAGAAAAGCAGCCAGGAGTTGGCTTTGTACAGCTACATCTTGTTTTCTGTTGACCAATAACCTGTGAACTAAAGGAGATTTCAGAACTGAGATGTGATACAGATTCATTCTGGATATATTTTTCTACAAGGGGCTTAGAAGTGTAGTCAATTCATTGTTCACAATGTGTTTCATTCAGGTCCAACAGATGTTGAACCGTCCTCACTAGCAAACCCCACCACCCACTGCAACCCTCCTCTTCAGAAGCAAACCTCCAGGAGAGTTGATCCTGCTCCCCTCCCTCCTATGCATCCACCAATCTACCTCACATTCTCCTCCCCTGCACCCAGCACCACTGGAATGCTGCCCCATGCCAGGAGGCCAGTGACATAAGATGACTGCCATGCTGATGTGGAAGCCCTCTGCCAGCCTATACCAGGAACATCCATCCCAGTCCAACAACAATCAGAACCCATGAGACGCAGCCCTTTGCTGCCTGGAATTATACCTTAAACCCTAGCTCACAGAGAAGAACCTTGCATGAAAGTTGGATTCAAGATAAGAGAAAACTCACTCCAAACTAACAAGAAGTGGGATATTGTCCAGCAGAAAAAGACCATGACATCTCAGCCAAACCTCATCTTTTAGGGGGCCCAAGCTCCCCAACCTTCCTCTATTTCCAATTCATTCTTTCTTTCCTGTTCCCTTCCTGCAACTTTGGCCCCCTGTTCATGAGCTACTCCATAATAGCTCCCACCATTCAACGAGCAAATGATCTTGCTCCCACCCCAGTGCCCCGCCAGTGCTTTAAGGTTCAAGTGAGAAGTCACTCATTGACCAGATGCTATGATTTGCCATCAGATTGGCATATAGACATAGCAGTTTTGTTCAAGAAAGTCACTAACTGCCTTGGTTTCTCTCCAGAATCATAGAGATTATAAAACAAAGATGCTTCAAGTATTCAAAGGGGAGAAAAATATAGTGCCTATCCTCAGCGTGTGACTAAAAAATCCCAGGTAGCTGATGGAATTCAACTCACTTCCTGCTTTTGTCCACACCAGATTATCTGTAAGTCACTTGAGGATTTGAGCATCTTATCTGGGCCTGCAGGCTTTAGGCATCAGCCACCCAGCAGACACTGGGACAATGAAAAAGCATTGTCTGATGCCTCTATATCCTCCTTTGGAGCTGTGGGCAGCCAGTGGGGAAGACTAATTCAACCAAATACAATGTGTGAAATTATGGAAAATGAGAGAGAATGGAGATTAGCTTCCAAAATCCACAGCAAGGCTTTCGTAGCCGGCACCAGAGTATTTTGCATGTTTTTGCAAAGTCACAATTCACACATCCTTCTTTCCAAGCTCATCTTGATGGATATGGGAACCATCCCTTTTCCGTGTGGTCCCAGAGAAGTTTGGCCCTGCCCTGGAGGGCTCTGGGGGACTCAGCCTACACTCCACAAAGCAATAACTACAGACTGGCCCCTGCACCACACCTGGTAATCGGTGGCTCTCCATGTGTCACCATGACAGGATCAGAAAACGCTGCCCTTTGGAGGCACCCCCTTCAAGATCAGAGCTTTGTTTCTGAGAAAGGACAAATAGCATTGGTTGCTTGTGAGGCCCAAGCACCCCAAAAATGAAACAAAAGAGAAGCCCTAACTCTAGACCTACATCCACTGTCCAGCATGGCGCCTGAAGACCTATTCCTTGCTACTTCAGCTACTTCTGAGAGGCCAGGGAAACGGGCCTGCAGGCCACCCCAGACCTACAGCATCCAATGGGGGTGGAGACCTTGCTCCCTGTCCTCTCACACCACCTGCTGGCTTCCAGGGCTGGCCATCCCCTCTCCCGCCTTCCCCTGGTCCTATCGCTTCCTACCTTTGGGCTGCTGCCTGTGCTCTCTGAAGGCCACTGAGATGATCAAAAGCAGAACTGGGCATGGAGTTTTGCTGGAGTGGTCGCACACACCATTTCATGCTCTCGCGTCACGGAATGACCCTCAAGATGTGAAGTCACACACACCATTTGTCCCATTTAGATTCTCATCCTTCCCCACCTCAGAAACCTTTCAGATCTCTTATGTCAAGGCAGGTTACATTATTTTAAGCAGTTGTGTAGACTCCAAAATATATTTTCTGTAATCACCACTATTTCTCAAAAGGCCTCCTCCTGTAATTATTATACATGTGAATTTTTCCTTATTTATAAAATATATATATAAATTATTTTTAATACATCAACTTTAGTAGAAATTTGTACCAACGCAGTAACAGTATGTGGCATTTGAAATAAGTTTGTGTTTACTTTGACGTATGACACAGTATTGAACACATGATGTATTTGCAGTACCACTTGATAAAAAGATGATTCACAGATTATCATAAAGTATTGTCATTGTAAATGCTCTTTTTCTGAGGATTTTACAATAAAACTTAAGAAAAGTTACCTTTTTCTGGCACCAATCTGTCGGCAGTTGTTAAAGTGAGAATGGATTTGGGCAGACCATTCATCAGCCTCTCTTCCTGTCCACTGCAGTCATAGGTATAGGTGGCCTGATCACCTCCCTCAAAGGCCTCCACATCTAAATAGCATTACCTCGGGCTGGGTGCAGAAACACATGCCTGTAATCCAAGCAGCTTGGGAGGCTGAGGCAGATTGCAAGTTCAAAGCCAGTGTCAGCAACTCAGCAAGGCCCCAAGCAACATAATGAGACCCTGTCTCAAAATTTAAAATAAAAAGGGCTGGGGATTGCCGCAGTCTGGCTGGGCACAATCAGAAGCCACTTGTCAAAAGAAACTAACTTTATTTTTAGAACCAAACACGCCAAACAAAACAGCCTCTCAGGAAAAATCCTCAGAGCCTCAACTGCCACCACCGGCTTTCCACACGCCTGTCTCTCCCCCCACAAGCTTCTTTTCACCTCCCACAATCCTCTTGCTCTTGAGGCCGATTGGCTGGGTCACGTGGGCAGAGCCAAAAAGTCCCCCAATGAGCAGCTCCGTGGTCTGAAAGGGCAGGGAAACAGTCCAATGAGCATCACCGCAGAGAAGCCAATCAGCTAGATGTTGCTGGGGCCGCTGTGAGCCAATCATCAGCCGGCAGCTGGATTGCTGGCAGCTGGAAGTTTGCTGGGGCCCCTTCGGCTGTGGCTCTCAACAGGGGATGTGGCTCAGTAGTTAAGCACTACTGGGTTCAATCCCTGGCACAAAAACAAATAAATAAATAAATAATATTTGGGAGCAACACAGTGCTGCTCCCCATCTCTTGGAGAACTCAATGTGCCCAGCCCTGTGATATGGACTTAATAAACATTTATTTTAAGCCTTACAATAACCCAACAAGGTAGGTACCATTGTAATCCCCATTTTACAGAAAAAGAAGCCAAGGCTCATCAACAGAGCCACGCTTCAAATCCAGTCTACATACCTGCCAACACACACACCCTGACCATTGATGCTACTATCTTCTATACCCCATGTGACAAAGTCTGACCCTCCATTGCTCCAGCCCTACTTCCTCACAGACCCCCTCACACACCTCTCTCTGCCTCATTAACATTAGAGGAAAGTCCAGCAATTCCCTTTGTCTACAGAAACCTGCATCTAATCTGAACCCAAAAACATAGAATAAAGCAGAAAGCAGACACCAGTTTGCTCCTAACGCTGGGCTCATCCCTGCATACACTCGGGTTATCTCTAATGTATCACAAGTCCCAGAAATTCAAGGGTTGGCATTCAGGGGAGTCGGGTGGCAAAGGTACAGCCCATCCCAGGACCTGCCCCAAACAGGGCAGGGGCTTCTGTCCCATCTGACATCCCAACTATTCTCCCCTGACCAAGCAAAAGTAGGCCACACAGAGATAAAAAGTTACTGGACCCAGCTCCACAGATCTAAGTGAAGGATTGACTCATGTTTGGCACCTCCCATGGCCAGAACACCTCTGCAACCACATCTGCTCTCTTGTTCAATCATCATTTTCCAAAGACCATCGTCAGTACCCAGGCCATCCACATGGAGCCCACAGTCCACAGGAGTCAGAGACCCAAGAAAAACCATAGGTTCAAGGAGGGTGCATGTAGGAAAGCTTGCTTGGAGAAGTTTTTTTGGATGAGGTGATAGAGAAGTCAAGTGGGAAGGACAGAGGGGGGTGACAGACTGCCTGCCAAGAGGAACAGCAAAAGCAATGGACTTGCACAGAGAGAATGGCAAGAAGGTGGGCATGATGGGCACAGCAGTTGTGAGGGAAGGTCTCTGCACACAGTAAGTCCTGAGACTGAGAGAGCTGCATGGTGGAAGCCACCTTATTACAGAGGTAGAGGCCATTATTTAGGTTCTGGGGCACATCATCTTTCTAGCTGATGAACTGAAGGTGTCCATGTAAAAAGGAAAAAGGATAGGAGATGCTGCCCAAAACATGCCTTTGTCTGCAATCTGCATCCAGGACCCAAAAGCCTGGATTTTATTTTTTTTTAACATGTCACAACTCCCAATCACCCTAACAACCAAAACATCATGACCCTCACTGAGAAAGCTTGCTGAGGCTTATTCAAAGTGTAATAATCAGAAAAAGGGGGCAGGAAATTGAGGCAAAAATGAAGGGAGTCAATTTCTTTAAAGTCCAGTTCTGTGAACCCCATCCATCCTCTCTTCGAGGCCATCCATGCAGTTTCTATCAGTCAAAAGTCTCTGGAAACTTCCCTGGGACTGCCAAAAAAATAGAGGACAGGAGGAACGTCTTCTCTGAGAGGACTCACTCTCTCCCTTGCAAATGTGTTCCCTTTCCCCTTTCCTCTCCTTTTAATAAACTCGTGCCTATTATTCCGAGTGACATGTCTGAAATATTTCTGGGCTCACACTGATCGGTCTTTCTAAAAAGAATCTATTCTCAAGAATCAAAATGAATAAGGGGTCTCTGGCTGCTGCAGCTCTGCAGCAGGCCTCTGCCCTATAAAAATACTCTATTAAAAGAATGAAAAGACAAACTTTGAACTAGGAGAAACTACCTGTAAACCATATATCCAACGAAGGACTAGTATCTAGAATACACAAAGAACTCAGGACACTGAACAGTAATATAACAAGCAATGTAACTAGAAATGGCAAAACACACGACTTCTAAAATTCTAACACAGAAATTTCACCAAAGAGGATATATAGATGTTAAATAGGCACATGAAAAGATGCTCAATATCATTAGTTACTAGAGAAATGCCAATGAAATATCACCACCACATTAGAATTGCTAAAAATACTACTGTGAGAAAATTAAAAATAGTGACAACATCAAATGCTTCTGAGGATACAGAAAAACTTGATCATTCATACACTTCAGAAAGAAATGTAAAATGATGTGGCCTCTCTGGGAAAAAAAGAGTGGGTTTTTTTATTTTTTTAATCAGCATTTGACTATCAGATGACTTGATAATTTCATTCCTGGGCTTTTGTGCAACAGAAGTGAACACTTACCTTCTCCAAAACCCATATACAAATGTTCACAGCACCTTTATTCATAATGGCCTGAAACAGGAAGCAACCCAGATGTTCTCCAGATGCAGTGCCCACATGATGACTCATTTATGATATCAATTCCTGAAATGGTAAAACTACAGAAATGGAAAGCATATGAATGGCTACAGGAATAAAGGAAGAGAACAGTGTGAGAGGGATCTAGGTGTGGATATCAAAAGACAATAGATGAGATCCCAGTGGCAATGGAAGTGCTATGTGTTGACTGCACCCACATCAGCCTCCCAGTTGTGCTATTGAACCATGGTTTTGCAAGATGTTTCTTGTTGGGAAAACTGGGCATTGGGCTCACAGAATCTGGGTTGTTTTTTTCATAATTGCACATGAATCTATAATTATTTCAAAAGAAAAAAACTTTCAGGTCCAGGTGGTATCAGCAGTGACTATTCTCAAACATTAAAGGAAGATATAAAGACAATTCTACACAAACTCTTCCTGAGAATATAAAGGAAAGAAAAAAAATACCCAACTCACTTTGTGATACTAGAATAATTTTTTACACTAAAACCCAATAAAAACAACTCAAGAAAAAGAAAATTAAAAGCCTATTGTACTTGTAATAAAGATAACAAAATCCTAAAGAAATAACAAACTGAATCCCACAATTCAGAAAAAGAAGTAATGCATTATGACTAAGATGGATTAATCTCAGAATTGCAAAGTTGATTCAACATTAGGAAAAAATTTATGTAATTTACCACATTATCAGATGAAAGGAGGAAAAGCATATGAATATCTCAAGAGATGTACAAAAATATTGAAAAAAAAAAATCATAAATCAATTCACATGCATGATCTCCTTTTAGCAAAGTAGAAACAGAGACTTTATTAACTAATCATTCAAAATGAAGGTCTACAGCAGACAAATTTCAGTGAAGCGTGAACACTGGTGAGCTCCCTGTTGGACCAGGAACAAGACAAGGATCCCACTACCACCACATCAATTCATCACTGCATATCAGTCCTAGCCAGAGCCAGAAAGCAAGAAGAGATGGGTGTAAGATTTGAAAGAAACAAAATTATGTGATTGTGTAGTTGGAAAATTAAAATGAATATACAAGACAACTTATTAATTTTCACAAGAGAGTTCAGTGAAGTTGACAACCAAACAACACAACATAAATAATTATATTTCCATATACCAGAAACAAACAGTAAATTTAAAAAAAATGATACCACTTATAATAGAATTTAAAAGCACAGGAATAAAATTAATAAAAACAAAAGATCCCTCTGAGAAGAATTCTAGAACTTTAAGAGACATTAATTACACTAAGTGGAGAGATATACCATGTCAATGGACTGGAAGATTTCATAATATAACAGTGTTAACTTTCCCAGATTGATTCATAGAATAATATAAAGAAGGGATTTTAGAAAATTCCAAAACGTATATGGAAGTTTAAAAGATCACAAGTAGCTAAGAAACTCTTGAAGGAAAAAGGGTCTGGAATTTTCTCTATTAAATAAGACTCAATCTAAAGGTATAATAACTAAGACAATGTGGAATTGAGCAAGTTAGACAAATGGATCAGTGGAAATTAATACAGGGATCATATATATATATATATATATGAATGAATGAAAGTGTTATATCCAGTAGATTTAGCATTGCAGATTGGTGGGGGAAAGGTGAAATTTTTCAATAAATGAAGCTAGCGCAACTGTGTATCCATAAGGAGAAAAAAAAATAAGACCCCATCTGACCCACATGCAAAAATTATTTCCAGTTAGATTTTTTTTAATAAAAATTTAGAAGAAAATATAGAGCATCTTTATAACCTTGAAAATAACTTCTTAAATAAGATACAAAAAAAGATTAATAAGGGCTGAGGCTGTAGCTCAGTAGCAGAGCGCTTGCCTAACATGTGTGAGGCACTGGTTTCAATCCTCAGCACCACATAAAAATTTTTAAAAATAAATAAAGGTTGGCTAACCATCTACAACTACAAAAAAAAAATTTAAAGATTAATAAGCTAAGCTACATAAAAAATTGACTGTTTCTGTTTATTTTAAAAACACAAAATGTAAAAAGACAGGGCATCAAGTGAAAGAAGATATTTATTTGCCATAGGTACAGTCAAAAAAGTAACATCCATAATATATGAAAAACCCTCACAAATCAATAAGAACAGATGCAACAGAAAAAATGGGCAAGATTTAAAAAAAAAAAAAAACACAAAAGAGGAAATCCAGAAAAACCAACAAACATATAAGAAAGTGCTAATTCACATTAGTAATCAAGTAAGCCAAGTAAAATTAAATTATATAAATGTATTTAAGATACAAATACATTCTAACCTAAACGGCAAAAATGAAAATAACTAAGAGTAGTAGATGATGGTGATTATGTAGAACAATAAGAGCACTCATTCATGGCAGGTAGGAGCACATATTGGAAAGCGGTTTGGCATTATCTTAGAAAGTGATTCTATTCATGGGTACACAACAGAAACCCATGGTCGCGTGCACCAGGACACATGCTCATGCAGTCCTCACAGCATATGCTGTAATAACAAAGACTGGAAACAACTCCAACATCTTTTAGTAGCAGAATGGAAAAAGAAATTATGATATGTTCCTATGACGGGTTACAGCAATGAAAATAAACCACGGACAGTCATACATTTCATCATAAGTCAGTCTTAACAAACAATGTTAAACAAAAGGGTAGCTATAGTTCAAGAAAAGCCAAACACAATAAGAAAACCATGAAGAGAGACCAGAAAAAGGTGTCCCAAAAATACTAGTAATGAAAGAAGGGAAGAGATTGCTACTGAGAATAGGCATAAAGCTGGCAACATCATGTCCCTTAGGCTGGTGGTGATTATAAGCGTTCATTAAATAATCCTATGCTACATGTACTTCCACGCATTATGTTTCATTCAAATATTTCTTTAAAAATGTTCAGTTTCTGGGGCTGGGGTTGTGGCTCAGTGGTAGAGTGCTTGCCTAGCATGTGTGAAGCACTAGGTTCGATTCTCAGCACCACATATAAACAAATAAATGAATAAAGGTCCATCAATAACTAATAAATTTTTTTTTAAAAAAAAAGTCTTCAGTTTCTGGCAATACAACGAACCATGTTTCAAAAAATCCATTACTACCTAGAAATGCTGGAGAGAACAGAACGAATGCTCTTCAACGCATAAGTAAAGAAAGCAAAAACAAAAAAGAAAAAGGTGAATCAGAAGAGAAAATATGAGCAAACCGGAGCTTGGGTTTTGATAAACAAGTAGAAACAGAGGTAAAACCTTGAACCCAAGCAAGGTAGAAAATTATGAACTGAAACTCCTAAATAAATCTGAGACATTGGGCTAGGGTTGTGGCTCAGTGATAGAGTGCTTGTCTTGCCTGTGTGAGGCACTGGGTTCTATTCTCAGCACCACATATAAATAAATGAATAAAATAAAGGTGCATCAAAACTAAATATATATATTAAGGGCTGGGGATATAGCTCAGTTGATAGAGTGCTTGCCTTGCATGCACAAGACCCTGGATTCGATCCACAGCACCACAAAAAAAAAAAAAATTAAATATCTGAGACATTTAAAGGGATTCGTCCTCAGGGAAGACCATTCTAGAGAAAAATTGACACATTGGCTCAGAGAAACCAGCAAAAATATTTAACTCAATTGTATTTTGATTTTTGGTGGATTTTTTTTCCTCTTTATCCTTTTTTAAATTTTTTTAATTAATTCATTTATTTGTTCTAATTAGTTAAACATGACAGCAGAATGCATTTCAATTCATAGAACACAAATGGAGCACAATTTTTCATTTCTCTGGTTGTACACAAAGTAGAGTCGCACCATTTATGTCTTCATACATGTACTTAGGGTAATGATATCCATCTCATTTCACCATCTTTCCTACCCCCACTCCCCCTCCCTATTCCTCCCTCCCCTTTGCCCTATCCACTGTTCCTCCATTCCTCCCATGCTTTCCCCATTATGGATCAGCATCCACTTATCAGATAAAACATTCGACCTTTGGGTTTTTCTGGGATTGGCTTACTTCACTTAGCATTATATTCTCCAATTCCATCCATTTACCTGAAAATGCCATGATTGTGTTTCTTTTAATGCTGAGTAATATTCCATTGTGTATATACACCTCAGTTTCTTTATCCATTCATCTATTGAAGGGCATCTAGTTGGTTCCACAATTTAGCTATTGTGAATTGTGCTGCTATAAACATTGATGTGGCTGTGTCACTGTAGTGTGTTGTTTTTAAGTCCTTTGGGTATAAACCAAGGAGTGGAATAATTGGGTCAAATGGTGGTTCTATTGTATTTTGGATGGGATAAAAGGCCTTCTCTAAGAATTCATAATCATGGAACTACCACACATGTGTCTTTGGATTGTAAATTTATACTATCCTTATAATTCAAGAACATCCAAAGTGAGAAACAGGTATAAAAATTGGTTTCACTGGGACATCCAGTAGAAGCAAATGCAGACTCACTCTTGGGGGACATGCCTCCCAATCCAGGCCATCCATGATTCTCAAAGATAAACCCATATTTAATACACTCAGGTATTACTAAAGTACATAAGAAAAAAAACAAGCATAGGCAAGAGTCAGCACAAATTAGTAAGTCATATAAAACCCATAAGAATTTCAGAAATAGTTTGCTCAAAAACATTAAAAATTATTAAAAGAATAAATTGAAAAGCACAAGAGGGAAAAAAACAGGCTGTGAGAAAAGAACTGAGATTGAAAAAAAACTAATGGAACTTCTATAAATAGAATGGAAAGTTCAACAAACATTTTAAACAGCAAATTAGAATTGAGAGCTAGACAATTCACAACAGCTAAGCTCTGGAACCAACCTAGGTCCCCTCCAGCAGAAGAATAGATAAAGAAAATGTGAGGGGAAGGGAGGGGGCATGGGGTTATAAATGATGGTGGAATGTGATGATCATTATTATCCAAAGTACATGTATGAAGACACGAATTGGTGTGAATATACTTTGTATACAACCAGAGATATGAAAAATAGGGCTCTATATGTGTAAAAGGAATTGTAATGTATTCTGCTGTCACATATAAATAAAAAATGTGTGTATATATGCACAATGGAATATTACTCAGCCACAAAGAAAAATGTTGAGGGCCACAGCCGAGTCGGGATGATGCATGGCATTTTTGCCAGAAGTAGTGGTTGAGAGGTGACGCCAGCAAGCCATTAAGATGATGACTTTTGAGTTCTCGCGGAGTTCCCGTTGAGTTCCGGTCGAGCTCTCGCGGGGATTCCTGAAGAGTTCTCATTGGTTGGGGAAGTGCCGGAGGAGGGATTTCCGGTTGGTGGTTCCTGGAGGAGCCACGTGGCATTTGGGAGAGTTCCCGGGGAGCGTGTGTGGAGTGTGCTGGTGGAGTTCAGAAATAAAGTTTGTTCCTGCTTCAGTGGCTCGTGATTTGTGCCCAGCCAGACTGCGGCAGAAAAATGAAATTATGGCATTTGCAGATAAATGGCTGGAACTAGAGAATTATCATGCTAAGCAAAATAAGCCAATCTCAAAAAGAAAACCAAAGGCTGAATGTTCTCTCTCATATGTGGATGCTAACACCCAGTAAGGGAAGGGAGGGAAGAATAGAAGTTCATTGGATTAGACAAAGGGGAACGAAGGGAAGGGAGTGGGGATGGGAATAGGAAAGACAGTAGAATGAATCAGACATAACTTTCCTATGTTCCTATATGAATACATAAACAGTGAAACTCCATGTCATGTAGAACCACAAGAATTGGGATCCTAATTCAAATAAGTTATACTCCATGTATGTATAATATATCAAAATCCACTCTACTGTCATGTTTACCTAAAAAGAACAAATTTTTTTTAAAAAGTATTGAGAGCTAGAGCGATGCCATTGCTCAGAATATAGCACAAAGAGATTAAAGAACTGGAAAATATAAAACAGATCTAAAACTGTACAAGAGAAATGATAATATTGACATATGTCCAATGGGCATTCCAAATAAAGAACTATGTGTTTGGACAAAGGCAATACTCAGCAGTAATGACTGAGAGATGATGAAATACAAATCAACAGATTCAAAGAATGCGTCCTGAGAAGGGATGAATTAAAAGAAATTCACACTTGTAGTACAATTGCATATCATCAAAGAGAAGATCCGAAAAGTAATCAGAGAGGAATGATGGTTTACTCATAAAGGACCAGTAATCCAATTCTCCATAGCAATAAAAAAAATTACAGAAAACAATAGAATAATATCTTTATAGTGCTTAGAGAAAATAAAAGGCAACCTAGAATTATCACCAGAAAATCCCTCAAGTATGTACTTCCAGAAGAAGGAAATTAGAAGAAAAGAAGAGAATACAAAAAGTGACAATAGGCAAGAAACTGATAAATAAGTTCATAACTCTATATAATTATAAACAGTAAAAATTATTAACTTAGAGACATAAAAGTGGAATTAAGCTGCCAGACAATAATTATACGATGGGAGGGTAGCACTCAAAGCTAAACCATTCAAAATCTCTTATGTTGTTCAGGAGAGGGAAAGAAAGATTTTTAGGCTTAGAAATTGAATGTAAGATTTACAAACTAATAGATGGAGTGACAAGGAATTAATACACTTAAAATAAATAACTATCTATGTCAACCCAATAGAAGACAAGAAAGGAGAAAACACAAGTAGCAAAGGAAAGTTCTGCTAAATAGAAAAGACAAAACAACATGCTAGCCATACATCCCAGTGACAGTGCTCACCACAGGAGACACTACCAATTAAAAGATGGAGATTGCTACATTGAATTTTAAAGTATAATTTCACAGAATGCTGTTTATAAGAAAAACTGGTAAGAGACAAGCATACAAAAAAAAATAATGCATAAGAAAACCCAATGTCCATCAGTTGATAAACGGGCAAGCACCGTAGGGTACATCCACACAATGGAAGGTTATTCAGCCACAGTAAGGAATGAAGCACCAATTCATGCTACCACCTGGGCAAACCCTGAAAACATCATGCAGCGTGAAAGAAGCCAGACACAAAAGGCCACATCTATATGAAATGCCCAGAATAAGCAAGCCCATAGAGACCAAAAGCAGATTCATTTAACATAGTTCTTTCCCCCAGGGACTGGGGGAACAGGAAAATGGAGATTAACAGCTAATGGGCACAGCAGTTCTTTAGGAATAGAAAAAAAAATCTTCTAAAAAAAAAAAACAGTGGTTATTGCATAATTGTGTGAAAAAAACTATAATCACTAAATCATACACTTGAAATAGATGCATTTTATCGTGAGTCATCTCAAAGTTTATATAAACTAAAATATTTTAAACAGTGAGTTGGAAGTTACAGGTCAAATACTAACTTTTACTTTTAAAAAAATGTGTGCTTATATTAATATCTAATGTAGACTTTAAGGCAAATAGCAGGAATAAAGACAGTTACTACATGATAAAAGTGTCCATTCACCAGGCAGATAAAACAAATTCTACAAACACAATTTCAAAAGGTATAGAAAACATAATTGACGGTATTAAACAGAGGAACTGAAAAATCTACCATCATGGAAGCTAACATGGCTCTTTCAATAATTACTTCAATAAATGAAAATTACTAAGGATATAGAAGTTATAAGTCACATAATAAATAAGCTTAAACAAATTAATAAATGAGCTTGATTCATAGATGTATATAGAATCCTGCACATAGAAATTGGTAGAAACACGATTTTTTTCAAACTCACATAAAACTATAAAACTAACCATGCACTAGGTATAACACCATAAAAAATAATTTCCACAAATACCATAAATCAGTATCACAGACCATAATATCTGACCACTATGCAATAAAATAGAAATCAATGACAAAAAAAGGTAACTGAAGAATCTCCACACATTCAGAGAATCGAATGTATAATTATAAATAATTCAGAAGTCAAAGAAACCATAATAGAAAATATTTTCTATAAAATTTTTGGAGATTCATCTATATGTTGTTGATTCATAGAGATATAGCATAAACATGTTATTTGATATCTATTAGAGATATCTATGGTGTGGATATGATTTAGGTTTTCCCTATCAGTCCCACCTCATTGAAGCCACTTCTGTCTCATCACAGTCAAAGCTCTTGAGTGCTGTGTTGTCATTCCCCCTGCTCAGAATAAAGTTGTTTCTTATCTAGACCCATCAACTATGCCCCTGTAGCATCCAGGAGTGCATGATCTCATACATGTTGGGGGAAAAAAAACTAAAAACAGAACGAACTACCATTCGATCCAGCTATCTCACTCCTAGGTATATACCCAAAGGAATAAAAGGGAACATATAATAGAGATGACTGTGTATCCATTTTTATCCCATCCCTATTCACAATAGCCAAGTTACAAAATCAATCTAATAGCCCATCAATGAATGGATGAATTTTAAAATGTGGTCCATATACACAGTAAGAGCCACAAAGAAATGTGAAATCATGTTATTCACAGGTTGGAACTAAAGATCATCATGTTAAGTGAAATAAGAGAGACTCAGAAAAACTTAATTATGGCATGTTTTCTCTCCTAGGTGAACTCCACAGGAGAAAAAAAAAAAAAAAGATGACATGGAAATAGCAGAGAGACTATTAGGGAAGGGGGAGAGGACCAGGACAAGAGAGAGAGAGGACTAAAAGAGGGTACTAGGGAAGCTGGATATAATCAAAACACCTTACATTTACATATGAAAATGTCACAATGAAACATTATTTTGTACCAAAAAAAGTGCTGAATAAGTTTAAAAAAAATTTAGAAGACATTGTTATCACAAATTTAGCAGAGATTTTTAAAAACTTATTGTTAACAACTTCATGCAATTCATATGAAAACTTAAATTAAATGGACCATTTCCTAAGGGTGAAAAATGGTTTGCCAAAACAAACTCAAAAAGAAATGGATTTATATTCCCTGTCATTTTGATTTATTTCTGGTTTTTTTATTTGTCTTAGTTTCTCATTTGGTTGAATATCCCTTTAGTGTAGATCCTCCCTTTGCTGGTTTTCACTTTTATTTTTTACTTCATCCTCATGGAATATTTTGCTGAGAATGCCCTGTAGTATAGGCTTTCTGGTTGTGAATTCTTTTAATTTTTGTTTATCATGAAATGTTTTAATTTCACCTTCAAATCTGAAACTTAATTTTGCTGGATATAAAATTCTTGGTTGACATCCATTTTCTTTCAGAGCTTGAAATATATTATTCCAGAACCTAACTTTTAGAGTCTGGGTTGAGATCTGAATTGGTTTCCCCCCTGTACGTAATTTGATTTTTTTTCTCTCACAGCCTTTAAGATTTTATCTTTATTCTCTGTGTTAGTCATTCTCATTATAATGTGTCTTGGTGTGGGTCTGCTATAATTTTGTACATTTGAGGTCCTGTAAGCCTCTTGTATTTGATTTTACATTTCATTCTTTAGGCTTGGGAAATTTTCTGCTATTATATCATTGAAAATATTGTGCATTCCTTTGGTTTGTATCTCTGCTCCTTCATCTATTCAGATAACTCTTAAATTTGGTCTTTTCATTATATTCCATAATTCCTGGATGTTATGTTCATGGTTTCTTACCATCTTCTCCACATGTTCAACTCTGCTTTCAAGATTATATATTTTGTCTTCATTATCTGAAATTCTGTCTTCCAAGTGGTCTAGTCTGCTGGTGATGCTTTCTATTTAATTTATAATTTGGTTTACTGATTCCTTTATTTTAAGGATTTCTGCTTTTTTTTTTTTTTTTTTCATGATCTCTCTTTATAGAAATGGTCTTTCCTGTATTTTTTCTTTGATTTCACTCCTTATACTATCCTTTACTTCACATATCAATTTAACTATGTAGTATCTGAACTCCTTCTTGGATATTTCTTCTACTGTGTTATCAGTGGCTTCTGTTGTTGAAGCATCTTGGTTTGTTTGGGGCACGTTATTCCCTTGCTGTTGTTGTTGTTGTTGTGTTGTTGTTTTTTTAATTTACCCAGCACTATTGGTTGTATAAGCTATCCTTCCTTCACTGGATTCCTTATTGGGAAAAATCAGGTGAACCTATTTGTATGGGTCTATTTCTGGGTTTCTGTTTTGTTTAATTGGTCTATTTATATATCTCTCTTCAAATACCACACTATATTGATTCCTATATCTACCTAATAATATAATATCCGTCTCTTTCTTTGTAGTGAGTTCCTTTGATCTAAAGATTGCTTTATCTCATATAACATAGGCACAACTGTTTTTGTTATTTTTTCTTTGAGCACTATTTTCATAACATGCTATTTAGTAGCTTTTACTTTCAACCTACACACGTTATTGAATTAACAGTGTTTCCTTGGGTCATTTTCTAACACATTCTTTTTTTAATTTTTTTATTTGTTTTAATTAGTTATACATGACAATATAATGCACTTATGCACTTTGATATATCATACATAGATGGGATATAATTTCTCATTTTTCTGAGTGTCCATATTGCAGAATCATATTGGTCATGTAGTAACATATATACATACAGTAATAATGTCTTTTTCATTCTACTATCTTTCCTCTCTCCCCATCCCCTCCCCTCCCCTCAATCACTTCCCTCTATCTAATCTAAGGTAATGCTATTCTTCCCTATTGCCCCCTGCCTTGTTGTGAATTAGCATCCGCATATTAGAGAAAACATTCAGCCTTTGGTTTTGTGGGTTTGGTTTATTTCGCTTAGCATGATATTCTCCAACTCCAACCATTTACTGGCAAATGCCATAATTTCACTCTTCTTTAAACCTGAATAATATTACATTGAGTATATATACCACATTTTCTTTATCCATTCATCTATTGAGGGACACCTAGGTTGGTTCCACAGTCTATCTATTATAAATTGAGCTGCTAGAAACATTGATGTAGCTATGTCACTATAGTATGCTGATTTTAATTCCTTTGGGTATAAACCAAGGAGTGGGATAGCTGGGTCAAATGGTGGTTCCATTCCCAATTTTCTGCAGAATCTCTTTCCATAGTGGTTTTACCAATTTAGAGTCCCACCAGCAATGTATGAGTGTACCTTTTTTACCACATCCTCACCAACATTTATTGTTGCCTATATTCTTGATGATTGCCATTCTGACAGGAGTGAGATAAAATCTTAGAGTAGTCTTGATTTGCATTTGTCTAATTGCTAGAGATGTTGAACACTTTTTCATATATTTGTTGATCAATTGTATCTCTTCTTCTGTGAAGTGTCTGTTTATTTCATTAGCCCATTTATTGATTGGGTTCTTTAATTTTTTGGTGTTAAGTTTTTTGAGTTCTTTATATGTCCTAGAGATTAATGCTTTATCAGAGGTGCATGTGGTGAAGATTTTCTCCCAATCTGTAGGCTCTCTCCTCACATTATTAATTGTTTTCTTTGCTGAGAAGAAGCTTTTTAATTTGAATGCATCCCATTTATTGATTCTTGATTTTACTTCCTGCATTTTAGGAATCTTGTTAAGGAAGTCAGATCCTAGGCCGATGTGGTGAAGATTTGGACCTATTTTTTCTTCTATTAGGCTCAGGGTCTCTGTTCTAGTGTCCAAGTCTTTGATCCACTTTGAGTTGAGTTCTGTGCAAGGTGAGAGATAGAGGTTTAATTTCATTTTGCTATCCCTTCCAGTTCTGCCAGCACCATTTATCAGTGAATTTTTTGGCACCCTTGTCTAGTATGGGCTGACCGTATTTATATGGGTTTGTCCCTGTGTCCTCTATTCTGTATCATTTGTCTACAAGTCTATTTTGGTGCCAATAGCTCTGTACTATCGATTAAGGTCTGATATTGTGATGCCTCCTGCTTCACTTTTCTTGCTAAGTATTGCTTTAGCTATTCTGGGTCTCTTATTTTTTCCAAATAAATCTCATGATTGCTTTTTCTATTTCTATGAAGAATGTCATTGGGATTTTTATAGGAATTGCATTAAATCTATATAATGCTTTTGGTAGTATGGCCATTTCGACAATATTAATTCTGCCTATCCAGGAGCATGGGAGATCTCTCCATCTTCTGAGGTTTTCTTCAGTTTCTTTCTTTGGTGTTCTGTAGTTTTCATTGTAGAGGTCTTTCACCTCTTTTGTTAGATTGATTCTCAGTGTATTTTATTTTTTGTGAGGCTATTGTGAATGGAGTAGTTTTCCTAATTTCTCCTTCAGTGGATTCATTACTGTTGTATAGGAATGTGTTTGATTGATGGGTGTTGATTTTATATCCTGCTACTTTGCTGAATTCATTTATTAATTCTAGAAGTTTTCTGGTGATATTTTTTGGATCTTCTAGATACAGAATCATGTCATTAGCAAATAGTGATAGTTTGAGTTTTCTTTACCTATTTGTAGCCCTTTAATTTCTTTCTTTTGTCTAATTGCTCTGGCTAGAGTTTCAAGGATGATGTTGAATAGAAGTGGTGAAAGAGGACATCCTTGTCTTGTTCCAGTTTTTAGCGGGAATCTTTCCATTTTTCTCCATTTAGAATGATGCTGGACTTGGGTTTAGCATATATAGCTTTTACAATCTTCAAGTATGTTCCTACTATCCCTAGTTTTTCTAGTGCTTTGAACATGAAGGTGTGGGCTGTATTTTGTCAAATGCTTTTTCTGCATCTATTTAGATGATCATATGGTTCTTGATTTTAAATCTATTAATATGATGAATTACATTTATTGATTCCTGTTGAACTAACCCTGCATCCCCGGAATGAACCCCACTTGATCATGGTGCACTCTTTTTAATATGTTTTTGTATGTGATTTGCCAGAGTTTTATTGAGAATTTTTGCATCTATAGGGATATTGGTCTGAAGTTTCCTTTCCTTGATATGTCTTTGTCTGGTTTTGGTATCAGGGTGATATTAGCCTCATAGAATGAGTTTGGACGGGTTCCCTCCCTTTCTATTTCATGGAATACTTTGAGGAGTATTGGTGTAAATTTTTCTTTGAAAGTCTTATAGGGGCTGGGGATGTGGCTCAAGTGGTAGTGCGCTCACCTGGCATGCGTGCGGCCCGGGTTCGATCCTCAGCACCACATACAAACAAAGATGTTGTGTCCTCCGAAAACTAAAAAAAATATATATTAAAAAGTTCTCTCTCTCTCTCTCTCTCTCTCTCTCTCTCTCTCTCTTTAAAAAAAAAAGAAAGAAAGTCTTATAGAACTCAGCTGAGAATCCATCTGGTCCTGGGCTTTTCTTGGTTGGTAGGCTTTTGATGGTATTTTCTATTTCATTACTTGAAGTTGATCTATTTAAATCATGTATGACCTCCTCATTCAGTTTAGGCAGGTCGTATATCTCTATAAATTTGTTGATGTCTTCAATATTTTCTATTTTATTAGAGTATAAATTTTCAAAATAGTTTCTAATTATCTTCTGTATTTCATATGGGTCTTTTGTGATAGTTCCTTCTTCATCTTGTATTTTAGTAATTTGAGTTTTCTCTTTTGTCTTCATTAGCATGGCCAGGGGTTTATCTATTTTATTTTATTTTTTCAAAGAACCAACTTTTTGTTTTGTCAATTTTTTTCAATTTTTTCTTTTCTTTCAATTCCATTAATTTCAGCTCTGATTTTAATTATTTCCTGTCTTTTACTGCTTTTGGTGTTGATTTGTTCTTCTTTTTCTAGGGCTCTGAGATTTAGTGTTAAGTCATTTATTTGTTGACTTTTCATTCTTTTAATGAATGCGCTCAGTGCAATAAACTTTCCTCTTAGTACTATCTTCATAGTGTCCAAGAGTTTTTGATATATTGTATTAGTATTATACTTTACCTCTAAGAATTTTTTATTTCATCCTTGATTTCTTCTACTATCCATTCATCATTCAATTGTGTATTATTTAGTCTCCATTTGTTACAGTAGCTTCCATTTTTCATTTTCTTGTTGATTTCTAATTTCATTCCATTGTGGTCTATTAGAATACAGGATATTATCTCTGGGTTTTTTGTATTTAATAAGAGTTGCTTTGTGGTATAAGATATGGCCTATTTTAGAGAAGGAGCCATGTGCTGCTGAGAATAAAGTATATTTGCTCATTCTATATATACAGACATATATAGAATATTTAAATATTCTATATATGTCTGTTAAATCTAAGTTATTGATTGAATTATTTAGTTCTATAGTTTCCTTGTTTAGTTTTTGTTTGGGAGATCTGTCCAGTAGTGAGAGAGGTGTGTTAAAGTCACCCAGTATTATTGTATTGTGGTCTGTTTGACTCTTGAAATTGAGAAGAGTTTTTTGATGTACATAAATGCTCCATTGTTTGGGGCATAAATATTTATAATTGTTATATCCTGCTTATATATACTTCTCTTAAGAAGTATGAAATGTTCTTCTTTGTCTCTTCTGATTAACTTTGTTTTGAAGTCTACTTTATATGAAATGAAAATGGAAATCCCTACTTGTTTATGCAATCTATATGAGTGGTAAGTTTTTTCCCATCCTTTCACTTTCAGCCTGTGGATGTCTTTGTCCCTGAGGTGAGTCTTTTGAAGGCAGCATATTGTTGAGTCTTGATTTTTAATCCAATCTTCCAGTCTATGTCTTTTGATTAATGAATTTAGGCCGTTAACATTCAACAACCACAGTCAAAAATAAATAAATCTCTACCTAAGCCACACACACATATAAAAATCAACTCAAAATGAATGATAGAATTAAGTATAAACATTTATAGTATTTTTTTTAAAGATCAAGCATAAGTTCACCAATAAGGAGATCTCCACTGGAGGTACCTAGAGTAGAATGTGGATATACAGAAAAGCATGGTTGGCCCAGGGTAGCCTTGACTCTTACTCCCTTAAGAAAACTGCAATGCGCTTGCTGTCCACAGAATCTGACATGAGGAGGGCAGCTTCCCCCAATGAGACCAATTACACCCAGTAATTGTCTTAGTTGGATCTAATCCCACCTAGGATTTTTTCTTCAATATATGGAAGACAATCTTCAGGATAGGCAAAGATTTCTTAGATGACACCAAAAGCACAATCCATTGGATGGCAAAAAATAAATAAAAGAAATGGCAAGCCCAAATAATCCCATAAAAGAACGCGAATCAATAGTTAATCTACACACAAAAACAAAAACAAAGATACTAAGGCCCAGACAGTTTAAGAGGCAATTCTATCTTACACGAAATGTTTCAGAAAATAGAAGAGAAGGAAAAGCTCCTCAATTCTTTTTACGATGCCAGTAAACTCTGAAACAAATGCCAGAGGATAACAGTAAAAGAGATGGAAATTATGGGCCCATCTCAGTTATGGAAAATTAGAAACAAAATTCTCACAAACCAGGCTTTAGACAATGATACCTCATGACCAAGTGCAGCATATCCAGTAGGACCAGTACAGATCGACCTTAGTGATCTCATAATATAACTCACTACATTAACACATTCCAGAAGAAGAATCTGTGGTCATACCAGCGGAAAGAAAAAAAGCAAATTGACAAAACACCTCATTCACTATTTTGGTATAGAAGGGAATTTGGGGTGGGGATTGAACCCAGGCCCTCACCTATGCAAGGTAAGTACTCTACCACTGAGCCACATCCCCAACCCCTAGAAAGGATTTTCCTTAGGAAATAAATCAGATTTGAGCATTCTGTCCAGTAGTGGTCTTTCCTGGCACTGGAAACCAAGTGGGCAGAGAGACGTCATAGCCCTTAATCACGACTGGTGACCCAGTTCTGCTGTGTGTGACCTCCGCTTTCCTTTTCTTTTTTTTTTTTTTTTTTTTTTAATTTTTTATTGTGGGTTGTTCAAAACATTACAAATTTCTTGACATATCATATTCCACACTTTGATTCAAGTGGGTTATGAACTCCCACCTTCACCCCATACACAGATTGCAGAATCACATCGGTTACACATCCATTGATTTACATATTGCCATACTAGTGTCTGTTGTGCTCCGCTGCCTTTCCCATCCTCCACCCTCCCCCCTCCCCACCTCTCCCCTCCCCTCCCCTCCTCTCTCTCTACCCCCTCCACTGTATAACCCTGAGGGTCTCCTTCCATTTCCATGCAATTTCCCTTCTCTCTCCCTTTCCCTCCCACCTCTCATCCCTGTTAAATGTTAATCTTCTTCTCCTGCTCTTCGTCCCTACTCTGATCTTAGTTACTCTCCTTATATCAAAGAAGATATTTGGCATTTGTTTTTTAGGGATTGGCTAGCTTCACTTAGCATAATCTGCTCTAATGCCATCCATTTCCCTGCAAATTCTATGATTTTGTCATTTTTTAATGCAGAGTAATACTCCATTGTGTATAAATGCCACATTTTTTTTATCCATTCGTCTATTGAAGGGCATCTAGGTTGGTTCCACAGTCTTGCTATTGTGAATTGTGCTGCTATGAACATCGATGTAGCAGTGTCCCTGTAGCATGCTCTTTTTAGGTCTTTAGGGAATAGACCAAGAAGGGGAATAGCTGGGTCAAATGGTGGCTCCATTCCCAGCTTTCCAAGAAATCTCCATACTGCTTTCCAAATTGGCTGCACCAATCTGCAGTCCCACCAGCAATGTACAAGTGTACCCTTTTCCCCACATCCTCACCAGCACTTGTTGTTGTTTGACTTCATAATGGCTGCCAATCTTACTGGAGTGAGATGGTATCTTAGGGTGGTTTTGATTTGCATTTCTCTGACAGCTAGAGATGGTGAGCATTTTTTCATGTACTTGTTGATTGACTGTATGTCCTCCTCTGAGAAGTGTCTGTTCAGGTCCTTGGCCCATTTGTTGATTGGGTTGTTTGTCTAATTTTTTGAGTTCTTTGTATACTCTGGATATTAGGGCTCTATCTGAAGTATGAGGAGTAAAGATTTGTTCCCAGGGTGTAGGCTCCCTATTTACCTCTCTTATTGTTTCTTTTGCTGAGAAAAAACTTTTTAGTTTGAGTAAGTCCCATTTGTTGATTCTAGTTATTAACTTTTGTGCTATGGGTGTCCTATTGAGGAATTTGGAGCCCGACCCCACCGAATGTAGATCGTAGCCAACTTTTTCTTCTATCAGACGGCGTATCTCTGAAACCATAAAAAGACTACCAACTAAGAAAAGCCCAGGACCGGATGGGTATACAGCAGAATTTTACAAAACCTTTAAAGAAGAACTAATACCAATACTTTTCAAGCTACTTCAGGAAATAGAAAAAGAGGGAGAACTTCCAAATTCATTCTATGAGGCCAACATCACCCTGATACCTAAACCAGACAAAGACACTTCAAAGAAAGAAAACTACAGACCAATATCTCTAATGAACCTAGATGCAAAAATCCTCAATAAAATTCTGGCGAATCGGATACAAAAACATATCAAAAAAATTGTGCACCATGATCAAGTAGGATTCATCCCTGGGATGCAAGGCTGGTTCAATATACGGAAATCAATAAATGTTATTCACCACATCAATAGACTTAAAAATAAGAACCATATGATCATCTCGATAGATGCGGAAAAAGCATTCGACAAAGTACAGCATCCCTTTATGTTCAAAACTCTAGAAAAACTAGGGATAACAGGAACATACCTCAAAATTGTAAAAGCAATCTATGCTAAGCCTCAGGCTAGCATCATTCTGAATGGAGAAAAATTGAAGGCATTCCCTCTAAAATCTGGAACAAGACAGGGATGCCCTCTCTCTCCACTTCTGTTCAACATAGTTCTCGAAACACTGGCCAGAGCAATTAGACAGACGAAAGAAATTAAAGGCATAAAAATAGGAAAAGAAGAACTTAAATTATCACTATTTGCAGATGATATGATTCTATACCTAGCAGACCCAAAAGGCTCTACAAAGAAACTATTAGAGCTAATAAATGAATTCAGCAAAGTGGCAGGATATAAAATCAACATGCATAAATCAAAGGCATTCCTGTATATCAGCGACAAATCCTCTGAAATGGAAATGAGGAAAAACCACTCCATTCACAATATCTTCAAAAAAAATAAAATACTTGGGAATCAACCTAACAAAAGAGGTGAAAGACTTATACAATGAAAACTACAGAACCCTAAAGAGAGAAATAGAAGAAGATCTTAGAAGATGGAAAAATACACCCTGTTCATGGATAGGCAGAACTAACATCATCAAAATGGCGATATTCCGCTTTCCTTTTCTAAACAAAAATCCTTATTGTGCTTTATCCTGCTCTTGCCTTACCCCTGGGGTGAGAGAGGGCTGGGACTTGTATTTGAGTTCATAGGTCACCAGATGACACATCCCTACGTCCAAACCTAAAGAAGAGGCCTGCGCTTCACCTGGAGATCTCCTGGAACTTGTGCTGGAGGTAGCTACTAGGTGAGAGCTGGGCTTGTATGAGCCTGGGGAGAGGGTACTGTGTTAGGTTCGTGTGGCACAGAGTGAAGTATTTGGTGAACAGAAAGGTGGACTGTGGTAAAAAAAAAAAATATATATATATATATATATATATCCTTCCCCCTTCCTTCTGGAAACACAGGTAGAGGACAATACCCAGCCCCCTTTGCAGTTATGTATGGCCCTGCAACTGAGCTCTGGCCACTGGAAAGTAGACGGTGCTATGTGGCACCCTAGCAGAGCCCCTGTGACTCTGCCACCACGAGCGTCCATGCTGCTTCCTCCTGCATGGTGCCCTTGGTGTTGGCAAGAACCTGGGTCCCCTGTGGGGTATTTCACAGAACCAGTCACCCATCGGGAATACATGTTTGGAAACTTAAGTGAGCAAGAAATAAACTTATTTTTATTGCAGCCACTAAGATTTTTGAAGCCTTTACAGCAGCTACTATTACCTTAACTAGGAAAGGTAACTAAAGGACACATCATATTTAAGGTGAAATGTTAAACCCATTTTCTTTTAAAGTTAACAATATATCAAGGTTGTTGTACCACCTCCTTTCCTTTCAGTATGGTGCTGGAGGTCTTAGCAAGTACAGTAAGAGGGGTAGACAGACAGATGGCAGGCATAAAAAAATTAAAAGGATAAAACAAAAATTGTATTATCTGCAGTAGATGTAAATATGTGGAAAAACCCAAGGCATTTTAAAAAACACACCACTAAGAACTAACAAGAGAGTTGGCAACTTTGCCAATAGATATAGCAAGTTTAGCAGTGATCGTACATAAAAGCAACAAATAATCAGAAAATGGAGTTTTTAAGCAATACAAAATTTATAATAACATAAAAATAGAACATCTCTAAAAAATCAATCTACCCAAAAGATACACAAGTGTTTTATGGAGGAAATTATGTTTATAAATGACATAAGATGGTACATAATGGTGGCACATTTTATCATCATGACTGGGAAGGCCCAATATCCTAAAGATAGAAGTTCTCCTTACAAATTAACCTGTAAATTTCATGCATTCCAGTCAAATCCAAACAAATTTCAATAAGGCCAAGAATAACCAAAACAATTCAGGAATTAGAGAGAGGTAGAGGTTACCTTACCTGATAAGATTTCTTATAAAGCTATGGTAATGAAGACACTTGTATTACTGCAGGGACAGGTAAATAGACTGACAGAAGGACTTAAAATCAGCATACTTCAGGGCTGGGGTTGTGGCTCATTGGTAGAGCACTTGCCTTGCACGTGTGAGGCCCTGGATTCAATCCTCAGCACCACATAAAAATTAATAAGTAAATAAAAATAAAGATATTGTGTCCATCTACAACTAAAAAAATATTTTTTAAAAAATCAGCATACTACAGTTGATGCAGCCACATCAATGTTTACAGCAGCTCAATTCATTATAGCTAAACTATATAACCAACTTATATGCCTTTCAACAGATGAATGGATAAAGAAAATGTGGTACATATACACAATGGAATATTACTCAGCCATAAAAAAAGAATGACTTTTGACAGGAAATGGATGGAGCTGGAGACTCTCATCCTAAGTGAAATAAGCCTATCCCAAAAACCACGGCCAAATGGCATCTCTGATATGCAGATGCTAATTCACAATGGGGGGTGGGGAAGGAAGATAGAAGTTCATTGGATTAGACAAAGGGGAATGAAGGGAAGGGAGGGAGGAGGGAGGAAAGACAGTAGAATGGATCAGACATAACTTTCCTATGTTCACATATGAATACACAGCCAGTGAAACTCCACACCATATACAAACACAAAAATGGGATCCTAACTCGAATAAGTTATATTCCATGTATGTATAATATGTCCAAATCCGCTCTACTGTCATGTATATCTAAAAAGAACGAAGAAAACTTTAAAAATAAAATAATAAAATCAAAAATAATTAAAATTAAATAAATAGACTAGGGAACTGAAAAGAAAGCCCAGAAACAGACCCACATTTAGATGGGAGCTGCATATAAACCACAAGACACAGCATTTAAGAAAACCCAGAAAATATATGCCAAATCAATTTCTAAAACAAATTAACTACCCATAATAAGATAAAGCTAGAGGAAAACTTTTAGAAGAAAACAAAATATCTTTGAAATGCTGAAATAACTAACTAAAAAGGCAAACCATAAAGGAAAAAAGATAAATTTGACTACATTTTTATATGCAGGGGGAGAGCATCGTTGGAGTTTGCTTGTATGTGCATAAAAAAAAAAATTGGGAAGGAAACCTCCAATATGTGCAGGGAGCCAGACAGATGGGGAAATCGTTTCATTTGTGCTTACAATATTGTTAGCCTTGTGACTACCTAGTTTACAAATGATTTTTTACTGCCTCTTCTTCGAAAGATACCATAATCGAAGTGAAAAAATAAGTCACAATCTGAGGCAAGATATTTATAGTCATAGGAGAAACAGACCATTAGTATCCAGGTTACACAAGAAACTCCTGAAAAGAAAAGAGAATCCAATAAAAAGTGGGCAGAGATGTGAACATGCATATCACAGAAGTGAAACTTGATGGCCAATAAACAACTGAAAGGTGATTCACTCTCATTAATAATCACGAAAATGCTATTTAAATTTACATGGCAATACAATTTCACCCTTGTAAAAGAGGCAGTAATTAACAAGCCCGATAACACCCAGTGCTGATGAGCTCCTGAGGAAATAGGGTGTCTTATACACTTTCTAGTGGAAGTGCAAATTGGACCACCACTTTGGAGAGCAATTTTGCAAAATCTAATTAAGTTAAAGATGTGTGTACCCTGCAATCCAGCCGTTCCATTTCTAAACTTATCCCTTAAGAAACTCTAGTACATATGCACAAAGAAACATTTAAAGAATGTTCACTATACCACTGTTTGTAATAAAGAAAAATTGGAAACCACCAAAATTATCATCAGAAAAAAAATAAGTAACTTGTATGTATACAAAGCAGAATGTCATATGAAGGAATTGGAGTTAACACGTGTTAACATGGATAAATTTCAGAAGCATAATGTTGAGTCAAAAAAGCAAATTGTGTAAAGATTTTGCCGTTCATATAAAGTTTTTAAAACATGCAAAATATTTCACTGTATTGCTACATGCATATATAGTAATAGTAAAAAGGGATATATCAAAACAACCACCAAAAAAAAATCCAAATACATGCAGTAGGAGTAAAGAGACCAGGAAAAGATCAAGGGAATGCAACTGTATTTACAATTTCTTTTCTATTATTTTTTAATCTAAATAAAATCACTCCAAAATAAAATTTTTTTACATTTATATATACTGAAAATTTATGTGATTAGGAGCATATACATATATCTCTATTGATGTTGATACAAATATTCAGACATTCAAAAGCAAGGATGATATGCCTGGAAGCCTTTGAAGAGACTCTTTAATCCATTCTCACCACACTGAAGATTGAAGTCATAAACAAGAAGCAGGGGAAAATACATCTGTCCCAAATACTCTTCATAATGAAAAAGTTGAATAAAAATACAGCCAAGGGGTAAAATGCCACCAATTACAATGTCAAGAAATGGTTTTATGAAGAAGCTCTGTTCAGGAATCTGCCACAGGATCTGATTTGTGTGAAATGGACATCTAAACAAAGGAGATGGCAGCTAATGATCCTTCCACCCAAAGAATTAGATTAATAATGAAGAGGTCAGCAAAGGCTATTAGTTTCAGTTAGTCCATAGAAGGCTGGCTCCATTCCATGGGGTTTGAGTGAGGCAGAACATCATGGCAGAAGAGGGTGGTGGAGGGAAGCAGCTCACATGATGATCAGAGAGCCCCAAAATAAAATTCATCTAAATAAATAACCTAAAATAAAAATTAATCTAGCCAAGTGTGGTGGCACACACCTGTTATCCTATGGGCTCAGGGCCTGAGGCCGGAGGATCATGGGTTCAAAGCCAGCCTCAGCAACTTAGTGAAATCCTGTCTGTAAATAAAATACAAAAAAAGTGTTGGGGATGTGGCTCAATGGTTAAGCCCCCTGGGTTCAATTTTAAAAAAAAAATTAATCCAAATAAACATGGCATTGACATTTGATAGAGCATAGCAGTGGATAGTAGGTGATGGTTCATTAGTGTTTGCTATATACTTCTCTACTTTTCTTCTTCATGAACATAATTTCTATGTTAGACGCAGACTGCACATAATTTAAGAATCTTGAGAGAATTCAACCTCACTACTACATTTCCCATTTTAATCAATTAACTCATTGCTATACTTTTTATTAAAGTGTAAAAAAAACAAGTATGTACCATAAATTATAATAATATATCCTTGAAGAAAGCTATAGTTCTGCCTGAAGAGTATAACTTTCTACTATTTTTTGTCTGATATTTTCTTAATAAACAAAATAATTCATTTCAAGCATTCAAGTTGGAAAGGAAAAAGTAAAATTACCTCTTGTTAACATACTATACAATTGTAGAAAACCCTAAAGATTTCTCAAAATCTCTGTTAAGAACTAATAAATGAATCAGCAAAGGAGAAGCATACAAAGTTCATCCACAAAAATCAGTTGCATTTCCATGAGCTAGCAATGAGCCATCTGAACAGGAAATTACAAAAACAATTCCATTTACAATAGCATCAAAAAGAATAAAATACTTAGGAGATAAAACACTACACTAAGACAGCTATAAAACATTGCTGAAAGAAAGTAAGGAAGACTTAAATAAATGTAAACACATTACACATTCATAGATTGGAAGACTTAATATTATTAAGATGTCAATGCTAGCCAAAGCCATTAAGGCAATACTGATTAAATTTCCAGTGACTTTTTTTTTTGCAGAAATAGAAAAACCTATCCTAAAATTTCATATGGACTCTCGAGGGACTTCAAATAGCGAAAACAATCTTGTAAAGGAAGAACAAAGCTGGAGGACTTAGGCTTCCTGATTTCAAAACTTACTGCAAAACTATAGTAATCAAAACAGTGTGATGTCCGGGCGCAGTGGCACATGCCAGTGTCTCCCAATGTCTCAGGAGGCTGAGGCAGGATGATTGAAAGTTCAAAGCCAGCCTCAGCAAAACCGAGGCACTAAGCAACTCAGTAAGTCCCTGTCTCTAAATAAAAATACAAAGTAGGACTGGGGATATGACTCAGTAGTCAACTGCCCCTGAGTTTAATCCCTGGTACCAAAAAAAAAAAAAAAAGTGTGACGCTGGAATCAGATGTACAGAGCAGTCAGTGAAATAGAATCAAGAGCCCAGAAATAAACCCTTGCATATTTAGCCAAAGAATTTTGAAAGGGTGCTAAGACTCTTCAACAGGAAATGGACAGTCTTATCAAAAAATGGTGCTTGGAACACTGATATCACATGCAAAGAATGAAGTTGGACCAATCACATAAAAAAAATAATTAAAAATAGATCTAAGACCTAAAACCCTTAGAAAAAAAAAATAGGGCAAAACTTAACAGCATTTAGCAATGATTTCTTGAATAGGATGCCAATGGCACAAGCAACAAAATAAAATATATAGCAAAATAAAAAGGTAACTCACAGAATGAGAGAAAATCTCCAGAATACATAGAGGATTCCTAAAACTGAATAACAACAAAAAAGTTCAAAAATAGGAAAAAGACTTGATGCACATTTCTTCAAAGAAGATAGATATACAGTTGGCCAATGAGCAGATGAAAAGATGCTTAGTATCATTAATCATTAGAGAAATGCAAATCAAAACTGCAATGAGATGAGATACCACATCATGCTCATTAGGATAGCTAAATAAAAAACAAATGTTGGCAAGGATGTGGAGGAATCGGAACCCTGGTGCGCCCACTCTCAGGGAGAGTGTAAAATGGGACAGCTGCCCTGAAAAAGAGCATGGTAGTTCCTGAAATTTTTTTTAAAGGATTTATTTAGTTGTAGATGAACAAACACATAGTATCTGTATGTATTTTTATGTGGTGCTGAGGATTGAACCCAGTGCCTCACACATACAAGGCAAGCACTTTACCACTAAGCTACAGCCTCAGCCCTCCTGAATTTTTTTAAAATAAAATTACTCTGTGATCCAGCAATTCAAGTTCTAGGTATATATACAAAAGAACTAAAAACAAGATCTAGAAGAGATATGTGTATACCCCTGTTCATAGCAGCATTGTTCACAATAGCTAAAATGTGAAACATCCCAATGAATGAACGGATAAACAAATTGTGGTGAATACATTCAATGGAATATATTATTCGACCATGAAAAGTAAGGTGAATCTGACACATGCTACAAAATAGATAGATCTTAAGGACTTTACGCTTAGTGAAATAAGCCAGCCACAGATGGACACATATGGTATGACTTCATTTACATAAGGTCCTTAGGTCAAAATCACAGAAACAGTAGAATGGTGATTTCTAGGGACTGGGGGGAAGGGAAATGAGGAATTGTTGTTTAATGTGTTCAGAGTCTCTGTTTTACAAGATGAAAAGAGTTCTGACGATGGATGGTGGCAATGATTGTACAACATTACAAATGTGTTTAATCCCATTGAATCATATGTTTAAAAATTGTGAAGATAAGTCATGCACAATGATGGGATGCACATCTGTAATCCCAGTGGGCTTATACAAGAGAATCTCAAGTGCAAAACCAGCCTCAGCAACTTAAGCAAGGCCTTAAGCAACATAGCAAGACCCTTCTCTAAATAAACTATATAAAGGGCTAGGGATGTGGCTCAGTGGTTAAGTAACCCTGGGTTCAATCCCCAGTATCAAAAAAAAAGTGAAGATGATAAATTTTATATGTACATGTATTTTAACTCAATTTTAAAAGGTGGGGCAGCGAGGACAGTTACCATGAAATTTGAAAAATAATTCATTTTGAAATTACAAAAGGGAAAGAAAGGGGGGGGGGAATGAAGTTCCAGTTTCAGGATGATCAACTAAAGCAAGACCACAATCTTCCCCATCTGCAGCAAATCCATTTTAAAATTGACAAAAATTTTAATAATAGATACATACTTGTGCTCAGACAAGACATGAAACTCTGGCTGACCCCAAGATAAGAGGAATTTCTGGAAGGCACGCACATACGCACACACAGTGTTGCAGACAGATACCTTTGGCCAAGACTAAAAAATAACTCAGCAGGTAATGCAATTTTTAATTAGCTAGATTTAACCACTCCGCCATGTCTCTGCTCTTCAAAACACCATACTATACAAAATATAAAACCTAATGTTATCCATCAATTTCAAAATAAACAACCTCAGGTGGAAAGATGGGAAGGAGGGAAAATCAAAGATGTCTCATGTTCGTGGCAGAAAACCAGAGCAGAAACGGGCCAGTGGTGACTAATGGGGTGGTGTCCCAAGAACAGATGTCACCCTACACAATCCCACCCCACCCTCAGTGAACCAACTAGCCACATAAAGTATATCTACCTCTGGAGATGGACAGTGAATGTGGATGCTGAGGGAAGAGAGGATGGTGTCCCAGATAGGTGGCTAGTGGAAAGGGAAGAAGCTTCCTCAGGCCCAGACCAGCCCCCATAGTATTCTTGGCAGTGCCGGCAGCAAGGATGGTTGCCTCTCATTTTACCAAGTGCACTGTGCAAACAGCCTGCAGACGGTTGCTGACGAATTCTCAGCTCAAATTAAGTGCAGAATGATGTATCTGAGGAATCTCAACACTATGATATAGAGTAAATTAGCAACTAGGAGTGCTAATGATAGAGGAATTAGAATAGAATCTTCTTATCATAAGAATATTTATATACTTAGAAAAATATAGGAGGATAACATGTCATTAAATAAAAAGAGTAGGAGCCAGCCTCAGCGACAGTGAGGCGCTAAGCAACTCAGTGAGACCCTGTCTCTAAATAAAATACAAAATAGGGCTGGGATGTGGCTCAGTGGTCAAGTGCCCCTGAATTCAATCCCCAGTGCCCAAAAACAAAAAAGAGTAGGTTATGAAAAAAAAAAAAAAAACAGTTTCAATAAAAATTGAACTGTTCATATTAAGAAGGCTCATAAAGGGCTGAGTTGTAGAATGAACACATCTAAAAAATAAATTGGCTGGGCACAGTGGCGCATACCTGTAATCCCAGCCACTTAAGAGGCTCAGGCAGGCGGGATAGCAAGTTTGAGGCCAGCCTCAGCAACTTAGCAAGATTCAGTCTCAAAATAAAAAGGGCTGGAGATGTAGCTCAGTGGAAGAGCACCCCTGGGTTTAATTACCAGTGGAGGAGGAGGAGGCAGAGAAATAAGAATTGGAGGCCCAAAACCCTTCAGAACAGATTGCCAAACAATAAAAATATAGAAACCACAGAAGAAAATTAGTGAAGAAAATTTGAGGGAAGAAAAATAAACATTTTCCCACAACTGAAGACACATATGTGTCTACAGAATGAAAGGGCCTATTAGGTGCCAAAATAAATGAATCATACACACCCTAGCCCTAACAGATAGGAAACTCATCATAAAGCCCTATGATTAAAAAAAAAAAAAAAAGTGTACTGTGCATGACTAGGCAAACCAGGGGAACAGAAGAGAAAATGAAAATTTAATTTACAATAAGGCAGTATCTAAAATTACTGTGAAAGAGGTAAGTAATAAGGATAAAACGGGGTTGTATATGAGATAGTCATAGAGAAGAAGGTAACACTGAGTCAGTTCTTACACCAAACCCCAGATTCCAAAAGATAGAAGGTTTATGAGTAAACAGAAAAAAAAGATTTAACCATGCATATATTAAGGAAAAAACATGGGTGAATATCCAACATAATGACTGGGAAAAGAGGAGACAACTCACTTTACTATAATTCAAAGTCAAGAAAAAAAGTTTAAAAAAAACATAAATTTGGGGTTGGGGCTGTGGCTCAGCGGTAGAGCGCTCGCCTAGCACGTGCGAGGCGCTGGGTTTGATCCTCAGCACCACATGAAAATTTTTTAAAAATTTAAAAAAAGGTATTGTGTCCAACTACAACTAAAATAATATTTTTTAAAAAACATAAATTTGACTCTAACAATATGACCTAACTAGAGAGAGAAACCACTTTTTTAAATCATCTGTAAATTCAGTGGAAAAACAATCCTAATACCAGTTAGGACTTATCAAAGAATTGCATAAAATAATTAAACACATATGAAAATGTATATATGCAAAAGTAGTCAGAACAATTTTGAAAAAAGAAGGAGGTAGAGTTGGCCCTACCAAATATCAAAACATATTATTATTAAACCATAGGAATTAATTGTGTTTGGTATTAGTGTAAGAATAAACAAATAGACTGGAGGAGTTTAATTAAGAGTTCAGAAACAGATTTGTGTGAATATAGAAGCATTTCAAGTCAATGGAAAAAAATCAACCTGTTAATAATTGTATTGAGGCAGTTGACTTTCCATTTGGGGAAAAAAATAAAATCATATCCCTACACACTATGCTCAAAAATAAATTCCAGCTGGGCATGGTGGCACATGCCTATAATCCCAGTGGCTTGGGAGGCTGAGACAGGAGAATCACAAGTTCAAAGCCAGGCTTAGCAACTCAGTGAGGCCCTGTCTATAAATAAAATTTTTTTAAAAAAGGGGATTGGGGATGTGGCTCAGTAGTTAAGGGGCCCTGAATTCAATCGCTGATATCAAAAATAAATAAAATAAATTCCAGATAGACAAAAGAGACATTCCAAAAAGTCAAAGCTATAGAAGAAAATGTGAAGTTAGAGAAAATCTTCTAAGCTCACAGATATAGACAAAGGAAAAAAATAATAAATTAATGAGTAGATAAAAATGTAAAGGTTTGAATGGCTGCAGATAGCATTAGCACCCCAAAAAGTCACTTCACACACCAGAAAATACATTTATACCCACATGACAGAGTATTCTGCATATAGAAAGATAATCCAAGGAAAAGCAGATAGACAAGTAATTCATTAAAGAGGAAGGACACATAGACAATAACATGGAATTATGACATCTGTTCCTGGCTTCTTCCAGTTTCTGGTGGCCACTGACATCCTTGATTGAAGCCATGTCACTGCACTCCATGCCTAGTTGCCTCCTCCTCCTCTCTGCAGTAGGATCTCTCTCTGCCTGCCTCTGAGAATGGCACCTGTGACTGCTTTGGGGGCACACCCAGATAATCCAGGACAATATTCCCACCTCAAGATCCTTACTGTACTTGCATGTTTTTTTTTTTTTTACCATGTAAACTAACATTCATCTTTTATTCATGTGAGGTCATATTCACAGATTCCAGGGATTAGGATACGGTTATCTCTGGAAGTGGATGCAGCAGTCAACCTAGCACAAGCTCACTGACCTGTTTCCTAGGTGTAGAGAAGGTCAGAGGTAACTATCCAATAGAGTTACCCGATAATTGAGTTAGTTAACAAACTTAGAATCACGCCTGGAACACAGGAATAGTATGATCAACAAATAATTGCTGCTACCCCTATTTCTATCCCTGCACAAAACTCAACTCAAAGTGGATCAAGGACCTAAGCATTAGACCAGAGACCTTGTGCCTACTAGAAGAAGATGTAAGCCCAAATCTTTATCGTGTCAGCTAAGGAAATGACTTCCTCAACAAGATTCCTAAAGTATAAGAAGTAAAATCAAGAATCAATAAATGGGATGGTATCAAACTAAAAAGCTTCTTCACATCAAAGGAAACAATCAAGAACATAAAGAAAGAGCCTACAGAACGGGAGAAAATCTTTTCTACCTGCACCTCAAACAGAGCATTAATTTCCAAAGTTAAAGTTAAACTCAAAAAAACAAATAACCCAATCAATAAATGGGCAAATGAATGAATAGGCAATTCACACAAGAAATATAAATGATTAACAAATATATGTAAAAATGTTCAACATCTCTAGCAATTAGAGAAATGCAAATTAAAACTACACGGAGATTCCATCTCTAATCGGAATGGCAATTATCAAGAAGACAAGTAACAATAAATGTTGGTGAAGGGGAAAATGGTTCACTCCTACATTGCTGGTGGGACTGCAAATTGGTGTAAGCACTCTGGAAATCAGTATGGAGATTCCTTAGAAAACTTAGATGGAACCACCGTTTGACCCAATTATCTCACTCCTCAGCTTATATCCAAAGGACTTAAAATCAGCATACTATAGTAATGTAGTCACATCAATGTTCAAAGCAGCTCAATTCATAATAGCTAAGCTATGTAACCAAACTAAATGCCCTTCAACAAAAGAATGGATAAAGAAAATATGGAATATATACACAATGGAATATTACTCAGCCATTAAAAAAGAATGGCTTTTGCCAGTAAATGGATGGAGCTATAGACTCTCATGCTAAGTGAAATAAGCCAATCAAAAAAAAAAACAAAGGCCAAAGTTCTTTCTGATATGTGGATGGTAACACACAATAAGGGGTGGGGAGGGAAGAATAGAAATTCATTAGATTAGACAAAGGGGAATGAAGGATAAGAATAGGAAAGACAGTAGAATGAAACAGACATAACTTTCCTATGTCATATAAGAATACATGACCAGTAAACTCCACACCATATACAACCACAAAAATGGGATCCTAATTAGAATAAGTCACACTTCAAGTATGTGTAATATGACAAAATACATGCATGCATACCTAAAAAGAACAATTTTAAAAAATAGAAAAAAGAAATAGTTGCTGCTACTATTAAAATAGTGTTAGTATCTTAGAATTCTTTTTAAAAGACACAAAAAACCAAACCATTTTTAATGAATTGACTTTATAAACCCAACTCCATTAAAATTTAAATTATCGGGGCTGGTGTTGTGGCTCAGTGGTAGAGCACTTGCCTCACATGTATGAGGTACTGGGTTCAATTCTCAGCACCGCATATCAATAAATGAATAAAATAAAGATCCATCAACACTAATAAAATTTTTTAATTTAAATTATCTATAGAATAAAGAGCACTATAAACAAAATTAAAAGACACACTTCAGGCTGTAAGAAAATATTTGCAATGCACTAATGAAAAATTAGTATCTACAATATATAAATCATTGTTACAAATCAATAAGAAAAAGATAACTGTATTTTTTAAATGGCAACAGATTTAAACAGGTAATTCACAGAAAGAAAACTTGAATGGTCAATAAATATGAAGCAAGGTTTAACCTAACCAGTAATCAGAAAAATACAATTAAAACTTCAGTGAGATAGAACTCCACATCTATCATGTTGGAAAATCGTGAATAACTAACAATTATTGGCAAGGAGAATGATGGTGAGAGTATGATGATGTGGAGATCAATCTAAGCTGGATGTTCGTTGATGTTTATGCCATATTTCATCAAACCTAAGACAACCCTGATTACAAGATGCATCATCATTTTATGTACCAGTGAAAGAATAAAACTTCCAAATATTTGGAAGGCACCATACATATCAGAGATGTTAAAATGAAAAAAGGTACATCTCAAGACTATTCGAAGTATAATAATAGTGAAAAAATTAGAAATAACCTAAATGTTCATTCATCACAAAAATGGCTCAATAAAATGCACTATATATTCATACAATGAAATTCTTATAGCAGTTAAAAGGAATAGATCACCAAAAAAAGATATCACTGAGTGAAAATAGCAAGATGCAAAATGATATAGAGTTCACATTTATGAGCACACACACAAAAAAAAAATTCACACCAAACTTTTAAAAATTACCTTTTATGGTAGATGAATTACATTAAAGTCTCGATTTTTCATACTTCTGTGAATCCATGCCCTTTTGTAGTGTCTGCCCATACTGACTCTGAGCTTAGCTATGTGATTTTTCTCTGGCCAATTGGGCCGTGGAAAATTCCACATTAGCAGAATTTAGAATAAATGTTTATGGTACTGCCTTATAGTTCCCCTCAGCTGGACAAAAGAGAATCTAGAAATCTTAAGAGCATTGTCTTACACGCCCAGAGCAGCAGTGATCAAGCCTAGAAAAGATGAAGTTCTCAAAAATTTGGCTGTAGTTTTTGTCCAACGTCAAATGGGGTAACGTGCATAGAAAAACCTATCGAATTTTTGAGAATGTTTCATTGTCCTAAGTGCCCCTAAACTTGGGTTGCAAGTTTTTTAAATGCAAAGGGAACTATGGTCAGAAAGAAGGCTGAGGACCTATTTTTCTCTTCAGAAGTAGCCAGGGAGAGTAACAGAAAAGGACATCTTGAAGGGTGGAACCAAGGACCTTGGAAAATGATGGACGATAAAGCCACTCCCAGTAAACAGAATCAGGTGCTAATCAGGGATATTGATGACCCTAAATAATGTCCTAAGTGAAGTCCTGCCAAATACAGAGGAACCTGGTGATGCTTTCCGAGCGTGACTTTAGAATCGCCACGGAGTGATGTGATGTACCTCCCATTCTACCCCTTTTTTTTATTTTTTTTACTTGTATGTTGACACAATATCCTTATTTTTATTCATTTATTTTTATGTGGTGCTGAGGATGGAACCCAGGGCCTCACACACGAGAGGCAAGCGCTCCGCTACTGAGCCACAACCCCAGCCCCCATTCTACCCCTTTTAACCAGGAGTATCTAATGCACTTGCCCTGTCCCTATCTCAACATCTATGTTGCCAAGGGGGAGCAGAACATATCTCTTTAGTTCATAGGTCCTCAGACCAAGAGAAACTGCATCCCAAGAGCCACCTACATGATGTTGGTCGTGAGATCCTAGACTTCAAGAATAATGGAATAACTGGATAATCTACTGGGTATACTAGAATGAGGATCAATGTATTTTGCATATGAGAAAAGTATAGCGGTGACCGAGGAGTAGACTATGGTAGATTGACTGTATTAAAGGCCTCAGAGTTTCACACCTTGGGTTGGAGATACAGCTCAGTTGGTACAGTGCTTGCCTTGCATGCTCAAGGCTCTGGGTTCAATCTCCAGCATCCAAAAAGAAAAAAGAAAAAGTCCCACACCTTCTTGAGTCTGTGCGTTTTAGTAGTGTCCTCTCCCGCTAACTGTGTACTTAACAATGTGACTTGCTTTGGCCAATGGGATAGTGGCAAATGTGACTTTGAGGACTCGCTTCTCCTGCAGCTGCTCAGAGACCTGGAGGAGATGGAAGTGAAGGGGGGGGCGAAGGGAGGCGACACAATGGGTGCCAAGTTGATAGGGCCCTTGCAGTATGCCTCTCGCAAGGAACCCCAGGTCTGTGTGTGTGCCAGGTGAGGAACCTTCAACAGCGGAGGGAGGAGTGCAGGCCCAGGCCAGGGCTCTCAAAGGTCCATCTTCCCTCGTCCTTCAGTGAGACCCAGAATGGATCCCAGACCTTCTGGGTGGTGAGAGCTGATGCCCAGACTCCAGAGGAGGTGGGGCCCAGAGAGTCAGCTTTGCGCAGGCGCAAGGACCCTACCAAAACTCCAGAGCCAGAGCCCTCTGCAGCCCCACAGGACCCCCTAAACTGGTTTGGAATCCTGGTTTCTCACAGTCTGCGGCAGGCCCAAGCCAGCTTCTGGGATGGCCTACAGCTAGCTGCAGATATAGCCAGCCTCCAGACCTGTATCAACTGGGGTCGAAGCCAACTCCGGGGGATCCAGGAGAAACTCAAGCAGCTGGAGCCTGGGGCTGCCTGACCTGTGTCCACAGAGGCAGGCACTCAGCCCAGCAGTTCATGGATGTGGCTGCCTTTTCTCAGGCATTCTTCCTTCATAAATAGTCCCTGCTCCAACCTCCAATCCAGCTAATGCCCTCTCCTTAAAATGTCATGGGTCTTCATGTTTTCGACTTTGTTAGGTGTGAAGTTCAAAGTTTTTAATCCTATGTTCACAATGTGAGATATAAACATTTCTTCCCCAACTGAGTAATATGAAAGTCACCGTCTTTGGAACCACTTTTAGGCCCATGTTCTCATAGGAAACCCCCACCCCCACCCCAGAGAGCAGGTACAAGGTTGTTCATGTTAGTGAACAATTGAACGACCTCATGTAGTGTATTCCTGGATGATGAAATACTGCACAAACAGAGGCAGGAAAGGATAAGAGGTAGTGCTTCAGGGTCACCAGATCCTCAGAATTGACTTGGATAGAGGAGAAGATCGTACATGACCAACAGATCAGGACAATATGATTTGAGTTAATAAAAATGCAAACACCTGGGTTGGGGATGTGGCTCAATCGGTAGCGCACTTGCCTGGCATGCGTGCGGCCCGGGTTCGATTCTTAGCACCACATACAAAGATGTTGTGTTCGCCGGAAACTAAAAAAAGTAAATAAATATTAAAAAATTCAAAAAAATATATTTAAAAAAAAAAAATGCAAACACCTACCTGGGTGTGATGTGTGCCTCCCTGTTGTCCCAACTACTCAGGAGGCTGAGGCAGGAGGATCACTTGAGGCCTTGAGTTTGAGACTAGCCTGGCAACATAGTGAAATTCTATCTCAAAGACAAACACCTGAGTAGACAAGTAGCCCTTAGCAGGATCTAAACCAGGAAGTAAAAAAGGTTTGACCTAGATTTTTCAAGGGATGTTTAGGAAGAGACTGTCTATGTTTCAAAAACCTGCCTTTGTCTTACCAGGAGTGAGGCAAAGACATTCTTCATTTTTTGAAGGGCCAGTTATGTATATTTCCTGTTCTGAGAACTCTGTGTTTCACTTTTCTACTGGTGGTTCATCGTTTTAGCAATATCTAGGGGTTCTTTTTCTGTTTGTTTTTGTTTTTTGCCAGGGGTGGGGGGTATGTAATCCTTTGTTCATAATATGAGATGTAAATATTTCTTCCCAGTTTGTTTTTAACTTTGCTTGTAGTGTTGTTTTTTTTTTAAAAAAAAAAAAAAACTTTTTAATTGTATAATAAAACTACATCAACTGCAAAAAAAATAAATAAATAAAAGAGAGTCTTTGAAAAGTGCTTAAATCAGATACATAGAAAATCCTCACGTGAGAACATTCCCAGAATATCCTAACAGGAGCACAGGACAGCCAAGTGGAGAAGAGCAGAATCATTCCAGTCCAGGCCCTCGAGACCAACCCCAACACAGCTGTGTGAGTAAGATCAGCCCAACTCACCAAGCCAGTCTGGATAAATGGAGGTTATTTTAGGGTGATAGGATAAGAGAGATAGGATGGTATTCAAAGAGGACTTTATCCTTACCATAATTTTCCTTTAAAAAAAAAGATAACATAGAATAAGACATAATTTTTTAGTGTATTTTTTTTCAGTGCTAGGAATTGATCCCAGAGCCTTTCATATGCTAAGCAAGGCTCTACCACTGAGCTACACCCCCAGTCCATAAACAGAAAATTCTTAAAAGTTAAAAAAGTGTTAAAAGTGGAAGCAAAAGCACCAAAAGCCTTAATAAAAATATGCTCATGCTTACTAGGATTCAGACAATTACAGATTAGAAAAACTGGATGTAACAGGGTGCAGTGGCACACACCTGTAATCCCAATGATGGAGGCAGAAGCAGGAGGATCAAAAGTTCAAGGTCAGTCTCAGCAATTTAGCAAAACCCTGACTCGAAAATAAACTTTAAAAGGCTGGGGATACAGCTCAGAGGTAGAGCATTCCTGGGTTCAATCCCCAGTACCAAAAAAAAAAAGAGTTGACTCTATTATTACTCAGTAAATTAGCATAAAAAAGAAGTTTAATAACAATAAATATTAATGAAGATATGTGGAAACAGGGCCCCCAAAAGAGTGCTGGTGGGAGTGTAATCTACTCACTTTGTACACATCTGACTGTTTGAAGGTCAGAAATCAATTCTTAGTATCCATTCAGCACTAAAAACACACACGAAAAAATCGTTCCCCCCACCGCACCTCCCATCAGACTAATATAAAAAAACAATAGACAGGAAGAGACATTTCACCAAAGAGATCATACAGATGGCAAATAAGCACATGAAAGATGTTCAACATCATTAGCCATTAGGGAGATGCAAATCCAGATCACAAGAGCTATCACTACACCTATTAGGACAGCTAAAATAAATAGTGACAAGCTAACCACCAGCAAGGATATAAAGAAACCATCTTTCATATATCACTCATGGGCATATAAGATGGTACAGCCACTCTGGAAAGCAGTTTGGCAATTTCCTAAAAAGCTAAACATATATTTGTCACATGACTAGCAATTGCATTTGACCCGGCAATCTCCAAGGAACCAAAACAATATACTCATACATGATTGTTTATTGTAGCTTTGGGGAGGGGAGAGAGGTACTGTGCTTAAACCCAGAGCCTCTGTATCACTGAGCTACATCCCCAGCCCTTTTAATTTTTTTATTCTGAAACAGGGTCTCTCTAAGTTATTTAGGGCCTCACTAAGTTGCCTGGACTGACTTGTGCTCCTCCTGCCCCAGCCTCCTGAGTCACTGGGAGGAAAGGAATGTGCTACCGCACCAGGCCACTGTAGCTTTGTGCATAATAACAAAGAATTACAAAAAACAAAAACTGTGCTCAATAGATTAAATGGTCAGACACCCATGCCATGGAATTCCACTCATCAATGAAAAGGATTGAAGTATTGATATGGAGCTCAGGGCATTATGCTGAATGGAAAAGGCCAATCTCAAAAGGTCACATACTATGTGATTTCACTTATAGGACATTCTCAAAATGACACAATTATAGAGATGGAAACCAGATTAATGACCCCAGAGGTTGGGTGGCTGAGGAAAAGGGAATGGGTGTGATTCTAAGGGGCAAAAACAGGAGATCCCAACAGCAAGGGACCAGTTTTGCATCTCATGCAGGGTGACACAGAACTGTGCAATACTGTGTACCAAGGTCACTCCCTGGGTTTGACTCGTACCATAAGGATATAAGTTTTCCCTTTGGGGAATTAGAAGGACTAGTATCGTGGTAACTAGTATCATGGTAACTCCTCATGAATCCATATTTCAAAATAAAAAGCTTTAAAAATTTTTAAATGAGGGGCTGTGGATGTGGTTCATGATAGAGTGCTTGCCTAGCATGCCCAAGGCCCTGGGTTCAATCCCCAGCACCACAAAGAACATATTTTTAAATGAATAATAAAATCAATACTAAATCATAATATAAACTTATACTAAAATAAAATTGTTTATTTCTGGTTTTTCTAATGGGAATGTTGTTGATTATGTCATCAAACATGAGCTGCAATAGCTAAGCTATGGAACCAACTTAGGTACCTTTCAACATATAAATGGATAAGGAAAATATGGAATATATATACACAATGAAATATTACTCAGCCATAAACAAGAATGACTTTTGCCAGTAAATGGATGGAGCTGGAGACTCTTATGCTAAGTGAAATAAGCCAATTCCCCAAAAAAACAAAGGCCAAATGTCCTCTCTGACATGCGGCTCCTAACACACATTAAAGGGGGTGAAAGGAAGAACAGAAGTTCATTAGACAAAGGGGAATGAAGGGAAGGGAGGGGAATGGGGATAGACAAGACAGTAGAATGAATCAGACATAATGTTCCTATGTTCATATATGAATATACAATCAGTATAACTCCACATCAAGTACAACCACAAGAATGGGAAGTTATACTCCATGTATGTATAGTATGTTAAAATACATCCTACTGTCATGCAAATAAAAAATTAAAGAAGGTAAAAATGAGCTTCTTAATGATCTATCATACTTAGAAGATCCTAAAAGCTCCACCTGAAGACTGCTAGAGCCAATAAACAAATTCAACAAAGTAGCAGGATAGAAAACCAACATACAAAAATCAACAGTTTTGTTATACACCAATAATAAATGTGCTGAGAAAGAAATCAGGAAAATAATTTTATTCACAATAGCTTCAAAAAATATATATAATACTTGGGAATAAATCTAAGCAAAGAGGTGAAAGACCTGTAAATAGAAAATTACAGAACACTGAAAAAAGAAATCAAAGAAAACACCAGAAGAAGTAAAGACCTCCCTCATTCATGGATAAGCAGAATGATCAAGCTACCAAAAGTGTCTCCATCAAAATACCAATGGTATTATTCTCAGAACTAGAAAAAAATTCTATAATTGATAAGGAAAAACAAAAGACACAGAAGAGCCACAGCAATTCTGAGCAAAAAGAATAAAGCTGGAGGCATCACAATACCCAACTTCAGGTTAGACTACAACGCCAATAGTTGAAAAAAAAAAAAAAAAAAACAGCTTGCTATGGGCATAAAAATAGGTGCGTAGACCATTGGAACAAAATAGAAGACACAGAAACAAACTCACACCGTCATCTGATTCTTGACAAAGGTACCAAAAACTTACACTGGAGAAAAGACAGCCTTTTTAATAAATAGTTCTTGGAAATATATTCATATGTAAAAGATTCAAAATAGATGCTTATCTCTCACCCTGCACAAAAATAACTCAAAATGGATCAAAGACCTTGCAGTAAGACCAGAAACTTTGCAACTCTTAGCAGGGAACATAGAGGAAACACTCCAATGTATAGGCATAGGCAGTGGCTTCCTCAATAGTACCCCTATGGCTTAGGAAATAGTGATAAGAATCAATAAATGAGAATTACAATCAAGAATTAATAAATGGGGGAACTGGGATTGTGGCTCAGCAGTAGAGCGATCGTCTAGCCTGGGCGGGGCCCAGGTTCGATCCTCAGCACCATATAAAAATAAAGGTATTGTGTTGTGTCCATCTACACCTAAAAAAATAAATATTTTAAAAAAAGAATTAATAAATGGGATGGATTCAAACCAAAAAGCTTCTTCTCAGCAAAAGAAACAATAAAAGAGGTGAATAGAGAGCCTACAGCTTGGGAACAAATCTTTACCCCTTGCACATCAGATAGAGCACTAATCTTTAGGGTATATAAAGAACTCAAAAAGCTAAACATCAAAAAATAATAAAAATAATAACCCAATCAATAAATGGGCCAAGGAACTGAACAGACACTTCTCAGAAGATGATATACAATCAATCAACAAATATATGAAAAAAATGTTCAACACCTCTAGCAATTAGAGAAATGCAAATCAAAACTACTCTAAGATTTCATGTCACTCTAGTCAGAATGGCAGCTATTAAGAATACAAACAACAATAAGTGTTGGTGAAGATGTGGAGAAAAGGCACACTCATACATTGCTGGTGCAGCCAATATGGAAAGAAAACTGAGAATGGAACCACCTTTTGACCCAACTATCCCACTCCTTGGTCTATACCCAAAGGACATAAGATCAGCATGTTACAGGGACACAGCCACATCAATGTTTATTGCAGCACAATTCACAATAGCTAAACTGTGGAACCAACCTAGATGCCCTTCAGTAGATAAACGGATAAAGAAAATATGGTATATATACACAATGGAATATTATTCAGCAAAAAAAAGGGAATAAAATCATGGCATTTGCAGGTAAATGGATGAAGATGGAGAAGATAATGCTAAATGAAGTTAGCCAATCCCAAAAAAAAAAACAAATGCCGAATGTTTTCTCTGATATAATGATGATTCATAGTGGGGTTGGGAGGGGGAGCATGAGAGGAATAGATGAACTCTAGATAGGGCAGAGGGATTGGAGGGGAAGGGAGGGGGCAGGAGGGTAGGAAAGACAATGGAATGAGATAGACATCATTACCCTAAGTACATGTATGAAGACATGAATGGTGTGAATATACTTTGTATATAACCAGAGATATGAAAAATAGTGCTCTATATGTGTAATATGAATTGTAAGGCATTCTTCTGTCATATGTAACAAATTAGAATAAAAAATAATAAAAGAGCCACACACAAAAAATCAATAAATGGGAGAGTGTCAAACTAAATAGCTTCTGTACAGCAAAGGAAATAATTACCAGTGTCAAGAGAGAACCTACAGAATGGAAGAAAAATCTTTGCCAGCTAATCTTCTGGGGGATTAGAATATATAAAGACCTGAAAGAATATATTTATATACTTAGAATATATAAAGAACTAAAAGGAAAAAAACCCAACACTAATAAAACAACCCATACAATAAATGGGCAAATGAACTAAACAGACACTTCTCAAAAGAAGTATAAATGGCTGGGCATGATAGTGCACACCCGAAATCCGAGCAGCTCAGGGGGCTAAGGCAAAAGGATCAAGAGTTCAAAGCCAGCCTCAGCAATTTATCGAGGCCCTAAGAAATTCCATGAGACTCTGTCTCTAAATAAAATATAAAAAAGGGCTGGGGATATGTCTCAGTGGGTTAGTGCCCCTGAGTTCAATCCCCAGTAGCAAAAAAAAAAAAAAAAAAAAAGTATAAGTGGCCCATAATTATATGAACAGTGTTTAACATCTACAGTCATCAGCAAAATGCAAATCAAAACTAACTGAGATTTTTTATTGGTTCTTTTTAGTTGTACATTACAGTACTGTCCATTTTGATACAGTTATATAAGCATGGAATGTATCTTATTCTAATTAGGACCCTAGTCTTGTGGGTACATGATGGTGAGATTCACTGTGATGTATTCATATATGTACACAGGAGAGTTATGTCAGATTCATTCCACTGTCCTTTCCTATCCCATCTTACTCCAGTTATAATGGCAATCATCAAGAATATAAATAACAATAAATGCTGGTAAGGATGAGGGGGAGAAAGGAACACTCACACACTTGTGGATGGGAATGTAAATCAGCACAAACACTTTGGAAATAGGTATGGGGAGGTTCCTCAAAAGACTAGGAATGGAACCCCATATGACCCAGCTACACCACTCCTGTATTTACCAAAAAGAACTAAAGTCAGCATACTTTAGAATTACATGCCTATCCATGTTGATAGCATTTCACAAACGCCAAATTAAGGAACCAGCATAGGTATCCATCGACAGATGAACAGACAAAGAAAATATGGTTTTAGCCCACGGCCAGCACAGGCTTCATAAATGAAGGTTCAGCTACGTGAGAAATCCTAAGGGAGTTTGAATTAAAGAGACAGGCTCTAATTAGCTTTAAACCAGCTCCAGGACGGCTTCTCTTAGCTCCAACCTCCAGCTACCTATTAAGAGTAGCAAGGTTACTGAAGAGGCTAGAGAGAGAGAGAGAACAGGCCAGGGAGTGGACTTTTATTGGGGAATAAAAAACTCTGGGGAAAATCTCATCCAATGAAGATTAAGTGGAGCAGTGTCCCAAGGTCAGGTGCGAAGATTGGGTCTTCGGGGTAGTAGCCACACACGCCTCCACACGGACAAGCCCTCAGACCTGAGAAGGGTGGGGAAAGCTCTGGATATAAGGATGTATCTAAGCGCCTCTCGCCCAGCCAGGAAGGTAACTCAAATCACATGCAAGGATGGCCTCCCACATATGGTCTAGCTCCACAATGGAATTTTATTCAGACATAAAAAAGAACAAAATGATGATGTCATTTGTCAAAAATTAAATGGAACTGGAGGTCATCATGTTAAATAAAATAAGCCAAACTCAGAAAGTCAAGGGTTGAGTGTTTTTTCCCATATATGGAAGCTCAAGAGAAAAGGGCAAGAGAAGGAGATTTTTGAGAAAATAGAGGGGAAACCCAGTAGGGGAGAGGAAAAGAGGAGGGGAGGGAAGGAGGGAAGGGCAAGAGGAAGAACTTAGGAAATTAAATTGATCAAAATGAAACTGATGTATGAATATGTCTCAATGAAACCCTTTATTCTGTATAACTATTATGCATCAATAAAAAATGAGCTATTCAGGGCTGAGGCTGTAGCTCAGTGGCAGAACACTTGCCTGGCATGTGTGAGGCACTGGGCTCAATCCTCAGCACCAAATAAAAACAAACAAATAAAATAAAGGCATTCTGTCCATCTACAACTACAAAAAATAAAATAAAATAATAATAATAACTTGACCTGGGACCAGCATCTGGAGTCTTTGAGGATGGGGTTCCAGGTCAGTTTTAAAAATATATATATATGAGCTGCTCATGTTTTGGGGTCCCCACTGGTCAATGCACACATTCATTTGGTCTTACTACCTGATAACCTCACCAAGTAGCTTACAGAGCCATGCTTTTGAAACTTCAGGTGGAGGTCATTTGCGAACTGTGAGATAAAGTTAGTAGCGCAGTGATTTTGAGTGGAACAGAATAGAATAGAAAATATCAGAATGCAACCCAAGTAGTAAAGATAAGTATAATTTCTCAAAAATTCATCTGTTTTATATGTGGGTGTGTGCATGGGTCACTACACAAAATGTACTTTTACTAGGATCACCAATTTTTTTAATTTTTTTTAGTTGTAAACAGACACAATAACTTTATTTTATTTATTTATTTTTATATGGTGCTGAGGATCGAATCCAGTGCCTCACGTATGCTAAGCAAATGCTGTACCAAATGAGTTACAACCCAAGCCCCTAGGATCACCAAAGTTTGGATTTTCTGTTTGTTTGTTTGAGATGGGATCTCACCAGGTGTCACCCAGGCTGATCTTAATTCCTGGGCTCAAATGGTCCTTCTGATTTGACTTCCAGAATAACTGGAACCACAGGCATACCCAGCTTACCAAAAATATTTTTAGAAAATACTGTCCTGGAATGATACCTTCCCTTGTGCCCAGGGACATGTGGACAGGAATCCATGGCTGAATAGTGGGTAATAAACAAAAAAAAAAAAAATGAGGAACTTAAACACCCATCATGAACAAGGGAAGAGCTAAATAAACCACGGGGTTGTCACAGTATATCATCGTATTTGTTTTCTATTACTGCCATAACAAATCACCACAATCTCAGTGGATTTAAGGCAACACGAATATATGACTTTATGGCTCTGGGTGTTTGAAATCTAGTACAGGTCTCACCAGACTATAATCAAGGTGTCTATGGGCAGTGTTCCCTGTGGAGACAGTAGGGGGAGAATGTTTCCTGGTCTTTCAGATAAATGGCAAAATTCAGTTCCTCACTGACTATAAAGTGAAGGCCATTTCCAGTTTCTAAAGGCCGCTACCTTCCTTGGCTTGTGGCTCCCTACCTCCATCTTCACAGTAGCAGGTCCTTCTCAAATGACATCTCCAACCTACCCTCTATCTTGCTCTTCCACTTTTAAGGACCCAGTTGACTACCTGTCATCCAAAATAATTTCCCCATTGCAATGTCCTTACCTTTAATCAAATTAACAAAACCCCTTTGGCAAACACACACATATACACCAAAAAAGGAGCCTTCTAAAGTGCCTGACCTCACTGCAGACAGCCAAAAGGGAACCCATTCTTCACACACGTCTTCCCTGGCTGAGGAACTGCCCTCCCTTAGTGCCTGGTGCAAGGAGTCTAAACTCAAGACAACTGTCAGTCAAGATCCTCTACATTTCTCTTGCAGGCACCGTCTCAGGACCTGGTCCAGGACTCCCCATTGCAGAAAAACCAGAGGCTTAGGGGATTGTTCATGGATCGTTCATTTGCCTGAAACCTCAGTTCCCTTTGAAGACAATTGCCAGTTCCTGGACATTTTCTTCACCCCTATTCCATGCTCTAATTGTGACGTCAAAAGTTGATTTTTCTGGAAATGGCAGGTATTAGCTGCATCTCCACTTAGCTTTCTCACACTACATGGTGCACCCTCCCTGCTGGAAGTATGGCCTGGTGCTGCTGCTCACAGGCTGCTTACCTGGTCTGCATGTGGCACTTGGATGAAATCCGGTTATTAAATCTCTATTTCCCACCTCAGACATGAACCCCAAAGGAATTTCTGTCTTGCTAACTTATTTTTCCCTTGTTTTCAGCTTCTGGGGCAGTGGGAGCATTTTCTACTCATAACTATTTTACTGGTCTCTAAGAGAAAGACTGGCATCCCCTGTTATCCTTAAACATCCTCCACCTAGGCACCTCCGTTAACTCCTGGAAGTGGCCGGGCACCAGCACACAGGCCTGAGTTTTGCAGATGGGACAGAGTGGGCATAAGGACATCAGTCTAGAAAGAGGAAAGGGCACAGAAGAGATGGGAGCCAGAGGGGCTTCCAGGCAGACCTCATAACACAAGTACCATAGCAAAAGGCTCTGACAGCTCCACCATAGAAAAGCTCTTTGGGCTTAAGAAAATCAATCCCTACAAGTGCCCCACTCCAGAAGCTCCAGCCCCCTCTCAGGCTCATGAGCCCAGGACTTGCCACTCACAGTTACTAAGATAAGACAGGGACACTGAGGAACCCTAGCCTTGCACTTGAGCAGATCCTTTGTCTGAGCTCAGCCCCTTGGCACTTAGACACTCTCCCCTGAAGCCCTATAACCATGGAAAACCCCAAGAGAACAAAGTGAGGCCTACATTAGGAAAGTGACAGGGTTGAGACAATTTTTGGAGACAGAGAAACTGAGAAGGACTGACAGAGAGCAGTACAGGCTGAGGGGAAGCTGGGGACACCAAGGAAAAGAGGGACAAAGCTCTGTGCCCCTCTTCAGAGAGACTGGGGAAGGCAGTGATAGAGTAAATTCAGAAAGGGGACGGGGAGCAGGGGTTTGTGCTCTCCGCAGCGCCCTGCCTCTGGCCCAGCAATTACCCTCCCTTCTCTGGGATGATGATTTGCCAGGAACTTGGATCAGCTATGTACACAGCAAACCTGGACAGACTCCGTGGACACACAAGATAAGCTCTCCGAGCCACTCCTCAGAGGTAAATCTGTCACTTTTCCTTCCGGTTCGATAATCCTAGAATTTATTGAATCGCAGGGCCTAAGTGAAAAAGCTTAAACGGCAGGGCCTCGGGAAACCCCTTCACCCTAGTGACCACATCCTTCATCACAAGCCTGGCAAGAGTGGCATTGCTCTGAGGCAAAGGGAGGGAGAATAAGACTGAGCAAAGCTCCCAAGCCTGGATGGCTTTGGAGCCTCTGCTTAGAGGAAGGAACTTAAAAGCAACAGTACCCTCCAGTGTAGTGGTCTTGGCTGTACTGATACTCCTGAGGAAGGGATTTAACATAAAGGGCAGAGCTCTGGGAGGTTAAACACGAGAGCTCAGTGTTCTGAGCAATGAGGCACTTCCCCAATGAGTGCCCTTGCAAACCCCACACAGGAAACCACATACATCCATAGGCTTGGGTCAAGGTGAAAGGAGAAAGCCAGTGACTGAGTAAAACTTCTTTCCAAGCCAACGACATTCTCTTCTCTGAGTTTTGGCAAAGTGACATGCAATGAGCTGAACCTGCACTACCAGGCTAGATCCACACCTCCCTGACGGGTTCCTGATACCAAGAAGGAAGTTCTCCCACAGGGAGTGAAAGCCAAAACTACACAGGTGCTACCAACTCCTCAAGTCCTGGAATATGACTGAGGGAATGAGTGAAGGCTGATAAGGGCTTTCCAGATGAGCAGCCATGTTTCTGTTGTGAGAGTTACAGGGAAGACCACTGTGGGCTGATAGATTCCACACCCCAAATTCCATCTGTTAACCAGTCAAGTGTAACACAAAAAGAGTGTCCCTGTGGCTATCAGGCGATTGGATTCTTGACCTTCAGTTCCACTTTACTAGAGCGAGTCATAGCACATTGATTTGATGTATGAATACATAAGGAAGAATGAGAGGAAACATGGAAACATTATTCAAGGTAAATAAGATTTTGCAAAGCTAGATAAACTAGACAGGCTCTTACTGTTCAGTACTTTTTTCTACTTTGGCTCATTTTAGTTCTTTTTCTCACTTTTTTTTTTAAGAAAACCAACTACTGAGGTTTTTGAGGGGAAACAAAATTCCAGATGCACAATGAAAAAGACCTAAGAAAAAACAAAATTCTGTGCCTAATCAGCAAACCAAGTGCTGGTGACCAGAGGAGGGAACATATGCTTTTCAGCCACATTTGCCCACCATCCCTCAGATTTCTGCAGAACCTCCTAAGAACAAAATACCCGTGAGAGAGAATGAGATCGTAGAGGGCAGAACGTGGGGAGAGTTTGATCAACATCGCATCTTGTTTCCATTGACAATTTCCTAAGCCCTGAGGAGCCAGACCTCTCAGGTGACTTATTACCCTGAGTGTTTGGAAGATAAGTGAAAAGCTTCAGGAGCTTAAAGTACTTCCATCAAGACTGGGTCAAAGTCGAGCCGATCGCCCATTCTCCTCCATGCAACTAGACCTCTGTATTCGTGGGGCTGTGAGGGAACTTTCGATAACATGTACTTAGGAGATTTGAGGCAAGCCAGAGAGGTCACACAACAAACAAAGAACACGGCCTGACTTCCAGGCCCCGGTCCTTCCCTCCTTATTTACCTCTCCCCACCCAGGATTTTGCTTGTGTGCTAGAAAAATCAACAGCTCTGAGACAGAGAGAAGAGGATCCTTTTAAAAAACAACTTCTGTTAGATCCTTGGAGCTCAGAGAGCAACTTCAGACCTCGCAGGGCTGAGGCCTCCACCCCCAGTTCTCGCACCATTAGCTGATAAAATGTGTTCAATAGGTAGCAGATGCCTATCTCCAGGGCTCTGGATTATCTGCCCATTAAATCAGAATGCTAATAAAGAGGTCTTAATGTAGAGTATGAATCTTTGAGCAGTAACTACTTACCTCAAGTTTTTGTACTAAGTACTCTAAAACGAATCTCTAAGCAAAAGAACATCTGTCACAGTAGCAATTTAAGCCAACATTAGACAGCTGGGCCAATCCCAGGTCCCCACCAGGCAGAGCAAGACCTTCTTGAATGTATACGCATGTGGTGTGCATGCGCCACAACACACACACACACACACACACACACACACACACACACACTAACAGAGCCTTCTCCTATTGAGGATCACTCCACTGATAATACAGGGTTACTTAGACTTGCCACAAGAGGGTTCTTTCTCACCTGGTTGGACCATGTAGAGAGAGACTCCTGAACCACAATATTTATCTTTCTTCCATGATTGAATAACCTGGATAGAAGAGACTTCCCAGATTCTATTCTGGAGTCTGTATGGTAGTAGGTGGAAGACTGCAACTCAAGTTCAATGTGTGTTAGCAATTCTAAATAATAATGGAACGAAATCTACACCGACACTGTGTTTAGCATCTGTGCTGTGTCAGACCTACAGATGAGCACATGCTTTATTTTCATCTCATTTTCACAGCCACCTGGGATTGTCATCCTCAATTTAGAGATGAGGAAACTGAGACCCAAAGACAGAAGTGATGTGTCCAAAGTTACAAAGCAAGGAAGTAATAGAAGCTGATCTCAAATCTAGCTCTGTCTTAATCACTAACAATTAAAAAGTTAGACATATACACCTCTAAGATGAACTTCTGCATGAGAACTCATTAAATGAAAACAGACACAACGAGCTCTGACTTCCCTAAGCCAAATATCATGCCTCTGTTAGATAATGGACACATCTAGCCATGTTTCTTCTATGTTAAGGCCAAAGACTTGAACTGTGACCTTGTAGCATCATCAAGGACCTCCCCAGGTTAGCTGCCACTTGGAGCTTCTCATGGAGTTCCTTATGCAAGAAACAGGCTTATCACACAGTATTTATGTAATAATTATCTCACCCACCACACAAAGCAGAGAACAAGGCAGAAATAGGATCTCTCTGGTTCAATGCCAACTAAAATAACACTTGCAGGTTTAGAAAAATTAAAATCCGCTTTGCTCACAGTCCACCAGCAACAGCAACAGGAAGAAGTAGGACTATGGTGAAGCTCACAGATCACAAATGCAACCAGAAATTCCTTTCTGGGGAGCAAACCTCAGAAGCAAACCGGGAAACTGAGTCCTAACCTGAACTCCCTTGAATTTCAACAACCACCCATTTTCTACCCAACACATCTCCACCTCTAGGGTTTAAGGTACAGTTCCTGAGCAGGCACATCGGCAGCTAAAGCATCTGAAGCTCCAGCGACACACCTGTCACTTCTCTCCCACCCTGCATACATGCTTGCCCCCAGTAGTCTGTACTCAGATGAACCTTTGAGCACAAGAACCAAGAGAGATACAAGGTACATGCCAGTCAAAGCCAGTAGAAAAGGGGTCACACAGTGTGAATCTTTCCAGGATTAGGAAGGGATTCATCCTACTTTTACCTACCAAATATCAATTCTGTGCCAGGCCCAAGGCTGAAACTGGGTTGTAACTGAGTGCAACATGGGCCTGCTCACAGGTGAACAGAAACAAACGCTCAGTTTGATTAGGGTTGAGAAGCAAGATGCACAGGACATGCTGGGAGGACAGGGGACAGCAAACCCACCAGAGGAGGGAACAACCTTGTGGAATCATGAAAGCTTTCCAGAAGAACTTCTATGGTCTGAGACTCAAAGGATTCAAAGTCAGCTTGGTAAAGCAGAGGAGACAGTGGAGGGCTAGTATTCTTTAAAGGACCCATATACCCAAAGGCTTGGAAGCTGTGGATCATTCAAAGAACTGAAAGCAGCCACTGTGACTGCCATGCAGCATGAAAGGGACTTGTTCTCCATGTGCTTGCTCCCTCCCTCTTTAGCGCTGGCAGGGTGAGGAGCCAAGCAGGGAACAGCACATGCCCTTGCAGGGCAGGCAGGTCTACCATGACATGCTGGCTGAGGCACAGCCTCCTCTAAGAACACTTTCCTTGTGATGCTCCAATAGGTCCAGAGGTGTCTGCATTCCACAAGGGGTCAGAATAATGACAACAGACCAGGTCATCTGGGAGCAGTTTTGGAGTCGGGGGTGAGGTAGAGGTGACATTAACCCCAGCAAATTTGTCCAAGACAAATTTATAGACACTGAGGATAATAGGGGATATAGTGCGGAGAGGAGGAGAACATGGAGATTTATTATTTAGTGGGTACAGAGTTTCTATTTAAGATCACAAAAAATATATGGAAATGAATAGCTGTGATGGTTGCACAAGATTGTGAGTGTGCCTCATGCCACTGAATTCTTTACTTTAAAATGTCTAAAATGGTCAATTCTGGGTTATATAATTTTACAATTTTTTAATTAGGCAAAGCAAGGGACTGCTAATCCTTCCTGGCCTTGGAGAATAACCAATGGCCTAGACATTAATCAGATGTATAAAGGTTCAAGTTCAGTGTCTGGCACACTGTAGGTGCCCAATAGGTAAGATTAATCATTCTTACTGCTATCACTGAATCCGGGTGGCTTTCTGTGCTCACCAAAGTTATGAATGAACATATTTCGTAGTAATGCTCCTTAAGTACTGCCAGAGAGTTTCTATTACAATTAAGTATTAATTAACGTAACGATTATTGGAGAGTCCCTATTATAACTGCACATCGTGAGTCTTCGAATTCAAGTTCAACTCCCCTTTCCATTGCTTATTCCCATCTCCCAACATAAGCTGTTTACCGTTTCAATTATTTTCATTCCAACCATTGTGATCACTGTACTTAAAATTCAATCAGGCTTCTAATTTTAAGCATCTTTTTTGTGTATGGCACCAACAATTGACAAGCGTCCTGAATTTAACATCTGTTCCCAGCAGTAAATGGTTTTAAATTTGAGAACTGAAAACACATATAAGGCAATTATGAGCAGTTCTCACACTGTGATTCATGGCTGTGCATCAGCAACTTCTTCTGAGACAGCAGCAGTCCTGATAGATGAGACCTGCAGAGCAGGGAGGATTAACACAACAAGAAGGCCGAACAAACTGCCCGGGCATCCCACTGCCAGAAGAACACTCCCTGACTAGCATTAAAAATAACCTACTATGCACCAGGCAACATGCTAAACATTGTTATAGGTACTCTCCCATTTCATCCTCAAGTAAGCTGGGATTGTTTACTCATATTTCTATATGAATAAAAGTGGAGGCTCTAGGGAAATTTCTCATGCAGTCAAACACCACCTCTAGGAGTCCTGATGTCCACAGCCAAGAAACCATCAAAAGGTGAGTCCTCACTTCTACAACAGCTGCCAGCACCCGCTGCAGTGGTACTGATGCCTCTGCCAAGGATCTGCTCTTCAGAAAGATGGTGGGGCAAGGGAAATTCAGCCAGAAACTGTCTTGAATATCAGACCCCAGCTGGGCTCACGGATGTAGATACGAGCTTATGAAAAGAGGAAATGCAATCAGAGCCAAGGGTGTTTTTACCCAGAGTTGGAAGGTGGTATCATTAAGTGTGTAGAAAGAAAGCAGCAGTTTGGCCTCAATCAGATGCTAATTACACACAAATTGGTACACTGAAAAGGGAAATAAATACAAAACGCTAGAAATATTATTGAGAATGTCTGAAATTTTCAATTAGAAATTTTAATATTTGTAACTCTCCAGAACAGAGCTCTCATTATTCCAGCCTTCCATAGGGTCTCCTAAAACTACAGCTGCATAACTTAGAGACTCACCAGACTCTACCCAGAAGCCTTCCTGCCTTCTCCACCTGAAATGAAACCTGGTTTTCCATGGAAGGTCCTCAGGTGGCAGTCACTATCCTCTCTCTGTTCTTATGTCATTACTTCTCTAAAGCACTCCTCACTGTGTCACCTGAGGATCAGCAACTCATCCATCTAAGACTTAGGCCTCTGGCACCCATTTTCCCCTCCACCTCCCAGTCCTTCCCTCCTGTAGGTGACCAACATCCACGTGGATGGCCCACCCTGTACCCTGACCTTTGCTCCCTTCTGACCTTCACTGAATTCTGGAATCTTCTTCCACTCCATCTTGGCCACTCAGAATCACACATTCTGGACATTGCCATCTTCCAACAGCTCTCCCCTGTCAACGTCATTAATTTGAACACCATACTCTGCCACACTTCCTCCCTTTCCGACTTGTTAGATGACTGACTCTCTGGATGGGCACTGACTCCTCAGGACTTGTATGCTTTTGTCTCTTCTCTTTCTTCCAAATCCATTCACACAGCGTAGCATTCAGGTCAATTAAACCTATTTCTCTTTTTTCTCATTCAATTCAACTGCTTTTATTGGTTCATCAGTAAGTATAACGCTGGCTTTGACTTGGGTGTATGTATACATGACTTTTAAAAATTATCCTAAGAAATCATGTCAATCAATAGAGGTGTAGTGAGGGAAGAGGTTTCACTGACATGTGAGAAAGACTCTGAAAAAAAAAAAAAGCAAGAGAGGGAGCAACAGAACTTTCCAGAAAGAATGATCCAAACAATATGAACAGTAAATACAAAGACATTGAAGAAGCAGCATGCTAGGCAAGTTCAAAGAACAGCAAGGAGGCTGGCATGGCAGGAGCAGAGGAAGCAAGGGGGAGGTGAGTGAGAAATGGAACAGAATGGCAGGAGGAGGTGGATATGGAGGGCTTCGAAGCCAGGTGCAGGCTGTGGCTTTTACTCTAATGGGAGGAAAGCAGTAAGAGGGTTTTGAGCAAAGAAGTAACTGACCCAGCTTGCATTATGAAATACCCACCACTCCTGCTGACTTCAGAATAAGTGAGAAGGCAGGGCCAGGGCAGAAGCAGGGATTCCAGGTAGGAGGCTATGACAATAATCCATATAAGACAAGAAGAGGGTGGTAGAGTGGAGAGAAGTGGTAAGATCCATTCTGAAGATTATATCTTGAAGAAAGAACCAACTAGACCAATAAAGGACAATAGATAAATGATACATAGCACATGAGGATCAATAGAACGAGGTTAGGTGCATACACATATCTGAAATTTCAGACAGTCATAATTTATTGAGTAAAAAGCATATCATAGAGCAGTATCTATGATTCTGCTTACACTAAAATAAATTACTTATCTATGTATGCATAAGAAGACATTTGGATAGGCACCCAAGGGCTAACAGAAATTTCCTCTGAGAATTAGCAGGGACATATGGAAAAGTATTGTCTTCTACTTCATATGCATTTTTTCAGTTTAAACAATAGGCCCACACTATGCATTGCTCATGCTAAAAATGACAAGTCACTTGATAGTAGGTGTTCCACAAGAGGTGTTCAAGTGGCCTAAATGACTTTGTCATGGGTAAGTCTCCAAAAGGAGTCAAATTCAGATGGCATATGGGACCTAAGATGATCTCTGGCCTTGGGTTTCCTTCCCAAACTCAGAGGAATCCTCTTGTTTATCTGAACTTCAGTTTCCTCACTGGTCAGCGAGGAACACAATGCCTGCTCTGCTGCAGAGTTGCTCTCATGTACATGAAGTGACCAGCACAGTGTTTGGAATACACAGACACTCAAGAAGCTTTAGCTACCTTCTTCCTCCCCAACAAGAATTCCAAGGAAGCCCAGGAGGTGAGCCTGCTCCCAAAGGCTCAAAGTGCCCTAGCACACCAGGTTCTAGGGAGATACAAAGTTGCTAAGGAATTCCAACCCAAGCCCCCACGAACCACAGGATAAGGTTCTTCCAAAGAACTGAGCTGTTTCCATATCTACTCTGAGGAAAGGCAAAGAGTAAGGTAGAAATACCCACATTCAGCCAGAAAGTGTGCGTATGCCTGGACTTCCCAAAATTCCAAGTCAGGGTCGGAAGTTCCTGATGATTTATGATTTTCCTCTCTTGGCTTGCGAGAAAGTCATGGGGGAAGGGAAAGAAAAGCTGAATGCTATTTATCTAAAATCACTAATACTTTTTGAGAAGCTGTAAAATGTGCATGCTCTTGCCAAATGGATGTCAAAAGAGCTTTGATCTCCATTTTTGGCCGGAAATGATCCGTTCCCTTCCTAATGCAGATCTATGGTTTTTGTGTCTCAAATCTGCCCAGTCAGATGCATAGCACATTCTTAATTATTTTGAAATCATTAAAATGGAGCCATAAATCTATGCTTTGACATGACATGGTGATTTGACCTCCAGACATATCGTAATGGGTTATTAAGAATGCTTCCCAAATCTATTGAAATTTTTTTCCAAAGCTATTCACTAATTAATAGCTGTTCACATAGTGATCATTTTTGAGTAATTATGGAACTGTGCCACATTACTTTGTGATGAGAACATAATAGTGTTCATTAAAATTATTTGTATAGTTTTTAACCTTCATCCAGAAATAAATGAGGCTAGTCTAAAGGTAACACAAACTTTGTGACCATACCTAGAGGTTATCTCCTTTGTGACACTTGCTTCCCAAAGCTTACTTTGTAGCACAGAAATTCAAAGGAGGGTCCTCTAGACCTTCCCTGCTTTACCCCTAACATTCTGTGACATTAGCCTGCTACCCTTGGCTTCTGGTCATCTCCTACAAGACCTACATCCTCCATCTAATCCCTCCCATCCCATCCATTCATTCCCTCTCCTTTATTTAAATCCACCAGCCTGCCTAAACACCCTTTCCTGACCCTTGACTTACTCCTTTGGTCTGCCAGAAGTACTTGTCTCTGTGTTCACAAGAGCCTGTGAAACTGTCCAGAAGGTCATTAACAAATAGAGGAAGAGGCAGAGAAATCACTTAGTTCATACTTCTATTTGAGGAGAAAGATGGGATAGGGAGTAAGGGTCTTGTTTTTTCATGTCTAATGGCTTCACTTTCACTGATATCTCGGGCTGAGTATGGAATATGGAAAGGTGCCTCATTATCTTCCAAGTGGGAAGTCCTCCCAAGTTCTAGGAAGCTTCTGCCTCAGGGCTGAGTAAATCAAGAGGTCCCAAATCCATGGGGCAAACTCAGACCAAAAAATTTACTCATTGTTTATGTGAAATTCTAATTTAACTGGGCATCCTGCATTCTATCTGGCAACTTTAGTAAAGATGAGGTAGAGGCCAGTGTCCACCTTTAGGGCACCTCCCTGTTCTGACCAGGGTGCTTCCCTCATTTCTAAGGCATGGTCTCAGGCACAGCCACCCACATTCTCAATGCCACAAGTCAGGTATTGTGAGCTCAGGCTCACAACTCTCCGGGACTAGAAGTTCAACCTTACTTCAAGGTCTATTTCATCAAAATAAACATCTGGGGATTGAACCCAGTGGTGTTAACCACTAAGCCACATCCCCAGCCCTTTTTCTATATATATATATTTTTTAGAGAGAGGATTGCGCTGAGTTGCTTAGGGCCTCGCTAAATTGCTGAGGCTGGCTTTGAACTCATGATCCTCCTGCCTCCGCCTCCCAAGCCGCTGGGATTACAGGTGTGTGCCACCACGCCCAGCGTGACCTGTCTGTCTCTTTCTTCTCCTTGCCTCCCACGAGTTCTTCCCCGGGGGAAAAAGTCTTCTGACAGCTTCTCACCTCTTTCCCAGATTCATTCCTTCATTTGGCCAACAAATACAGATTGCACCCGTATGTTTGGTCAGCATTTTCGCTACTGTAACCAAAAATTTAAAAAAAAACCTGACAAGAACAATTAGAGGAGGAAAGTTTCAGAGGTCTCAGTCCATAGATGGCCAGCTCCATTCCTCAGGACCTGAGATGAGGCACAGCATCATGGTGGAAGGGTGTAGCAAAGGAAAGCAGGTCAGTGACATGGCACAGAGAGAGTTCTGCTCAATAAGGATAAAATATAAACCCCATAGTGCCACAGTCTGGCTGGGCACAAATCACGAGCCACTGAAGCAGGAACAAACTGTATTTTTAAACTGCAGGAAAACACTTCACACAGCTCCCGGGGAATCCTCCCTAACGCCAGAAGGCTTGTCCAGGAACCCCCAGCCGGAAATATCTCTCCCGGAAATCCCCCCTCCTGCACTTCCCCAACCAATGGGAACTCTCGGGGAATCCCCGGAAATCCCCACGAGAACTCCAAAATAGTGGGAGAACTCAAAAGTTGCGGCAGAGGCGGATAGTAATGCCTCGCCTGTCAATCAGTACTGTTGGCAAAATGCCAGGGGCCATACAGACTTGGCCGTGGCTCTCGGCACCATAGGCATGCCCTCAGGGACCCAGCTCCTCCAGCCACACCCTACCTACCCACAGTTACCCCTCAGCTTATCCTCCTCAGGGGATTAATTTACTGATTTAATCAAGGCTCTCATGACCCGAACATTTCATGTAAAATCTTCTTGCCTTGTCTCACACATGAGCTTTTGGGGGACACCACATCTAAACCATAACACCTACTATGTGCCACAAACCATTCTAGATGCCAGGAAATGTCAAAGAGAAAATGAACAAAGACCCTATCCCTTCACATTTATTGACAGAACAATCCAGAAACACCAAAATTCAACAGCAAAGCATCATAGATCAAACTGAAAGCCAAACTTTCACCACCTGTCCAAAAAGTGGGATGGAAATGTGAGATTATTTCAAGAAAAATGGGAGCTAAATAAATGAATTCGGAAATAATAAAATGAGAACATTAATAAATGCATTTAAGGTTGTTCTTCAGGGAAAACCAGACTTAAAATAGTCAAATCTCTGGGAAGTATCAACAAAAAAGGTAAAATTGAAGTGCTGGAGCTGGGGTTGTGGCTCAGTGGTAGAGCACTCACCTAGCATGCACGAGGCGCTGGGTTCGATCCTCAGCACCACATAAATGTAAAATAAAGATATTGTGTCCACTAAAACTAAAAAAAAAAATGAATATTTTTTAGAAATAAAATAAAGTGCTAAAAAATAAAACAGACACTAGGAAGGTTTAAATATTGTTAGATATAAATATTGTTAGGTTTAAATATTGTTAGACACATAGCTAATGTGTTGTTTTCTGCCAGTAAATTTGAAGATCTCAATGATTCAGATGATTTGCTGTGAGAAAATGTAAATCAACAAAGTTGGCGCTACCTGGCAGAGCCAGGCACAGTGGCACACACCTGTAATCCTAGTGACTCAGAACGTTGAGGCAGGAGGATCACAAGTTCAAGGCAAGCCTCAACAACTTAGCAAGATCCCATCTCAAAAAAAAAAAAAAGAGAGAAAAAAAAAAGCTGGGATTGTATCTTGGTGGTAAATGTCCCTGGGTTCAATCCCCAGTACTGTAATAATAATATTATAATAATAAATTTAGTAAATAAATAAATTGGCCCTATGAGAATCTTTAACCAATAATCAAGAAAAAAAATTGAAAAAGTTACCAAGTATTAATCACCACAAAAGGCTTCATGACTAAAGGTCGAATTTAACTTTAAAGAAACTGCTAATTTTTGTCTTATGAATTGTTCTTCCACAAGAAAAAATATGAATGGCAGTCTAATTTTTGTGATGAAACTGTCATAACTAGAACAGCAAAATCTGACAAGAATGGGCAAAAACTAAGCTATGAATCCCCCTCATTTGTTAAAATAGGATAATAACCCTAAATAAAATGCCAGAAATACAACTCAACCGACTATTAAACAAATAATATATAACAATACAGTAGGGCTTATTCCAGGATTGCAAAAATAGTCCAGCATTAGGAAATTATTCCTATAATATCTCTTCTTAAAGCATCAATTCTTTTAATGATAACTTTATATTTAGACTCTTGTTAAATTTAACATTCATTTCTCAAAAAAAAAAAAATTCTAAAGACAGGGAATAGAATGATACTTGTTGAACATAATGAAGTATTGCTCTAGTTAGAATCTGAAATGTCCCATGTGTTAAATAATTGGTCCCAAGCTTGAAGCTATTGGGAGCATGTGGAACTTTTAGAGGCGGGGCCTAGTGGGTGGTCTTTAGGTCATTGGATGCATGTCCTTGGAGGGTGCTGTGGGACCTGTCTTGTTCCGGTCTTCTCCAGGCTCCTTGGCTGAGGTGGGCAGCTTTGTTCCTCCACATACTCCCAACCAGCATGGCTGTCAGACCCAAAAGCAACAGGACCAAGTGATCTGATCATGTATTGAAACTTCCAAAAACATGAGCTAAAATAAACCTTAAAAAAAAAAAAAAAAAAAAAACCTAGGGATTAAACCCAGGGATATTTTACCACTAAACCACATCTCCAAGTCCTTTTTTTTTTTTGAGACAGGGTCATGCTAAGTTGCTTAGGGCCTTGCTAAATTGCTGAGACTGACCACCAATTTGCAATCCTCCTGTCTTAGTCTCCCAAATTGCTGGGATTACAGGCATGTGCCATCATACACAACAAAACTTTGTATCTTTTATAGGTTGGTTATCTCCGGTATTTGTTATGGTAATAAGAAGCTGACCAACTGTTATGGTTTGGATGTGAGGTGTCCGCCAAAAGCTCATGTGTGAAACAAGGCAAGAACACTCAGAGGTGAAATGATTGAGTGACTTAATCCCCTGATAGGGATTGACTAAGTGGTAACTGAAGGTGGGTAGAGTATGGCTGGAAAAATTGGGCCATTGGGGGCGTGCCTTTGAGGTATATAGTTAATGAGCTGAACTTGGTCTCTTTCTGCTTCTTAATCATCATGTGAGCCACTTCCCTCTGCCACACTCTCCTATCCTGTTGATCTGCCTTACCTTGAACCTCAAGCAATAGAGTCATTGTCTATGGACTAAGACTCTGAAACCATGAGCCCCCAAATAAACTTTTCCTTCTTAAAATTTTCTTGTCAGGTCTTTTAGTCACAGCAGCTAAATAGCTGACTGAAACACCAACATAGTATATATTGTATAAAGAATTTATCTTCTGGCTGTGCATGGTGATGCATGCCTGTAATCCCAGCAGCTCGGGAGGCTCAGGAGACTGAGGCAGGAGGATCGTGAGTTCAAAGCCAGCCTCAGCAATTTAGCGAGGCCCTAAGCAACTCAGTGAGACCCTGTCTCTAAAGAAAATATTTTAAAAGGGTTGGGGATGTTGTTCAGTGGTAAAGTGCCCCTGGGTTCAATCCCTGGTACCAGAACAAAAAAAAGAAGAAGAATTTATCTTCTATAAGGACACACTTATATTAAATAAGTATGTGTTTATGGGGAGTAATATTGGCCAAATTATATTGTTATATGTATGAATATGTAACGAATCCCATCAGTATGTACAACTATAATGCACCAATAAAAAATGTGGGAAAAAAAACAAATAGATGTGTATTTAATTATATAATACTAACAATGGGTAAGAAAATGTATGTCAATTTTTTCCTCAGTTATTCAAAGGTCCATTTTTTCACATTTACCATCATTGAAATAAAAATAGCTTTCAATCAATGTGTAAGGTCAATATTAAGTAACTCCTCCTCCCCACTCCACTTTCCAAAATCCATTAGGAAGTAAGTCCATCTTATAAGCAATAGCTTAAATTCAAGGAAATAAAACACATATCAAATGAACAACTCACATCACACCCACCAGCATGAAACTCAAATTTTGACAACAAAAATCAGAACCAAGACAGGAATGCTATCATCTTTATTATCTAGCACTGTTCAGAAAGACCTGATCATTTAGAATAAATAAGAAATAATACTTTGGCTGGCACAGTGGCACACACCTGTAATCCCAACGACTCAGGAGGATAAGGCAGGAGGATCACAAGCTCAAGGCCAGCCTCAAAACTTAGTGAGGTCCTGTCTCAAAATGAAGAATAAAAAGGACTGGGGATGCCCCCCAGAACTGGAGAGAGGATACTTTAAAATAAGACTATATTATCATTTTTATTCATTTATACTTCTTTTTTTAATTTATTCTAATTAGTTATACATGACAGTAGAATGCATGTTGACACATCATACATAAATGAAGTATAACCTCTCATTCTTCTGATTGCACATGATGCAGAATCACACCCGTTGTATAGTCATATGTGCACACAGGGTAATAATGTCTGATTCATTCTACTATCCTTCCTACTCCCATATCCTCTCCCCTCCCTTCCCTCTCTTCTGCCTAGTCCAAAGTATCCTTTTTTTTAATTTTTAATATTTATTTTTCAGTTTTCGGCGGACACAGCATCTTTGTACGTGGTGCTGAGGATCGAACCCGGGCCGCACGCATGCCAGGCGAGCGCGCTACCACTTGAGCCACATCCCCAGCCCCAAAGTATCTTTATTCTTCCCTAGCCACCCCCCTTTTGTGAATAGCATCCACATATCAGAGAAAACATTCAGGCTTTAGTTTGGGAGGATTGGTTTATTTTGCTTAGCATGATATTCTCCAACTCCATCCATTTACCAGCAAATGACATAATTTCATTCTTCTTTAAAGCTGAGTGATACTCCATTATGTATATATAACACATTTTCTTTATCCATTCATTTGTTGAAGGGCACCTAGGTTGGTTCCATAATTTAGCTATTGTGATTTGAGCTGCTATAAACATTGATGTGGCCACATCACTGTAGTATGCTGATTTTAAATCCTTTGGGTATAAACCAAGGAGTGGGATAGCTGGGTCAAATGGTGGTTCCATTTCAAGTTTTCCAAGGAATCTCCATACTGCTTTTCAGAGTGCTTGCACCAATTCGCAGTCCCACTAGCAACGTATGAGTGTACTTTTTTCCCCACATCCTTGTCAACATTTATCGTTGCTTGTATTCTTGATAATTGCCATTCTGACTGGAATGAGATGAAATCTTAGAGTAGTTTTGATGCATTTCTCTAATTGCTAGGGATGTTGAACATTTTTTCATATATTTGTTGATCGATTGTATTTCTTCTTCTGTGAAGTGTCTTTTCAATTCCTTAGCCCATTTATTGATTGGGTTCTTTGATTTTTTTGGTGTTAAGCTTTTTGAGTTCTTTGTATATCCTGAAGATTAATGATCTATCCGAGGTGCCTGTGGTAAAGATTTTGTCCCATTCTGTAGGCTTTCTCCTAAAATTAATGATTATTTCCTTTGTTGAGAAGAAGCTTTTTAGTTTGAATCTATCCATTTATTGATTCTTGATTTTACTTCTTGTGCTTTAGGAGTCTTGTTAAGGAAGTCAGATCCTAAGCTGACATGGTGAAGATTTGGACCTCCTTTTTCTTCTATTAGGCACAGGGTGTCTTCTAGTGCCTAACTCTTGGATCCACTTTGAGTTGAGTTTCAAGCAGGGTAAGAGATATGGATTTAATTTCATTGTGTTACATATGGATTTCCAGTTTTCCCAGCACCATTGTTGAATACGCTATCTTTTCTCTAATGAATATTTTTGGCACCTTTGTCTAGTATGACTGTATCTATGTGGATTTGTCTCTGTGTCTTCTATTCTGTACCATTGGTCTACATGTCTGTCTAGGTGCCAATACCATGCTATTTTTTGTTACTATGGCTCTGTAGTATAGTTTAAGGTCTGGTATTATAATGCTTTCTGCCTCACTCTTCTTGATAAGGATTACTTTGGCTAATCTGGATCTCTTATTTTTCCAGATGAATTTCATGATTGCTTTTTCTAGTTCTATGAATAATGTCACTGGGATTGTTCTTTTTCTTTTTTTTTTTTTTTTTGGTAGTTGTAAGTGAACAGCATGCTTTATTTTATTTGTTTTATTTTTATATGGTGCTAAGAATTGAACCCAGTACCTCACACATGCTAGGCAAGTGCTCTGCCTCTGAGCTACAGCCCCAGCCCCTGTCATTGTGATTTTAATAGGAATTGCATTAAATTTTTGTAGCATTTTTGGTAGTAAGGCCATTTTTACAATATTAATTCAGCCTATCCAAAAAGAATGGGAGATCTTTCCATCTTCTAATATCTTCTTTAATTTCTTTCTTTAGTGTTCTGTAGTTTTCATTGTAAAGGTCTTTCACCTCTTTTGTTAGGTTGATTATTTTTTTTTTTTTTGAGGCTTTTGTGAATGGGGTGGTTTTCCTAATTTCTCTTTCAGTAGATTCATCACTGATGATTAAGAACACCTTTGATTTATGGGTGTTGATTTTATATCCTGCTACTTTGTTGTATTCATTTATTAGTTCTAGAAGATTTCTGGTGGAATTTTTTGGATCTTCTGAATATAGAGTAATGTCATCAGCAAATAGGGATAGTTTGAGTTCTTCCTTTCCTATCCATATCCCTTTAATTTCTTTCTTCTGTCTAGTTGCACTAGCTAGATTTTCAAGGACGATGTTAAATAGAAGTAAAAGATGCATCCTTGTCTTGATCCAGTTTTTATCATTTTCATTCATTTATGATAAAATTATTATCTATAAACTTCAAGGTACTTTTATTTAAAAAAAAACTATTAGAATTCTTAAGAATAGAGTTTAGTACCATGGTTGTAAACAAACATGCAAAATTCACTGTTTGGCAAAGGTGTGGTGAAACAGACCTACTCATGGACCGTTTATAAGAATTTTTTTTTTAAACGCAATGCCTTTATTTTTATGTGGTGCTGAGGATCGAACCCGGGTCCCACCCGTGCTAGGGGAGCGCTCTACCACTGAGCCACAATCCCAGCCCCAAGAATTTTAGTACAACCATTTTGGAAATGATTTGGCAATTGTAATGGTTTATTTGAATTGTCAACTTGATTGGATTAAGAGATGCAAGGATTAAGAGGTGTCTGTGTGTGAATGAGGATGTATCTAGGAATGATTGGCGTGTGGGATAGCCAACTGAAATAGAGATCCTCCCTAAGCGTGGGTAGCACTGTCCAATAGGATGATGAGTTGGATGGAATAAAAGTCAGAAGAACAAGGATGCAGCAGCAGATGCAAACTCGGTTCTTCTCGACCAGGTTCTTGATGGCTGCTGCAAGTATATCAGACTCTTGCTTCTTCACTCTTTCAAAATGGACTCTGCCAGTGATTCTCCAGGGAGTTTCCAGAAGCCTTCGAACTCAGACTAGGGTAGAACCATTGATCGCTCTTGTTCTGAGGCTTCAGCCTCTTGGACTGCATAGCTATTGGTTCTTCCAGCTCTCTAGCCTACAGACTGCCAGTGTGGGCTATCCAGCTTCTAGTTGTGTAAGCCAACCTAATAAATCGCCTTTTTATAACTTTATTTCCTGTTGATTCTGTTCTTCTAGAGAACTCTGACTAATAAAGTAATATGTACCAGGAGATTTAAATATTCATACAAAAAAAATGTCAATACCTCTTTTGGCAATTACTATTGCTTTCCCACAAGCTACTCTTTCCAACTAACAGAAACTAAATTCTTGGGAGAGATGTCCCCAGCCCAGATCTAAGGCAACCAGGGTAGTCCTGTTATTTTTTGCCAGTGATAGGTCACTGGGTGGGCATCTGACCTAGACTGATATGAGAAAGTCTGATGGAGAGTTTAATCCCTAGAAGAAAAGAGCTCTTTAAAAGGAAGCCCTTTTGTTCCTACCCCTTTCTTTCCTCTTTGGGGTTCTATCAAACAAGGATATGATGGCCACCACAGACTTTTAGGCCATGAGGAGACACCTACCAATACAAAAAGTGGAAGGCACCTAATTTTTTATGCCACCAAGCTACTGCTCCAACCTATATGGCCTAAATTTACATCTCAACACACAGTAGGTATTCATCATTCTTGGATGTCTCTCTTTTTTCATAAACCCTTGATATTATTTTCACTATCTTCCTATACTATGTATCTAAAAATCCACTCATCAGACAACTTTATTGCTAGAGGAGGACATGGGTTCCAGGTTCTGCCAGTCATACACAGCCATATGGAATGTGGATTCAGAAAAGAGAAGTGAAAGGGCCACCACAGGCCAGGTGCTCAGTCTTCTAGTAGGGTGCTGTTGGAGGCAACTGGTATTTTTAGAGAATCTGTAATGGAGCTTTTGAAGACTGGTCAACAAGGTCATTGCACTCAGCAGCAAGCACAACCACAGTGGAATTTTACTAGAAAGTCCCACGATGGGGTAGAGCACTGACCCCTAGCCACATTGTTCCTGGCTGTCATACCCATGTCTAGTTCTCTATTCTATACCCCGTCCATCCCCCAATACTACTGAATATCTCATAAAAATATTCCTTTCTGCCAGGTGTGGTGGCACATGTCTATCATCTCAGTGACTTGAGAAGCTGAGGCAGGAGGATCAAAAGTTTCAGACCAGCCTGGGTAAGTTAGTGTGACCCTGTCTCAAAATAAAATATCAAAAGAGCTAGGCATGTAGCTCAGTGGTAGACACTCCTGGGTTCAATCTCTAGTACCAGGAAAGAAAGAAAGCAAGAACGAGAGAAAAGAAAAGAAAGAGAGACAGAGAAAGGAAGGAAAGAAAGAAGGGAGGCAGGCAGGCAGACCTTCCTATGTGACTATCTACAGTAGATTTCTCTCATTTGCAAATAGAAAACATAACCTACAGCATTTACAATAAACCTCTAACCTGGGCTGGGGAGATAGCTCAGTTGGTAGAGTGCTTGCCCTACATGAACAAGGCCCTGGGTTCCAGCACTGGAAAAAAAAAAAAAAAAAAAACCTCTAACCTACAGGGGTAACCTATACCTCTAACAATATATTCCAAAGAAAATAACCCAAAACCTAGACAGAGCCTTAACAGTAAAGATGCCTACTGGTATACTATCAGTAATGGTGAAAAAAATTTAAACATGTCCCACGAGATCCTTATTAAGTAATCTGGAATAACAACATTCCTTAAAGGCTCTTATGAAATCTTTGTGATAACATGGAAAACCACTCAGACAATAATACAAAGTTATATCAAGGATGCAGCAGCAGATGCAAGCTATGGCAATGGAAGTTCCAGAAACACCTTGGGGGTATCTGCCAGGCCCATGAGTCAGCCCCTCTTTCCTGAGAATGGCCTTCCCACAACCACAAGTGTGGATCCTGGCCACCATGTTTGCAGCTCATGATCCCCACTTCCCAGCCACAGATGACAGGACCTGCTACCTGGGAAGACTACCAGACCCAGGGTTGGTGAGACTTTGCTCCAGGTATTTGGACTCAGAATGAACCTATTCATGTCCTCATGTGATTGGAACTGAGGACCAAGAGCTCAAGAAGCACAAGGTAGCCATCTTCCTCCCAGAATGGGAGGGAAAGCTAGCGTGCTAAGAAAGGTAGAGGAAATAGGAAACTGACATCTTAGGTGGGTCAGGATGATGGACCAGAGGAGGAGGATGGAAATGAGCCAGGGAACCTAAAGCCACCCAGGTAAGCATGGGCTCACCTTTAAGGGAAGAAAAACAAAATTTTTGTAGCTGGGAGTTGCTTCAAACATCTTGACCAGTGCCAGATGAGTAGTGGTGGTAGAAAACCAGTCCAGAGATGGGTCTTTAGAAGAGAAAGCCAAAGATCCAGGCCTTGAGGAGATAAATAGGTTAAAAAAGAACATTTAGGAAGTTTGCTGAATAATTCCCATTTCAGGTCCCTTAAGGAAACCTTCAGGGAATCTATTAATTACCCTCATCAAAGCTTCTGGAACTGCCAGACGTGGTGACGCATGCTGGTAATCCCAGAGACTCAGGAAGCTGAGGCAGGAGGATCATGAGTTCAAAGCCAGCCTCAGCAACTTAGTGAAGCCCTGAGAAACTTAGTGAGACCCATCTCAAAAAAATAAAAAGGACTGGGGATGTGGCTCAGAGGCAGAGAGCCCCTGAGTCCAATCCCTAATACCAAAAACAAAACAAAACAGAAAAACAGCTTCTGGAACCTTGTGTGCTTCATTTAGATGTTTAGTTGCTCTGAGATTGTCTTAATAAAAGGAAGTCCCGTTTTATTCTGAGTTCACGGGGTGAAGGGATGGGGGAGGCACTAGGAGAGAATCAAGAATGAGATCTGGGGGTTTTAATCCTAAAACTAAGAGGGAAGGGAGCCAGGAAAGGTCTATGCAGTTTCTGGGGAAAGCACTACTGGTGACTGTGTGTTCAGACAACTCCCCAGAGAGCAGAAGGAGCTGTGGTGTGCAGAAAGCCCCTTGTCCTTCTGCCCCATTTGCAATGGAACCTCTCCAGGAATCCTGCCTAAAATGTAATCCAATTAATGGTGATGAGTTGACTGCTGATCACAGTGATTAAAGCCTTTGCTGAGGCAGGAAAGCCAGAGCCTTGCAAGAAGCAGACAGAGCAGTCCTCCCCCAACCCAGGCAGCTATGCAGCCTGACCAGTTAACAGTGAATGATTGTTGTCCCCTGTGACAAGAGCACCAAGAACTTCCCACCCTGCCACCTCAGAGAAGATGGCTCAAATCCAGAGATGCCAGGCGTTCTTATTTCTCCCTCAGACTCATTTTCCCCAAAGGGGACTTAGGCCTCCTAGAACCTCTGAGAAAGAAGAATGAGCTATCAGAGAAAGAACTTTCTGGAAGGTCATGTCTGCATGTTTTAGAGCAGTTATTATCCTCCCATAAGAGTCAGGAATGTGGTCCTGAAAAGAAGTATCTTTCTACCTGAGATGTCCTATCCCATTAACTCTGAATTCTTCAAGTGGCTTTGTCCTCCCTCTCTCAATCACATTCTTGATTCCCCCAATTATTTGGAAAGTCCTATGATGTTGGTATAAAAAGATGATTGACCTGTCATAAAGAATTCCCCACACACAGTCTAACAAACACATCATCTGCACTCCCTCACAATCATGTCCCAGCCTGCCAGCCTGCGGCTCCAAAATGGCAGAGGTAGCCCACCAGGGAGCTGACAGCTCTAATTAGGAAAAGAGACTTGATTAGCATAGTCATAGCCATGAGAATTCTCTGGGGAATCCAATGAAAGCCTGGAGAAGCCCAGACATGCCTGGGCAGAACACAAAGAGAAGAGAAATGTGCTGCATGTTAACCAGGAAAGGTGTTGTCCTCACCAGGTCTTGGCCAACGCTTGTGTTGGGATAAGCCTCCTTCATTCATCCTTTCTCCATCCTCTAACAACCCCCACTCAGCTATCCACCTGCTTAACCACCCATCTTTCTTTTTCATATTCCATCAATTTATTTGTCTATCCGTCCATTCAATTGTCCACCAATCTTCCTTTCATATTCATCCAGATTTATCATTCTTCATCTTTATCTACTTTTTTTTTTGTCTATCTATATTCTTACCCACTCATCAATCTGTCCACCTCTCTGAGTTCCAGTCAGCCATCTATTCATCCAGCGGAACTGTCTTTTGTCTCTGGGTTTCATGTATATCTTCAAAAAACCATCCTGCGACCTCTCCATCTAACCAGCATAACTGTGTGCAGGATCTTTGCCAAGTTCTGTGGCTACAGGAATGAGTACCAGCTGTTCTTCATCCATAAGTCAGAGACTTATGAATAAAACCCTATGCAATAGCCTCCTCTGTAGACCAGAATGTTTTCTCTGTCTGGGATCCTCAAGCAGCACTTTTGGTTGCCCTAGCACCAGGACCAACGACCTGTACCAGGGACAGTTTACTAGGCTCAGAGAATGGAAAAGGGGAACAGCAACCCATATGAGGCCACCACAGCACAGGTCCCAGAGCACAAGTCCCACAGCAGCTGCCACTCAAGTGCCCGGACTAAGCAGGGACAAGTACTCTTTCCTCCCTTCAGCCCCTAGACCAGCATTGTCCAAAAGAAGTATAATGTGAGTCACATCACTTTAAATTTTCTACTAGTCATGTTTAAAAAAGAAACAGGTAAAATTAAAATTTCAATTTTTCTTCTGCTTTTCAATATTTTACTAATCTATAATATTGTCATTTCCATGTGTACTCAGTACAAAATTTAATAAGATAGTTTACATTCTTGCATAAAGTCTTCAAAATCCAGTGTGTGTTTTGTATTTACTGGACTTCTCAATTCAGTCTAGGCACATTTCAAGTGCCCCATAGCCCATGTGGCAAGTGGCTACCATGTTGGCCAGCGCAATTCTAGACCCTTCACCACTAAGGCCAGACCAGACCATGAGGCCACCCTAATCACCTGGAGCCTTTCCAAATTAATATTTGCTACATATTTGCTTGGTAGTTAGCCATAGGAATAGCTGAGCACTGTGACAGGAAGGACAGAAAGCAAAGGCCACCAGGACAACACTCACAACCGTCCTGTGTTAGTCAGTTTTCCATCACTATGATGAAAAGACCCGAGGAAGTCAATTTAAAAGAGGAAATTTTTATTTTAGCCCATGGTTTCAGAGGTTTCAGTCCATGGTCACTTGGCTTCATTGTTTCCAGGCCTGTGGTGAGACAGAACATCATGGGGTGGGGGGGGTGGGGGGGCAAGCAAAACAGCTCCCCTTATGGTGGCCAGGAGGCAGATAGAGACACAATGCAGAAAGAAGAGAGGGACAAAATATATCTTTCAAAGACACACCCCCAGTGACCTGCCTCTTCCAAGTAGGCCTCCCCTCCAAGATTTCCACGACTTCCTACCAGTGCCACCAGCTGAGGACCAAGTCTTCGACACAGGAGACCTTGGGAGACCTTCCACATCCAAACTACAACACCTCTACCATCCTCAGCAATTAAGATCCAGACCAAACTAAACACCCCTCTCAGCAAAGCCCCTCGTGCTCTTCAGACTGGCCTTCAAATCCAGGACAGCCACCTGCTGTGCTTCCTGAACTGTCCCTACTTCTTAAAGAACCCTCAAGTCCCATCCACCTATGGACAAAACTGTCCTGTCACCACGGCCTGCTCCATCTTTGTGCAGGTTCAAGGCTATGGTAGCTCCTCCCCAAGGCAGGGCTCCAGGACACTAGCCAGCCAGTCTGCCTTAAAACCAGCCAGATCACTGTTCACATCAAATCTTGTCTCCTCACATGACTCCTCTCTCCCCCAGGACCAGCTGCTAAGGTTAGGAACACATAGAGCTACTGATCCATGTTCTTGGGGATCCCACAACCATTCCACACCCCCAAAGCCAGGCCTGTGAGGAAGAATCCAGACTGATTTATCATATAAGACCTTGTATGATCAGATCCCACCTTCCTCCATCATCTCCCCACAAAAGTGCATCCCCTGAAGATCCCAGCCTCATGCTGCCTTCAATATTTCTAGGACTTCATACCTCTGTGCTCTTGCCCAACCTGTTCCTTCTGCCTAGACTGTTTTTCCTCCCTTCCCTTCTCTGCTTAGAAAAGTCCTTACAGCCATCAGGGCTCAGCCAGCCCTTAACACAGAGAGGCCTTCCCTGACAGCCCCAGACAGAAGGTCCATTCACCCACATGCCTATGAACAACACTGATGGTACTTGAGTTTCAGTGTCCCTCCACACTCTGAATTCTCTGAAGGGCATATATGGGACCTGTTACCTCAAGAGTGCCCAACAGGCACACAGTAGAGTCTCAGAAAATGGTTATTAAATAGCCAGTGGGAGCCAGGTGTGGTGACACATGCCTGTAATCCCAGCAGCTCGGGAGGCTGAGGCAGGAGGATCACAAGTTCAAGGCCAGCCTCAGCAACTTATCGAGGTCTAAGCAACTGCTTAGATCCTGTCTCTAAATAAAATATTAAAAAATGGCTGGGGACGTGGCTCAGTGATTAAGCACCCCTGGGTTTGATTCCCAGGCCCAAAAAAGAAAAAAATATAACCAAGTGGGAAGCTCATGGCTTATTAATAGCCCAAATCACCAGTGGGCTGCCTGGGCTCCACCTTCTTAGACTCAACCCCAGTCTATTTCTTGGAACCTCACCTGCCTGTGGAACCCGGACAGCTTCAGCTCACATCCTTTGTGCAGCAACACCCTGAGAAAACCCTGGAGATGTGCACAGATAAGATCCTTCCTGGAGTAACTCTCCACAGGGACCCACATCCATCTTCAGTTCTCCGTCTCCTTCACTGCAAACTTCCCAGGACTCTCTAGCATCCCCCCAGTCCTCACCCACCCACTCCAAAGTGACATCCCCCTGGTTGTGGATGGGGGATGTCAAATGTCACAGGTAATTTAGTTTGCTTCAGAGTTTATTGGGAGATTATTTATCTGTGTTCTCTAGAAATGAAGGCTGTACTAGATCTTGCTGATTATATTACCCCACTGAGAGGCAGAAATAATCCTGAAGGTGGCAAGTTAAATCACCACTTTGTAATTTACTAAAACAAAACTAATGCCCAAAGAAACGTTTTCTCTGCCGTTTTATAGCAATTTCACCATTAAGCTGTCTTTGATTGCAATTCATAACAATGAATAAAGCAAAGGGAAAATGATATCTTCAGTCCTGCAGAAGAATTTATTCTGAATATGAATGATTTTCCCCAGAAGCAAAAGCACCAGGCATCACTTCCAGAGCAGCCGTGGCCCACCCAAAATGACGAGCCAGAGCAAACAGGGTCACACTGCAGAAGCCAGCTGCTGCATGGTCCCTCCTCCCCAAAGAAAGCCACCAAGCCTCGTCATGGATGGAGGCCTGGTTGTCTGTGTCCTTTCCGTCCCTCACCCACCCCATGCTACTTGCTTAATTAACACAAGGTTATTCTGCAGTTTCTCCACTTAACGTGGCTCCCGTGGAGGGAGGTCTTCCTTTCCAGCCCCCACCACCATTCCTGCATTCATAAGTAAGGCTATTGAATGTCCTTACTAGAATTTGAGCCCTGTCAGGGTGGGGACCAAGTGTCTCTTTTGCTCATCATTCACCTCCAGTGAAAAAAAAATTATTGGCTAAATACTAAGAACAAGATCAGGGTGTTTTGTTTTTGTTTTTGTTTTTTGTTTTTTGTTTTATTGTTGTTGTTTGTTTGGGTACTGGTAGCTTTCCCACTGAGCTACATCCACAGCCTTTTTTATTTTCTATTTTGAGACAGGGTCTCACTAAATTTCCGAGGCTGGCCTTGAACTTGTGGTCCTCCTGCCTTAGCCTCTTGAGTCTTAAGCTATGATAGATTCTTGATTCTCCCTTCCCATCCCCCAAGCCTGTGCCACCACACCCAGCACAAGATCAGGCTTCTATTGCTTATAGATCCTTAGAGGCAGCATACGCTTTCTATATACTCAGCCAGAAGGCAGCCCCCCAATGGCCCAAGATCTGCCCTAGACACCATGTATTCCTCCTGAGTGAGCGTGGATGGCTGTGATAGTTAATTGCAGGTGTCAACGTGTTTGGATTAAGGGAGACCCTGATAGCTGGTGAAGCATCATTTCTGGGTGTATCTGGGAGGAGGTTTCCAGAAGAGATAGGCATTTGAATCAGTGGACTTAAGAAGGTCCTCCCCCACCCACTATGGGCAAGCAGCCCCAAACAGCCGAAAGAGAGGAAAAAAGCAGAGGAAAGTAAAGTTTGCTCGTTCTTTCTCTGTCCCCTGGAGCTAAGACACCCCTTCCCTCCTGTCCTGGGACATCAGAACTCCAGGTTCTCTGGCCTTGCACCTGCAGCTCTCTAGGTTCTCAGGCCTTTGTCCTCTGAGAGTTACAACATTGGCTGCCACGCACAGTTCTGAGGACTTTAGACTTGGACTGAGCTGCACCACCAACTTCCCTGGCTGTACAGCTTTGCAGAGAGTCTGATGTGGAACTTCCCCACCTCCATAATCACCTGGGCTACGCCCCCTAAAAAATCCCCTCTCAGGGCTGGTGTTGTGGCTCAGTGGTGGAGTGCTTGCCTAAAATGCATGAGGCACTGGGTTCGATCCCAGGCACCACGTTTAAAATAAATAAATAAACAAACAAACAAACAAAAGAAAGATATTGTGTCCATCTACAACTAAAGATATTTTTTAAAAATCCCCTCTGAGATGCATCTATACCGTATTGGTTCTGTCTCTCTGGAGAATACAGGCTAATACAATGGCTCAGGGCCACTTGTCCACAGAATTGGAGACCTACATCCCAGTATTGTCTAAGTGTAACCTTTAGGCTACTCTGTTTATAAACCTACCAGGGAACCACAAAATATTTAGGGAGGACATACTGGGACCTGGGTCCTTATGAGACTGAGAAGCAGAAAATCCCACGTGAACGTGTGCTAGCCAGGAAACAGGCTAGACTGCTCAGTTATTCTAAAAAATCTATAAAACCAAAGTGGTCCCCTGAGACACAGACCTTACAAATCTAAGTCCAAGGAGACAGGTTTATGGATCATTATTAAATTGCTGAGAAAAGGTATAAACCAGCGGAATATTAAACATAAATCAGACAAATGAGGCTGCGGCCCCATTAGTAATGAGGACACTTGGACGTTGGCCAGCAGCACCTCAGCCTCGTGGACACTTGGTTCAAAGCATGGGGGTTGGGAACAGGAAAGGGAAAAGGCCTGTGCCTCACAGCCCCAGGCTCCTGACCAGAGCTGCCTCAAGTCCCTGGCCTTTGGACTTTATGCTCAAGAATGCAGAAACAAAGTCAAGTTCATAATGGGTACCGAGCAAGTGTGAATGGCATATTTTGACAGTTGCAAGCTCTAGCATCTCAGGCCAGGGAGAGACAGAGAGGACAGGACAGACTTGCTATGTCCACTTAACACTCAAGACTAAGGCTCTGACACAATTCACAATAGCAAGACTGTGGAACCAACCTAGATGCCCTTCAATAGATGAATGGATAAAAAAAATGTGGCATTTATACACAATGGAGTATTACTCTGCATTAAAAAATGACAAAATCATAGAATTTACAGGGAAATGGATGGCATTAGAGCAGATTATGCTAAGTGAAGCTAGCCAATCCCTAAAAAACAAATGCCAAATGTCTTCTTTGATATAAGGAGAGTAACTAAGAACAGAGTAGGGTCGAAGAGCATGAGAAGAAGATTAAACAGGGATGAGAGGTGGGAGGGAAAGGGAGAGAGAAGGGAAATTGCATGGAAATGGAAGGAGACCCTCAGAGTTATACAAAATTACATACAAGAGGAAGTGAGGGGAAAGGGAAAAATAATACAAGGGGGACAAATGAATGTCAGTAGAGGGGGCAGAGAGAGAAGAGGCGAGGGGAGGGGAGGGGGGATAGTAGAGGATAGGAAAGGCAGCAGAACACAACAGACACTAGTATGGCAATATGTAAATCAATGGATGTGTAACTGATGTGATTCTGCAATCTGTATATGGGGTAAAAATGGGAGCTCATAACCCACTTGAATCAAAGTGTGAAATATGATATATCAAGAACTATGTAATGTTTTGAACAGCCAACAATAAAAAATTTAAAAAAAAAAAAAAGACTAAGGCTCTGAGAAGTTATATGAACCATCTAAGATAAGGAAGCCAGGGCTGGGGATATGGTTCAAGCAGTAGCGCGCTCGCCTGGCATGCGTGTGGCCCGGATTCAATCCTCAGCACCACATACAAACAATGATGTTGTGTCCGCCGAAAACTCAAAAAAAAAAAATATATATATATATATATATAAAATTCTCTCTCTCTCCTAAGATAAGGAAGCCAGGGTAGTATTGGTCACCTGTCTCACCTCCTGCCCAGCAGGCAGATGCCAGGACCTCTTAATGTTCTCCCCACATGGACCAGGCCCCCCAGAGGGCACGATTAGCCAGCTCCTCTCCCATTTGTCCCTCAGATAAACTGGACAGGGGACCACTACCCAAAATTCCCTTCATGCTTGCCAAAGAGCACCAGGCTGGGCTGGAGTGGACACAAGGGGAAATCTAGGCCTTGTACCAGACCCACCCCGCCCATGGAATACTGAGCACCCAAGGGACAGCACAATGGCCCACAGTGCTCCCTACCCTGAGCATCATGACAGGACTCTAGTGGTGACAGATAACCCCTGACACATCAAGGAAAGGTCAAGGCGGACTCCCACCCTCACCCCATCTCACCTTCACTACTAATGACCATGACACTCTCCTGCCACCAGGAACTCAGTGCCAAGTCTGAGTGGGCAAGGAAGGACACTCTTTTGTTTAATAGATTATTTTACTGAGGAAAGGTATTAAACGGAACCAGTGATTGAGTTAAAATAACTTGAAGTGTTTGGGCCTCAGAGCTCCTGTGTGGAATGAGCAAAGTTCGGACCCCAGGACAACCACTTAGCCACTGAGGCCGGCTCTGCCGGCTCTCTGGCAGTCTCACCACCACTGGTTTACTCAGCAAGCACTTTCTGAGCACCCTGACAAACTGGGTATGTGAAAGGCACAGCAATGAAAGACATGGCCCCTGCCCTCCTGGAACTTACAGTCTAGTGGCTACAATGTAAATGAGACAAGTACAGATAATAAAACACAATCACTCTGATTTCCTGAGTCTTGACTTTTTGACATACACTGTTCTAGAAATTTACATGTATTAACTTGCCGAATCCTTTAAGGAAAGTTCTATGATTTCCATTTACACATGAGGCCCAGAGGGGTTAAATAACTGCCCAACATCACACAGCCAGTTAATTGGAAAATCAAGAACAACCATCCCAGATATGTCTGGTTCTAAGTACGTTACTTCTTTTTTTTTTTTTTAACAGTAACTTAGTACCCTACCCATTGGTCCATCCTTCCCAATCCCTGACTCCAATGTTCTCCCTACCACCACCATCCCATAACCACCATTCTACTCTCAACTTCTAGAAGAACAACTTTTTTAGATTCTGTAGGAGTGATATCATATGGTACTTGTCTTTCTGTACAAAGCCCTTTTTCTTAACCCCCTCACTCTATACCTCTAGTGATAAGAACTGTGAAACAAATAGGATGGGGAAGAGAAATTGATGGAGGCTCTTTTGACTCAGGGGAAACCTCTCTAAGAGGGAACAGAGACCTGAAGGAAGTGAGAGAGGGAGCTATGGAGACATGGGAGGATTGGAGAGAAGCCTTCCAGGCAGCAGAAACCGTAACACACCCTGGCATGTTCAGGAAACAGAAGGCCCCTGGGGTGGCTAGAGTCAGGAGAGGAGGAAGGTAGGCCAAGATCCCCTTGGTAAAGAGGGAGCTTGATTCAGGGTGCACAGGAAGCACCAGTGCTGGGAGCCAGAGCAGCGAGTGACGCATGCTGACTCACTCGGGTGGGAAGCAGCTGGGGCAGGACCTCAGACACTGAGTCACCTGTCCCTCATCCGCCAGGGAAGCCCTGGCATGACCCACAGCCTTTGAGGAGATGGCTTAAGAAAAGGCCTCCGTGTTGGAAAACACAATCCTCCCAGTTCTCATCTGCAACAGGAAGGTGCTGGGAGCCTCCAGGGCAGCCACTCCAGGGGTTTTGATGACCAAGGGTGGCAGGGGACCCACCTCCAGCGGGGAGTGGGACACATAGGCTGAGTGAGGCCAGAGCTCCAGCTGCCTGGGAGGACACCTCTGAATCCAGCTGGCAGATAATTTTGCCCAAGTCTCTGCCGAGCTGGCCACTCTGACACTAATTTCCTATTCTGGCCAAAAAGAAAAGAAAATGCTTTTTCCTTCCTGGACCTGCAAGAACCTGAAAACTAATCCCCCTAGCAATTTGGGCTGGGCCATGAGATTGGAGGTTTTCATGGGCAGCATGGAGTTGAGGCCAGAGGATTGTTGGCCTCAGCTGCCCACTACATGTGCCAAACATTGATGGGGTGTATCCCCCCATTTGTCCCCTCTGCATATAGCCAAGCATAAGGCCAGAAACATCTGGGGGGTAGAGGACTCAAAAAAAAACTTATTCCGGGCTGGGGATGTGGCTCAAGCGGTAGCGCGCTCGCCTGGCATGCATGCGGCCCGGGTTCGATCCTCAGCACCACATACAAACAAAGATGTTGTGTCCGCCGAAAACTAAAAAAATAAATATTAAAATATTCTCTCTCTCTCTCTCTCTCTCTCTCTCTCTCTCTTAAAAAAAAAAAAAAAAGCTTATTCCCTCAAATGTGAATAATACTATTAATAATGACAAAATCTACATTTAATGAGCCCCACACATCATTCAATCTTCGTTTAATTATGAGTATGCTTCATTTAACCTCCTTAACAACCCTATGAGATAGGTAATGTTCTTATGCCCATTTTACAGATAAGGAAAGGGAGCCCCAGGGAGGTTAAGTAACAGCCTCAAGGTCCCACAAGTGGTAGAAGCAGAATTTGAATGGGCCCTGGCTGCCTTCAGAGGCTGTATTCTTTATGTCTCATTAAGATGATCCCTTTACACAAACGACCCAGGGTGGGTTTATCTCTCGCTGAATGCCAATGCTCCATTAAACATGCTGAATAAGAATTTATTGGGGGGGGGGGGGATGGTGGAGTGAGATAGACATTATTAACCCCTATGTATGGGTATGATTGCACAAATGGTGTGACTCTACATCATGTACAACCAGAGAAATGAAAAGTTGTGTTCCACTGTGTAAAAAAATTAAATTAATTAATTTTAAAAAAAGAGAGAATTTAGTCTTCACCAGATATCAGCAACAGTGCTAAGCACTGGTCACACATCACCTCATTGAGTCCTCACAGGTAGATTTAGCTATTACTTCCCAGTTCATGAGTCAGGAAGCAAAGGTTTGAAGTTAATTACAGGCTCCAGGGCCAGGTCACAGGGGAGCGGGCACTCGGGCTCAGGGTTGGCTAAGCTACATGGCCAATCTGTGTGTCAGCTGCTGAGAGTCCATTACCCTTGGTGGCTCTGGACAGACTGGACTTCCTCAGCATCCTGCCCAGCGAGGCCAGATTGGAGCTTCTGGTCCCCATGAAGAAAGCTGAGCCTAGGGCTGGGGATGTGGCTCAAGCAGTAATGTGCTCGCCTGGCATGCGCGGGGTGCTGGGTTGGATCCTCAGCACCACATAAAATAAAATAAAGATGTTGTGTCCACCGAAAAACTAAAAAATAAATATTAAAAAATTCTCTCTCTCTCTCTCTCTCTCCAAAAAAAGAAAGAAAGCAAGCTGAGCCTGGGATATGTACCCCAACAAGGAACTGCCCCTACTCCAGTTCCTCCAGACAGGCTGTGCCAAGGCCACGGGACCCAAAGAGAGGCCTCAAGTCAGGTATTTTCTCCTCCCAGGCCCTGCAGCTCAGGACTGCAAACCCATTGGGTTCCCATGATGCCCACACCTTGGGGATCACGGCACCACAGGACTATCAGAAGGGAGCATGGCCAGAACCCCACCTTAAGGAGACTGAGGAGGAACACCAACTCCTAAGGGTCCCCCATAGTCATCACAACACCCCTGCCTGCAGGCAGATAAGGGGTCTGGTGCAGGACAAGGGGTAACCATGACAACATGAGGGCTAGACTGAGGGCCAGAAGAGCTAACAGAGACCACAGAGAAGGGACACTGCACACTCTCCCAGCCCAGACAGCAGGGTGCAGCCAGAGACTTCCCCTCCCCACAGCTCACAGTTGCCATGAGGAAGAAGGCCATCTGGAACTGAGGGTGAGGCTGCTCTATGTCCCCACCAGCCCCCTGTGCTCCCTGTGCTCCTATGGACAACCATCTGCTCCCAGGCCTCTTCCTTCACTTCCTCGTCCTAATCGCCCACTTGAGTCTCTCCTTATGCCCATGCAGTGCAGAGCCCTCACACGTGTTCTCATTTATCTTCAAATCCCCCAAGAGACAGGACAATTATCAGCTCCATTTTACAGATGAGGAAACTGAGGCACAGAAAACTGCAATGCCTTGCCCCATAGTCAGCCAACCCTTGTGTGGTGAGATCAGGGGGCAGGCCAATCCCTTCCAATTCCAAAACCTTCCACATTCTGTGTCAGCCTCAGGACCTAGCAATTTCTGTACCCCAGTTCTCCAAAGGACCAACCTTGGAAACCCCTGTCATGGCCTCCCCAGGGACTGACACTGACTTCTTTCCCTCACCTCCTACCCTAAGGGCTTCTTGCAAAGTCCTCATTTCCTCCTGTCCACTCTCTGGCTGCCCAAGGAAGCACTGATAGGCAGGACTCAAGCCCAGACACCTCCCGTTCCCTGGCTGCAGAGTGGCAGCATCAGGTCCCCAAATGTTGTTTACTAATAAATCCCTGAGAATTTATAATAAAGTTGATGGGGCCTAACTGATGGGCCCAGGACAAAAGGGAGCCAATTACCCGACTCTCTCTGCTATGATCTTAAAACAGATGTTTGAGTGTGTAAAATTATGGCTTGTGCTTGGGAACTGCAGATACAATTCCAACCTTCCCTTTTATTGCCACTCATAAATGTTAAATGCAGTGAGATCTACATCAGAAATTCAGTTGTTGCCATTTTGTCCTGCGTTCCTAAAGCCAAGGCTACATTTCAGAGTTGATGTCCTGGTAATTACTCCACAATTCCAGAGAACAGCATGCAGCAGAGGACAGGCCACCCACTCACCCCTGTCCTGGGGGGAGGGGTGGGGGTCACCAGCTCCTATCTGCAGAGTTTCTATTTCAGATGATGCAGATTAGCAAACTGAGCCCCGCTGGCCTTCTGAAACTCAAATCAGCCCGAGTCTGAGCACATTCAGACAGTCAGGTGGGAAGGTAAGATGGGTTCATGCACATTTGGATGAGATTTGCATACAAGGTTATACTTGGTTCTCTAGAAGTTCCCAGGCCACCCACAAGGAGACCTCCAGAGCTGGGTAACAGCCCTGCTCCCTACAACTACCCACAGAGGAAGTGAGGATGCAGAGGAAGACAGAGAGAAGTGAGCCCAGCAACGTGGTGTCCCCCCCAGAATTCTCAACAGCGGTGTCTTGGCATTATCCTCAGGACCAGAAGCCTTTCCTATGCGTGCCCTGGAAGTCCCTGAGATACCGGCATACAAAAGGGCCTGTAATGGGTTCTGTCCCCTCAACAACAACAAAAATGTCAAAGTCCTTTCCCAATACCTCAGAATGGGACCTTATTTGGAAATAGTGTTTTTGTTAATCAAGTTAAAATAGGTCATTAGGGCAGGCCCTAATCTACATGACTGGTGTCCTTATTAAAAAGGGGAAACATGAGCCGGGCACAGTGGCGCACACCTGTAATCCCAGCAACTCAGGAGGCTGAGGCAGGAGGATCTCGAGTTCAAAGCAAGCCTCAGGATTAATGAGGCACTTAGCAACTTATGGAGACCCTGTCTCTACATAAAATACAAAAATGGGCTGGGGATGTGATTCAGTGGTTAAGCACCCCTGGGTTCAATCCCTGGTACCAAAAAAAAAAAAAGGGGGGGAACGTGATATGGACATAGGACATGCAAGAGAAAAGATGATGTGGAGACCCAGGAAGATGGCTTTCTATAAGACAAGGAATGCCTGAGGCCTCCCAAAGCTAGGGGAGAGGCCTGGAACTGCTCTCTCTCACAGCCCCCAGAGGATATGTCAGCCCTGCTGACAACTTGCAAGCTTCTGGCCTCCAGGACCATGAGAGGAGGAATCTCTGTTGCCCAGTTGGTCATACTTTGTCATAGCAGCCTTTAGGAAACGAGCACACTTGCCATGGCTGGAACTCCGTGTTAGACAGTCAATCAGACAAAGCCAAAAATGGGACACCAGGCATTTAGGGGGCACAGCTTTGCACTTGGTCCAAGAAAGGTCCCATGGCAGAAGTAAGTCTGCCCTAACATGAGACTTCACCTCCAGAACTGAGCAAGTCCCCAGCAAGCAGCTGACATGATTCCATGTGTGGGAAACTGGGCCACTGTAACAGGAACAGTGCTGAAGAGAAAGGAAAGTTTAACCACCCCCATGTCGGCCAATGAAGTAAGAAGAAAAAGGCCCAAGAAAATGGCATGAGGGAGACATCACCAGAACTTCCACAGAAGCTCTTTAAAAAGGCCCAACCTGTCCCCAGGAGCCCAGCATGAAAAGGAAATGAGGAGGTAGATCCACACTTTTACCAGGAGGAGAAAATCACCATAGCTAGCAAATGTAAGACCTCTAGGAACAGAGAGGGCTAAGCAGAAGACACATAGGTGACTGGCCAGAAAGAAGACAGTGTGTCCCCTTACCCAGAACAACAGCCTGGATCAGGGTCCTGACCTCACCTGGACTGCCTTCTCAACCATCTAGGATGTCACCTTTAGAGAAAAGGTGACAGCCCAGCTTTGTCAGGGAGCCCGTGAGGGACCCTGATCTCTTGCTACTGAGTGAGCATCATCACTTCACAGAAATCTTAGCCCCAATCTTATTTTGTAGCAGGAAATTAGAAATTAAGGAGACTAAGTCAGGGGTGGTAATGTACATTTGTAAATCCCAGCTACTCAGGAGGCTAAGGCAGGAGGATTACAAGTTCCAGGCCTGTCTGTCTCTTAGTGGGGCCCTGACTCAAAATAAAAAGTAAAAAGGGCTGAGGATGTAGAGCACTCCTGGGTTAAACCTCCAGTACCACAAAAATAAATAGATGAATAAAAAGATAGACAGATAGTTGAGCAAGTATAAATAATCTCAGAAACCACTGAGCTCTGAGCCCGACCCTGCCACCCTATATGAAATGTTATAGATCCTAAAAACCAGACCCCTCTGATTCTACCCATAGTACATCGGAGCCCCCATTTAACCGCAGAAACCTGAGCATAAGCCCTGGCCACTCTCTTTGCCCCTTCACTCTCTCCATTGAGTCCCCTGATCCTGGATCACTCTATCCCAAAGATAAGGCCCTGGGCTCTGGCCCCACAGCAAACTACCCACTAGACCCCAGCTCTTCACCAGCCTCCAGCTGCCAGGCTGATTCCTCCTCTCCCTTCCCACAAAGCCAGGACCCACTGCAATGCAAACCAGACCCTTCTTACTAGGTTCTAGCTTGAAAATTTACTATAGCTTACCTAAGCCCTCAGGAAAATATCAAGGGCCTTAGTTCAGGTACAAATGTGAGTGCTTTGTCTCAGTGTTAAAAACACAAGCATTCTGAGCCCCAGGAATTCCCTCCCCAAGTACTTCTGGCCTCCCCTGGATGCAACTTACATGGATAACTTACTACTGTGCCCTACAAAGGGCACCAGGAGCAGTGCACATAAAAGTAAGGAATTAAGCAACTCAGTTAGACCCTGTCTCTAAATAAAAATACAAAATAGGGCTGTGTATGTGGCTCAGTGGCCAAGTGCCCCTAAATTCAATCCCTAGTACAAAAAAAAAAAAAAAAGGGCACCAGGAATTCACACAGCCCCAAAGCCAGACCCTATAGCCCACAGGCAGCCAATAGGTTGTGTACACCTACTGAATTCTGCCTAGTCTAGTGAGGACCAGGCATTGCGGGTCAGCTCTCTCCATGCACACACACCCTTGTCCTTGAGCTACAGGGACCAGGGCAAGGTCAGATTCCTCCTTGCTTTATAGACCCACTGAGGAACCCTTTTGACCCTTCCTGTAACCTAACCTTGCTTATCACCACTCCTATCTCTAATAAGATTCATCATCTTGATTTCAAAGGTCCTTTTCCCAAGAGCAAAACCTCCTACCCTTTTTAAAGAAATGGCAAGGGGAGGTGCTTCCTATGGCTCCGCCCACTGGCAGCCTCTAAGGGGTGGATGCTAGCCAGCATTTGTCAGCTTCTTCTCCAGCCATTCTTTGCCCTGAAATTTCCTCCCCAAGCTATTTGTCTATGCCTGGTTTAGCTGTCCCCAGCTCCTCCCCAAACCCTCTCTTTACTCTTAGGCATCCTTTACTTCTCATCTCCTGGCCTCCTCCCCAGGCCTCTCCAAAGCTCCCTCTATGATTATAGTCAGTTACCTACTTATTTGTAGTCCCCATTAGACTAAGAGCTGCAGGAAGCCAGCTCTGAGCCCTGTTGACATCTGACTCACCAGGCCAAGGCAGAACCCCATGGCTGCTCAGAGAATGTTTATGGAAGGCAAAAGCCAATAAGTGATTTAGGTTCTCCCTCTGTCATAACCACAGGATCCCTTCTGATGGTTGCACCTGGGCCAGAAAATCTTCAGCTCCTAGTTCTGCACCAGCCCCCTGTTGTCGGTCAAGGGGGGTACCATCACAGCCATGCCAGATTGTCAGGAGCCACTTATTTTGAAAACTCAAATGAACAGGAAGCAATTTCATTAAGAGATAGTGCTGTTTGTGAGTTACCTCCAATTTAGGGCTTCTTTTCAAAATGTCCTTAAAAGCTATACAGAGCAGGCTGAAATGCTGAATCTGGTTTAATAGAAATTGCTCAATATGGATGCCTCACCTGGGAACATGGAAGACTGTGAGGACCCCTGCATGCCACAGCGCCACCCTCTAGTTTGAAAAGGAGAGCCTGGGAGTTGAGCACAGGGAGATTCCTCCCGCCCCTTGTGTCCCTGCTTCTCGGGTTTTGTCTCTTCTGTCTATTCTCCTGAGTTGGCATTACAGGGACCTGGAAGGGCTGTCAAGACAGAACTTTGAGACAGTGACCAATACCAGAAGGCAGTCCTCTTTAAATGGATGGGAAAGGGTGTGGAGAAGGCCTACAAACCCCCATATACCAGGAAATCTTGTCTCTTTCCTGTCACTCAGACCTGGGTACTCTACCATGAGGCCAGGGAAGGAAACCAACCTGGACATCTGGATGCTCCCATCTAACCCGGGAGTCCCAAAGTGGCTTCTCTTCCTCTGCAGCAGCTGCCTTCTGGGCCTCTCCATTTACATCTAGAGATTCCTGTCCTGTAGAGACAGATCTTGTCCCTGTCCACCTCTGGCACTAATAGAATCAAACCTGACTCAAAAAGAACAGTGGGACCTCTAGCACCAGGTAGGACAAATTCATGTGTTAGTCCAGGGGCTAGTGACCATGCACAAGGGAGGACATAGTGCATCCCCATTCCTTCAACACTGTTCCTCCAGAGCCCAGGCCCCTGGATTGGTAAGGACAAGAAAGAAGTTTCTTCTGAAGCCCTGGAAGTTGTGATAAGTCAATTCCTTATACCTGAGTCAGCCACTCCTTACCCTTCAAAGGGAGTTACAACTCCCACATCCATCATCTTATGTGATGACAGCACTGGTGCTGTCCCAATTCTCTACATGGAAAAACTGAGGATCATAAAGGTTGTCTTTTCGCATCAAAATGTAGTCCATGATCATCAACCCCCTGGGCACTTGTGAGCACCGTGCACTCCCAGGTCCCACTTGGACCTGCTGGATCAGATCTACATTTTAACAAGATTTGCTGGTGAGTTTGAGAAGCACTGGGCTGGGTGTCTCTCAACGTCTGAAGTCAGTTCTAAAACCTTCTTTTATAACCAGTGATGCCACACTTTGAGTGGTAAGGGCCTAAGGGGTTAGAAGCAAACACCCCCACTTTTCTAGCTTAAGGTCTGTTAAGCCCTATCTATTTTGGTTTTTAGCCACCCTGAAAGAGAAAACATGGTTGTCTCTGTTCTCCAAACTTCTGGGGCTCCTCATGAAGTCTGAACTACTTACTCTCCAATTCTGACCTCCAGGACAGACACCATGACAAAGGAAAAGCAATGGCACCCCCACGTGGCAGCATCAATACTGCAGCTCACCAAAGACCAAATCACAACTGGCTGAAAGAGAGACATCAGATTCTTAGGGAACAAGTACAGTAGACCTTCTTACCCATTGTTTCACCCTCCAGGGGTTCAGTCACCCACAGTCAACCATGGTCTCAAAATATTGAATGGAAAATTCCAGAAATAACTTTTAAATTGCACACCATTCTGAGTAGTATGGTGAAATCTCACACTGTCATGTTTAATACTGCCCAGAATATGTATGCTGTAAATGCTTACTGTCACATGGAGCCATCCGGTTTTGAGATCAACTGTCTGGATATAGTTGTTAATCTCTTCCTGTCTCTATAAATTTTATCACAGGTATGTATGTACAGGAAAAAAAAACAGTACATATGGGGATTTAGTACTATCTATGATTTCAAGCAACCACTGGGTCTTGGAACATATCTCCACCACCACCACCCACCCCACCCCAGATAAGTGAGGATTACTATAATGCTATATACAGGGCAAGACTTTTGGAAAGCAAAAGTCCCATAATCTAGTCACACAACTTTCCAGAAGGTTAGCTCTCAGAAACCTCCTGGCATGAGGATTCCTGGCTCTACCATCCACTAGCTTTGTGTTCACCAATTTTGGCCATTTCCTCATCCAGAAGGTAGAGAGATGATTTCAAGAATTCTAATGTTCTGATTTTTCCTCACTGAAAATACCGCATTTCTGCATTCCAATGTTCACTCAGTGCCTTCTCCATTATTCCATGATTCATGTGGGTTGCAGGGAGGCAGCTGGAAACATAGTGGAGTCCTTCTTGCAGTTGTAGGCTGAAGACTAAGGACCAGTCACAAAGGAAAGGCCTTTCCTGACCACTGTCTGGCCTTCTCCATTTTTCAAGACTTATCCCATGCAGCTCACCTACTCCTTATGGCAACCTCACTCTTGTCCTAGAAATCTCCCCACTGGTATGGCTGATACTCTATCATAGACACCACTGTTTTCTGGCACATCTATTCATCCAGCTCATCCTCAGGATACTTTGCTGGGATTTACATCTTGGAAGCTGAGCCACTGAGAGGGTCTTCCAAATGTTCCCAGCTCTTTGTTCCCCAAGCATTAGCAAAGTCTAATCTAATAATAGACCAAAGTTTTAGGTTTCAAAGTGCATGTAGAAAAAAGCAATTAATGTAAGACCTTCAACATGTGGTGGGTAAAGGCCTGCTACCTTGTGATAAGAAAAGCAGTTTAAGTGTTCTCTCTCCCTCCATTGATCCAAGACGCCAAATCTAACAGTCCATCTGGCCCTCAAAGGATACAAGCCCAGATACAACTTGTGGAAAAGGCCCAATACAAATATGGCTTTCTATAGTCTCTGATTTACTCTGTGTTTTAGGCTTGAACCTTGCAAATTCCACCAAAGGATTACAAGTAAACATCCTCTACTTGCTCTGTCCTGCCAGGATGTACCAAAACCGAACATAAGGATCAGAATTAACCTGGCACTTGCCCAGAGATATTGGGCAAATCAGTAAGGCGTCATGTATTTAACATCATCGAAGGCTTTCCCTTACCTGAGCTACCTAAAACATACACCTTCCTTTTTCTCCTGGATGTGTTGCTCCTGATTGGACATCCTATCCATCTTAGCTTTTGAACTGATGCTTAAGAAGTCACTAGCTGGGCATGGTGGTGCACACCTATGATCCAGAACTCAGGAAGCCAAGGCAAGAGGATCAAGTTTGAGGCCAACTTCAGCAACTTAGAGACCCTAAACAACTTAGCGAGACCATGTCTCGAAATAAAAAATAAGAGGTTGGGGTTGTGGCTCAGCGGTAGAGCGCTCACCTAACACATTCAAGGCCCTGGGTTCGATCCTCAGCACCACATAAAAGTAAATAAAATAAAGCTATTGTGTCCAACTACAACTAAAAAATATTTTTAAAAAATAAAAAGGACTGCAGATGTAACTCAGCACCTCTGGGTTTAATCACCATTCCAAAAAAAAAAAAAAAATCATTTACTAGTTTACTAGCCAGGAGCACACATCTGTAGCCCTAGCAACTCAAAAGGCAGGATGATCCCAAATTCAAGGCCAGCCTGGGCAACTTAGCAAGACCCTGTCTCAGCAATAGAAAGGGCTGGGAATGTATCTTACTGATGGAGCAGGCTCAATTCCCAGAGCCATTAAAAAAAAAAAAAAATCACCTCATTCAATTCATAAGGACGGTCTCAGGACTCAGGTTTGAAGGTCATATCCCAGGGATGCCTTAATCTGGAGCCATGGCAGGGATGGCAGTCCAAGACCAACTCCCATGGTCTTCAGATAACTAGTGGTAACTATCCCTGTGTACCCACAACTGTGAGCATAGTATACTGCCCAAACTCCTTCCCCAAACTGGTTCCCCATTCCCACCAGGTCAAGCTTCTTGTCCAGTTTAGTACCTTTAGGTTCACCTCAAGCCCCAAAAGTCCACCCAACTCCCACCCTTTTGAAACCACTCCCCCATCATCTAACCCTGCTGGTCACTGCCACTCTACTGTCTCAACCTCCCATCCTACTGGTTTACGCTCTGCTCCTTCTTCCAAGAAAGACAACACTTCCTCTTCCTGACACAGGACTCCCTAAACCAGAATCACAGATCCAGCCCTGAGGCTTCCTTCCACGCCCACCAGGAGCTTCAGTCTCTCTCATCTCCATCCTGTACAACTACTCAGTCTTACCCAAAATGCCACCAATATCTCCCATAGCCCCTACAGACTTAAAGCGCCACATGACAGCTTTTATTCCAGGTTTGAAGCTGGGAGTTCTTTGTGAACTAATTTTATATTTTTGTAGTGCTGGGGATTAAACCTAGGGCCTAATGAATGCTAAGCAAGTACTCTACCACTGAGCTACAACCCCAGTACCTGTGCTAATCTCAATATTATAAAATTCCTAAATGCTTGTTAATCTTAGAGAACATACAGCAGCAAGAATATACAATCAGAAACCACCCACAATCCCACCCTGAAGAGGAAATCACTTCATTTGGAAGCATCCTTCTGGCTTTCTGAGGAAAATGTATTTCATCTTCTTTCCAAACATGGGAGGCTATGCAATGTTATAACCTACATTCCTTGTGTAAAATTTAATGAACATCTGTTAATGTCACTTAAAATAATCTAGATACATCAAATGTACTGTCTACCAAGGTTAAGCAACAAAAACCATGCTGTGGTAGTGTTTCTCAGGTATGAGGTCCTGGGTTCAATCCCCAGCACCACCAAAAAAAAAAAAAAAAAAAAAGCCATCATTAGGTCCCTGTTTCCTCACCACTACCCCAGGTAACTGCTACTCATCTTCTACAACCAACTGAGAGAGAGCTGGGCTGTCATCTTCCCTCTTCCAAATAAAAGACCATTTTCCCATTTGCTTGGCTTGTCCCCTCAAATGTGCGCTATTGTAAAAGCCCCACACCTCCAAATTCCCAAGCCTATCTCCTATATACATTCCAGGAGCTTCCTGAAACATCCCATCAGTCCTGTTTTAAAGATTTGAACTGCCCCACCAACCCACAGAACTCAATCTGTCCTTTCCACTACCTCCTCCAAAGCCAACTTTCATGCTTGAAAAAGCCTTCCACATGCCACCAGTCCAAGACCTCTGTGCGGATACTCACCAACCCCACTCTCAAAGTCAGTGAGCTTAAGTGATCCCACTGTGTGACTTCATGCTAGGCCTTGCTTTGTCACCAACAGCCTCTTCCACAGCACCATGTAGAGACACTGATGGCCCTCATCTTTTCAGGTGTTCCCAATACTCCTGTAAGACAGCTTTGCTGTATTCACCACTAGCTAGCTTGACCAGGTTTCCCACTCATGCTACCAAGGATTCATCTTCTCCCAAGGACAGAGCTTCAGAAGAAAACCATAACCTGCCGGACAGGTTTCTTAAGGCACATGACTGAAACAGGCCTGGATGAAAAAGTTGCTCCTAGCAGAACCATGGAACCAGGACAGTATAAAGGGCCTGATTCCACAGAACATCTATGGCCCACGACTTAGCAATTGGGTTCTCTTCTGATGGCTACATCCCCTTTCCATACCCATCACCACCACCACCACCACCACCACCACCACCCACCCCCTCACACCCCTCCACCCCCCAACATCCCCACACACACACCCCAACACATGCCCAGTGGCAAGCAATAGTCACCAACACTCTGGGCTAGCACCTATTCTTAGGTTATCTATCAGTCTAGCACTTACCTTAATGCACCATCATCACCTTCTATTGTCAAAATCCTCAAATAAGGATGATTTGCAGGGACAAGATAAGTATTCCTACATCAGAGAAACTGGGCGAAGAGGGGAGAACTGAGACATGAAAAGAAGCAACTTATCACCATGACTGTTACTCTTCAGGGAAGAGGTCTCCAGGAGGTTAACTGGAATTCAGCCAAGAGGCCTCTGCTCAAGTTTTTTTTAAACTCAGATACACAGGAGCACAAGAAAATGCGCGCACACGCACGCGCACGCACACACACACACACACACACACACACACACACGCCAGCCTGCATTATGAAATTAAGAAAACAATTCCTCTGAGTGTAAGACAGGTTTCTTTTATTAGTTTTTTCCTAAACTTGTCTCATGTTTACTGAATGTTTTTCTCAGTGTAAGAACGTGACCTGGAGTTTTAACAAATTTGGATAACGCAACTTGGAAAATGCTTGTCTGTATACAAGTCATCAATAACCACTTTCTGGCCTGCCTCCATGTATATCAAGTTGGTCTTAAAGCCTGTCTAAACAGAGAGCAAGCAGACCATGCCATCCTATTCCTAGTTTTAAACTTCAAATTCATCCCCATCCCAACACCCAAGCCCTTACCCCCCATACACACAAGGTTTAGAAGAAATGGTCATTAAGGACTGAGTTGCATCAGACTTGATGTAATCCTGCATCAGCATCTCAAATAGCTCATGGCCTTACAGCAGGTCAGCTGGAACTCTTGCAGCAGGACGAGAAAACCGAGTTTAGGAATAGGGCCCCAGTGCTTTGGAACACAGTCCTTGTACTGTGAGGGACGCTTACACATCACATTAACCCAACTTCCCCCTCCTCCTCTCCCAGCAATCATCTCTACAGCACTTTAGAGCTCTAACATTTAAAAACCTTTCTGCACAGAGATGGACAGAAATTTATTCCTACTATGCAGGTATAGTCTTGGTTCTAACAACATAGGGCAAAACTAACAGAGAGGCACTCTGTTATACAGAATATCAGTTATTACAAAGATACAAAACATAATCAACAAAGCTTGTAACAGTTTATAGGCAGGAGGAACCAGCTCTAGCCTCTAATATAGGCTTCCCTTGAAGTTTCCAAAACGCCTTGCTCCTATCCACACTGCCCCAAAAAGCAGTCAGAGGAATGCTTTGGTGCTCCTGACATTAGCTAAAGTTAAGGAGGTGTTGCTCTAACATGGGCATATTGTTTAACACTCATTTGTTTCAGACTCATCCAGTACAATCCAGTGTATTTTTGTTTTTTAAATGATCTGTCATCTGTTTAACACATACAAATTGGCAGATTCATGACAGATATTAATACTTAACACACAAGTGGACTGTGTATGAGCCAAAAAGAACTTTTTACTTTTATCCTGGGAGTTCAAACTATACCTCGAGTTTACACAGAACATCTCTCACTAACAGGCCAGGATACAAATCTTTATACCATAATGAGCAAGGATCAATTCCTCAGTTTAATTTACCATGCCTATATTCAACAGTACATCTTCTAAAGAGAAAATTATTTAGACTTTGATGCTCTAGGTGTTAGTGAACAGACTTTAAAGAAGCACCTCCAAGTCTAAAATTCTGTTTGCAATTTGCTCCCAGCGAGGGGGTTCTCTATCCCAAAAGCAGCCATGCCATTTGTAATAGGAGCTCTTTCCTTGGGAGGAAGGATGAGGGTGGGGCTGGGATGGAAGGGAAGGGTGAAGATCAGTGTGCCTTTGTTGCTCCCCTACATTAATCCACACCAGACCACGCTCTGGCCTGCTCAGGAACAGAGGGAGCGCCCACCCTAACCCCACACCAGGCAGAAAGTCTTTCTGGCAATGTCCACAACAGATTTTTGAAGCATAATTAGAGCTCCTACCATGAATGTCATAATGAAAAGCCAGCTTGATAGCTAGTTATAGCTTTTGCTGCAGCTCAACTTTCCAAAATAAACTTATTTTGAAGAAGCATGATTAAACATAAAAGGAGTGAAGCATAAGCTCAGTAAGACTAACTGGGCTTCTAAATAGTACCATTATGAAAAAAGATACAATGCACTTAATTTCTGTATCTAACTATTTAGAAGTCAAAATGCTCCGTACATTACCTATATCCCCCACCCCACCCCCAAATTCCCTAAAAACTGACTAAGAAATCTCCAGTATTCACTTGCTCTAGTTGATATTTAGAACAAAGTTGACAACTTAAAGCTTTATAATAGTCTGTTTTAATATAAACAAGTGTAGGAATCAATCAATGTCCATTTCAGGAAGCTTCTTGTCTGAATCCGAAGGCACAGCTGTGTCTGCACCCTGCTCAGCAGCCTGGGGGCCTGGGCTATCTCCTTGTCCGTCCACTGGTCCATTCTGCTCTGCATTTTTTTGTTCCTCTTTTGGAGGTTCCACTTTGGGTTTGGGCTTTGAAATTATAGGGTTACACATACTTGTCAGCTCCTAGAATGGAAGAGAAAAAAATGGTTTCTTAAATTTTCATATGACATGCTAAACCCACGTTCACCCGTTCTCACTCAATCCCCAAACCAAAATGTGACAATGACAAATGTCACTTGAGGACTATTAGTACCAACAAAGCTGACAAGACTTAAACATTGAAAGTCATGAATTACCTTAATTTTAGCTTCAATCTCTTTTGTCTTGACAACAGGATCCATGGTCAGACTCTGCTTATTCTGCAGATTCAGCTTGTTATTCATCCACTCCATCGCCTCATTGGTGCTCTTTTCTACCTTTGCCACATCAGCAGCATCCAAATGGTCATACTGGTCCTCCTATAACCAACCAGCAGGTAGTCAGATGAGTATCAAGGCATAATACCCACGTCCCAAAAACTGCCTAGTTCTTCACCATCTTTTAAACAGGTACCATCTTTCAAAAAATGAAGCACTTTTAGCACTAAGTAGACAGTAAAAAAAACTTTAATTATTTAAACCTTAAGGAAAAAGATTTGAAGGCCAAGAATATCTACAAGAAGGCAGCTAAAAGGCTTCATTGATATAAATGATGCACATTTTATGCAAAATCTTCTGAAAATAATTTCACATGTAAATTTACACTTTAAGAGAAATGAAAGCTGAGGTTTAAACATGTTACTCTGGAACAAAAATAATAATTAAATATAAATTTTTAAAGATCTTTCAAAGAAAAAAATGTTTGGGTTTTTTTTTTTTTTAAGAAGTTCCTTACACTAACAAAACAACAAAAACCTGGAGTAGGGCTAAGAATAGAACTCAGTGGTAAAGGGCTTACCTGACACACATGAAGCACTTGGTTTGACCCCCTACCACCACCAAAAATAAATAAGTTTAAGTAAGTAAGTAATAAATAAATGGAAGAGCCTGGAATACAGTAAGGTTAAAATGCTAATTTTGGAGTGAGACTTTGGACTGAATCTCAGCTGTCCCATATTATTTACCTGGGGTCCTGTTTAAGGAAGGTGAGGCTTAAAGTTGTTGGAAGTTACTTATAAATGTTGATAAAACCACCTATATGGACTCAATGGGCTATTTATGGAGTGCATATCATATAGTACTCAAAAACTCTTTTAATAAATTAACTGTCGAGACACGACATCTGCCTAAAACACAAAATCACAATGCAGATATGTTCTCAGGACACAGCATCTTTTTTTTTTTAAATACCTTTTATTTATTTTTTTTCTTATGTGATGCTAAGAATCAAATCCAGCGCCTCATGTGTACCAGGCAAGTGCTCTACCACTGAGTTACAACCCAGCCCCCAAACAGAGAATCTTAAGTCTAATGCAGAAGATGCATTTTATAGCAAAAAAAAAAGGAAACTAAACAATACTTCTCAACCCCAGATTCCACCTACTAAAGAGAAGTAGCAAATCCTATAGTTTTTATAAGAGTCTATAAAACATTACACAATAACATCTAAAATGAAAGAAAATATTGTTAAATGAGAGTTGAGAACAATAGCAAAACTGGCAGGTAAAATGTCTCAAATTGTGACAACCAAGGTAAGTAAGATTAGAGAAAGGGACTGGGGGTGGGTTGCAGAGTACCTTGTTTTTGAAAGAGCTGATTATTTTCATATACTGCTGAATCTGTTTCCCTAGTTCTTCAAATAATTTTGGTCTTTCTTCAGATTCCTGAAACCGTGTCTTAATAGGTTGACCTAAATTCTTAAAAAAGAATAAACAAATTCTTCACAGGGAAGCTTAAATTATCAGAGTTGTACTGTTTCTATTATGACTAACATTGATTATGAGTTAAAGTACATTTATGTATATCAAGGGATATAAATATACAAGTTAGATATGCTTCTCCACACCACTGGAAATATTAGGCTGCTCAGACTGGAGCGAATATTCTTCAACATTGTCTCATGTAGAGTCAACCAGTATGTCCTAATTATCAAAACACAACCAAAAATTACTTGCCTCCTAGTAGACATTGTACACACTGAATAGGAAGTTTATTGCCAAAAATGATATTTTTTTTTTAATTAAAAATGAGCAACACCTGAATCTGATGAAGCCTCTACATCTAAACATCACTTTACCAGACAATGTAAATACCACTGTGGAGAGGAAAATCAGCAAAGTCCAGATGGGGATTGGGGGGAGGGGTCTATAGGACAAATGATCCAACTCTTCATTAAATAAATAAGGGGAAAGAACAGTGGAAGGAGAACTACAAAACCAGATTTAAGAGACATACCAACAAAATGTATGGACCAATTTAGATCCTAACTAAAACATAATCATGTATGAAACAATGGAACTTGAAAATGGAATACTGTGGTGATCTTAAGAAACTTTTTAGGCAAGATAATGATACAGAATGAAGTTCTATTTTCTTTTAAATACATACAGAAATGTTTCTGGATCAATCCAAACCAAAAGGACATGCTTCAAAACAACTGGGAGTGAAAATAGAGATGAAAAGAATTGGCCCAAAGAGCTGAAACTATTAGTCTCTACTTTCATGTGTTTGACATCTCTTCCAGAAGACAAAGAAAATGAACAAAAACAAAATGGGACTTCATGTGCACTCTGACTATGCTTGCCACAATGATATAAAACTACAGGCACTGTCCTTGAGCAATTTCACTAAAAAGGGTAATTGTAATAGCCCAGTTCCACAAGAAACCAAGTAATTCTGAGCTAAAAGCAAAAGGAAATGTTCAAAGTTTCTTCTTGTGCATTTCTATCCTTTTCCAAACAAAAGGTCTCTAACTTGGGTAGTTCTTTATATTTTAACCCTAAGGTTTAACAATTAGTTTCTTTAAATACAAAACTAGTCATTTTGTTTTTATCAAGAATCAAAACTACAGCCACACACACTGGTACACACTGTAGTCCTAGCTATTGCAGGTTGAGGCAGGGGAATCACATTTGAAGCCAGCATTAGCGACTTAAGTGAGATGCTATCTCAAAAAAAAAAGAGTGCTGGGAATGCAGTTCAGTGGTGTAGTTCAATTCCCAGTATTTAAAAAAAAAAAAGACGGGGCTGGGGTTGTGGCTCAGTGGTAGCATGCTTGCCTAGCATGCATGAAGCACTGGATTTGATCCTCAGCACCACATAAAACCAAACTAAAGGTATTGTGTCCACCTACAACTAAAAAATATATTTAAAAATTAATGAAAAAAAAAAAGAATGAAAACTACAAGTAACAATGACATAGTAAGTACCTTTGGGTAAGGACTATATCTTACTTGTCTTTTAACTCAAGAATGCACTAAATATCTAACTCCATAAAACACTGGAAGTCAAAACTCAATTTTCAGAAAAATTATTCTGTTGCTATAAGGCTCTAAATAAGTGAGGATTATAATGAGCCTAAGTCATAAGGGTACAATTCTTCAAAACATATTTTTCAGCCTGTGCTCTCCTCCCCATTTTGAACTACTCTCCTTGAACACTCTAAAGGCTCGGGGATACCTCTGCTCTCTAAGAGTCACTTACTTTTAATTCAGCCAATTTATCTACATAAACTTGCTTTGGCTGGTCTTCTCCATCTTCATACAACCAATTTTCAGTATCTTCTAGTTTCAAGGTAAAACTGTTACGATCCTACAGATAAAAAAAAAAAAATATATATATATATATATATATACATATTTTGTAATTAGGTCAATCAAAAACCAGTTGAGGCTTGCCTCACATGCACAAGGCCCTGGGTTCAATTCCCATCACCTCAACCAATCAATCAATCAACCAATCAATAAAAATAAAAGACCAGTTGAGGGCTGGGGATGTGGCTAAGAGGTAGAGCGCTCGCCTAGCATGTATGAGGCACTGGGTTCGATCCTCAGCACCACATAAAAATATTGTATCCGACTAAAAAAATTTTTTTTAAAAGTTAAAAAAAAAAAACACAGTTGAGGGCTGAGGTGGTAGCACAGTGGTGGAGAACTTGCCTAGCATGTTAGGCACTGGGCTCGATCCTCAGAACCACAAAACAAATAATTTAAAGGTCAATCAATAACTAAAATCAAACAAAATAAATTTAATAAAACAAAACAGTGTGGCCAGGCGCCTCCATGCCTGTAACCCCAGCTGCTTGGGAGGCTGAGGCAGGAAGACCATGAGCTCAAAGCCAGCCTCAGAAACAGCAACTCTCAAATCAGTGAGATTCTGTCTCTAAACAAAGTACTAAATAAGGACCTGTTATCCCCTCGCCAAAAAAAAAAAAAGTTGAAACACTGATGACACAAACTGCATTGCTATATCTGGCAGTTGCTTTAAAAAAAATAAAGTAGTATGGAGATGAGGGACATAGAAAATAAGGCTGGCAGAAGCTTTTTATTTTCTAGGTTCAGGGTTACAGAGCCAAGCACAGTAGTAGAAACCTATAATCTCAGCAATTCAGAAGGCTGAGGCAGGAAGATTGCAAGTTTGAGACCAATCTCAGCAACTTTCTCAGCAACTTGGTAAGACCCGGCCTCAAAATAAAAAATAAAAAATAAGAGGTGGGGGGGTGAGAGCTCGGTGCTACAATGCCCTTGGGTTAAATCACCAGTACCACCAAAAAATGGGGGGGTGGGATGGGTGACACATGCTTATAATTCCAGGTACTTGGGAGGATCCCAGGTGAGGCAGGATGATCACCAATTTTCAGGTCAGCCTCAGTAACTTAGTGAGACCCTGCCTCAAATTATAAAAAGCTCAGTGGTATTAACATTACTGGATTCCATCTCCAGTACTGGAGAGGGAAAAGAAATGAAAGAACATGTGAAATGATGTACAAAGGCTAATCTTTGGGAAATACTGTAATAATAAATACAAACTATACACCACCCTCAAAAAAAAAAACACACTTTTAATAATTTTGTTAAACACAGAGAATTCCCTTCTAAGACATCTAAAGATGTTCCAAGAAGACAGAGTAAAACATTGCAGCAGACACTTACATCTTCACTCACAAACTTCTCATATTCACCACTAAGCTTGTCTCTCATTTCATACACATATTCTTCTACTGCATTCTTGGCATCATTCCGCTCCTTCTCCAGTTTATCCTGCATGATCATCTTACCCTGAGAACAATACAAATTAGATCTTAAGACAACTAAGGCAATTTCCTCTTTCATATAATAAAATTTAAAAACAAAGATCCATTCCTTCTCAAATCCTTTTAATTCTTTGAATCACTCCAACCAAAGGAAGCTGGAAGACTAGTCCTTGACAAATTTTGAAGATCAAGAAGGCAGAGTTTCGTGTGTGACTTTAGAAAAAGAGAATAAAAATATTAAGATATAGATACTCCACAAAAATAAGGAAAACAATGAATGTCAGGTGCAGTGGTGCATGCCTGTAATCCCAGTGGCTCAGGACATTGAGGCAGGAAAATTGCAAGTTCAAAGCCAGTCTCAGCAAAAGTGAGGTGCTAAGCAACTCACAAAATGGGGCTGGGGATGTGGCTCAGTGGTCGAGTGGCCTTAAGTTCAATTTCCAGCACTCAAATCAATCAATCAATAAATAAGGAAAAAATATTTGGGAAAAGAAACAATTGGTTCAGCCAGGCACAGTGGCAAATGTCCATAATCCCAATGTCTGAAGCAAGCGGGAAGAAAGTTTCAAGTCAGCCACATCAACTTACATGAGACCCTATCTCCAAATTAAAAGGGTTAGGGATGTGGCTCAATGGTAAAATACCCTTGAGTTCAATCCCCAATATTTGAAGAAAAAAAAAAAAAAAGGCTTAGTGTCATGAGATGACCTGTTCTGATATACTATGCATGTTATATAAATGCTAAAGATTCTGCAAAATAAAACTATTCTGAGATCCAGGGATTACATAATAAGAAACCTCAATGAATTGAGTAAATGGGGTCAAGGATCCCAAATATCACATATCACTCTTCTTAAAAAGAACTGCTATGTTTTCACACTGACTCACAACAGGAGAAGAAATAAGCAAATAGTGCTACTATTAATGCTATGTGGTTTCTCCTGCTAACCAACTTCCATTACTCACTACTTTAAACATCCCAATCTCTAGGGAACAAATATACTTATAGCCCAATTTGAACAATACAACCCCAAACCAAAGACATTGTCAAGGATCTCACAGCAGAGCTTTTAGCAAGAAAGACATGGTATACAATAGGATGTATTATTTAAACTTGCCTTATCCCAAAAAATTCAAAATTATTTTATCAAAATCCAAACTACCAAAAATATATAGAACCTCTAGAAACAGTATCTGAACATCATGGTTATATTAATTCATTAGCTCATTGTTCTTACAGACTTTAAATAATCACCTCATTTTCAATGTACAAGTTGAGCATCTCTCGGTCTATCTGCCATAACAGCTGATTCTCAATTGGCAGGTCCACAGTACTGGTCTTCACTTTTGCCTTCTTAGCTTGAGGTGGTTGGTCCATCTTTTTATCTTTCAATCCAGCTTGAGAAGTCTAAAATAACAATAGGAACAAAAACATATACAACTTAAATTTCAAAAGCTAGCTGCTTCTGCAGTGCATACTTGGAATTGAACCCAGAAGCACTCTACCACTGAGCTACATCCCCATACCTTTAAAATTTTAGTCCTCCTGCCTCAGCCTCCCAAGTAACTGGGATTACAGCTGTGGATCACTTCTCCTGACTAGTTTCATTTTGCCATATGAAAAAAGATTCAAAGATCAGTGGCATAGTAAATGTGTACTTACTTAATGCTACTGTGCTACACACTAAAAAATGGTTATCACAGTAAGCTTTGTTATGTGTCTTTATCACAATTAAAAATACATTTTTGAAAAAATACAAACATACACACAATTAATTTTTCTGCAATCACACAATCAACACCTGATCATTATATAAATTTTTAGGGCTAGGGATATAGCTCAGTGGTAGAGTACTTCCTAACATGTCAAGGCCTGGGGCTCAATTCCCAACACAGCAAAAAAAAGGAAATAGGAAAAAAAAAAAATTTCTTCCATTCTTATATAAATTTAGACAAGGATTAAACTAGTGGGAAAAGGTATAAAATTTTAATGGATCAGCAACATAATGCCAATGTGATTTAGAAAATGTCTATAAGCTATTTACATTTTCACAAGGACTGACAGAATTCATTCCAAAGCACCCTATCTACAAATGGAAATCCATTTAACTTCATCTCACTGCTATTTTGAGTTTCTAAGTCAATAATCTTTTTTTTTCCGGGCTGGGGATGTGGCTCAAGCGGTAGCGCGCTCGCCTGGGCGTGACCCAGGTTCGATCCTCAGCACCACATACAAAGATGTTGTGTCTAAAAAATAAATATTAAAATTCTCTTTAAAAAAAAATAATCTTTTTTCCTCACACTTATAAACCATACTATTTCAAATTGCCTACTCACACTTTATCCACTGTTTCCTTCAGTTTTTAGTAAATTTTTTTCCATAAATGATTGAGTCTTTTAGCTTCCTCCAGTTTTATTTTTCTATGCAAGTTTTTCCTTAATATTTGTAGTTGTAGATGGACATAATACCTTTATTTTATTTATTTATTTTCATGTGGTGTTGAGGATCAAACCCAGTGTCTCACATGTGTAGGCGAGCACTCGACCGCTGAGCCACAGCCTCAGCCTCTTCTATGCAAGTTTTTATTTTTTTAAAAAAAAAAAAAAGTATCCAACATTTCCTTTGTGATAACTTTTATTACTTTATGCTTTGAAAGCCTTTTTCCATACACAGATTAGGAAAATACTCAATCTTTTTGTTTCAACTTTTGAATTTATCAGGAATTCAATTGTAGTCTATGATGTGAGGCAAGACTTCAATGTCAGTTCCCCACCTCCTATCCAAACAGCAGCTGAAACGTATGTGTAATTTTTATTTCCTTCCCTTTAGAAATAACATTATGAAAGGTCCTTTAGTTCCTGAATCACCCCATGGAAGTCTACATAAAAATCCCTTGGATGCCTCTCGCTGCAACACCACACTGGTAAGAAGGATGCACACCAGGCCTGACACTTTTCCTTTCTCCTCACCCACCTTACACACACACACACACACACACACACACAAAGGGATAATTTTCTCTCCCACTACTGCACCACCACCACCTACCCACCAAAATAAAGGGGTTTTCCATCTTGGCAAAGGTCTGAGCCAACAAGAGAATCAAATCTGTGAGCATGATCTCCTCTTGTCATTTTTTTTTTAAACTATTATTTGCACAACTAAAGGAAAGCAAGTTAAAATTTGTTCAGACATGAAAATGGGCAACAGACTTAAGCCACATTAAGCCTTTACCAAATTTAAAGTACCACAATAAGAAATTCCCAGAGGGCTAGGGCTGTGGCTCAGTGGTAGCGCACTTGCCTGGCATGTGTGAGGCACAGGGTTCGATTCTCAGCACCACATATAAATAAATAAATAATAAAGGTCTATCAACAACTAAAAAAAAAAAAAGAAATTCCTAAGAGGTTGAGATTACATATTGCCATGTCAAAAGCAATTGAAAGAAATAGTGTTTTTAATGCTAAAAAACAAATTCAAACATGGAAATTCAAAATTAAGGAATCAAAGAATAAAAGGATTCAAAAATGTTAAATACTCATTGTGGGATAAATACTTTTTTTACATTATTTACAAAATGTACATAAATACATTATTTGCAATATTTTTCAATAAAAAAGCAAGAGTAAGGCAGTTGACAAATCTGATTTACCTAGCAAAACTATGTCTGAGTGCTCTTTTCATGTAACAATTAGTATAGAGGTTCAAAAACCATCTTGCAAAAAGCACTTTCTAGCAGAAAAAGTACTTTACAAAAACACTACAAAATCTTGCTTAAAAATTGTTCAAGTTGGGGCTGGGGTTATGGCTCAGCAGTGGAGTGCTCACCTCACACATGCAAGGCCCTGGTTTGATCCTCAGCACCACAAAAAAAATAATTAAATAAAATAAAGGTATTGTGTCCAAATCTAACTAAAAAATAAATATTAAGAAAAAAATTGTTCAAGTAAGTAATATAGTATAAACTACTTTCCAAGAAATAGCCTTTTAAGCCAGAACCATGTACATTACAAGCCTGCAATTCATAAAAACTCATACCTCCATTTCTTCAGATTCTGACTTATTTTCTGTTGGTGTCTGCTGCTGTTGCTCTTCAACATGTTGTTCTTCCTGGTCTACCTGCATCTTCTAAAAAACAGATCAAATTAAATTCAGAAACCAAGAAATACCAATGAAAGACTAAGCAACCTTCATGACACACTGACAAAGACACATGCAGGATATGTAATTTCTGTTCAACTGTCAGCAACCAGAAGATCTAGGTTCAAATTCCAGCTCATGTCATACATGTTAACTGAAATACAAAATTCTCCCCTCGGGAGCTCAGCTAACATTATCTGTACAATGGGGATGACACTTGCCCTGCTCTATCCTTATGTAATCAAGAATGATTATGAATTGGTTTCATAAGCCATTAAGTACTCTTAGTATACAATGTAGCATCATTTAACAGTCTCCAAAATACAATCTGCAGTTAAGTTTCTACAAACTTCTCATAAGTAGACTTCCCTCAAAAGTCTTTACTTTTCCAAGCAGTTCCTACATCAGCCTTTCCATATTCAAATGGACAACCACTGTACGTACTAGGAGAGGTGAACTTATTAAGAATACCCTCAATGCCGATAATTAAAACAACATATTTGTAGAACTGAACCAGTGGTCCCACAAAGCCTGCAACATATTAGAAGAACCTGGGACACTTTGAACACTGCTCATACCTGAGCCCAGCCTAGACCAACTCAAACAAAACCTCTGGGAATGAGACCCAATCATTTGTGGTTTTATAAAGATTTGAATCTGATACACAAAGAGAATAAGACCCAATGCATAATTTCAGTAAATTAGTGTACAACCTATTCTATTTGTGAAAATAATCAATTGAGACTCAAGAACATTCTTCTATAACCAGAAAGAATCAAAAATAACCCAAGATGAGAAAAGCATGATCTGGGAAGAGGTAATCTATGTTCCATTTCCATACAGATTCCATGTAAAGATCCTCTACTGGTTAACCCATAATAGGGGAAAAGACACTTGCAAAACTACTCTCAGCAACTCTCACAAATTTGCTCCCATGACCCCATCCACTCGTTACAACTTCTAGACAAGTTACCTTTGGGCAATCATAATTACATTAAATGTCCAGGTTACCTCTTCTTCCTTTGCATTTTGATCAGTTTCCATTGGTTCCTCATTTTCCTCAGACTTGTGCACCTCCACTAGGGATGCACTGGACACACTGAAAATGCCATGGACATTTACTCGAACTTTGACTTTCACTTTTGAACTGGAGCCATCAGACTGGGGAGTGACTTTCTGAACTGAAAACTGAGCTGAGGACATGAGACACAGAAGAGAACACACAAGAGAACAAATTCAAACATGAATACAAGCCCATACTGTAGGTTACATTCATTCCTCAATGACAGATCAATAACTAACATGACACTTCAAATAAGCATAGTCAGTACTCTCAGTACAATCTTACTAAATTATTAGATTTCTCATTCTTTCACATATGGTCAAGATTTTATAATTCTATTCCGAATGGAGCTCAAATGTCTCTTAATATTTTTTCTGTTCCTCTAGAACCTTATTTCAGCTTTATATGCAACAGCCACATAAATTCCTAAAGTATACACTTGTCACATTCTCCCTCTACCAAAAAAACAAAGGTACTTTTCTTATTCCTCAAGAAATTCCCATTTCTAGATCCAGTTACTATACCAGAGTCTTATTTACCTTTTTTATTCCTATTTTACAAATGAGGAAACCAGAATAAGTTAACTTTCCACACCTTCTAAGTATCACTAAGGATACTCTGAACACTGTGCCCACATATTCTAGACCTTTACTGTATAACTCTATATATAATTTCTTTCTCTTTTCAACTAGAATTACTTCCAGATTGTAAGAGTTCCGAGTCTATACATGTAAAAACTCTAGCCAACAAAACTTCAAAACTCAGGATGCACTGCTACTATAAACAATCCCCTAATGATTGTCCATGTATGTTGTTCACCTGTATATTAGAGTCAATACTGAAATTTATTTAACTCTTTAACATAAAGCATAACCACACTGTAAATTAACTGAGAAATAATGTCCACACAATGGGAGATCCAATAAAATAACAGCCAGCCAGTTTGTTCTGAAGCTGGTAATAAGATTAGAAAAGGTTTTCTTTTGTCGTGTAAAGTACGTAAATTTCAGAACACTGCATCTGGTCCTTCTGCCATCCTAGTTCTCCAAGTAGATAAAAGTTCTTATCATTTCAATTCCTAACACTACTTACCTATAGCAGGATCTGGATAGGGCAAATCCTGAGGAGAGCTATAATAAGCTTCAAGAGTGAAAGGTTCTTTTCTATAAAATGTGAGGACTTTAGAGAAAGGAGCAGCATGATTTTTTGAAAAGACTTCACAGTCACTGAATGAAGGAAAAAGACAGTAACATAAATTCAGGATAGTCCTAACACTTTGACCCATATATTCCAAGTTCATGATTATACAATCCTAGTTTCTCTCTTCTCAGCTAGCATTATCATCATTATTATTATTCAGTTTCCAAGAAACTGTGTACACAAAGTTAGTAAAAAAGTAAAAAATACACTCAATCAGCAAATAAAAGGCACCTGATTTCGGCAGGATCAAATGTAGGAAACTAAATAAGAACGCTAATTTATGCCTGTTACAATAATTGATCACTTTGCACATTATGACAAAATATTAGATTTGTGCAAGTTGAAATGAAAAGCTATATATTACTCAGACTTAACAATAAATTAACTGTAGGTATAAATATGATTAACAAATGTATTACCTTGACCCTTCTTCAGCTGGAGAATTCCATCTCAGAGATATTGGATATGCCACCACATCAGTGATAGAAAATTCTCTGACTTTGAAAGCAGGCGACAAGATTGCACACTAGAATGATAATTTTTAAAAATTCCATTTGACAAGTATAGACTATATGAAATAACATCATTAGACCTACAAATAATCATTTCTGGAGACCGTCATAAGATGGTCATTAATAACAATGTCTGTAAACGAGCACAAACTTCTACCATTGTCAAATTAACCTATGTAATCTAGTAATTCCTTATTTTTCCATTAATCCAACTTTTTTAACTGTTTTAAACTTCAGGTTTATTTATTATCCAGTATTTTTCTCCTCAGTATACATTAAGCTACCTTGTTCCTTCTATGGGCTCTTGGTTAATCCCCAACTCTTAACTGACAAATCATCACCTCAAATATAGACAAAGATCATATCAAATTCTAGTACCTTTTTTTTTTTTTGTGGGCCCCCTTTGGTCTATTGGGAGGTGGGTATGTACCAGGGATTGGACTCAGGGGTACTCAACTACTGAGCCACATCCTCAGCCTTATTTTGTAATTTTAATTTAGAAACAGAGTCTCACTGAGTTTCTTAGCACCTCAGCTTTGCTGAGGCTGGCACTGAACTCACAATCGTCCTGTTTCAGCCTCCCAAGCTACTGGGATTACAAGCGTGCACCAATGAGCCCGGCTTCTTGTAATATTTCAAGTCTAAAATTATCTATTTAGTCAATAAATTCATCTTACTATAAGCTGCAGAATAAAATTCCTTTTCTTAAAAAATGTTAAAAAAAGTGTAAAACTGGAACATATCTTTTAATTGTCAATGGATCTTCATTTATTGACTGATACATGGTACTGAGAATCAAACCCAGTGTCTCACACATGCTAGGCAAGCGCTCTGGCTGAGCCACAACCCCAGCCCAGAATAAAATTCCTTTTATGAACATCAGACCTCTACTATCTGGTTTTTTTTTTAATATTTTTTTAGTTATAGAGGAACACGTTATCTTTAATTTTTTTTAATGTGATGCTAAGGATCAAACCCAGTACCTCACATGTGTGAGGCAAACACTCTGCCACTGAGCCCACAACCCCAGCCCCTCTATTACTATTAACAGATACTGTCATCTTGTTACAATGACCTAAAACAAAAAGAAAACTCACTTGCAGTGCACATCCTCGAGTGACAGCTTCATCAGCATTTAATGTTGTACTAAGTTCTTTACCAAAAAATTTGCTGATCTTCTCTTTTACTGCAGGGATTCGTGTAGCACCACCCACTATCTCCACTGCATAAATATCTTCTTTCTTTAACTCTATTTTAAAATAATTAGACATTTAGATCAAAAGAATCTTTACATTAGCATTTATAAGGAAAAGATTTTATCATGGTAAAATATTCATAGATGTATAACAAAATTACTTGCCCCGCCCCACCCCTACACACACACTCATGCACACATTCAGATAGGTATGCAGTATATGGAATCAAAGTAGATGTTTTGAGTCAAAATAATGCAGAAAGGGTGGCACATAATAGTAAGATTTAGGGAAGTATGGGCCAGAAATACTCAGTGTCCTGAAGTGTACATATCCTGTAAACTCTGCAAAGTCCCATGCAAAGAATTGTTAAAACATCAAAAGACCAAACATTCAAGTTTGCTAGCCATCAAGGAGGCCTTAAAAAAATGGGTCAGAGGCTGGGTTGTGGCTTAGTGGTAGACTGCTAACATGTGAGGCACTGGGTTTGATCCTCAGCACCGTATAAAAATAAAGATATTGTGTCCATCTACAACTTTTAAAAAAATTATTTAAAAAGGGGGGGGGGGGATCAGCCCTGAGCTGGCACAAATTAACAAAAGGTATTCAGGATCACATCTAGTCACTTTGGTGCTCTATCCAGAGCAAAACCATGGTCCAGATTAAGACACAGATACAACAAGGTGAAAGGATGCCTATAATCCCAGCAGCTTGGGGAGGCTGAGGCAGGAGGATCGCCAGGTTCAAAGCCAGCCTCAGAAACGAAGTGAGGCCCTAAACAACTTAGTGAGACCCTGTCTCAAAAAAAAAAAAAGAGCTGGGTATGTGGCTCAACAGATAAGCGACCCTGGGTTCAATCCCTAGTACTAACACATACACACAAATACAGTCTCCTCTCCTCGGAGGGTAAGAGGGTATATATCTATGCTTTGCTATTGTTCATTAAATACGTGTTCATACCATCTGGTGTCCTGATTATCTAAAAACTACCAACAATTTTTTGTGAAGGGCTTGAAATGGGCTGGGATCAGGTACAATGTACCTATTGCCCCCGTTACTCAAGAGACTTAAGACACGATGATGAGCCCAAGGATTCTGAACCAGCCTTGGCAACATTAGAAAGGCTCCTCAAAGGACAAAAAGGGAAGGGGGCCTGTTTCAGTGTGGAAAAAACATATTCCTCTGTTGTGATCAAGCTAATTTAATACTTATGCCTATACTGAGCTGAAATAGTTTGCAAAACTCTGAAACAGCAATCAACACAACAGGGCACTTTAGGTAAATGTTTTGTCCAAACAAGGTTTCAGATAAATGAATATAATATATTCCCCAATTAAACCACCACCTATCTTAGCATGAGACAAAATTACAAGTATTCTGCTAAATAAATATGTGGGTATAGTATCTTCCTTTACCCTATCTTTCAGCTAACCAAGAAGCTTCACTGATAGGAAAGTTTACAAAAGTACCAAGTTAGTGTTACAAAAGATGACTTTTTTTAAAAAAATATTCTTTAGTTGTCAACTGGCCTTTATTTCATTTATTTATATGTGGTGCTAAAAATTGAACCCAGTGCCTCACACATGCTAGGCAAGCGCTCTACCACTGAGCCAAACTCTAGCCCCAAAAGATAAAAACTTTTAATAAACTGAGAAGTTTATAACTTTCTTTGGGTCTAAATTAAGTTTCTTAAAGAATTTTATTAGCTTTCTCTTCATGATTACCAAAAGCTACTTTGGGGAGGGGGAACACTTCAGGATAATATTAAAAAGCTTAATGTGGAAGTGAAGGGTCCATTCAACAAATATTTGGAAAACTGCTTGGGGGGTGGCAGGGATAATAAGGAACATTTCCCAAAGTGTGTGATATGCACGAACAATAGAATCAAAAAATACTTACTGGCTTGTTCCAAAACACTACGAAGTGGTGGCTCCACTCTAGCTAAGAGATCATCACACATCTCCAGAAATTTGCCTCTGTTTAAAAAAAAAAAAAAAAAAGGTTAAATTGCATTCCACTTTTATGTGGAATGGATGCGCTCTAATCAAAGAGAAAACTGGACTCTTCATACATTCCTGGGCAATGTAAAATGAAAATGGTACAGCCGCTTTGAAAAAAAATTTTGGCAGTTTCTCAAAATGGCAAATTCAGAAGTTATCATGACTCATCAATTCCACTCTACATATTCATCCAATAGAACTAAAAATACAAGTTCATGGAAAAACAAATACATGAATGTTCACAAAAATAGCATCATTCATAACAGTCAAGAAATACAAACAGGGGCTGGGGATGTGGCTCAAGCGGTAGCGCGCTCGCCTGGCATGCATGCGGCCCAGGTTCAATCCTCAGCACCACAAACAAACAAAGATGCTGTGTACGCCAACAACTAACAAATAAATATTTAAAAATTCTCTCTCTCTCTCTATTAAAAAAAAAAGAAAAAAGAAAAAGAAATACAAACAATTCAAATACCTAACAACTGTATTCAGCAATAAAAATGAAACAATAAAAAGAATATGTTACAACATGGAACAATTAAGCTGGGTAGAAGCCAGACCAAAAAGAACATCTATTACTCCATTTACGTGAAATGTTCAGGTCAGATAAATCCAGACAGAAAATAAATTAGTGTCTAGAACAAGACAAAAGAGATAATAGCTATCAAGCATAGTATTTCTTCTTTTTTAGATCAGTTTTATAATTACAGAGAAAGAGAATTCCCATATACTCACTCCTTAATCCCAGCCCAGTTCCTCTACTAACACTTAGATTAATGTGGTGCAATTAATGTGGCACATTTGTTACTATCTCTCCCTTTCCTTCCTAGATTTTACTTTTCCCAGCATCATATAGCTAAAATTATCCAAACATTCCAGGTTACCTTCTTTCTTTTAGCAATGTGCACTTAAGGTTCTAAAGCAGAGTAATGGTGATGACTGCATAGTCCTATAAATACAGTAAAAATCACTACATAGTTAAAATAAATCTCAAAAAAGTAAAAGAACCTTACAAGAGACTACATTCCGTACAATTCCACTTATAAGTTTGAGAACAATCAAATTTAACATATAGCCAAAAAATGTAGAAATATCACAAGTGATTACCCCTGAGGATGGAAGCATGAGAAAACTTTCTAAGATTCTGGTTTATCTCATGGAAAGATTATTAGCCAAAAAGGATGTATTTCTTAATAACAGTCTGTTAAAACTCAGCAGATGAGCACTTAAAACTGAAGTGTATCATATGTAAAAATCCATCCCCCTCCCACCCATCCCCCAAAAAAACTACACAAGAATTCTGCTTAATATGAAAACTTTGGCACTGAGAACATTACATAGATGTCTACCATTTACTTTGAGATATGTCAAAAAATAAACTGATGGAGTAGAGAAGAATGTTTAGTCAAGTATATGATAAAATAAGTATAATAAAAGTCATCAGTAGAACCTAAGTAGTGAGATAATGATGTTCATTATAAAATTCAATTTTGCTGCATATCTGAAATGTTCCCAATTGAAACCATGAAAAGCAAAGGAGTAAAGATGATTCCAGAAAGATGGCAATAGGAGCTGGGATTGTGGCTCAGTAGTAGAGCACTAGCCTAGCATGTGCAAGTTACTGAGTTCAATCTCAGCACCACATGAAAATAAATAAAGATATTATATCCAACTGTAACTAAAAAATAAATAATAAAAAAAAGAAAGATGGCAGTAGATCTGACAGTTGACAGTTTCTTTTTTCTAAAAAATTTTACTGAAATATAAATCACATGCCATAGAATTCACTCATTAAAGATATAATTCAATGTGTTTTTATTTGACGGGGGTGGGGGGTATCAGGCATTCGACCACTGAGCCACATCCCCTGCCCTGTATTTTATTTAGAGACAGTGTCTCACTGAATTGCTTAGTGCCTCACTATTGCTGAAGCTGGCTTTGAATTTGCAATCCTCCTGTCTCAGCGTCCCTAGCTGCTGGGATTACAGGTGTTCACCACTAAGCCTAGCTCAATATCTTTTTTTTTTTTAAGTTGTAGATGGACACAATACCTTTATTTTGCTTTAGTTTTTTTGTTGTTGTTGTTATTGTTTTGTTTTTTCAAATGTGGTGCTGGGGATCGAACCCAGGGTCTCAGCCTCAATGTCTATTTTATATTCATAATTATGCAACCATAGGCTGGTGTTGTAGCTCAGTAGCAGAGCGCTTTCCTAAGCAGGTGTAAGGCATTATTCCTCAGTTCGATCCTCAGCATCACATAGAAACAAATAAATAAAACAAAGGTTAAATAAAATATTTTAAAATGTGCAACCATCACCATTATCATTTTTTTAAGATTTTCATCACCCTAAAACAAACATACATTGTCATCACCCTTAAATTATTATTTTTCTACCTTATACATCTAAAACCCTAGGCAATAAAAATGGTTAATCTACTTTACATCTCAATACATTTGCCTGTTCTGGATTTTTCATACAAATAAAGTATACATTTTTGGTCCTTTACAAAAGGCTTCTAACATTAGCCTTCACCCACATTTTAGTATGCATCTTTACTACATTTTTTTTAATTGCCAAATAATAGTCCATTTTATGGTCGAGCCACGTTTTCCTTATTCATCATTTGGTGGACATTTGAGATGTCTCCACTTCAATTCTATGATGAGTACTGCTACTATGAATATTTTGTATACAAGTTTCTTTGTGGACATTAAAAATACATAAGTGGGTAGAAACAAATCACTAAAGGCACAATTACTCATCATCAATTCTGTAAAAGATAGCAAAACAACAGCATAAAATATACTTGAAAACACCAAAAAACCAAAACTAAGCAAGTCACTTTGAAAATAGCAGACATAATCAGGTAGGGCTTGCACTCCAAAGGAAAAGTAAAAAAAGGCCTTGTTGAGGTACACAGGAATAGCAAAAAGTCCCATCAAAGAAAAAAAGGATTACACTGAGGAAAAACTGCTGGTAAGAAAATGCAAATTGAGAAGAACAACAGCAGTTAACTACAAAGAAAGATATAAGAGGAAACAGATCTCGGAAAGTTAAAAAGCTACATTTTTAAAATATTTCACAAAAACATGCTCTGGAGCAGTGAAATTTTTAAAAAATGCATTTCACAATGCCTTTCTAAAGGTTGAGAAATACTTATTTCACCTAAAAATGAGTAAAAAGAATAGAATGGGCTAGGGTTGTGGCTGAGTGGTAGAGTGCTTGCCTAGCATGCATGAGGCACTGGATTCGATCCTCAGCACCACATAAAAAATAAAAAATAAAGATACCGTGTCCACCTAAAACTAAAAATAAATACTAAAAAAAAAAATACAAGGACAACAAGTACATTGGTAGTTGCCTCAAAGAGGAATTTAGAGTGACCACTAATGTGGGTACAGGGTTTCTGTTTGGAGGTGACAAAAACTTTCCATAATTAGATAGTGACCGACAGGTGAACAATCTTCTGCATATCCTAAACACCACTAAATTTTACACTTTAAAATGGTGAGTTTTATGGCATGTGAATTCTGTTTCAATTAAAAAAAAGATACAGGAAATGAAACAACAAATCAGAATTAGAAAAAATTAGAAACAAATAACATATCAGAAATAAAAACTAACTAGGGCTGGCAGAGCATTTGCATAGTATGCTTAAGGCCTGGGTTCAATCCTTTGAACTGCCCCCAAAAGGCACGGGGCGGGGACATGACACCAACCAGGTACATAAGAGCAAACAACCCCAGTAGATAATGACAAGAATAGATAATGATTGAATAGAGAATGACAAACACAGAAGACAGACAAGGACAATCCAATATAATTATATATGAGTTTCCAAAGAATAAAACCATAGCATGAAAACAGAATAGTCAATGTAATTCAAGAAAACTTAACTCAAAAACAATTATATTTAAATTTTTAAGTTCTGAAACTACTAAAAAAGAAACTCATATACCTAGCAAAAACTAATCCAAAACAGCGAACACCTAAATATATCATACTAAAAATATTTAGACTTTTAAGGGGGAAAAAAAATAAGCATCTAGGTAAAAAAGAACAAATGGGGCTGGGATTGTAGTTCAGTGGTAGAGTGCTTGCCTAGCACCTGTCAGGCCCTGGGTTCAATCCTCAGTACCACATAAAGTAACATATGAAGACACTGTATCCACAAATAACTAAAAAAAAAAAAAAAAGGACTAGGGATGCGGCTCAGTGGTTAAGCGCCTCTGGGTTCAATCCCTGGTACCAAGAAGAAAAAAGAACTGCATATAAACCAGCAATTCCAGTCACAGGTATATGCCCAAAGGCACTGACAACATATTTCAAATATGTGTTCATAAATGCACACAGTACTTACTTATCACTACAGCTAAAGGTGGAAACAAATACCCCTCAACTGAGAAATGAAAATATAAAATGTGGCATATGCATACAATATAATATCATTTGTCAAAAAGTAAGCAATGGTCAGGCACAGTGGTACACACCTATAATCCCATTGGCTTGGGAGGCTGAGATAGGAGGATTGCAAGTTCAAAGCCAGCCTCAGCAAAAGCAAGGGGATAAGCAACTCAGTGAGACCCTGTCTCTAAATAAAATACAAAATAAGGCTGGTGGCTCAGTGGTTGAGTGCCCCTGAGTTCAATCCCCGGTACCAATAAATAAATAAATAAATAAGCAAGCAAGCAAGCAAGCAATGAGCTGCTGATACATGTACAGACACAATGTGGATCAACCTCAAAAACACTATGCAAAGTTAAAGAAGTCAAACACATTATAAGATCTCACTTATCAAAATATCCAGAAAAAGCAGATCCAAAGAGAAAGCAGAGTGGTGGTTGTCAGGGTCCACTGATAAAGAAGTACAGCGTTTTACTTGGGGATGAAATGTTTTTTTCACCCCATATAAGTGACTATACATTATGAATTGTGTTAAATACTTCAGAACTGGGCTGGGGTTGTGGCTCAGTGGCAGAGCGCTTGCTTGGCATGTATGAGGCACCGGGTTCGATTCTCGGGACCACGTATAAATAAATAAAGGTCCATCAACAACTTAAAAAAAAAAAAAAACATTTTTTTTAAATACTACTGAATTGGGGCTGGGGGTGTGGCTCAAGCGGTAGGGCGCTCGCCTGGCATGCGTGTGTCCCAGGTTCGATCCTCAGCACCACATACAAACAAAGATGTTGTGTCTGCCAAAAATTAAAAAATAAATATTAAAAAATTCTCTCTCTAAAATAAATAAATAAATACTACTGAATTGTTCATTTTAAAATACTCATTTCAAAATTTTATGATGTGTAAAATGGCTTGGGAGGCTGAAGCAGGAGCATCAGAAGTTCAAAGCCAGCCTCAGCAACCTAGTGAGGCCCTAAGCAACTATTCAGGACCCTGTCTCTAATATATTTTTTTTTCTAATATTTATTTTTTAGTTCTCGGCGGACACAACACCTTTGTATGTGGTGCTGAGGATCGAACCCGGGCTGCACGCATGCCAGGTGAGCACGCTACCGCTTGAGCTACATCCCCAGCCCCAAGGACCCTGTCTCTAAATAAAAAATAAAAAGGGTTGGGGATACGGCTCAGTGGTTAAGTGCACCTGGATTTAATTCCTAAAATAAAAAATAAATAACTTTTTGGTATAACTATTACCTCAATATTTGTTTAAATGAAGAAAAAGTTAATTAGAAGAAATAGTATAAGAAATAATCTAGTTTTATTAAACAAATTCAAAAATAAAAACAGTGGTGAACATAAAAGACTTAAATGAAGGCTTAAAACAGAGCACATAAAATCTCTGTGTTCTAACAGTGCATGGTACAACCAGCTTTTAAAAGCCAGCATACACTGGCCTCCAGCCCCACGCATGCATACACACACACACACACACACACACACACACACGGGGAAGGGAGGGCTACTGCTCAATCACTTTTAAGTAGGAGAAAGGGGTGAGTACAAATATGAATACTGCTCAACAATAAATGCCATCTCAATATTTTAAGAACTGCTCAGACACACTTCCCCAAAGAAGCCATAAGTCTTGCCTGAATTATATGGCTAGAGTTAAAGCCAGAAGAACATCTCACTCCCATCATCCAAGCAACACAACCAGGAAACAATAACACTGAGTATTTCTGAGAATAGCTCTAAATGTCAATTACCCAAAACTGCAGTACTTTACAAAAAAAAAAAAAAAAGGCTGTTGCCCTCGAATGATCCTAAACCACTCAAAAAGACCAATTTTTTTTAGTTGTAGTTGGACACATTATCTTTTATTTATTTATTTTTATGTAGTGCTGAGGATTGAACCCAGCATCTCATACATGCTAGACGAGCGCTCTACCGCTGAGCTGCAGCCCCCAAAAAGACCAATTTCTTAATCAATGGCTAAACTAAATTTAATTCTACATTAAAGGACTTTGCCCTAGTTTAATGAAAACAAATAATTCATGTATAATGCACACATAAGAACTGACTTCCTAGAATATTTAAATGATCAGAACAAAACCACTACACTCTTACTAGAAAAACCAAACCCAACCTTTACATAAAAAGGTTCCAAATGGCCTAAAATTTTAACCCACAGAACTAAAGTCTGTCATATTAACAACCACAATTTCAACAACTAGTTAAAAATGGTTAATATAAGTGAGAGGGGAAAATATCACAATTCAGTTTAATATCAAAATATTAATATTATTACCTATTCATAGTTCCAGATACATCAACATCATTCATAAAACATTCAATGCTCAAAGGGAGGTCTGAAGCATTTGCACTCATCAATTTCTTCAGTTTCTCACACTCTTGAGACAGTCGTAATAATGCACGAATTTTAGACTTTATGTCTAGTTTGTATTTCTTCCCAAATTCTTCACAGAAGTGATTTACTAACACCTCATCAAATTTTCTGCCTCCCAGTGTCGTGTCAAATGCTGTGGCCAAAACCTTAGAAAAAGAAGATAATTAATCCAACAATTTACCAATCAATTTTAAAGTTTATCATGATGTATATTCAGTCAGTTAAAAGAAAAAAAAACAAGCAGTAATGTATATGCTATGATTAAAAAGAGGTAATGTGCATGTCACTTAATCCTTATTAAAACTACACTATGAAAAACAGATATTATAGGCCGGGCACAGTGGCACACGCCTATAATTCCAGCGGCTAGGGAGGCAGAGACAGGAGGATCACAAGTTCAAAGCCAGCCTCAGCACTTTAGCAAGGCGCTAAGCAACTCAGTGAGACCCTGTCTCTAATACAATACAAAATAGGGCTAAGGATGTGGTTCAGTGGTCAAATGCTCCTGAGTTCAATCCCTGGTACCCCAAAAAAATTTTTTTAAATAGATATTACAATTACAGAGTATGCTTCAGAAAGCTAGTTGAGATAATCTGCAGGTTACAAAATTACCAGAGTGGTAGAAGTAGAATTCAAAATCAAATCTTGATTTCAAAACCTATGCCCTCCCCTCTATGACCATCTGACTCCCAATATGCATTACAACACCAAACACACTAATGTCATACACATACTTCTTTCTGTACATTTTATTATTTATTGTGGAACTACCATAAAGGAGCAAAAATCAAACATGAATATGATCACCCTCTGACTCCCACTCGCCGTTAACACTTCTACAATTCTATGTGCACAAAAGTGCTTTTTCCAGAGCTTTAAGCTTTCCAGAAATCAGTGTTAGTCTAGTTTCTTTTGGCATCCAAGTTCTAGTTCCCCTACCCTACTTCCAGAACACTCAAAAGCCTCAAGAGCAAGAAGAGTGCACGTTTACCATTGCCTCAATCCCCAGTGTAAAACACAAGAGAATTCATGTTGAAAAGAATTCTAGGGGCTGGAGTTGTGGCTCAGTAGTACAGCACTTGCCTGGTATATGTGAGGCCCAGGGTTCCATCCTCAGCACGACATATAAATACATAAATAAAAGATCCATTTACAACTAAAAAAATTAAAAAAAAAAAAGAAGAACTCCAACAAGTCTGCACTGTTTTGTTTTAAAAGGTTAGAAAAATAAGACTCAATGCTCTTACGAGCTTTTCCCTCAAGGTCTGTTTACTTTACTTCTCACCATGCCAACTCACGATAAATTTTGGGAGATATAATACTACAGATACCTTGAGTTTCCGGTTCATATGGCTCATAGAAAGTTTCCATTAGTGAAACAAAATTATTTACCTACTTATTTCAGCTAATCTCTCAAAAATGTATTATTACCATATTTTTAATATAGTCTTCTGGCAAAAATATACTTACTTTCAGTTTTCCTCTATTAAATGCACATACAGAAACTTGATAAGCAGAATGCCCCATGTCTACAAAAACTACATTTCTTGGTTTCTCTTCTAAGGCAGGAAGATCTTGCTTATAGATTCCATATGCAAGAGCAACTACACAAGAAAAATAAATTCAACATAATAGTATTGTCTAAACAATAAAATTCATTTAAGCAGGAATAAACAAGTTTTATATATCATGAATGGGACTTCATTAGATAGAATCCAATTCTTTATATAAATCACATAATGTATTCATAAGGAGTAACAAATTCAAAGAGTTAAATGCTAACAATCAGTTAGGGTTCCTTTAGTTTGACTTCAGCAAATTCCCCAAACCAACTTCCCAACTCTCCAAACATTACTTTTCCTCAACCCCTTCTACTGATTCCAGGTTAACATTCCCATGTGTCCAGTCCTGGATGCTGCTTTATGCCCACTTTTCTGACCACCAGTCCACAACTCAAAGAGAAAGAAAACCATGAAACCAAATGCACACGATAAGTGTATTCCTTTCCAAACAAGTATATGATCAAATATCACAGTGTGTATTTTATCAGTACAGAAAAGATACTGGTCAGATGAAGTCTTCACAGCTGACATAATATACAAAAACACTATGACACACAGGTGATAAAAGAGAATGGTAGGGACTGGGGTTGTGGCTTAGTGGTAGGGTACTCGCCTAACACATCGAGGCTTTGGGTTCAATCCTCAGCACCACATAAAAATAAATAAGTAAAATAAAGGTATCATGTCCAACTATAACTAAAAAAATATTAAAAAAAAAAAAAAAAGAGGATGGCAGCACTCCAAGCATACACAGCAAGAAACTCTAGGGTTTTAAGATTTCACCACTTCTAAGATTAAACTAATAAAAAAAATTAATAGTCCCTTACTTACCTGCAGTAGTTTCATTCATTAATCTCAGGCAATTAAGACCCGCAATCTGTGTCGCATCCATCACTGATCGTCTTTCTGCATCAGTATAGAAACAAGGAACCTACAACAAAATTTAGAAGCTTGCTATATGACAAACCTCATTTTAGCTAGTAATATCCAAGAACACCTCATATGCTTACAGGAATTCATTCTGTATATGATTAAAGTATTTCAAACCAGTAAGAAAAAGAACATTCAAAGTAGTATTGGCACAAATTTATTGCCATAATCCCAGTGGCTCAGGAGGCTTAAGCAGGAGGATTTCAAGTGCAAAGCCATCTCCCCAATTTAGAGATTCTCATCTTGAGTCCTGTCTCAAGATGAAAAATAAAAAAGCCTGGGGGTGTAGCTCAATGGTTAAGTAACTCTTGAGTTCAATCCCCAATACTAAAAAAATGTACTGCCATTACCTGTGTTACCTAACAAACCACAACAAGAGCAGAGGTTTTATTGTTTGTACTATTTGGTTTGGGCAGTACTGAGAAAAGAACCCAGGGGCACTCTACCACTAAGCCATATCCCCAGCTCCCAAAATGTTTTATACTGAGACATGTTCTCACTAAGATGCTTAAACTTGCAATCTTCCTGCCTTAGCCTTGCAAATGGGATCGGGAATGTGCTAACACATCCAACTACAGCAGAAGCTACTTTAATATAAAGGCCCCTGCCTGGCAAATAAGAACTCAACTGGCATCTAAGAACTTGATTAATAAATAGTTCCCTAAGAGCTGGGATTGTGGCTCAGCGGTAGAGCACTCGCCTAGCACATGCAAGGCCTTGGGTTCGATCCTCAGCACCACATAAAAATAAAAATATTGTGTCCAACAACTAAAAATAAATATTTTTTATAAATAAATAAATAGTTCTCTAAATTGACAGAAAAATTTCCCTAGCTGATTAAGTGTGCCTCACTATGCCTGAATTGTTTATACAAAGTAGTTTATACTGACCATCTTTTGTTGTTCTGGGAATCTATGTGACTGACCACCATCCTATCCCCCCAACCCACCCCACACCAAAAAAAAAGGAACTAAACTTATAGAACGAGACAAAATTTTCCTGGTAAAGGACACTTCATACATGTTGTTAAACCTCGTTGGCAAATGAGTGCATTCTGACTTTTGAAAATTTGTGCCTAGTTTCTTTTAGAAGTTACCTCATGTATCCTTTCTCTTTGTGATTTTGCCTTGTATCATTTTGTTGTAATAAAGTGTGAGTAAACTCTATGCTGTACTGTGAATCTTCCTTGCAAATCACTAAAATTCAGTGTGGTCTTAAATATCTCCAAACAGGACTTAACATACCATCTTTTTGTTTGTTTGTTTGGTACCAGGGATTGAACTCAGGGTCACTTAACCACTGAGCCACATCCCCAACCTTTTTTTGTATTTTAGAGACAAGGTCTTGCTGAGTTGCTTATAGCCTCACTAAATTGCTGAGGCTGGCTCTGAACTCGCTATCCTCTTGTCTCAGCCTCCCCAAGCCACTGGGATTACAGGCATGCACCACCCCACCCAGCTAACATACCATCTTTTAAACCATTCCCCAATACTGAAAAGAGCCACTCAGGCATTCCATTATTTTATGTAAATTTTACTTCAGTATAATTCAGGATCTAAGTTAAGGGCACTAAATAGAGAAATGCAGACAAATCAGAGCGAACAATGGAGAGCTGTGGAAAGGTGAAGTATCTAAGAAATACGATGTCTGCTACCAGCCATTAGGCAATCAGAGTCATTGTACCTTAGCTCTTGTAGCATTTTTAGTCTTCTCTGCATCCCCAGAATTGTGGTACATAGCTATAATCCAACTGTTGCTGACAAATGTCAATTCTACTTTACTAGATAACCAAAGACCAAGGAATTTACCAGACAACAAACCTACCAGTCCTTGTTTTACCAATCAATGTACCAACATTGAGACAAAAGCCAGAGTCAAAGTATCAAATAAGTACTCAGTGACAAAGCCAACATAGCCACTCATATTTCAATAGCCTCTAGGACTCCACCACAATGCAAGCACAAAGCTGCAAGTACCCAGGCTTACACCTAAACAGGGAAATGGGAAAACACCTAAACAGGGAAATGGGAAAGACAAGATGAAATTTACTGCTGCCTTATATTTAGTGCTAGATACAGAAACAAACAAAAATAGAGGAAAAAGCCATTTATATTTGAAGACAATCAATTCCAACAAGCAGGTACTCTGTGCTAGACACTATAATAGGTACTGAAAAAGAAATCAAAGTGAGTTGAGACAAACCCTAAAGAATAGACAAGATTTAAATAGGTAGAACAATGGAGAAGAAATAAGCAAGAGCTAGAAGGCAGAAAAAAATACTTAAGAAAATGAAAATTAGTTAAGTTTTTTAAATTATCATTACAATGGAGACAGAAACAATTTTACTTGCAATTAATAGCATTCTTCTCTTTGCTTTTTGATTCAAGTTCCTAAAATCATATTAGGAATCAAACTTACCGAAACAACACAGTCAACAACGGGCTTCTTAAGAACACTCTCTGCTGTCTCCTTCAATTTGGACAAAAGCATGGCAGTCACCTGCTCAGTGGTAAAATTCCGCTCTTCTTCCATATATGTCACCTGAAAGAAAACAACAAAAGAATCTAGATTTGCTGTTATTTCCTCATGTCCTAGTCCTAACAATCTAAAACGAATAATGCCTCACATTATCCACTATCTATTAACACTATTAACACTATCTCAAAAGGGAACTGAAGAAAGCTAAATTTTGCAAACCTGAAGACAACTTTAGCTTATAAACATGCTTTCCAAACATGACACTTGAAAATGGAAGGCCCCAATGGAAAAAACAAAACCTAAGACAATTACCCATGCAGAAGCAAAGTGGTATAGCTCACCATGACCCACACTGCCCCTCCAGGAAAGAGGGCTGGTAGTGGCAACTACTTTGTCATCTGGCATATTGTGTGTGTTTTACTTTGTTTACTGTAATTAGCTTATTATTCATCTCCCCAGTTATGATCCAACCTAATCTAAAGAAATGGTTTTTATCTAATTTGCCAACAGCTGGACACCCATAGTAAACACTGGCTGAATTAAAGAATAACTAATCAACAAGAGTTTTTTGTTTTGTTTCAGTTTCAAAATAAAGCCATACCCTAGATTAATGCCCAGAATAATACATCCCACATGCCCATACTTCCCAATTATAATTCCAACAGAAAATGTTGCTGTCTTTTTTTAGGTGCTACCCCAACTCAGCTTGAATGACATCTTCTCTTTACTCCCCAGCTGGATCAAGACAGACCATGGGAGTGCTGGAAATATAGCTCAGTTGGGTAGAGTGCTTGTCTCACATTGCACAATGGCCCTGGGTTCAATCCCCAGCACCACCCAAAAAAAAAAAAAACCTGATCATGGTTTTGAATCTAACATTTACTCACCCCACTGCACAACAAAGATGGGGGAAATGTCCTCTCACTGAGCCCTTTCTAAAATCCCCCTTTTCTATCCTATAAGCTGAATTCTTAGTCAACTCCTCCCCCTTAGACAAGGTACTCCAGATTTTCTTAGTCTCTTTCCTCCTCTGACTTCTTACAATGTTTGTAACTCAAGCTGCCAATATTCATCCTATTTCTTATTGGTAAATAGTCCTCATTTCATCATCTCCCTTTTGTTCCTTTTTCTCTCTTTTGCACCCCAGTTTCATTCCCTGCTATGCCATTCAAGCTGTCCTGAGATTGTTGCCACAGATATCCTAAGTAAACCCAGTGAACATTCTTTAATTTTTCACTTCTAAACTTGACTAAATTCTCAGCTACAATAGCACAACTATCTTGTTTTCACATTTCTCACCATCTCTTCACTTTCAAGGCTTTTCTCATGATTCTTATTTCTTCAACTGAGGCATCTCAAATACCAATTATCTCTCTAAACTCAATGCCTGAAAAACTCAACTGCACTCTACCTCTGAATACAAGAGGCAGCTGTGTCTACCCTACTCATCTCCTAGTCTTTCCCGTTTTGTTCAATACTGCTCCACAAAAAGACTTCTCTACTTGTCCCAGAGATAAAGACCAAAATCATCCCCCCCCCAAAAAAAAAAACTCTTTCCAACCTAACTCCCATCATCAAGATTATGACCACCTACTTGATTAATAACTTTAAAAATATTGATTATTTTGCTTGCTCTTCCACAAGCCATTTCCTAAAAATCACACTATAAAGTCTACTGCCTCAGTGAGCAGGACAAAGAGCAACAGCTGTGTTAACTTCAAACCATCATTCCCCAGGTCTCCAATGCATATTAACAGCATCACCAGTGTCTCCCAACCAAAATCCAGATCATTCAAAAATGTCAAATGATCTTTTATCAGCAAAAGTTTTTCCTAAGCATTTTTTTTTCAGTTGTTAATAGATCTTTTTTTTTTAATTTATTTATATGCAATGCTGAGAATCGAACCCAGTGCCTCACACATGCCAGGCAAGTGCACTACCGCTGAGCCACAGCCCCAGCCACTTCCTAAGCATTTTTAATACAATTTATATTAGAAAGGTATTGATATACACTCAGCTGATAAAATACTGCTTTTTAATCATGAGGTATTATTTTGAGAACCTTACCTTTATACCCGTTAATCCAGAGGACAACTGTACAATATCATACGCAAGGCTGGATTTTTCTGCCTCGACAAACGGATCAGAGAATGCTCGGCCATGAAATCTTTTAAATCCTTGGACTGTGTTCTTTGCATTGGAAATTATCTAAGAAAAAGAAGATCAAAATACAGAAAACTACTATTAATTACTTTTTTTAATTTTCAACAATCATTTTAACTTCATAAAGTTTTTTCTTCTTTGTTTCAGTTTTCTTCAGACACTCAACCTTTCTCAACAGAGGCCATTAGCATATGAAATGAAGGACAAGAAAGGCACACGGGTCTCCTGGTGGAAGGGCTGAAGCCAGAATCCAGCTTTTCTTGCTCTTCCTGCTCCTCCATGATGTCAGGTCACTTCATTTTGAAAATATTTTCTGTTCTTAAACTTCTAATAAACATTTACATAAAACAAATATTAGTTTTTCAAAATGGTCCAAAGTTTGTGGTTCAAACTTTCTTTTTTTTTTTCAGGTTTTTAAAATAATTGTTATTTTTTAAAAGTGGTTCAAACTTTCTAGGTACAAACTCAACAATATATACTAATCCAGAAATTCTAGTTTTAAAAAAAGTTCTGTAAAGAAAAAATATTACACAAAGTACATAAAGATGAATGGAAAAGGATACTGGAATACTGGGAAAATATTACTTATAACTGGCAAAAAACTGAAAAGTAATGGCCTTTTTGTGGAATCAGAGTTTTAGGATTAAAAAAGAAATAAGTATTTTTTCTTCTGTCAAAATTAAATAAGTAAACAACAGGCAAAAGACTGGAAAACAGCCTGTATGCTCCTGTAAAAGCAGGAAAATGGCAAAACAAATTAAGGCACAACCACACAATGAGTCTTATCATACAAGAAGTAAGACAACTGAAAAGACATATACTATGCTGTACACTTTCTTACAGGGAAAGCACATTTATGAGATTAGGAAGTATACACATTAATTTTTTTTTTTGGGGGGGGGGAGGTAACAAGATGAACTCATGGGCACTCAACCACTGAGCCACATCCCTAGCCCTATTTTATATCTTATTTAGAGATAGGTTCTCATTGAGTTGATTAGCACCTCATTTTTGCTGAGGCTGGCTTTGAACTCGCAATTCTACTGCTTCAGCCTCCCAAGCAGCTGGGATTACAGGAGAGCACTACCGATGCCCAGTCACATTAAAATACTAACCATGAAGCTAGGGATGTAGTTCAGTGGTAAGGCACACACTTACATATATCTAGTTTCTAATTCTAAACTAAACTATAACTTATAGGGGAAAAATGCTGGCAAAGACATTTTTAAAATACTAGAATGAACTTGTGCTTGAGATTTACTAGCTTCTCCTCCCAACTGAAGATGTAAGAAGTCCTTCACAGGAGATATTACAGAATTCTTTTGCATCAGTTATGTCAAAGGGCCCACACAGTTCTTTTGTAAAACAAGTAAGGCCGCCAATGTTAGGCTCTGCTTGAGAAAGCTGCCAAAAAGAAACTATATCACAGTAACTGTGTTAACCTAGAATTGGACTTTCAGTTTAATACAATAACTATTCTCAATAATGAAAACAGGTTTAAAAATGGGAAGAAGTCACTGGAATTTTAGGAAAAAAAATTTGAAAATAGCACTATATTTGCTATCTACTGCCACCTAAAATATCTTAACCATTCTACAAATAAGTGTATAAAACACCCAATTTAATTAAAAACCAACTGATCAAGCATCATTCTTAGGATCCTAAATTTTAGGTCCTGTCTGGTCCAAAAGGGGAGTTACTCACTTTACATGTTGCTCCAGAACAAAGTCAAACATGCAACTCCATTTTACAGATACTTTAGACATTCAGAATTATGAAATTCTTGGGGGTTTGCTGCTCTAAAGGGTCTAATGTTTCAAGGACTGAAGTTAAATCCTTTAATGTTTCTAGAGCCATATTTTCCTTCCTTTAGAAAACTTGATTACAAGAGCAACGATGACCTTAAATATAAGTAGAAAGGCCGAACAAAGACAGACTTCAAGGAGCACTTAAAATATCACGAATCAAACAAGCCTTGCTTTAAACAAAATCTGAGTAAAAATACACCTAAGCAGTTTATATTGACCACATTACACTACTACTGTTAATTAAAGTTATCTGCCTCCCACTCAAGTACACGGGAACCGAAATCAGGTCTGTCTTTGTCAGCTATATACCTAGGGTCTAGATTCTAGCTGCTGAACTAATGGATAGACAAACCAGAGAAATAGGTCATTTTAGGAAAAACTCTACCTGGCTTTTAGCTGCTGCTCCAATTGAACGATTCTTAGGACCAAAGGAAATACAAGCCCTAGAAGATAAAACAAACATTTAAGAATCAAATTTACTGCAATATTACATCCAAAACCACAGCAGGCAAGATTTCTGAATCTCACCTAAAAAGCCATATATCTTAATAAACAGTACACATTATGTCTATGATTTTTGACTTTTCTATTGAGGAATACTGCCCATGTAATAGGCTGCTTCTTAGAATAAGGCCTGTCATTTTAAAAATAGGAACATAAGTCCAATGTGATAATCACCTGTCTAGAATATTACAGAGAGAAGTGGACAAGGCAGTCTCCACCATCCTAATTTTTCAAGTCTTGTGTTCAAAATCCTAATGTAAAATAATGTACTCTCACATCAATGTATCAAGTAAACACTTTGGTTTTCAAGGCAGCTTGTAGCTTCATCAAGAACATATTTATATATTTATTGTCTAAAAATTTTTTTTTGGTACCGAGGGTTGAACTCAGGGGCACTCGACTTAACCACTCTCAAACTTAATCACTGAGCCACATCCCCAGCCCTTTTTTCTATTTTATTTAGAGACTATTCATTTATTAGTCTCACTGAGTTGCTTAGCACCTCGATTTTGCTGAGGCTGGCTTTGAACTCGATCCTCCTGACTCAGCCTCCCCCAGTCATTGGGATTATAGGCATATCAGCTACAAAACCTTTAATACAACTCCTGCCTACTGCATGTAAGTAAAAAGAAACTTTTCTAGAACTAGCTTCCAAGGACTCAGAATTACTGGCAAAAAACTTCATCCCCAATTCTTCACATTCTTCCAAATCACCAACTCATACACCAGTTTGATCTATGTTACTTCTTTTAGAAAGCAAAACTGAAACCTGCTTGAAGGTAAAAATATCGTGTTTAAACTTAAAAAGGCAGTTGTATTGAGAGTTGATACTCATGCTGTTATGGCTTCCATGTTTTTCTTACTAACCCCTTTAGAACTATGCTCTAGGCTCTTTGGTGTCATCTCCCTTTCTAGTAGCTGCCTTCTATCAAACTAAAATATGGTAAAGTTCACCCATTTCACCCAAAAAAATCCTAAGACAACTGTTTCAAGAGTCAATTTCCCTCTCAAGCTAGTAAGCTTTTTCTTGTTCTTACTTTATCAACTGCTTCTATACACCACCCCATCTAATGTTCAGATGTGCCCTATCTTATCCCCATTTTACAGGAGAGGAAACTGAGTTCAAAATGTTATTAACAAGTAAACTTATCGAGGTTCAAGCAATGTAGTCAGAACTCTAAATCATGTCGCCATACTTTACACTCCAGCACTGACTCTCTTTCTCCCAGCCCAGCAAACTGAATAAGAATAAGTGCTCTGGAGCCATACTACCTTGGTCCAAATATGACTACATTAAATTATCTTTCTGTTAATTCAGAACTGTTTGACATAAAACTCACAAGCCCTGTACAAACTGGCACAATGCTGGGCCTCTCTGGACCTCAAAGGCCCTTTCCAACCAATAGGCTAAGAACCCTTATAAATCAGACTCCCAAAACTGCAGACATATGCTTACTGGATTAACCTGGGAGGAGACTATGGTATAGCCTTAGAGCTCATGAGATTGAATATTAAACTCTTTGGCCAAAAATGTGCAGGAGGTAGTCCCTCAAAAACACAAGTGTCAAGTCAGTTTGTCTGCAAATATGCCACTAATTACACAAATAAATAAAGTCTCCTGAATACCACTTAAAGGGCTCTCCTATCACAACCCATGTTGCCTTTTAGAAAGGGCTGAAGGGTCAGGCGTGGTGGCCCATGCCTGTAATCCCAGCATGGCTCAGGAGGCTGAGACAGGAGGATTCAAAGCCTGCCTATAAATTAAAAAGGGCTGAGGATGTGGCTCAGAGATTGAACGCCCCTGGGTTCAATCTCTGGTATCCACCACCACCAACAACCGCCCCCAAAAAAAGGAAAGAAAAAGGTCTAATGCAATCTAACCCATTCCACTCCTTCCATTACAAAAAGGAAGCCCAGCCTAAGCACAATATTTGGCAAACCTACATCTTTTTAAAAACCACCAAATCTCATCTCTAAGGTGTGTGTGTGTGTGTGTGTGTGTGTGTGTATATATATATATATATATCACCCAAATCAACCCCAACATATAACTATAAGTCAATTTATCTTCAATGATTTCCCGCAGTCCTTTTTTCAAACTTTTATCCCCTCCAAATTACTAGTTCTAAGAATTAAAAATAAAAAACATTGATATTAGAGCTGGGGTTGTGGCTCAGCAGTTGAGCGCTTGCCTAGCACAGGTGATGCACTAGGTTCAATCCTAAGCACCACATTAAGTAAATAAATAAAGGTAATGGTATTGTGTCTACCTACAACTAGAAAAAAATTAATATTCCCCAACTTTCCTATAAATCCTGCTGAATTATTAATCTCCTATTCTACCTCAATAAATAGAAGCAAGTTATCTTCCAAAGAAACTACCTACCAAATACAGCCCAGATTGCTTAATATGGAACCTAAGTCCTCTCCTATCCCAACCCAATTCCATTTTCCAACTGTATTTCACCCACAGTTATCCAACATGAGTTGAATAAGATCTCCAAATTTCCTGGTTTGCTAAAAACCACTTTACACCTGAACTGCTCCAGTCCTTTAACTGTTCTCATCACCTACTTAGTAAAGCCTTCCCTACCCAAATAAAAATTAACCATTCGTAGCTCTTCAGACTTACTTCACTTCTACTTAGCACTAACCACAAACTGAATTATGATTGTTAACATATTTGCTTCCGCTTCTGAAACAGTGTTTATAAACAGTTCACAATTTATGTGTGAATCTAAAATTAACTGGGATGAGGCTGAGGTTGTGGTTCAGTGGTAAAGTTCTTGCCTAGCATGGGTGAGGCACTGGGTTCAATCCTCAGCACCACATAAAAATAAATAAATAAAAATAAAGGCATTGTGTCTTCCTACTACTAAAAAAAAAAAAATTAACTGAGAGTCAGGAGACATCATTAACAGTGATTTAAACACTAGTATGTATTACCATGTAAAATATGTATTGTTTAATGAAGCTTTCTAGTTATGACATGTATTATCAGGTCTCAATGCAAAATATGTAATTTAATAAAATGAGGTATTAGATCATGAACATGTGCTATAAAATGGCCATTAGCCACATATGGCTATTTAAACTTAAATAATTCAGTCCCACTGACCACATTTCAAGTATTCAATATGTAAGTATGGTTTGTGGCTACTCTTTGAACAATGCAAACACAGAACATTTCCTTCATCACAGAATGTTCTATTAGAACATACTGACTGATAGTATTGCTCCAGACAATATTCTCTTTGAAATATTTTTACTTACTTTTAAAATCTACATCTCTTGTCATTAACAGTAAAAAGTGTTTTTCATGTCTCGAAGAGCCAAAAAAATATGTCTCAGAGCAAATGATTCAACTGCCTTTTTTTGGTCTATGCATATAAATTCCAAACAATGCCCAACTCCTTACAAAGCAATCAAATCTCACTAATGGAACTCAATCACCACTATGTAACGCAGCTATTAAATTTCAAAACAAGTACTAACTTCAATTGTGGAAAAATTCACTTTACTTACCATCTTACAAAATCATCAACATAATCAGTACATCAATTATTAATAGGCTAAAAAAGTTCCCTAACAATAATCCAACTACTGCACTAGAACGAGAAATGCATAGCTTTTCCATTTGCCATGTAAACATATGTACAGTAGATTTCAAGCTCTAGACTCAGTGCACACTGCTTTTCCAGCTGTGTGATACTGTTGTTATTATGAGATTCGATCAGATCATCTCTGAACAACGAAAATTACAGCAGCTATCTGATAGGAATACCACATATTAAATTTGATGATCTACCTTTAAAGGGCTTATCTCAGAGACTGGCACATCATAAATAATAAAATATTACCTGTTATAGTTACAATGAATCCATAGACTAGGTTTCAAACAAAAATATATCAACTAGTTTACTCTGAAAGTTGTTTAAAAATCTAGTCAGCCATCTTTAAAATAACTGATCAGGGCTTTTTAAAATCTTCCACTAAGAAGAAACAACTAGGGGCTGGGGATATAGCTCAGTTGTTAAGAGTGCTTGCCTTGCATACACAAGGCCCTGGGTTCAATCCCCAGCACCACAAAAAACAACAAAAAAAAACAAAGCTAAAAGTAATATGATCAATTTGCCAAGTGAGTCATGAAAAACAGCACCAAATGAAGCATTCTGAAATTAATATTACACATCATATTTAAATGAATAGAAAGCCTGAGAAGATTTTAAATTGCCTATTAGTGCCAATACTGCGACTTAGTTCAAAGTTTTCTTCCTTTCCCAACCTCCTCTCCAGTACTATCAATTGAGCCCAGAGCTGCACGCATGCTAGGCATAGAACTCTACCACTGATCCATAACCCTAAGCTCAACGTGAAAGAACTAAAGAAAGGTAGGTAGGTTGATCTTAAAGAAAATAAGGATTACCTGTAATTCCACAACCCTCACCCCACCACAGATGGCCATTATTATCATTTAGGTAAACTCTCCTATGCAATCCTAATAACCAAAAAAAAAAAAAAAAAGTGAGGACTGGGGTTAAGGCTCAGAGGTAGAGTGCTCGCCTAGCATGCATGAGGTTTGATCCTCAGCACCACATAAATATAAAATATTGTGTCCACCTATAACTAAAAAATAAATATTTGTTAAAAAAAAGTGAACTGCCCTTTTCGGTTTACTCCTCCTTCAATAAATGCTCAGAATTTGGACATGAACAAGTATCACAAGAATATTCAAAGAAAATCTAACTACCTCCCACCTCCCACTCACAAGGTGCTTGCATACGATCCCTGTGGCAAGAAGCCTCTTTCATCCAAGCAGGTCAAGCTCCCTTGTCCCACAGATTTCATAGCGCCTTCACAAGCTAGGCAGTGTATTAGTGTTCTACATCTGATACTCCTAAATACTCTGAGAAAAGAACTATTATTGACCCACTTTATAATTAAAGAACCGATTCAAGTCAAGAAGCATTCAAGTCCAGGATTCAAAATCAAAAGAGTATCAGACTCCAAATTCTCTACCAGACCCTGTAAAATTCAATTCAACTCTACTTCATACCTTCAGACTATCCCAGTCCTCTCCTCCCAGTATTCTGATCCCATCTACTCAAGTCCCACTCCTATCTTTCCTCAGTACTTTATCCAACACCTATTTACCTCTCCTCTGCACAAAGGATTTCAAGACTGCATAAAACCTCACAGGTAATTGTACTCTTATTCTATGTACTATTGCTTTTTGTCATTCATATTCCCTCCTAGATCAGTTATACTAATAGACAGCAGGAATCTCTACCTCATATTTCCTCTCTACTCCATACAACAAAAATCCAGTGCTGTGCAAACCTTGAGTATTCACCCACTTTGCTCTTAGAGAAACAGTATAGGAAGTTAACTCACCATTTGAGACCCCTATGTTCTAAACTTTAAGTCATAGAAACAGCACCCTTTTTCAACCAGAGAACAGTACTGTTCTCCCTTTCCTGGGTAAAAGATGCTATTGACCAAATATTTATGCACATTCTGATGGGTTATTATGAACAGCAGCAGTCAAACAAATCCTTAAAAGGCAGTTGCAAGTATAAGCTTATTTTACGTAAAACTACTTCCAGGATATCAGGGCAGTCGTTGCTCTAATTCACTTTCTCTTAAGGGGTGAAGAAAATTAGCTTTTCAGAGAACCTGTAATAAGCAGCTGTAGGCAAAACTGGCCTGGAATTGAATACTACCTAAATCAGAGTACTCTCTGGTTACTTCCTTAGCCCTGAACTAAAAAATATCAAAAAGTTAATATCAAACACCAAGCAAATCATGCTTTTGGGATCTTCAGTTCCTAAAATACAAGGAATTCTTACTTAATAAACTGTGCACATTAAAAAGAATATAACTAAGACTTGAAAGCCCAGCTTTCATTTTAGTGTCCTTATATATCATCCAGTAACAGCATTCATAAAAATGCAAGAAGTTATAGCAACATTACCAAATACTTTGGCAGAATGTACCATGTGTCAGGCATTACTCTAAGCACTAAGAAACAGCCATGAATTATATAGTTTTAATTCATAATCCTCATAACCTCCAATGAAGTAGAGAAATCACTTCTGTTCCTAATAAAAATGCCTTATACTTTTGTAAAGTATTCTGGCAATACAATCTGAAACTTTAAGCATATCCTTTGCCCAAGCAATTTCACTTCTGGCAATCCAAGGAAATTTTAAAAATGCAAATGTAAATAGTTGAGAACTATTTGTAATGGCTTAAAAAATTAGAAATTACCTGTTTGAAGAAAATATAGTATAGCCATATATTTAAAATATTACATATTTAACAAGGCAAACATATTCATTGACTTTGAAAAACATCAAAATTGTAAGTGAGCGGGGTGCGGTGGCACATGCTTGTAATCCCAGCAGTTTGGGAGGCTGAGGCAGGAGGATCACTAGTTCCAAGCCAGCCTCAGTAAAGGCAAGGCACTAAGCAATTCAGTGAGACCCTATCTCTAAATACAAAATAGGGCTGGGAATGTGGCTCAGTGGTAGAGTGCTCCTAAATTCAATCCCTGGTACCCTCTACCCACTTAAAAAAAAAAAAAAAAAAAGATAATGTATACACAATCCACAGAATTATTTTCATAAGTAGCTAATTTCTAGCCAAGCACAGTAGCACACACCTGTAATCCCAGAAGGTCAGGAGGCTGACACAGGAGGATCACAAGTCCAAAGCCAGTATCAGCAATTTAGTAAGGCCCTAAGCAACATAATGAGTCCATATCTCAAAATAAACAAAAAGGGCTGGGGATGTGGCTCAGTGTTTAAGTACTCCTGGGTTCAATCCCAAGTACAAAAAAAGTATCCCATTTCTAACCTGTCAATTTTTGCAAAGTATGGGCCAGTTAATTTCTGTAACATTTGGCAATCCAAACATTCTAAATTCTAAAAGAAGCTTTTGAGGTTGTACCCTTTCTACAGTAATAATCCAACTAAATACAGAAATAGTTTTTCATCTCATCCAAAGTCTATGATAAAAAAAAAAAATCTCAATCTACAGGGTGCAGTGGCACCTGCCTGTAATCCAGCAGCTCAGACAGCTGAGACAGGAGGATCATGAGTTCAAAGCCAGCCTTAGCAACTTATAAAGGCCCTAAGCAACTCAGTGAGTCCTTGCCTCAAAATTAAAAATATATTTAAAAAGTCACATTCCTGGGAATGTGACTCAGTGGTTAAGCATCCCTGGGTTCAATACCCTTTGCCCTCCACCAAAAAAAAAAAAACCTCAACCTGAACACTCAACTAAAAACCCCAAAATGAGGACTGGGGTTGTAGCTCAGTGGCAGAGTGATTGATTACCTAGCATGTGTGAGGCACTGGGTTCCATCCTCAGTACCACATAAAAATAAATAAATAAAGGCGTTCCGTCCATCTACAACTACAAAAAAATTTTTTTAATTAAAAATTTAAAAAAAACAAAATGATGACAAAGTCCCATATTTCTCTCCTATATCACACTAGTGTAAATCAATCACCACATAAAATAGTATAATCAACCTACTTCCCTTCCCCTTCTCAAATCCATTCTCCTCAGACACACAAAGATAAATAAATATAAATAAGATCACTTCCCAGTGAACCTATTATAAAATGTTTTATATAATTTACAAAGTCCTGCCATAATCTAGTGTGCCCCCCTCATTTCATCTAACTCCTAACTCCTCATTTCATCTCATGCCTTTTTCTCAAGTGGCTCAAGGGCAGTCATGTTCCTCTAATCAAGTGTGCTAAACTTTTTTTACTCTGGTCTTAATACTTGCTCTTCCTTCTGCCTCAAACAGTTCTTACTCAAAACCACCATAACTTCCATGGTCAACTCCTACTCATACTCTAGGTCTCAAATGGCACTTCTTTCAAGAGCACCTTCCACCTCCACCCCACATCCAACTTAAATTAGGTGTCCTTGTTAAACTATCATATCCTGTACTTTTCCACCTTGTTCTTACCAGTTAGTAATTATATACTTTTGTTTAGTATCTGGATTTTTCCACTGGCCATGTCCCTAATGGGAGGAACTTGTTTATCACTCTACTCCTTAGGCACAGTGGCCGCCACTAGTGGCACTCAACATCTGGAAAAATGAAGGACTCCTGAATTTGGTTGAAAGGCAAATCTCTCTTCTGGCTAAGGCTCCACTGGCTCTTCAAAAACAATCCAGATTGTCATACCCACAGGTTGAAATAAGGTACATCCATCATAGTCAACCCTAGAGGACCTACATCTTATTTCCTCTCCCACACTAAAAAAATCTATATCATGCAGTTTCTGCACACCTACAAGATCTAAATTAATTCTTCCACAACCTGTACAAAAGTCAAGTTTTTATTGCTCCCATTTTCTACTTAGACTCCAACACAAAAATATAACTTAATCAAAAATGATCATTTAGCCAGGCACCGTAGCACACGCCTGTAATCACAGGGGGTTAGGAAGCTGAGGCAGGAGGATGGTGAGTTCAAAGCCAGCCTCAGCAAAAGTGAGGCACTATCTCTAAATAAAATGCAAAATAGAGCTGGTGATATGGCTCAGTGGTCAAGTGCCCGAGTTCAATCCCTGGTACAAAAAAAAAAAAAAAATCATAGTTCCGAAGTCACTTGAATATATGACATTCCCATGTACTGGCAGTGTTGAAGGAAGATAAATAGAAAACATAAGGAAAAAAGTATTTATATGGTATTTTCTTATTGCAATTACAGAGTGTTCCTGGGCACCTTTGTCTTTAAGACAATTTTCTTAGGGGGAACAGGTATTGGAGATTTAATTCAGGGCCTTGCACATATTATAAGAGTGCTCTATCACTAAGCTACACCCCCAACCTTCTTTAAAGCAAATTTAACTGCCATCAGGAACCCTAACTTCTTTTGCATCTGTAAACACTCCCTCAGATTCAAATAGAACTCATGATGAAACTACTGTTGCATCTTCTGTTTGTCTAAACTTAAAAAAAAAATAGATAAGATATTCTAAAAAGAAAAGACAAAAATACTGTTCTTCCCAATACTTTAGATTCTCTCTGTGTGTTCCTTGGAGCTAAATTATCTCACTTGAAGCAGATAAGGGACAAGAAGTTACATGCATAACTCAATATTCTAGCCCTTTCAATTTCTTCAGAAGACTATCTTTACAGATAAAGAAAACTCAAGGTCTGGGGATATAGTTAAGCAGTACAGCACTCGCCTCACATGCATAAAGCCCTGGTTTCAATCCCCAACCTCGCAAAAAAAAAAAAACACTCCAACCTGTGCATGCCTATAATCCCAGGACTCAGGGAGGCTGAGGCAAGAGGATCACAAGTTCAAAGGCAGTCTCAGCAACTTAGTGAAGCCCTAATAAACTCAGGAAGACCCTGTCTCAAAAATGAAAAAGGCTTGGGATGTGGCCCAGTGGGTAAGCGCCCCTGGGTTAAATGCCCAGTACCAAAAAAAAACACAATGTCAAATTAAAAAGTACTGATAAAATGCTTATAAACAAACTTTAGTAAAATTTTTAAAAGCAATACACAATACACAAAATACATATTAAAATATCCATTATGGTTGCCTATAGTTCAGCTGTGCTCCAGTCACTGAGGCAGGCAGCTCACAGAATTCTATGGCAGCCTGAGCAACACAGCAAGATCTCCTCTCAAAAAAATAAAACTGCCAGGCATGGTAGCACACCCCTCTAATCCCAGCAGCTTAGGATGCTGAGGAATGTAGATTTCGTGGCCTCAGCAACTTAACAAGACCCTGTCTCAAAATAAAAAATAAAAAAAGAGTAGGAATGTAACTCAGTGTTAAAGCATCATTTCTAAGTACCAAAGAAAATAAAAATTTAAAAATAAATTACCCATTATTAAAAACAATAAGGGGGGATGGGTTTAACTACTAATAGGGTGGGTTTTTGATATGTAGAGGGATACAAATCAAAATGTTCTAAAATTGTTTGTGGTGATGTTGCACTGTTTTGTGAATACCCCAATAAAAACTATCAAATAGTACACTTCGAATTAGTTAACAGTAATTTTTTTCCCCTCAGTGCTGAGGATTGAACACAGGGCCTTATGCATGATTGGCAAGTGCTCCACCAGTAACCCCAACTCTTACAGAATATCTCAAAAAAGCTGTTTAAATAACTGTTTTAGAAAATTAAGACAAGAGGGGCTGAGGATATAGCTCAGTTGGTAGAGTGCTTGCCTTGCATGCCCAAAGCCCTGGGTTCCATCCCAGGCTCCAAAAAAAAACAAAAACAAAAAACCAAGGCAAGAAGCACCAAAGCTACCATTTGGAGTTGTGGGATGGGTTTTCGGGCTAAAAGGGGGCGGGGGTCAGAAATTTGACAAGTAGAAGAGAAACGTTATTAGCCTTCTTAGTGGAAAAAATGAGTACTACACAGAATCTACTTTGGTTAGAAACCTGCTACAGAAGTATGATAAAAATTCAAGTTGAAAATGAAGGACCTCAAAACACTGAAAGCCTTCTACGGCCACACTGAGATTTGGAAATAATTTGAAGTTTCCTACAGATTTTGCCTAAATGGGGAGGCAACGAACTAAAACTGATCTATGTATTCAAAAGGTTCTTTTACTCCTACCAAGGAAAGACCTGGCTGAGTCACCTTCTGTACTGCTTTGTCTGTACTGGTCCCATAACTTAGTATAGGTTATAGAAGTCAAAGTGAGCCCTTGAGTCATTGAATAACAATTGTGGCCAACAGCCGGTGGAATGTGCTATGGTGAAGTGCAACGTTATGAAGGAGTAGACATGCACAGATTGAGCAAATGACCCAACATAACACAATGTCAGAAACGATGTGAAAAACTAAAGTGAACACGATGATATCAAGAGAGAATCTATTTTTATTAAACCCCTTTCTACTATCTATCCTTGCCATCCCAATCTCAAGATGCCGGGTCGGTCCAGAGCCTGAGCCTCCAGTGCTCCTGACTCCCTCTTCCGGGCACCGCCCCGCCCCCACTCACGTGGGGCCCCGACCGCTCCAAGGTCTCTCGGTCCACAATACCAAGAACCCGTTCAAATAGATTAACTTTTATTAAGTGCCTGCTGTGTGCAAAGGTCCGAGACATGCCCTAAGCCTGACCTCCACCCTCCACAAAAAGAATATCGCCCCATCCTACGTTCTAGCTGCTACCCGTGTCCTGCGCTAGTAAGAAAACCGGCTCAGAGTCCTCATTTAGCCCGCGGAAAAGGCCTCGTGTCTGCCGCAGACCCAAAGCAAAGCGGGTGGGTCACAGCCACGAGTTACCGGGCACTCACTTAGGCCCTTAGCCGGGAACGGAGGCGACCCCAGGCCCGCATTCCCCAAACTGAGCGGGTAGCAAATTGGAGCAAGTGCTACCTCCCCACCATGGTGCATGAGGTTGACCAGCCCCACACTTACGGCGTGCACCGGTCACTGTACTCGTTAGCGATCGTCTCGATGCCGCCGGCACGAGCCACAGCGACGTAGCAGCTCTGGAAGCCCAGGTCTATGCCCACCACCGACATGGCGCCGGCTACTGCTCGGGCTCGGGCCCGGGTCCGGCCGCCGAGACAGGACACGGACCCCGGCGGGGTTGGCGCGCGGAAGAAGTGGGCCGCGTGGGCTGGAGTACCGAGGTTGCTGAGGGGCGGGCAGGTGTCCACGAGAGCGTCTACGTCCTTCGTAGGAGGACCACAGCGCAGGGCGCTACTCTGGCCGGCTCCGGCTTAGCGGCAGTAGAGGGGGCGCCGGTAGCGGGGGCGGAGAAGATCTCGAAAGATCTCGTTGCGACGAGAGCCCAGCTGCAGCGCGAGAACTGCGCAGGAACGGAATGTTCTCGCGATATCTTGAACCAAAGGCTTTTTTTCTTCCTGAAGCCCCGCCCCATCTGCTCAGACGCGTACGTCACATCCTGGCTAGAAAAACCGAGTAGGGACTGGTCGGCTGAAAGACAACTGGAGGCGAAACTGGCCAGTTGAGCCTGCGCGCAGAAGCTGCCGCGCCGCAGTCACAACCGCAGTGAGCACCTCCCCTTCCAGAAGAAAGTCGTCAAGCTTGATTGAGTCTATATCCCGAGGAGGCTCTGTTGGTCTACTTCCGCTGTTTTTCTTTATTTTGAAGAGACTTCCGGTGGCTTCATCTTCAGCATGCCGCCTTCTGTTGGATCCAAAAAATGGGAAATCTTTAAATTCCACAGGGCCTCTGCTCCCTTGGGAATAGGTTAGCCAGTGGGACAGAAGGCCGCGGCTGGCGGTAGGCCCTGAGCGGAGCGTTATGTAGAGCCCTGTAAAGTCAAAGCGACCTCACCAGCGGAAGGGAGGAATCCACCCCAGCTTACACGACCTTGTTGACACCATTCTGTAAACCACTCATGTCCTTAGGTCAGACGAAGGCCAGCGAGACTTAAGCACTTACCCAGAGCTAGGCCCTGAGATGGATGAAGGGCATACAACTAGAATACAACTACCCTAGAAGGTCCGCTCAGACCAGATAGTGACAGGTTTACGAGAGGCCAATGAATCTTAAGTTTCACAGGCCCTAGCTTTCACCAGCTCTTGGGAGAGCAGGTAATTGCTTAGAGTTGTGGAGTATTACAGGTGAAGAGGGGAAGCCATCTTGAGACTGGGAAACGATTCTGTATGAGTACTTCTGATAAATTGCCTAAAGAGATCTCAGAAGAAGGAGAAAATGAATTTCCAAGTCTCCTGTGTTTTGATTTCTGTTATAAATATTTATTTAGTGGTTTTTCAAGGGTTCTCAACACAGCTTTTAACTACAAACTTGGATTATTATCAGCAGGGTAACCAAACAAGTCAAGGGGATCCTACTATAACTTGGCAAGTGCTATATGCACAGCATGGTAGAGAATTAGTCTTCCCAGAAAAGAAAAAGGTTGTGTTCAAATTGGAAAAACCAGCAATAGAAAGTGTGGTTTGAAGATAATAATGTTTGTATTGCTGAGAATAGACTGTAAGTTGAATCTCAGGGCTAGAATAACTGATTTTAGACTATTAAAAAAAAAAAAAAAGTAAATGAGGGGGCTGGCTTTATACCTCATTGTTAGAGCCCTTGCCTAGCACGTGTGAGGCACTGGATTCAATCCTCAGCACCACATAAAAATAAAGATACTATGTTAATCTACAACTAAATATTTTTAAAATAAATGAGAAAAGAAAGTGCATGACCCTGGGGTACTCACTCCCCATTTTTTTTTTTTTTTAATGTGATGCTGGGGATTGAACCCAGGGCCTTGTACCTGCAAGGCAAGCACTCTACCAACTGAGCTATATCCCTAGCCCCCTCCCCATTAAAAAAAAAAAAAAAAATCTCTTGATTTCTTGCTGCCTCAGAAAGCTCTTCAGACTCTAGGAATAATGCCAAAACCCAGATTGTTTGCCTAAAAACCTGCAAATTACCACAGAGTTCTCACATTTTGACTAATACAAACCTGTTTTCAAAGACAATAATCAGATGCTACCTGTAAAGGGGATTTAATCAGGGTAAAAGGAGTGGAAGCAGCAAGAAAAAGACTTTGGAACAAAGAACGGGGTCAAATAGATATTTGAACACCCATGATCATAGCAGGTTATTTACAATAGCCAAAAGATGGAAACAACTCTATTAATGGAAGAATGGAATTTATTTAATGTGGCATAAACATCTAATGTAATACTATGCAGCCTTAAAAAATAATGGAATTCTGATACAGTCTACGACATTGTAAACTTCATGGTAAGTGAAAGCCCAACATAATTGGACATATTTTGTATGATTTCATTTGTATGAAGCAAACCATAGAGACAGAAAATGAAACACTGATTAACAGGCTTGCCAGTGGGATGGAATGGAGAGTTACTATTTAGGGACACAGTTTCAGTTCACCATAATAGAAAAGTTCTGAGGATGAATAGTAGTGATAATTGTGCAACCATGTGACAGTACTCAATGACACAGATTTGTAAGCTCAAATATGGTTAAAATTGCAAATTTTTAGCTAGGCACAGTGGCAAATGCCTGTAATCCTAGCTAGCCTGAGAAGCTGAGGCAGGAGGATCGTGAGTTCAAAGCCAGCCTAAGCAACTCAGTAAAACCCTATCTCTAAATAAAATACAAAATGTAGCTCAGTGGTTGAGTACCCCTGAGTTCAATCCCTAGTACCCCACCCCACCCCACCCAAAAAAAGATAAGTTTTAGTCAGGTGTGATGGCCCATGCCTTTAATCCCAGCAATTCAGGAGGCTAAAGCGGGAAGATCCCAAGTTGAAGGCCAGCTTCAGCAATTTAGCAAAAGCCTCAGCAAATTAAGAAGCTGTGTCAAAACAAAAAAAAAGGACAAGGTTATTTACACATACATACATACACTCAGTGGTAAAGCACCTCTGGGTTCAATCACAAGCACCAAAAAAAAAAAAAAAAGAAATTTTATGTTACATACATTTTACCATAATGACATACAGCTGTAGTTCCAGCTACTTGAGTGACTGAGGCAAGATGATCCCTTGAGCCCAAGAGTTCAAGGCCAGATTTTTTAAAGTTGACCTTGACCTTCCTTCCTGTACCTCCTTTTTTTTTTCCTTACTAGAGAATATAGAGTTAATAGCAAAGGCAGTATTAACCATAATTTAAGAATTCTGTCTCCTTCTGTGTGTCTTAGTTATTAAGTACTGAGCAAATAACCCAAAGTGTCCAGTCTACCTAAAGGATCAGTATTTCAGGGTTGCTGTCTTATTTCTGCCTTCCTTGGAAGGCCTCCCCAGCTTTAGATAAACTAGCTGGAAGTACTTCCATATCTTTTTATGTTCCAGCTTCATACCTTACCTACCCTGTTGGCCTTGGTGCTGCTCTCAATATTTAAAATACCACCATCCCTATCAATCTTAATTGTTTGTCCTTCTCAAAATAAAAAGTAAGTAACATCAGTCACAGAGAGTACTTATCCTGCTATAAATAGTTTTCTGGATCATCAAACTTATAGCTCAAGAGGCTATTCTGGGATATTTAAATAAATGAAGTAAGAAAAAAAATATGTGAGAATTCTGAAGAATTTAAAGTAGCAAGTTTCCAAGAATCACAATTGTGAAGTAATAAGAGTTTCCAGAATATTTAATGTTAGAGGCAACAAGATTGGAGCACAACTTATTTTCACTCAACAGAGTATAGTTAGTATTTTAGAAGGAGAAAGTTGTTATGTGCTTTTCTTTGATACAATGATTACATTTAATTATATGCAAACGCCGAAGATTTTTTTTTGTTTTGTTTTGTTTGTACTGGGATTGAATCCAGGAGCAAACCACTGAATCACATCCCCACCCCTTTCTATGTTTAATTAAAGAATGAAGCTGGCTTTGAACTTGTGATCCTCCTACCTCAGCCATCTGAGCTTCTGGGTTATAGAACTGTGCCCCCTGCACCTGGCTAAGATGTTCATTTTTAAACAGAGTTCATAGACTACACACCAAGAGACAAAAGGTTCTCAGTCAGTTGAGGACTCAGAATCCTCTCTGCCAAGAGTCCATCTGAATTTTGTCCTACATTTCCAAGCAGCTTCTACAATTGTTTGCTTCACAAAGACACTACCTACTCAAGTAAGGCTGCCTCTCTGGACTCTGATCACTCAGTGAGTGCACTAATGACCATTGTCAAAGCAGTTTAGAGTTTCTTAAACTCTAAAACTCCAATAAAACAATAATATAATTACCACGTCTCCAGTTCCTACCATATATGCCACATATTGTGCTTGGTAATTTTTTTGTGGTTTGGGGAGTATTTTGTTTGTTTGTAGGTATTTTTGATGCACTGGGGATTGAACCCTTTCTTTTTTTTTTTGGATGGGGGGGTACCAGGGATTGAACTCGGGGTCACTCAAGGGCACTCAATCACTGAGCCACCTCCCCAGCCCTATTTAGAGACAGGGTCTCACTGATTTGCTGAGCACCTTGCTTTTGCTGAGGCTGGCTCCTGTCTCAGCCTCCCAAGCCACTGGGATTACAGGCATGCACTATCATGGCCAAGCTCTATTTTTTATTTTTATTTTTTTGAAACAGGGTATCACTAAATTAGTTGGGGCCTTGCTAAATTGATAAGACTGGCTTTGAACTTGTAATCCTCCTGCCTCAGCCTCCTGAATCACTGGGAGTATAGGTGTGCACCACTACACCAGACTCTTCTTTTATAAAGACTACTATAGCAGTTGGCTTCTAATTCCAAATTGGCTGATCTCTTAAGGTCTTTACCCAACTTTATCAAACTGTCTGCTTCCATAACAGCACTATGATCTCACCCTGAGCTTCTTCCCCAAAGCCCCATTCTTTTGCCCTTATTCAGGCTGACTCACTTAGGCATATGGCATGCAGTATCATTAGCAGCGCCAGCCCTTTCCCTCATCATGATCTTAAAATGCTGCATGAACTTTGCACAGGTTTTTCTAGGACACATAAGCTGATAAGATCAAATTTAACTCCTTCATTTAGGCCCCTTGATCACCAATGATTTTCCTGGCATGATTCTTCCCATCCACTGGGCTCCATGCCTCCTCTACCAGCCCCAGAATGGGCTTTCTTCCACCTCTAACAGCTGACATTCCAACTCCAAGTTCGGTCTATTGGTCTGGTCAGCTGACTGCAGAAAAGTGACTCCTTGCTCAACCCAGCTCTGGTTTGTCCTGTTTCTGTGTATAGAAGCCCCCAGGGAGGCCTTCTGCCAAAGTAGCAGCTGCCATCTCATTCCTGCGACTAACAAGACTTTCCAGACCATTTTTCATTTTAACATCAGAATTCCGTGTATCCTGTGCATTTGTCTCAGGTCAGAATACTTGCTGCTTTCTTCTCTTAAGACTCAAAGACAACGATTTTAAGGTCCTGTGATCTCTGATAATAATTAATGTTCCAGGTTTTCTCATAAAAGAGCAATCTAGAGAGTAACAGTTGTGATTTGATAAAGGATTATTGTTACAATGAACAGCCTGAAGTTCAAATGGCACTCTGCCCCTACATTGCTTCACAACCAAAGGATCATTTATTTTCTTGTTGGCATGTAGTTAATGTTCAAATGCAATATGAGTTCAAAATCTAAATATATCACAGATGATTACAGTTTGACACTTGAACACCAGCAGTGCAAGCCCTGAGAAGAGCATGACTAACTGTGCTTTTCTATTGGTATATTACACTTTAATAAAAAGTCTTAAGAAGTAAAAAAAGAAAAGAAAGAAGAGCATGACTAAACATTTTCTTTGAGGAATAGCACAGGAATCCATATGTGTGACTACAGATAGTAGTAGTGACAGCAATTAAGGAGATTACTTGAGCTCACTGGAGGCATCAGGGAGTCTCTTCTAGACAATATAAAGTCCAAGCCCTAGAAAAGGTGACCTGGCATCATCCAAAAAAAGCTTTCAGTGCAGAAATATTGTCAAACCAAAAAAAAAAAAAAAAACAGGGCTGGGGTTGTAGCTCAGAGGTACAGCACTTGCCTAGAATGTGTGAAGCACTGGGTTCAATCCTCAGCACCACATAAAAATAAAGTTATTTGTCCAACTACAACTAAAAAATAAATATTAAAAATTTTTAAAAAGGGGCTGGGATGGTGGCTCAGTGGTAGAGCACATGCCTTGCATGTGTGAGGCACTGGGTTCAATCCTCAGCACCACATAAAAATAAATGTATTGTGCTCATCTACAACTAAAAAAAAATTTTTTTTTTGGTACCAGGGATTAAACCCAGGGGGAGTTTAACACTAAGCCACATCCCCAGTGCTCTTTTGTATTTTATTTAGAGACAGGGTCTTGCTGAGTTGCTTTGGGCCCCTCTAAATTACTGAGGCTGACTTTGAACTCACCATTCTCTTGCCTCATGTGTGTGCCACCATATCTGGTGAATTTCACTTTATTTATTTATTTGGTTGGTTGGTTGGTTCGGTTCTGGGAATTGAACCCAGGGGCACATAACCACTGACCCATATCCCCAGCCCTTTTTAAAATATTTTATTTAGAGGTAGGGTCTCACTTAGTTGCTTAGGGCCTCCATGAGTTGCTGAGGGTGGCCTTTAACTCATGATCTTGCTGCCTGTGCCTCCTGAGCCACTGGGATTATAGGCATGAACCATTGCAACAGGCAGAATTTCAGTGGCAATAATCCCAATGACTCTGGACAGTAAGGAGGATCACACCTTTGAGGCCAGCCTCAGCAATTTGGGGAGGCCCTAAGCAACTTAGAGAGACTCTGTTTCAAAATCTAAAATGTTGGGGGAGGGGGCAAGATATTTCAGGGATAAAGCAAACCCCTGGATTCAATCCCCAATACCGTAAAAAATAATACAAAATAAAAGAACTTGTATTCTTGAAATGTTTTGGAGGAAAAAAATGAGCTACTCATCAGAGAGTAGAGATGTGATTAAGTACTTTTCTTTAAAACTGGATCACTGATCCTTTAGGAATAGTCTATTAAATATGGATATATTTTATGCCTTTTCACCAAAGGCAAAAGTTTATTTTTTGAAAAACAGCAATGACTGTGAAAATTTTGGCTAATTACCCTCCCTGGGTTCAGCAGCTTAAACCAGTAAGCATAGCTTGGAATATCAGAATATCATTTTTTATTCCAACAGCATTAACATACATTATGAATAGCCCAGGAGGAGTCACACATTGATCTTTGGCATCTTTATCTTTTTTTTTTTTTTTTGGTACTGGGATTGAACCCAGAGGTGCTTTACCATTGAGCTACATCCCAACCCTTTTTATTTTTTATTTTGAGATACAGTCTTATTTAAGTTGCTGAAACTGGCTTTAAACATGCAAGCCTGCTTCAAACTCTTGAGTGGCTGGAATTACAGCTATGTACCATTACTCCCAGCATGGTATATCTAGCTTATCCCTAAATGAGATGAGGTCCAGAGGCCCAAGAAGGTCCCACCTATACTAAAAGATCTCTTCCAGTAGTTTAGAGTGGTACCTGAAATGCTTCTCTTACAGCTTTTCTCTACAGTTCTTTCTTAGGACTTCAACTCTCAAAGTAAAATACCTGGCCAGGCATGGTGGTACAAGCTTCTAATCCCAGCAGCTCTGGAGGCAAAGGCAGGAGGTTGGAGAGTTCAAAGCCAGCCTCAGCAATTTAGTGAGGCCCTAAGCAACTCAGTGAGATCCTGTCTCTAATAAAATACAAAATTGCACTAGGGATATGGCTCAGTGGCCCCTGAGTTCAATCCCCGAAAACCACACCTCCAAAAAAGTAAAAATACCTTCTAAAGTTGAGGGACATGGTGATGATCTGACATCTCTCCAAGGAAATGAAAAAAGTACATTCCCATGATTTAGAGGCAGTTCATGAATGAAATTGAGATAAAATCACAAGCACTAGAAGGAGGGCTCTAAGTGGAAAGGGGAGAGGACAAAAATCAAGCTTAATATTGGGCACATGCGTAATCCCAGGATCACAATGGATCATAATTTCAAAGCCAGCTGTAGCAATTCAGCAAGGGCCTGTCTCAAAAAGTAGGAAGGACCAGGATGTAGCTCAGTGGTGAAGCACTTAGGTTCAATCCCCAGTGCCAACAAAACAAAACCTTACCAACTTTACCATTTTGTTTAAGGGGTTGATTATGCTATCTACAATACAGTAGGCTTGTTTTTGGAATGAGCATTGGAAATCATTTAAAATCAATAACAGAACAAAGAAGTGAAAAAGTATGTGGCAGCATATTAAATTATTCTGGTGATATTACAATTGAATAAATCAGAATTCTCTGTTTTAATTCAAAACCACCAGAAAGAGATAAGATGTAACCAAAAACTGGATAAAACTCTCAGTATGGTTGTCTGATTAAAAACAACAACAACAACAGATACCTGACCCAACCATTCTTTCCTCCAGATGCATCATTACTCGTCATTTGTTTGGGTCTGATTTGGTCAGGTATGAGCTCAGTATTCATGTAACAGCTGTAAAAGGACTTTGAATAGGAGTTGCAAAACAAATTGCAAAGATACTATGAATTTAAAGTTGCAAGTCCAGTTGTGGGTGTGTGTGGCATGCAGGCACATGTAATATAGGAAGAGAGAATGCCTATGGGACTGACCTGGATGGAGGAAAGAACAAATTAAGAGGACTAGAAAAAGAAGGGACAGATTAGGAGAAGAAAGAAGGAGGAGGAGGACGATGATGAAGAAGTGAGGACGAGGGTGGGGAGGAGGAAGAGGAAGAAGCAAAAGAAGTGGGGAGGAGCAGGAGGAAGAGAAGGAGAGAAAATGTGAAAGGGAGAGTTGGGGGAGGACAAAGAGGAGCCTGTCTGTATCCCAGTGGGAGGCTGAGAACAGGAGGATCTTGAGTTCAAAGCCAGTCTCAGGAATTTATTGATGCCCTAAGCAAATTAGCAAGACTCTGTATCTAAATAAAATACAAAAAAGGGGCTGTGCTCAGTGGTTAGGCACTTCTAGTTTCAATCCATGGTACCAAAAAAAAAAAAAAAAAACGACGACCACCAATAATACCTGGCTAGTTTCAAAAAGCTGATTTTTGTGCTTCTACTGGAATTTAGAATATTAAAACCTCAAGTCTTGAACTTCTGGGACATTATTCCCTAAAACAGGCCACTCTTGTTCTTGTGCAGGTGGGCACACACAGCTGGCATGCCTGTTCCTGGGACCATACTGCAAAAACAGGAGGAAATGGAGGTACAGCTAGCTTCAGCTTAAGGGGAATGGACTAAAAGGAGAAAAGTGAAAGAGTGAAAGTGACAAATGGCAAGTTGAAAAAGAAAATACAGGAGAAAGGTCTCTCTCTCTCTCTCTGACACACATACACACACACACACACTCAGCATTTGCTTTCAGGTTCCTTGGATTTGTATCTTTAGGATTTTCAACGGAAGTTCTTAAAGCATGCAACACATTCTCACCACACTTGAGAATTGCAGCTACTTGTGAAGCAAGAATGTCCTCTCCACGCCTTCCTTGAGGATTACTTCTCTTGCCTAAAGGTGTGGTTGCTGGCAGTAGAGACATCCTGTCAGAACCACAAGAGAAAACACAGTGTAATGAAGCAGTGATCATTAGAACTATGATACTAGCCCCAGAAAAAACAAAGGCAAATCGAGTAGAACAGAAATAAAAGTCTAGAAACAAACCCATGTATGAGAATTTAGTATGTGATACTTGTCATTTCAAACCAAGTAGGAGAGGGAAGTGATTTTGGAATATTAACCACTAGGAAAAAATGTTTAGATCCCCACATCAAGTCAAATGCAAGACTATATTCCTGATAAATCAAATATGTAATGATTTACAAATTATATTTCAAAAACATAAACATGCCAGGCGCGGTGGCACAAGCCTGTAATCCCAGCAGCTTGGGAGGCTGAGACAGGAGCTCACAACCTCAAAGCCAGCCTCAGCAATGGTGAGGCGCTAAGCAACTCATGAGACCCTGTCTCTAAATAAAATATAAAATAGGCCTAGGGATGGGGCTCAGTGACTGAGTGCCCCTGGGTTCAATCCCTGGTACCAAGAAAAAAAGAAAAAAAACATAACCATGGGCTGGGGATATAGTTCAGTGGTAGAGTACATGTCTAACATGTGAGGCTCAGGCTCTGGGTTCAATTTCCAGTACCACACACACAAAAAAAAAATTCCAGAATGGTGTGTGTGTAAAATATACATATTATGATGATATGCTCAATCATGTGTGTGAACTTTTAAAAGCATAACACTAATAGATAAAAATAATAAAAGAGAGGACTGGGGCTGTGGCTCAGCAATAGTACATTTGCCTGGCATGTGTGAGGCACGGGGTTCGATTCTCAGCACCACATATAAAAAAATAAAGGTCTATCAACAACTAAAAAAAAATTTTAAAAAATAAAAATAAAAGAGGTGAGCATGCTAATGAGGCAGAGGCATCACAAGTTCAAAGCTAACCTCAGCAATTTAGCAAGGCCCTAAGCAATTTGCAAGATCCTGTCTAAAAATAAAAAAGGGTTGGGGCTGTGGCATAGTGGTTAAGCACCTCTGGTTGAATTAAGGTTGAATCCTAGTACCAAAAAAAATGGAAAGCCTGGTACTGTGGCCCATGCCTATAATCCCAGTGGCTCAGGAGGCTGAGGTAGGAGGATCACAAGTTCAAAGCCAGCCTCAGCAATATTGAGGTGCTAAGCAACTCAGTGAGACCCTGTCTTAAATAAAAAATACAAAATAAGGCTGGGGATGTGGCTCACTTGTTGAGAGCCCCTGAGTTCAATCCCCAGTATATATTTTTAAAAAAAGGAAAAATGTATATAAAAACATGAAAAACATAATGAAGTGCCATAAAAAAACACACTTAAGAAAAACTATCCAAAATTTGAAGATGGGCTAAAAATTATTGCTTATCAGGCTGGGGTTGTGGCTCAGTGGCAGAACACTTGCCTAGCATGTGTGAGGCACTGGGTTCGATTCTCAGCACTGCATATAAATAAATAAAATAAAGGTCCATTAACAACTAAAAAAAAAAAATTTAAGTACTGCTTATCTTTCAATATCATACTAAAACATTGCCTAAAAACCCAATCTAATGATTATAAGATTCTCTAGGAAAATATAAGTTTTTAAAAAATATTTTTAGTTGTAGATGGACACAATATCTTTATTTATTTATTTTTGTGTGATGCTGAGGATCCAACCGAGGGCCTCACATGTGCAAGGCAAGCACTCTATCACTGAGCCACAACCCCAGACCAGAAAATGTAAGTTTTTTGACTTGCCATTTTCTATCAATTAAGACACAGACTGTATAAATTAGATGTTAACTTATTGAAAATTGATAAGCTGTAAATGATTTTTTTGGGGGGGGTACTGGGGATTGAACTCCGGGGCACTTAACTACCGAGCCACATCCCCAGCCCTATTTTGTATTTTATTTAGAGACAGAGTCTCACTGAGTTGCTCAGCACCTCGTGTTGCTGAGGCTGGCTTTGAACTTGCGATCCTCTTGCCTCAGCCTCCCCAGCCACTGGGATTATAGACATGCACCACCATCCACAGTGTAAATGATTTCTTACAGTAAAGATATAAATTATTTCCATCTGGTAGGAAGGATATTCCCAACGATTATGCTTTTATTGCCCTGTAGAACAAAATAAATGTTGTATCTTACTTAGCAATCTAATTTCAGCATTTTTTTTTTTTTTTGCATTGGTCTCTCAAATTGTCCTTTGGATCAGCTTTATTATCCTGCTGGCTCCCTTCTGAATAAGTTAGATAAATCACTGACATATCCTCCCTATATGTTTGTATGTTTTTAACTTTTTAAAAATTATACTTTATCTTCAAAAAGATAAGCACAAATTTACCAAATGAGCTAGCAATTCTACTCCTAGGTATATGCTCAAAGGAATTGAAAGAAAAGATTCAAATGAATATTTAGACATTAGTGTTAATAGCATCATCATTTACAATAACCAAAAGATGGAAAAAAATCCAAGTGTCTATCAACAGATGCATAGGTTTTAAAAAGTAATATGTATATATGATAGACTGGGGATATAGCTCAGTTGGTAGAGTGTTGCCTCACAAGGCCCTGGGTTTAATCCCCAGCACCACAAAAAAAAAAAAAAATCTTTTTTTGTAAGTCTTTATTTTAGTTGTTGATGGACCTTTAATCTTTATTTTATTTATTCATTTATATGTGGTGCTGAGAATCAAACCCAGTACCATACACAAGGTAGGAAAGTGCTCTATCACTGAGCTACAACCCCAGCCCCAAGAATAAATTTTTTAAAAAAATTTATTTTTTAGTTATAGGTGGACACAATACCTTTATTTTATTTTTATGTGGTCTGAGGATCGAACCCAGTGCCTCATGCATGCTAGGCAAGTGCTCTACCACTGAGCCACAGTCCTAGCCTAAGAATAAATTTCTTTATTGGGATAATGTGCACATAATTTTAACCATTTTATTTTTTTTCTTAGTTTTTTTAGTTGTACATGAACACAATACCTTAATTTTATTTCTCTTTATTTCTACAGTGGGGAGAAGGCTGGAAATGTCTAGGATTTTCTACCTATTTTCTTGGGAAAGTTAGATGGTGGTTGCGATTACTAGTGGTTCTCTCTCTCTCTCTCTCTCTCTCTCTCTCTCTCTCTCTCTCTCTTTGGAACAGGAGATTGAACTCAGAGGCACTCAACCACTAAGCCACATCCCCAGCCTTATTTAGTATTTTATTTAGAGACAGGGTCTCACTGAGTTCTGAGTTACTTAGCACCTAGCCATTTGCTGAGGCTGGCCCTCCTGTCTCAGCCTCCCTAGCCACTGGGATTGCTAGGATTAAAGGTGTGTACCACAGTGCCTGGCCAGTTTTCTTTTTCTTTTTTTCAAAAAAAAAAATTTAAATTTTATTTATTCTAACTTGTTATATATGACAACAGAATGCAATTCAATTCATATTACACAAATAGAGCGTAATATTTCATGTCTCTGGTTGTACAAAAAGTAGAGTCACACCATTTGTTTTCATACATGTACTTAGGGTAATGATGTTCGTCTTATTTAGTTAGTTTGTCTGGTTTTTTGTTTTTTTTTTTGTTGTTGTTGTTTTGTTTTTTTTTTTTTTTGGTCTTACCTGGGAGTCCCTAATCACCAATTGTCATTCAATAGCCTATTAGAAAACCACCACCACCTGACACATATTTCTTAGGCACTATACTGAGCATTTTATATTAACTATCATATTTAATTATCACCTTATTTTTCAGGTGAGAAAACTGGGGCTCATAGGCAATAAAGCAATTTGCTTTATTTTTCAAGTGACAAAATTGAGTTTTGTAAGGCCATTTGCCTTTATAAAGTCACTCATGCAATACCTGTAGAGCCAATATTGAAGCCCAGGTTGCAGGTTGCAGGGTCTACAGATCTGTAAATTCATTTTTTTTTTTCTTTTTGTAATACTGAGGCTTGAACCCAGGGGCCCTCTACCACTCAGGTGTCTCACTAAGTTACCCAGACTGGCCTGGCCATCTTCCAGCCTCAGCTTCCTGAGTTGCTAGGATTATAATGTGTGTCGCCTTAACAGGACTGGGGTTTTTGTTTATTCTTTGTTTCTTTGTTTTTAAGGATATATTCCTTGAAGTAAAATTATTGTCAGAGTGTGCATTTTCCCCAGAATATTCTCTACAAATACTGAACCAGATTATAATGCTTCTTCCACTTTGCCAGTGGTATATACAATTTGTTTAAAACTTTGTTTTCATCTTATCCAGTGTAGTATGTTAAAACTGAATATCATTGCTTTTGTGAGTGTTTTGTGTTTAATTTTTGTTTTAGTTGTAGATGGACACAATACCTTTATTTATTTGATTTTATGTGGTGCCAGGGATTGAACCCAGTGCCTCACATATGCTAGGCAAGTGCTCTACCACTGAGCCACAACCCCAACCTCTTTTGTTAGTGTTTTTAAAAATTCCTCATGAAGTTGAATATTATATATTTATTCTCTAGTGAACTTTATCTTCTCATCTTTGGCCCATTTTAAAAAATTGATTTGTAATAACTATGTAAATATCAAGAATATTGCCTCTTTTATGTCATGTACATTAAAAATATTTCTTCTCTAGTGGTCAAAGAATAAATTATTTATTTGTTTGTTTGTTTGTTTGTTTGTTTATTGGTACTGGGGATTAAACTCAGGGGCATTCAACCACTGAGCCACATCCCCAGCCCTTTTTTGTGTTACAGAAGGGACTCCTGCACAGTGAGAGATGGATGTTGGGAATGAGTGGCCATGCTGGAGTTGGCATCTCTCTCATCATGAAAGAGTGGAGTGGGAAGTCCAGAAGGGCCCTCTGAAAACGCACACTGGGCACTTGCCCACCAACATTGACTAGAGAAGCAAGGACAACACAGTGCATTACAGATACATTCATGCAATCAGAAGACCATTTGATTTGAGGTTTCTATTACTTCCAGCCAAAGTATCTTAATAGACTTCTTTCTCTGTAGACCAGATTTCTCTCTCTCCATGCACTGAGTGTTCTTTAGCTCCAAATTTATGTTTCAGATCCAGCCTTCTGGGATGAAAAGTGATGGTCCAATTTTTATATAAAATTCCCAGCTGAGAGCAGTGTCAGACCCCTGTAATCCTAGTAACACAGAAGACTGAGGCAGGAGGACTGTAAGTTTGAGACCAGCTTCAGCAACTTAGTAAGTCCCTAAGCAACTTAAAAATATCCTGTCCCAAAGCAAAACCCAGAAAAGTCTGGGGATGTGGCTTAGTGGTTAAGGGACACTGGGTTCCATCCCAGTACAAAAAAAAAAAATTAAATTCCCAGATAACAGACCCTAATCAGTCCAGCTTGGATCAGTCAAGCTGGTTCGGTAAATACACTTACTGCAGGAGGATGAACGGCAGTTTTCAGAGAACTGTCAGCATGATCTAGAAAGACACCCCAAAAGATTTCTTAGAGTGTTGATATCATGAGAGAAAAGGTTGTGCACCAGAATAGCAGAGTGTTATAGGTCCAGACAGACATAGGTGGGATTTAAACTAAACATGAGATGGGTTGAGGACACTTACTTTACCTGACTATCTAGAGAGTTTTATGGCTGTAGGAACTATGTAGTTTTATGTGTAGGAACTATGGGATTTGGGAAGGAGCAGAGGGGGTTTGATGGAAGAAGTGAGGAAGGTCATTGAGACCTTCCAAGAGCAAGGAGAGGAAGCATAGTGGTCATGTAATTTGTCATGTGACAACCCTTCACTGAAGCCCACAAGTCTTCCATAAAATCTTGCAGTACTTGGTGTAGTGGGCACCCAAAAGGTATATGCAGCTTCATATCCAGATATGACCTCTGGAAGGAATAGAGACAGAAAGCCTAAGAGAGACTACTAAAAATGAATGCAGAGGCTGGGAGTAAGGCTCTGAGTTTCATCCCCAGCACTGTTCAGGGGGGTGAAAAAGTGAACTATCCTAGGCCCTGGATATTGCAGCCAAGATTACCTAATTCTCCAAGATCCTTGATAATATCTGGGTTTCAATTTTAATGGGGAAAAAAAAGATACCACTTAGATTTTACTGAGGCTTGATTAAATAACTTGTGATTAAATACAAGTTGGAATCTTGATTTTATTTACAGGATTCTATACTCTGCCATTTATCCCTGTCTGTATCTGGGCTGCTTAGAATGAAAAGGAGAGGAATTCAAAATTCTTCTGTGTCTTGGGCCTTGCAACTTGGGCACAGCTGACCCAAGGAATAAATTTCCCTGGAACCTTATTACAATGAGCTGTCTTTTTGCTCTACCAATTCAGACATTTTGAGGCCTTAAAGTTTTTACATGAAGGGAGCCAGGAGAACTCTAGTCCACATTTAGCGAAATTGGGTCTTGAGGTATGATGGGAAAGTGGGAATCACTTCCCCCAAATTGTCAAAAACACAGTAACTTGCTGGGCACAGTGGCAAACACCTGTAATCCCAGCACCTAGAGAGGCTGAGACAGGAAGATCATGAGTTCAAAGCCAACCTCAACAATTTTGAGTTACTAAGAAACTCAGTGAGACCCTGTCTCTAAATAAGATACAATAGGGCTGGGGATGTGGCTCAGTGGTCGAGTATCCTGTATTCAATCCCTGGTAATAATAACAACAACAACAAATAGCTTGGACTATTCCTGAAGACTTTTTTTTTTTTTTTTGGTACCAAGGATTAAACCCAGCAGTGTTTAACCACTAAGCCACATCCCTAGCCCTTTTTATATTTTATTAAGAAACAGGGTCTCTGGGCTAGGGTTGTGGCACAGTGGTAGAGTGCTTACCCAGCATGCATGAGGCACTGGGTTCAATCCTCAGCACCATGTAAAAATGAAATAAAGATATTGTATGTCCACCTACAACTAAAAATATAGATTATATATAGAGAGAGACCACCTACAACTATATATATATATATATATAGAGAGAGAGAGAGAGAGAGAGAGAGAGAGAGTCTCACTGAGTTGCTTAGGGCCTTACTAAGTTGCTGAGGCTGGCTTTGAACTTGCAATCCTTCTGTCTCAGCCTCCCTAGTTGGCGGGATCATAGTCATACACCACCAAGCCTGCTTTGTACAGCTTCTTAACGTTTGCCATTTCATCTTTATAGCATGAAAATTGAGAAAAGGGAGGGGGCATTTTTTTTCTGAGGAATAGTATGTCAAATGAGAGTTTTTGGACTGTTTACAGGTCTAGGAAAAGGATTTGTGGTAATTTATCAATATCATTATTACAGTGCCACTATCTAACTTGGAATAAGATTTGTGCCTTCCCCTTAAAACCCCCCACGCTCTCTTGTAGGTTTTACTACCATCCTTTCTCCCAGCAGTTTTTGGTAATGCCCTAATGCCCCATTCCCCTATTGGGAAGGGACATCTTAGCCAAATTCCATGCCTCCATCACATTCCATCCCAGCCTTTCTTTATACTCGCCCTTGTAGAAGCAACCCACACGTCCATAGGCTCCCCTCCTTCTCTCCCTCCAAAGGTAAACCCTCAAGTTTGGGACACATCCACCCCCTCTCTGGCTCACTGTGTCTCTGTCAAAATTCATCTTAAGGACCCTCAGCATTTCCCTTGTCAACCTCAATACCCTCTTCCAACTAGCAGTTTTCAGGGCCTGCAGCCCATTATTAAGGACCTATGGTGCAAGGGCTTAATAAGACCTACCCATTCCCCTTACAACACTCCAATTTTGGCCGTAAAGAAACCTAATGGACAGTATGGCCTTGTATAAGACCTACGAATCATTAACGAGGCAGTTAGACCCATTCACCCTCTGTTGCCAAATCCCTACATTATCTTCTCTTCCATTCCTTACTCTTCTTCCCACTTCTCAGTCACTGACCTGAAGGATGCTTTCTTCACCATTGCCCTTGCTCAGGATTCCCAGGACATCTTTGCCTTCACCTGGACTAACCCTAAGACACATCATTCCCAGAAGCTTACCTGGACAGTCCTCCCTCAAGGTTTCAGAGATAGTCCACATATCTTTGACCTTCGGGGTCTTACTCTTCCCCACTCTACCCTTCTGCAGTATGTGGATGACTTACTCCTCTGCAGTCCTTCCCTACCTGTCTCCAAGAGCGACACTCTCTCCCTCCTTAATTTCCTCTCTGAAAAGGGTTACAGGGTCTCTCCTCAAAAGGTCCAGCTCTCTCTACCAGCAGTTATCTACTTAGGAGTCCAGGTGTCTCAGGGAAAAAAGGCCATCACCCTGGACCAAAAACAGTTAATTCAAAATTTGCCTATCCCACTCATCAAGGAAGATATTCTCTCTTTCCTGGGGCTGCTGGGATACTTCCGAGCCTGGATCCCCAATATTTCCCTTTTAGCTGTACGATATAGCCAAAGAAATAATCATTGGCGACCACTCCTGAGGCCATCCAAGTCCCATTCCACAAACTTCAGCAGGCCCTCCTTGAGGCCCCTGCACTCCCCTTACCTGATATGCATAGACCCTTTGTTCTATATGTCCATGAAAACAAGGGCCTAGCTCTAGGGGTGCTAGGCCAACAGCAGGGACCTACATTTGCTCCAGTAGCCTATCTATCCAAACAACTGGACCTTATGGTTCGGGGATGGGCCCCCTGTCTCAGAGCTCTGGCAGCCGCCTAGGTCCTAGTCCAGGAGGCCAAAAAACTTACTTTCGGAGGGGAAATCGCCATCTCTTCACCCCACCACTTGAAGGAATTACTGACCTATAAGGACTTAAAAACTCTTCCCCCTTGCTGAGTCTCTCTCTCTTCGTATCTTTTATACACGACCCTACCATTTCTTTCCAGGCTTGCTCCTCTTTACACCTCGCGTCTCTCCTCCCTGTCTCTATGGACCTACCACTCTGCCGCAGTCTGGCTGGGCACAATTCAGGAGCCACTTATCAAGCAGAAACAAACTTTATTTTTAGAACACACACACACATGCCACACCACACTAGCTCTTCAGGAATTCCCTCAGAGCCCAACTGCCACCACCGGCTTCCCACAAGCCTCTCAACTCCCCCACTCCTCCTGCTCTTGAGGCCGATTGGCTGGGTCCTGTGGGCCGAGCCAAAAAAAGTCCCCCAATGAGCAGCTCCGCGGTCTGAAAGGGCAGGGAAACAGCCCAATGAGCATCACAGCTGAGGAGCCAATCAGCTGGCAGCTAAAAGTTTGCAGGGGCCGCTGTGAGCCAATCATCAGCTGGCTGGAAGTTTGCTGGCAGCTGGAAGTTTGCTGGGGCCCCTTCGGCTGTGGCTCTCAACACCACTCCATCAGTGTACTGAGTCCATAGAGAACCTTCTCCAATGTCCCTCCAACATTAAGGAGGGACCACTAATAAATCCCACCCACACCTGGTTCATGAATGTAAGTTCTTTCCTGACAGAGAATGGCAGGTGGGCAGGATATGCCATTGTCTCCCTCTCAGAGGTCATAGAAACCAAACCTCTATCACCCCATATGACTAACCAGCAGGCGGAAGTCATGGTGGTCACCTGTGCCTTTCAACTAGCCACAGATTGTTCCCTCACTCTATATACTGATTCCAAGTACGTCTTTCACATTCTCCTTTCTCATTCAGCTATATGGAAAGAGAGAGGACTATTGACCATCAAAGGCACCTCCATAACTAATTCAAGATTCATCACTGATCTTTCAGGGCATCTATGCTTCCTTAAGTGATTGGGATTGTTCATTGTCAGTCCCATCAGTCTGACTCCTCACCCATCACTATGGGTAATTCTAAAGAGGACCAAGCTGCCCGGCAGGCAGCCATGATACCATGCCCCACTATTGCTGTCATAACTTCAAGCACACACCCCCACCCCATCCCCATCTAAACAGGAATTCTTCTCCTACTTACATTCCCTGTTCCATACTATCACTCAGAACCTCAAGCTCTTCTACAGACATTCTTCCCACTCACCTTGGATGATGCTAGGTTCATCCACAACCTCTCCACTAAATGCACCATTTTTCAAAGTATCAATCCTAATACCCTTCTCAAACCAGGCTCCTTTCCCGCCGACCAGGCTTGAGGAGAATTTCAATTGGATTTCACTTACATGCCCAGGGTCAAGAGGTATCTGTATGTCCTTGTCCTTGTAGACATCTCAGAAAATGGGTAGAAGCTTTTCCTACCACCAACAAAAGGGCATCCACAGTCACCTCTGTTTTATGCTCAGATATCATCCCAAGATTCAGGGTCCCTACCTCCTTGCAGTCAGATAATGGCCCCGAGTTTACCTCTCAAATCACACAATGCATTGCTGGGGCTCTCCACATTCCCTGGAATCTACACATCCCCTATCATCCCACCTCTTCAGGCAAGATAGAACGCGTTAACCACACCCTAAAGGAGACCCTCACCAAGCTCTCCCTCCAACTACATCTCAAACTTCTCCCAGTTGCCTTGTTTTGCCTTTGGTCGCTCCACAAAAGGCCAACTCCCCTTTTGAAGTGATGTATGGATGCCCACCCCTACCACCTGGGGTGACTCTGCATTCTTCCAGAACATCTCAGTCATCCCCTTCTAAGTTTTATCCAAATACAGATTTGGGAACACCAGGAAACTCTATTACCTGATCCCTCCAGGTCACACATCTCTTTCCCCTTAACCCCAGGCGACTGGGTATATTTCTCTACTCCTTCTGGTGACATGCCTACACTGATACCTAAATGGAAGGGCCCCCTAACGGTTATCTTGTGCACTCCCACTGCTGCCCACCTACAGGAATCCCCAGGCAAACTGACTTCATAGATTCACATTTCCAGGCTGAAACCGGCCCCGCCTCTGGCCAAGGGAGCCAAGACTGACTGTCCAACATCCATCCTCCTCCCACAAATAATTCTGCTCCACCACCCCTGAGAATCCTTTAAAGCTCCATATCTCACGCCTGAGGTTCCTTCCCCCCTTCTCAACCTGAGAAACCCTCACAACATGCCTCACTCTAGTTCCACCCTTTTCTTTGCCACACTCCTGGCATCCACTCCCATCACACCTACTTCATCTGCTTTGTTAGACACCCCAGATTGCCCTAATAATTGGGATTTTCTTGTTTTGTGCCTTTCTACCATGTATGATAAATTCTTGCAGCATCAAAATAGGCAAAATATCTAATCAGACCTTTAACCAGCTTCTCAGGGATTACCAGCTACTTGCTCCCTCGGAGGACACCTGTCCCTTACGTGAAGGCCTCACCAACGCCTGACGGAACTTCACCATCGTGGATATGGAGCTACAAAATGGAAACACAACTGGGGAACTTCACTAGCCTGTCACCCAGGGTTTCTAGGCCCATTCACTTTTGTGTGCCTCCTCCTGACTGCTGGTCTTTTCTCAGCCAGTCCCTCTCACTGGACCTCTGGCCAGAAACTAATGTGGTGTCTGTCTCCTCTTCCCTCTTCTTCTCCTTGCCTTTGGGCATCTTTGGTGTTTTTAGGCTCATCATGTGGTGCACCTGGTTTGTGGAGTTTGTGGAAGCCCTCCGACAGGACAGCTGGCTGATTCTCCCCATTTGCAGGGACAAGGATTGGATTGAGACTATCCATGACCTAAGGCTTCAAGGAACTTTCATCAATTACAGCCCCAAGGAAATTAACATCTTCAGCGCCCTGGCCTTTACAGCTATGCTTCTCTTGTCCCTGCACCCTGACCATTCCTCCCTTCCTTCACATTCATTGTCCCTCTCCAGCAGGAAGTAGCCAGATGATCTCGACACTCTGCTTCCAACACAAAAACAAAAAGGGAGAAATGTTGGGTGTGTGGGAGACTCCCCGCTGAAGTTAAGTTTCCAACTCCCAAGAACATCACAGAATCCCTTACTCCTCCCCCTCCTCTCCAAAGGGCGCCAAATTCAAAAGTTTTCTTGACCAGTCCCACAGGACACAGTGTCTGCCAATCAGCACCCACCACATTGCCTACGCAACCCTTCTTCTTCTTCTTCTTTTTAGTTGTAGGTGGACACAATACTTTTTTATTTTTATTTATGTGGTGCTGAGGATCGAACCCAGGGCCTCACACACATGAGACAAGTGCCCTACCACTGAGCCCCAGCCCCAGCCCTACGCAGCCCTTCTTAAGCCAAAGCTTGCAAGCTCACGCTCTCTGCCCTCTTTCTCTCTACCCTCTTCCTCTTCTTTCTCTCTTCTCTCTGCTCTCATCCCTCCTCCACTCCTCTCTGCCTCTCCTTTTCTTCCCCATCGGGCAGCCTCCCAATAAATCTCTTGGTTGAATCTTTGTCTCGGTGAGTCATTCACCTTTCAGTTCTCATTTCAGAACCTTTCCTTTCTGTTTGCTGTGAACATTTAAAATTATTTATTTACTTATTTTTTATTTTGCTACTGGGGATGGAACTCAGGTTCATTCAATCACTGAGCCACATTCCCAGGCTCCCCCTCCCAATTTTTAAAAATTTTGAGATAGATTCTCCTTAAATTGTTGAGGCTGGCCTGGAACTTGGGATCTTCATGGGATTACAGGTGTGCACCACCATGAACCCCTTCTGCTGAGTAACATTTTTAGACATTTGACCATTTGGAGACCTTTGCAATGTGCTATGTTAACTCTCCCACTATATCTGGGTGTGAATATTCTATATGCAAAGATCTTGTAGAAAAGTCCTATTACAGAACATAGTCTTTTGTGTTTTTTCTTCTCAGCATTCATTTCCTTGATATAGTCCTCCGTTTTTTCCTTGTTCTTCTGAGCTTTTAATTGTGGTATCCCACCCCTAACTAGATGGATGGCATATGATCTATAATTGACAAACTCTGACCAGGGAAGCTTAATGTTGAGATGAGGCAAGGTACTGCAGCAAATTGAACTCGATCATCTGCTGACTATAGTCTGAAGAGAAAATATACAAGGTCTTAGTACTGAGTTCTACATTTTTCTGGTTCAAGATCTTCCCATAACCTGGGTATGCAGTTCCTCCTCTTAAACTATAGGTGAGACAATGAAGTTCCAATAAATTTATTGTCTACTTAAAGTTTTATTTTGTTACTCTTACAATTGAGTCCTCAATGGCATGAGGAAATTAGCTCTGTTGGAGGAACTGATGAGGTCAGACACCAAAGAATTAGCAGGAAGCAGATTTATTTGGATGCAGTCAGATGCAGAGGGAAAAGCTTTCACTGTAATCCATCCATCCCCCTGAGCCCCAAGTTCAGGCAATTTCAGAACTTTATACCTAGTGTGTAGGTGGAGGGGCTCAGAAGTTCACAATCTGCAGAAGTTCACACAAAAGCAGCTTTTTCTGTCAGTGTTAACCCTTCAAGGACAGCTTCTGAGAAGGGGAGAGCTTTTTCTGTCACTGTTAACCTTTCAAGAATAGCTTCTGAGAAGGGGGGAGCTTCTTCTCCCCTCCCCCTGACAGCTGTTACCGTGGAGACCAATTAATAACACCATCTCTTATCTTCGAAATGTAAATATCCCTGTGAAGTTCTGGCCCAAGGTCAGAGACTTTTTTAAAAGAAACTGTCCTGGTGTTGGGATTGTAGCTCAGTGGCAGAGCACTTGCCTAGCTGTGTGAGGCACTGGGTTTGATGCTCAACACCATATGAAAAATAAATTAATAAGTAAAATAAAAGCATGCTGTGTATCTACAACTATTGAGAAAACACACTCACACACACACACACACACACACACACACTTCCTGCTTGAAAACTTTTACAAACTATTATATATCATTACAATGCTAGTTAGCCCATAAATGTTGTGAAAAACTAGTAAAGGGGTGTTCAGCACCTGGAATGCTAATCTTTTTCAGGCCTGTGGCCAAGTAAGTTAGAGCAACAGGAAATAGGAAGCTTAACTACATTGAATTCTTTTATAGATAGCCTTTTGCTGATGGTCCTAAGATCAATTATGGTGTGGATTTCTGGAAAAGTTTAATTAAGATTTTCAGTGGAGGAGAAGATGCCACTATAGTTCTATATTATCCCAAAATAAAACTGACTGAGCCAGATGAAGTGGTGCATGCCTGTGGCTACTAGGAAGACTGAGCCATGAGGATCACAAGTTTGAGGCCAGCCTAAGCAATTTAGTGAAACCCCAGTCTCAAAAAAAAAAAAAGAAAAAAAAATAATATATATATATATATATATTGTACTGGGGATCAAATCCAGTGTCATTTAATCACTGACCCACATCCCCAGCCCTTTTTATTTTTTATTCTGAGACAGAGTTTTGCTAACTTGCTTAAGGCTTTGCTAAGTCACTGAGGCTGGCTTTGAACTTGCAATCCTCCTGCCTCATTCTCCATAGTCACTGGGATTATAGGTGTGTGCTATCATGTCTGGGCCCAGCCACTTCTATTTTTTATTTTGAGACAGGGTTTGGCTACCTTGCTTAAGGCCTCACTAAGGCTGAGGCTGGCCTGGAACTTGGTATCCTCTTGCCTCAGCTTCTGGAGTCACTGGGATTCCAGGACTTGTACCACCACACCCAGCCTTCAAAATAAAGAAGATGTAAGTAGCTCAGTTTTAGAGCACTTGCCTAGCATGCATAAGGTCCTGAGTTCAATCCCAAAAATAAATAAGGAGGTGTGGAATAAAGGAAGCTCAGGGGTTGTTGGAAAAATCACTAAACATGTATGAATCTCAATTCTTTCATTTGTAAATGAATATAACCCTACTTAAAGTGATAAAATTAAGCATCCTTTGGGACTAAAAAATAGAAACCCCCTGGAAGGAAGTATCTTAATCATAAAAGGAATTTGTTGAAAGGGGAATGTGATTACTCAAAGAATCAGAGGACAAGAAAATCAAATCTAGGTAGGTATTTTTCTGTTTCTCTCAGCCTATCATCTTCCTTTTCTCTGAATGTAGACAAGGTTAAATCACCAGAGAAAGAAACAAAATCCTCACTACTCCTCTGCTTTCTGAACACCTAATTGTGGCAAGCCATCCATGGGCTATATGTGGACAACATCGCACATGGCAGCCTAATGAATAGGAGAATCTGGTGTCTGGGAACTTTGTGAGCCCTATTCAAGCTCTGCCCCAGGTCCCACACAGCACCGGAGATGGGAGATGGGGTGACCTGCTGTAGCCACACAGCCCTTGAGATGGGTGTGACCTGCCAAGATGCCAATCAACCTGCTGACTGCAAGAAATCATGAAGCAAGACTCCACCCCTGAAACTTATCCCTGCCTTTGATGGACCCCCTTAAATAAACCAAAGGAGTCACTTTCTAATTGTCCAGCTCCAGCTCCTGTGTGGACTGTATCTATCAGGTGCTCCAGGCTCCCTTTAAAACTATCTTTCCTGACTCTTTTTCTTTTGTTCTTCACTAATTATTCTACACTTTCATTTCTTAGGTGGCTTACACTCTCCTGATCAGGAAGAAGAACCTACTTAACTAGACCCTGGATGCAGCCCCATTCCTAATGAAGTTATTTTACACCAGAGGGTTGCATGAAAGAACAAGAACTCTGAGAACCCCAGTAGCTATGTCAGAGGTAGATAGAAGAACATTCTTTTTTCACTGGGAGGGGGGAGCGGTGGACGGGACTGGATGGGATGGGGATGGGGACAAAGCTTCATACCCAGAGGGCTAGGATATCTACTCTTACGTTCCTTTGGCCTCTCTTTTTAAAAAGACAAATGGTAACTCTGCTCTGAACCTCTCCCTAATTTAGTTAAATTAGTCAGGTTCACTTATACTACTAGAAGAAGAGCTCTTGATGTTTGATGCCAAGCCATATGAAGGGAGAACTTACATTTAATTTTGTACCAGGGTCAAATTTTACCAGTTACAATACTGAGGTTTCCTAAATAGTTACAATAACCAGTTATAAAATATAATGAAAGGGTAAAAATACATTTTTTATGATAGCCATCAATTTCAAGGAAAGATTGCTCCTGAATTCCAGAAAAAGTAGGAAGTTTAGCCCTCTCTCATCTTTAATGCTGGTGAAACTGGTTTACATTGTGCTCAGAGTCTCATATGTCTGGTGGAAACACTTTGATCAACTTCTGGTGTGGGACAGGCCACATAATTTGAAGGACCCAGTGCAAAATTAAAATATAAGGCTCCTTTTTCAAAAGCTAAGAATGTCAAGAGAGTTAAAGTAGAGCATTTAAATCAACTGGGACTTTTCTTAGCATGGGGCTTAATGTGACTGTATCATTTACCTCTCAAGAAGAAGGTCTTGTGCTGCTCAGTCTTCAGACTGTTATATACACAACTGCCAGGAAACAACCATCAAGCTCTCCTGACCTTAAGTAACCCAGTCCAGAGAACTGCAGCTCCCTACACCACAGGCCTTTCCATTATCCCTCAGTTCTTTGAGACATCTTACATAACTAGTAGACACGTAGTAACCTATTCTAGTAGTAATCTATCCTAGGATAAAGGAATAGTCTGCCTCAAGACTTGTAGTGTTCACTCTTGCCAAATAGAAATTACTTGCAGCTTTCACCTGAGCTTTAAATCTTTTCAGCTCCTATTCATTGAGGTTTACAAAATAGTGTATGAGAGTCCCTGAAATTCATGGGCCCCAGTGGAAAGAGCTACATTGGCTTAGTCCTACCACTGAGAAACAAGTAATTATCATATCTGTGTGTCCATGTCTCTGGCCCCTATGTTGAACTTTCAAGGAGTTTTTGGTTAACTCTAGGCTTTCCAGGTATGCAACTCAATCAACACAACTAATGTCATTTGCTTCTTCCTTTCTGTTATTATCTCATTCTGTCTCTTGTCTTTTCACACTTACTATATAATGCAATTCCTTTTAAAATTGACTAGCAAATAAATTTCAACATTAGTTTGCAAAAAAAATTTGATAAATCTCATCTAGGAAAACAAATGCCTAAGAGCAATTAATCAAATGAGAAGAAAGAGGATACAATATTATTAGATATAAAAATGTTCTAATTAAGGGGCTGGGCTTGTGGCTCAGTAGTAAGTACAACTCTTGCCTAGAATGTGTGAAGCACTGGGTTTGATCCTCAGCACCACATAAAAATAATTACATAAAATAAAGATATTGTGTCAATATATAACTAAAAAAAATTTTTTTTCTTAAATGACAAAACAGTGAGACAAACTCTGGTACAAATTGGTATTTGGAAGAAACAGTGTCCAAGCAGATGAAATTTGTACATTTTTTTCTTAATTTTTTTTGCTTTAATTAGTTATAAATGATAGTAGAATGCATTTATGCACTGAGGTATAGCTTACATAAATGGAATATAACTTCTCACTTTTCTGATTGTACCTGTTGTAGAATCATGTCTATCATGCAGTCATATATGCGTATAAGGTAACAATGTCTGTTTCATTCTACTATCCTTCCTATCCCTTCCCTTCCCTTCACTTCCCTCTATCCAATTTAAAGTAACTCTATTCTTCCCTAGCAGTCCCCCCTTATCATGAGTTAGCATCTGCATATCAGAGAATCTGCAAAACAGATTAGAATTAGCATCTGCATAACATTGGGCCTTCGGTTTTTTGAGATTGGCTTATTTCACTTAGCATGATAGTCTCCAGTTCTATCCATTTATTGACAAAATCCATAATTTCATTCTTCTTTAAAGCTGAGCAATATTGCATCAAATATATATACACATTTTCTTTATCCATTCATATGTTGAAAGGCACTTAGGTTGGTTCCGTAGTTTAGCTAATGTGAATTGAGCTGTTATAAACATTGAAGTGGCTGCATCACTGTAGTATGCTGATTTTAAGTCCTTTGGGTATAAACTGGGGAGTGGGATAGCTAGGTCAAATGGTGGTTCCATTCCAAGTTTTCTGAGGAATCTCATACTGCTTTCCAGAGTGGTTGCAGCAATTTGCAGTCCTACCAGCAATGTATTGAGTGCACCTTTTCCCCCACATCTTCGCCAACATTTATTGTTGCCTGTATTCTTGATGATTGCCATTCTGACTGGAGTGAGATCAAAATACAGTTATCTCAGACTAGACAAAGGTGCCAAAAGCATTCACTGGGGAAAATATAATCTATTCAACAAATGGTGCTGGGAAAAATGGAAAGCCATATGTAACAAAATGAAATTGAATCCCTCTCGCTCATCCCGCACTAAATTCAACTTAAAGTGGATCAAAAAGACTCAGGCCCTAGAATACAGCCCTGTGCTGACTTAAAACAAAGTAGGCCCAAATCTTCACCATGTTGGCCTAGGTTATGACTTCCTTAACAAGACTCCTAAAGCACAAGAAGTAAAATCAACAATCAATAAACAGGATGGATTCAAACTAAAAAGCTGCTTCTCAGCAAAAGAATCAATAATGCGAAGAGAAAGCCTAGAGATTGGGAGAAAATCTTTACCACATGTACCTCAGATAAAGCATTAATCTCTTAGGACACATAAAGAACTCAAAGAACTTGACACCAAAAAAAAAAAAAAGCTCAATCAATAAATGGGCTAAGGAACTGAACAGACACTTCACAGAAGAAATACAATCAATCAATAATATATGAAAAGATGTTCAACATCTTTAGCAATTAGAGAAATGCAAATCAAAATTTGTATATTTTTAAAATCTGAGAGTGTCATTTCAAAACAACAGAGAAGTGGTAGATTATTTAATAAGTGTATTTCAAAAAAAATAAAATTAGGATTAAGGAGTGTAACCATAGAAACAAAATTATCACAATTGTGACTAAAAATTGCAAGAAAGTATTTTAATAACTTTGGAACTTAAAGAGTGTAAGTGCACAGGGTGTGGTAGAACATGCCTATTGAAAGGAAAGTGAAGAATTGGGAGACAGGCAAGCAAGAAATTAAAGACGGAGACTAGGCAGAGATACACACAAGAGTTTATTTGTAGATTGACAGAATGCCTTTATTTTATTTGTTTATTTTTATGCGGTGCTGAGGATCGAACCAAGTGCCTCACGCATGCTAGGCAAGCGCACTGCCACTGAGCTATAGCCCCAGTCAAGAGTTTATTTGTTAGAGCTTGACAAATAAAGGCACACCCCGAGATGTTTGGGTGTTCAGCTTTTGTGGGTATGGGTTTGGAGTCGTAGTTGCGGTGTTATGGGATAGGCTGGGGGGTGCTTTCGTCAGAGCTAGGCCAGTGGGGAATAGAATGGGACTGGCTTAGGTTGATTGCACCATGGGGCTTTCCAGAGTCAAGGGGTCATATCCTTCTGGGATTGGTTTAGGATTATGGCGTTATAGGCAGGGCTAAAATAGCAATTCCTTAATATAAAATTGTTCTCTTTGCTTTCCATATTTCTTGGGCAATGTACCCTGACAGAGATTGTCTAGACATTAGTAACCATTCTCTAACTTGTACTCAACTAGGGTCATTTCAAGCCACTTCCTTTCTGCTTGCTTGCTGCTATGCCAACCAATGTACCCATTGCAGTCTTGTTAACTGACCAATTCAGCTTCTGTACTTGCTTGCTTACATTGGCTAAATCTTCAAACGTCCCTTTTGTGATTTGACTTAACTATGAGGCCCGAAGGCAGGCGTGCCACTCTATATTGTTCTTTGGAGAGCAGAGTGTCCACTGCTGGCCAGCAATAAAGGCTTAATGGAGAGTTATTTGAGGGTCTCAGTATTGGTATAACAATGGTACCATGGGGTATGTCACTAATGGGTAAGAGGAAGTACAGGAAAGTGAAACTTATCTCATAAGGTGGCAGTTAACATTAAGATGGCTGCTCAAGTGTTAAATCAATACCCTATACCTGTAATCCCAGGGACTTGGGAGGCTGAAACAGGTGGATGGAGAGCTCAAAGCCAGCCTCAGCAAAAGTAAGGAGCTAAGCAACTCAGTGAGATCCTGTCTCTAAATAACAAAATGGTTCTAGGGGTGTGGCTCAGTGATGGAGTACCCCTGAGTTCAATCCCCAGTATAAAAAAAAAAAAAAAAAAGTGTAAGTGCAAAATGACGGGTGCCGCCTTCAAGGAAGCAGTTTATTGTTCTTTGCGGACTCAGGCGCCATGGGGACTCATTTTCTGCATGTGAAAATGGCCATATATATAATTGGGCATGGTGGCCAGCAGCTCCAGAAGCTGAGACAGGAGAATCACAAGTTCAAAGTCAGCCTCAGCAACTTAGCTAGATCCTAAGCAACTCAGCGAGATCCTGTCTCTAATTGTGTGTGTGTGTGTGTGTGTGTGTGTGTGTGTGTGAGAAAAGTACTGTGATGTGGTTCAGTGGTTAAGCCATGGGTTCAATCCCTGGTAAAAAAAAAAAAAAAACCTCTAGGACAGGAGCCCTCTGTGCTTCTCCTTGGCTAGCAAAGCACTGAACCTTCTTTTTCTCAAAAACGTATTCTCATCCTTGACTTGGCATGGGGACAAGGACTGAGCTTTTAGGTAACATAGGACAGCTAAAATATCCCAATATAATATTTGTATAGTTAACAAAGCAGATGTATCTATACAGTTTTATTCGACCCTTAACAAAGAGCTGAAATAGGTAAAAAATAGATTAACATATGCTTGTACTTTATAGTTTGCTAAAGCCATTCTTTCGGTTGATGGTTTATATCTTCAACATTCTTATTTTGTTCTCCAGACTACTTCTGGTATCCCCATCACTTAACAGTTCAGCGTCATTCTTCTTTTTATTTCCCTCAATCGAGACTATTCTTTCCTTTATCCACAGAGAATGTTCTTCCTTGAAGTCACCTTTAAAACTCTATTGGAGCCTGACAGACGCGACCACGCAGCAGATACCGCTCTCCAGCCCACCCGCGACACTACCTCTGACAAGATGCTGCCCCGGAAGCTCCCAGCCCACCTGGCCCCTCCCACGCCTGCGGCCGCCGGAGTTCAAAGTCCCCGCCCCCTCCGAGGAGTTTCCCAAAGCCCCGCGCGGCAGGTCGGCCGCCCTAAGATGGCGACTCCCATGCACCGGCTGATAGCACGGAGACAAGCGTAAGTGAACAGCCGATTCGGGACTCCACGCGGAGTGTGGGCGGGGAGACGCGCGTCGCCTGGCCAGTGAGAGGGCGCCGGGATGTAGGGCCGGCGTTGGGTCCCCTGTAGGGACTGGCGGAAGATGGCTGTGTCTCAAAAATGTTCCTTGCCCCTGAGGGACTCGGCCGACGGATAAGTTTAGTGACCACTGACGAGTTTTTTCGCAGAAGACGGTCGCTTTTTAAGGTCCGGGGACGCGATCAAAGCTGCAGTAAGCTGGCGCCTTTGGTTTTACCTTAGAAAACGCCCAGAATTGATTATTTGGTGGCTTAGACCCCTCTACTTACTCCACGCGTGGCCAGGAGAAGCCTGAAAGCCCTGGTCCTACCCCTTCGCTCCGGCCGACGTAAACTTCAGCTTCTTATGCAACCTCCAGCCCAGCTGGCTTTTCCTGCCTCTTTTCAGTTGCCTTTCCTAGAAACAGCCATCCTACAACGCCAACTCTTTAACCAAGCTATCTTCCCGCTTTCTGTCATTCATTCTCCCCTTAAATAAAAATTTATGTATTGTCTACCCTTGTATGCCAGAGTTTGAATATAAAGAAAAAGAGATGTGCAGCCTTCAGGTAGCTTACATTCTAGTGGTGGAATCTGTTTATAAACAAATACAATTTCAGTTTATACAACTGGTGATAAGATCTTTGCAGGAAATAAGATGTGATGGAAAAAGGGAAAGGCCCACGGTAGGTTGGGTGGTTGAAAGGCATCTTTGAGGAGGTAGCATTTGAAGAGATATTGAAAGGGCGAGAAAGGAACCAATAACAAAGGGATTTGGAGAAAGCAGAGCCTGAGAGTGACATAATTGCTTTGAGGCCTGAAAAAAGATTTTAAGAACTGAAAGATGGCAGTGTGCCTAACGATCTAGAGAGAGTGGCACAACAGATTTGCAAAGGACAGATAATATGGGGATCATCTCAGCTTCCTCTTTTTCTACCATCCTGAACACTCAAAACATTTGCCACATTTTTGTTCTTGCAGTATTTTATGTCATCACTGTTTGCATGTTTGTAATGTAGACACTAGCTAGCATATGTGTGTGTAAATATATATGTAATTATGTATATATTTCTCTTTTTTTTTTTTTTAAAGAACCCCACTCTTTTTCTTCTCTCTAAACTCCATCTTAGGTCTGGTGAGAAGATTTCCTTGGGCGCAAGGATAAAGACATGGGGAGACAAAGAGTAGTAAGCTTGGAGAAAGAAGGCTTTGGTTTTTTTTGTTGTTGTTTTGGTTTGGTTTGGTTTTGGGTACCAAGGATTGAAACCAAGGGCACTCACTGGACCACTGAGCCACATCCATAGCAGTATTTTTTGTTTTGTATTTAGAGACAGGGTCTCACTGAGTTGCTTAGCTCCTCTTTTGCTGAGGCTGCCTTTGAACTCTCCAGTCTTCAGCCTCCCATGCTGCTGGGATTATAGGAGAGCACCACTGCACCCAGCTGTTCCTTTGTTTTTTGAGGCAATCTCTTACTATGTTGTCCAGGCTGTTCTCAGATTCTTGGACTCAAGGGATGACCCCAGCTCAGCCTCCCAAAAACTAGAACTGTAGGTGCTCATGCATGGCTTGGAAGAAGGCTTTGCATTCAGATGGTTCTTTGGTGTTTTGTTTGTTTGGGTGGTACTGGGGATTGAACCCAGGGTTTGGTGCATTGGAACATTGTGTCCCGGAGCTACATTCCCAGTTCTAAAGTCAGACAGTTATGAGATCAAGAATGGTAAGGGCTGGGGTTGTGGCTCAGTGGTAGAGTGCTCGCCTAGTATGAATGAGGCACTGGGTTTGATCCTCAGCACCACATAAATATAAAGATATTGTGTCAACCTAAAAAATAAATATTTAAAAAAACGAATGGTAAGATGAAATACTTTAGTAGAAGTGCTAAATTCTAGTACTAGGATCCCATCCCTTTCCCCCTCAGACTTGTTCTTTTTTATTGTTGTTCTTTTTTGGTATACATAACAGTGACTGGGGATATAGCTCAGTTGGTAGAGTGCTTGCCTTGCATGCACAGGGCCCTGGGTTTGATCCCTAGCACCAAAGGGAGGGAAAAAAAAAAATAGATAGATATACATGACAGTAGAGTGTATTTTGACATGTTATACATATATGAAGTATAACTTATTATAATTAGGATGCCATTCTTGTAATGGAAGATGATGTGGAATTTCACTGGTTGTGTATTCATATATGAACATAGGAAAGTTATGTCGGATTCATTCTACTGCCTTTCTTATTCCCACTCCCTCCTTCTCTCCATTCCCCTTTGTCTAATCCAATGAATTTCTGTTCTTCTCTCCTCTCCTTTATTGTGTTAGCATCCACATATTAGGGAGAACATTCAGCGTTTGGTTTTGGGGGATTGGCTTATTTCACTTAATTTGATAGTCTCTAGTTTCATCCATTTACCAGCAAGTTCCATAATTTTATTCTTTTTTTAAAATATTTTTTTAGTTGTAGATGGACACATATCTTTATTTTATTTATTTCTTTTTATGTGGTGCTAAGGATCGAACCCAGTGCCTCATGCATGCAAGGCAAGTGCTCTACCGCTGAGCTACAACCCCAGCCCCATAATTTTATTTTTTATGGCTGAGTAATATTCCATTGTGTCTATATACCACATTTTCTTTATCTGTTCATCTGTTGATGGGCGCCTGGGTTGGTTCCATAGCTTAGCTATTGTGAATTGAGTTGCTATAAAACATTGAAGTGGCTATATCACTGTAGTATGCTGATTTTAAGTCCTTTGGGTATATACTGAAGAGTGGGATAATTGGGTCAAATGGCGGTTCCATTCCAGGTTTTCTAAAGAATCTCCATACTGCTTTCCAAAGTGATTGCACCAATTTGCAGCCCCACCACCAATGTATGATTGTACCTTTCCCCCTACATCCTCCCCAACATTTATTGTTGCCTGTATTCTTGATGACTGCCATTCTGACTGGAACGAGATGTAATCCCAGTGTAGTTTTAATTTGCATTTCGTTAATTGTTAGAGATGTTGAACATTTTTTCATATTATTTGTTGACCACTTGTGTTTCTTCTGTAAAGTGCCTTTTCAGTTATTTGTCCATTTGTTGATTGTGGTATTTGTTTTGTTGTTGTAAAGTTATTTGAGTTCTTTATGTATCCTGGATATTAATGCTCTATCTGAGATGGAAGTGGTAAAGATTTTCTCTCATTCTATAGGCTCTTTTTTCCGTTACTGATTGTTTCCTTTGCTGTGAAGAAGCTTTTTTGTTTGATACCATCCCATATATTGATTCTTAATTTTACTTCTTGTGCTTTAGGAGTCTTGTTGAGAAATTCCTTTCCTAAGCTGACATGATGGAGATTTGGGCCTACAATTTTTTCTAGAAGGCACAGGGTCTCTGGTCTAATGTCAGTCTTGCCCTTTTGAGTGTTGGCTCCATACTTGAATAAGCTGCTTATTTTTGTTTAAGGTTGCCTGCAGTGTCTAGGGTCCTTTAGATCCACTTCAAGTTGATTACACTTCATTGGTCTAAATTGGATTATACACGCCCAACCCTGACTACAGGTTTATGGAAACCATGATTGTTTTAGAGATCTTCTTTTCTTTCTTTCTTTTTTTTTTAAATTGATTTAATTTTTTAAATACATGACAGTAGAATGCATTACAATTCTTATTACACATATAGAGCACAATTTTTCATCTCTGTATATAAAGTATGTTCAATTAATTCATGTCTTCATACATGTACTTTGGATATTGATGTCAATGACATTCCACCATCATTGCTAACCCCCGCCCCCTCTCTTCCCCTCCCACCCCTCTGCCCTATCTAGAGTTCATCTGTTCCTCCCATGCTCCCCCTCCCTACCCCACTATGAATCAGCCTCCTTATATCAGAGAAAACATTTGGCATTTGTCTTTTTGGGATTGGCTAACTTCACTTAGCATTATAGAGATCTTATTTTCCTTCCAGCACAATTGAGTGGGTGCTCATAACCATTGATGAGCTGGGTGATAGGTTACAGGTCAGTGAACGCTGGAATGACAACCAAATGTTCCCTGTAAGTATGAAATGGAAATAAGATTTTTAGTCTAAGTGATATTTCTTGTTTCAGAAGTATTAGAAAGTTAAACAAATGTGCTGTTTCTATAGTGTGCATATTTTTCATACATGAGCTACACAGAAGTAAGAAATAAATCTGACCCTTAGGAGCTTTTGGTATTGTTGGAAAAAAAACATATAGAGTATAATAAACTCTATAATGGTTGCTGTGTATTTAGGGATTCAGATAAGGAGGTCTTTAAAGATTGGAGGAGTCCAGAAGAGTTTTAGGGACATATTTGGGGGAAGTAAGAGGAAAGCCTTGTTTTTTGTTTTTGGTACCAGGGATTAAACCCGAGGGTGCTTAACCACTGAGCCACATCCCCAGTTCTTTTTAAAAATATTTTATTTAGAGTTTCTTAGGGCCTCACTAAATTGCTGAAGCTGGCTTTGAACTTGATCCTCCTGCTTCAGCCTCCTGAGCCCCTTGGATTACAGGTGTGCACCATGGCACCCAGCTTTTTGTTGTGGTTGTTTTGTATTTTTTGTCTTTATTTTTTAGTACCAGGGATGGCACCCAGGGGCACTTAACCACTGAGCCACATCCTCAGCCCTTTTTTAATATGTTTTATTTTGAGACAGGGTCTTGCTAAGTTGATGAGACTGGCTTTGAATTGGCAGTCCTTCTGCCTCAGCCTCCAAGCCTCTGGGATTCAAGCATGTGTTACCACATCTGGAAAGCCTTTACTTTTCATTTTATATTTATCAAGAAGGTTTAATTTTGCTGGGCATGGTATAGTATATGCCTATAATCCTAAAAATTTGGGAGGTTGAAACAGGAGGATCAAAAGTTCAAGGCCAGCCTCAGCAATTTAGTGAGGCCCTCAACAGCAAGACCCTGCCTCAAAACTTAAATAAGATAGAAAGGACTGAGGCTGTAGCTCAGTGATAAAGCACCCCTGGTCCAATCCCTAATTCCAAAAAGAGAAAAAAAAAAAGTTTATAAATAAGAAGTATTTATTGGGGTTGGGGTTGCAACTCAGTGGTAGAATGTTTGCCTAGCATGTGTGAAGCACTGGGTTTGATCTTCAGCACCACATAAAACTAAATAAATCAAATAAAGGTATTGTGTCCATCTACAACTAAAAAAAAATAAATTAAAAGAAGTATTTATTGCTTTTATATATATGTTTATATGTTATCTTTATGTGGTACCAGGGATTAAACCCGAGGGTGCTTAACCACTGAGCCACATCCCCAGTTCTTTTTAAAAATATTTTATTTAGAGACAGGGTCTTACTGAGTTGCTTAGGGCCTCCCTAAAGCAATTTAGTGAGGCCCTCAATAGCAAGACACATAATGTTATGTGGTACTGAGGATCGAACCCAGGGCCTTGCACATGCTAGGTGAGTGCTCTACCACTGCGCCACAACCCCAGCCCCAGTATTTATTTCTTTCATGATGAAAAGTTCAAAACTTTTTAAGTTAGAAGTTAGTTATTAGGGGCTGGAGTTGTAGCTCAGTGGCAGAGGACTTGCATTGTGTAAAGCACTGGGTTTGATTCTGAGCACTACATATAAATAAATAAAATAAAGGTCTGTTGTCAACTAAAAAATATTAAGAAGAAGAAGTTAGTTACAAGAATGAGAAAGGACTATTGCGCTTTTTTTTTGGCAGTACTAGGCATCCAGCCCAGGGGCTTACACATGCTAGGCAAGCACAGTACCTCTGAGCTACGTCCCCAACCATTTTTTAATTTTTGAGGTAAAAATAATTTAATCTTTCTAAGTTGCCCAGACTTGCCTTGAATTTGTTGTCCTCCTGCCTCAGTCTCCTGAGTTGCAGGGATTACATATCTGATTGTTGTCATTCTTTTAGAATAGTTGGACTATACAGGACAGAGGAAAAATGAAAGAGAAAAAAAAGCCTTTTTTTGGTCCAGGGACCCAGGGGCATTTTATCCCCAACCCTTGATATATTTTATTTTGCAACAGGGTCTCCCTAAGTTGCTTAGGGCCTAAAATTGCTGAGGCTAACCTTGAATTTGTGAGACTCCTGCTTCAGTCTTCTGAGTCCCTAGGATTATAGATGTGGGCCAATGTGCCTGCTATAGGAGGGTAATTATGAACCCTGAGCAGATCTGTCGGTGATGTAATAAGCATGCTTAAAATCAATTGGAATTAAATTATTTTTATCTTTTAATTAATTAATTTTGGGGGGGGGTTACTGGGAATTGAAATCAGGGGTACTTAACTACTAAGCCACATCCCCAGGCCCTTTTATTTTTTATTTTAAGACAGTCTGGGGCTTGGGTTATGACTCAGTGGCAGAATACTTACCTCACATGGGTGAGGCATTGGGTTTGATTCTCAGCATTGCATATAAATAAATAAAAAATAAAGGTCCATCTACAACTGAAGGAAAAAAAGTATTGTTTAAGTTGCTTGGGGCCTCCTTAAGTTGCTGGAATTGACCTCAAACTTGAAATACTCCTGCCATAGCCTCCTGAGTCACTGAGATTACAGATGTAATAAAAATATATTGTGGGGCTGGGGATGTGGCTCAAGCGGTAGCGCACTCGCCTGGCATGAGTGCGGCCAAAGTTTGATCCTCAGCACCACATACAAACAGGGATGTTGTGTCCGCCGATAACTAAAAAATAAATATTAAAATATTCTCTCTCTCTCTCTCTCTCTCTCTCTCTCTCTCTCTCTCTCAAAAAAAAAAAAAAAAGAGAGAGAGATATTGTGTCCACCTAAAACTAAAAAATAAATAAATATTAATTAATTAATTGCAATTACACCTCCCCTATGTAAGTGGATTGTGGAATCCTGGTACTATTTAGGGTAATTTCTTTTACCAAACCCTCTTCTGAATTTCTCTACTCTCTCCAAAGGATTCATCTAATTTGGCTTAACAACAACAAAAAAACCCAGTAACATCTGGGAGTATTGGTGTATGCACCTGTAGTCCCAGGTGCTTAATGACTGAAGCAAGAGGATTGCTTAAGTCCAAGAATTGGAGACCAGCCTGGACAATGAACAACAGTAAGATCATGTCTCCAGAAAAAAAAGACCTCCAGGGCAGGGGTTGGGCTCAGTGGTAGAGTGCTCACCTAGCATGCGCGAGGCACTGAATTCGATTCTCAGCACCGCATAAATGTAAAATAAAGATATTGTGTCCACTTAAAACTAAAAAAAAAAGACCTGCAGTAATGATGTACTCACTTCCTACAGTGGCCAGTTATGTTTTTCATTTCTATCAAAAAGATTATGTTGCACCCGGCATGGTAGCAGAAATTATAGAATTTAGTGGCTTTTAACAATAAACAATCCCAGCAACTGGGAAGTTGAGGCAGTAGGATGGCAAGTTTAAGCCTACCCTGGGCAACTTAGCATAATCCCATCTCAAAATAAAAATGGGTGGAGATGTAATTCAGTGGTAGAATGCTCCTGGGATCAATCCCCAGTACCATTTTTTAAAAAATATTTTTTAGTTGTCAATGGACCTTTATTTTATTTATTTATATGCAGTGCTGAGAATCGAACCCAGTGCCTCATGCATGCTAGGTAAGCGCTCTACTACTGAGCCACAACCCTAGCCCCAATCCCCAGTACCATTCAAAAAAAAAAAACAGGTTTATATTGAGCTGAAAGGAAACAGATGTTTATGAAGCTAATCACTGCTTTCTTCTAACTTCCTTGTTTTTGTCCCAAGTTATGATTTGTCAGTTAAAAATTTGAGTGTTTTCCACTTGAATTGCTGTCAAGTCAAGCTTCCCATCTTTTTTCTTTTTAAGTTGTCAATAGACCTTTAATTAATTAATTAATTAATGTGTGGTGTTGAGAATCAAACCCAATGCCTCACACATATTAGGCGAGCATTCTACCACTGAGCCACAACCCCAGCCCTCTCCTCTGTCTTGTGTTGACTTATTGGTCTTAAGTGTCAGACTTTCATCTGTATACGGGTAAAAATGGGAGTTCATAACCCACTTGAATCAAATGTATGAAATATGTCAAGAACTATGTAATGTTTTTGAACAACTAATAATAAAAAAAAAGTGTCAGACTTTATCTTTGTTAAATTTTATTGTTAGATCCAGCACAGAGTTCCAGCTTGTTTAGATCTTTTGGACCCTGTTTCTTTCATTCATTCATCATGTTAGTTATCCCCGTCAGCTTTAGGTCAACTGCAGGTTTGATGAACATGCACAGTTGTATCCTCATACAAATTACTTATAAAAATATTGAACAAGTCTAAACTCAGGACCAGACTATGTGGGGTCATCACTGGATCTCTGTATTGACTTCAACCCATAAACAGCACTGTCAGCTGGTCTACCTAATTGTTCTGTGATGTTTTCGAGGAATATTGTGAGAAGCTTTCTAAGATGTCTTATTAAAAAATACAAAGGGGTATTAGATTGGATACCTCCATGATCGTGACTTGTCTTTCTGAATGAATTTAATAAATCCAGCCAGAATTTTGCCTGAAACAGATATCAGTCAAGTTCACTGGTCTCATTTGTGGAATCCACCTGTTTCCTGTTTTAAAAATCAAAACAGCATTTGCATACCTCTGTCTGACAGAGTTCCTCCAATGTACCTATGTACAGTATAACAGTCTTACCTGGAAAATCTTTTGGTGTGTCAGAAAACAGTCACCTGAGCCATGTGACTCACATACTTTCAGAACAGATAAAGGCTTTGTTACATACCCTTCTCTCAAATTTCTTGAGCTAGCATTCTATTCTTTTCATTCTGCACATATTAAGTTTGAGAGTTGAAACAATTACTGGGTGTCCTGTCTAGTTCACCCTTCCTGACTATGTGACTCTATGAGGGGCTGCTCCTTTTTTTATATATATACATACACATAAGTTGTAGAAAGCTAGTTGTACAAGTCGAGTATCTTTTATCTGAAATGCTTGGGACCAGGAGTGTTTTGCATTTTGGGTTTTTTTTCTTTTTTGATTTTGTAATATTTGCATATACATAATGAAATATCTTAGGGATAGGACCAAAGTCTAAATTCAAAATTCATTTATGTTTAATAGATAGCTTATACACATAGTTTGAAGGTAATTTTAATGCACTTTTTTTTTTTTTAAACTAGCCTTTACATTAAGTCATGTATGGACTTTTCCATTTGTGGCTTCCCATCAATGTTCAAAATGTTTCAGATTTCAGAGTATCATCAGGACTCCTTATAGAAATGGCTGATTTCAGGCTGGGCAATAAAAATGCAAGATGGGCCTGAGATATTTTATTGTACCAGAAAGCAATAAAGTACTGAAAGAATGAAGGAGCCATATCAGGCCATAGAATCTAGGAAATATTTGCCAAATAAATGATGGTGGGCTGGTGATATAGCTTATAGTAGAATACTTGCCTAGTAAGATTCTGGGTTCAATCCCCAATACCATAAGAGAGAGAGAGAAGGTGGATTATAACCTGTTGAATGAATTAGAAAAGAATTAATTCATATTGATAAATAATCTTTTAATGAAGAGCAGGATGTTTATATACATTCACAATATGAGTACTATATTAGTTATCAATTGCTGTAACAAATTATAGAATTTAGTGGCTTTTAACAATAAACATTAACTTACATTTTTAATGGTCAGGTATTCAAAAGTATCTTAGCTGAGTAGTTCTGACTCAGGATCTACCATGTGATTGTGGTCAAGATGTTGCCAGAGCCTGCAGGTATCCAGAATTGGAATTCTGCTTTCAAGATGGTTCAGGATGCCTTAATTCCTTGCCACATGGACCTTTCAAAGGTTGCTTGAGTATCTTCATGATATGGCAACTACTTGACCTAGTCTTCAAAGTTACAGTCCATCGCTCTGCTTTATTTCTATAGTTTGAAGCAAATGACAAAGTCTCATCTATATTCTAGGAGAAGGAAATTAGGCTCCACTTCTTGAAATGAGTAGTATCGAAAAACTTATGGACTTATTTTAAACTACCACAATTGTAAAAGGACACAAATTGGAATCCTGTGTCACCTGGTAGGATAGCAGTGAGAAGTATACAGCATCACTTTTGATATATTCCTGCCACAGATTCTTGGCTAAATCTCACCATGTAGGGTTATCAGATGTGGTAGTCAGCATCCAAGATGAACCTCAGTGATCTTTTCCTTCTGGTATACTTTTATGTAATCCCCACCCATTGTGATAGGGTTGGTCTGTGTGACCAATAGAATAGAACAAAAGTGATGATCACTTCCCAGATGAAGTTATAAAAGACTTTTTTCTTCTTTTGGTACTGAGGATTTATCCTGAGACACTTGACCACTGAGTCAGTTTTTTTACATTTTGAGACAGGATCTTGATAAATTTTCCAGGCTGGTCTTGAACTTGCCTTCTGCCTTAGCCTCCCAAGTAGTTAGGATTACAGGCATGTGCCAGTGCGCCTGCCTAAGACTGACTTCTTGAGTTGTCTTGGTTAGTCACTCTGGGGAAGGTGATGTTGTGAATTGTTCTGTGGAGTGAACAATATGGCAAGAAACTGAAGCCTCCTGCTAACTGCTACATGAGTGAGCTTGGAAGTAAATCTTCCAACTCAAATTGAAGCATATTCTGCAAAATAACTGGCCTGTAATCTAAAAGTGTCAAGTGGGGTACTAAAGTGATGTGACAAGGGCAAAATTGGTGCTGAACTAAGTGTTTCTATAAAGGACTTTTGATGAAACTTAAATGAGGTCTTAAGATTAAATAATGGGAATAAGGGCTGGGGATATAGCTCAGTTGGTAGAGTGCTTGCCTCCCATGCACAAGGCCCAGCACCATAAAAAAAAAAAAAAAAAAAGTAGGAGGGGCTGGAGTTGTGGCTCAGGGGTAGAGCGCTTGCCTCATATGTGTGAGGCATAGGGTTCAATTCCTCGTACCACATATAAATAAGCAAATAAAATAAAAGTCCATTGATAACTAAAAATATTTTTTAAAAATAGTAGGAATGTATCAACATTAATTTGATTTTAATCATTATATTGTTATGTAGAAGAATGTCCTAGTTTATAGAATATATGCAATAAAATACTTTGGGTGGATGAGGAATTAGGTTGGCTACTCACAATTGGTGCAGGAAGAATAGCTATTTAAACTTATTTACAATTTGTCTCGGAGTTTGTGATTGTTTCAATATTTAAAAAGCTACATAAAGGAAGAACAATATTCTTTTTATTTGTGGTTTTATTTTTTTATGGTGCTGAGGATCAAACTTTGTGCACACTAAACTACCACTGAGCTATACTCCCAGCCAGGAAATGCAATATTTATTTATTTTTTTATTGATTAAAAAAATAAATAAATGACAGCAGAATGCATTACAATCCTTATTTCACATATAGAGCACAATTTTTCATATCTCTGGTTGTATATAAAGTATGTTGACACTCAATTCTTGTCTTCATACATGTACTTTGGATAATGATGTCTATCACATTGCACCATCCTTGCTAATCCCCTGCCCCTTCCCTTTCCCTCCCACCCCTCTGCCCTATCTAGAATTCATCTATTTCTCCCATGTTCCCCCTCCCTACCCCACTATGAGTCAGCCTCCTTATATCAGAGAAAACATTTGGCATTTGTCCTTTTGGGATTGGCTAACTTGACTTAGCATTATCTTCTCCAATGCCATACATTTACCTGCGAATGCCATGATTTTATTCTCTTTTATATGCAATATTTCTTAAAATAAATTTTTTTAGTTGTAGATAAGTACAGTACATTTATTTATTTATTTATTTGCTTATTTATTTATTTATTTTTATGTGATACTGAGGATTGAACCCAGTGCCTCACACATGCTAGGCAAGCACTCTACCACTGAGCTACAACCCCATCCTAGGAAATGCAATATTCTTACAAATATTTCCTGGTATAGTTGTGCATGGATCTCTATTGAATAAATACCTATGAGGGGAATTACTGAGCCACAAAGTATGCATCTTTTCAACTGAAGTAAATGTGTTTTTTTGTGTGTATGTGTGTGAAATGGTTGTACCGGTTTGTATTCTTCATCAACAATAGATGAGTATTCCTCTTCCTGTATATCTTTGCTAATATTTTCTATTGCTGGTTTTTAATTTTAGTCTTTCTTTCCAGTGGTGTTTTATTAGAGCTTTAATATGCTTTTTGATCATGAATGAGCACTTTTTCTTTTTTATTTTAGTACTCGGCGGACACAACATCTTTGTTTGTATGTGGTGCTGAGGATCGAACCCGGGCCGCACGCATGCCAGGCGAGCGCGCTACCGCTTGAGCCACATCCCCAGCCCAGAATGAGCACTTTTTCATGTTTATTGTTCATTTGTGCTTTCCAGTCTCTTTTTTGTACTGTCTTTCCATTTTCTACTTAATCTTATTTTTCTGTTATACATAATTTTCTTATTAATTCATGACAGTTCTTTGTATAATCTGGAAGTGAGGGCATATTTATATATGTTGCAATAATCTCCTTTTTAGACTCCATTTTTATTCTTTTCATAATATATTTTAACTAATAAAAATTCTTTATTATTTGTATATTCATTTACTTGTGGTACTGGGGATTGAACCCAGGGACACACTACCATTGAGCTACATCCCCAACCTGCTTTTTTTTTTTTTTTTTTTTTTTAATTTTGAGACAGTGTCTTGCTAAGTTGCTTAGGGTCATGCTAAATTGCTGCAGTTGGCCTTGAACTTACAGTTCTCTTGCCTCAGCCTCCTGAGTTGCTAACTAAAATCTGTCATTTTTTCTTATGCTATACTTTCTTCTTATGCTTATATTTCCTTTTTTTTATGTGGTGCTGAGGATCAAATCCAGGACCTTGCACATGCGAGGCGAGCGTTCTACAGCTGAGCCACAACCCCAGCCCCTCATATTCTTATTATAGGATTGTAATAAGGCAAAAAAGACTTCTCTACTTGTTCTTTCACAAGGGGATTTTAGCTATTCTTGTCATTTTCAATTACTATGCACATTTTAGAATAAACTTGATCTACATCAGAGAAACTTGTTGAGATTTTGACTGGCATTGCTTTGAATGTGTAAATCAATTTTGGAAGAATTCACATTTTTTACAATATTGAATCTCCAGTCTTGAACATTAGATATCCTTCCATTTAATCACTTATTTAAATATTAAATTTCTCTCAGTAATGTTTATTTTATACATGGGAGTCTTGTACATCTCTTCTTTCATTGGTAAGTTTTTATTATTGTTATTGTTTTTGTTTGTTCTGGGGATTGAACCCAGGGGCACTTCACTTCATCATTAAGCTACATCTCCTTGGTTTTTTTTTTTTTTTTTTTTTTTGGTACTAAGGACTGAACTCGGGCACTTGACCACTGAGCCGCATCCCAGGCCTATTTTTCTATTTTAGTTTATTTAGGGTCTCACTGAGTTGCTTAGTGCCTTGCTGTTGCTGAGGCTGGCTTTGAACTGCTATCTGTCTCAGCCTCAGGTGCTGCTGGGATTACAGGCACGTGCCACTGTGCCCAGTTTACATCCCCTTTTTTATTATTTATTTTGAGATTGGGTCGTACCAAGTTATTAGGGGCCTTGCTAAATTGGTGAGGCTAGCATCAAATTTGTAACCCTCTTGCCTCACCCTCCCAGATTGCTGGGATTACAGGCATGTGCCATCACACCTGACTGGTATTTAGTAATTTTAAGAAAATTATAAATGTCATATTCAAATTTTTCATTTTTAACTTCATTTTGTTAAATAGACACTCCATTAATAGATTTTTATATATTGACCTTATTTTATCTAATACAGGGTTCCACAAACCATTGAACCCAGTGCCTCACACTTGCTAGACAGGTGCTCTGCCACTGAGCTATAGTCTCAGCTCACCATCTGACTCTTAATAGTCAGATCCTGATCTAAAAGACTTGCTCAAGTTGCTCATTACTTCTAAGTATTTCAGAATATTTTGTCTACAGATTCTTTTGGATTTGCCATGTACCTTATAATACATCATCAGTACGGAATGACAATTTTGTTTCTTGTTTTTCATTTCTTTCACCTATTTTTTTCTCCTTGCTATATTTCGGTCTGATTTTAGGGATTCGGATTTTTTTCAGTTTTACAGATGACTTGCAGCTGTGCTGCAGTCCATATAAGGTTTGGTTTATTCTTAGAACATGGTGCTTCAGAATCAACTCTGCACCCAAAGTTTATCTCCCTAACTTGAGACAAGTGATATGTACCCTCTTGAGTTTGGCAAACATCTCCAACATAAGCGTTGACTTTGGATTTCAATCTTCTTCCATATCTTGGCTTGGTTATTCTTATCCCCTTGTTAAATTCTCTGATTCCTCAAGTAGACTGTTAAAAATGTTTTGAATGAAATTAAACCCCTATCTCTCACCATGCACAAAACTCAACTCAAAGTGGATCAAGGACCTAGGAATTAAACCAGAGACACTGAGCCTATTAGAAGAAAAAGTAGGCCCAAATATCCATCATGTTGGATTAGGCCCCGACTTCCATAATACGACTCCTACAGCACAAGAATTAAAATCAAGAATCAATAAATGGGATGGATTCAAACTAAAAAGATTCTTCTCAGCAAAAGAAACAATCAGTGAGGTGAATAGAGAGCCTATATTTGGGGAGCAAATTTTTACCACACACACATCAGATAGAGCACTCATGTCTAGGATATGTAAAGGACTCAAAAATCTTAACACCAAAAAAAAACCAAATAACCTAATCAATGAATGGGCCAAGGAATTGAACAGACATGTCTCAGAAGAGGATATACAATCAATCAACAAATATATGAAAAAATGTTTAACATCTCTAGCAATTAGAGAAATGCAAATCAAAACTACTCACTCCAGTCAGAATGGCAGCTAATAAGAATAGAAACAACAATAAGTGTTGGTGAGGATGTGGAAAAAAGGTACACTCATACATTGCTGGTGGGACTGCAAAATAGTGCAGCCAATATGGAAAGTGGTATGGAGATTCCTTGGAAAACTGGGAGTAGAACCACCTTTTGACCCAGCTATCCCACTCCTCGGTGTATATACAAAGGACTTAAAAACAGTATACTACAGGGACACAGCCACATCAATGTTTATAGCAGCACAATTCACAATAGCTAAACTATGGAACCAACCTAGAAAACCCTTCAGTTGATGAATGAATAAAGAAAATGTGGTGTATATACACAACGGAATACTATTCAGCATTAAAAGAGAATAAAATCATGGCATTTGCATGTAAATGAATGGAGCTGGAGAAGATAATGCTAAGTGAAGTTAGCCAATCCCAAAAAAATCAAATGCTGAATGTTTTCTCTGACATAAAGGTGCTGATTCATAATGGGGTTGGGTTGGGGAGCATGGAGGATTAGACAAACTCTAGATAAAGTAAAGGGGAGGGAGGGGAAGGGAGGAGGCATGGGGTAGGAAAGACAGTGGAATGAGATGGACATCATTACCCTAAGTACATGTATGAAGACACAAATGGTGAGACTCTAATTTATGTACAACCAGAGACATGAAAAATTGTGTTCCATATGTATAATATGTATTTTGTAGTGCATTCTGCTATCATATATAACAAATTAGAATAAAAAATAATAGGAATGGGGTTGCAGCTCAGTGGTAGAACGCTTGCCTCGCATGCATGAGGTCCTGGGTTCAGTCCCCAGCACCACATAAAAATAAACAAATAAAAATAAAGATATTTTATAAATAAACAATAAATTAATTAATTAATTAAAAATGATTTGACTATCATTTCTAGTTTTGAGCTAAGAGAGTTTGTCAGAATTACCTAGTCTGTCTTTACTGGAATAGAACTGAAGAGCCAAGATTTGAACTTAGTTCTATTCAATTACACGGTATATACTTTGAATTACATACTATATTGCCTTATATGCCCTTTGTTATAAAAATAAACATCATTTTAAAAAGCATTTTTAGTTGTAGATGGATTTTATTTTGTATTTTATTTATTTATTTATTTATTTTTATGTGGTGCTGGGGATTGAACCCAATGTTTCACACGTGCTAGGCAAGAACTCTACCACTAAGCTACAGCCCCAGCCCCCAAATAAACATCATTTTACACTTTATATTATTTATGCTTTTCAAGGAAGAAAGTATCACAAGGAAAAAACTTAAGGCTTGTTTTTTTTCTCTCTCTTTTTTTTAAATTTATTTATTTTTTAGTCATACATGACACTAGAATGCATTTTGATATATAATACATACATGGAATGTACATACATCAATCTTATTGTGTATTCTAATCTGCTGCCCTTCCTATCCTCCCTATTCCTCCCCTCCTTTCTCATCCTTTCTCTCTATCCAATCTAATGTGACACACTTTTTTTTTTCTTTTTCTCATTACAACATCATATATGTATTCTGTATAACAATGAGGTTCTCCTCCCATCTTCTGTGCAACTCCCCTTCTCCCTCTTTTTCCCTCCCAACTCTCTTCCCTATTTAGTGGTAGTCTTCTTCTCATGCTCTTCCTCCCTATCCCATTTGGAGTCACTCCCCTTATATCAGAGAAGACATTCGGCATTTGTTTTTTAGGGATTGGCTAACTTCACTTAGCATAATATGCTCTAATGCCATCCATTTGCGCAAATGCCATGATTTTATTGTTTTTTAGTGCTGAGTAATATTCCATTGTGTATAAATGCCACATTTTTTTAAATCCATTCATCTGTTGAAGGGCATCTAGGTTGGTTCCACATTCTAGCTATTGTGAATTGTGCTGCAATAAACATTGATGTGGCTGTGTCCCTGTAGTATGCTCTTCTTAGGTCTTTTGGGTATAGTCCGAGAAGGGGAATAGCTGGGTCAAATGGTGGTTCCATTCCCAGCTTTCTAAGGAATCTCCATACTGCTTTCCAAATTGGCTGCACCAATTTGCAGTCCCACCAACAATGTATGACTATCTTTTTCCCCGCATCCTCGCCAGCACTTATTGTTGTTTGACTTCATAATGGTTTTTTTTTTTTCTCTTTAGTGAAGCAAATAAGCAACATGTTAGATGTCAGAAATGCTTGGAATTTGGACATTGGACTTATGAATGCACAGGAAAAAGAAAATACCTCCATAGGCCTTCAAGAACAGCAGAACTAAAGAAAGCTTTAAAAGAAAAAGAAAAATTATTATTACAACAAAGGTGGGTTTACATGTGGTATACAAAGGAATATTTTATAAGTACTTTTAGATTTTATTAAGAGACGAAATGTTTTGTGGTGGTTTTCCAGATTTTAATTATGTAATAGTGTCTGGGCACAGTGGCGCATGCTTGTAATCCCAGCAGTTCCAGAGGTTGAGGCAGGAGGATCACAAGTTCAAAGCCAGCCTCAGCAAAAGCGAGGCAATAAGCAGTGAGACCCTGTCTCTAAATAAAATACAAAATAGGGCTGGGGATGTGGCTCAGTAGTCGAGTGCCCCTGAGTTCAATCTCTAGTCCCCACTCCCCCCAAAAATTATATAATAGCGAATGTTTAGTGAATGCTTACTTGTACTAGGCACTATACTAAACTCTACAAGTATTAGCTTATTTAAGCCTCAAATCTATAATATTAAGGTAGATACTATTTTAATCCTCACTTTACATGTGAAGAAAGTGAGACACAGCGAGGACAGTAACTTGTTTCGTGTTGTGCAACTAGTAGAAAAGTTCATTGTTCAACCAACCAGTCTGTCCCTAGAATCTACGTTCTTAATCATTGCTCTATTGCCTCAACTATCAATGGAATGGCAACAGGATATTATAAGGTACATGATCTGAATAGATATGGTAAGCTATCCAATATACAATAAGTGTATCAATAAACTAGAGAATAGTATATATAATATACTATAATTTATGTTAAAAAAAGAATAATAGAATTATTTTTGAAAATATAAGTGATTGGTTATAGTGATTGCTTCCTACAAGAACTAGATAGGAGGGGAACTGGAAAATTATTTAGTCTTTTATGTTCTTTGACATAAGACATTCAAAATTCCTATGAGATGAGTATTTGTTTATTAAATAAGCTGAAGTAGGAAAGTGTTGGGTTTAATTAGTGTTGCAGATTAGAAGCAGCATCTTTATAAGGACTATTAGCTACATAATAGTATAGTAAACATCTGGACTTCCACAGAAGCAGTCTTCCACTCTGCACAGGTGAAATTTCTTCCAGGGTCATGCAGGGATAAACAACAACTTCTTCTTCTTCTTCTTTTTTTTTTTTTTTTTATTTTCTTTTTAGTTGTAGATGGACATAATACCTTTATTTTATATATTTATTTTTTTCTGGTGCTGAGGATTGAACCCAGTGCCTCACAGGTGCTATGCAGTTGTTCTACCATTGAGCTACAACTCCAGCCCATAAATAATGAACTTTTATATCATCAATATTCATGTGTACCTTTTCAGAAACAAACCTGTGTAAGAACATGCCTGTTAAGCAGGCACAGTGGCAAGCACCTGTAATCCCAAACTGATTGCAGGTTCAAGGCTAGCCTCAGCAACTTAGGCACTAAGCAATTTAGTGAGACCCTGTCTCAAAATAAAAAAAATTAAAAGGGCTGGAAATGTAGCTCATTGACATAGTGCCCCTGGGTTCAATTCTTGGTAAAAACAACAACAAAAAATTGTGCTTATTGGTTCTCCTCCTGTTCCACATTTCTTTTTGATTAAGTGGATTGTATATCATAGATAGCCTAAAATAGGAAACTTTCTACTTGGTTATAACAAGGAATACTGTACTCTGAGTATATGTTATAAAGCAAGTGTTTCTATGATGTAGAACAGCTTTGGGGAATGGCAGAAGGGTTTGTTTAAACTGTGTATATATTAACAGGACTTTTTTTTTCTCTATCAGCATGTCTATCAGCACTGGAGAGACCAATGTAGAAAAAAAGACCAAGAAAAAAAGGTATTTGTGGCTTTGGAAGTATTAAATAGATATATGTCATGCTAGTTGGTGGGATGAGAATGGTGATTTTGAAATAACAGATATAAGATTTGATTCTGAATTCTGTTGTTTGCCATTCAATAATGGTAATACTAACCTATTTGGAATTTATTGCCTCCATTTCTCCTTTTTTTGTGTCTTTCTAGAGTTCTTACACCTGGAAGTAGTAAATGTCTTCTTTTGGTTTAAAATAGGAAATTCTAGATGAATAGGAAATTGTTGGCCAGCCCTATCTGGTCTGAAATAGTTAAAATGAAGAGTATGAAGCTGGGGATATAATTTAGTGGTAGAGCACTACCTAGTATGTGCAAGACCCTGCGTTTCCTCCCCACCACCATCAAAAACAAAGAATATAAAAATATTTATTATTCTATATGAGATTTAAATAGATCTAATTGTTAAACTGCAGCTTTATTCGAGTATTATTCACTCTGAAGCATAATAAGAGTAGATAGGCTGATTGGGAACCCCATCCAAGAGTTTAAATTACTGAAGTAAAAAAGATCTTGTAAAGGGTGCAGTTGTGACTTAAAACAGGCAATTCCCAAAGCATCAAACCTAGAACATTCTGGCAAAGCATAACAATGTGCATCCATAATGCTATATGAAATTGCTTCTAAACATTCTATTACATATCAGCTTCCCATGTATATACTGTTCATTGTCTAATAGGTCGAAGAGTGTAACTAGTTCCAGTAGCAATAGCAGTGACAGTTCAGCCAGTGATTCTTCATCAGAGAGTGAAGAAACATCTACCTCATCTTCCTCAGAGGACAGTGACACCGATGAGAGCTCCTCTAGTTCTTCATCTTCAGCTTCCTCCACAACCTCTTCCTCCTCCTCTGATTCAGACTCAGACTCCAGCTCTTCCAGTAGTAGCAGCACCAGCACAGATAGCAGCTCTGAAGATGAGCCACCAAAGAAGAAAAAAAAATAATGGCTCTATCCATATTGGACTCATGGACCGGAAATATCAATGTGATTCTCAGAAGAGAACTTAGACAATGTTAAAGCCAAATAGGTTAACTGGTCAAACTTTCTAGAGTTCAAAAATCTCAGTGGCTACAGAGGCTGAGGCAGGAGGATTGCAGGTTCAAAGCCAGCCTCAGCAACTAAATGAGACCCTAAGCAATTTAGCACGACCCAGTCTCAAAATAAAAAATAAACAGGGATGGAGATATGACTCAGTAGTTAAAGACCCCTGGGTTAAATCCCCGGTAGACCCCCACTCCCACCCCCACCCCCGCCAAAAAAAAAAAAAAAGTTTCTAAGTGTTTTACATTGTAAAAACATAAAGATTATTAACATATACACATATATATTTATGCACATATATTTGACTTTTATTTTAGAGATGAATCTTGTTTTTCTTTTTTAATCCTTAAAATATATCTGTAGACTTTAATCAAAGCTGAAATCTAGTAAATATGTTTTTGTGATGGAACTTATTTTTTCTTCCTGTAAAAATAAATGCCATGCTTTGTTATATGTTAATGGTATATGTCAGGCAGGTTTTCAGGATAATGCTTAGAATATCTGGCAAAGAATTTCTAATGCTTTCGACTGTGTTACTATGTAAAATTTAATACATTGTTACTATAACCTTAGGAGTTTTCCTACTGTTAATAAATGTACTCTATTTTCATGTTTATCTTCAGAAAGTTATTTTGACTTTTTGTCCTGATAAGTTCATGGGACCTATAAATATATTTATACCTTTTAAATGCCGCAAGTTTCAAGTTGCTGTGTTATATCATTCAATTCCTTCTGTTTCCTTAAGTTCTTAGAGTTACCCTTTCTGAGGAAAATCATTCTAAAAAGGGACAAAAAATCTGAAACTAAGGAGTCTAATTTTGGTGCCTTTCAAAAAAATTCAGAGTATCTAAAAAGAAAGCAACAAAGTAAAAGTGCTATAAATATCTTTATGTAGTAAAAATACTATAAAAGGTACAGTTCAAAGTTGGAGAAAGTAGGAAGAAGAGTGGTGATTTTCCAAAAATCAGGACAGAGTTTGTTGCCTTTAAGAATGCCTTTCTGTGTTGTGGTTCATTGGTAGAGTGCTTACCTAATGTGTGAGGCACTGGGTTTGATTCTCAGTACCACATATAAATACATAAAAAATAAAGATGTATTGACAACTAAAAAAATATTTTTTTAAAAAAGAAGGTTGCCTTTTGCCATTTTTGTAATTATGGTATGACAATTTATATGGTATTTGGTAAATATGACAGTCTACTACTGAATAATGAAGATTAATGTTGTGTTTACATATCATATACACAGTTAAATCTAACATGAAGGTTAAAAAGGAAATACTGTACAATGTTCCATAAAAGTAAAATACCAGGCTAGGGATATAGCTCAGTTGGTAGAGTGCTTGCCTCACATGTACAAGGCCATGGGTTCAATACCCAGCACTACCAAAAAAAAAGTAAATTATTTATTGTGATGAGATTGGTTTAACATCACATACTGTGATGTCTTCTAAACTTTTTGGAAAAAGGTCTCATTTATAGAAAAATCTTGATTTGGTTTAAATATAGGTTTTCAAAACTTTTTTAAAAAATAATTCAATGAGAAAGTGGTAGAAAGCTACTTTTGAAGAAAATGAGCTTCTCTTTACATGTTTAAATATATGTATGTTTTGAGTTTAGAAAGTCTGTAATTACCTGTAAATTTTGTAGAACCATCTGCTTTCATTTGTAAATAAACTTTACTTTAAAAAATATTTCAGAAGGCTTCACCGAGAATATATCACTTCACAGGTAGATTTAATAAATCACTCTTCAAACATACTAACACTGTTCGTTGTCTCTGCAAGGGCAATTTTTCCAAGCTAAAGAACTTAGAAGAGAAAAAAGTATGTACCTAGGAAGCATTCCTTGCAATTAAATAAAACTCAGAACTTATGCTCACAAGCTTAAATTCTTTGCTATTTTATTTAATGCCAGTTCTTACTCCTTTTGAAGCTAAGGGCATTTAAACAAATTCTAATTTTAATTTTTTACTGTTACACCTGTTAAATGTATACTTGCAGAAGTATAGAAGGCAGGAATTTGATTCTTTTCTAATCATGTATTCCTGGGGCGGGGGACGGGACAGAATCAGTGGCAGAGTATAGACTTACTTGGAAAGACTTTCTCTCCATCCCGCCCAGGAGCAGGACTCTGGGAGTTGAATCCCTGGTGAATATAGGAAATGTATTATTCCTCAACCATAATCATGTCAAAAAAAGATTTTCGTTCCACAAACATTTCATTAGAGTGATTGTACAAAATAGTACTTACAGCCTAGAATCAAAACACAGTGTTAGCCATAAATTAACACCAGAAGTGGAAATAAAGCTCCAAAGACAATGTTGTAATTCTAATTTTTAAGTTTTTATTTTTGGGGCTGGGGATGTGGCTCAAGCGGTAGTGCACTCGCCTGGCATGCGTGCGGCCCGGGTTCGATCCTCAGCACCACATACAAACAAAGATGTTGTGTCCGCTGAAAACTAAAAACAAATAAATATTAAAGTTTTTATTTTGAACTGATTGTATATTTACAGAAAGTTTGCATTAATAGTACAGTTTCTTTATATTTTCTACCTAGCTTCCCCTAATCTTAACATCTTACATAATCACAGTACAACTGTTAGAGCCAAGAAATTAACATTTGGCAAAATAAATCAAGAAACTTACTTCTATTTGACCAGTTTTCCAACTAATATCCATTTTGTCTTTCAGAATACTATCTAGAAACTGCATTCTGTTTCTTCTACCTTTCCTTTAATCTCAAAAGTTCCTCATTCTTGTCTTTCATACCCTTTCAATTATGAAGAGATTTTATCAGTTATTTTGTCTAATGGCCTCCATTTGGGTCTATCTTTTTTGTGTGTGTGTGTGACTGAGGTTTTTGGAAGAGGATCATAGAAATGAAGTGTCCTCAGTTCTTTATATCACAGAATTCTGGCACCAGCCTTGATCACTTGTTTATGGTGGTTTCTGTTAGATTTTTCTGTGTTATAGTTTTCCCTTTTTAGTTAATAGATATCTTGGAGATATTTTAACCATAAGCAACTGGTTTTTCCTCAAAGTCACCTACTAGTTTTAGTGGCTATTGTCCACAACAGCTGTTATTCTGATGCTTTCTGAATGACAGCTTTTCTGTTTCTTTTCTTCCTACATTTGTTAATTGAAACTCATTTAGGAAGACCTGTCTCCTTTCCCCCATTTATTTATTTGATTACTTATAGTATGGACTCATGGATGTATATTTTGTCTTGAGGTGAAGTAAAAATTCAATGTCATTTTGTTGCTTAAGTTATTTCCCCTTTGGCTCTTAGGAGACTTTCAAATTGACTCCTGGGTTCTTAACAAACCCTCTTCTCTCTCTGTCTCAGCTCACCCCACCCCAGATTTTCTTAGTTTTGGGGACTGACCAGAGATACCCATCTCATTTATCTTTTCTTTTTTTTCCCTTTGGCAGGGGAACTGGAGATTGATCCCAGGGGCTAAGCTACATCCCCAGCCCTTTTTGGTTTTTGTTTTGAGTAGGGTCTTGCTAAATTGCTGAGGCTGACCCTCCTGCCTCAGCATACCAAGTCATTGGGATTGAAGGTGTGCATCACCCACCCAGCTCAACTCATTTATCATGATCTCCCTGTCTCAACTTTGGAACCAATCACTTCTCCAAGGGACCCTCACTGGACAACAGATCTTGGAATTCAAGATCTGGGTGCTATCTTTTGCTGAGAGCCACGGCTGAGTCTGTATGGCCCCTGGCATTTTGCCAACAGTATTGATTGACAGGCGAGGCATTACTATCCGCCTCTGCCGCAACTTTTGAGTTCTCGCACTATTTTGGAGTTCTCGTGGGGATTTCCGGGGATTCCCCGAGAGTTCCCATTGGTTGGGGAAGTGCAGGAGGAGGGATTTCCGTGAGAGATATTTCCGGCTGGGGGTTCCTGGACAAGCCTCGTGGCGTTCGGGAGGATTCCCCGGGAGCTGTGTGAAGTGCTTTCCCGCAGTTTAAAAATGAAGTTTGTTCCTGCTTCAGTGGCTCGTGATTTGTGCCCAGCCAGACTGCGGCATTTGGTGGCCCGTACGGGGAACTTCTGAAGCTTCGGGGTAAGTGAAATTGCTTGCCCCTAAGGGAAGGCGAGAGAATGGGTGACCATTTTAAAAAACAATGTGTTCTTGTTTTGATTTGTTTTGTGTTTGTTTCAAGCTGCCTATCCCTAGAATTTTCTCAGGCAGATTGGGAAAAATGGTTGGCTCAAAGTTTGAAGTTGTTCACCCCTGAGGAAGAGATAGAAATAGACCACAAATACACATATCAAGAAAATAGGAAAATTGATACAACGATTTTTTGTTCCGTTTTTGTTTCATTCTGTTTCGGTTTTGTGTTATCTTATTGGGTTGCGTTATCTTTATAACAGATTAGAAATTAGTAAAAAACAAACTGAAAGAGTGTTAAGTAAATTGTTAGAGGTTCAGACCATGGAGAAAGACATTTTAGATCAAGCAAAAGAGAAGGTCTCTCAAGGTAGTCAGACAGAGGAAGAAAATTTAAAGGAAGAAAGCTTAGAGGAGAAACAGCTATTAGGGAAAAAGCTACAACAGGAGGCTGCTACTAACACCGTTCTATCACCAGAGGGCGTAATTCAACCAACAGCTCCCCCTATGGAAATAGCTGAGTGGCCCTCAAACCCCGTAGTTGATAGATGGGATCCTGAGACAGGACCTCAAAGATTAGCATGCCCTGTACTTGAGCAGGCAGGAGGGCAGCGAATTCACCGTGCTTTAGATTTCAAAACAGTGAAGCAGTTAAAGGAGGCTGTAACAACCTATGGTCCTCAAGCACCGTTCACTGTAAGCATGGTCGAATCCATTACCAACTTGGACATGACGCCAGCAGATTGGGCTAGTATGTGTAAATCTGTGCTAAATGGAGGACAATATTTGTTATGGAAGGTTGCCAATGAGGAATTTTGCAGGGAGACAGCTAGACGAAATGCAGCAGCCAGTTACCCTCAAAGAAATCTATATATGTTGTTAGGAAAAGGACCTTATGAGGGTCAACGGCAACAAATTGAATATAATCCTGGCGTATACGCACAAATTGCTGTAGATGCGGTTAGGGCATGGAAAACTTTACAGGGGCATGGAGGTTTACAAGGTCAATTATCTAAGGTAATACAAGGAACTAATGAACCTTACGCTGAATTTGTAGATAGGCTTATTCAAGCAGCTTCCGGAATTTTTGGGGATACAGAACAGGCAATGCCATTTATAAAACAACTGGCTTATGACCAAGCAAATCGTTGTTGCAGAGAGGTCATTAGACCATGGAGACATGAAGATTTAAACACATATATTAAATTATGTAGAGACATTAATGAACAAGGGCAAGTCTTAGCAGCAGTCCAACAGGCTTTAGATGCCAGGCCGAAAACATGCTATAATTGTGATCAAACAGGACATTTTAAAAGGAGTTGCCCCATAGGAGGAGGGTTTAACAAAGCTAGATATCAAACGAATAGAATACCGGGTATTTGCCCACGATGCCGTAGAGGGAAACATTGGGCTAATGAATGCCGTTCTCAAACCACCATAGAGGGTATTCCGTTATCAAAAAACAGACAAGGACCAAGTGTTTACCCACGATATCGTGGAGAAAGGCATCGGGCTCCATTGCCAAAAAACGGACAGGGGGGCCCAATGCTCCGGGGCCCACGACCACAAATGTACGGGGCACTGGAGGAACCCAGCAACACCATCAGGGTAGTGCCCAGGACACATTATCCATCAGATCTCTCATCAGACGAACCAGAGGGAGCGCAGGGTTGGACATCTGCGCCTCCGCCAGAGCAGTACTAACTCCAGAGATGGAAGTTCAAATCATTCCCACAGGAGTAAAAGGACCTCTTCCCCAAGGAACAGTAGGCTTATTGTTAGGACGCAGTTCTTCTACGCTAAAAGGACTTATGATAAGTCCCGGGGTAATTGATCCCGATTATGAAGGTGAAATAAAAATTATAGCTAGTTCTCCAAAGGGTATATCAGTAATTTCACCAGGAGATAGAATAGCACAGTTATTAATAATACCCAGCCTACATGATAAATTTTCCAGTAGTACTATAGAAAGAGGTTCCAGGGGATTAGGCTACACAGGTGTAGATTGGGCTATGCTGTCTTTAAATTTAGATTCTCGCCCCATGCTAAAACTAAATATTCAAGGACATGAATTTAATGGGCTACTGGATACAGGTGCAGACCTTAGCATCATATCTCGTCAAGAATGGCCAAAACATTGGCCATTACAACAAGCCACTCAAACGCTTCGAGGCCTAGGAGTGGCAACTACTCCCCATAGAAGTGCAATGGTATTAGATTGGAAGGATCCTGAAGGATGTGAAGGAACTATACAGCCATATGTATTGGATCATCTTCCTATAAATTTATGGGGACGAGATGTCCTAGATCAATTAGGTTTGACATTAACAAATAACATCAATCCAAATGCGCCCACTATTAGGGCTAGACAAGGTTTCAGGAAAGAAAAAAGATTAGGAGAACAAGGCATAGCAGCACCAATTCAAATAGATCAGGGAATAAATAGACATGGACTGGGTTTTCAGAAGGGGCCACTGAGACAATAAAAATTACTTGGAAATCAGATAGACCAGTATGGGTTCCTCAGTGGCCCCTGACTAAAGAAAAGATACAAGCAGCCCATGACCTGGTCAAACAACAATTAGCGGAGGGATATATACAACTTTTCGTATCTCCTTACAATACTCCCATTTTTGTCATTAAAAAGAAATCTGGTAAATGGAGATTATTGCAAGATTTAAGAGCCATTAATAATGAGATGGTTATTATGGGACCTGCTCAATCGGGGATTCCTCAATTGTCTGCTTTGCCAAAAACCTGGTACGTTTTAGCTATAGATATTAAAGATTGTTTTTTTTCAATTCCAATTCATCCTGAGGATAGTCCACATTTTGCATTTACTATCCCTGCACTGAATCATGAAGGTCCTGATCAGAGATATGAATGGAAAGTACTCCCTCAAGGGATGGCTAACAGCCCAACTATGTGTCAAATTTATGTTAACAAAGCAATCCAGCCACTTAGAAATCAAAATCCTAAACTACAAATATTTCACTATATGGATGATGTATTGTTAGCACACAAAGATAAAAACACATTGCTAGAATGTTATGCCACACTTACAAATTTATTAAAAAATTATAATCTAGAGATAGCAATAGATAAAGTACAATTAAATTTTCCAATTAATTATTTAGGAGTTCTATTATCCTCAACCATGGTCCGTCCACCAAAAATTCAAATACGAGTAGATCAACTCAAATCACTTAACGACTTTCAAAAGTTATTAGGAGACATAAATTGGATAAGGCCTTATCTAGGCATACCAACAGGAGAGTTGGGACCTTTATTTGATATCCTAAAAGGTCCATCAGATCCAAATTCACCCCGCATGTTAACGCCTGAAGCAAGAAAGGCATTAAAAATTATTGAAACATATATGGAAAATATGCATTTGGATAGAATTGATATAACTTTGCCTTTATTATTTATTGTAATACCAACAAAAAATATTCCTACAGGAGTACTTTGGCAAGAAGGTCCATTATTGTGGATACATTTATCTTATTCTCCTAACACTATTCTTACTAGGTATCCTGAGGCTGTAGGACAATTAATACTCAAAGGAATAAAAGCAGCAAAGGGAGTGTTTGGAATTTCTCCCAATAAAATTATTACTCCATACACTATGGATCAAATTGATGAGTTAGCTAATGAGTTAAATACTTGGGCAATAATCATGTGTAAATCTAATGTTTCATTTGATAATCACTTACCATCTAATCCTTTGTTGTCTTTTTGGTCTAAACATCCTGTAGTTTTTCCAAAAATGACAAGAAAAACCCCTATCATGAATGCTCCAAATGTATTCACTGATGGGTCAAATAATGGTACAGCAGCAGTAGTTACCCCTGATCAAACTTTTACATTTTTAGTACCCAAACAATCAGCTCAAAAGGTAGAGCTTAATGCAGTTTTACAAGCTTTTGTGATGTTTAAAGATTCTGTATTTAATTTGTTCTCTGATAGTCAGTATGTAGTTAATGCTATAGTATCCCTTGAAGATGCTGGCAGGATTTCCCCTTCCTCTACTGTTTTCTCTTTGTTTTCTGCTATACAAAGTCTAATCTGGGACAGAAAAGATCCATTCTTTATAGGACATATCAGAGCACATACAGGATTGCCTGGAGCCCTTAGTTTGGGCAACGATTTAGCAGATAAAACTACACATGACATACATATTTTCTCTACACTAGAAGAAGCTACACATTTTCATAAAAGGTTCCATATCAATGCTAATACTTTACAAAAGCGTTTTAAAATAACTAAGGAACAAGCTAGACAAATAATAAAACAATGTCAAAATTGTGTGACCTTTTTACCACAAGTTGATCTTGGAGTCAATCCTAGAGGACTGATACCTAACCATATTTGGCAGATGGACGTCACACACTTGCCACAATTTGGAAAATTAAAATATTTGCATGTTACAGTTGATACTTCTTCCGGATTTTTGATGGGCTCCCTTCATTCCGGAGAAAAAACTAAAGATGTTATAGCTCATTGCTTACAAAATTTTGCCACTGTGGGCGTTCCAAAACAGTTAAAAACAGATAATGGTCCTGGTTATACTTCTACCTCTTTTAAACAATTTTGCTCATCATTTGGCATTACTCATATAACAGGAATTCCATACAATCCACAGGGACAAGGCATAGTTGAAAGAGCTCATCAAACTATTAAAATGTACTTACTAAAGCAAAAAGAGGGAATTGGAAAGGGGTATATGTCACCCAAAGATAAACTTAAAATAACCCTTTTTACTCTAAACTTTTTAAATTTGGATTCCTCAGGGCTTAGTGCTGCGGAAAGGCATATGTGTCCAAAAAATGTACATAAGCCTAAGGTACTTTGGAAGGATATTCTAACAGGACAATGGAAAGGTCCTGACCCAGTGATTGTCTGGAGTCGGGGTTCTGTTTGTGTTTTTCCACAGGGAGAACAGCAGCCGATTTGGATTCCAGAGAGATTAACTAAAACAATTTCTACAGGCCAAAAGGAAGATGATTTGACTCAAATCCATAACAGCTGATATCCAGAACTCCAGTTTGGCTATTCTTACATCTGCGACAGTGATTAACCAGGATGCTTTTTTCAATATTTATTTTATTATTTGCCTTTTCCCACATCATAAAGTTCTATTTTATTTTTGAGCTCATACAGACCTAGGTTAATGTTTTTCTGATCAGTTTTATTTTTTGACTGTGGAGTTTTTAAGCATTGCAATGGAGATTTCACCTAGGTAAAGCTACAAGGCCTTTACTATTGTCTTATGTGTTGTATGTTATGTGTGCACACTTCTGTTTTGTGTTGTATGTCTGTATGTGCGTATGTCCATATATCATATATGAGGAGCGCTCATGAATAAATGGATCCGAATTTTTTTATTCACGTGATTTTAATGGTTTAATTTAGATTGGGTAAACAGCTGTTGAAAATTGTTTTAATATGTGAACAAATAAGGAGGTTAACAGATCTGTTTGTTTACTTTCACCTTTCCTTCTCATTATATTTAATAATTCTGTTCAGGATAATGTAAATTGTTCAAAAAATTGTTTTCTTAGTGCCTGTTGGAATGTTACATAATTTTTTTCTTAGCATCATTGCCAGAATTCTTATCTTCTTCCCAGTGCCGGTGAAGACAAAGATAAAACCAAACTACAGCTTCTTCGATAGTTATCACAACAACCTGCACAAACTGATGCATCAATGAATAATAACTCAACAAGTAATGCTCAATTAAGGAGTCGATTTACTTTGGGAGGAAATGGACATATTGACAGATTCCTCTGCTTTGAATTGCTTGCAGACCTTGCCTGGACTATGTATCACTTGTATGCATTGTGAACTATCTGTTGGTACAGCGACTTGTGGTAGTGCTGGAGTATTTTTGCTGATGGTGTGACTGGTGGTACAATTTTTCAAAGGAGCCCTCAATTGGCTTAGTGTCATGGCATTTTGCATCCTCCTCCCTTCTACTAGTTTGGTCTAAAATTTGGGGGCCAACAGAGGTGAGGCAAAGAACCTCACCCCCCCACTGGTGCAAAGGCCTATCCACAAGTATGGCTGTATGCTGGACCGGTAGTCAGTGACGGGTATGATCCAATTGCAGTGGTACCAACCTAAGACAGGAGGCTGACGCCTAGAGGTCAGTTCATCCGATGACGGGTAAGGACCATATGTTGAATTGGACTGCCTAACAGGCACGGTCCCTCAGCCACATTGCTTGTTGTTTAATTAAACAAAAAGGGGGAGATGCTGAGAGCCACGGCTGAGTCTGTATGGCCCCTGGCATTTTGCCAACAGTATTGATTGACAGGCGAGGCATTACTATCCGCCTCTGCTGCAACTTTTGAGTTCTCGCACTATTTTGGAGTTCTCGTGGGGATTTCCGGGGATTCCCCGAGAGTTCCCATTGGTTGGGGAAGTGCAGGAGGAGGGATTTCCGTGAGAGATATTTCCGGCTGGGGGTTCCTGGACAAGCCTCGTGGCATTCGGGAGGATTCCCCGGGAGCTGTGTGAAGTGTTTTCCTGCGGTTTAAAAATAAAGTTTGTTTCTGCTTCAGTGGCTCGTGATTTGTGCCCAGCCAGACTGCGGCAATCTTTGTTGTCTTTTTACATATTTTTAATAATAGTGTCATGAGATAGTTACCTAAGGTGTGAAACCTTGCTGTATTAGTCCATTTTGTGCTGCCATAACAGAATACCCCAGACTTGAGTATTTTATAATTAGTAATAATTTGCTGGGGATAGTGGCAAATGACTGTAATCCCACTGATTCTGGAGGTTAAGGCAGGAGGATTGCAAATTCAAGGTCAGCCTCAGCAACTTTGCAAGGCCCTGTCTCAAAATGAAAAACAAAAAGGACCTTGGGCTGGGGATGTGGCTCTCAAGCAGTAGCACGCTGGCCTGGCATGTGTGCGGCCCGGGTTCTATCCTCAGCACCACATACAAACAAAGATGTTGTATCCGCCGAAAACTAAAAAATAAATATTAAAATTCTCTCTCTCTTTAAAAAAAAAAAGAATTCAGGGGCACTGAACCTCTGAGCCACATCCCCAGCCCTTTTATAGATACAGATATATATATTTTTTAATATTTATTTTTTAGTTTTCGGCAGACACAACATCTTTGTTTGTGGTGCTGAGGATCGAACCCTAGCCGCATGCATGCCAGGCGAGGGCGCTACCGCTTGAGCCACATCCCCAGCCCCTTTTTTTGTATTTTATTTAGAGACAGGATCTCACTGAGTTGCTTAATGCTTCACTAAATTACTGAGACTGGCTTTGAACTCATGATTCTCCTGCCTTAGCCTCTCAAACTGCTGGGATTACAGGTGTGCGCCACCACACCTGGCTCAACGTGTTTTAATGGGGTAAAGATTCAAACTTTAGCACTTGGCATCAGCTGGAAGAAATAACATGATCCCCGCCCCCGCCCTTGCCCCCGCCCTCTTGGCATTGCTAAATTGCTAAGGCTGGCCTTGAACTTAGGATCGTCCTATGTCAGCCTCTGCAGTTGCTAGGATTTCATTCCTGTACCACCAAACCCTGCTCCCACTTTAACCTTCCTTGCTTTACTTTTACAGGACTCTTTCTTAGGACCAGTGTTTTCCCACCCTCCTTCCCTTCCTTGTTTACCCAGAAGTTGGGGTTGTTGAGCACAGGTTCTACAACTGAGGTCCCAGCCATGCTTTCTTTAACACCAGATGGAAGAGGCAGTCTTTAATTACAAATTTTCATTACTGCCTCTTTTCCCCAATTCTGCAATAAATCTGCATAAAGTTGCATGGAGTATAGCTCAGTGGTAGAGTGCTTGCCTGACATACACAGGGCTGTGGGGGTCAATCCTCAGGACTGAAAAAAAAATTGTCTTTAAATATAGGCTAAATATCCCATTTTCTGATACCAAGCTGTATCCTTGACAGAAATATTTTTTTATTTTTTTTAATATTTATTTTTAGTTTTCGGAGGACACAACATCTTTGTTTGTATGTGGTGCTGAGGATCTAACCCATGCCAGGCGAGTGTGCTACCGCTTGAGCCACATCCCCAGCCCCAGAAATAATTTTTTAAATGAGGGAAGCCCTCAAAGCCTAATCACCTCTCACTTCTTAATTATAAGAATTTAAAATGGCAATTAAATTTTAATGTTATGGATTAGTGCCTTATTTGAAAGAAGTTGACCCAAACACCATTTCCAATTGTTTTTGTTGTTGTTGTTTTCAGTGTTGGGCACTGAACCCAGAGCTTTATGCATGCTATATAAGCACTTGTATCACTAAGCTACACCCCCACCCCTCCATTTATGTTTCTATAAAGTTTTTTACACCTAGGAAAATTGTACCATAAAAAGAGTTAGAGATGTGTGTTTGTACTAGAGAGAGAGAGAAAAAGAGATTATGGAAAGAGAAAAGAAAATCAGTATGATATCTGGACTACAGATTGATTCTCGCTTCAAGTTTAGGAGTGGGTACAGATGGAGGTTGAGGACTTGGAAATTGCTGGTGTTTTTGAAAAGTCTTATATGGTCCCCCCAAATATTTGTGTTTGCTATTGCAGGTAATTAGTAATACCAACCACAAATACTAATAGAGCTGTTATTTAGAAGGTTCTATACAAAGACATAAAAGTTCAACAATTCTTTCTTTGGTGTTCACTATCCAACTGGAAAGACTAGATAAATACAAAACAAATAATCAAAGGGAGGGGTTATGGAGGTAAGAAAGATGGTAGAATGAGATGGACATCATTACCCTAGGTACACATATGATTGTGCAGATGGTGCCTTTTTACAACGTGTACAACCAGAGAATTGAAATGTTGTGCTCCATTTGTGTACAATGAATTGAAATGCATTCTGCTGTCATGTACAACTAAGTAGAACAAATAATAATAGTAAAAGAATTATGAAAAAGGACTTTCAGTGAAACACGTAAAATGAATCCAATGTTCATTACCATTTCTTCAACCCAATGTTCATTACCATTTCTTCCTGAAATCTAACTAAAATGGCAGAAAAGAAGCAAAACAAAATAGGAAAAAAATATACCCATAAGGCACTACTCAGTGTTCTCATATATAAAAACATATGGATGTAGATATACATGATATTTATTATATGAATTGACTCATGTGATTACAGAGGTTAAGAATTCCCACAATGTTTGGGCTAGGGATGTGGCTCAAGCGGTATTGCGCTTGCCTGGCAGGCGTGCGGCCCGGGTTCGATCCTCAGCACATACAAACAAAGATGTTGTGTCCTCCGAAAACTAAAAAAATAAATAAATATTAAAAATTCTCTCTCTCTCTTTAAAAAAAAAAAAAAGAATTCCCACAATGTACTGTCTGCAAGGTAGAGAACTAGGAAAGTCAGTGGTATAACCTTGTGAATCCAAAGACCTAGGAGACAGGGGGAGCTGATAATATAAGTACCAATGTTATGGTTTGGATCTGGAATGTCCATCCAAGGGCTCAAGTGTTGAAAGCACAGTCCCCAATGCCACAAGTTTCCAAGGTGGGGCTTTTAGGTAATGATTGGATCATGAGGGCTCTGACCTTAAGATTGGATTAGTTGCTTGATAGTTTGATGGTCTGCTGGGAGGTAGGATCTAGTTGGAGGATGTTGGTCACTGGGGGAATGCCTTGGAAAAAGTTTATCTTTTCCCCAGCCCCTTCCTTTATCCCACTCTCTCCTTCCCTGAGGCCATAAGCTGACAGCTTTCTTCTACCACACCTTTCTGCTATGATGTTCTACCTCACCTTAGGCTCAGAGACCTGAGTCCACCATCTGTGGACAGAATCCTCTGAAACCATGAGCCAAAATAAACTTTTCCTGCTCTAAGTTGTTCTTATCAGGTGTTTTGGTCACAGCAACAAGAAGCTGGGGCTGGGGTTGTGGCTCAGCGGTAGATCGCTCGCCTTGCCTCGCAAGTGTGAGACCCTGGGTTCAATCCACAGCACCACATAAAAATAAATAAACAAAATAAAGATATTGTGTCCATATATAACTAAAAAAAATATTTAAAAAAGAAGAAGAAGAAGCTGTATAACACCCAGGGTCCCAGGACCCAAGAAACAGGAGCTCCAAAGTTTTTCTTTTTTGTTCTTTTTAATACCGGGGATTGAACCCAGGGTCACTTAACCACTGAGTCACATCCCCAGCCCTTTTTTGGATTTTATTTAAAGACAGGATCTCACTGAGTTGCTAAGTGCCTCACTAAGTTGCTGAGGCTGACTTTGAACTCTCCATTCCCCTGCCTCGGCCTCCCAAGCCTATGGGATTATAGGCAAGTGCGACCATGTCTGGCTAGGAGCTCCAAAGTTTAAGGGCAGGAAAAGATGGATATTCTAGCTCAAAAAGAATTCATCCTTCCTCTGCCTTTTTTTTTTTTTTTCTAGTTGAGAACTCAGCGTATTCTATGATAGGTAACCACATTGATAAGAATAAATCTCTTTTTTCTCTGTTTCCTTTTTTGTGGTACAGGGATTGAATCCAGGCAAACTGGCAATCCTCCTCCCTCAGCCTCCCCAGTAGCTGGGATTATGGAAATGCTCCACCACACTCATCAGGAGTGGATCTTCTTCACTTAAATACTGATTCAAATGCTAATGTCTTTCTGAAAGACCTAGAAATAATGTTTTACCACTTATCTGGGCATCTGTGGTAGTCAGCTTTCCATCCCTCTAAAAGAAAGCTTAGATGATCAACTTTAAAAGAGAAGAAGTTCATTTTGGCTCTCCGTTTATGGAGGTTTCAGTCCATAATTGGTTGGCCTTGTTTTTAGCCCTGTGGCAAGGCAACACTTCATGGTGGGAGTGTATGGTGGAATGAAACTGCTCATTTTGTGCCCAGGAAGTAAAAGAGAGTGAGAGAGAGAGAAAGAAAGAGACTGGGTCAAGCTATTTGATTAATGCAAAGAAATACGACAATTTTTTAAAAACTTGAGATTCCACTTGAGTATCTGAAAATGTGTCCATAGAGCTTGATAGGGACCAGTTTTCTAACAATTACCATGTCTAAGTGGTAAGATTAAGATCAGATTTTTATCTTTCCTTATTTTCCAATTTTCTCTGTATGGCTTTATTGCAGTATAGTTGGTTTACAACAATCTGCACATTTCAAAACTGTACACCTTGACAGGTTTTTGACATATTTTTCATAAAATTATCACAAACAAAATAATTAAATATATCCATTACCCCCCAAAGCTTCCTGTGCTCCTTAATAATTCTATCCATTCATCACCCATTCCTGACTGCTTACTTCTCCCCCAGCAAACAACTAAAAATATGGTTTCTTTAGAGAATAGGTGCATTTTAAAATTTTTTATAAATATAATCACATAGTATATGCTTTTTTCAGTCTATCTTTTTTTTTTTTTTTTTGGTGTGTGTGTTGTGCTGAGGACTGAACCCAGGGCCTTGTACATGTGAGACAAGCACTCTACCAACTAAGCTATACTCCCAGTCCTTTCCTTGGTAATTTTATTTGGAGAGCTACTCTTGATCTTATGTGTAGCAACTCTTATTCCTTTTTAGTAATGGGTAGTGTTCCATTGTATGGTCTATCCATGTGTTGATGGACATTTGGATTGTTTCTAGTGTTTTTACTATTATAAGTAAAGCTGCTGTGAACATTCATGTGTGAGTCTTCATAAGGACACATACCTTCATTTTTTCTTGGGGGGGGGATATAATTAAATATACCATGAAACTTAAAGCAACCAATAAAATAACAAACAGTTAGCTATAACAAAGGAGATAATGGGATCATAAAAAGTAACTGAATCCAAAAGAAGAAAGACAAACAAGAAAAAAAGCAACAAAAGTAAAATGGGACAAATAACAAATATTAAGATGATAGATTTACTGGGTGCAGTGGTGAACAACTGTAATCTCAGCATCTGGAGAGGCTCAGGCAGGAAGATCATAAGTTCAAAGCCAGCCTCAGCAACTTAATGAGGCACTAAGCAACTCAGTGTCACTCCATGTCTAAAAAAAAAGGCTGGGGAGATGGCTCAGTGGTTAAGTGCCCCTGGGTTCAATCTCCAGTGCAAAAAAAAAAAAAAAAAGATTTAAACATAAATCATCTAAAAAATTACATTAAATGTAAATAGTCTAAACATGCTATTTAAATCCTAAATATCAGATTGGATACAGATGAAAGAACCAAATTTGCTATCAGAAATACAATTTAATTTTTTTTTTTTTTTTTTTTTTTTTTTTTGGTTCTTGGGATTGAACTCAGAGGCACTAGACCACTGAGCCACATCTGCAGTTGTATTTTGTATTTTATTTAGAGACAGGATCTCACTGAGTGGCTTAGAGCCTCACTTTTGCTGCACCTGGCTTTGAACTTGTGATCCTCCTGCCTCAGCCTCCTGAGCCACTGGAATTACAGGCGTGTGCCATCATGCCAGGCTCATTTTAAATTTAAAAAAAAAAAAAAATTTTTTTTTTTGGTATTGGGGATTGAACCCATGGTGTTTTACTACTGTCCTACCTCCCCAGCCCTTTTTATTTTTTATTTTGAGACAGGGTCTATGTTATAGTTTGGAAGTGAGGTATCCCTCAAAAGCTTGTATGTGAGACAATGCAAGAAGGTTTGGAGGAGAAATGATTGGGTTATAAGTGCCTTAACCCAATCGATGAATTAATCCCTTGAATTGGTAACTGAAGTGGTAGGGTATGATTGGAGGAGGTAGGAATTGGGGGCATGGCTTTAGGGTATATATTTGTATCTGGCAAAGGGCATCCCTCTCTCTCTTTCTGCTTCCTGTTTATGTGAGCTGCTTCCCTCAGCCATACTCTTCTGCCATGGTGTTCTGACTTACCTGGAACCCTAAGGAAGGCAGCCTTGCCATGGACTGTGACCTCTGAAACTCTGAGCCCTGAAATAACCTTTTCCTCCCCTAAAATTGTTCTAGTCATATCTTTTAGTCATAGCATTGAAAAAGCTGACGAAAATAGTCCAGCTAAATCGCTGAGTCTGGCTTTGAACTTGCTTTCATCCTGCCTCAGCCTGATTACAGGTGGGAACCACTGCACTTGGCTAAATTCATTTTATTTTTCTTTTTAAAGTCATCTTTTTTTTATTAGTGCACTATAATTACATATCATCGTGGAATTCATCATTACATTTTATTTTTCTGATATTGGGGACTGAACCTAAGGCCTTATCTGTGCTAAGCAGGCGCTCTACCACTGAGGTGCATCCCCAGACCCATTGTTTTGGTGTCCTTGTTGCTTCAGTTACCTGGGATTGAACTCAGGGCCACTAGATCACTGAGCCACATCCCCATCCCTATTTAGAGACAGGGTCTCACTGAGTTGCTTAGCATCTTGCTTTTGCTGAGGCTGGCTTTGAACTCAGGATCCCGCTTCAGCCTCCCAAACTGTTGGGATTACAGGTGTGTACCACCATACCCACCCCCATTGTTCTTACACACCCACAATATATTGGTCAAAATTTGGTCAATTTCATTCCCATGTATGAATTATGGGTTTGTTTGAGCCATAAGGCAGGGAGGCTGCTTTTCTTGGAACTCCTGGGTTAACTACCTGGTTTGAGTAAGCCCAGATCATGCTGGTGCCCTGCTTTAGCTCACAGTCTTAGGTTCAAATACAGTTGCCTGGAGATTGGCATAACTTGCCAAGCCACAAACAACTTGTTTCCCCACTTTTATCCCATTTTCCTGAAGAAGCTCCTGACTTAATCCCTTTAATAAAGCATTTGCAGGCTTTTCTCTTTGTTAGGATCAGACCCATCAGGTCTCTTCCACTGGTCAAGCCCCCGCTTTGAATATATAATTTTCATCTTTTGTATTTTTAAAAAAAATTTTAGTTATAGATGGACACCATATTTTTTTTATTATTAGATTTTTATTTGGTGCTGAGAATCGAACCAAGTACAAGGCAAGTGCTCTGCCACTGAACCACAACCCCAGCCCTTTTGTGTTTATTTCTTAATATTACTTTCCCAGCCTTTATTTCCAGCTTACCCACACATGGTTACCTACTCCCTCTCCATGTAAGTCTTGACCAGGACCCCAGAAAAGAAGCAGATTTTAATTATAAAGACATGAAGGTGGGGCTGGGGTTGTGGCTCAGTGGTAGAGTACCTCGTCTAGCATGCACGAGGCACTGGGTTCGATCCCAGCACCACATAAAAACAAAATAAAGATATTGTGTGTCCACCTATAACTAAAAAAAAAAAAAACAAAAAACAAAACAAAACAAAAAACAATGAAGGTATACTAACATTAATCAAAAGAAAAATAGAGAGACTATATTAATATCAAAGTAGATTTCAGAAGAAAAATTTAGTTTTTAAGTTTTTTAGTTTTAGGTGGACACATTATTTTATTTTTATGTGGTGCTGAGAATCGAACTCAGTGCCCCACTTGTGCTAAGTGAGCGCTCTGCCACTTGAGCCACAACCCCACCCCCAGAAGAAAAATATTATCATGGATAAATAAGGTCATTTTTTATGATAATATTGTCATTCATCAGGAAGACACAATAATCCTAAATATTTATACATCTAATAACAGAGCTTGAAAATATAAAGCAAATAGAGGGAAAAAAAGGTCAAATCCACAATTATAATCAGAAGTTTCTCTTGTTATGCTCGAATTCGGGACCCCCAAAGACCACCAGAGACCCAAAATTAATGTAAGCAGCAAAGAGGTGTTTATTGCGAGCTAGCTCAGTCCTCCGCACACACACAGCAACTGGTGACGCTGAGAGGCCCCGAACCCGGGGTTTGCAGCATTTTTATACATTCTTTGGAGAGGGCAGGGACTTCACATACATCATAGCCTCTTTTAGCAAATCATCACACACCGCGGGAAAATCAAATAACAACTCTAAAACATGATTAGCACATTCACTGGCGGGAACAAGTTGGGTAGGGGTGATTGGTCAGTAAAAAAGGGGTATTCATTTGAACTGATTGGTTTAAGCCAAGAGGGGTGTACGTGCTGAACTACATGGTTTCCCAACATGTTATCAACCACCATAAACTACTGGGAGGGTCATCTGGCATCCCAGGTATTTCCCTGTCTCATGCTAATTGGTGGCTGCTAGGGGGCTGCTATGGATCCCCACCTAGCCTGAGTCAGGGACACCTGGCACAGCAGATCTCATTTGTAGATAAACAACTTAGCAGGGTGGGAATGTGCTTAGGAGTGCTCTGTGGGTTTTTCCAAGGACAAAGGTGATGTCCCTTCCTTGGACAGGCTTTGCTCTGAGATAGAGCCTGGTTTTTCAGATCCATTGACAACTAAAAAATATTAAACAACAATAACGAAAAGTGCTGAGTATGTGGTTCAGTGGTTCAATACCCCCAGACCAAAACAAAAACCAAAAAAACTGGACTCATGAAGTTTTAGAGGAGGATTTTTCCCCTCCCCCATTTTTAAAAAAAATTTTTTCTACTTATCTCAATGACAGCAGAATGCCTTTCGATTCATCATACACAAATGGAGCACAACATTTCAGTTCTCTGGTTGTAGATGGTGTAGAGACACATTGTTCCTGCAATCATATGTGTACCTAGGGTAATGATGTCCATCTCATTCCACCATCTTTACTACCCTCATAACCCCTCTCTACCCTCCCCTTTGCCCAATCCAAAATTCCTCCATTTTTCCCATGCCCCCCTCCCGCATCATAAATCAGCATCCACTAGTAAGAGAAAACATGCAACCTTTAGTTTTTCTAGGTTGGTTTACTTCACTTAAGCATAATATTCTTCAACTCCATCCATTTACCTGCAAATGCCATAATTTTATTTTCTTTTAATGCTGAGTAATATCCCATTATGTATATATACACAGCTTCTTTATTTATGCATTTATTAGTGGGCATCTATGTTGGTTCCACAGTTTAGCTATTGTGAATTCAGCTGCTATAAACACTGGTGTGGCTATGACACTATAGTCTGCTGATTTTTTTTTAAAGAGAGAGAGAGAGAGAGAATTTCAATATTTATTTTTCAGTTTTCGGCAGACACAACATCTTTGTTTGTATGTGGTGCTGAGGATGGAACCTGGGCCGCACTCATGCCAGGTGAGTGCGCTACCACTTGAGCAACATCCCCAGCCCAGTCTGCTGATTTTAAGACCTTTTTGTATAGACTGAAGAGTGGGATGGCTGGGTCAAATGGTGGTTCCATTCCAAGTTTTCTGAGGAATCTCCACAATGTTTCCAAAGTGGTTGCACCAGTTTGCAGTTCCACCAGCAATGATTGAGTGAAAGGAAAGCAAGGAACTGGGAGATGGGTGAGCAGGAAATGAAAGACAGAGACCAGGCAGAGATACAAACAAGAATTTATTTGTCATAACTGACAAATAAAGGCCATCTCTCCATAGATGGAGAGAGGCAATAGACTTGGGTTCCTCAACTTTTATGGGGCAGGCTCAGGGATTAGAACCGGTTGGATCCTAATGCAGGTGGTGAAATGTTGGGTTGCTATGGGGTGGTAAGCCTTTCTCAGAAAGGCCCTTGGGCGGGAAAACTTTTTCTTAAGATGGGGGCTGTCACTTAAGATGGCCATTCAGATGCTAAGCAAGGACCTTACAATGAATGTACCTTTTTTTCCCTACATCCTCTCCAACACTTATTATTGCTGTATTCTTGATAACTGCCATTCTAACTGGGATGAGATGAAATCTTAGAGTAATTTTGATTTGTATTTCTCTAATTACTAAAGATGTTGAACACTTTTTCATGTATTTGTTGATTGCTTATTTGTCTTCTTCTGAGAAGTGTCCAGTTCCTTAGCCCATTTATTGATTGGTTTTTTGTTGTTGTTGTTGTTGTTTGTTCTGGTATTAAGTTTTTTTGAGTTCTTTATATGTCCTGGAGATGACTATTCTGTCTGATGTACCTGAGGCAAAAATTTGCTCCCAGGAGGAGCACTGTATTGGAAATTGGACTTGAGAACATTCTTGTTGCATTGTAGCAAAGAAATTATCTAGATTTTTCCCTTGTTCTGAGACTTTCTATGAGGCTGAATTCAAAGGTGATGTACTACTAAATTAGGCAGAAGAAATTCCTATTCAGCACACCATTCAGGCAGTGGCACAGATTTTTTTTTTTTTTTTAAAGAGAGAGAGTCTAGAGAGAGAGAGAGAGAGAGAGAATTTTTAGTATTTATTTTTTAGTTTTCGGCGGACACAACATCTTTGTTTGTATGTGGTGCTGAGGATCGAACCTGGACCGCACGCATGCCAGGCAAGCGTGCTACCACTTGAGCCACATCCCCCGCCCAGTGGCACAGATTTTGCTGGCGGGTTTTAGCCAAGTTTACTGTGATAATCAGGAGTGGAAAGCAGAGCAGAAAGATGTGAAAAACTTGCAGTTTGGCCAGAAAAGTATGAGTAAAAGTGGAGTTAAAGAAGGTGTATTTAATGGTAATACAGACACTAAAGAAATGCTAAATACTTTAAGCAGAGACAATAAGAAAGGTGGCTTGAGGGAATTCTAGGAATTGGCAAGACCACACCCTCTCAGGTGTCTAGGGAGTAAAAGTAAAAATTCCTTTGAGTAGAAACCCTAGGGGTACCTGACTTGCCTAGGGGCACTTTAGAAATTGTTTCACTTTGCTCAGATGCCCAGGTACTCAGGAGCTACTGAAGCCATAGTTCCTGGAGGCTTGGCTATTGCTCCAGATGGAGGTGGACCTTGGTATCAACCACTTGGTGCTGGTTCTGCAGGAATGCATGATGCTAGATTTAGGAAGTCATAGAGGCTTTCACCAAGATTTCAAAGGAAGGCCTGGGAGTTCAGACAAAATATAGCAGAATCAGAGTCACTGTGGCTGCCCCCTGAGAGGGGGATGCATGAAGATGGGAAAAGAAAGCCAAAGCTGCAGTGGAAACTGTAAGCATAAATGAAGGAGGTAGGAGGCAAGAGGCAGGAAGCAGACTCAGTCAGGATCAGCCAGCTCTTCTTTATTCAGCAGTGGAGTCAATCCGTTGAAGATGTGGCTCATTTTGGGGGCAGGAAATTACAATGGGCTAAAGCAAGGGTCTGAGTTTTACAGACGCTATTTAGAGTGGAACAGGAGTGTGGATAGGGAATTTTTTTTAATTTTAATTTTTTTTTTTATGGTGATCTGTTGAGAGCCACAGCCTAAGGGGCCCCAGCAAACTTCCAGCTGCCAGCAAACTTCCAGCTGCCAGCTGATGATTGGCTCACAGCGGCCCCAGCAACTTCTAGCTGATTGGCTCCTCTGCAGTGATGCTCATTGGGCTGTTTCCCTGCCCTTTCAGACTACGGAGCTGCTCATTGGGGGACTTTTTTTTTTTTTTCAAAAGAAACGAACTTTATTTTTAGAATCACACACCGCACCACACAGCTCCTCAGGAAAAACCCTCAGAGTAGATCAACTCAAATCACTTAATGACTTTCAAAAGTTATTAGGAGACATAAATTGGATAAGGCCTTATCTAGGTATACCAACAGGAGAGTTGGGACCTTTATTTGATATCCTAAAAGGTCCATCAGATCCAAATTCACCCCGAATGTTAACGCCTGAAGCAAGAAACGCATTAAAAATCATTGAAACATATATGGAAAATATGCATTTGGATAGAATTGATATAAGTTTGCCTTTATTATTTATTGTACTACCAACAAAAAATATTCCTACAGGAGTATTTTGGCAAGAAGGTCCATTATTATGGATACATTTATCTTATTCTCCTAACACTATTCTTACTAGGTATCCTGAGGCTGTAGGACAATTAATACTCAAAGGAATAAAAGCAGCAAAGGGAGTGTTTGGAATTTCTCCCAATAAAATTATCACTCCATACACTATGAATCAAATTGATGAGTTAGCTAATGAGTTAAATACTTGGGCAATAATCATGTGCAAATCTAATGTTTCATTTGATAACCACTTACCATCTAATCCTTTATTGTCTTTTTGTCATAGCATCCTATAATTTTTCAAAAAATGACAAGAAAAACACCTATCATGAATGCTCCAAATATATTCACTGATGGGTCAAATAATGGTACAGCAGCAATAGTTACGCCTGATCAAACTTTTACATTTTTAGTACCCAAACAATCAGCTCAAAAGGTAGAGCTTAATGCAGTATTACAAGCTTTTGTGATGTTTAAAGATTCTGTATTTAATTTATTTTCTGATGGTCAGTATATAGTTAATGCTATAGTATCCCTTGAAGATGCTGGTAGGATTTCCCCTTCCTCTACTGTTTTCTCTTTGCTTTCCACTATACAAAGTCTAATCTAGGACAGAAAAGATCCATTCTTTATAGGACATATCAGGGCAGATACAGGATTGCCTGGAGCCCTTAGTTTGAGCAATGATTTAGCAGATAAAACTACACATGACATACATATCTTCTCTACACTAGAAGAAGCTACAAATTTTCATAAAAAGTTCCATGTCAATGCTAATACTTTACAAAAGCATTTTAAAATAACTAAGGAATAAGCTAGACAAATAATAAAACAATGTCAATATTGTGTGACCTTTTTACCACAAGTTAATCTTGGAATCAATCCTAGAGGACTGATACCTAACCATATTTGGCAGATGGACATCACACACTTGCCAGAATTTGGAAAATTAAAATATTTGCATGTTACAGTTGATACTTCTTCCAGATTTTTGATGGGCTCCCTTCATGCCGGAGAAAAAACTAAAGATATTGTAGCTCATTGCTTACAAAAGTTTGCCACTGTGGGCGTTCCAAAACAGTTAAAAACAGATAATGCCCCTGGTTATACTTCTACCTCTCTTAAACAATTTTGCTTATCATTTGGCATTACTCATATAACAGGAATCCCATACAATCCACAGGGACAAGGCATAGTTGAAAGAGCTCATCAAACTATTAAAATGTACTTATTAAAACAAAAAGAGGGAATTGGGAAGGGGTATATATTCCCCAAAGATAAACTTAAAATAACACTTTTTACTTTAAACTTTTTAAATTTGGATTCATTAGGGCTTAGTGCTGCGGAAAGGCATATGTGTCCAAAAAATGTACATAAGCCCAAGGTACTTTGGAAGGATATTCTAACAGGACAATGGAAAGGTCCTAACCCAGTAATTGTCTGGAGTCGGAGGTCTGTTTTGTGTTTCCACAGGGAGAACAGAAGCCGATTTGGATTCCAGAGAGATTAACTAAAGCGATTTCTACAGACCAAAAAGAAGATGATTTGGCTCAAATCCATAACAGCTGATATCCAAAACTCCAGTTTGGCTATCCTTACATCTGCGACAGAACCAGGATGCTTTTTTCAATATCAATTTTATTATTACCCTTTCCCACATCATGAAGTTCTATTTTGTTTTTTGAGCTCATACAGACCTAGGTTAATGTTTTGCTGATCAGTTCTATTTTTTGACTATAGAGTTTTTAAACATTGCAATGGAGATTTCACCTGTAAAAAGTTATAAGGCCTTTACTATTATGTTATGTGTTGTATGTATTATATTATGTGTGCACACTTGTGTTTTATGTTGTATGTTTGTATGTATGTATGTCCATATATCATATATGATGAGCGCTCATGAAAAAATGGATCCAAATTTTTTTTTTATTCACGTGATTTAAATGGTTTAATTTAAATTGGGTAAACAGCTGTTGAGGATTGTTTTAAAATGTGAACAAAAAAGGAGGTTAACAGATCTGTTCGTTTACTTTTACCTTTCCTTTTCATTATATTTAATAATTCTGTTCAAGATAATGTAAATTGTTAAAAAAAATTGTTCTCTTTTAGTGCCTTCTGGAATGTTACATAATTTTTTCTTTAGCCATTATTGCCAGAATTCCTATCTTTATCCCAGTGCTGGTGAAGACAAAGATAAAAACCAATCTACAGTTTCTGCAATAGCCATCACTGAACTGCTTGCAGAACTTCCCTGGACTATGTATCACTTGTATGCATTGTGAACTCACTTGTATGCATTGTGATCTATCTGTTGGTGCAGCGATTTGTGGTAGTGTTGGGGTATTTTTGCTGATGGTGTCATCGGTGGTACAATTTTTCCAAAAGGAGCCGTCAATTGGCTTGGTGTATCTTCCTCCCTTCTGCTTGTGATGGTTGTTCAGCTAAAATTTGGGGGCCAACAGAGGTGAGGCAAAGAACCTCACCCCCCGCTGGTACAAAGACCTATCCACAGGTGTGGCTGTATGCTGAACAGGTAGTCAATAACGGGTAAGATCCAATTGCAATGGTACCAAACTAAGACAGGAGGCTGATGCCTTGAGGTCAGCTCATCCGATTACGGGTAAGGACCATATGTACTATTGGACAACCTAAGGCAGGCACAGTCCCTAAGCCACATGCTTGTTGTTTAAACAGAGAGGGGGAGATGTTGAGAGCCACAGTAGAAGGGGCCCCAGCAAACTTCCAGCTGCCAGCTGATGATTGGCTCACAGCGGCCCCAGGAACTTCTAGCTGATTGGCTCCTCTGCGGTGATGCTCATTGGGCTGTTTCCCCACCCTTTCAGACTACGGAGCTGCTCATTGGAGGACTTTTTTTGGCTCTGCCCATTGGACCCAGCCAATGGGCCTCAAGAGCAGGAGGAGTGGGGGAGGTTGAGAGGCTTGTGAGAAGCCGGTGGTGGCAGTTGGGCTCTGAGGGTTTTTCCTGAGGAGCTGTGTGGTGCAGTGTGTAATTCTAAAAATAAAGTTCGTTTCTTTTGACAAGTGACTCCTGAATTGTGCCCAGCCAGACTGTGGCAGTAAACCCAGGATGCAAGGCAAGAACTCTACCAACTAAGCTGCATCCCCAGTCCCTGAATAGGGAATTTCTTGGGGCTTACTGTACTGGGGTCATTTGACCCATTGGGGTGGTGGGGGATTCAGATGCCAGTCAGGTGCAAATTCCTTTTGTGTTCTTTTTTGTGTTCTGGGGTTTTCCCTTCCTGCCTTCCCTCTGGCTGAGGCCTGGGCTTTTAAATGACAAAAGCTTCAATTTTACCCCTGTCCAGGCAGGTGGGGGACCAGCTACTGATGGGGGAAATGTCTTTGGACCTATTTTTCATATCCTTCAGAGACCCCTGAGATTAAGATACACTCATAACATGAAATGTTTGCTAACAAAAGTTCCAGGAATTGACCAGAAGCAAGGCAGAAGTGAGGCCCTATGGGCTACAATTGGCAAGGCTGTGGGGCAGAGCTAGGCAATTCGTTCTGGGAGGACATCATAATGCCATATGCCCTAAGATACTGAACATGGAGTCACAAGACTTGTTTGCCCTGCTGGATTTCAGTCTTACTTTGGTTCTGTCCCTTCTTTCTCTAACCCTATACCTCATTTGTGGAAAGGAAATATTTATTTCATGCCATTATATACTGGATGTATGTAACTTGTTTTTTTGTTTTGTTTTTTTACTTTTACAGAGGCTCACACTGAAAGTTTGCCTTGAGTCTCAGATGAGATTTTAGCTTTGGACTTTGGGGCAATGCTAGATCTATGAAGACCATAGGAACTCTTGAAAATGGACTAAATACCTTTTACAAAATGAGATGAACATGAGCTTTTGAGGGCCAGAGAAAGAATGTTATTTTTTTTTATATGAGATGTCCCACAAAAGCTCATGTATGAGATAATGCAAGAATGTTTGAAGAAGAAAGGTTATCAACTAATCAATGGATTAATCCACTGATATGGATTAACTGGGTGGTATTTCCAGGCAAGTAGGGTGTGGCTGGAGGAGGTATATCACTAGTGGAATGCCATTGGGGTTTCTATTTTATCTCTGTTAAGCAGAGCTCAGAGCTCTCTCTGCTCCCTTGTTTCTGTGTCCTGAGCTGTCTTCTTCTACCATGCCATCCCCCTTGATGGACTTCCTCTCCTGGAGCCCAGAGCTATGGAGGTGGCCATCTATGGACTAAGACCTTTGAAACCGTGAGTCCCAAATAAACTTTTCCTCCTCTACAAAAAATAAAAGTAAAAATACAAAGGTCTGAAGATATAGCTCAGTGGTAAGTTATTCCTGGATTCAATTCACAGTACCAAACAAATAAATAAATCCTTCCCACGGGAACTTTCTTTTTAAAAGTGTGTGTGTATATGTTTACTTTGTATAGTTAATCATTTTAATTTATAGGCCAGGGCTGGGGATGTGGCTCAAGCGGTAGCACGCTCACCTGGCATGCGTGCGGCCCGGGTTTGATCCTCAGCACCACATACAAAGATTGTGTCCGCCGAAAACTAAAAAATAAATAAATATTAAAAAAAAAAAAATATATATATATATATATATAAAATAATAAAATAAATTTATAGGCCAAAAGGGAATGAAATTCAAACAGGGAATAATGTGTACATAGGGTATGCATGTAGATAAGGAAATAAAATTGAGCATTATTTAAAATTAGACTTTAATGTTATTAGTGATTCTCCCCATGTAAATTGCTTAAAATCATTACAAACGTCTGAAAGAAAATTATAAACCGAGCATGGTGGCTATCGCCTGTAATCTCAGCAACTCAGGAGGCTAAGGCAAGAGTATTGAAAGTTCGAGGCCAGCCTCAGCAATTTAGCAAGGCTCTAAGCAATTTAGTGAGATCCTGTCTCAAAATTTTAAAAAAGGAAGAAAGAAAATTATGGTCTAGATTGTGCTGCCAGTTTCCATGATGTTTTCCAGTTATTTTGCCCTTGGGTAATCCCTTTTCACACTGTATCAGGGCTGACTAATAGAATGGAACTAAGTGGCAGGATGTGACTTCATAATAGGCATTATTCCTTCTTCCTTGTCTCTTGAAATATACTCTCCAGGGTAAGCAGCTTCCATGCCACAAGGATATGTGAGCAGCCTTCTAGAGAGACCTCCATGGGTAGGAACTGAGTTCTACCAACAACCCGCACTGACCTATCAGTCATGTCTGGGAGCCATCTGGAAGCAGATCCACCATTCCCAGTTAAGCCTTCAAAGAACTACAGCTTCTTAAGGGACCCCAAGCCAGAACTGCCTAGAAAAGTCACCTGAATTCCTGACTCACAGGAATTGTGAGAGATAATATAATTATTGTTTATTTTAAGCCACTAAGTTTTGAGTAATTTGTTATGCAATAATTAAAAAATAATGTTTATATATATATATATATATATATATATATATATATATATATATATTTTAAATCTTTATTTTATTTATTTATGTGGTGCTGAGGATCCAACCCAGGGCCTCACACGTGCTAGGCGAGCGCTCTACTGCTGAGCCACAATCCCAGTCCCATATATTTTAAAAATATTTTTAATTGTAGATGGACACAATATCTTCATTTATTTATTTTTTATGTGGTGCTAAGGATTGAACCCAGTGCCTCACACTTGCAAGGCAAGTGCTGTGCTACTGAGCTACACCCCCAGCCCCTGCTTATATGTTTTGAAGTTAATATTTATTAAAAAACTGCATTAAGATTTTTGCTCAAAATTAATCGGTGAGATGTTTTCCTTGCCAACCTATCCAAATTAGTCCATCATATCATTGTATTCCTTTGCTTTGACTTTTATTTTTTCCATTCATACCTGACAGTTTATTATGTGTGTGTGTGCAAGTGTGTGTATGTTCACTGAAATTGGAGCCCCATTTTATGAGGACAAGGACTTCATTTTGTTCACTACTGCCTCTGAGGCCTAGAATGCTTAGAATGCTGCCTGGTATATAATAGAAAGTTAATAATTGTTGAAATAATGAATAAATGAATTGAATCTCTTAAAAAAATCATTAATATATACATTTGCCTTAATAGTGAATTTAGATTTTTAGTTGAGGGAAGAAGAAATCAAGAGATTGTGAGCCATGTGTGAATTTGTATAAATTATTATCTTTTCTTTATTTTTTTTAATATTTATTTTTTAGTCATAGGTGGACACAATATCTTTATTTTATTTTTTATGTGGTGCTGAAGATTGAACCCAGTGCCTCACATATGCTAGGTGAGTATTCTACCTCTGAGCCACAATCCCAGCCCACTTTTCTTTTTTCTTTTTCCAGCCCATTTTTCTTTATTTAAAAAAAAAAAAAAAAAACATTTTTAGTTGTAGATGGACACAATACCTTTGTTTATCTTTATGTGGTACTGAGGATTGAACCCAGCACCTCACATGTGCTAGGCAAGTGGTCTATCACTGAGCCAGAAACCCAGCCCTAAATTACTTAATGTTAATATTAGAATCATTACAACAAAAAAAAACCTTTAAAAGTAATTAAAGACATTTCATTCTGGTAGACAGCCTCTAAAATAGCCCCCAATGATCCCTGCCTCCTGATGTTCGTGTCCTGCACAATACCCTCCCAACACTTAACTGGGCCAACTTGTGCCTTGTGAAACCAATAGGATGTCACAGAAATAAAGAGTGTAACTTATGAGGCTAGGTCATAAAAGAAATTGAAATTTTTATATGTAATGTTCCATCACACCTGAATTTCTTCACAAAAAAATAAGAAATGGAAAGGAGGTTGCTTCCTGAGTAAGTTTCCAAGAGATTCATGTGTTAGCCAAGCAAGAAAAGCCATGTATTGATGGGGAGTTGATTAAATCAGCAGCCAGCGAACTATAACCAGAGAAAAATCAACTTTTTAAAGTTTATTAGCCTTTCAGTGAAAATAGTTGTTCAGCATTGAACACAGGGATCAGTATCAAGAGACAAGTAAGCAACAAGGCAAGTTGTTTCTCTTTAATCACTTTTTTATTTTTTTAAATTATTTTTTAATTTTTTTTTTTTTTTTTTGTTGTAGTTGGACACAATTCGTATTTTTTAATTAATTTACTTTTATGTGGTGCTGAGGATTGAACCCAAGGTCTCATACGTCCTAGGCGAGCACTCTACCACTGAGCCACAACTCCAGTCCCTAAATCACTTTTTTATAATAGCTTTTTTTTTTTTTAAAGTACATAGTCTTTCTCTTCATTCTTTTTCTTCTCCTCTTTCCTTCTCCTCCTCTCCTTCTTCTTTTTTGTGTTGCTGGGAATTGAACCCAGTGCCTCTCACATGCTAAACAAATGCTCTCTTGCTAGCTTTTTGAGATATTACTAATATACCCACAATTTGCCCATTTAAAGTGTGCAATTCAACGTTGTACAACCAATATCAGAATAACTTTTAAAATATTCTGATCACCTCAAAGAAACTCTGTACCTATTGCCGCAGTCTGGCTGGGCACACAATCACGAGCCATCACACAGCTTGTAGATTCAAACAGCAACTCTTTATTCCCGAACTCACACCAGCCGTCTACAATCACGTTCTGGGGAAATCCACGTTCTCTGCCCAAATCCACCTCCACTGGGCTTCTCTCTCCCAAATATACTGTCTGAATCCTGTGAGAACTCAAGGGGAACTCAGGCAGCAGGATACGCCCTATTCCCAGCAGGAATAATCTTAAACCTTAAACCTGGAACCTAAACTGGGAACGCCCTAAACACGACTATCTTAAACCGGGAACACCCTAATCTGCCTTGGTCCTTGAGCAAGGTCACCTACATTCAATGTCGCTGCAACATGTCAGCAACATGGGGTACGCTGGCAAGGAAATTGTCATACCTACTTGGCTAATGGCTCCCAGCATCTCCCCCCTTCTGATTAATTAAACAACAAGCAATGTGGCTTAAGGACCGTGTCTGGTAGGTTGTCCAATTCAACATATGGTTCTTACCCGTCATCGGAAAACTGACCTTTAGGCGTCAGCCTCCTGTCTTAGGTTGATACCACTGCAATTGAATCATACCCGTCACTGACTACCGGTCCAGCATACAGCCATACTTGTGGATAGGTCTATGCACCAGTGGGGGGGTGAGGTTCTTTGCCTCACCTCTGTTGGCCCCCAAATTTGGCCTTGGTGCCAGTGGGGGAGTGAGGTTGTGGCTTATGGACCGTGCCTGGTAGGTTGTCCAATTCAACATATGGTTCTTACCCGTCATCGGAAAACTGACCTTTAGGCGTCAGCCTCCTGTCTTAGGTTGATACCACTGTAATTGGATCATACCCGTCACTGACTACCGGTCCAGCATAAGCCATTGGCCCCCAAATTTTAGACCATCACTAGCAGAAGGGAGGAGGATACAGAAATGCCACGACACCAAGCCAATTGACGGCTCCTTGGGAAAAAATTGCATCACTGGTGACACCATCAGCAAAGATATGTCAGCACTACCACGATTAACATGGGGTGCGCTGGCAAGGAAATAAAAATTGCATCACTAGTGACACCATCAGCAAAGATATGCCAGCATTACCACAATTCGCTGCACCAAACGATAGTTACATAGTCCAGGCAAGTTCTGCAAGCAGTTCAAAGCGGAGGAATCTATCAATATGTCCATTTCCTCCCAAAATCCGTCTCCTCCCAAAGTAAGTTGACTCTTTGCTTGTTGAGTTAAATTCATTGATGCATCAGTTTATACAGTTTACTGTGATAGCTATCATAGAAGCTGTCTTCACCGGTACTGGGATGGAGATGGGAATTCTGGCAATGATGCTAAAAAGACATTATCCTGAAAAGAATTATTAAATATAATGAAAAGGAAAGGTGAAAGTAAACAAACAGATCTGTTAACCTCCTTTAAAAACAATCCTTAACAGCTGTTTACCTAATTTAAATTAGTAAACAAACAGATCTGTTAACCACCTTTAAAAACAATCCTTAACAGCTGTTTACCTAATTTAAATTAAACCATTTAAATCACGTGAATAAAAATAATAATAATTCGGATCCATTTTTTCATGAGCGCTCCTCATATAAGAAATATGGACATACGCACATACAGACATACAACACAAAACACAAGAGTGTACACAAACGTACAACACATAAGAAAATAGTAAAGGCCTTGTAGCTTTACCTGGGTGAAATCTCCATTGCAATGTTTAAAAACTCCACAGTCAAAAAATAAAACTGATCAGAAAAACATTAACCTAGGTTTGTATGAGCTCAAAAAATAAAAATAGAACCTTATGATGTGGAAAAATGCAATAATAAAATAGCTATTGAAAAAAGCATCCTGGTTAATCACTATTGCAGATGTAAGAATGGCCAAGCTGGAGTTCTGGATATCAGCTGTTATGGATTTGAGTCAAATCATCTTCTTTTCGATCTGTAGAGACTGTTTTAGTTAATCTCTCTGGAATCCAAATGGGCTGCTGTTCTCCCTGTGGAAAAACACAAACAGACCCCCGACTCCAGACAATCACTGGGTCAGGACCTTTCCATTGTCCTGTTAGAATATCTTTCCAAAGTACTTTAGGCTTATGTACATTTTTTGGATACATATGTCTTTCTGCAGCACTAAGTCCTGATGAATCCAAATTTAAAAAGTTTAGAGTAAAAAGTGTTATTTTAAGTTTATCTTTGGGGGATATATACCCCTTTCCAATTCCCTCTTTTTGCTTTAATAAGTATGTTTTAATAGTTTGATGAGCTCTTTCAACTATGCCTTGTCCCTGTGGATTGTATGGGATTCCTGTTATATGAGTAATACCAAATGATGAGCAAAATTGTTTAAAAGAGGCAGAGGTATAGCCAGGACCATTATCGGTTTTTAACTGTTTAGGAACGCCCACAGTGGCAAAATTTTGTAAGCAATGAGCTATAACATCTTTAGTTTTTTCTCCGGCATGAAGGGAGCCCATCAAAAATCCAGAAGAAGTATCGACTGTAACGTGTAAATATTTTAATTTTCCAAATTCTGGCAAGTGTGTGACGTCCATCTGCCAAATATGGTTAGGTATCAGTCCTCTAGGATTGACTCCAAGATTAACTTGTGGTAAAAATGTCACACAATTTTGACATTGTTTTATTATATGTCTGGCTTGTTCCTTAGTTATTTTAAAACGCTTTTGTAAAGTATTAGCATTAACATGAAACCTTTTATGAAAATTTGTAGCTTCTTCAAATGTAGAGAAAATATGTATGTCATGTGTAGTTTTATCTGCTAAATCATTGCCTAAACTAAGGGCTCCAGGCAATCCTGTATGTGCCCTAATATGTCCTATGAAGAATGGATCTTTTCTGTCCCAGATTAGACTTTGTATAGTGGAAAACAAAGAGAAAACAGTAGAAGAAGGGGAAATCCTACCAGCATCTTCAAGAGATACTATAGCATTAACTACATACTGACTATCAGAAAATAAATTAAATACAGAATCTTTAAACATCAAAAAAGCTTGTAAAACTGCATTAAGCTCTACCTTTTGAGCTGATTGTTTGGGTACTAAAAATGTAAAAGTTTGATCTGGGGTAACTACTGCTGCTGTACCATTATTAGACCCATCAGTGAATATATTTGGAGCATTCATGATAGGTGTTTTTCTTGTCATTTTAGGAAAAACTACAGGATGCTTAGACCAAAAAGACAACAAAGGATTAGATGGTAAATGATTATCAAATGAAACATTAGATTTACACATGATTATTGCCCAAGTATTTAACTCATTAGCTAACTCATCAATTTGATCCATAGTATATGGAGTAATAATTTTATTGGGAGAAATTCCAAACACTCCCTTCGCTGCTTTTATTCCTTTGAGTATTAATTGTCCTACAGCCTCAGGATACCTAGTAAGAATAGTGTTAGGAGAATAAGATAAATGTATCCACAATAATGGACCTTCTTGCCAAAATACTCCTGTAGGAATATTTTTTGTTGGTAGTACAATAAATAATAAAGGCAAACTTATATCAATTCTATCCAAATGCATATTTTCCATATATGTTTCAATAATTTTTAATGCCTTTCTTGCTTTAGGAGTTAACATGCGGGGTGAATTTGGATCTGATGGACCTTTTAGAATATCAAATAAAGGTCCCAACTCTCCTGTTGGTATACCTAGATAAGGCCTTATCCAATTTATGTCTCCCAATAACTTTTGAAAGTCGTTAAGTGATTTGAGTTGATCTACTCGTATTTGAATTTTTGGTGGACGGACCATGGTTGAGGATAATAGAACTCCTAAATAATTAATTGGAAAATTTAATTGTACTTTATCTATTGCTATCTCTAGATTATAATTTTTTAATAAGTTTGTAAGTGTGGCATAACATTCCAGCAATATGTTTTTATCTTTATGTGCCAATAATACATCATCCATATAGTGAAATATTTGTAGTTCAGGATTTTGATTTCTAAGTGGCTGGATTGCTTTGTTAACATATATTTGACACATAGTTGGACTGTTAGCCATCCCTTGAGGGAGTACTTTCCATTCATATCTCTGATCAGGACCTTCATGATTTAATGCAGGGATAGTAAATGCAAAACGTGGACTATCCTTGGGATGAATTGGAATTGAAAAAAAACAATCTTTAATATCTATAGCTAAAACATGCCAAGTTTTTGGCAAAGCAGACAATTGAGGAATCCCTGATTGAGCAGGTCCCATAATAACCATCTCATTATTAATGGCTCTTAAATCTTGCAATAATCTCCATTTACCAGATTTCTTTTTGATGACAAAAATGGGAGTATTATGGGGAGATATGGAAGGTTGTATATGTCCTTCCGCTAATTGTTGTTTGACCAGATCATGGGCTACTTGTGTCTTTTCTTTAGTCAGGGGCCACTGAGGAACCCACACTGGTCTTTCTGATTTCCAAGTAATTTTGATTGTCTCAGTGGCCCTTTCTGAAAATCCAACCCATGTCTGTCTGTTCCTTGATCTATTTGTACTGGTGCTGCTATACCTTGCCCTTGTTTTCCTAATCTTTTTTCTTTCCTAAAGCCTTGTCTAGCCCTAGTAGTGGGCGAATTAGGATTGATGTTATTTGTTAATGTCAAACCTAATTGATCTAGGACATCTCGTCCCCATAAATTTATAGGAAGATGATCCAATACATATGGCTGTATAGTTCCTTCACATCCTTCAGGATCCTTCCAATCTAATATCATAGAACTTCTATGGGGATTAGTCGCCACTCCTAGGCCTCGAAGTGTTTGAGTGGCTTGTTGTAATGGCCAATGTTTTGGCCATTCTTGACGAGAGATAATGCTAAGGTCAGCTCCTGTGTCCAGTAGCCCATTAAACTCATGACCTTGAATATTTAGTTTTAGCATTGGGCGAGAATCTAAATTTAAAGACAACATAGCCCAATCTACACCTGTGGAGCCTAATCCCCTGGAACCTCTTTCTACACTATGACTAGGAAATTTATTATGTAGGCTGGGTATTATTAACAACTGTGCTATTCTATCTCCAGGTGAAATTACTGATATACCTCTTGGAGAACTAGCTATAATTTTTATTTCACCTACATAATCGGGATCAATTACCCCAGGACTTATCATAAGTCCTTTTAATGTAGATGAACTACGTCCCAGTAATAAGCCTACTGTTCCTTGGGGAAGAGGTCCTTTTACTCCTGTGGGAATGATTTGAACTCCCATCTCTGGAGTTAATACTGCTCTGGCAGAGGCGCAGATGTCCAACCCTGCGCTCCCTCGGGTTTGTCTGATGAGGGATTTAATGGACAATGTGTCCTGGGCACTACCCTGATGGTGTTGCTGGGATCCTCCACTGCCCCGTATATTTGTGGTTGTGGGCCCCGGAGCATTGGGCCCCCCTGTCCGTTTTTTGGCAATGGAGCCTGATGCCTTTCTCCACGATATCTTGGATAAATACCTGGTCTTTGTCCGTTTTTTGATAAGGGAGTACCTTCTATGGTGGTTTGAGAACGGCATTCATTAGCCCAATGTCTCCCTCTACGGCATCGTGGGCAAATACCCGGTATTCTATTCCTTTGATACCTACTTTTGTTAAACCCTCCTCCTATGGGGCAATTCCTTTTAAAATGTCCTGTTTGTTCACAATCATAGCATGTTTTTGGCCTGGCATCTAAAGCCTGTTGTACTGCAGCTGCCAAGACTTGCCCTTGTTCATTAATATCTCTACATAATTTAATATATGTGTTTAAATCTTCATGTCTCCATGGTCTAATAACCTCTCTGCAGCAACGATTTGCTTGGTCATAAGCCAGTTGTTTTATTAATGGCATTGCTTGTTCTGTATCCCCAAAAATTTTGGCAGCCGTTTGAATTAGCCTATCTACAAAGTCAGCGTAAGGTTCATTAGCTCTCTGTATTACCTTAGATAGCTGACCTTGTAAATCTCCATGTCCTTGTAAAGTCTTCCATGCCCTAACTGCGTCTGCAGCAATTTGTGCATATATAGCAGGATCATATTCAATTTGTTGCCGTTGACCCTCATAAGGTCCTTTTCCTAACAACATATCTAGATTTCTTTGAGGGTAACCGGCTGCTGCATTTCGCCTAGCTGTCTCCGTGCAAAATTCCTCATTGGCAACCTTCCATAACAAATATTGTCCTCCATTTAGTACAGATTTACACATGCTAGCCCAATCTGCTGGCGTCATGTCCAAGTTAGTTATGGACTCGACCATGCTTACCGTGAAGGGAGCTTGGGGGCCATAGGTTGTTACAGCCTCCTTTAACTGCTTCACTGTTTTAAAATCTAATGCACGGTGAATTCGCTGCCCTCCTGCCTGTTCAAGTACAGGGCATGCTAATCTTTGAGGTCCTGTCTCAGGATCCCATTTATCAACTACGGGGTTTGAGGGCCACTCAGCTGTCTCCATCGGTGGGGCTGTTGGTTGAATTATGCCCTCTTGTGATAAAACGGAGTTAGTAGCAGCCTCCTGTTGTGGCCTTTTTCCTAACAACCCCTTTTCCTTTAAATTTTCTTCCTCTGTCTGACTAGCTCGAGAGACCTTCTCTTTTGCTTGATCTAAAATGTCTTTCTCCATGGTCTGAACCTCTAACAATTTACTTAACATCTTTTCGGTTTGTTTTTTACTAATTTCTAATCTACTATAAAGATAACGCAACCCAATAAGATAGCACAAAACAAAGCCGAAACTGAATGAAACAAAAACGGAATAAAAAATCATTGTATCAATTTTCTCTTCCTCAGGGCCGACAAACTTCAAACCTTTAGTCAACCATTTTTTCCAGTTTGCCTGAGAAATTTCTAGGGATAGGCAGCTTGAAACAAAAACAAGATAAATCAAAACAATAACACATTGTTTTTTGAATTGGTCACCCATTCTTTCGCTCTTCCTCAGGGGCGAGCAATTTCACTTACCTCTAAACTTCAGAAGTTCCCCGTAGGGGCCACCAAATGCCGCAGTCTGGCTGGGCACACAATCACGAGCCATCACACAGCTTGTAGATTCAAACAGCAACTCTTTATTCCCGAACTCACACCAGCCGTCTACAATCACGTTCTGGGGAAATCCACGTTCTCTGCCCAAATCCACCTCCACTGGGCTTCTCTCTCCCAAATATACTGTCTGAATCCTGTGAGAACTCAAGGGGAACTCAGGCAGCAGGATACGCCCTATTCCCAGCAGGAATAATCTTAAACCTTAAACCTGGAACCTAAACTGGGAACGCCCTAAACACGACTATCTTAAACCGGGAACACCCTAATCTGCCTTGGTCCTTGAGCAAGGTCACCTACATTCAATGTCGCTGCAACATGTCAGCAACATGGGGTACGCTGGCAAGGAAATTGTCATACCTACTTGGCTAATGGCTCCCAGCAACCTATTAGCACTCAGTACCTATTTCCTGCTCCCTAAAACAAACCAACCCTAGGCACTCTAATGCATTTTCTGTTAGTTCAGATTAGTTTTTTGTGGACATTTTGTATAAATGGAATCATAAGATACATTATCCATTGTGACTGATTCTTCTTACTTAGCAGAATGTTTCCAAGTTTCATTCATGTTGAAGCATGTATGAGTAGTTCATTTCTTTTTATTGCCAAATAATATTCCATTATATGAACATACCAATTGTGCTTATCCATTCTTTACTTGAAGAACATTAGGGTTGTATCCAACTTTTTATTATTTTTTTTTTTCAGTAATGGGACTTGAAACCAGGAGAGATATAGCTCTATTTTGAGAGAGTGTCTCATAGTTACCTAGGCTGGCCTCAAACTTGCCAAATTCCTGCCTCAGCTTCCCAAATTGCTGGGATTACAGGTATATGCAACTGTACCTGGCTTGTTCCCTATCTTTTGGCTATTATGAGTGATTCTGCTTTAAACACTCATATTCAAGATTTTATGTGAACATGTATTTTGAATTGTCTTGGATACATATATCCCTAGGAATGGTATTTGTAGATTATATAGTAACTGGTTTTTGGTTTTTTTGTTTTGTTTTGGTGTCTGTGTCTAGAGATCTAGTCCAGGCCCTTGCTCATGCTAAGCATGGATTCTACCACTGGGCTATACTCTGAGCCCCATATGTTTAACATTTTGAGGAACTGACAGGCTATTTTCCAAAGCATCTGTACCATTTTACACTTCCACTGGCAATCTATGTTCCAATTGCTCTACATCTTACCAACAATTGTAATTATCTGTCATTTTGATTATAGCCATTCTAGGGGCTGTGAAGCAGTAACTCATTATTTTGATTTGCATTGACCTGATGGATAATGAGTATTTTATATGCTCAATGGGTCAGTCATCTACCTTCTTTAGAGATGGGTCTATTAGATCCTTTGCCCATTTTAAAAGAGCTTTTGTGGTGCTGGGGATTGAACCCAGGGCCTTGTGCATGCAAGGCAAGCACTCTACCAACTGAGTTATATCTCCAGCCCTCTTTTCATTTTCTTGATGGTGTCATTTGAAGTACAAAAGTTTTTAGTATGGATGAAGTCCAGTTTATCTATTTTGTTTTCTTTTGTAGCTTGTACTTTTGGTGTCATATCTATTAAACTCTGGCTCAATCCTGGTCCTGAATATTTGTGGCTGTTTTAAGAATTTCATAGTTTTCACTCTTACAGGTAGGTCTCTGATCCCTTTGAATTAAATGTTTTTGTATTTTGTGAGCTGGGGGTCCAAATCCATTCTTTTGCATAGGATTTTTTGTTGTCCAAACCATTTGTTTGAAAGTTTGTTGAACTGTCTTGGAACTCTTGTTAAAAATCAATTGAAGAGTTGGGGTTGTGGCTCAGCAGTAGAGTGCTTATACCTTACCTGTGAGGAACTGGGTTTAAACCCAAGCACCACATAAAAATAAATAAACAAAATAAAGGTATTGTATCCATTTACAACTAAAAAGTATTTTTAAAAAATCAATTGAAAATAAATATGAGGGTTTATCTCTTGACTCTCAGTTTTATTCTATTGATCTATATGTTTTTGACTCCTGATGAATCAATGGAGAGTACTAATACTACTCAGTTGTTATTTATTCAAGGGGCAATGTTAGGTTGAAGTGACTTAAGAATTAGCCTCTGTGAATAATGTGCATGAAACAACTACCTGTGAGATTATTCTCAAGGAAAAAAAACATTCATTATTTCCTGAAATGGAATCTGGTGAGTTATAGTTAATATTAGTACCAAAATATGTGGAGCAGAGAAAGCTTAGTTGGACAGATTTACAGAGCTGGTGACAACATAAGGTGTTGAAAGCCTCATGGGAAATATTTGAATTTATCATGTGTTATTCAAGCAATAGAGCTGAGAGTGAATTTCATTTGTTTTTCTGGACCTAACCATGATGAGTTCCAGGAGTTTTTACAGAGATAAAGCTGAATATCCTAACATTATTGACCACACAACAGTTTGATGGCTTATTATTATGATTTGCTAAACAGGTGTGTTTACTAAGACTTGTATTCTCTTAGACAGTGGTAAGTTATTGTTGTGAACGTTTGAGCACAAGGCTGAGATAGAAATTTATAAACATTATGTTAAAATACACACAAAATTTATCCTCTTTACCATTTTTAAGTGTAGAGTTCAGTGAGATTAATTACATTAACATTATTATGAAATCATCACTACCATCACCACCATCCATCTCCACCGACTCTTTTCATCTTATAAAATGGAAGCTCTCTATTAAACAATAATTCCATATTCGTTATACCCCAAACTCCTTGCAACCTCCCTTCTATTTCTACCCCCCCTAGGGATTGAACTCAGGGTGATTTACCAGTAAAGCACATCTCCAGACTTTATTTTTTGTTTTGATGCAGGGTCTGGTCAATTAGCTCAAGCAGACCTTGAAATTTCTATCCTCCATCCTTGAAATTTCCTCAGCATCCTGAGTTGCAGGGATTGCAAGCATGTGCTGCAACACACAGTTTACCACCATTCTAAATTTGACTACTCAATAGTTGTCTTTTTGTGACTGGCTTATTTCACTTAGCATAATGTGAAATATGGGCTTCACCATGTTTGTCACGTGTGTCAATTTCTTCCATTTTTAAGGTTAGATACTATTCCATTATATGTACATATTAATTTTGTTTATTCATTTATCCATTAATGGACACTTGGGTTGCTCTTACCTTTTGACAGTTATGTTATTGTGATAGGTGAAATTCTTTTCCAAGAATTTAACCTTGGGGATGGGGTTGTGGCTCAAGAGGTAGAGTGCTTGCCTAGCATGTGTGATATTATAAAAATAAAATATTGTGTCCACCTATACTCTAAAACATAAATATTTTAAAAAAAATTAACCTTTATTTATTTGTTTTTATGTGGTGCTGAGGATCAAACCCAGGGCCTCACCCCCCCACACACCATGTGAAATCCTTATGAATGACAGTTCCTCTCAACTACTGTTATTGAACACTAAATGATTTTGGAAATCAGCTTTTGGAGAAGATGTATAATTGTTTCTTAAGTAGTTCAACCTAAAATGACAAAAACAGTGTTTATATGTGAAACTTTTAATGAGGTAAAGTCATTTAGGCAACCAAAAACTCTTTTGAATGGCTTAAGGGAAATTTTAATACTACCTACAAGGTAGTACAATGCAATGGGCATCTGAGAGAATCCCTAGTGTCTATCAAGGTCAGTTGTGAAATGTTTAGAGAAAGCAAATATTTCTCTATTTAAATGGACATTGAACTGCTCAGCTTTTCAAAAGATGGCTTCAAATGATGATTTATGTTCCCTGTTAGGAAAAATATGCTTCCCAAAGATAATCACATACTGATCCCTAGTACCTGTGAATATGCTATTTTACATGTCAAAGGAGGAATTAAGGTGGCATAAGGAATTAAGGTTGTTTATTCTGTTGAATTTAAAATGGAAAGATTATAATCTGGATGATCTGAATTGAATCAAAGTAATCAGAAATATCCGGAAGTATATACTTTTATATAATATATAGTATACATGTACATATGTTTATTTATATATAAAATAAATCAGTGAGGCAGAATAGAAGGTCAGAGTGCTGTGATTTAAAAAGAACTCAACCAGTCATTGTTGGCTTTGAAGATGATGGACCAGTTCAAGAGTGTAGGAATGAGGGCAGCCTCTAGAAGTTGAAAAGGAAAGAAAACAGATTCTGTCTACCCCAGAGCATCTAGAAAGGAGTAGCCTTGTCAATATCTAGATCTTAACCAGTGAGACCCACTTAACTCACAGAATTTTAAGGTAATAAATTTGTGTTGTTTTAAGGCCCCAAATTTGCAATCATTTGTTACAGCAGCAATAATAAAACTCATACTCTCCCAGACTCTAATTACCTTTGCCTTGGTATGTTCACTAATCCTAATGTATTAGTTCTTACCCAAACCTAGCCAAGCTGCCTGAATTGAAGTCATCTAAAATTAGGACTCCAAAACCTATTAATATTTCAAGGTAGAGATTTCTTTTTTTGTACTGGGGATTGAACCCAGGGGCGCTCAGCCACTGAGCCACATCCCCAGCTCTTTTTTTTTTTTTAATATTTTTTGCTGGGGAGCTGGGGATATACTCAATTGGTAGAGTTCTTGCCTTGCATGCACAAGGCCCTGCATTCAATCCCTAGCACCAAAAAATAAAAAATAAAAAAAAATTTTAGCTGTAGATGGACATAATATCTTTATTTTATTTATTTTTTTATGTGGTGCTGAGAATTGAAACCAGTGCCTCACACATGCTTGGCTAGCGCTCTGCCATTGAGCCAGAACCCCAGCCCATGAAAATTATTTTAAAGCCTTAATAAAAACCTCCAGCCCTTTTTTGTTTTTTAATTAGAGACAGGGTCTCACTGAGTTGCTTAGGGCTTTCCTAAATTGCTGAGGCTGGCTTTGGACTTGTGATCCTTCTGCCTCAGTCTCCCAAATTGCTGGGATTACAGGCATGCACCACCACCCCGCAGAGATCTCTCTTACCTGCAGTAAACAATCAACTTAACTTTGCTCTGTCCAACTATTTTTGGCAGTATTTTTGGGGAATCAGAATCTGACGATTGTTTTACCTGTGCTTAGAATAGTACCTACTCTATATAGATGTTTAATAATTATTTGATAAATAACAAATTGTTGGAATTTCTACCACAATGAAGAGTAATGTTTATGCAGCTATAGTTGTAACTTGGTATTGCCTATATCTAGATATTACTTTCAGAAAGTATTAGTGAGGATTATTATTTTTTAAAAGTATTTTTTAGATGTTGATGGATACAATACCTTTATTTATTTATCTTTATGTGGTGCTGAGGGTTGAACCCAGGGCCTCACACATGCTAGGCGAGGGCTCTACCACTGAGCCAGTACCCCAGACCATGAAGATTATTTTTAAAGCCTTAATAAAACTTCATATATGAATGTTTATAGTGGCTTTATTCATAATTTTCAAAAACTGGATACAACCCAAATGTCTCTCAACTGATTAATAGCTAAACAGTGTTATATCCATATAATGGACTACTACTTAGCAATTCATTAGAAATAAATTACTGGTACATGAATTTCAAAGGCATTGTGCCAAGTGAAAGAAGTCAGACTTAAAGGCTGTATACTGTGAGTCAGCTTATATAGTATTCTAGAAAAGGTAAAATTATAAGGACAAAAAGGAGATCTATGATTGCTAGGAACTGGGAGTTGAAATGAAACATTCACTATAAGAGGGCACAAGGCAATGTTTTGGGGTGATAGAAATGTCTTGTATGCATACACTGTTTAAGTAACAGTATTTTTATTTTTTCCCCTCTCCCATTTTTCAGTGATAGAGATCGAATCCAGCATCTTGTGCACACTAAGGAAGTATTTTAGTCCTCAGCCACATCCCTATTGCCCAAATGTTCTGTATCTTGATTGTGGTGGTGATTATAGAATCCATTAAAAAGAATGAATTTTACTGTAGAGAAATTATACTTCCAAAAAACTAATTTAAAAACAGTATTCTACTAAGAACTTGTTTTCTTAACAATAGACATTAAATCCTTTAAAATATTGTATGTTAATAAAAAAAATCATAATTTTTTTCTTTTACAGTTTTATGGTAGGATTTTCTGCTATTTCTCCATTGTGTATAGTAGTCTTACATAGTTCTAGAACATAAAGTTAAAGACAACTCACTTTTTAAGAAATGAATGAATCTTCTTAAATAAAAACGATAGGAGTATTAGCCAGGTGGGGTGGCACAGGCCTTAGAACCCCAGCAACTTGGGGGGCTGAGACAGGAGGGTCACAAGTTGGCCAGCCTCAGCAACTTAGTGAGGCCCTCAGCAAGTCTCAAAATAAAAAATAAAAAGGGATAGGGATGTAACTCAGTGGTAAAAGTGGGTTAAATTCCCAGTACCAAAAAGTAAAAAAAAAAAAAGTATTAAAATGTTAAACATTGAGAAATGGTGCAGAGGGTCCCTGTAGCCTCTTTGGTCATGTGCTTCCTTAGCATGCTCCAGGGCTCAATTCCTATCACCTCAAAATCAATTTGACAAATAATTTTTTTTTAAAGAGAGAGTTTTTTAATATTCATTTTTTAGTTTTCGGTGGACACAACATCTTTATTTTATTTTTATGTGGTGCTGAGAACGAACCCAGCGCCCCGCGCATGCCAGGCGAGCACATTACCGCTTGAGCCATATCCCCAGCCCAGAAATAATTTTATAACATTTTTTTCTCACATTTTCTGAAAGGGTAGGAAATTCTTATTTGCAGAATAATCCCAAATGTTCTTTTCTTTTGCTACTCTCCATCCTTTCCTAACCATACCTTATACAGTCTTGTAAATTTTCTTAGAAATTGAAAGAAAGCAAATTAAATTGGTACAACTTCTATGTAATTTGGCAATAGCTATCAAAATTAAAAATATCTTTTGATGTAGCTAGGCATGGTGGCACATGCCTATAATCCCAGTGGCTCAGGAGGCTGAGCCAGTAGGATCACAAGTTGGAGGTCAGTCTCAGCAAATTAGCCAGACTCTAAGAAATTTAATGAGACCCCATTTCAAGATAAAAAGTGAAAAGGGCTGGGAATGTGGCTCAGTGGTTAAACACCCCTGGGTTTAACTCCTGGTATCAAAACAAAACAATTTTTTTGATGTAATGATTCCAGTTTAAAGATTTATTATATATCAATTTATTTTTCTTTGTGGTGCCAGGGATTGAACCCAGGGCCCTGTGCATTCCAGGCAAGCACTCTACCAACTGAGCTGTATCTCCAGCCATGTAAAAAAAAAAAATTTTTTTTTCTTGGTATTTGGGATTGAACCCAGGGGCACTTAACCCCTGAGCCACTCCCCAGCCCTTTTTTTGTATTTTATTTAGAGACAAGGTCTCACTGAGTTGCTTAGGGCCTCACTAAATTGTTGAGACTGTCTTTGAACTGCAATCCTCCTGCATCAGCCTCTGGAGTTGCTGGGATTACAGACCTGCACCACCACAACCAGTTTATTATATATTCATAATTGTCTACTGTATGGGCTTACTCATTGAAACTTAACATGTAATAAGGGCATGGCAACAATCTAAATATCCACCTGTAGAGGATTGGCTTAAATCATATCTGCAGTGGATCGCATACATGAGGAAGAGGCATCTTTTATGTACTAATACAGAGGGATGTCCAAGATATTTTGCAGAAAGGAAGGAACTGACAGTGTATATAGTGTGTTATCTTTTGGGTAAAAAAAAAGTATCTATATATTTTAGGCTAGTTCTAAATTTCTTGAATCAGGATCCCATGGTTTTTTGTTTTGGGGTGCTGGGGATCAGATCCAGGGTCTTGTGAATGTTAGGCAAGCGTACTACCCCTGAGAGCTAGATCCCTATTTCATGTGGCTGTACTTTAATGTATTTTTATAACATATATAGGATAAGATTCATTAGAAAATGCTAATTAGTTCTAGGACTGGAGTAATTGAATGGCAGGGATAGAAGAGGCAATTATTTTTTACTCCATTCTGTCCTAATATGGTTGGAGTTTTGCATTTATTTCATAATTTATTGGATAAAATATTTGTAGAAAGTGATGGTTAAATATTAGATGGTCAGCCAGAAATTTTAAAGATGAAATTACCCTTCTATGGATGCTTTCATGAGGCTCCTTCAAATGAAGAAAGCGGGTAAAAGACATGAACTTTTGTGTTTTTCAAATAAACAAGAGTCTTTCCTGGATAGTTACCATAATGGATCCTAAGAGACCCTAAAATCCTGTCTAGCCTATAACTATGACTTCATTCTCAGTTAAATCATGACTTGCCCTGACTGGCAGGTTATTAAGAGGTGCAGAGAATGACATCCTGAAGAAAAACATCAGTGGCGAGAAATGTTGGCTTTTGGGTCAATTCAAGCCTCTAGCAGAAATTCCCTTTTCTGCGGGACCTGTTGAGGGCAGCAGGACCCGGGAAGGCTCGAGAACAGTCCAGGGCGGAACTTGGTACCAGGACTGGGCTGGGCCAGACTGATGCCCACGAGGGCGGGCAGACAGACGGGGCTCCTTCGTCTGAGCCCCAGAACCGGTAGATCCGGCCCGGCACCGCCTCTCCTCGCCTTCCGAACCTCACTAGCGGGCAGCGCGCAGGAGGTGTGCAGGCCTAGTCCTGCCCCCCTGGCCCTGCCCAAGCGGCGGCCGTGCCCAGCAGCCCCAGCCTAGACCACCTGTGCCCGCTCTCGGCCAGCCCGCGGCAGTGCGACCCGAAGGTATCGCACGTCAGCACCCGGGGGCGTCGCCTCGGGCGCCACAGGCCCGCAGCCCCCACTCTCTCGGCGGGAGGGGCGCATCGTCGTCACGTGACGCCCCGCACCCACTCGGTCCTAGTCACATGGGCCGCCCGGCCGCTGCGTCAGTCAGTCCTGGCTGCGGGAGTCGAGCCGTCGCCGCCGCCGCCAGCGGACGGGGCGGGGATCGCGGTGCCAGGTCTTCGTCAGCCCGCCCCCGCCGCCTCAGTCAGCCGTCCCAGGCTGGGCCCCGCCGTCATGGAGCGGGGCGGGCCCTCCCTCTTTGCCGTGTGAGGTGTGCCGTCGCCACCGCCTTAGCTTTCCGAGGCCTCCGGAACCTCCGCCGCCCGAAGCCCCTCGCCCTTGGCAGGCTGTCGCCGCCCCCTGGGCGGGCCTGAATGCGCGTCCGGTGAAGGTGCAGGCCCGGCGTCGCCGCTGCCGCAGCCGCAGCCGGGAGATGGTTCGGGCCTAGCGGAGCCGGGACTGGAGGTGAGGAGGGCCGACTGACGGACTGACAGACCGGGCCGTGGGGGAGGGGAGGCCAAGTCCGCCGGGCGCTCGAGGGGACCCTCTGGGCGCGGGCTGCTTCATCCGGCTTCGCCCCTCATCTTCGCGTTCACTCCCCACCCTTTCGCAGGAAAAATAAAATAAAATAATACTAATAAAAAAAGGGCCAACCCTAATCTCAGCAAATATTCCCACAGCCCATCTTTTCGCTGTTTCTCCTTTCGTTACTTAATCTATTCCTTCTTTTGGACAGTCCGTCGTCTGAATCGTTCCTTTTTAATACTCTCCTCAATTTCAGATTATTCCTGGTTAAAGAGAAAATAGGCCCAGATTCTGGCTATCATTACCCAACTAGTTCTCGCTTTCCTTCTCGCGATCCTGCGCACCTCCCCCTCTCTCCCGTCCTCTGCAAAAAAAAAAAAAAAAAAGAAAAATTTTCCGTCTTTGACCAGCCAAGGGGGATTGACTAAAAATGGGAACAGGGGGTGTAATATTCGAATACCCTCTCCCCACTTCTGAATCGGCCTGTTACCTGGGTCTCCCGATAGCTTGTATTTGGATATTGATGTTTAGGCCTTTGCTCCAGCTGCCTGTGCTCGGGGTTAATCTCGTAATTGACGTCAGTGCTTTGTTCCTTCCACTTTGCTGTTCCTTCCACTCTTTGAGGATGGATCATGGGGTATAGGAGTTTGGGGAGTATCCTTATTGCGTTTTCATTCACAAACGACATCATTTATAGCGACTTGAAAGTACAAATCTGAAATGCGTGTGTATGGAGTTCAAACTAAGAGGAAGAGTTCTATTGAGGGTTGCTGTAGTTTTATCAGTTGCAATTCAGAATTGTGTGATTTCTTCCCTGCTGGCTACAGAGAGATTTTTAAACTAAGGCCAGTCCCTTTTCTAGTGACCAGTGTTTTTCTTGACGAAATCTAAGATAAAGAAGCCAGAAAATAGGCTGTTCGTGTGACAGTTAAAGTCTGTTTTTTTTTTTAGGACTCAGATTTAGACTCAAAGCTTTGTTTCTATATTGATTCTGCAATGCTTTATGAAGTCTTTCTCTCTTTTTTAAAACTGTCCTTTAGCTTATCAAAATTGAAATACTTAGAAGAACTTTCTTAATTTGGTATTTGATAAAAGTGTCTTTGTGGCCCGAGTCTGCCTAGAATCATCTTTAGTAATATGTACATAAAGAAGTATTGGCAAGTGGCCACTTGGTTTTCAACAAAGCTGGCTTCTTCACGTCTCTCAGGTTTATTTTTCCTTATTCATCACTGCATTTTTCAGTCTCTGAATAACAAAAGTCTCAAATTTATTTTTAATTATCTTTCACAGTGAACTTTTGTTTCTAATATCCATAATTTTATTCAGTTTGTGGTGGTTTGCAGGCTGATTTTTGTTTGCTTTGTAGGAGCAGTAGGCAGATTTCACTTTAGACAAAATTTTGCTTCAAGTGAGGAGGACATATGGTGTCTGTGAATGACCAAGACTTTGCCTTTCCGTTGAGGGTAAAAAAAAAAAAAAAAAAAAAAAAAAGCTGTGTTAATTGGTATATGGTCTACAGTTTGGGGGTATAAAGGCGACTCCAACAGTGCTTTGGTGAAGCTGTGTAATTAAGAATTCCTAAAGAGAGAATATTTTCATTCCGATTCACTTTCTACTTGTCAGATTCTCACATTCATATCTTTACATCCCCTTTTCCATGTTCTTGAGTTATCATACCCCTTTTGTAACAGTTAATATATTATACCTTGTATTGTGATTTTCTTACAGGTTTGTTGTAGCGTTTTTAGAGCAAGTACCTTATTTATTGTTCCTAATATTTTATATAGTTGCTAGATTGTATTTGAATGTGATAATATTTTGAACTTGGAATTGTTGTTATATCAAATTATCCTATTTAATATTTCACAAAATAGGTAATTTAAAGAAAGCCGTGTGAGCAAATGATTAGTATTTGAAGGAAAATAATGAATCCCAACTTCAAAAGGTGAAAATAGAAGATGAAGCCTTTTAAAAGTTATCTATCTTACCTTTTTTGGAGGGGTAAGGTAAATGTCATGGTTTTATGTGTAACTGAGGAACAAAGAAAGCAGGCATTTCTTCTTTTGTGACCATCTACTGGTTTAGAATGGAATCCCAAATCAAAGAGTTTTGTGGGGTTTTTTTTTTTTTTGTACTGGGAATTGAACCCGAGGGCACTTAACCACTGACCCATGTCCCCAGCCCTTTTTTATATTTTATTAGAGACAAGGTCTCACTGAGTTACTTAGGGTCTTACTGAGTTGCTGAGGCTGAGTTTGAACTGGCAATCCTCCTGCATCAGCTTCCCAAGTTGCTGGAATTACAGGCATGTGCCACTGTGTCCAGCTCAAAGAGGTGTTCTTAAGTAGAAGAGCACATAGTGACCCAGTAGTGCAGTGTATATCATAAAAATTGAAGACTTAGGTTTTGTTTTTGTGTTGACTCTGTTTTACAGATAACTTATATAAAAACTTTCCTAAATAATGTAAGGGTTCCCATCTTTTTTCCAATCCTCATTATTCTCTCTTTTTCTTTTTTTTAGAGAGAGAGAGAGAGAGAAAGAGACAGAGAGACAGAGAATTTTTTAATATTTATTTGTTAGTTTTCGGTGGACACAACATCTTTGTTTGTATATGGTGGTGAGGATTGAACCGCGCACGCATTCCAGGCGAGCGCGCAACCGCTTGAGCCACATCCCCAGCTCCTCTCTTTTTCTTATTTCCTCTGATAAGTTGGAACAATTATATTTGATTTGGTGTATGCCACTCTCAGTTATCATGAAATAAGATGTAGTTAGTGACTAAAGATTGTTTTAAAGCTAATGTGACCTGTTACCTTGTTGCTTTTTCCTTTAGTTTAAGAAAAGTCCCCCCACTTGTCCATCTTATTTGAAGCAGTGCTCTATGGTACATGAAGGGAGAGCAGTGATAGAAATTCCAAATGTTAACTTTTGGCTGATCATCAGCATTTGTTTTTGTCTTGATGTTCATTTTCACTGGCATCATACCTGAGAATTTTAATGGTATTGGCACATAGAAAAATTTAGTGCCACTAAATTTAGTTCCAAAATATTTCAAAGAATTTTAATGTTGAGATTACTTATTCTGTTTTTGAAGGGAGTAAAAGTCTTATTTAAGATGTACCTGCTTCATCAGCTGTATTTTTAAAAAATCTGTAACATGAAGAATGTTCTAAGGGAAGGCATTTCTTGTAACTTTATCTTTCTTGGTAGTGGCTTTAGGCAGGGAGACACAACTTATTAGTGGGTACTATTTTAAGCTATTTATTTATTTATTTTTAATTTTTTAGTTTTATTTTTTAGTTGTTGATAGACCTTTATTTATTTTATTTATATGTGGTGCTGAGAATCGAACCCAGTGCCTCACACATGCCAGGCATGTACACTACTGCTGAGCCCCAGTCTCAGCCCCCTTAAGCTAATTATTTTGATAATCATTTCCTGGGAGAGGTGGGAGAACTTCATGTATTCTTCTCCCAAGTTTCCATGGGGAGAAGAAAAAATCAGGGGCTGACTGGAATCAGTTGCCCTGGAAAACCAGTCTGGTTTGGTTACCCAGGGATTATAATGATCTGTCCTGAGGCTGCTTTGGGTCTAAATGATTCTCCCACCATTTTGTCAGTTTGGAGTTGCCTAATGGGTTTTGACTTTTCACTTTGACTTTCCCTTTTCATGTCATTGTTAGGGAAGAGGGACAGTTTTATGGCGAAGTGAGTATTCTGTGTAGACAGATCTTCTCATCTCTGTGCAGTTTCTTTCATTTCTTTCAATGGATATATCATTTTTCCTTTCTCATTTTCTACCTGTTGAAATTTCATCATTTTGTAAGGCCTGATGCTAGTATAATCACCTTCTGAAAATTTTGCTTGATTTAAAAAAAAAAAATTAATTGTAAATGAACACAATACTCTTATTTTAATTATTTATTTTTATGTGGTGCTGATGGTACTAGTGCCTCACACATGCTAGACAAGTGCTCTATCATTGAGCTACAACCCCAGCCCTTGATTCGGCATCCTACTCCAATTGTGGTCTACTTGCTTTGAATCCCTGTATCACTTTGAATCTTATTTGTTATGCAGCTCCTATGGGATTATAGCTTGCTGGGTGACACAGAGCACAATGTGTCAGGAAATAATTATTAATAAAAGATAGGCTTGTGTTATATTTCATTATGTATCTAAAAGGTAAGGATTAAAGCAATAATCATACAGTAAAAAATTAACATACTTGCCAGGCATGGTGGCACATCCCTGTAATCCCAGTGTCTCAGTAGGCTGAGGCAGGAGGATTGTGGGTTCAAAGCCAGCCTCAGCAAGATCGAGGTGCTAAACAACTCATTGAGACTGTGTCTCTAAATAAAATACAAAAAGGGCTGAGGATGAGGCTCAGTGGTTACGCACCCTTGGGTTTAATCCCCGGTACAAAAAAAAATATCCAAAATAGATCTGTACATTACATTGAGCTTGTATGCATCTCAACCCTTTCTTTTTCTTTTTTAAGTTTATAGGTGGTTTTTTTTTTTTTTTTTTGGCTGCTGTTGTTCCCATATAGTTGGTGTATTGAAGAAACCAGGTCTTTGCCCTGTGTGATTTCAGATTCTGGATTGTGCTGATTGCTTCCCTGTGGTTTTGTGTAATATGTTCTTTTGTTCTTTGTTTTTTCCTATAAATCATTAGTTACCTCTAGAAGCTTGATTTGATTCAGGCTTGAATTTTTCTTTTAATGGCAAGAATATTTGTTAACTAGTGTTTGTGCACTCTTATTCATTCTTAAATCTTCAGCCTGGCTTCTTATTTCATCATGCGAATGATATTGCTCCTGCCAAGGCCACCCTAACTTCCATATTGTGAAATTGTGTGGTCATTGCTTAGTTCTTTTCTTTTTTCTATACTTGATGTTACTAACCTCATTGATATTGTTTTTATCCTTGACTTTGAGATTCTGCTGCTTTCTTGCCTGCTTTTCTACTGGCTGTTTTTCCTTTGCAGTCTCATAATTCTCCGATAACTCCTTTAAATTGGTAGTTCTGGATTTTAGCCTTAGATTTTTCTTTATTATTCTGAATTGATCTCATTCATTTCTGTTTCTTTAGATACTGTGTCAGTTTTTTGTTGCTGTGACAAAAATACCCGAGATAAACAATTTAAAAGTAGGAAGTATGTATTTTGGCATATGGGTTTCAGTCTGTGTTCACTGGACCCTGTTGCTTTTGGGTTGGAGGAAACTTGCCCATCTTGTGGCCAGGAAGCAAAGAGAAAGAGAGAGGATGGGGCCACGGTCAGGGTCTCAGTATCCCCTACAAGGACATGCCCTCAGTGATTCAACTTCTTTTCACTAGGCCCCACCACCTAAATGTTCTACTACCTCCCGGTAGCACCACAGGCTAGGGACCAAGACTTTTAGCACATAATTCTTTGGGGGACATTGCAGATCCATACTACAACAGCTACTGAGTGATTTGTGAGCACCAAAATTCTTTCATCTGACTGAGTACTCCCCTTAGATTGTCTAGTAGGCACTTTATTTTAGTTAGGAGATTGACACATAATAGGAACATACTGGGTATGAATTCTTTTTTTTTTTTTTTTTCTGATTAAATGCTTTATTCTTTCAAATCACTTAATATATTCCATGAATTCTAAGAAAGATGACAAGCCAGTTAGAACTCAGGAACAGATATGTCCAAGGTCTTAAAATGTGGTCAGGGTGTTATCTCTTTCTCTCTCATCTAAGATGCAAAGTGTTCACATCTCTCTTGCTACAGACCAATTTTAATATCTGTTAATTATCTTCTGGGTTTAAAATTTTATATCTTTTGCCATCAAAGACTGACTGACGTCTCAGTCCCAAATCCTAGGAAAAGGAATCATTAAATTTTATGTTCATCTATGGACCATCAACTCTTGTTAGGGGGCTACATTGGAAACATCATAGGAAGAAATTGAGTAGAGGACATTCTGAAAAACAGTTATACACTCCATTTACACTGTGGCTACTTAGTGTATATATGTAGTCCTACTTTTTCCCATACATATATTTAAAATATTTTTATTTAACATAATTTAACTATGCATCAGTAGACACCCTCCTTTTTATCTATGGGAGATAACCCAAATTCATACCTAGTACATATAGAGGTCACTTTTCTCTAAATCCTTATTTTTTTTTTTTTTGTGCTGCTGGGAATTGAACCCAGGGCCTTCTATATGCAAGGCAAGCACTCTACCAACTGAGCTGTATCCCCAGCCCTCTAAATTCGGATTTCAAAGGCAATGTCCTCTGTTAATTTTACAAATCTGAAAACTATGGGCTAAATACTAAATATTATTATCTCTAACAACAGATTTAGAGAGTAGTGGGGGGAATATAAGTAAATTCTTATAAGGGAGAAGAACATATTAGTATCTTAAACTGTATTCCATATTTTTCTGGACAAACATGGCATAAGGTGATTTGATAGAACTGGGAAATTCATTTGTAGTCTCACTTGTTTGCAAATGAAAGCCAAATGAAGGTTTTCAGTTCTGTCCACTGGGAGATTGCCCTTGTCTTTTGTCTGACACTAAGATTAACACTGAGAGGATATTTTGGAAGGAGTTTTAGGGGAGGGCAATTCTACCTTGCCTTAGTACAGGGTCAGCACAGCAAACTAGGGTCAACAGACTCAATACAACTTGTTTTGTATGGCCTATGAGCTAATACGGGTTTTTATATTTTTAAATAGTGAGGGAAAAAAATCAAAAGAATTTTTTTTTGTCTAGAGAATATAGGAAGCTCAAATTTTAGTGTCTATATATAAAGTTCCATCAGAATACTATATACCCATTTGCTTATGTATTGTCTGTGGCTGTTTTGCTGCTAAAATGGCAAAGTTGAATGTGAGTATATGGCCTGCCAAGCCTAAAATATTTACTATCTGCTCCTAAACATTTAGGTGACAGCTGAGTGCCATCGCACATACCTGTAATCCCAGCTACTTGGGAAGTTGAGTTAGGAAGATTGGTTTAAAGCCAGACTGGACAACTTAATGAAATCGTGTCTCATAATAATAAAAAGGGGGCTGGATGTGGCTCAAGTGGTAGCACACTCGCCTAGCTTGTGTGAGGCACTGGGTTCCTTTCTCAGCCCATGTAAAAATAAAAAAATAAAGATGTTGTGTCCACCTAAAAAAAAAAAAAATCATAAAAAGGGCTGGGGATGTAGTTCACTAGTAGAATGCTCACATGCAAGAGCCTGGGTTCAATCACCAGTAAACCCTCTTCCACTTTATCCCCCAAAAAGTTTGGTGACTCTTGGATTAACATTTCCTTATTGGACACCTAGATCTGAGAATTGTTTTAAGATTAAACAGTAGGGGCTGGGGTTGTGGCTCAGTGGTAGAGCGCTTGCTTAGCATGTGCAAGGCCCTGGGTTCGATCCTTAGCATCACATAAAAATAAATAAATAGGGCTGAGGATGTGGCTCAAGCGGTAGCACGCTCGCCTGGCATGCGTGTGGCCCGGATTCGATCCTCAGCACCACATACAAACAAAGATGTTGTGTCTCCCGAAAACTAAAAAAATAAATATTAAAATATTCTCTCTCTCAAATAAGTAAATAAATAAATAAAACAAAAGATTAAACAGTAACTACAAGGTCCTGTTAGGGTTTTTGTTTGTAGAATACACACATACACATACACAGGAAAATAAAAATTTATGATGTGTATAAAACATATATCCCTGCATAAAAAGCATTATATATGTAAAATATGATGTACCATATGTGGTATAATATGTATACATATATAATATACTTCTTAATAGGCTATATAATTATTATCTTTAATTTAGTTGTAGATGGACACAGTACCTTTATTTATTATTATTTTAAAATATTTTAAAATTATTGTCAATTGACGTTTATTTTATTTGTTTATTTATATGTGGTGCTGAGAATTGAACCCAGTACCTCACACATGCGAGGCAAGTGCTCTACCACTGAGCTACAACCCCAGTCGCTATTTTATTATTTTTATGTGGTGCTGAGGATTGAACCCAGTGCCTCAGACTTACTAGGCAAGAGCTCTACCACTGAGCTACAACTACAACCCCTGTATTATTATTTAAATAGTATATAAAATAGGTGGCATCTTGGCACTGGCCTAGTTTAGTTGGGCATTCAAATGCCACCTGTCAGCTGTACCCTGAAGGTGGGTCATACTACAGAGTAGATTGTAACTTGCCTGCTTTTAGTACAGTTATGTGAATGGGGGAAAGCTCAGTTGTTGAGTATTAACCTAGAATTTAGAAGGCCCTGGGATTGGCCCCAGTGCTTCCAGACAACAAAAACAGCAGAAAATCTGGGGATGAGATGAGGCTAGAAGCTGATCACATAATCCCTGTAAGGTTCAGCATGTACAGATTAACTGCTCTTCTATCCTTTACTTCTCAATCCTTTTACCCCCCCCCCCCCCCCATATTCTGCGCTCTCTCTCTCTCTCTCTCTCTCTCTCGCTCTCTCTCTCTCTCTTTTTTTGGTCTGGGGAATTCTATTGCTACCATCACTTTTTCCGGAAACCTGCAAATTGTCATTGTTTCCTTTGTTGTTTGTTCTTTTTTTTTTTTTGAGAATGGATTTTTTAATTGATTCTTTTTAATATATGACAGTGGAATGCATTATAATTCTTATTACATATATAGAGCACAATTTTTCATATCTCTGGTTGTACACAAAGTGTATTCACACCAATTCATGCCTTCATACATATACTTTGGATAATGATGTCCTTCACATTCCACAATCATTTCTTTTTTTTTTTTTTTTTAATTTTTTATTGTTGGTTGTTCAAAACATTACAAATTTCTTGACATATCATATTCCACACTTTGATTCAAGTGGGTTATGAACTCCCACCTTCACCCCATACACAGATTTCAGAATCACATCAGTTACACATCCATTGATTTACATATTGCCATACTAGTGTCTGTTGTGCTCCGCTGCCTTTCCCATTCTCCACCATCCCCCCTCCCCACCTCTCCCCTCCCCTCCCCTCCTCTCCTCTCTCTCTACCCCCTCCACTGTATAACCCTGAGGGTCTCCTTCCATTTCCATGCAATTTCCCTTCTCTCTCCCTTTCCCTCCCACCTCTCATCCCTGTTAAATGTTAATCTTCTTCTCATGCTCTTTGTCCCTACTCTGTTCTTAGTTACTCTCCTTATATCAAAGAAGACATTTGGCATTTGTTTTTTAGGGATTGGCTAGCTTCACTTAGCATAATCTGCTCTAATGCCATCCATTTCCCTGCAAATTCTATGATTTTGTCATTTTTTAATGCAGAGTAATACTCCATTGTGTATAAATGCCACATTTTTTTTTATCCATTCGTCTATTGAAGGGCATCTAGGTTGGTTCCACAGTCTTGTTGTTTGTTCTTGATACTGGGGATCGAATCCAGGGTGCTTTACCACTGAGCTATATCCCCAGCCCTTTTTGTTTTTTATTGTTGATGTAATTTTTAATGTTATTTTAACATTTTGTTTTACATTTGATTAAAAAATGTTTTTATATATTTATTTTTCAGTTATAGTTGGACAAATACTATTTATTTATTTATTTATTTTTGTGTGTGTGGTGCTGAGGATCGAACCCAGGACCTCACACGCGCTAGGCAGCACACCATCGCTGAGCTACAACCCCAGCCCTGCATTTGATTTTTAAAGTTATTTTAATTTTACAGTTATATCAGAGCTGTGAATGAGTTTATACCTAATTTTTTGTTTCTACTGTTTTATTTACATAATAGTAAAAATAATTGAGGTCAGCCCTCAGGTTGTGGGAAATTTCATTTTCATTGAAATAGTGTCCTTATCTTTTGGATTTAAGAAACAGACTCTCAGGTCTAGTTCAGTCCCATGTATCTCTCCAGTCATATCCTTTGTTTTGCACCCTACCATCAACCCTGTTTCCCCATTGCACATGATCCACCTCCTTGCCTTGCCCTGCTCTCTCCTCTTCTGGTTTGTGCACATGTTTTCTCTGTCTAGAACACGCCCCCCTTCCCTCTTGTTACCTTTCTCTAGTCCAGCTAACTGCAACCAAATCTTAGAGATGAAAGGTATTTTGATTTCTTTTATCTTTAGCCCTAGAGTAGTGTCTGGCACAGTATGTACACGTACACTAGCTTAGTAGTTGTGTTAATCATTTTATCTTTTTATTGTTCTAATTAGTACTATTTTATCTTATGTAATAAATTCTGAAGACGCAGATTTTATTCCTTTGGTGAATATTTGAGAGCATAGGGCTTAGGTAGAAATAGAAATAGATCTTTTCTATACATTTTTTTTTGGTACATCCGTTATTCTTATTTTAGGTACATTCTTTTAGAAACTTACTTTAAAAACAACAGTTCATAATCCTATTGACTCGAGAGGCTTAGACAGGAAGATTATAAGTTTGAGGCCAGCCTTAGCAAGTTAGCGTTGTGATTATAGGCATGTGCCACTCACTGTACCTGCTTGATGGCTCAATTTGGCTCTTGAGGCAGTAACACTACAGTTGTGACCTTTATAAAATTTGAAAAGCGTTTTGAATATCCGTTGTATGTCAGTAATTGTGTTAAGGACTGGAGGCAAAGAGGTCAAGTTGAATGACAGCTGTATTTCTTTTTTTTTTTAATTTTTAATATTTATTTTTCAGTTTTCGGCAGACACAACATCTTTGTTTGTATGTGGTGCTGAGGATGGAACCCGGGCCGCACGCATGCCAGGCGAGCGCGCTACCGCTTGAGCCACATCCCCAGCCCACAGCTGTATTTCTTGCTCTTCAAAAGCTTATAATATGGGAGGGGGGTGGGGAGTAAAGGTAGAATAACAGTAAATACAGTAACCCTAATGTAAAGCAAGTGTTAAATGTCAAATGAGATACCAAAAAAAAAAAAAAAAAAGCTTTGAGAAATGAGGGATTTTAGTGGCAGAGAAATCTTGGGATGTTTCTTGGAGGAAGCAGGATACGTTGTGAACTTTGAAATAGATGTATTTAGAAGTAGGAAAAAAGGAGGACATTCTAGATAGAGGGATTTAAGTAAAGGCTTGGATCTGAATGTAGGTAGGCTATTTTCAGACTTATAAAGCTTGAAGACTATCAAAGTAGGTAAGAATTGAAGTATGGGGCTGCAGTTGTAGCTCAGTGGTTGAGCGCTTTCCTAGCATGTGTGCAGCACTCACTGGGTTTAATCCTTGGCACCACGTAAAAAATAAATTAAAAAAATAAAGGTATTGTGTCCATCTACAATTTAAAAAAAAATAAAGAATTGAAGTATTGGGCTGGGGTTGTGGCTCAAGCGGTAGCGTGCTCGCCTGGCATGCGTGCGGCCCGGGTTCCATCCTCAGCACCATATACAAACAAAGATGTTGTGTCTGCCGATAACTAAAAAATAAATATTAAAAAATTCTCTGTCTCTCTCTCTCTCTCTGTCTCTCTCTTAAAAAAAAAAAAAAGTATGGACAGTTTTAAATCCTAGGATGAGGATTTTGGACTTAGATTTTCTATGGAACTTGGAGTTAGTTTGTTTATTTGTGGTACTGGTATTGAACCCATGCTTTCTTATTTATTTGCCATACTGGGAATTCAACCCAGGGGCACCCTTCCACTAAGCTATATCTCCAGTCCTTTTTTTCTTACTTTTTTTTTTTTTTTTAATTTTGAGACATTGTCTCAGACTTGTGATCATCTGCCTCAACTTTTCTTGCATCTGGGGTTACAGGTATGCACCTCTGCAACTAGCTTATTGATGATTTTTAAGCAGAAGAATGTCTTTCTTAGATTTGTTTATTATAAAGGTATAAAAGAAATTATCCATATGTAATTTCAGAAACTAAAGATAACCTTTTCGAATTTTAGATATTTGTATTTAAGATTAATATTTTAGATATTTGTATTTAAGAAACTGAGTCAGAAGATTATTTTATTATTTATAAAAGGAAACAAAAATTTAACTTTGAACCATTCTCTCCCTCTTTGAAGGAAAATAGAGGAGAAAGGGTAGGGTAGTAGCTGCAGAGATATGGGATCAATGGGGCTTTTAAAATTTTTTTTTATTTTTTAGTTATAGTTGGACACAATATCTTTATTTATTTTTATGTGGTGCTGAGGATCGAACCCAGTGCCTTACACATCCCAGGCAAGCACTCTGCCACTGAGCCACAACCCCAGCCCTCAATGGGACTTTTTTTGATGCTGAGGATAGAATGTAGGATCTTAGCTTGCTCCCTATCTGCCTGCCTGCCTTCCTCTCTCTTTCCAGAAGAATATGTTTGAATGTTGGTGGAAAGGATTCAAAGAGTTAATTGAAGAGGGACAAGTTGAATTTGCCAGAGAGAAGGCTGTATTGATAAAGATTCAGAAAATGGGAATAATTTTGGTTTATTGTTGTTGTTTTTGTTTGAGGTACTGGGGTTCAGGCACTCTACCATTGAGGTACATCTCTGGCTCATTTTATTTTGTTTTGTTTTTTCATCTCCTTTCCCTTCCCTCCTCCTTTTCTCCTGTTTCCTTTCTTTTACTCTACTCATCTTTTGTTTATTTGTATTTTTTTTTAGTATCTTGTCAACACATAAAGGTGAGATTCACTGTGGTATAGTCATACATGTACCTAGGAAAGTTTGGATTCATTTTACCATTCTTCTCTTTTTCCCTTCCCTCCTCCCTACCCCTCAGTCCCCTTCTACTCTACTGATCTCTCTTCTGTTTTCATGGGACCCCCACTTCTCTCTCTCTCTCTCTCTCTCTCTCTCTCTTCATTCGTTCCTTCTTTCCTTCTCCTTTTTTATTCTGAGACAGGTCTCACTAAATTGCTGATGCTGGCCCCATACTCACAATCTTCCTGCTTCAGCCTTCCAGGTCTCTGGAATTTCAGGCCTGTGCCACTTTGCCCAGTGATAATTGTTCTTTGTTAGGAAGAAATATTTTTTCCTTTGTAACCTGGAAGAAAAAACAGGTATAAATGCTGATGGTTTGAGAGTTGATGGTTGATTTTAAGACTGTCTCTGATTTTTAATATTCCTTTTCTTTATCTTGGTCAAGATCATTTGTGGAATGGAATTTAGGATTGGGGAAAGTCAGAAGACTCCATGAAATACTTTTGCAGGATAGGAAGGAACATTCACCAAGAGAGATTGTTCAATTTCTGGGAAGTTTGCAGGACCTAGTTGAGAGTGGTTTATGAAACAGGATGGTGAAATTCAGATGATACATAAAATGTGATTAAGAGTGTGGCATGGTGTGGTACATGCCTGTAATCCCAGCAGCTCTGGAGGCTGAGGCAGGAGGATTGCAAGTTCAAAGCCAGCCTCATTAATTTAGCAAGGGCCTAAGCAACTCAGCGAGACCCTAAATAAAAATAAAAAAGGGCTGGTATATGGGTCAGTGGTTAAGTGCCCCTGGGTTCAATCCCCAGCACCAAAAAAAAAAATTATGAGGCTGGGGTTGTGGCTCAGTGGTAGAGCGCTTGCCTAACATGTGTGAGGCCCTGGGTTTGATCCTCAGCACCACATAAAAATAAATAAAATAAAGGTATTGTGTCCAACTACAACTAAAAAAAAATATAAAAAAAGTTGTTATTAAGAAAGCAAAAACAATATGGAATTGTTATCTTTCATATTTTTCACCACATTATTTTAAATCTGAAGACTAAGGACTGGCAGTGTAGCATGGTGGGAGAGTGCTTGCCTAGCATATGTGAAGTCCAGAGTTGGATCTCCAACACTGGGGATGGGGGAAATAAATAAATAAGACATATATCATATATATCACATAGTAGTCATGGTATATATGTTAGTCATGATATATACGTATATATCTTAACTAACTTTTGGGCAAGAATCCCTCTATGAAACATAATCTTGGAACTTGATGTTTTGTTGATTTGCATTTGATCTCCAGGTGTGCAACCTTTGTTCTCCTCCCTTGTAGGATGCGATCTCTTCAGGCTCTCATGGGTAGAAAACTCCTGACAAATGAGGCACACAGGGGTTCCTGTACTCATGAGGCTTTAAATGCAGTGTTGTGGTAAAGTTATAATTGAGTAGCAGTTGTAATATACTGAGTTTAAAAATACTTGAAATCTTGGCTCAAGTCTCATTTTGACTTCTGGAGTTTAAATCACTCAAATAGTGTGTTAGTGGAATGGCCCCATTTTCTAGTAGGATAATTTTTAAGACAGTAATTGAGGGGGGAAAAGAAAGAAACATTGTAATAGATTCTGTGCACCTATTAAAAATTTTAAAACTTAAAATTTTAAAAAGTCTTAAAACTAATACTAGTGTTTATAAAAACTGTAGAAGATGAGTTTCTGATTAATTGAAATGCGTATTTAAATTCTTATTTTTACTATGCTGACTTTTTTTATTATGGTAAAATATACATAGCATAAAATATGCCATTTTAGTCACTTTACATGTACAATTCAGTGGCGTTTTGTGCAATTTTGTCCCCACTATTTCTAGTTCTTTTTTTTTTTTTTAGTTGTAGATGGATACAATATCTTTATTTATCTTTATGTGGTACTGAGGATTGAACCCCTGCCTAACCGAGCATTCTGCCACTAAACCACACCCCCCAGCCCCTAATTCTTTTTTTTTAAATCTATATATTTTTAAGTTGTAGTTGGACATAATACCTTTATTTTATTTATTTATTTTTATGTGGTGCTGAGGAGTAAACCCATTGCCTTGCATGTGCTAGTCGAATGCTCTACTGCTGAGCTACAACCCCAGCTCCCAAGCCCCTATTTTTAGTTGTTTATCATACAAAACAAATTCTTACAAATAGTACACAATATTGTTATTCCCCATTGCCCCTGTCTCTGTTCTTCCTTCTGTTTCTATGAATTTGCCCATTCCAAGGCCTGTATTAAGTGGAATCATACAGTGTGTCCTTTAGTGTCTAGTTTACTTCACATAGCCTAGTGTTTTCAAGGACATTCATGTTGAGTGTATCAGTATTTCATTCCTTTTTATGACCAAATAGTATTCTATTATGTGTATATGCCACATTTTTCTTAACCATTTATCTATTAATGAACTCTGGGGTTGTTTCCATCTTTTAGCATTGTGAATAATGTTGATACGAACATTGGTGTACAGGATTTGAGTCCTTACTTTTGATTGTTTGGGGTATATGCCTGGGAGTAAAATTGCTGTTTCATATGGTAATTCTATGTTAAAGTTTTTAAGGAACCACCATTTTTCTGTGTTCCTACCAGCAGTACACAAATGTTCAGTTTCTCTACTTTGCCAACACTTGTTATTTTCTGGATTTATTTATTTTTTAATTTTTTAATTTTTTTGGTATTTATTTGGTACCAGTGATTGAACTCAGGGGCATTCAATCACTGAGCTACATTTCCAGACTTATTTTGTATTTTATTTAGAGACAGGGTCTCATTGAGTTGCTTAGTGCTTTGCTTTTGCTGAGGCTGGCTTTGAACTCCTGCCTCAGCCTCCTGAGCTGCCAGGATTACAGGCGTGTGCCAATGAGTCCACTGTGATCCTCTTTTCCAAACTGCTGGGATTACAGGCATGCGCCAGCCCATCTGGATTTTTTTTTTTTTTTTTTAAATAAGTGTCTTAATGGGTGTGAAGTATTTCACTGTGGTTTTTTTTTTTTTTTTTTTTTTTTTTTTTTTAAGAGAGAGAGAGAATTTTTTTTAGTATTTATTTTTTAGTTTTCGGCGGACACAACATCTTTGTTTTTGTATGTGGTGCTGAGGATCCAACCCGGGCCGCACGCATGCCAGGCGAGCGCGCTACCGCTTGAGCCACATCCCCAGCCCTCACTGTGGTTTTTGATTTGTATTTCCCTAGTGACTAATGAATTGAGCATCTTTTCATATGTGTATTTTGGCTATTTGTATATTTTCTTTGAAGGAATATTAATTCACATCAGCCTGGGGATATAGCTCTTTGGTAGAGTGCTTGCTTTAGCATGCTGTGGGTCCTGGATTCTGTCACCAGCACTGCAAAAAATAAAAAATAAATAAAACATGTTTATTCAAGTTCTTTGCTCATTTTAAAATTGTTTAGTAGCACTCTTGTGTTGTGGAAAATCAATTCTGTATGTTAGTAATCTTTCTGAAATATTTTATTGACCTATATGTTTGTTGTACATTTTGAAATTGGAAAGTGTGCACTTTTCCAAGTTTGTTGTTGTGCAAGATTATTTTGGCTAGTCTTGGTATTTTGATCCAGAATACCTATGAATTTTAAGATCAGCTTGTCAGTTTCTATGAAGAGTCAGCTGGGATTTTCTATTTTTTGGGACCAGGAATTGAACTCAGGGGCATTCAACCACTAAGCCACATCCCCAGCCACATTTTGTATTTTGTTTAGAGACAGGGTCTTACTGAGTTGCTTATTGCTTCAATTTTGCTGAGGCTGGCTTTGAACTCCTGATCCTCCTGCCTCAGCCTTCTGAGCTGTTGGGATTACAGGTGTGCGCCATTGTGCCCAGCCAGCTGGGATGTTTATAGAGATTATGGTTGCATTTGTGGATCACTTTGGTGAGTTATTGCCTCTTAACATTAAATCTTTCAGTCCATGAACATAGGCTGACTTTCCATTTTGTTTAGGTGTTCCTTTAATTTCTTCGAATAATGTTTTGTAGTTTGTACAGTGTTTTGTAGTTTGCAATAAAATACTTATCAATAAATTTATTCCTAAGTATTTTATTCCTTTTGATGATATTACAAGTGAAATTGTTTTTCACATAAATGGAATTTCATTTTTGGTTTGTTTATTGCTGCTGTATAAAAATGCAGAAGATTTTTTGTGTTGTTGTTGACCCTCTTTTCTTCAACCTGCTGAACTTGATAATTAACTGATAGATTTTTAGTGGATTCTTTGGATTTTTCAACATACATTATCATTATTTTACTTCTTGCTTTCGAGTATAGATGCCTTTTAATTTCTTTTTCTTGCCTAATTCCTCTCGCAGGAACCTCTCCAGTACAGTTTTGAATAGAAGCAATAAAAACAGGCATCTTGATCTTCGGGGAAACTATTTACCCTTACCTTCAAATGTGATGTGAGCTGTGGGTTTTTTGTAAATGCCCCTTATTAGATTGGAGAAGTTTTTTTCCTAGTTTGTTGAGTGATTGAAAGAAATTTAAAATTTGACAGATTTTTGCTTAGGAACTTGCTAAATTGCTGAGGCTAGCTTTAAACTTGGCCTCCCCAATCACTGGGATTACAGGCATGCACCACCATTCCTGGCTGAGATTAATACTTAACTCACCCTCTCTTTCTTTCTCTCTCTCTTTCTTTTTTCTTTCCTTTCTCTTTCTCTCTCTCTCTCTCTTTCTTTCTTTCACTCATTCTTTCATTCTTTCATATAAATGACTGAGAAGTAGCCTCTCTTCCTAATTTGAAAATGCAGTTTGACTAGGATGGAGTTGCTAGTAGAAGATGGATGAGAATTATAACACTCTAGTTTCCCCTTATCTGTGGTTTTGTTTTCCATGCTTTCAGTTACCTGCATTCAACCCTCAGTTACCTATGGATGATTAGGATATGAAAATATTAAATAAAAATCTGGAAATAATTTATTCACTTTAAATTGAACAGTCTTTTTAATATTATTGTGAAATCACACCTTCCTGCTCCATTTGAGGTGGGACATGAATCATCCCATTGTCCAGCATATCTACATTGTATATGCTACCCTCCTGTTTGTCACTTAGACTGTCTCAGTTGTCAGATCAACTGTTGTGGTATTATAGTGTTGTGTTCAAGAAACCCTGAGTTTACTTATTAATGGCTCTATATTGTTAGCCATTAAGTGGTTCCTTGAAATAAAATGTAAAAGTTCTCAAAATCTATGGTAAGAACAAATCTGAGAAATTGTGAAGAAGAAAAAGAAATTTGTTACTTTTGTTATTACATCTCTAAGTGCCAAACTTACTGTCAGAGTGCATGAAAGGGGCATAGTTAAGATGGAAAAAGCATCAAATTTGTTGTAACATGTTGCACCAGAAAACATTGAGCTAGAATTGAGTGCAGTGGTACCCTACCACTAAGCTACATTCTGGTACTTATTTATTTATTTATTTTTCATACCATGTGACTTTTAAAATTTTTGAAAATTTTGAGATAGGGTCTCACTAAGTTTTCAAAACTAAGGTTTGTCTTGATATTCTCATTCATATATATATATATATATATACATATATATATATATATATATATATGTAATTATACACAATAACTATTTATTTAAGTGATGCTGAGGATTGAACCAAGGGCCTTGCACAGGCAAGGCAAGCACTCTACCACTGAGCCATAACCCCAGCCCTCTTTTATTATTAGCTATTATTGTCAGTCTCTTACTGTACCTAATTTATGAATTAAATTTTTTTTCTTTTGTGGTGTTTGGGATCAAACCCAGGGCCTTGTGCATGCAAGGCAATCACTGTACCAACTGAGCTATGTCCTTAGCCTTCTGAATTAAATTTTTATCATGGATTTGTATTTGTGGGAAAAACGGTGTATGTAGAGTTCACGTACTATCTGGTTTCAAGCATCTAGTGGGAATCTTGTTAAAAGTGACCTAACTATACTAGGTTGTGGAGGCTGCCTGCCAAAGCCAGCCCTTTCCTTCCTTTAGTACCCAAATCCCATGTTGTTTATAGTAAGACTCAATTTGAGTTTCTTAGAATACAGGTTAAGTATTTCTAATCTGAAATCTGATATGGATTGGGATAGTGTTTGGATTTTGGAGCATTTTAGTTTTTCAGATTAGGAATGTTCACCTGGCAAAGTCTATGTAAAGATTCCAAAACTGGAAAAACTCCAGTATCTGAAACCCTTCAGATAAGGCACTCTACCTGGCTAGATAACAGAAAAAAAGATATAGATAGCACAGAGTCTGTAGTATAGAAATTTAAATTTATTTACTAAGATTTTATAGTTACCTCACAGAAATCAAAAACTGACAACTCCAGGGACTAAACAGGTGTAAATCTAGATGAAGGGAAAGAAAATATTCAGAAACAAATAAGAGGCTTGGAGAAAGTATTGACACTTTATGACAACTGCAGGGAGGTTTGTTATCTTAATATGCAGAGATTGAAGAAAGTTTAGGAATGGCCCGAGGGTAGAGTTTGGGAGTAAGCCTGGAGGACAAGGAGGCCCCTGAGGGGACTTGAAAATCAGTAGAGTTAGGATACACAGTTTAATATACTATTTAATCTAAATCTCATGTTGTGTTTCTCATTGAGATACAAATTGGAAAAGCATAGTTATCACTTTCATTTTTCATGGACAAACAACTTGAATAGATGATTCACAAAAGAAGAAATACAAACAGCTAGGTCACATGTGGAAAGGCTAATGCCCTCAAACCTCTTATCAGAGAAATTCAGTGGAATGCAGTTGACTCTTGTAAAGTTAAGAAACTTCTGTGTGTCATTTGTCATTTTATCTTATCTCCTGGCAGGTGCCCAGCAATTCTAGTTAAGCTCATATATTTGTTGAATAAATGAAATAAGCAGATGACACTAGTTTTTTTATACTTCCATCCTTTGGTACAATTTTAAGGCTCATTATACTTCCATTGAAAATGATATGGTTAAAGGGCAATTTTATACCCTGTTAGTGGGATGGTTAATTCACTGATAAAATGGTATAACATATACTCTTGACTCAGCAATTCCACATATAGGAATTTATCCCAAGGTAAAATAGAGTGCGCTCTTATGGGCGTTCATTATGGTATTTGTATTACTAGATTCTGGATATAACCCAATTATCTATGAGGTGGTATCTGGTTAAATATATACTAACGATCATTAAAAGTATGAGAGGAGCATTATGTGTATCAGTGAGAAATTTTTGTTGTTTATTAAATGAAATAAGACTTAATATGTGAAATAATCTCTACAACATTTAAAACATGTGAACCAGGTGCACTGGCGCATACCTGTAGACCCAGGTATTGAGGAAGCCAAGGCAGAAGAAGGATCACTTGAGCTCAGGAATTCTGGATTGGCCTGGGCAATAGTATATTGAAAACTTTTATCAAAACAGAAACAAAAATAGAAACTATACAAAAACGTGTATGATTATATTTCTCTTCACATTGTTAATAGTTTATTTGGAGGGAGCGAAATTTTGATCCTTTTTTCTGCTTTATATTTAACCATAGAAGAGTTTTTTTGTTTGTTTGTGTTTGTTTTTTGAGATAGGATCTAGCTACATTGCGCAGGTTGGCCAGAAACTCCTGGGCTGGCTCTAGTGATCCTGCTGCGTCTTCCTCCTAGGTAGTTGGGACTTGGGACTGGCACACAATACTATACTTTTCTCAGTAGTTTTTGAACATACAGCAAGAATTAATTGTATAATGGGAAAAACTGGACCATTGAGATATATATTTCTTTTGAAAAATGTATAGTTGGAGAGAGGGTTCTCTTTATTTACATTTGTAAGACTAGCCAAAACGATTACTGAGGACCAAGAAAGGTTTATCTACATCAGGAGACAGTCTACATTCTGTGTAGGAAAACTGGATATTCAGGTTTCAATTTTCTTGTGCTTCCCTCCTCAGAATTTTGAGTTATTTTTTTTATAATTTATATAAATTTTATAATTTATATAATTTTGAGTTATATCTTTTTTTTTTTTTTTTGTGGGGGTGGTACTGGGGATTGAACTCAGGGCTTTGTACATGTGAGGCAAGCACTCTACCAACTGAGCTATATCCCCAGCCCTATCTGGTTCTTATCTATATTCTCTATTTTATAGATAAAATAGAGGATATAGATGAATATAGATTTATATATTTTTATAGATAAAATAGAGGATATAGATAAATATAGATTTATTTACTCTAAATAAATAGTTAGGGGCCGGGGATGTGGGCTCAGTAGTAGAGTGCTTGCCTAACGTGAAGCACTGGATTCCATCCCTGGCACCACATAAAAATAAGCAAATAAAGGTATTGTGTCCATCTACAAATATATATATATATATATGTATATATATATATATATATATATATAAATTAGGGTGATTTGTAATTTTGGTAATATTTAAAAAAATAATGAGCTTTTATCTATTGTTTTTCTGTTTCTGTAACTTTCATTAGAACCTGTGTGTGTTTTTATGTAAGTTTTGTTTGTAGTGATTCTAATTCTAGTGTTAGCCAAGAGAAAAAAAGTGAAGTTTTATTTATTTAAAAAAAAATTTTTAGCTGTTTATAGACCTTTATTTTATTTATTTATATGCGGTGCTTGGAATCGAACTTAGTGCCTCACACATGCCAAGCAGGTGCACTACTGCTGAGCCTGAGCCCCAGCCCCAGCCTGTGAAGTTTTACTTTTTTTTTTTTTTTTTAATTTTGAGGCAAAGTCTTGCTAAATTACTGAGGCTGGCCTCAAATTTGTGATCCTCCCACCTCAGCTTCCTAAGTAGCTGGAATTACAGGCATGTGCCATCATACCTGGTTTGAACAGTTTTAATTATAGCATTAGCCAAAAGAAAAGTGAACAGTTGAGTAAATATAAGGGATTGGTTAAATTAAGTTAAATAAATATAGTTCTTTTGTTCCTTTTATCTTAGCTCTTAGAATCAAATGCACTGCTGCATGTGGAATGTGTGTGTGTGCATGTGCATGTGCACAATGGCTTTTGGCCATTTTTTAAAAAAAATTTTTCTCTAATTCACATTATGGTACAGTGTGTGTGTGTGTGTGTGTGTGTGTCTGTGTGTGTGTAAGACTGCATCTACTTTTTCTCAAATGAAAGTATGGAAATTCCTCCAAGATAATTGACAAAGATCTGCCTAATTTCTTTTAAAAGTTGATAGTTTATCATATGGATGGACCATAGTTTATTTGACTCTTCCTGTTTGATTGGGCTTTCAGTTATTTTCATCTATTCTTCCAGTAAAACCATGCTATAGTAAATAATCTATGTTTTTAATTCTGTGGGATATACTGTCAGTGAGGCTGCTCAACTGAATAATTCATCTGTTTTTTTTTCTGGTTGGGTTTGAAATCTGCTTTCATTATTTTTTTATCTTTGGCACATTAAAAAAGTACTTAACTCTTGGTTATTGTTTTTATTAAGTGAAATAATTTTCATATTCAGTTAGTTTTGTTAACTATCAAAATTCCATGTGTCTTTGAATTTATTTCTGATCTCTATTTTGTTTTACTGATCAGTGTGTTAATTTCTGGGCACTATTATGCTATTTTGATAACAGTGATATAATAAATTTTTTAAAAAAGTATTTTTTAGTTGTAGATGGACACTATACCTTTATTTTATTTATTTATTTTTATGTGGTGCTGAGGATCGAACCCAGTGCCGCACACATGCTAGGCAAGTGCTCTTCCACTAAGCTACAACCCCAGCCCTTTATAATAAATTTACTGTTTAGTGTAGCAAAGTATTTTTGTTTCTGTTCTCTCCCCAGTACTTTCTGTTTACTGGTCTTTCAGGATTTTAGTAGATGCTATGACATATTTACTAAGTAAATAAGTAATAAATATTGAATCTTGCTTTAGAAAAAGTTGGGGGTGCTCATTTAGCCCAAGGAAATTGATTTTTGGTAATGGTGTTGTCTCCTAGCCAGGCATGGTATTGCAGTGAAACTTTCTCAAGTGTAGTAAATAATGATTCAGAGGAGGAATTGAGGAAAATTGGATGATCATTGTGAATTTGGAAGGGCAGGGTAAGGGTGGTTCAGCTTAAGCATGAGAGAAATTCTTTAGGCCATAGGGGAAGGGATAGTGTAATAGTAAATCCCGAGAATGAAAAATTCTATAAAGACCTCTGGTGTTCTAATTCATAGACTTTTATCACCTTTTTCCTCCCACCTTTTATTTCAAAAACTTTCAAACTTGATAAGGAAAGTATAATGAATATCCATCTACTCTTTACCCAGGAGGACCAGTTTTAATTGCTTTATTGTAATTGCTGCAGCTCTGTTCCTCCTTCTCCTTTTCCTCTTTCACCTCACCCCACCACACTAAATATACTAGATATATATTTGGACAGTCTGAACCATTTGAGAGTTGCGAACATGATGTGTTTGCTCAGTATGTATATGCTAAGAGTCAAGGACAAGCTCTTGCATAACTAAATGTGATTAACATAGTTAAGAAACATTGATAAGATATCTGAAATACTGTCCATATTCATATTTCCCCCAAGTTTCCCAGTAATGTCCTTGAGAAGCATCCTCATGCAGAATCAAGAATTTTGGAAATGAAAGGTCATATATTATATGTAGGTTTTAATTATTTTTTAATGGAGAATTAATCTTCATCCCCCTTTCTTTTTTAATATCATGATATTGGTATTTTTTAAGAATTCAGGCTAGTTTTGCAGAAGGTTCCTCAAATTAGGTTTATTTGTAGATTACCTATGTGTTGATGTGTCTTCAGTGCATCACTTTAGGAGATATAATGTAAGTTTCTCCCATATTAATATTTCATCTCTTGGTTAATTTAGTGTTTACTGTATTTTTCTATTTTAAAGATTTTTTTCTCTTTATAATTAATTGTCTATGAGGTGATACTAAATGTCCTATTTCCCCAAATTTTTCATTCAATGGGTTTTTGATGCCATCATTGATGATTCTTGCTTCAGTTATTGCTACAGTGACTGCAAACAGTGACTTTCTAATCCTTTTATTTCGTCTACATTTGTTATTTCATAAAAAAGGGTATTTCTTTCTTGTTTTAATTTTTATTTTACTATGGTTGGGTAGTCAGGGATTCTTTTATTTTCAGTTCTTTTCATTGTTCATTTTGATGTGGAATTTTTTTTTTTTTGTACTTGAGGATTGAACCCAAGGGTACTGAACCACTGAGCCACATTCCCAGCCCTTTTTTTATATTTTATTTAGAGACAGGGTCTCACAGAGTTGCTAAATGTCTCGCTAAGTTGCTGAGGCTGGCTTTGAACCCACAATCCTCCTTACTTAGTCACCCAATCCTCCTTACTTAGCCACCCGAGCTGCTGGGATTCCAGGTGAATGCACCGCACCAGGCTTGATGTAGAAATGTTTTTTAAGACCAGCAAGAGCCCCTTCAGGCTGATTCCTGTGCCCTTTTGCTATGCCTCTAACCTGTTTTTGAGCATTACCTTCCCTGCTGCAGCCTGGTACCTGCTATTTCTCCAAGAAGTTCTCTTTCTTTTTAGTGGGGACTAATGTTAGAAATCAAAATGCAGATGTGGGAGTTTCTCCTTTCTGTTGGATATCACTGTATTTATACTTTTCCAGTGGATAGAGCAATAAGTGTGTGTGTGTGCATGTGTGTGTATATACACACATATGTATATGTCTACATACACATGTATATGTATGTGTGTATGTATGTATATATGTGGTGTGTGTGTATGTATGTATACACATGGATAGAGCCAGCGAGATACATACATACATACACATACATGTGTGTGTATACATATTATTTTATTTATTTTTTGAAAAATTTCTTGTAGTTATAGATGGGCAGAATGTCTTTATTTTATTTATTTTTATTTGGTGCTAAGGATTGAACCCACTGCCTCACAACATGGTAGGCAAGTGTTCTGCTACTGAGCTACAGCCCCAGCCCTATATATGTTATTTTAAACCTACAAGTTCATAATGCTACTATCCCAGTGTTCTTTTTCTTCCTTATTCTATTTATTTCTCTCTTTTCTAATAGTAAGATCTGTGGTTCCTCTAAACTCAATTTACTGTTCATTTGCTCAATTGTAGCAGTTTCATTGTTACACCATTATCATTACCAGCACCAAACCTACTAAAAAAAGTTGAAGATTTCTTTGAATTTTTTTTCTCTTCATAGAGTATTGTTTATAATTAATGAATCCTTTTAACATAAATACTTTGTGTAGGTACTCAAAACAATTTAAGTTAAGTAATAAAAATATTTAATCTTGGAATGAGGATGTAGCTTAGTGAGAGAACACTTGCCTAGCATGTGAGACCTTTAATTCTGTCTCTAGAACCACCACCAAAAAGCAAAAACAAAAACAAAAAGCTAGTTCCACAGATTTTGTTATGATGTAACAGTGTGCTGATTTTAATTGAACCTATTTCTGTACAATAATTGCAAGTGTCCTGTGGGGATATCAAAAGCAGAGCTATACTTTTCTAGTAATCTTTTTTAAATTTTTTTTTTTTTTGAGAGAGAGAGAGAATTTTTTTTTTAATATTTATTTTTTAGTTTTCGGCAGACACAACATCTTTATTTGTAAGTGGTGCTAAGGATCGAACCCAGCGCCACCCGCATGCCAGGCGAGCGCACTACCGCTTGAGCCATATTCCCAGCCCCTTTTCTAGTAATCTTGAGTTGAGATTACTAGAATTATTCATGTGGAAGCAAACTTTATTTTTTAAAATTTATTTTAGGCAGAGATATTGATATTCAGAGACACAGGAGGAAAATATGGAATTCATAAATTATATACAAAAAATAAGTCAGAAAAGAAATGGAAAGTAAAATCTATAACCAGGGTATTTATTTATTCTTATAAGCAATCAGTTTCCTGGCAGTCTTATTAAAAGATGGAATATTTGGGCTGGGGCTGGGGCTCAGTGGTAGTGCACTTGCCTGGCATGTGTGAGCCACTGGGTTCGATTCTCAGCACCGCATATAAATAAATAAAATAAAGGTCTATCAACAACTTAAAAAAGAAAAAAGGTGGAGTATTCAGTTCCATGACTTCATTGCTTCAGAAAAGAAAACATTTTCTTTGGTGTTAAATTGCAGAAGGAGTTTTATTCAGGGAATCACATCTATTTTTACAACAAAAATGCAGTATCCCTCTTGAACTCTCTCATTTTTTTTTTTTTTTTTTAAGATGGGATTTGACTGAATTGCCCAGGCTGTCCCTGAACTCTTAGGCTTAAGCCAACCTCCTGCCTTAGCCTCCAAAATAACTAGTGCTATGGGTGCTTACTATTGCACCCAGCTTATACAAATATTTCTTGAAGGATTATTTTAGCGCTGTTCAATTATGTAACATTAAATCATATTTAATGTTTAAGAAGTTTTCTGATTTTTTTTTTTTTTTTTGTGATGGTGATAATTCAACTCAGGGCCTGGTATATGCTAAGTGCTTGTTCTACCACTGAAATATACCTACATTTGATTTGTCAATATTTGAATTTAGGAAATTTAAGGAAAGTGATAGTTAACGCGCCCTTTAGACTCTAAATAACTTTGTAGCATTTTTTAAAAAAAATTTAGTTATAGATGGACACTGTTTTTTAATATATGTATGTGTATACATACATGTATATATATTTGTAGATGGACACAATACCTTTGCTTATCTATCTATCTTATCTATTTATTTTTTATGTGGTGCTGAGGATCGAACCCAGGGCCTCACACATGCGAGGCAAGTGCCCTACCACTGAGCCAGAACTTCAGCCCTGGACACCTTTATTTTATTTGTTTATTTTTTTTATGTGGTGTCGGGGATCAAACCTGGTGCCTCACGCATGCTTGGGCAAGCACTCTACCACTGAGCCACAATCCCGGCCCAATAACTTTGTATCTTGAGTGCACCATAGTGTAAGAGGCCTAATTGAAATTTGATTGTTAATGATATAAACTGAATTAAAAAATAAAAAGTAGATGTTTATAACTGTATTAGTTGGTCCAGATATACTGAAGGATAATATGTTCTTTGGTTTTATTCTCTGAATACTGAAATGTTGATATTTTATGTTATTAAAGATTCAGTACTACTTACTGGTTCTGTAAGGTGCTAAAGATTAGGAAAATCAAAGAAATCATATAATAGTTCTATATCTTGCAATACCTTATATTCTTATTAGAATATTATTCAAATAAGAAACAACTTGAATACAAATGAAATACTTAGAACATTCTTTCTCTTTGACATAGAATTGCTTCACTTGTATGAGTCTAAATTGTACAAATCAGGAAGTTTTATTTTTGGATGTTTGTCTTCATGCTCTAATGACTAATAAAAATCCTCAAGGGTATATTGGTTCTGCTGGCCATTCTGATTTTATAATTTTAGTTTCCCTCAGTCTTGATTGTCTTTAATTTTCTGATTTGCTTTAAAATTGTAGGCTAGACATGCAACAGGTTGTCGTCATCTTCTTCCTCTTCTTCCTCACCCTCATGTCCCTTCTCCTCTTCCCTCCTCTCCCTCCTCCCTTTCTTCCCCTCATCTCAGGGTTTGACAGTCTTTTTCATCATTGTCTATTTAACCAAAATCCCTACTGCTTATAAATAAGCCATTTTCCTTGGTTTCTTCTATTGCAAATACAGTATACTGCCAGGATTGTAGAAATGACGCTCCCATTTTTTCCACCATCTTAAAGAACTTTTCCAATACAATTTTCCATTATAGTTACTAACAAAGGTAATATTAGATTCTGTCAATGAAAGCCCTCAGTTTTGTCGTTTATTGAGGTGTTACTTGAAATACTAATATATTTAGAGCAGAAATGTCGTTTTTTAGGGAATCTAGAACAACAGCAACAAACTGCCATAAGGATGGACCCCAAGGAAGCTGTGTTTGGGACAGAAAGAAATCAAGATAAGGTAGATGCAAAGTAGAGAAAAGAACTGAACCCTGGGGGAGGCGGTGGTAGATGGGTTCGACTTTTAGGACCACAAACACATCCACATCCACATCCACACACACACACATATCCACAATTGATAAAATTAAGTGTTTTGTTTTGTTTTCTTTTTTGATAGAGGGGATGGGTTCTAATATACTGGACTAGTGTTTTTTTCTCTGGATAGCGTGGAAGACACTTGGTATTTCTTGATAAAAACCATTGCCAAAACCCATCTTCAGTATTCATCCCTGTTATTACTTGAAAGTCAATAGGGAATCTCTGATTCTAGTTTGACTTACCAAATCAGTTCAGAAAATTTAATTTTTGCTTTTGTTTTTGTGATGTAAAAATTGTATTTTTCTTCATAGCAACATGAACCGTGAAGACCGGAATGTGCTGCGTATGAAAGAACGGGAAAGGCGGAATCAGGAAATTCAGCAGGGTGAAGACGCCTTCCCACCTAGCTCTCCTCTCTTTGCTGAACCATACAAAGTCGTAAGTTATCCTTCTGAATGTTTTTTTCCCCCTTTATATAACATTTTTGCCTTTAAAATGTTTTAAATCGAGTGTTTGTATTAAAAAAGAATTACTATTGTGAATACCATTTTACATTTTTTCCCTTTCTTCTAAATAGAACACACTTTTTAAAATAAGTTTTTTACGTATAATTTATTGCATAAATTACACAAAATAATTATCATAGCTTGAAGAATTCACTATCCTGTACTCTTAAAAATGTGGTATGAGGGCTGGGGTTGTGGCTCAGTGGTAGAGCACTTGCCTTGCACATGTGGGGTACTGGGTTCAATCTTAAGCACCACATAAAATGAAAAAGTAAAATTAAGGTATTTGGTTTATCTATAACTGAAAAATATTTTTTTAAAAAATGTGGTGTGAATTGGCTCAAACGTTTATCTCTATACTTGTGGCTAGACAGCTGACCATGGGCAAGCATTTTACCCTTTGAGCCTTGAGTTAAAATTTTTTCAATCAACTCTATTGTCTATTAGTTCCTTCGTCAAAGATGATTTTCATAGATGCTTTTTTTCTCTCCCTATTTCTTATTATTTACTTACTTAGTTTACTAAATTTCATTGATTGTGTGTTTGAATAAATTCTGTCCTCAGTATCAGTTTGGTTCTTTTTCTGTTATTGTAAAATTCTCTGATTTTTTTTCTTTGATTATACCTAATGCTTAATTAACTATCTGACTTATATAAAAGCATGTTGTCAGAGGTGTTCAATAAATTGAGTCAATTTTTATTACTGTCATACTGTACTTGATTTGAGATTACAAAGAATACTGAATATTAGCACTTCTGATGACTCTAGTATGACTTTAGTGATGATGGATGTCTCTTTAACATTTGATTTGACTTTGGATTTCCTTTCAACGTTTTTTTTGGAAGGGGCTGATACTAGGACTTTAACCCATGGGTGCTTTACCACTGAGCTACACCCCCTGCTCTTTTTATTTTTTATTTTGAGACAGGGTTTTACTAAGTTACCAAGGGTCTCAAGAGTTGCTGAGTCTGGCCTTGAACTTGCGTTTCTCCTATCTCAGCCCCCCAAGTCACTGGGATTATAAACTGCTACTGTGCCTGACTGAACTTGATTTTAAAGGCTTATGTTATGTGTAATTGCAGTATTATTATGAGATTGAGTGTTGGACTTTTTTCCTGATGAAATATTAAAAGTAGTAACATATCTTTGGTTTACCCCTGTAATATTTGGTGTTTATTCAAACCATTTATATACTTTGTTAAGCTTTTTATTCAGAGCTTTTAAGGATTTTTCCAATTTAAAGTCATACTGATGTTATTTATATGTGTGTAATACAAACCTAGTTTAGGGATTTGGGGTCGGGGATTAAATTAGAAATTAAAGGTCTATTGAAAAAAATTAAGAGTTTTCTTCAAAATTTTTGAATCATACTATCATTTATTTTGTAATTATACTATGAAGAATTGGATTTGTTTTCTGATCCCAATGTCTGTAAGTAGTTGTTTATCTACCTCTCGTTTATTAATAGGGTCAGATTTTTCAAGCAATCTAAAGTCATTACTGATATTTGCCAGTCTCCAAATAAATAGAAGTGGTTCAGTCTTGATTTCTTTTTAATATAACCAGTTAACTTTCTTCAATATATATGGATGTGAAAAAAGTACTAAAGCTTATAGATATCTTGGACCTTCTTACTACGAAGAATAATTCTTTGAAATTTTAAAGTATTGACTTTATAAGTTGGATTATTTATTGGTCAGTTAATAGCCAGAATTTAAAGCTTCATCATCGGAATTTCTATGCTTAAATGACCTTTTTTTTAAAGTTTTTTAGGTGGACACAATATCTTTATTTTTTAAAAAATTTTTATGTGGTCCTAAGGATTGAACCTAGTGCCTCATGCATGGTAGGCTAGCACTTACCACTGAGCCACAACCCCAGCCCCTTAAATGACTTTTATTAACTGATAAGTCACAGTAACATAAGGAGTTAATCTTTAAAAAAATTTTTGTAGTTGTAGGAGGACAGCATGCTTTTATTTTATTTGTAATTTTTATGTGGTGGTGCTAAGGATTGAACCTAGTGCCTCATACATACGAAGCAAGTGCTCAGCCACTGAGCTACAGACCCAGCCTGAATTAAAATTTTTTTAAAAAATACTTGTTTCTGTAAATTTTGGTTTCTGCTCCTAACTATAACATTGAATTATAAGAAATACGATGTTTTCTCAGACTACTAAAATATGAATGTTAGCTTTTATAAATTTTTTTACCACCCCTCTTTTTTTTTTTTTTTTTTGTGGTGTTGGGGATTGAACCCAGGCCCTTGTGTATGCTGGGCAAGTTTTCTACCACTGAGCAATATCCCCAGTCCAGTATTCTGTGTATTACTGAATGTCCAATAGGATATTTGTATTTAACATGGTCATTTTCAGACATTTTTGATGCATTGTTTTTCACTATCAAATTTATGCACTTGTTAACTAAGGTGTGAGGTAAAGTCTCCCTTTGAAAGTCCCTTTCTACTTGAAGGTTAGAAAGTCAGTTTAAAAGCATATTTTATTCCTGATTATGCTAATAATGTATTTAATTTTACACTTTTTTGCAGACTAGCAAAGAAGATAAGTTATCAAGTCGTATTCAGAGTATGCTTGGAAACTACGATGAAATGAAGGATTTCATAGGAGACAGATCAATACCGAAGCTTGTTGCAATTCCCAAGCCTACTGTACCACCGACAGCAGATGAAAAATCAAACCCAAATTTCTTTGAACAGAGACATGGAGGCTCTCATCAGAGTAGCAAGTGGACTCCAGTAGGACCTGCACCCAGCACTTCTCAGTCTCAAAAACGGTCCTCAGGCTTACAGAGTGGACATAGTAGCCAGAGGACCAGTGCAGGCAGTAGCAGTGCCACTAATAGTACCGGCCAGAGGCATGACCGTGACTCATATAGCAGTAGCCGGAAAAAAAGCCAGCATGGATCAGAACACTCCAAATCACGATCTTCTAGCCCTGGAAAACCCCAGGCTGTTTCTTCATTAAGCTCTAGTCATTCCAGGTCTCATGGAAATGATCATCATAGCAAGGAACATCAGCGTTCCAAATCACCTAGGGATCCCGATGCCAATTGGGATTCTCCTTCCCGAGTACCTTTTTCAAGTGGGCAGCACTCAAATCAGTCTTTCCCACCTTCGTTGATGTCAAAGTCCAGTTCAATGTTACAGAAACCCACTGCCTATGTGCGGCCCATGGATGGACAGGAGTCCATGGAACCAAAGCTATCCTCTGAGCACTACAGCAGCCAATCCCATGGCAACAGCATGACTGAGCTGAAGCCCAGCAGCAAAGCACATCTTACCAAGCTGAAAATACCTTCCCAACCACTGGATGTAAGTCACATATTTGGAGCTTTGAATTTTGTTACTATGTGAAATAATTGACTATGAAATAATGAGTGAACTTGAGTTGTCTTTTTACCTGAGTAGCAAGGAATATATTTAAAGATGGGGATGGAAGTAGGATTAAGGAAAGGCTTATTTGTTGACTCCCAAATGGGAGTCATAAAGCTATGAGCTTCCCCTCTTGGGAATTATAGAAAGTGTCATTTCAAATATTAAGATGTCAAGTCAGTTATAGAATGAAAACATTATCCATCAGTACCTTAGATTTCTTGCTTTTGAGTTTATGGAATATACCCTGTTTTCTTTTGTATTTAAAAAAAAAAAATCTCTATTTTTTAGTGATAACTCAGGCTGTGGTTCATGGTGGTAAATGGTTGGGCTTCTAGGTCCATGGCAGTGGGAATATGTAGTTTGGATGCTATCATTCTGCATACCAAAACATGATGTTTAGAATACTACTACTACTACTACTACTAATAATAATAATAATACGAAAAAAGTGAGTATTTATTATGAAATAGCTGGAATTTTATTTTTATTTTTATTTTTTTTTTTTGTACTAGGGATTGAACTCCAGGGGCACTCAACTTCTGAGCCACATCCTCAGCCCTATTTTGTATTTTTATATTTAGAGTTAGTGTCTCACTGAGTGCCTAGTGCCTTGCTTTTGCTGAGGCTGGCTTTGAATCTGTGATCTTCCTGCCTCAGTCTCCCAAGTCGCTGGTTTTATAGGCACGTGCCACCATGCTTGGCTGAAATTTTATCTTTAAAATGTAGTTTCTATAATAAAAAAATTAAAAAATAATAATGTCAGTAGTCAAAAATCTTAGCTCATAGCTCAAAATAGTGGTGGGAAGAGTCAGGGATACATAAAACACAGTTTTGAGAACATTTAGTCTTTCCTGTGGCCTTGAGAAAATCAATGTTAGTTTCATTTGTCACCTAATTATTTCTCTTCAGAGAACTGTAAAGTGGTAATTTATTCTTTCTTCAAACAGCATCATCCTTAGAGTTAGACTTAAGTTCAACTCTTTAATTCCTCTTTGTACCTGAGAATAAGGCACAAATAATTTAAGATCAACTATGTAAAATAAAATGTCTGTTGTGTTCCAGACCAATAGTCTTTCAGTAATGTTTGTTTTTAATTCTTTTGTGTCTGTAATGTGATATTCAGTATTATGATTATTTTGTATATTATTGAACTTTCAAATTCTGGATAAGCTGCTCACCTAAAAAATTCATTTTAAAATTTTCATTTTAAGAATTATTTAAATTATTTAAAGTATAATAAATACAAAATTTAAAAAATCTTTGAAAAACTATAAAGTTCCCCAGACTATATAGCTAGAATTTTCTAGTGCTTAAAAAATTTGAATTAGGACATTAGTCTAAAGATTCTAAGTATTTTGATTTAAAGTAGTAGGATCATAAATTTTTTTTTTTTTAACGAGAGAGAGAGAGAGAATTTTTTAATATTTTAATTATCAGCGGACACAACATCTTTGTATGTGGTGCTGAGGATCCAACCTGGGCCGCATGCATGCCAGGCGAGCGCGCTACTGCTTGAGCCACATCCCCAGCCCTCATAAATATTTCTTTAAATTTTATATAATGGGGGCTGGGGATGTGGCTCAAGCGGTAGTGCACTCGCCTGGCATGCGTGCGACCCGGGTTCGATCCTCAGCACCACATACAAACAAGGATGTTGTATCCGCCGATAACTAAAAAATAAATATTAAATTTTATATAATGTCTAATGATTTAAAATCTGCAGTAAATACTAAAAGTCTAGTAATATATTACTTCAAATCTAATGTATGTTTTTTTTTCCTTCTGAAGGCATCAGCTTCTGGTGATGTGAGCTGTGTGGATGAAATTCTTAAAGTAAGTTTTTTTTTTTTTTTTTAATCATTTAATTCTTTTGTGTGATTATGATGTTCTTCCCCCTTCTATTTCCTTTTACCTAGGTTTCACAAAGGATCGGAAGGAACAGATTGCTTATATGTGTAACTTGATCATGTCCATCATAAATAATTGACTCTATTCTGCTTATACTTAGGTTCTCAATCACATGGTTTGTTTTCTGTTTGCCTTCAAAGAGTTGGCTTTGTTTTTCAGTAAAACAAACTATATTCTCAGTCTGCCTTGAAAAGAGGAAGAAGAAACCAAATATAGCTACATTTTCTCAGGGTTATTATCAGTTAATAATTTGAAATGTTAAAAAAACTCAATATTTATCAATTAAGCCATTCACATGTTGAAAATAGCTTGCTTTGTAATTCATCTGAACATACTTGTCAAATCCTTTGATAAAAAGCATCCTGAGTACTGTACATTGTAAATGTTTGCTGAATAAATTTAAAATCTGCACATGACCAAATAAAATACATTTTTTGGTAGGAAAAAGAAATTCTGGTGAATTAAGTAAGTGACAATGACTGCTTTTTGCTCATAGGAGAAAACTGTCAGTCACATGTTACTAGTATTTTTTGTTTTTTATGAGCTGCATTTTGCATTTTACTGTGGATACTTTGGAGACTGCCTGTGTTGGCTGTTCCTACCATCTTCTCTCCCATTTCTTCTGTTAGTTATTGTAATCTTCCAAGTCATTTTTTTCTTTCATCCAAAGACTTAAATTAAGTTCTTATTTTCTTTACCCTCTTTTTTCCTTGACTTCTGTTATACTTAATTATTTATATTTCCCACTCATCTTCCTTTTCTTTCTTTATCTGCCTTTTAGGAAGCCTTGTGTCTTTTCTTATCTTCTAAGTATGGATGCATTCTTCTAGACTCTTCTCTTCCTGCACTTTTACCTACCTTTTCTACCATTCTTGGCTTCGTTAGACAGCTATTCAGTCTTTCTTTCTTGCTTTGGTCGTCTTTGGGTTTGATTTATGTCCCTTAATTACTTCTTGACAGGGCTACATTTTAATTTCTCTTTGCTGCTTCAGTCTCAAAATGTCTAAAGTTGTATTTAGGGACTTCCCTAGATTCTCTCATGCTTCTACATGTAGAATCCTGGTTATCTCTAGTTTCTTCCTTTCTTTAAATTTAATCCCAAAACTAGGTGTAGACTTTGAAATTTCCTTGAACATACCCACTCCTTTCCTTCTGTTTCTGCCACCTTGAGCTTCAGTAATTGGTAACAGTCTCACACTCTCATCTATTTATCTGTCTTCTGCATTGCTTCCAGATTCTTTACTTCATTTTCTGGTCTTTATAATTTATTTATTTTTCCTTAGAATTTTCATTGGTTCTGAAAGACTCATAGAAATAATTATGTTCAAACTTAACATTCCAGGCCTTCCCTGGGGCTAGTCCTAACCTCTCCTAGTACTAATGAAGTATTTTTGACTAACTGGTTTCCCTAAATCAAACTTTCTTGCTTTTTTACTTCCTTAAAGTAAGCTTTTTTTGGAATGTGCTTCTCCTTCTTCCTCGTTAGTATATAGATCCTCTTTTTCCTTAGAATCCCTATGAAATCCTTCTTCCTACTAGATCAGACCACAGTGATAACTCTTTCCTTTGAATCTTACTTAACATTTTTTTTTTTCCGGTGTCTCAACAATGCATGGAATTTTAATACCTGGAGATTTTTTTGTATTTAATTATTTCTTTGATGTTACTGATCAATATTTATTCTACATTTTACATATATGGAGCTTGCCTCATGGCCCTGTGTGTAATAGGTGCTTAGTCACTTGATGATAGTTAAATAGGTTTCAATAGGGAGTGTTTTAGTAATTGAGATACTAAATGCCAATGCTAAAAACCTGAGGGACATGAATTTCTGTTTCCCCTTCCCTGTCTTCGGTGTGCAAGGAACTTCAGGTCCAAGTTTCCTTCAGATTTTTTATTTCCACTTGATTTGTATGAATCTCATTATGAATTTAAGGAAAAATTTTATTCTAGAAGTATGTGTATTTGTTGGAAAAAAATTTGAGGTTTTAATTCAAAGCGTGCTAATTTACTACCTATTATGTGTCAAGCACTGGAGATACAGTGGTGATAATGATAGTTGTACCTTTTGAGCTGACATTCTAGAGCTGGATGTAGGAAATAATAAGCATCGTAAAAGCATAAAAAACAATTATGTGCAGGTGACTGTTTTAAGAGGTTCAAGTAGACACTGTATCATATACCCTTGTCTCTTCCCCCTTCTTGTCATTCTTCTGTGCAAGGGCAGCCAGAGTTAACTGTCCTTCCATACATTTTTTAAAATGTATAAACATTTACATAGGATTATGATTTGTGTTTGTCACTAACAGTATACTGTGGACATCATTTCATATCAGTGGTTAAATCTCTCATTTTAGTGTCTGCTTGGTATTTCATTGTATGGATGTTGGCTAATCTATCTAGTCACTTTGGATACCTAGATTTAACAATCTCTCTTATAAGTGTGGGGCCTAGAAATTTTTATCTTTACACAACTATGGTTACAGCTTAGTTGTTGGATAAATTCTTAAGTATTATTTTACTACCTTTAATTTACCTGATGACTTACTTTGAACTAAATGCCAAAAATAAAACACTCCTTTCTTATCTAAGTTTGATATTTCTCTCCCACTTGCTTCTCTAACATACTAATTGTGATCTAATCTAAACCCCACTTGGACATATTTGGCATGATTAGAGAGAAAGCAGTGAATGAAATCAGACTTAGGGTCTTTTGCGTGTCTGTTTTCCTCCTCATGTGCTTTTGAAATCTCCCTTCTGATTTTCTCACCTGACCAAATTTTCCTATCAGCACATGGTCTCTGTAGTCAGGTTCCTAAGGAGTAATTCTGTGTCCATTACTTATTAAGTGTGTAACCTTGAATAAGCAACCTTTGTGCTTCAGTGTCATCCTAAAGAGAGACAGGATAATAATGGTATCTACCTCATAATGGCTTTGTGAGTATTAAATGAGTAACAGATATGTAAAACACTTAGCACAGTGTCTGGTCCCTTAAAGGTACACAATAAATATTAGCTGTTTTTCTTATCATTATCCTCTTCCTCCCATTCCCACAACAAACTCTTATTTAGTAGTGTTTTATTATGTGCCTTGTATTTGATTACAGGCTGCTTTCTGTATCTATTGAGATTTCATCATCATAACTGTAAACTCCTTGAAGCCAGGGAGAATTTATTACTTACCTTCATATTATTAGCCTCATAGTGACTTGCACACAGTTGTGCTTCATTAGTACTTATTGACTAAATATGTATAATTTTGGAGGAGCATTCATGAAACCAGTATGTATAAGTACAAATCTGGTTTTTTAGCTGTATAGGTTTTTATCCTTGATCTGGTTGAAAACAAACTGTAATAATTACGTTTCAGGAGATGACGCATTCATGGCCTCCCCCTCTAACGGCTATTCATACACCATGCAAAACAGAACCTTCCAAATTTCCTTTTCCAACTAAGGTAAGTAAATAAAGTATATATTTGATAATGTAAGAAAAGCCTAAGTGGCTCAATTAAAGTTATATGAGTTCACAATTGTCATTCTCACTCTAGTGGGAGATAGTAAATAAGTGACTAAATAGGTAAGTTCAGATAGTGACAATTTGCCATAGAGAAATTTAAACAGGGTAATGGAATTGAGATCATTTGAATTGAAAGGTACTTAAGAAAACTTAGTAGACAATATGAGGGAAAAAACTTAAAAGGCATCAATATCTATTGCAAACTATTGTGGTATTATAGGCCACAGGTGTAAGGGCTTCTCAAACTGTTGACCGAGGAGCCCTTTTCCATAGAACATAGCAAGTATACTTACATATATGGAAAAAGGTCCTCGGGCTGTGGCTGTGGCTCAGCAGTAGTACACTTGCTTGGCATGCATGAGCCACTTGGTTCAATTCTCAGCACCGCATATAAATAAATAAAATAAAGGTCTGTCAGCAACTAAAAAGAAAACTAAAAAAACTTTTTTTGAAAAAGGTCCTCAAACAACAATTTCAAGTCCATCTAAAACTAGATTAATTTTTAACATTAATTTATGCTTACACAAATAATATAAAAATACATTCTGTATGTGAAAAATTTGACCAGGACCTATGATAATAGTCTTTCCCCCATTCTTGCCCCTTCATCTCACCAGTGCAAGTCTTTTTAATAAGCATTTACCTACATATATTTATTTGTATGTAATCATTACATATAGCTATTTTATCATTTATTTCTACATTGTTTTTATATCATTAGTCAGTCAGCAATAGTCTTGAAGACCTTTCCATGTTATTACATGTAAAGGTGTTTTTTTTCTTTTAACTCATCTAGAGAGAGAGAGAGAGAGAGAGAGAGAGAGAGAAGTGTGTGTGTGTGTGTGTGTGTGTGTGTGTATCCTAGTTTGATATTTAAGTTTTTACCAAGTTTTCATTGCTGTAAACATTTATTTAGTGGGTATCTCTGTTCATGCCTTCTTATTTGCATATACATTTATTTAGGGCAGAAAATAAGCAGTAGATTGTTAAGTATTAGAGTACATATTCACTATGTATTCTTTTAAGTCTCCATAGTTATAGTACATTGTAGGATTTCTGTTAGTCAATACTCCTGCTTGCATTATCTCATAAAGGTATACCATTATTTGATACTACTGAACACCAATCTTGAGAGCTTGTTTGGAGGTTCTATCAGGGGAGCACAGCTACTCATATGCCCTTGACTAAAGAACCATCTTCTTTTATCCGAGAAGGTTGGTCCTCTTTTACGAAGTGCCCAGCATTCAGAGGGATGTACATGGAGCGGTCAGCCGAATCAATCCTGGTAGTCAGTGGGGTGACAGATGTCACAGGTAGATCATTCTCACATTCAAACACCAATCTTTTGAGTGAAAAATTTCATCCACTAGCTAGATTAGTAGTGAAGTTCATCATCTTTGCATTTTTGCATTCATTTATTTTCTTTGTAAATTTCCTTTTTCCTATTGCCATTTTTTTTATCTTCTAAATATTTCAGAAATTATTATGTTCTTTTTTTTTAAATTTTTTATTGTTGGTTGTTCAAAACATTACAAATTTCTTAATATATCATATTTCACACTTTGATTCAAGTGGGTTATGAACTCCCATTTTTACCCCATATACAGATTGCAGAATTACATCAGTTACACATCCATTGATTTACATATTGCCATACTCTAGTGTCTGTTGTGTTCTGCTGCCTTTCCTATCCTCTACTATCCCCCCTCCCCTCCCCTCCGCTCCCCTCTTCTCTCTCTACCCCCTCTACTGTCATTCATTTCTCCCCCTTGTATTATTTTTCCCTTTCCCCTCACTTCCTCTTGTATGTACTTTTGTATAACCCTGAGGGTCTCCTTCCATTTCCATGCAGTTTCCCTTCTCTCTCCCTTTCCCTCCCACCTCTCATCCCTGTTTAATGTTAGTCTTCTTCTCCTGCTCTTCGTCCCTACTCTGTTCTTAGTTACTCTCCTTATATCAAAGAAGACATTTGGCATTTGTTAGAAACGATGTCAGAGATAAAGTTTTTTGTCTACAAAAGTGCCTTACCACTTGTTTACTTTGTAAATCTGCTTTATTTACATATACAAAACGCACTATTTTTTTATTGTATAGTATGAGTTTTGATATATGATGCCGGTATAACCATCACCCTAACCCAGAATCAAGAGCATTTCCGTCATTCCCAAGTTCCTTCATGTTCCTTTGTAGTCTGCCTCACCACTTAGGACCCTTTATAATTACTGATCTGTATAATCACTGATAAATGAGTTGATTTTTTTCTAGGCTTCATAGAATAGGAGTCTATGTAGATTCTACTGGTTTTTGTTTTGTTTTGCATGTTTTCCTTTTTTATTCAGCATATTCTTTTGAAATTATTACTTTTTTTGTTGTCGTTTTTGGGTTTGTGTGCGTGTGTTCGTGCGCAGGAAACAGAACCCAGAATCTATGCTTTCAAAGCACAAATTCTACCATTGAGCTATACCACAGCTCTCTTCCCTATTTAATATATCGGTAGTTTTTCCTTTTTATTTCCAATTAGTATTCTATTGTAAGAAATACCAATTTTTTTTTTAATCCTTTGTTGATGAATGTGTGGGTTAAGGCTATTAAGAATACAACATCACTCAGCGTGGTGGCACATTCCTGTAATCCCAGCTACTTGGGAGGCTGAGGTAGGAAGATTGTAAGTCTGAGGCCAGCCTGGGCAACTTAATGAGACCCTGTCTCTAAATAAGAAATAGGGCGGGGGTGTTGTGGCTCAGTGGTAGAGTGCTTGCCTAGTATGTGTGGGGCATTGGGCTTAATTCTCAGCACCACATATAAATCAATATCCACCAAGGGAAAAAATATATGTATATAAAAATAAATAAATAAAAAATCAGAAATAAAAAGAGCCAGGAATGTAGCTTAGTGATAGAGCAGCCTTGGTTTCAATCTCTAGTGTGTGTGTCTCTCTATTTTTTTCTCTCTCTCACACACAGCATCTGTAAACATTGATTTACATAGTCTTATGTTTTCATTCTCTTGGGTAAATACTGGATCATATAATAGAAAATAGAACTGCTAAGTCATACAGTAAGTGCATGTTAAATTTATAACCGAAAACTATTTTCCAATTGGGCTGGGGATATAGCTCAGTTGGTAGAGTGCTTGCCTCACATGTACAAGGCCCTGGGTTCAATCCCCAGCACCCCCCCCCCAAAAAAAAAAAAGAAAACTATTTTCCAGAGTGATTGTACCACACTCCTTTCTTATCACATCCCTACCTCCCAGCAGTATAAAGTTCCTTTTGTTTTTCACCCATGCTTGCATTTAGATTTAGTATTGTCAGTCTACTTAGTTTCTCAGGCATTTATAGGTATGTCATTTTAATTTTTTAAAAAAATTTTATTTATTTTTAAAATATTTATTTTTTTAGTTGTAATTGGCCATAATACCTTAATTTATTTATTTTTACGTGGTGCTGAGGATCGAACCCAGGGCCTCGCATGTGCTAAGCGAGCGCTGTACCACTGAGCCACAATCCTAGCCCATGTCATTTTAATTTTAATTAGAATTTCCATGATGACTATTGATATTGAACTTCTTTTCATTTACTCAGTGGCCATTCATAATACAGGTTGAATATCCCTTATCTGAAATGCTCAGGGTCAGAAGTGTTTCAGATTTCAGGTTTTGTTTGCTTTTTATTTATTAATTTTTGCATGTAAGTAATAAGCTATCTCAGCTATCCGAAGCCTAACACCATATCCATTTATATTTCATATGTAGCCTATACACATAGCCCAAATCTTTTTTTATAGTCTTTTTTTTTAAAATGAATTTTTTTAAAAAATATATTTATTTATTTTTTAGTTTTCGGCGGACACAATCTTTGTATGTGTTGCTGAGGATCGAACCCGGGCCGCACGCATGCCAGGCTAGCGCGCTACTGCTTGAGCCACATCCCCAGCCCCCTATAGTCTTTTTTTAGTTGTTGATGGACCTTTGTTTATTTACTTATTTTATTTATATATTGTGCTGAGAATCAAACCCAGCGCCTCACACATACTAGACAAGTGCTCTATCACTGAGCCATGACTCCAGCCCCCTTTTATATACTGTTTTTATTGTGCCTGTGTTTTGACTGACTTGTCACCAGTGTGGAATTTTCCACCTTCAGTGTCATGTCAGTATTCAGATTTTAGATTTCAGAGCATTTTGGATTTTGGATTTTCAGTTAAGGAATACATAACCTGTATCATCTTTTTGAAGTGTCAGTTGAAAGTTTTGTTTTGGGGCTGGGGATATAGTTCAGTGGTAGAGTGTTTACTTATCATGCACAGACCATGGTTTGATCCCAGCACCAAACACACAGTTTTGTTTTTAATTTAGTCTTTTGGTGTTGGGGCTTTTGTTGGAAATTTTCTTATGTCTTTTTTTTTTCTTTTCTTTTCTTTTTTTTTTTTTTTGATACCAAGGATCGAACCTGGGGTGCTTAACCACTGAGCCACATCTCCAGCCCTTTTTCGTATTTTAGTTAGAGACAGAGTCTCACTGAGTTGCTTAGGGCCTTGCTAAGTTGCTGAGGCTGGCTTTGAACTCGAGATTGTCCTGCCTCCCAAGCTCCTGGGATTACAGGGATGCACCACCATGCCCAGCATTTTATTTGGTTTTGATATTAGGCTAGTACTAGCCTTTTTTTTTTTTAATTTTAATATTTATTTTTTAGTTTTTGGCCGACACAACATCTTTGTATGTGGTGCTAAGGATTGAACCTGGGCGAGTTCGCTACTGCTTGAGCCACATCCCCAGCCCTAGTACTAGCCTTTTAAAAGGAGCAAGGAAGCTGAGCGTGGTGGTGCAGGTTTAGTAAGACCCCATCTTAAAATAAAAAAGGGCTGGGGCAGGCCGGGGTTGTGGCTCAGTAGTAGAGCACTTGTCTAGCATGTGTAAGGCACTGGGTTAGATCCCCAGCACCACATGAAAAAACTAAATAAACAAAGTAAAGGTATTTTGTGCAGCTGCAATATGGGCTGGGGCTGTGTCTCGGTGGTTAAGCACCCCTGGGTTCAATCCCTAGTACCTAAAAATAAAGTGAAGTATTAGTATTAATTCTTTATTAGTACCTGTTAAAATTCAGCAGCAATGCTATTGCAACCTCTAGTATTCCTTTTTATTTGTGTGAGTTGTAAGGGATCAGATCCAGGGCCCCTCAAATATTAAAGCACATGCTCTACCACTGAGCTACCTTCCCAGCCTTAATGTTTGTAGTGTTTATGTTATAGTACTTCCTTTTTTCCCCTGGTATTGGTGGTTTATGTTTTTGAGGGGATTTTTTAAAAATATTTATTTTTTTGTAGTTGGACACAATATCTTTATTTTTATGTGGTGCTGAGGATCGAACCCAGGGCCTTGCACATGCTAGGCGAGTGCTCTACCACTGAGCCACAACCCCAGCCCTTGAGGGTATTTTTTTTTTTTTTCCTCCTCAATCAGTCTAGCTGGAGGCTTAATCAGTTATTGATGGTTTCTGTAAGCCACCTTTTGGGGTATTTTCTTGTTTTCTATTTCTTTGCTGGTGTGTGTGTGTGTGTGTTTCTGTAATTTCAGTTGCTTTTCTTCTTACTTAAGTGTAGAAGCTTATATCATTGATTATAAGCTTTTTTGGGGGACAGTATTGAGGATAAAATCCAGGGGTGCTGTACGACTGAGTTATATCCTTAGCCCTTTTTATTTTTTATATTGAGACGGAGTCTCACTAAGTTACCAACGCTGACCTTGAACTTGAGATTCCTTGTTTCAGCCTCCCAAGTTGCTGAGATTACAGGCATGTGCCATTGTACCCTTGTACCCTAAATCCTACAATTTTGATATGGTCTATTTTTTTTAATATTCTGTGCAGAGGATTTTCTCATTTTGTATGTGATGTCTTTAAATCCATAAGATAATTGGAAGTATGTGGATTCTTTTCAAACATTTGAAGATTTTTCAGATAACATTTTATAATTTGTTAATTTATTTGCGTTCTTGTGAAAGAATATGCTGTATAGTTTTCATCCTTTCAAGCTTTTTGGAATTCGTTTTTGGCCCCTGTGATTTTTTTTTTTCATTACTATTTCATGTGTAGTAGACATGATATGTTCTATGTCTCAGATCAACTTGATTGAGAATAGTTAAGTTATCTGTTTACTAATTTTCTTTCTACTTATTCCATCAGTTACCAAGCAGAGTGTTGACATCTTATCTGTCTTTATAGATTTGTCTCATTTTCCCTTTGAGAAAAAAGCATGTCAGTTTTTACTTCATGCATTTTGAAACTTTGTTGTTATGTACATTTAAGATTGCTATGTCTTGATCAGGCACAGTGGCAAAAACCTGTAATCCCAGCGCTTGGGAGGCTGAGGCAGGAGGATTTCAGTTTTGATGCCAGCCTCAGCAACTTAGTGAGATCCTATCTCAAATATTAAAAAGGACTGGGGTGTAGTTCAGTGGTTGATCATCCCTGGGTTCAGTTCCTTGTCCCCATCCCTTCCCCCAGTTGCTGTATTTCTAGTTAATTGATCTTTTTTTCTCATTATGAGATCTCTCTCTTTATTTTTGCTATTACTGCTTATTATGAAGTCTAGCTTTGTCTAATTATATGGACACTACAACTTTCTTTCAATTTGTTAGTCTTGATTTACCTTTTTCTGTTCTACTTTTAATCTGTCTGTTCCTTTATATTTAAAGTTGGTTTCTTTTTAAATCTAGTTTGCTAATATGGAATGTTTAGACATTTCATTTTACCACTTTGCTGTTTCTTTTCTTTGTCCCATCAGTTCTTTGTTCTCTTTCTCAACATTCTTTTGTAATCAAATAGTTTTATTCTATTTCCTGTATTATTTCATACCTACACTGCTTTTTTTTTAATTATTAAAATTTGAATTTAACAGAAAACTTTGAACATAGTTGATTATTCTGCCAATCACCTACTTTTTGTGAAAGTTTTATCAAGGCACATATACCGTGTAATTCACCCACTTAAAATATACAATTCACTAGTTTTAAATATATTCACGGAGTTGTACAACCATTACCACAATCTTTTGAAAACAATTTCATCAACCTCAAAAGAACCCCCTCTTACCCCTTTAATAGTCACCTTTCCATATCTTCCAAACCCTACTTTCCCTACCTATTGGCAACTACCAATCAATCTATGTTCTATCTGAATAGGTTTGCCTGCTCTGTGCATTTCATTTTAAATGGAATCATATACTGTGTGGTCTTTTTGACTGTTTTTTTTTACTTAGCATGTTTTCAGAATTCTTTCATTATAGCATATGTCAGTACTTAATCCCTTTCAAGGACTAAATATACTCATTGTATGGCTGTATCACATTTTGTTTGTCCATCAGTTCATGGGCTCCCCCAGTCACTCATTGGCTATTATGAATTATATTGCTACACTTTCATAGAAGTGTTTATGTGGACATATTTTCAGTTCATTTGGCTATAAATCTAGGAGTGAAATTGTTGAGTCATGTGGTAACTCAGTGTTTGTCATTTAAAAAATTGCCATATGATTTATTTCCATAGTGGCTGTTATACTCCCACCAGCAGTATATAAGTGTTCCATTTTTTCCACATTCTGGCTGACTTTTGTTGTGATTGTAGCCATTTCAGTGGGCATAAAGATAGTAGTATGTCATTGTGCCTTTGATTTGCATTTCCCTGATAACTAATAGCGTTGAGCATCTTTTAATGTTTCTATTGGCTTTCTATATCTTTTTTGGAGAAATGTATTTAGATATTTTGCTCATTTCTGAATTAGATTGTCTTTTTTTGTTATAGAGTTATAGGAGTTCATTGTACATTCTGGAGATAAGTCCCTTAGTATATACATGATTTGGAAAAATTTTTATAGATTGTCTTTTAGCTCTTGATGTTCTTTGAAGCACAAAAGTTATAAATTTTGATGTAGTCCAGTTTACCTGTTTTTTATTGTTAGTGCTTTTGATGTCATGCCTAAGAAACCACTGTACAGTCTAAGGTAAAAAAGATTTACTGTATTTTCTTTTTTGAAGCGTTTATAATTTCAACTTCACGTTGAGGTCTTTGATACATTTTGAGTTAATTTTTCTCTTAATATGAGATAGGGGTCTAAAATCATTCTTTTGCAGGGCATGTCAGGTTGTCTCCACATTATTTGTGGAGAAGATTGTTCTTTTCCTATGGATTATCTTGGCACCCTTGTCAAAAATCAAGTGAACCTTTATGTATTTCTGGACTCTAATTTTTGTTTTCATAGATCAACATGACTTTCCTTATGCTGGTACCCCACTGTCTTGGGTACTGTAGCTTAATAATAAGTTTGCTTTTGGTTTTGTGTGCTGGGGATTAAAACCTAGGGCCTCATGCATGCTCTCAGCACCTACTCTACCACTGAATTACATCTCCAGACCCTAGTAGGTTTTTTTGAGGGGGGCAATGGGGATGTACTGGGGATTTAACTCAGGAGCACTCGAGTACGGAGCCACACCCCTAGCCCTATTTTGTATTTTATTTAGATACAAGGTCTCACTGAGTTGCTTAGCACCTCACTTTTGCTGAGACTGACTTTGAACTCACAATCTTCCTGCCTCAGTCGCCTGTGCCTCTGGGATTATAGGCATGTGCCACTGTACCTGGCTAATGTTACTTATCTATTTTGTTATGAACCTCAAAATATAGTATTAAAAATTAGAAACGGGCAAGTATCTTTTAAATAGCTTTATTGAGGGTTAATTATCATTCAATTAATGGCATATAAAGTATAGATTTAGTAAGTTTTTGTATATGTGTACCATGATGAAGCTATCACTATAATAAAGATATTGAGCATATGAAATCACCCCCGGAGTTTCTCTAGGATCCTTTGTAATGCTCTCTTCCTTTTAATCCCTATCCCTCTGTCCCTAGGCAATCACTAATCTGTCACTATAGATTAATTTATATTTGAAAGAATTTATTTAAATGGAACCATTCTTTTTTTTAATGTCTTTATTTAATTAATTAATTAATTTAATTTTTATGTGGTGCTGAGGCTTGAACCCAGTGCCTCACAAGTGCTAGGCGAGTGCTCTACCGCTGAGCCACAACCCCAGCCCCTTAAATGGAATCATTCTGTATGTACTCTTCCTCTTTCTTCTTTGTATGTGTGTGTGTGAATTTTACTAGGGATCAAACCCAGATCCCTGTACATGGTAGGCAAACGCTAGCATGGACACTGAGCTATGTCCCCAGCCCTTTTTATTTTGAGACAGGGTCTCACTGAGGTACAGGCTGGCCTCAAATTTGGAGTTCTCCTGCCTGAGCCTCCTCCCAGGTAACTGGAATCACAGGAGTGTGCCACCATCTCTAATTTTCTGTGATTATACCACAATTAATTTATTCATTTACCTATTGATAGAAACTTCAATTGTTTCCAGTTTGGAGCTATTAAAACTAAATCTGATGTGAATATTTGTTTATGTGTGTTTTTTTTTATGTAAACATATTTTTATTTCTACTTAATGAGTATTTATGAGTGGTTACACATATGGTAGCATGTGTTTAATTTTCTTCTTGGAGTGGTGGGGAGCTGGGGAACAAATCCAGGGCTTTGAGCATGGTAGGCAAATGCTTTACCGCTGAGCTACATCCTAGTCCTGTTTAACTTAAAAAAAAAAATTTTTTGTGATACTGGCGATTGAACCCAGAGCCTGGTGCATACTAGGCAAGTACTCTACCTCTGAACTACATTCCCAGCCCTTTTTAATTTTTTGAGACAGTCTCACTAATTTCCCCACATTGGCCTCAAACCTGCAAATCTCTTTCTTCAGCTTTCAGAGTAGCTAGGATTATGCATGTGCCATAGTACCTGACTTGGATTTTTTTCCCCACCTCTGTGTAAATACTGTTTATTTTTTTCCTATGAAATAGACTTTGTTTCACAGTCGATGCATATATATAACATTAGAAGCAGTAATATTAATCATTTCCACATTCCATTTCAGTGTTTTTATTATGTTGAGAGCTATAGCCGAAGGGGCCCCAGCAAACTTTCAGACTGCCAGCTGATGATTGGCTCACAGGAGCCCCAGCAACTTCTAGCTGATTGGCTCCTCTGCAGTGATGCTCATTGAGCTGTTTCCCCGCCCTTTCATACTGCCAGCTGATGGTTGGCTCACAGCGGCCCCAGCAACTTCTAGCTGATTGGCTCCTCTGCAGTGATGCTCATTGGGCTGTTTCCCTGCCCTTTCAGACCACGGAGCTGCTCATTGGGGGACTTTTTTGGTTGATGTTATTTGTTAATAGGTTATTTGTTAATAGATGTTATTTGTTAATAGGTTGCTGGGTTCCCCCAATGCTCCGGGGCCCAAAACCACAAATATACGGAGCACTGGAGGAACCCAGCAACCCCATCAGGGTAGTGCCCAGGACACATTGTCCATCAGATCCCTCATCAGACAAACCAGAGGGAGCGCGGGGTTGGACATCTGCGCCTCCGCCAGAGCAGTACTAACTCCAGAGATGAGAGTTCAAATCATTCCCACAGGGGTAAAAGGACCTCTTCCCAAAGGAACAGTAGGCTTATTATTGGGATGCAGCTCTTCTACTCTAAAAGGACTTATGATAAGTCCTGGGGTAATTGATCCCGATTATGAAGGTGAAATAAAAATTATAGCTAGTTCTCCAAAGGGTATATCAGTAATTTCACCAGGAGATAGAATAGCACAGTTACTAATGATACCCAACCTACATGATAAATTTTCCAGTCGTGTTGTAGAAAGAGGTTCCAAGGGATTAGGCTCCACAGGTGTAGATTGGGCTATGCTTTCTTTAAATTTAGATTCTCACCCCATGCTAAAACTAAATATTCAAGGACATGAATTTAATGGGCTACTGGATACAGGTGCAGACCTTAGCATCATCTTTCGTCAAGAATGGCCAAAACATTGGCCATTACAACAAGCCACTCAAACGCTTCGAGGCCTAGGAGTGGCGACTAATCCCCATAGAAGTGCAATGGTATTAGATTGGAAGGATCCTGAAGGATGTGAAGGAACTATACAGCCATATGTATTGGATCATCTTCCCGTAAATTTATGGGGGCGAGATGTCCTAGATCAATTAGGTTTGACATTAACAAGACTCTGTCTCTAATAAATAAAATATTAAAAAGGGCCGGAGTTGTGGCTCAGTGGTTAAGCATCCCTGAGTTCAATCCTCAGTACCAAAAAAGAGGAAAAAAAAAAAAAAAAGAATTCTGGGATGAAGATGTTGCCCCACTGTTGTTCTGGCTTGTATGGTTTCTAATATGTACTTTGTTGTTATTTTTTCCCTTTTTTTTTGTATATAATGTAACCCCCACTCCCATCTGCTTAGAAGCTTCTTTTTATGTTTATCACTGATTTTATTTAATATGTTTAGTAAGGTTGTATCCTGTTATAGTTTTCTTCATCTTTCTTGTGCTTGGGGGTTTACTGATTTTGAGTTCATAATTTGTATTTAATTTGGAAAACTTTTATAGTTATTTACAGTACTCAGAATTTTTTTCTGTATCCCTACCACCACATCTCCCCCCTGTCTTTTTTTGGTACTTGGGATTGAACCCATGGGTACTTTACCACTGAGCTATGACCCCAGCCCATTTTATTGTAATTTTTTTTTTTTTAATTTTTGAGATAGGGTCTCACTAAGTTGCTTAGGTCCTCACTAAGTTGCTGAGGTTGGCCTCAAACTGGGAGTCTTTCCTCAGTCTCCCAAGTCACAGGGATTATAGGAGCCTGGCCTCACTGTGCCTGGCCTCCTCTCCCCATTCTTTATGGATTTGGGTTGTGTGTGTGTGTGTGTGTGTGTGTGTGTGTCTCCCCTTTAAGTTGTCCTACGACTTAACTTTTGCTCTGTTCATTTGTTTTCATTTTCTTCTTTAAAAAAAAAAAACAAACTTTTTTGTATGTTGTAGATGGACAGAATGCCTTTTATTTGATTTGATAATTTTTATATGGTGCTGAGGATCGAACTCAGTGCCTGGAGCATGCTAGGCAAGCACTTTGCCACTGAGCTACAGCCCCAGCCCTTGTTTCCATTTTCAATCTTATGTTGTTTTATTATGCATTGTTTCTATTGCTATATCTTCAGGTTCTGCAATGTCTTATCTGCTTTTAATCCTGCTTAATATTTCTGATCTTAGACATAATGGTTTTATCTCTAAAAATTTGATGTTTATTTCTTAAACAGCCACTTTTTAAGTTTTTACTGTATTTTAGTCATTAGATTTGACAATTATTTCTTATAGGTGACAAACATTTTTAGTGGAAATCTGATGGTAAAGATATATTGCAGTGATCTCAAAAGATATTGGTGATAGTTAGAGGCTCGGGATATAGCTCAGTTGGTAGAGTGCTTGCCTTACATGCACAAGGCTCTGGGTTCAATTCTCAGTGCCAAAAAAAAAAAAAGAAAGAAAGAAAGAAAGAAAAAAATATTGGAGATAGTGAGCTTTTTGAAGCATTTTTCTGGAAGAGCAAGGAGAGAAATGTGTTGCCAGAAGTGGTGTGGTTATATGGGAGTAATTTTATAAGATGGGAATTTTTATATATGATGATCATAATGATTTAGTAAAGGAGAAAAAACAGGGGCTGGGGCTGTAGCTCAGTGGTAGAGCACTTGCCTAGCATGTGTGAGGCACTGGGTTCTATCCTTAGCACCACATAAAAATGAAACAACTAAAATAAAGTCATGCTGTCCATCTACAACTACCAAAATAAATAAATAAATAAATGGGGGGGGGCAGCATGGGAAAGAGAGAAGGTAACCTTGGGAAATCTTCACAGGAGGAATTGGATTTCAGTGCTCAAGTAGAGGACATTAGCCTTAGAATAGAGCACAACTAGGTCATTCTTTTTTACAGGAGGGAAACAAGTACATGGGTATGTTTGGGGATAGCATGATAAATTTTCTAGTGATAATTGGAGAATGTTCAAGCTATTGACTGCCCTTATACATTTTTACCATGTGTTTGTAAAAATAGTGAATACTATTAAGCCATTTAGATATTGTTCCTGCTCTAACTAAAGTGGGTATTTAAATAAGAAAGGAAAATAGCATGTGCCATGTCTAGCATAGTTTTGGGCACATATTGCTGTTCAATAAATGTTTGGTGACTGAATTTGGATAGTTAGGTAGACACATAACAAAGAGAAAAAAAACTTTTGTGGTGTTTCCAAAACAGCTCAGCTATTACTGATTATTGCTTAGATTGGGTTGTTTTTACAGATAGGTTACTTCATTCTCTGAATTTTAGGTTGATATAATTTCCTGTGTATTATAGTTTAAAACTTTATATGAAGCTTCAGTAGGAATTAAGTCTCCTGTGCACTAAACATATGGACCAGACCCAATGACAGAACAGAGAAGGGAGAAAGTTGTTATACCTAGGGAATTTGAGGATAGCATCCTAGAGAAGATGACACCAAATGGGGTTTGAAGGAGAAGTAGAGGAACAGAAGTATAAGGAGCACATCAGATTATTTCACACCATTGACACGTCTCGGAGCAGTTTGCGGGTAGCAAGCAGTGGAAAGTTAAGTTTAGGAACCTATTTGGGGAGCGACTTGAGTGTATCCTTATCATTCATTTAAGCATTCTTGAATTTGTCCTTCTTTAAAAACAACAGTGACAGCTGGGTATAATGGCTTGTGCTTATAGTTCCAGTTCCTCAGGAGTCTGAGGGAGGAGAATCATCACTGAGCCCAGAAGTTAAGAGACCAGCTCGGGAAATATAGCGAAATCTCATCCCCCACAAAGCCAAAAGCAACATATAAAATTTCTCTATTATGTGCCTTTCCCCCGGCGCCTCCTATTTAGAGCTAAATTATTATAATTATTGTTTTCCAGTTCTGGGGACCAAACTCAGGGCCTTGCTACACATGCCAGGCACTGAACTAGACCCCAACCCTACAAACTAAATTATTACCGATAGGTTTTTATTTGCTATTTTCCTTCCTTCTCATTAGTCCTCAGCCTGGTACATTTGATCTTGCTTCCACTCTTAATACCTCAGCAGAAGTGTTTTCATTAAGTGGCAAATTGATGATACTCATTCAGTTTTGGTAAATCCAAGTAACATTTTTCATTTCTTATCTTCATTGGTCTTCTCATTAGCATTGAATTTTTTAAAAATATTTTTAATTTTTTAGGACACAACACCTTTATTTTACTTATTTATTTTTGTGTGGTGCTGAGGATCAAACCCAGGGCCTCACACGTGCTAGGCGAGCACTCTACTACTGAGGCACAACCCCAGCCCTGAATATTGTTTTAATCTTGCTTCTTTGTCTACTATTCTGTGTTGCTCATCCAGATTTACCCTCTTTCTCTGGATGCTGTTCCTTTTTTTCCTGTATCTACCTCTTCATTAAAAGTTTTCTGGGCATATTACTAAGTGCTTTAAGGAAATGCAGAAGGACTGTGTGGACTGTGTTTTGTGTCAGTATGCCAAACATTTGATTGTTGAAATAAAATAATACAAGAGAAAGAAAAAGGAATTATGTATTAGTGTTTAATTGGGTGCATGGTTGTAGTACATCATGCTAAACCTGCATCGTCTTCTCTTTGTGCCTGTTATTTACCTAGCACTTTTTTTTTAAGTTGTAGATGGACACAATATATGTATTTTATGTATTTATTTTATGCAATGCTGAGTATCAAACCCAGTGTCTCACACATGCTAGGCAAGAGCTATAACCCCAGCCTTTTACCTAGAACCTCTTATCCAGGTGCTTTACAAATTTATATCTTATCATCTATCCTTCTCCCTCCTCCTCCTTTTCCTCCTCCTCCTCTGGAGAACCAGTATGGCACTGTTGATGCACTGACTGCTTTAACAGGAACTATAAAAACTGCTCACAGCAAAGCAAAAATAATGGTACCACAAGTGCACTTATGCACAGTATTGCAGCGATGATGTTGAAATCAGACATGTCCAAAGTACTGCGGAATATCTTCAGTTTGCTAATGAAATCATATTCTTTATGTTTCTAATGAAAACATTATAGGAGTGATCCTGAATATATTTTACACTAACATAGACGTTCATTGGTTATTTGTTTCATAACATTATCTCACTTTAAAATGAATTAGACACCCCTCTCTCTCTGTCTCATTTCTCCCATATGCCAAGTTTTTCATAACATATTCTTTAAGAAATAAATTATTTTGTCTCCTCATTAAAGATGATATTTTAAAGTAATTGCTGTCTTTACAGTGGGCTTATGCTAGGAAAATAACATTTAAACAATAATGTCCTCATTTCATTTTATATTTCTTTGCTTTTCTTTCTTTCTTTTTTCTTTATTTTTTTTAAGTGAGAGAGAGAGAATTTTTTTTATATTTATTTTTTTTAGTTTTTGGCAGATACATCTTTATTTGTATGTGGTGCTGAGGATCGAACCCAGGCCGCATGCATGCCAGGCGAGTGCGCTACTGCTTGAGCCACATCCCTAGCCCGTATTTCTTTGCTTTTCAAAAATCACAATGACTCATGTGTATGAACTTTAAAGACTTGGAAACAGAATTTTCTAAATTCAGTAGCTTTTGACCCTATTTTCTAAAAAAATTAAAATGCAGCCCTTTTAATTTATTTTCCTGAAAACTGATTTATATCAGAGAACATGGAAATCTACTAGCTCAACAGCTATAGAAACTTTTGCATCTTAAGATATAGGACTGAAAATTTAGTATCATGATTCAGTAAACCTGGGATGCCTTCCATTTATGTACTGTGTGACATCCAATGAAACTATATATCAAGGTAAGCCTATCTTTGTCAGACCTTTGAAGTGTGATTTTTTTTTTTTTTTTTTTGTAGAAGAAAGGCTTCACTGTCATTAATTAATAGAATTTAAAACTTAGATTAAAAAATATTATTTTATTCTAATCCTTTAAAATCTAAGGTATTTAAGATTAAAAGCATCTTATCTAACATAGTAGTTGAATAGTAATACAATATGCTTATTTTGGAGATAAATGGAAAATATTCTCCTACCTCCTGCACTTGATACTTGACCCTTTTAATTTTTTATTTTGAGACAAGGTCTTGCCAAGTTGACTGCATTGCTGAGGCTGGCTTTGAACTTGTGATCTTTCCTATCTCAGCCTCCTGAGGAAAATTTCTTTTTTTTTTTTTTTTTATCATTTTTTAATATTTATTTTTTAGTTTTCGGCGGACACAACATCTTTGTTTGTATGTGGTGCTGAGGATTGAACCCGGGCCGCACGCATGACAGGCAAGCGCGCTACCGCTTGAGCCATATCCCCAGCCCCAGGAAAATTTCTTAATAATGGAATGTATGATGTAAAAGCTCCGAGACCAGCTTATTCAAGCTATAGTTATCTCCTACTTGTACCACTATAAAATAATCTCCGAACATGTATCTATTTTCATTCTAGTTTCCTGAAAACTGTTTTCCACTTAATAGTCAGGATGGTCTTCACAGGATGCAGATGTGATTGCGTAACTCTTTTGCTTAATAAACTACACACACACACACACACATTTAATATGGTCTTTAAGCTATATGATGTAGCTTTTTAGGTTTTCAGTCTCATTTCTGATCACTCTTTCCCTGGTATCTTTTCTTCTTCCTGGGTTGCCTTTAAGGCCTTCATACAAGCTGTGCTATTCTCTTTCTGGCCCTTAAACATACTTTTCTCTCTCCCCTAAGCACTTACCTGTGTCCTTTCCCTACATACATTTCATATCAGCCTGAATACTACTTCCCCAAGTGAGCATTTGCTCATCTTTCTGACTAGATCTCTTCATAGATGCAACTATAAACCCTAACATAATATTTTGTATGTGTTTGCCCTTCATTACTTACCACATTGCCATTTTACCTTTATTTTATTTGCTCGGTATTCACTGTCAGCATTATTTCAATAATTGCTAAGCTCCATGAGAGCAAGACCCATGTCTGTTTTTACTTATCATTCTGTTTCCCCAGTGTTTAGATACATGAATGAAGTATAATGCCAGAGTTTGGGTTTCATTCCCAGTAGAAACAAAGAACTATTGAAGGGTCTGTAAAATAAGACTTGGGTTTAAAGAAGCTAAATTGGAGCCTGTAGTTGAGTGATTCAGAGACTAGAACCCGGAATATCCATTGGATGGCCATCAGATGAACAAGAAGAGATCCTAAAGACAAACTTAGTGGTGCATGCCTCTAGTCACAGTGACTCCGGAAGCTGAGGATGGAAGATTACAAGTTCAAGGTTAGCTTGGGCAAATTAACAAGACCCTGTCTCAAAATAAACTAAACTAAAATAAAATAAAAAGCTGGGATCAGGGGCTGGGGCTGGGGCTCAGTGGTATAGCGCACTTGTCTAGCATGTGTGAGGCAGTGGGTTTTGATTCTCAGCACCACATATAAATAAATAAAATAAAGGTCTATCAACAACTAAAAAGCTGGGATCAACTCAATGGTAGAAAGCTTTCCTAACGTGTAAAGCCCTGTGTTCAATCTTGAGTACTGCAAAGAAGAAAAAAAGAAAGAAAAAGGAGCCTGAAGTCTTCATAATAGAAGATTATGAAGATGCAGGAGAGATGATGTTGAATTTTAGTAGGTATTGTAGAGACAGAATCTAGTAGTATTTGGTGACCAGCTGACTATTGTCAGAGATGAGAGTAAAATCAGATTACTTAGAAGCCTGAGCTGTTAAATTTTAGGCTTTACCAAGTAAATGAGTACGAGAGAAGTTCAAGGGAATAGAGGGGTCTTCATTTTTAACACGATTTCTAAAAGTTACCAGAGGAATCTCTTGGCCACATCTCTGTTTACTTTTTTTTTTTTTTGGACCAGGGATTTAATACAGAGGTATTTAACCACTGACCTACATCCCTAAATCTTTTTATTTTTATTTATTTATTTATTTGAGACATAGTCTTGCTAAGTTGCTAAGGCTGGCTTTGAACTTGTGATTCTCTTGCTTCAGCCTCCCAAGATGTAGGTGTGCACCATTGCACCTGGCTCTGTTTCTATTTTTTAAAAAGCATTATTGAGATATAATTCACTTACCATGTAATTATTCCATTTAAAGGGTACAATTCATTTGTTTTGAATATATTTATAGATATGTGAAACCACTACAGCTATCCATTTTAGAACATTTCATTACATCAAAAAGAAATTCCTTACACTGTATCTGTTTCCCCTTTTCCTCTATTCTTTCTCTCAGCCCTAAGAACACTAATCTATATAAATTTTCCTGTTCTAGACATTATATTTAAAAAGAATCTTATATTTAAATAGAATCTTATAATATGTGGTTATTTGTGCTTGAATTCTTTCACTTTGCATAATGTATCCAAGTTACAGCATTTATAGTACTTCATTCTATTTTGGGGCAAATAATATTTCATTGTATATGTCTGTTAGCTGTTGGTTGTTTGAGTTGTTTCATTTTTTAGCTATTAAGAGTAATGATGCTATAAACATTCCTGTAGAAGTGTTTGTGTGGACATATGCATTCATTTAACTTAGGATGGGGGATGTAGCTCAGTGATTGGGTGCTTTCCTAACATGCACAAGGCTCTAGGTTTAATACCCAGTACTGCAAGGAAAAAAAAATGTCATTTTGCTTGGTTATATGCCTAAGAATATAATTGCTATAGTATATGGTTAATTCTTTATTTAATCAATTGAGGAACTGTTAGAATATTTCCAAAGCATCTATCCCATTTATATTCCCATTACGGTTCTGATTTCTTCACATCCTTGTCAACACTTGCTATTATCTTTTTCATTCTAGTCATCCTAATGAGTGTGTAGCAGTATTTCATCATGGGTTTGATTTGTATTTCCTTGATACAGATGATGTCAGACATCTTGCTTGTACTTACTGTCCATTTATATGTCTTCTTTGGTGAAATGTATATTTAGATCATTTTCTCGTTTTTAATTGGGTTGTCTTGTATCATTGAATTGTAAGAGCTGTATACATATTGTGGATACTAGCCTATTTTCAGATATGAATTGCAAATATTTTATATATTTTTGTGTGTGTGCGCTTCATGCTTTTGCTATAATATATAAGAATTCTCTGAAAATCCAAAGCCGTTTAGATTTGGCATTATGTTTTCTAAGCGTTTTATAGCTTCAGCTTTTACAATTAGGTCTTTGATCCACGTTGAATTAACTTTTTTATGTAGTGTGATATAAAGGTCCAGCTTCTTTTCTTTTGCATGTAAGTATTCAGTTTTCCTAGCACTGTTTGTCAAAAAGACTGTTCTTTCTCCATTAGTCTTGGCACCCTTCTTCAAAATTAGTTGACTATAGACGAAGGTTTACATCATTTTTTAACAGTAAACTATATTTTAGCCTTCTTACTGTGTGGATTGTTCTTTCACAGATAATCTGTCAGTAAATGAAAAGTATGGTTATTTTTAAATAGGCTTTTTAGGGGATCTCTGTGTATTTTTAGGAACACATCTTGTTGGCACATATTACCTAGATAAATGGCACAATTCGCATATAAAGCAGCTATCCTGGTCATGAATGTTATTTGCAAAGCCATGTTTCTTTCACCAACAGTGATATTTTGGTTTCTATTGCATTGGTGCTTCTTGAATGTAGGGTGTGATTATAGGACTTTTGAAAGTAGTATATAATAGTCTCTTCCTCGAGTTGCTAATGATTTGTAAGATATTAGGGAGAGGGAAGGAATAAAATAATATTGGAATACTCATGTAGTGGTTTTTTTTTGGAGGGGGGGTCTTTCTATGAAAGCAGTATAGTTTGAATGTCTGTAGTTAATACATCCATTTTAACCCAGTATACTATTTTTATAGTATTACCTTTTTTAAAAAAATTAAGCATTTTTTTAAGAACTAGAGCTTAAGTTGAAATTATTTACTCTCTAGTTCTCTAATGTAGGTTATTAGTACCATGGATACTGCTGAAAAGTATCCAGTATGGAGAGCTTAAATGTTTTTTTGTATTGAGCTCTGTAAAGTCCATTATGGACTTTAATTCATCCATTTAAAGGGTACAATTCATTTGTTTTGAATATATTTATAGATATGTGAAACCACTACAGCTATCCATTTTAGAACATTTTATTCTAAGGCTAATTAGACAGGTGCCATTACATTCTTTCAATACTTTTTCTTTTATGTATTTGAAGCATTTTTGTGTACTTTGGAGCATTGTCTACTAATGAACCTTTCTTTCTGAATATCACTTTGTACATTTTGTGTTCCTTTTCCTTAGGAGACTCAGCAATCCAATTTTGGCCCTGGAGAACAAAGTGAGTATATCTTTTGCTTCTGGTTTTTAAATTAAGCTATTTATTGAGCATTTGATTCACCTGGCTTTAAATTCCTTTAATAATTATTTTTGCATGTCTTATTCTAATTTTATGATCCAATAAATAGTAATGGATTGAGCTGAATATTGGTATGGCTATAATAATCAAGATATTATAGGTCATTATAGATCACAATAAACTTCTATTATTTGAACTAATAGTTGAAAGTGCATAGACTCAATTTGATGGGCATCTCATAAATCAAGAATCATTTTCCACTGTTTTTCCATTTCCTTGATGAAGATAAAGTGTTTCTATAATTATAAAACTAGACAAGAACACCTTATTTTAGCTGACCAAGATGCTTCTCTTTCTGTATCTGTGCATTTTCCATTTATTTTTTCCTGTGTCTTCTGGTCTGTGTAGAAAGCCTGCCATCATCCCCTGCAACCCTACTTTTTTCACCCTAACTCTTAAACTTCTTGATAGAACTTGAGGGGAAGTCAGCGCTAGGAAGTTCATGTATGGTCCCAAGAGATAATGGTGGGAAGGTCAGGAACCATTGCAAATTTCTGGGCTTCACCATTGTGTTAGTGTTTCATCACTGTGACCAAAATACCTGCCCAGAACAATGTAGAGGAAGAAAAATTTATATTGACTCACATTTTTATAGATTCAGTACACGGTCAGCTGGTTCTATCTCTCTGGGCCTGAGATGAAGCAGAACATCATGTTGGGGGATAGCTGCTCAGTTCACTGTAGTTGGGAAATGGAGTGTGTATAGGTAGGGAGACTGCAAAGAAAATGGACCTTTCCTGGGCATGCCTCCAGTGATCCACTTCCTTCAGCTTTGCCCCAACTGCCTACAGTTATCACCCAGTTTAATTCATTCAGACTAGGGTGGACTGTTTAGGTTATAGCTCTCATAATCTGATTATTGCACCTTCGAATATGCCTGCATTAACAAAATAACTGTTGGAGGATATCTCATATTTAAACCATGACAACCATATAGCTCTGTAACAAAACCAGATTTTTTAAATACTTTTTTAAAATATTTATTTTTTAGATGTAGATGGACACAACACAATGCCTTTATTTTTATGTGGTGCTGAGAATCGAACCCGGGTCCCACCCGTGCTAAGCGAGTTCTCTACCGCTGAGCCACAGTCCCAGCCCAGATTTTTTTTTCCTATTTAATTGTAGATGGATACAATAACTTTATTTTATTTTATTTATTTTTATATAGTGCTAAGGATTGAACCTAGGGCATCACACATGTGAGGCAAGTGCTCTACTACTGAGCTAGGACCTCAGCCCCAAACCAGATATTTTTGCCAAGAGCAATAATTTCTTCTTTTTTAAAATTTATGTTTTAGTTGTAGGTGGACATAATAGCTTTGTTTTATTTATTTATTTTTATGTGGTGCTGAGGATTGCACCCAGGTCCTCGCATGTGCTAGGTGAGAGCTCTACCACTAAGCCACAACCCCCGCCCAAGAGCAATAACTTCTTAAGTAAGGTAGATTTGCACTAGTTTTACGGTATTTGGGGAGATGAAAATAGGGACCTTTTTGATCTTTTGCTTAGTTATCTTAATGCAGAGATAAAATTAGAAGAATCTCTCTTTTATTGTTGTACTTTCTCTATATGTTCATCTTAGTTTTGCCTTGTAGCCAAGTTTACAGAAAAAAGGGACCTGATATTATTTACATGCAGAAAATATGTAGCTATAAACCACAACATTTCCATTTTCTCTCTTCATTTATGAACATCTCATTCTTGCTTCTACCCCACAACTCTTCTCTTGCTCCAAAGCTAACTATGACAGATGTGATCCCAAACTGCATCTCCTCTCTCTTTTTGTTTGTATGTATGTTACTAAGAACTGAACTGGGGCCTCGCACACATTGTAGGAATGTGCTGTACCACGGAGCTGCATTCCCAGCCCTTTATTTTTCCTTTTGAGGCAGAATCTTCCTAAATTGCTCTGGTTGACTTCCAATTTATGATCTTCCTGCCTCAAAGTAGCTGGGATTAGAGGTGTGCACCCCCACGTCTTATTTGGCTTGGCTTGGCTTTTTATTACCTTGTGTTTTTCACTTAATTTATTTTAACCCTGTCTATCAATATAAAGCTCTCATTCATTCTAATATTAAAATTGTGTTATGTGAGAGTGTTGTAGTTTAAGCCAGGCACAGTGGCGCAAACCTATAATCCCAGCGACCCGGGAGGCTGAGGCAAGAGTTCAGAACCAGCCCCAGCAACTTAGTGAGGCCCTAAGCAACTCAATGAGACCCTGTTCTCCAACTAAAATACAAAAAAGGGCTGGGGATGTGGCTCAGTGGTTAAGCACTCCTGGGTTCAATCTCTGGTTCGTAATATATATAACTTTAACTGGTCCTCTACTGATGGACTTGTAGTTCTACTTTTTGCTTTTATAAAGCATACTATTACATGTGTGTGTTTTCCGTGTGTTTCTCCAGATATCCCTGTAATGTAAAATTGCTTTCATTGAAATAGGTCAGTAGCAACATAGTTAAAATACAGAAATAGTATTTCTAGATTGCCTGCCCAAAAGATTGTGTGAATTAACAGTCCTATATGAGTATGCCTGTTTCTTCCCCCATTTTCCCCATATTAAAAGTAGCTATAATAATGTCATATTATTGGACTTCAATGTGTTGCCATTGTGATGGTTGGAGAATTGTTTCAGTTTATATTTCTTTGAGGGTAGATATTTTGCATACATATTTTATGATCTAAATAGACAATTTCAGTTGGTTATTCTGTATTATTTTGTTCCAGAAAGATACAATCCTTCTGCTAAAACTTCAAATGGGCACCAGTCTAAATCGTAAGTTAAACTAAGCTTAATAAGTTTGTCTCTTTTTCAGTGAGTTATCTGTAATATCTGGATATTTTGAACAGTACTTAAAAATATTATTTTTCTGTTTACTTTTTAGTGTTGTGCTAGAGATAGAACCTAGGGCCTTGTGTATGCTAAGCATATGCATTACCCCAGGCAGAAATATTAATCTTTTAATGCAGGTACAGGCAAACTTTATGTAAAGGATCATATAATGAAATATTTTAAGTATTTAGGGGCACATGGCTTCTATATTGAATACTTAATTCTGTCATGGTAGTATAAAAAGTGTAGCTATAGACCATGGATGTGTCTGTGTTTCAATAGAACTTTCTTCAAGCTGGACACAGTGGTTCACGCCCCTATTCCCTGTGGCTCCAGAGGCTAAAGCAGAAGGATCACTAGTTCAAAGCCAGCCTCAGCAACTCAGCGAGCCCTGTCTCAAAATAAAAAGGGATGGGAATGTAGCTCAGTGATTAACTGCTTCTGGATTCAAATTCCTGGTACAAAGAAAAATAACTCATTTTAACAATACATTGGTGGCCTAGGTTTTTGTTTGTGGGCTATAGTTTTCCTTGCTCTGAGATCACAGGTTTTTTTCCTCATCTCTCAGAGGTGTGTTTGTATGTATAGTTTATATTTAATAAAGAAATCATCTTAAAAAGAGAGGCTTTCCCCCCATTTAGCCATGTTATATATTTAAGCAACATAATTGGTACTGTCTTTGTTTTTATATTTTTATTTTGTAGGTAGGAATATATATGAAAATGTAATATATATGAAAATATAACAATAACTTCTCTCTTAAAGAGTAAACTCTTGAACTCCCGAGACTAAAAGTTAACTCAGAGATTAAAACAATTTCTAAAGAATTTATGGCCACAGCACCAGTTTTCTGTGCTATAGCTATAAACTACACTAATCACCTTAGTTTAGTAGCCTCTTCAGCTGAACAAAGGGAGGACTGAGGACTGCTGAAGAATTCAAATTATATTCTTACTCATATTTATATTCAAAAGCTTGATACATGCCTACAATATATGTGCATTTCACTTTGATTGCTGAGGGAACAAAAGTTGAACAGTCTGGTAAAAGCTTTTTTTTAAAAAAACTATATATGTGTATGCATATACAAACACAAGCATTGCATGCATGCATGCATGCATGCATGCATTCATTCATTCGTGGAGCTGGGGATTGAACCCAGAGTCTTGTGCATGTGAGGCAAGCACTCTACCAACTGAGCTACATCCCCAGCCCCTGGTAAAAGCTTTGATATATTTACACATGTAAACAGGTTCATTGAGCTGCCATTATTAAATCATAAGGGCTGGGAGAATTAAATACATTTCCTTACAAGAGATCAGTCATAGATATGCACTAAGCCCTTGTCCAAAAGAAAACTTTTTTCCCATCCCATTTAATTGATCCAGTCTTAAAACACTTTTCATAGTTATAATCATTTGGTTAACTTTAAGGTGATCTTTTTGGAATTGGGATTAGATTTATAAATATAGATTGAGCTTCAAGGGAAAATACATGTAATTATCCAAGTGAAAGAAGATTTCCTTCCCACTGATTGGAGATGCAATGAAATTTTTAAAAGAAAGATAATGAGATAGTAAATATGTTTCTAGTTGCAATTCTCCCTAATCTTTGTATTAATATTTTCTTCTCTTGTAAAACAAGTTTTCATGAGTTATTACTCAAATTTTAAGTTTAATGGCTTTGATTTTATGGTCTTAAGGAAGACTTAAACCTTTAATTTTACTTTCAGAAACTGTCAGTTTAGGGCTGGGGATGTGGCTCAAGCGGTAGTGCGCTCGCCTGGCATGCGTGCAGCCCGGGTTCGATCCTCAGCACCACATACAAACAAAGATGTTGTGCCCGCCGAAAACTAAAGGATAAATATTAAAAAATTATCTCTCTCTCGCTTAAAAAAAAAAAAAAAGAAAGAAAGAAACTGTCAGTTTATAGCATTTGTGTGTTTTTTTAAAACGGATTTAAATTTTTATCAAGAAGATTTGGAGCTTGGACTTTCAAAATTCATACATGGTCATTTCTGCTATAACCAAGACGCTCATTAAAAATCATTAATTCTATATAGGACACCTGTCTGTTTCCTAACAAGGCATTTATTTATTAACCCATTGAGTCCAGAATTTTCAATTTTGTGAATATTTCAGTAGAATTGACCCAGGTCATTAAAATGGTTAGACCTAACAATTTAGAGTTTATATATATCATATATTATTAATTAATGGTATATTATAATTATAATAATTATTATCATATAATGCTACTATATATTATATACTATTTTATTGTTTTCATAGGTGTTCTACATTTAGAATGATGGGACAGAATGGGTTAATTAGAATTTTGGATGAGGAAATTATGTTCTTTTGGTTTTCACTATTTAGTTGCCAACACAGATTTCTCTTCATGAAACATTGGGAACAAAGAGAGAGAACTGTTTGATGCTTTAATTTTTTTTTCCCTTTAGGAGTTATACATCTCCAGTGGACTGTTGTTTTAGTAATGATGTAAACTTCTGTATGCAATTTGAGAAAACAAAAGTGAATATGAGAATTTATAGAAAGTAATTTTTGTTTTATTAGAAAGAAAAGGTGAATATTTTACTCGTGAAAAGTTTAGAGCTTATGACATGGTTAAACTCCTCCTTTCTCTGTTTTCACTCTGAATGTGAACCAAACCAGACGTTTTTGTGTTTCTTAATTAAATCTTTGGCTACCATGGTGATTATTTCTACAAGTATTGGTGTATATTTAATACTCTGGCATCCATGATAAATTGTTCCAAATATAATAATCCTTTTTGCCTTTTCCCTCTAGTATGTTAAAAGATGACTTAAAACTAAGCAGCAGTGAAGACAGTGATGGGGAACAGGTGTGTCTACTACTATATAATTTTGCCAGTCTCATACAGTATTTGTTTTCATTGTATTTTATAAAAATTATAATTGAATAATACATTTACAATTCACTTATTTAGAATGAATTCCTTCCTATAATCCTCTGACACTGGAATATTATAGTTTTCTATGCTGTCTTTAAACCTCCATTCCCTGCTCCCCCTTGTTTTTAAAAACTCGACTTTTCCTTAACATTTGTTGTGTGTCAGAACATACTCATGAAGCAGTAGGTTACTGACAAGGAGAAATATTAATAAATTTCTTATCCTGGCAATTCAGTTATTCCTTAAGTAAAAATAATGTGTTAAGTAAACATCGATTCATATGTTAGAAAAGGTGGTTTTTAAGAATTCAGATATTGTTCACATTGCTAAGCAAATAGACTACTATTCATTTATTCATAGTTTTCCTCATGCTTTAATTTTAGGACTGTGATAAAACAATGCCAAGGAGTACACCAGGAAGGTAGGCATCCTTTTATTTGGTTTTATTTAGAGGGATAAGGTCAGCCTGATTAACACTGTAATAATAAGTGGCCTTATAAAGTAAATATTGTCAGTTGTGATTGTGGAGAAACAATTCTATAAGTTAACTAAAAATCACTAAATTTTATACTTAAAAACTACATGAATTTATGGTATGTAAATTACACCTTCAGCTGTTTTTAAAAGGTATTAATAGCTGAGTAGTACATCAGAAACTTTTTTAAGGAAGTGTTTATTTCATTTACAATGAAGTTCTGTGTTCACTGAATTGTAACAGCTCAAGTAAACATTATAAAGATAGTTGTTGGATTTGGGTGTTTTCTTATCATTGTAAAAGAAACTTTTATTCATTTATGTTTTATCTCCTTTAGTAATTCTGAACCTTCACATCATAATAGTGAAGGAGCAGATAACTCCAGGGATGATTCTAGCAGCCACAGTGGATCTGAAAGCAGCTCTGGATCCGATTCAGAGAGTGAAAGTAGTTCCAGTGACAGTGAGGCAAATGAACCATCCCAGAGTGCATCTCCTGAGGTGAGAAGGGAGTTCCTCATAAGCCTTCTTAAGGATCTTGGTAAAAATCTGATTTAACTGTAAAAGATATAGGAAAAAAGATTAAATATTCTGACAAAAAGCAATTGAACTGTGTATTTTAAAGAAAACTAAATACTCTATTATGTAATTGGTTGATTTTATTATTATTGTTTTTAAATACACGACAACAGTGGAATGCATTACAATTCTTATTACACATATAGAGCACAGTTTTTCGTATCTTTATATATAAAGTTATGTTCATGCCAATTTATGCCTTTATACATGTACTTTGTTTTTTTTGCATTACAATTCTTAATATACATATATACCACAATTTTTCATATCTCTGTTTGTATATAAAGTATATTGATACCCAATTCAAGTCTTCATATGTGTACTTTTGTATAATGATGTCCATCACATTCCACCATCCTGCTAATCCCCTGGCCCCTCCCTTTCCCTCCCTCTGTTTATTATTTAACAGAATCCCCCCCTGCCCCCCCCCCCACCAAATTTAAGAACTGTTTGAAATTCTGTTAGCAGATCATTAAAATATTGGATTTCTTGCCCAGCGCATGTGCCTATAATCCCAGCGGCTCAGGAGGATCAAGAGTTCAAAGGCAGCCTCAGCAACAGCGAGGTGCTTAGCAACTCAGTGAGACCCTATCTCTAAAATACAAAATATGACTGGGGATGTGGCTTAGTGGTTGAGTGTCTCAGAGATCAATCCCCAGTTACCCCCCCCCCCCCAAAAAAAAAAGGACTTTTTTAGTTTGGTCTTTACTTTTATGTCTCTATATAGTAATTCATGTTATATAGTTATTATGGATAAAAGGAGTCTTATATAGTTTAATTTCACTGTAGCTTGCTAAGTCCTGTTAAAAATCTCCTGTAGGGCAGGTGTGGTGGCACACGCCTGTAATCCCAGTGACTTGGGAGCCTGAGACAAGAGGATTGCAAATTCAAATTCAACTTAGTGAGACCCTAAGCAACTCAAGACCGTATCTCACAATTTTAAAAAAGGCCTGGGGATGTGGTTCAGTGGTTAAGCACCCCTGGGTTCAATCCCTCCTACCTCCAAAGCAAAACAAAACAGCAACAACAACAACAACAAAACCTCTTTGGGTACCTACATTATTTGTTTAGTTTCTGGAATTATACTATGTGATTTCTTGTTACAATGCTTTTCCTCCCCTCTCCCCCATGCTGGGGACCCAATCTCTACCATCCCTAGTCCTGCAGCCATTAAAAACAAAAAACAGCAACAACAACAAAAAAAAAACCTCACTAAGTTGCTGAGACTAATCTCCAATTTGTAATTTTTCCTGTTTCAACCTCCTAAGTAGCTGGAATTATATGTCTGGCTGTAATTAATGCCTTTCAAGTTAGATTTCTGACGTGAATTTGTTGTTTAAAGGCCACATATAACATCTGCTCATTCAAGTGATTAGAGCTAGTAGTAAATACTTCACCCTGTGCTTTAGTCCAGTCAAAACAGTTAAAAACACATTCTTTTATTGGATTAGACATTAGAGTTTTTCCTTTTTTTTTGATATTATGAAGAAGGAAGAAAACTTCAATGTTAAAAAAAGTATATGTATTTCTGTTTTTCAGCCTGAACCACCACCAACAAACAAATGGCAACTTGATAATTGGTTGAATAAAGTGAACCCACATAAAGTTTCACCAGCGTCTTCTGTAGACAGTAACATCCCATCCTCTCAAGGCTACAAAAAAGAAGGCCGAGAACAGGGCCCTGGGAATAGCTACGCAGATCCAGGAGGGCCTAAGGAAACAAGTTCTGCTACTCCTGGACGAGACTCCAAAACTGTCCAAAAGGGATCAGAAAGTGGGCGTGGTAGACAGAAGTCTCCAGCACAGAGTGACAGCACAACACAGAGGAGAACTGTAGGCAAAAAACAACCCAAAAAAGCTGAGAAGGCAGCTGCTGAAGAGCCTCGTGGAGGCCTGAAGATAGAAAGTGAAACCCCTGTAGACATGGCTACCAGCATGCCCTCCAGCAGACACAAAGCAGCCACCAAAGGCTCAAGGAAACCCAATATAAAGAAGGAGTCTAAATCTTCCCCACGACCTACTGCAGAGAAAAAGAAATACAAGTCAACGAGTAAATCTTCCCAGAAATCGAGGGAAATCATAGAAACAGATACCTCATCCTCAGATTCAGATGAAAGTGAGAGCCTTCCTCCTTCTTCTCAAACTCCTAAGTATCCTGATAGTAATAGGACTCCCGTTAAACCCTCCTCTGTGGAGGAAGAAGATAGTTTTTTTCGGCAACGAATGTTCTCTCCTATGGAAGAGAAGGAACTCCTTTCACCCCTCAGTGAGCCTGATGACAGGTATCCACTTATTGTGAAGATTGACCTGAATCTCTTGACTCGAATACCAGGAAAGCCTTATAAAGAAACTGAACCACCCAAGGGGGAAAAGAAAAATATGTCAGAAAAACACACCCGAGAGGCTCAGAAGCAAGCCTCAGAAAAAGTTTCCAACAAAGGCAAGAGGAAACATAAGGTTTGTTGTTTGTTTTGTTTTTTCAGTGCTTGGAATTGAACCTAGGTCCTTGAGAATGCTAGGCAAGTACTCCACCACTGAGCTATATTATACTCAGCCAAGCACAAGGTCTGTAAAAGATTTTTGTTGTTCATTTTTAAACATCAGAGTCTGAAGTGCTATGGAAATCTCAGCCACAGAATAATAAAAATGTGTCATGAGCCAAGGCCCAGTTGAGACTACATATATGGAGCAGTCTCTTGAGGACCTCTCTGCTTCTACCTGTTTCCCTCAGTGAATCCAGGATTATTTTGAATTAAATAAGAAATGAGCCAGAACTTCTGTGTGTGGTGGTCAGGCCTTGGTAACATTCTCAAAATATTGGTTGTGGGTGGTTTTAGTTGGAATACAATCCTTATCATTCTTTACTGTCTTCTACCCAAATCAAGTCACACTTGGTTTGGGCAGAAGACAGTTGATGACTAAACTTTTGGGGGCTATTCCAGCCCCCAAAAGTTTAGTAACCAATTTTGACACATCCTTGAGAATTTTTCTCATTCACTGTCCACATCTGTGCCTACCTTTTTTCTTTTTGTAGCGGGAATTGAACTCAAGACAGTCAACCACTGAGCCACATCCTCAGCCCTGTTTTGTATTTTATTTAGAGACAGGGTCTCACTGAGTTGCTTAGCACCTCGCCATTGCTGAAGCTGGCTTTTAACTCGTGATTCTCCTGGCTCTATATTTTTTCCTTTAACCAAAGTCAGAACTAAAAACATCTCCTGGGGTTGGTTGTATAGCTTAATGGGTAGAGCACTTGTCTATCGTTTGTGAGTCCCTGTATTCAATCCCCAGCACTAAAGTGGAAAAAAGAAAGGAGAAAAAAAAGTTTTCTGGCATATACCAGCTCTCATCTATAAGTATTTTCAAGGCAATTTAAGAGACAAAGCTTGGAGTATGTTTAAGGTTAGCTTTTTGTAGACCTAGGAAATGTGAAATTTCATGGATGTCTAAGATTTAAGTATTATAGTCATGTAGATATGCCGGGTGGCATAGTTACTCCAGTACATATGTGTGAACATAATTCAAAGTACTGAAAGTAAAGCTTGAACAAATGAACAGGTAGGTACCAGAATGGCCTTATCAGATAAACTTAGAGAACAGCCCCTAACCCAGTTGACCTGAGAGTCACACAAGGGGGAGCATTTCCTTAAAACCTAGTAGAGTCTAAGACTTTTTTTTCCCTTTCCTTTTCTTAAAATCACAGTACAATGCGCAGATGATACATATTCAGACAAACTAGAAAAATACTTCACTTTTTCATTTTTTGAATCTTCCAGAATTGAAATTGTCCATATGATTTGAACTTCTTACCATGTTCTGCCACAATAGCTAATGAGATTCCATTATTATATTATAGGGATGCTTTACTCATCCATGAGGGAAGCTATTTAGTAAGCTGTGTAGGGCTGTTGGTCCCTGTGCTTCTGAGCCTCAGATCTTGGACTTGCTTGTGGAATTTTATTCATAGAATTATGTGGAATGTGGGTTTATATATGATAGACTTTGTTCCTTAGAATATAGGATGTTTTTTCATGGTGTAGGAGGGGGAAAAGTCTTTTTGTGCTTAAAAAGTATTACATATTCTTTAAAGCTATCCAAACATTTAAAATGTAATAAAAAGTCATTTTTTACTCTTTTGTTTAAAATTTTTACAGCATATATGTAACATGTAGTTCTTCCTTAATAAGGAGCTCTGTATCCCTTTCTCTCCCATATCTCATTATCATATATTTCTCTGAAGATTTTTTATATCAATACCTGTAAATCAGATTTTGACTTTATAAAATGTATAATATAGGGAACTCGATTAAGATTTTTTAAATTCAGGGCTGGGGTTGTGACTCAGTGGTAGAGCGCTTGCCTAGCATGCACGAGGCACTGGGTTCGATCCTCAGCACCACATAAATGTAAAATAAAGATATTATGTCCACCTAAAACTTAAAAATAAATAAAAAAATTTTAAAAAAGATTTTTTAAATTCATGGATTTGTTAAGATAAATGTTTTAGGCAATTCCTGGAGATAAAGCAGATAGTAGTGAGAGGAGAACCAGTCAAAAGTAATGAAGGATATAGGGGTTGAGGTTGTGGCTTAGTGGTAGAGTGCTTGCCTAGCTTGTGCAGGGCTCTGGGTTCCATCCTCAGCATCATATAAAAATAAAATATTTTTTAAAATCCCGTAAAAACAAAAAAACAAAATAAAGGTATTTGTCCATCTACAACTAAAAAAATAAATATTTTTTTAAAGTAATGATATAATTTTCTTATGTCTCATTGCTCAGCTTTAATCATTTGTGTATAAGAGAATAGGCTTTTGCTATAGCAAATGTTTACAAACTTTTGTTCTGATATTATCCCTGCTATTATCTTAGTAGGGATAAGCTGGAGATTTCTAACGGATTTCTAATAGCTAAAATTAAATGGAAAAATAAAATAAAATCAGACCTACTACCAGCTGTTTTTTTTTTTTTTTTTCCATCTAGAATGAAGATGATAACCGAGCCAGTGAGAGCAAAAAACCCAAAACAGAGGAAAAGAACTCATCTGGCCACAAGCCATCCAGCAACAGAGAGTATGTCTCCAAAACATGTTTCATGCAGTGTTGTTAATACATGTTTATCATTTGGTATTGGGTACTTTCTGAGATGCCCCCAGTGTGTTCCTATTAGTAAGTGGATATCATACATGTACATACACACATATACTAAATAGTGGGAGCTTTTGCTTTTAACTGTTGAGGATGGAAAGCATAAAGATTTGGTTGTATTCTTCTCTCTCATTTTAATGGAGTAGGGGTGAGTATGGTAAAGTGTTAAGTAAAGCTTTATCACTTTCTGGATAGATGGAAAGCTTACATATAACTTGCAAGAGACCAGTTGCTAACTTAGGAGCATTAATCTTTTTGCCATTCATGTGTTTGCTCATTTATTTAACCAATATTTATTAAGTGCTTAATTATGTGTCAGGTGATGTTTTAGACACTGGGTATACTGCTTGTGGGGGCACAAAAAATGGGGTGGGGAAAGAAAAAACAGACAAGATGCCTACCCTCATGGAATTTACAGTCTCATTTTATTTTGCAATAATCATTTATTCTAGTAATCAGATGGGGAAAAACAAATTTGTCTTGAAAGCAGGTAAAGAGAATGGAAAAATCCATCACCCCTGTATTACTGTGTAGAGAAATGAGGGCATTTGTTTTGTTTGGCAGGTCATCAAAGCAGAGTGCTGCAAAAGAAAAGGAGTTGTTACCTTCACCTGCTGGGCCTGTTCCTTCAAAAGACCCAAAAACAGAGCATGGCTCTCGGAAGAGGACTATTAGTCAGTCATCTTCCTTAAAGTCAAGCAGTAATAATAACAAGGAGAATAGTGGCAGCAGCAAAAACAGTTCCTCTGCAGCAAAACAGAAGAAGACAGAAGGGAAGACTTCCAGTAGCTCCAAGGAGGTTAAGGTATGATGTTGGGAGCTTGAGCCTTTTGAAAATCACTCTCATTGCTATAATTTCTTCAAGGTGACAACTGTGCTTTAACATCTTTGTTATATGCTTTAACATCTTTGTTAATTTCTCAGTAAATATATAGATCTGTGTGTTTCTCTCTCAGTATGTCAAAGTATTGATAAAGTGATTCAGTCATTTCAGACCATAAAAGCAATAAGTCAGCTGGCCACATGTATACTAATTAAGATAGAAGCCCATAATTGAAAAAGTTGGTTATGGACATTTTCAAAATAAATACCACATGGTTCCAGTGCTAAGATTAAGTTCTTGTCTGTAGTTTGAAATGGGTTTCAAGTTTCTTGGAATTAGATTTTACAGTCAAATATATTACATGAATATCATATATTACAAATATACTACATAAAGTGACAAAGCACTTGGCTTTATTCATGAAATAGAAAAAAATTTAGCTAAGCTAGTTCTGAAATTATTCCTAATATTATTTTTCCTGACAGACTCATAATGTAGAGAAATATTCTTCATGTTTGTGGATGGCTATTTGGGCCAGAGAAGCTTTTTCAAGGCAGTACCTTAATGACTCTCCCCCTCAGTTTGTTACCAGGTTGTTTGATTGCTTTGTGTTTGTATTGATTATTCTGATCAGGAACAAATTTCTGGAATTAGGGCAATAACCTAAAGTTTTAGGAGTTTAACTCACTGGATTTTTGTGACTATATGTTTGAAAGTTGAAAAATTAGACTACTAAAGGCTATTAGTCATGCTTATTAAACTTGTTAATTTAAGTGTTTTAAGTTGAGATAATTTAAATTATGAGCAACTTCTCAAACATACGTACAGCAGGCAGGCTCTTCAACTGAACACCCTTCCTTTTTCTACAGTAGATTGGAGAATTCTTATGCCTTGAGGATGTGACTGTCCTTTTACCATTCCAGCTCTCCAGTTGCCCACTAGCTCTTTCTCAATCTCCTGTCTTTTCATTGCAGGTTTTGAGGCCTTTCTTAAATAAACAAAATAAAAAACATTAATTGAACTCACCTGCTTATTTGGCTTCTGCTGTCTCAAGGATAAAAATCTCTTCTTTATGAAGGAAGTTTTATTTTCTTAACAGCAGAGATTTTTTTGTTGTTGTTGTTTTCTTCAGTGTTTGACTTACCGGGGAATTAAGAAATGTTTTTGGATTAAATGCAGTCACTTGGTACTCCGTCAATTTCGAGAAAAAATAGATCCAATTTTAGTCTCAGGCTCTTCTAGTACTTAATAGTTATTAAAGTTGTTAATGCTAGTTGGTCTTGACAATTACCAACTCAGGCAGTTAAATGAATTAGTTGAAGAAAAATAATTTTCAGAAACCTTCAGTTTTCCTCACATAAATCTAAACTTAGACACTTACAGGACTATGTATAAAACATAAAGTAAGCTGTTTTAGTCTCATTACAACTGCAACATTGTATTCAAGAAGCCATTTCAGCTGGCCACACCTGCCTGTAAACCCAGGCTCAGGAGGCTGAGGCAGGAGGATTGCAAGTTTGAGAACATCCTCGGTAATTTAGCAAGACCCTGTCCAAAATTAAAAGGACTGGGAATGTAGCTCAGTAGTTAGTGATCTTCCTTGGGTTCAATCCCCAGTATTGCCACTAACAACAACAAAAAAGCCACTTCATAAGCAACTTTAGCATTTTTTCAAATCTTAAAAGACTTGTATTTTCATTTCTTGAAGTAAATTATAATACATGGAACTGAAAAAATTATTACATGGTTCCTTTTAAATATATTTTAAGCACAATTAATAAAATTATATATTATCCAGTTTTTCTACTATTGAAACATTTGTGTATTCATGGGTTAAATTTTACTAATTTATACTGTTTTATTATGGGAGATTGTAAATTCAAAAGTATAGGGCTGAATAGGAAGGCATTTGCAAAGAGAGAAAGGAAGAACGCTTGCATAAAGGGATATGTTGGAAGGAGGCAGAATAGACATGTTGATAGGAAACAAAGAAAAATGTAAGAAAAGTAGCTAGGCTTTTGAAATCAGGCAGATCTGGGTTTTTAAACTCAAATTCCAGATATGCCACTTAAAATTTGTTTGATTCCTAACATGTGTTGAGGTCCAAGTTTAATCCCTAGCATCGTGAAATTATAAAAAAATGGTTATTTGAACTTAGACAAGTTACTCAGTCTTGAAACTGCTTTTTAAAAAATTCAGTCTAATAGCAGTACCTATTTCATGAGGTTTTTGAAGGATTAACAACTATACTTAGTTAGCTTGGTGTCTGGTATGTAATAAACAGCCAGTAAACATTATATTGTTATTGCTGTTTTCAATGACCAGTAATTACTAATGTATTTTGCCCTTAGAAGTACTGCCATTTTGGTATGTGGTTTCTGTCTTATGTTTTTAACAAGTTCCTTGCCCATTGCCTAGCACATAGTAGACTCTAATAAATATGAGGATGAGTAGTTTGGTAACATAAAATGGACCATTCTGTTTTAAAAAAAGTTTACATTATAAAGTTTATAGAAGTTTTATAACACAAGGAAATCAATTACCAAAGGCAATAGAATTTTGTTTCCATTTTAGCAGTGACTGAAGAAATACTCTTCGCTTAATTTTTAATTTCACAGTTTTCAACATAGTTATATATTTTTCTGGTCAGGAAAAGGCTCCAAATAGCTCCTCTAACTGTCCTCCATCTACACCGACTCCTGATGCTTCTAAGCCTCGGAGAACAAAGCTTGCCTTTGATGACAGGTGAGATAAATAAGATTTTTAAAAATGCATTTGAGAAATCATTACAAGTTGGTCACAGTGACTCAGAAGTCTCAGCCTGGCAACTTAGCAAGACTCTATCTCAACATAAAATTAAAAGGTTGGGGAACTTGCCTACCATGTGTGAGCCCTTGGGTTCAGTTTCTAGCACCACAAACAAACAAACAAAAAAAACAACCAAGAATCATTCCAGTCAGCATGTAAGAAACTCATTTTAATTTCTATCAGTGATCAGAGGATTAATATTTGTATGTGATCCACAGAATATTCTGATTTTAACTTGAAAGGCACTCAGTTGTCCAACTACTGCTACTTTAACTTAACTCCATGACTCTCATGAGGGATGTGTATGATGTCTTCCAGTGAGCTGTTACTGCTTCTACTCTTACTGTTTAAAATAGTTTTTTTCCCCCCCTAGGGAAGAGAAATGATGGTTTTTTCCTGCATTTTGAGAAAATATTATTTCTCCTACCCACATTGTATTTATTCTTTTTTATTTTTATTTTTTTTTATTTTTTAGTTATTGGAGGACACAACATCTTTGTATGTGGTGCTGAGGATCGAACCCGGGCCGCATGCATGCCAGGCGAGCGCGCTACCGCTTGAGCCACATCCCCAGCCCTGTATTTATTCTTAATCTTTAAAATAACTTGACGAACTTAGTATTTAACATTAGGGAGTTTGATTTCTGATTTTTCTGGGAAGATATGCCATCAGTTGGTCAGAATGATGTATGTTCTTAACCTGATATAAACATTTGTCAGGAAAAAAAAACAAAAATCCCAGCCAGGTGCAGAGATGCACACCTGTAATCCCAGCCACTTGGGAGGCTGAGATAGGAGGATCACAAGTTCAAAGCCAGCCTCATCAATTTAGCAAGGCCCTAAGCAATTTAGCAAGACCATGTCTCAGAATAAAAAAAAAAAAAAAAAGGGCTGGGAGGAGACTCAGTGGTTAAGCGCCCCCTGGGTTCAATCCTTGGTACCAAAAAAAAAAAAAAAAAAATAGAAACAAATGCTTAATGATTTTTTTTTTTTAACTTGATGTGAAAATGAAGGGATACTAGAAACTGAAGTAAACTAGTATTATCTTAATGAAAATATTTACCATTTTATTTAAAATGAAAATGTGTATTGCAGAAATTATTCAGCAGACCATTATCTACAAGAAGCAAAAAAGCTAAAGCACAATGCAGATGCATTGGTATGTAAATATTCTCCTTATATTTATGTGTTTAATCAAATCAACTTAAATCCCCATTTGTTGTTTTTACTTACAGTAGATCACCACTAACTACTTTAATCCTTTCTTTAGTCCGATAGGTTTGAAAAAGCAGTATACTATCTTGATGCTGTGGTATCTTTCATTGAATGTGGGAATGCATTAGAGAAGAATGCTCAGGAATCCAAATCCCCATTCCCTATGTATTCAGACACAGTGGAGCTTATCAAGTAAGTAGAAGAATTTGCCACATCATTGGCAATAACATCATTTCTCTGGTCTGAGTAAGAAGAGGCTGATATAACCATATATGCTGAAGAGGATGCTTAGTCCTTTATTTTTCTTGGGAAAGGAGAAGTAGGCATTTAAGTGGATGTTTAGGTTTGATTCTAATGCTTTGAGGACAAAGGAAATCATGAGATCAAAGGGAAGTTTTATATTCTATTTGTCATTTGTATGTTATCTTAATCATAGATACACTATGAAGCTAAAGAATTACTTGGCACCAGATGCCACAGCTGCAGATAAAAGACTCACAGTACTTTGGTAAGTGTTGTGTGTTCCACCCTCTGATAAATGACATGTAGCCCTTGATAAATTGGACTGTGTATGTCTTGAATGCCTTGAGAGTATTATCCTTGAATCAACCTTCCTTATTAACCCTGTTACAAACCTTTTCTCAGTGAGTCAAGCAGGAAATAACTCAAAATTCCCACTGAAAGATTTTAGTTGTCAATTTCTGATCTCTTGCCCTCTTGATAAGTCTTGGTAGGATGAGATTGATATTGGAATCCTCTCATGAGGGATGTGTATGATGTCTTCCAGTGAGGTGTTACTGCTTCTACTATTACTGTTTAAAATATTTTTTTTTCCCTAGAGAAGAGAAATGATGTTTTTTCCTGCACTTCTTTTCATGCCCTCTCAGTCCTTTCATATACGTACCTCTCCTTAGAAGGATATAAGAATATGATATAAAGTTTGTTTTGTTCCAGCCAGGCATGGCAGCACATGCCTGTAATCTCAGATGTGCAAGAGGCTGAGGTGAAAGGATCTCAATTTTGAGGCCAGCTTAGACAACTTAAGGCTATGGTATCTCAGTAGTAGAGCACCCTTGGGTTCAATTCTGAGTACCATAAATAAATTAGTAAATAATAAGTAGGTTAGTAAGTTTGTTTTGTTCCTGGAAGGTATTATCAGTTACTGGTTATGTACTTTACTTGGCACTTTGTTTAATATTGGGAATTTATCTTACTGTGAATAAATCTTACACAGTCCTGTTCATCTTGAGGTTTACAGTTTAGTGTGAGGAGATAGAAATTAAATAATCACACAAGATATGAATTAAATACTTTGAAAAAAAAAGTATATGTAATTAAAAAAAAAAAAAAAAGCCAAGTATGATGGCATGTGCCTATTATTCTAGTAACTCTGGAAGCTGAGGCAGGAGAGGGTCACAAATTTGAGGCCAACCTGGGTAACCTTTTGAGACTCTGTCTCAAATTAAAAAGGGATAAGGATAAGGATGTAGCTCTGTGATAGAGCCTAGTATCACCAAAAACAAAACAAAAGAATAAGAGTAGAGGGTAGGGAGCAAGGCAGAAGTACAATGAATAGGAAACTTTGAAGGAACTAAAAGAGGGCCAGTGAGAAGTGGACTTGACTGGATATGTAGAGAGGGATGGTCACATAGGGCCTTTATAAAAGCCTGTTAAGGTTCATATGTTCTATCAGAGTTGTTTTTCCTAATTTTTATTTTTTATATTTTAGATTATTTATGATGTAATTCTGTCCCTTAGTGATTTTTTTTTTTTTTTTTTTGTAATGCATGTGTTACAATGACACTTTGGAATCCTGTGAGTCCCATTAGTCCAACTAATGGGAGGCCAAAACCAAGTTTCTTATCCGTCTTCCCTTTCCTATGGTGTGTACCACAATAAGAATACATCTTTTGGTTTTACCTAAGGGTTAGTATTGTTGATCTTATACCATGATTTCCTCACACGAGCCAGTCCTATATTCTTGCATTTTGCAAAGGTTATTTGTACAGATATGGTCAGAGTCTGTTATCCTGGTAAATAAGATACTCTTTTCTTTGGCTAGCCTGAGATGCCAATCTTTGCTGTACCTGAGGCTCTTCAAACTGAAGAAGGAAAATGCTCTGAAGTACTCAAAGACACTGACAGAGCACCTGAAGGTAAGTATGCGAAAGAGGAGGGTCCATTCCCTACTACCCCAGAAGTGCTCTTATATTTAGGCAAAACACAGGGGAGAATATACTGTTTGAGAACTCTCAAATACGTTCGTGGTTTCCTGGGATTTTTTTTGACACACATATATCTGATTATAAAACTTGTGTAACTATATGCCACAAACCATATTTATACTTTGAAATGATTTTTTTTTTTGGTCCCCTTTAAAATTATCTTTTATTTTCAATACCATTCTTTAGACTATTAGTTTCCTAAAATATCTCCTCATGTTTTTTTTTCAGTCCAGCACCACAAATATCCTCCTAAAACCCTGCTCTGGTTATGATTTAGAGCCCCTCAGTAGTTCATTATTGCTGACTGGGTCAAATCCATACTCCCTTACCTTGGTCTACATGGCCCTCCAGGTCTCACTTTTATTCCTTATCTGAACCTTTACTTTAGGCAAACTATGTGGGATACATATATCTTATTTTCTGCCATCATTGCACGTAGAATGACTCATTTCCCTATGCCCTCACACCTTCCCTTTATCCATCTGTTACTCATTCTTTCCTGGCCACTTATATGAAATCTTGTAGAACATTCCAGCTCTTACCTAATAATTTCTTTCTGTTTTACATTTACACATTTTGGTGTCTTAAATGTATAAAACTACTTAAAGTCAACTCTATTAGCACTGTCAGCTCTATTAGTACTTAATAATGGATTTTTTTAAATATTTTTTTTTCTATAGAATTCTTATAATAATTCTCAAGCACCATCACCTGGTTTGGGGAGGTAGGTAAAAATTTATTGTATCAATTATTATTTGTGATAGGTTTATATAAAATATGAAAATGGAATTAAGATCTCTAATCTCTAAATCTTTATATATGTGAATATATGCTGGGGATTGAATCCAGGGCCTCACACATGCCAATACACAGACATCTGAGTTTTAAACAACATCTCATCCCTTCTTACAGTGGATTTCGATGGTTACTTGGGTTTATTAAAGTGGGCTTAACTTTACTCCAAGTCTTGGCATTGCCAAAATTTAGTGACATGATTGTAATTTCTCCTCCCTCCTCATATCACTCCCACCCCATCCACACCCAAAGATACAAAAGCACCATGAAAGATTTTTTTATTTTTATCTATTCAATTATTATGTTTCTGTGAATCTACATTCAGTCTTTTCCTTGTATATATTTCTATAACCAGATTTATAGCTAAAAAAGCAGATAAAAGTGTAAAACAAGTAAGTTTTCTCCCCTTTTTTGGTTTTATTTTTTTTTAATGTGTGATCAGAGCTTTGTGCATTTTTACAAAATTATAGTTTTCTGAAATGAACCTGGAAGATTTCAATATACGTGATCTCTAAGGAATATTTAATTGTCAGGAAGCTTGAGATTGATTGCATTTGACTGAGAAGGCTGTATCTCTTTGTCAACTCTGAATAATTTGGATAAACTAGGAAAGTACCAGAAATTATGGAGCTCAAGAAAAGATGTTCTCACCTAATACTATAGTTTATAGGATTGTGAATTTCACCTACTCTTCTCCAGAACAATTTAAAAAATGTGTAGTTGCAAGCCTGAATAGATGGAAAGTGTATGGATCCAGAGTGAGGGACTTTAGCTTTGAACATTTTGAATTGCTTAGTAACAGTCATGACTTTCTTCAGTTACTTCCCATTTCTTGTTATGTTGCCATGTCAAAACAAACATTCTAGATAACAATGGCCTTTAATACTTACTTAAAAGAAATTGTACTTCTCTGGGAACCCTTATCTTAAAGAATCTTTAAATTTTAAAAGCTCTTGTGTAGGAAGAGCCAATTGTACATGGATTGCATAACTCTCACTTTGTCCATATGAGCAAGCTTCCTGTTTCTCTGTGTGTAGCAAAGCCGTTGGGATGCCTTCCCCTGTTTCTCCAAAGCTGTCACCAGGCAATTCGGGAAATTATTCTTCTGGGGGCAGTAGTGCTTCAGCAAGTGGCTCTTCAGTGACCATTCCACAGAAGATCCACCAGATGGCAGCCAGCTATGTTCAGGTTACATCTAACTTCCTTTATGCCACTGAAATTTGGGACCAAGCTGAACAGCTTTCCAAAGAACAAAAAGGTAAGTAGCATTCTGGGTAAACTTTGAGGGATGGAATTGTTAAAAGGAACTTTTATGATTTTTTAACTGGTGTGTATGTAATTTATTACCTAGTTTATGGTTAATGATAATCATTTTGCCAATAATCTCCTGTGCTTAGCAGTCAGTAAGTATAGCCGAATTTAGTTAAACATAAAACCTCTCATGATACTGTTGACACAACTAAACTAAACATAGATGCCCATTATCTTAGACAAAGAGCTATTCTGGCATATTAAATGTAAATTCATACAACAAAAGTAATAAAATTATGTCGTTCCATGAGATGATTAATAAATTTAGCTGTAAACATAGGATTGCATTTAGATATTTTGTACATCTGAGATGCTTAATATATAAAGAAAATACATTCTAACTGGATTTTTGCAAAAAGAGACTGTTAAATGAACAGATTTTTTTTTTTTTTGGAGACCAGGAATTGAACTCAGGTGCACTTGACTGCTGAGCCACATCCTCAGCCCTATTTTGTTTTTTAGAGACAGGGACTCAGTTGCTTAATGCCTCACTTTTGCTGAAGAACTCTTGATTCTTCTGCCTCAGCCTCCTGAGCTGCAGGGATTACAGGCACAGATTTTTTTTCCCCCCTAATATTTTGTAAATTAGGTCATTTGAGGCTCTGTACCTTAAAAGTTCATTATCTTCCAAACAAGGAGCATTTAAAATTATAAATATATGTAAATTATTTAAAGATCCTAGAGAAAAATACTGTATATTCACCATCTTATTTCAATAGATGTTGTTAGCAAATATGTGTCTATAGACCTATTCAGATAGGTCCTTTGCAGAGGAACACTGAAAGAGCCAGTCAGTGTTCTTTTATTACAGAATACATTTAAATAGTTATTATATGAATAGGTATCAGATGAAAATGCAAGATTCCTGTCCCTAAAGAAGGATAATGGTAAGAGAAAAATAGAAGAGGAATCCCAAAATTTAACATAGTTGTATTTTTAAAAACCTAATTTGTCCAGGAATGAAATATTGTCAGTTCTGACCAGGAAAGGTTAGAGGGCTGAAATTCCCCAGTTACCATTCTTCTCCCTGATACCAGTTTTCTATCTTTTCTCCTTTTTTTTTTTTCTTCTTTTTACTTTTTGTGTGGCAGTTTCAAACATAAATATTGACTAAAGGAAAGAGAATGGTATGATGAGCCCACGTTCATTCAGCTTTAGTTTTAACAACATTTTGCTAGTCATGCTTGTGAGCTCTTACACGTTTTCTCTCCCATAATTTTCTTCCCTGGAGTATTTTAAAGCAAATAGGCATATAATATCATGACATTTCACCTGAAAATAACTTTGGTATGCATCCTTGAGTGATAAAATTAGTTGTTTGATTGCAGTGCTGGGGACTGAATACAGAGGTTCTGTATCGATGAGATCCCCAGCCCTTTTGTTATTTTATTTTGAGGCTAAGTTGCAGAGGCTGACCTTGAAGTTTCGATCCTCCTGCCTCAGCTTCCCGAGTCTCTGGGATTACAGGTGCATAATACCTGGCCTGGCAAATGATAAGGACTTTTTCTAATATGATCACCAAGTCTTATCACAGTTACCAAACTTAAGAATAGGCTTTTGTATTATCTAATAACTAGTATACCATCGAATTTTCCCTATCTCAAACATGCCTTTTTTTTTTTCTTTTCTTTTTTTAACAGTTGGTTTTATTCCAGACAGGATCCAAGCAAAGTCTACACATTTTATTGCATTGAGTATTTCCCCCTCCTCCACTTTTTTGTTCTTTTCTTTGTTTTGGCCATGCCATTGATGTTGAGAAACCAGGTCATTAAATAGGTATAATTCTGGATTTGACAGATTATTTCCTCATGATGTCACTTAATTTGTTTTTTCTCTCTGATTCATTCATATATATATATATATATATATATATATATATATATATACACACACACACACATATATACATACACACATACATATATACACATATATGGACATAATATATAATATTATATAATATATGTCACATATATTATGATATATAATATTTTATATATTATGGACATAATTTATATATTATATGGACATAATACCTTTATTTTATTTTTATGCGGTGCTGAGGATCAAACCCAGTGCCTCACTCTTGCTAGGCAAGTTCTCCTACTTCTGAGCTACAGCACCAGCCCTGTTCTCTCTCTCTTAATTCCTTGATACTGATAAGTTGAATCTTTTTTTTTCCCCGTTGATGCTAGGGTTTGAACCCAGGGCCTTGTGCATTCGATGCAAGCGCTCTACCAACTGAGCTACATTCCCAGCCCTGATAAGTTATATCTTGAGATTTGATTCAAGTTCCAGTTTTGTGATTGTTTCAGTTATGGGGATGGAACCCAGAGCCTCACACAGGCACACACTCTACCACTGAGCTACATTCCCGCCCTCAAGTTCAGTGTTTTTTATTTTTTATTTTTTGCAGTGTTAGGGATTAAAGCAGGGCTTTTTCCATGCTAGGCAAGTGCTCTACCACTGAACTGCACCCTGGCCCTAAGTACAGTATTTTCATAAGAATATTTTATAGGTGGTGTTCTAAATTTCCTATTGCATTATATATATTAAGAGGCATGTAATAGCATTTTTAGTGATACTGTCAGTAGATTATTCAGATGGTGTCAGCCTGATTAGTCTGATAGAAGATTCCCTATTGCACTTTAACTTATGCTTTTCACATCTGTTGATGATCACTGAGTAGACCCATTATTCTATTAGGAAATAGTTCATCAGGAATTTTCTCTTCTGACACACCTTCTGCATTTATGAGCTGGAATTCTGTAAAGATGAGCAAGTGTTTGGTCACTTCTTATCTTGTTTGAATAGCATAAGATCTTTAGTAAACCTTTTTTTCCTTACATGTCTAAAATCTCTTTTTAGTGTCTAAGTCCTATATCATTATAGCTGCTCCCAAAATTATATAAGAATCAAATTTTAGGATACTGTTCTACCCCTCACCCTTTCGTGCAGCCTTTATTTGTTCACAAAAAATCTTTATTTCTATCTCTTAATATTTTATTCTACTATCTTAAAACATGAGATTTAATTTATTAATGGTGGATGGCATATAATTACAACAAAATGGTTGAATACAGACTATCAATTATTTCACAGGAGCTATTATAAGAAACATACAAAAAATATCTTTTCATGTCACTTGATTCTTTCATAAAAATGGCACATAGATAACATTTTGAATAATCAAATAGTACATTGTGTGTGTAGTACTGAGTCTTCATTTTAAAGCATAAATAGCAATTTATAATTGTTATCAGTGGTATATGTGTAACAGTGTGGGGGAGGGTGTGTTTTTTGAAGTCATGTGAATGCTGTTTTATAATCTAGACTCAATTTTAAAACAGTGATTCCAAAGAATGTGCAATATTTAATGAATGTTTTTGGTTTTCTAGAATTCTTTGCTGAACTGGATAAAGTAATGGGCCCACTCATCTTTAATGCAAGCATCATGACAGATCTAGCTCGTTATACCCGGCAGGGACTGCACTGGCTTCGCCAAGATGCCAAGTTGATATCTTAAACTGAACACATTCTTGTTGCCTCTGATTTTCTCCACAACACTGTGTTACATCACGAAGGAAAACTGCCATTACACCACCTAGTCAACACTAAGAATGAGGAATGGTTTTCTCCTCCTTGGTTCATGTGTTGTTTATAACCCAAAGCCATCATATCAATTGACCCCTTTAATATTCCCAATGTGAAAAATTATTTAAATACTTTTAAATCTGCAGCATATTGATAAGATGGTTTTAGTGATCTATAATAAGATTGAAATTCCAGTTGCAATTCGTAACTAATCAAGTGAGATTCTATTTATTTTAATTTTTTTAAGTTCCCAGACTGGGGCTTGTTTAAAACTTAGTTATTTCTGCCTATAAATTTACTCTGTTGAATATTTAGCATAAATTTAATGTAGGTGTTTTTATTTATATATTTTGGGAGCCTTGTTACCTATTGTCTTTTTGTGGTAGCTCTTCTATGAGTAAGAGTTGGTTCATCTAAAATAGAAACATGTTCTTTCTCTACCTACTACCTGATATTATTTTAAATCTTAACTGCAATTTTATTATTGTAAAATTTATGCTTAGTATTAAGCATATCTTTCTAACACATGAAAAGTCACTTAAAGATGAGAAGATGGCATTTTATGTGGATATAAAATGAAATGTGTCTGATTTGGTATGCATTATTTCAAAAACTGTGAATATGTTAACACTACAGCAATCACAAGGTGACCATAACTTGCATTTAATGCATTACAAAAGAGTAGGCAAACTTTCTAGGAGAAGCACATATTGAAGGGTTTCATAAAAAGACAATCTTAAACTTTAAGAATTTTATTAAAACCATGTATTCTCTTTTGTTGCTTATTCTTTGACACAATTGAAGCAGATTAAGTTAATCTTGAAAAAGGTATGATCCAACTCCTGAGGGTTTCTGCCTATGTCTCTTTAATTGATAATATTCGAAGGTTAAAATCTCTTTGCAGATTTTTCCCCTATACTAGATTGTAATGCTCTGAAGTGAGCATTGGTAACTGATGTGGGAATGGCCTGCAGCTGTGGTGTGTGTGGTTTTGCTATACAAGTTACAGTTCTAATGCCTGATGTAGAGATAATGAATTTCTCCTTCTTAAAGGCCCTCATCAGTGATGTATTTTTCTGATAGGATCAGAAAATTCATACTAGAAAAGTGCCACCTAACTTGGTTTAATGTGAGCTCTCTTGGAAAAGGGAGGAGAGCTGGGATAGAGCTTAAGATGCCAGCTCTGTAAGAATTGTATATCAATGTTCCTTTCCCTACAAGGTGCATATAGGAGTCGAGGATGAGAGATATACCCTCTATACTTTGTTTTTACTGCCCCTATCATGTCTGGTGTGCCTTAAATATTACTTTTAAATGAAGACTCTGTGGATTGTTTACAGATGAAGTTTTACACTAGGACCAGATTGTCAATACATGGTTGGTCCTCTGTAGTAATAATGTTGAATTCTTTCATTTAAAATAAAACTTCCTTTACAGACATAAAAAGATTAATTCAGAAAAGCTAATATGTTGGTACATGACTTAGTCTAACCAATTGGGTAATGCTGCTTCAAGAAATGCTTTGTACTCCTTATTCCAAAAACAAATACATCCAACTGGGGGTGGGGAGGGGGGAAAGCTTGCCCTACTCTTTGTAGATATTGCTAAGGTTTGAAAGGGGAAAGAAGGGATAGAGAATCTCCCAGTTTAGTGGTGCAGTGAATCCTCTGCTTGGGTCTCTCTTAACGTTTATTTCTGAAGCTAGTGAACTTTCATTGTCCTGTGGCCTCATATTTATAGAGCTTCTTAACTGTTTTGTACCTCAAGTTATTTTTACATATCTTTGAAGATTGAGATTATGAATTATGTTGAATTTAACCTTTTCCCTTGGAGAATTTGCCTCTGATATCTTTCTAATTTAATCTTAGTGTATTCTAGGAATAGTTTTCCTTACGGACAACTTCTCAGCCGTTGTGATAGTAATTTAGTAAGAAATAACAGATGTTAATCAAGTATGTGTGTGTTCTGTCCTCCTCTTATTTCTCTGACTCTGATTCCTTAATTTGCAGTGGTGTCTTAGAAGTGGAACAAGTATCCTCTGGGCTTTTTGACTTCAGCAACAACAGCCAGTGAGGCATCTCTTAAGTTCCAGTGCATTCTAGTCTCTTGTGTGTCCTGAAAGGTAGCAGGAGCATTTCTGGGGTCACACTGATATTTTCTTAAAGCAGAGTTTCCTATGTGTTATGGTGCTGCTGTAAGATGTTTTTTTTTAAAACTGTTAATTCTTGGAGAATGACTTGTTCAACTTTTTCATGTGGAGGGTTTTTTTTTTTTCCTTTTCTTTTTTCTACCAGTTGGTAGTGGGCAATGGATCAAAATCCTATCCTAAATAATTGATTTTTTAATGTCATAGTCTGAGGAAATACCACTCCCTTTCCTCAGTCATTTCAAATGTTCTGTGTCATCTGCTCTAGCACATACTTTGGACTCCATTACAGGTGACCATTTCCTCCCTCCTCAATAGGTGAGGCATCCTCAGTGTTTTCTAATCATTTTAAACTGAATTTGACAAGCAGCTAAAAACAAACTTAGTCTGAGACTTTTGCTTAATATATAGTTATATAAGTAGCAACTATTTTGAAAATTACTATTGACTGCTCTTTAAGACCACACCTGTATGCCAGGAGGCTACAGTTTACACCATTGGACTCTTTATAGGCAACCAACAGACTGGTTGCAGTGGATGAAATTGTCACAGTAGCCTTGCCTGGGCTAGGCTGTGCGGTATCCCTTTCAGGTGATTCAATCTTGCCCAACCCAGGGACCAGTCTGGCTGGAGAACATCTAGCCCTTTCCTTGCTTCAGTGCCACCTTTTTTTAGGCAAGGAGCCAAGAAGTTACTTTATAAAGCAGTGAATACTTCAGATAAATTTACAGCTATAGCTCCTGAAGAGCAGAGAAGATTGACCACCACTGATTTTAATTCTCCAATATATAAGGAATTTAGAGTAATGTGTGCACGTGCCCATGCATGCCTGTGTTTCTGGGGAGCTCTTGCACTAGGCATCTGGGCTGCACTTTGAATGACACACTTGTGGCTTTAGTAGATTTCACTGTTTTTTAATTGTTGTTCATTTCTTTTCATTAAAGGTTTTAATCAGCTAGACAGATCATTTTGTATTTAATGGCAGAAACTTTGGTACATTAACTTTTAATGAATGAGCTTGCATTGTGAAGCAAGAGCCTACAGAAGGCAACTGTTGTCAGTGAGATTTCTGGCTCCAGAGGCCAGTACTTGGTGGCATTTTCTGAGCAGCCAGCAGTTGCTCCCATCAGTGATGTCTAGCTGTGTAGAGGAGGGTACGCTGTGCACTCTCCAGGTATGAGGGTATGTAACTTTGGCTCTTAAAATTATGTACACATACACACTTTATATATATGTATGTATGTATGAAAACATGAAATTAGTTTGTCAAAAATGTGTGTGTTTAGTATTTTAGCTTAGTGCAACTATTTCCACATTATTTATTAAATTGATCTAAGACACTTTGTTGTTGACACCTTGGATATTAATGTTCAAGGGTGCAATGTGTATTCCTTTAGATTGTTAAAACTTAATTGCTATGATTTGTAGTAAATTAACTTTTAAAATATATTTCAGCCCTTCTGTAGTGTAATAGGGCTCTTACAGGGTGGGAAGAATTTTGATTTTCCAGTAGCTAATTAAACAAAATGGCTTCATTATGTATCTTGATCTATAGGAGTTTCAGTATGGTCCCAGGAACATCTACTGGGGATGAATGTTTTAGGCAGATTGTGATGATGCTTTAAAAAACAAACTAACTAAACTAAGTAACTTGGGGAGCCAGGACATTTCAAATCCATACAGACTCCTATAACTTATATATATTCCTTAGTTACGTGGAAAACAGATTTCATTTCAACTTCACGTATCAATGTGTTGGAGAGGCAGACTCCCCCCGCCCACCCCAATTATGTTGCACAACTGAGGTTGCTATTCAGTAAAATGAGTAGAATAGTCAATCATTCAATGGCTTGAATATGCAGTGACAAGAGGCCAAATAAATTGTTTGTGAATAATAAAGAAGTTTGGTTTAGCCTGTTAGACCCTGAAAACCAAGCTGCAAATCACAGGCAGTAAGTTGTTATAAGTTCATAAAGGAATGATGGTCTACCTAGCTCCTATTCACATAAATCCATTCACATAAACCAGATGGTTAATTAAAAAGTACTTGCTAAGCTGGGCATGGTGGCACACTCCTGTAATCCCAGGGAATCCAGAGACATGAGGAACATGAATTCAAGGCCAGCCTCAGCAAAAGCAAGGCACTAAGCAACTCATTGAGACTCTGTCTCTAAATAAAATACAAAATAGGGCTGGGGATGTGGCTCAGTGGTTGAGTGCCCCTGAGTTCAATCCCTGGTACTGTGCCACCCACAACCCCTACCCCGTCCCCTAGAAAAGGTACTTGGTGTCTCCCGAAACGGGAATGGGAATAGCTAAGTCTCCTCTTCTAATGGAATTTGGTCACAGAGTAAAGTATTCAGGCTAGGTCTCAACCAAGTCATGTAGATGTTTAAGCATCCTAAAATAGCAGCCTGAGTAGTCATATAAAGAAGTTGATTTTCAGAAATATCAGCATGGGCCTCTCCTTGCCACTGTTGCTCAGCTAAGCATAAATGACATTCTTTAAAACAAAACCAAGAAAAGCTCTCCAAATGAGCAGGGAAACACTCCTACCCAGAAACTCGAGTAATATTTGTTTTTTACTTTTTCATGCTTCCATGTGGTTTCTACTTGCTATGTTCCTCTTTGGAAAATACCAATTCGGAGATGCTGCCTTTCAAATCAATGCCTTGAGTATCCATATTGTTGAGTTCGTTGTTGCTGTTCAAGAAGTGTCCCCATTTTACAACTTTATGCACACATCTGGCAAATCATCGACATGAGCATTCAACAGTACTGGGGTGGGATTGGGGGGTGGGGGCAGGGGCTCACCAACAGAGCTGGCCCTGTTGGCAGTGCCTGGGAAGGCACCACCTGTGAGGGCCAGATATGGGGTTGGTAAGCACAGTTAGGGAAATTTCTACCTAGCCTCCGTTTTGAATGATTTTAAGAAATTTTGTATATGGAGGATGGAAATGCTTATATATTTATTGAAATCCTTTTATCTTATTTGAAATTAAAATTATTTGGTAAATAACAGTTTGATATTTGGGGAGGGTTTTGAAGGGGAGGTAATGCTGTTGATAAATTATAAGCCTGTTAATTCTGCAGAAAGGTACTGTTAGTGACTAATAGGATGCCTTTGTTTTGTACATGATCCAAATCTTTGTTTTACATTTCTTTTATCCAAAATATTTAGGCATCTGACATTTTCAACCAAAATTTCAATTATATACTGTGATTTTTATTTGTTGCAATACATTAAAATTTCAGAGGTACTTTGGGGCTCAAAAGCTTGGATTTTTAAGACAGTATGTGCATTTCACATAATAAAGCTGTTAATGGTGAGCAAAGTATTATATACTAACTAGATTTTTCCACATCTGTATAGTATATTATATGTATTTTGTGGTATTGAGATTATAGAAAGTTTAGAGTGTCAAACATGCGTTTAATGTGTATTTTTAAACAAATTTATGGCAATTAAAATATTTGGAGACAAGGGTATCACATTTCAATTTGTAAAAATCTTTTTAACTCTGTGTCATTAAGATGCTTTGTATAATGCCAAACCATAGCTGGAGAAACTAAGTTTAATAAATATCAAATAGATTTTCTGTATTAAAGTTTATAAACACTGTGCACTTTAGACTTCTTCAGCTCTTACTTTGCCCTTTTCATGCAATTGCTGTTTTGTATTTTAGGGTCCAGCACTACTAAAGTCTGGCCCCACCACCACAGGTCACATTTTCTGATTACAGAAATTCTGAACTTTCTGGCCTGGTTCCTTGTGTAATGTCCACAATTGCCCTGCCCTAAACAGAAATCTCGGTTCCTTTTTGATGTTTTCAGCGGCTTAGGCTTTTATTGTCTTATTAAACTAAATTTTTCTTTCAGTTCTGCTTCATATTCAGAGACTCATAAACAAACTTGTACACATCATCAGGTGGCAATTGCCAGCCTTGCCTATCTTGATAGCTCACTAAAGAGTTCTTTACAGATTGGGGTTGTAGCTCAGCGGTAGAGTACTTGCCTAGCATGTGTGAGGCACTGGGTTCAATCCTCAGCACCATATAAAAAATAAGTACATAAAATAAAAATATTGTGTCCCTGTACAACTAAAAAAAAGTACTTAACATGGAGGAAAGGGCCAGGATCCAGGGCCACAACTTAGAAAATTGCCAAGACTGACTGCATATCTCTTGAATTTTTTTGCCTTTAACTTGCATTATATTCTTTATTAGATTCTTGAAAAATTGTTAACTTTCCCCACACTTTCCATATGGAGAAGTTGAACAGATCATTATTAGGCAATGTTTGTTTCTGTATTGTACCAAATGAATCCTTCTTCAAGTTTGAATTTCAGACTGCCAGAATTTCAACTTGAGACATTTAATAGTATCCATAGAAAAATAAAATAAACTCTAAACTTAGACGGATAAACTTATCTACATATCAGCATTCTAAGAAGAAATGGAGACCAATTGAAAGCATACATCTGTCTTTAAATATTAAAAACACAAAATTGCTTCACTTTTGTATCTCCAGCCCAAATGCAGTTAATCAATATTCCATAGAACGGAGCATTGTTGGAGGTGACTGCTGTCCTTTCTTCCCCTGGCACGTTTGTCATTCCTGGGCCACACTTAGGGAACAGCGTCTTTTTCTGGGGAGGGAAAAATGAGTTTTTAGACTCTTGAATCTAGGAGTACCCAGGGCCGCATCTGCTGCATTTCCCTTGTCTTTGCTTGATCTGTCCAGTCTCAGGAAAGGCACCACTCTTTTTAATAGTAGTTCCTAACTCCTGAGAGATTCTTCTCCATGGCTCACAGTCTCAGTCCCCCTTTATTGTTAGGCCTCTGTGTGTCCTCATCTTGTTTCTGCCCAGTTTCCCAGGGGCCTCTGGCCCAGCCCTCACCCAGGTTTGCAGAGTACCTGCAGAGTCTCGTGATACATTCAGAGTCGTTCCGGCAGGAGGCTCCAATGGGCCTGAGGGACACCCCTCTCCAGAAGGGGGTCATTCTCCGTGACCTTCTCTTTCCTGAACTCAGTTCTGATATTGGGGAGCCATCTGCCTGTGGAGCAAAGACAAATACACCTCAAGTAGGGAAGTTTACAACTGTTGCATTCCTTGGAAGAAGGGTCATCCCCAGGTACTGCGGATTAAGCAGGAACCATTCCTTAAAACCAAGTCCAGCTCTCAGGGTCCATCTAAAGTTCTACTACTGCCACTATTGTGTCCACACATATTCCTTCTTTCCTTACCTGGCCCAACAGCAGCAGGCAGATCATGAGTACTGCAAGGAGTTTGAGATGCCACATCTTGGCAGAGGGAGGATGTTGGAGCCTAAAAGCCAGAGACTGTTCCCACTTCCTTTTATAGACATCTGCCTTCATGGTTGCCAGGTGAGATAGGAGCAAAGTTTATATTTGTAATCAGGATCAATTTAATAAGTTAATGTCTACCAGAGGAATGTGCTCAAGGGCTACCTTTCAGGCACGTTATATTTACTGATTTCTCATCTGGACTTTGAGTAATTGTGTTGCTGGCATGGACCCTTTCACCCATTATAACAAAAGTTAAAACTGCCCCTCCTGTATGAAAGCCACGTGAAACCTCTGAGGGAGACAAGGAATCTAGCCACATTTCTGTTTTAAAATAGTTTAATGCACTAGGGGGTATAGCTTGGTGGTAGAGCATAGGCTAATATTGGGTTCAACCACACCCCCCCATCCTAAAATAGCTCTGTGAGGTCACTAATCAAAATAGAATTCTAATAATAAAGTCTTCAGAAATGATGCCCTCTTTCATCCTTGTCTAGGTAAGAAGTCCTGATGTATTGTGTACAGCCAATTGGATATGGCCCTGGTCTCTCTTCTGTGAAAGGAGATTTCAGCAAACAGTCTACAGTGCCCCAGAGCTCCCAGCTGCATAGATGGTTTGTTACTCTAATATCTATACAATCTCATCTTCCAGCTGGGAAGACCTGGCTATGGAAAATTTAAAACCTAGTCTACCTTTTTCAGGGGGAGTGCAGTCAAAACTGGTAGGGGAGCCATGGGTGAACTGAATAAATGATTATATAGATTGTTTTTTTTTTTTTTTTTTTTTTTTTTTTTAAGAAGATAGGAATGGGGAGGTAACAGGAGCACCTAAATCTGTGAGAGCTTGTGTAGTAACATTGAATTATGGGTCTCCTTCCCAATCATTAGGGGTCTTGGTAGAGTATTTTCTTCCAACAGCCTCAGGGCTAAGAGAACTTAAAAAGCCCAAAACATCCATTAGCAGGGATCACTGCAGGTGTCCGGATCAAGAGAGGACATGTTATGTAAACCAGGAGTAGTATGGCTACATGACATGGACATAGTCACTAATAGAATTCTAATAATAGGTCTCTAGCAGCCGTGCAAGTAAGAGGATGCTTCTTGCCAAGGGAGAAGAGGGTAGTATGATGAACCTTAAAAAATGGCAGAAGGTGGGGTGTGTCCACAGATTGTCTGTCCTGGTTCCAGTTCTCTTGGGACCATGGAACTAGGCCTAGAGTGGGCACCACTGCTTCAACTTTAGAACGTTTGAGAAGTAGACATTGAACCCAACTAACCAATCCTAAAAATTCAAGACTTAATTTGTTGTTCCCTTCCTTTATCCCTGAGTTTGAACATGATGACCCCAGGTATAGGACTAAGTAAAAACCTTTACCGGGTTGAGGAGAGGCTCTGGTGACCTAGTGAATATTGACTAAGAACACAAATCTGATTAGATAAGCAAAAGACTCAACATGATGTCCTAGAACCAGTTGGGTCTGTGGGCTCAGTGCCAGCCTCCATTGACAGGCAACCCATCTGACATGGGTTCTCCTAGTCTGCACTACTGCCTTTTTTGGGGGGTGGGGTACTGGGGATTGAACCCAGCAGTGCTTTAGCACTGAGCTACATCCCCAGACATTTTTATCTTTTTGAGACAGTGTCTTGCTAAGTAACTGAGAATGGCCTCAAACATGTGATACTCCTGCCTCCTGAGTCACTGGGATTACAGGCATGTGCTGCTGTACCTGGCCCCACTTCTGGCTTTCTGTATTCCAAGCAAAATCAAACTAGCCATTTGTGTTAATTTCTAAAGCTAACCCCACAGAGAAGGAAAGAACTTGAAGCCCTTAGCCCACTGTGTGTAGGAAAAAGGACCATCCTCATGGGTGCAGCAACACTGCTGGAATCTTTGGACCTCAAGCCTCTATCTTACATGCCACCCCTCTTCCCAAAAGAATGGTTAGGTATGTTCTGTAGAAGGAAAAATTGCTAGAGAAATAATTTTAAAATGCCCAACCTGTTGTTTTAAACTAAATATGGAACAAAAATCAAACTTTGAAACGTGGCATCAGACAGTACTTAGCTGTATTGGCAGAAGTTACTTACCCTCAGCCAATCACATGCTTGAGAGGCTGTGTAAACCTTATTCCTGAAAGTTGAACAATTCATGGGCTCTCTGCAATAAAGTATTTTGCTGAATGAACAATTACTCCATCCTCCAGTAGAAAGGCCTTTGCAGCTGTTGACAATTTCAGCCATAAGGAGAAAGAGACCAGAGCCTCAGTTCCTTGAACACCTGACCCTCTACAGGTCATCCCTTCCCCTTTTGGAATATGTCTCTTGTTCTATCAGTGAGATGGGAGTAGATCTCAGGCCTTTGGAGCAGTGACATTTGGGGACTCAAAAATGATTAATTTACAAGAAAATGAGACTGAAACAGGTTTGATAGTTGAGAGCTTGGTCACTCTGGATACAATTCCCAGGGACTTTCTGCTTCTGAGGTAAGTGCCTCAGACGAAATGGGAGAAAGAGGGTGCAGATACATGAGCAGCTGTGTGAAATATATTCCAGGTGGAGAGAGGAGATCATTAGGACTTAGCAGTAATTGGAACCTTTTTTGTTGTCCCTGAGCAGGAGCGCCTAATAAAAGATGAAAGACTTTGAAACGGAAAAACTTTTCCAGGTAATATTTCAACAAAGGGTCAAAGTGCATCTGCTTTGTAGCTGGCTGGCACTGGCAGACTTCTGGCCCTGCACTAGGTAGGCCTGCATCTTGGGCACTATGTTGGAGAACTTCCTTCACTAAATGACAGCCCATAGACAAAAAGCCCTGTAGGGGCAGAAGCATTTGGGAAAAGAAGAGTTAAATGGGGCAAATGATTGTGCCATAGCAGGTTGAAGAGCCACACCTAGGGCTGGAAACACCAAATGCTTGTCATAAGCATTGAGGCTGTACCTTAAAAGACTTAAGTTCTCCTTTGTGGACTTCTATGAATAGTCCTTAGAGTAATCCCAGGTCCCACAGTGTGTACAGAAAGAAGCACTAAGCTACAACTTACCACAGCTCACAGATGCCTTAGCACCCCTTTGAGAGATTCATGCTCCCAAGTTCAGAGAGGGGAGCCCTTGGCAAGACACATGGACTTACAAATAGGGTCCTCTCAGAAGAGCACTCCTAGGATGAAATGGATTCAGACCCTCAAGTTCAGTGTCTGGTGTAAACTGAGAAGAGCTAATTTTTTAAAAATATTTTTTAGTTTTAGGTGAACACAATATATTTTGTTTCTATGTGGTGCTGAGAATCGAACCCAGTGCTTCACACATGCTAGGCAAGTGCGCCACCGCTCAAGCCACAACCCCAGCCCCTGATGAGCTAAATTTGATTGTTTCTGGTAGCTATCAAGGAGTTAGAGAACCAGAAAAAATGTTAAAACAAGGCTGGAATAGAGTGGCCATCTCTCATAGGAGGCTTGGGGCCAAAAGCAGAGGGAGAAGGCTGGGGGTGTAGCTCAGTGGTGGAGCACGTAGCTCTGGATTTGCAGAGGGCGAAAGAAAGACAGCCTATCGAGGCAGTTAGCTCCACCACCACCCCCTCCAGAATGATGCAAGGTAAGAATGGGTGCACTGACACCTCCTTCAAGCTCAGTTTTCGTCAGATCCTCAAAGGAGTCTGTGACCCCAAGTATGCTGCAAGACTTGGCAGCAAGACATGGGGACAAAATCTAAATGAAGAGCCAAGCAAGAGTTTACCTCAAATAGCTACCCTGTTAAGTCTATGAACACATATCACTCATTTCACCAATAGCACAACCCAAGAACTTTATTCCATTGCAAGAAACTAAAAAAATGCAGGTTTCAGCAGGCGTGGTGGCACACACCTGTGATATAACATGGGATGGAGATGAAGCAGCTCTGTGGGAAAGCACCCCCAGGTTCAGTCCCCAGCACAAAGAAAAAAAAAGTGCCGGTTTCTTGCCTGATTTCACACAGTGATAGTTTAAGTGTGTAGTCCTTGTTAGACATCCTCATATCCTGCCTCACAATTAATGCAATTTATCCGTTTATTTTTCTTAATTTTGGCTAAGGACTATAGCAATCATTTGAAAAGGAAAGACAGCCTGAGTCAGAAGTTTAGCAACAGACTAGCAGGAAGTGTCCTTAGAAGTTTAAAAACAAAATATGGGCCCGAAGCATGAAACTGACGGGAAAATGGCACCTTTTCTACCAAAAAGGCAGTTCAATGTCTCCAAAGCAGGGGTAAACTTTTTCTACAGACTTTATAGCCCAGAGGGTTAAAAAATTGTTGGCTCTGTGGCACAAGGACAGTCATAGTTCATTGATCACCTTTATCCCCTCCTTTTATAGCCAGGTTCCCTTAGGGTAAGGAAGGCCTGCCTGAGGAAAGGTTGTATAACAGTTGTGTTTTTTTTTTAAATATTTTTTTTTTAGGTGTAAAATTTTTTTTTTAAGAGCACACACTGTGGTGCCAGACTTCACCATTCACTGCTGTATAATTTTGGGCAAATTACTCAAGCTGTGTCTGTTTTCCTCAACTGCAAAATGAGTATAAAATACTTAATTCAAAGATTGTTGTGAAGTTTGTGTTTAAAGTTTGTGTGGCTGAATAGCTGATACACAGTAATTAGAATAGTTACTAGACTTTATGGTTACAATGGGAACAGAGGGCCAAAACCCAACACTCCCTGCAGCACATGCCACCTACCACTGGTTAATTAGAGGAGCAGCTGAAGCTACTATCTTGCAGATAATAAAAAAGGTGAGTTCACTATTCACCAAAAACCCAGACTGAGCGAAACTATTAAGGACCAATACTGAGAAGTGAAGCTTCATGAACTTGAATATTAGCAGTCACCCTAGGATTCTGCTCACAAAATGTAAAGTCACAAGGGTGTAGTCCATAATAAGTTTATTGTGTCTTCCAGACACTACCATACAGACTCCTCTCTCAGAAAACAGTCTTTCACAGATGGAAAACCATTATCCAGATGAGTTGTTCACTTGTCATTTTCATAGGCAGCTGGATTCTTCCTCTTCGATTTCTCAAACTCCTGGTTCCCCCAGGTGTAGACAAGATAAAACACTACAAATGCTTTAAAAACCAAAAGGGAGAATAAACAGTGAGCACATAAAACAAAGGTCTCCACCCTCTAATTCTGACTTCCAGCAGTTTCCACCCTCCTGGTGCTAACTTCTAAGATTTTTGTTGCGGGGAGGGGGTGGGGATATTGGGGATTGAACCCAAGGGTGCTGTACCACTAAGCTATATCTCCAGCTCTTTTCATTTTTAAGACTTTTAAATTGGAGGATCAAGAAAGGTTCCTTAACACATCCATTTTACAGGAAACCAAAAGAAGGTGGACCATCCAGGAAGATTTCACACCAAATTTCACCCCCCCCCCAAGTCTCCCCTGTTGCACATTAAACTAAAAAATTTAGGGATAATTTGAGATAAAATTCACCTAACAAGCGTCACCATTTTAAGGTATACGCTTCAGTGTTCAAAATGTCATGCAACTGTCAGAACTATCTGTCGCACATTCAACAGGAGACATTTCGTCACTGACACGTGGATACAGATGACCTCAGGGGAAGACGTTGGAGTCACCCAAGCGACCTTTGGCCGGTTTTTCAGGATGACAAGTCTAGCTAAGGGCTGCTAGAAATATTCAGTGAGAAAGGTGTGCACGATAGAGTGCCCGCTCACGGAAGGCACCGCAGTCCGGCCCCCTGCCGCCCGGCCTGGGCACTCACGCGGCACCACGCGAAGGATGGACGCCTGAGTGCGGCGCAGGACATTGGGGATGCCCTTGGTGAAATAGTGCGGGAAGGCGCGCTGCTCGAAGGGCGACAAGCTGTAGGTGATCACATGCCGCATCCGCGCCAGATTCCCAAACTCGCGGCCCATTGTTGCGGCGGCTCTGTAAGGACCGAGGGCGGACAGGACCTTGACTCAGCCTGGGGACCACCAACAGGCTGGGATCACCGACCCCAAGCCCGCCCCGGAACTCCTTAGCCTCCCCGAGCCCAGGCGGCGCCCCCACGCTCCCACAGCTCACTCCCGCAGCCAGGTCACCTCACCCTCCACGGACACTGACCCAAGGATCTCCTAGCGTCACTTCCGGCAGGATCGGAAGCCGCTCCTGGAGGCCGTGAAGTCACTTCCGGGAGATACCACTTTTCCTATATTTCTGGGGGAAGACGCTGTTGCCCCGGATTCTAAAGAGACGTGGCCTGCCCGGGTGACCCGGGGGTGGGAGGTGCTGGGGTGGGGGTGCTGCTGCCTAGGCCCGGAGGTGGGGCTTAGTGGTGAACGTCTGGGTTCCTGCGAGATTTGGGGGACCAGGTGTCCCCCGGGAGGCGCTCACAGTAGTCCTGGGCCTTTCCACGGAGCTTCAGGCTCCGGGAGCGGCCGGGTGACATAGAGATAGGGGAGAAAAAAGGCGCCAGGGCTGGGATGTAGCTCGGTGTAGAGCACTTGCCTAATATGCGTGAGGCCTTGGGTGACATCGCCAGCACCACAAAATAATAGTAATGACAACAACGATAATAATTTTGAATTTTGGGGTCGGGGTGGCAGCTGACCTGGAGGGTCACGGTGGTCCAGAGCTTTGCGCCCGTGAGTCCCCCAGGCAGTGGAGAACGCCCCTGAGGCGCAGCCACCCCGCGGCAGCCTAATGCGAGATTTTATGGGGTTTTGTCCAATAGCTAAAAAGGGGCTCTATTTTCAGACCATCAGCTACCCCAGTATCAGCTTTATCAATCGAGGCGCTGCACAGACTGGTGATTTACCTTGTACTCTAAGTGTGGGTTAATTTTCCTCAAGCAGATAGCCTCCTTGAGGGTGGTGCTGGGTTGCCCCTTGTGTCAGCTTTTCACGATGCACATTTACCTCGTTTTTCTAAAAAGTGAAAGGAAAGTGACCGCGACACTTGTAGCGACCAAAAGATCTTTATTGTGGCAGTGACAGGGTAGAAAGAGAAAGAGCAGGGAAAGAGAGAAGAGAGGAAAAGAGCAAAGTGTGGGGGGGAGTGAGGTGGGAAAGCAAAGCGCAACAGAGAGAAAGAGAAGAAAGAGGAAGAGAGCGAAAGCGAGAGAAGAAAGAGAGAGCAAGAGAGGGGGGCCCATCAGGAGAGAGTTTTTATAGCCAAAATATAATGGGGGTCTCTGGGTCTGCAAGCTGCCTTGTTGGCGTACAGTGATTGGATCATACAGTAGTTGCTAAGTGTGTCATCTTCTGCCTTCAGTCAGACGGGGCAGGGGTCAGACGTGGGTTTTCGTTGCACCAGACCGGTGGGGGTCGAATGTTCAGCCTTGAGTGGGGTTGAGTGTTCAGACTTGAGGCAAACAAACGAAAAGGAACCAAACAGGTAAGGGTCCAGTGTTCAGCCCACCTGCAGCCAACAGTTGTTCAGACTGCTCTGCAACTAACAAAAAGTAATATCTAATTTGGTCTCTGCTCCAAGGCAGGAGCATGAATACATAGAACAGTTAAGGATGAAAATACTGTACTGAATTCTACCACCATTTGGGTGATTAATAAAAAATAAAGCATTCATTTATTTACTAACCCCTGCAAACACTTCAAAAGCTTTCAACCAAAATCTTTTTCAGATGAATGTGCTAATCAAAGTAAGGACATCAAGATGTTATATATTAGTTAAGGTTAAGAAGCTGGACATAGTGGCACACTCCTGATGACTCAGGAGGCTCAGACAGGAGGATTGCAAGTTCAAGGACAGCCTCAGCAATTTAGTGAGACTCTGTCTCAATAATTAAAAATAAATAAATGAAGTACTGGGGATGTAGCTCAATGGAAGAGTGTTCCTGGGTTCAATCTCCAATACCAAAAAAAAAAAAAAAAAAAAAACACAGTTAAAGGCTGTGTCCTCTTTTAAAACACATCACAAGCATACTGCAACTTACCAAGTACAAGTCCTATACTAAGCCACTAAGAAGGACTGAGCAACCTAACATTTCCCTGCTCTTTGGAATTTCTATGTCAATTGTGATTTTTCTCTCACTCTCCATTCAACACTCAGTAAAATAATTACTTATTTTAAGCACCTGAAAGTGGGAGAACTGTCGAGGATGAGTTGAAAGGAAGAGTAAACCCAATATCACAAATTGCATACCAAAAGAGCTGAGTATCATCACAAATGATTAGCTTTTCTACATGCCTTGGGAGTTTTGACAGACACCCAAGAACATTTTAAGAATCCTAATTTCTTGCTGTCGCACACCTGTAATCCCAGTAGCTTGGGAGGCTGAGGCAGGAAGATTGTGAGTTCAAAGCCAGCTTCAGTAAAAGGGAGGCACTAAGCAACTCAGTGAGACCCTGTCTCTAAATAAATTACAAAAAAAAAAAACAAAAAAAAAAAACCCAAAAAACAGTTGAGGATGTGGGGCTCAGTGGCTGAGTGCCCCGGGGTTCAATCCCTGGTAACCCCCACCTCAAAAAAGAATCCTAATTTCTCTCTTTTTTTTTTAATAAAAGGAGAGATTTTATTTTAAGATAATTCTTCAATTTCTCTTAGACTGTCAGCTCCATCGCTAGTTCATTAGCGTAACAATAACTCAGCAGATTTTAAGTAAATTCCAGGGACAAAGGGAAAGTTACATAATCAAGTCAATCTGACCTAATGAGGACAAATTGGATAATTAGGATATTATCAGCTGATTGCTATAGACCTGATAAAAATTATCTTCAGCTAGGGATCCTTGAGGCCTGATTGGAGAAGGGATGCTAGTCAACCCACACACCTAAAATTTATTTAAGAGACCAAGCTAGGGGTTCCTGGCCTTTAGGAAGAAGACAGGCATGGGGAAATGTTTTCCTTGTTAGTTCTCCCAAGCCATGGCACTTCCCAGCAAATTTCTCATTTGGTTTTGCTGTTTTGCCTGGCTGTGTTTTCATGTTAGTCTTGGTTCTCAGACTTCTAGGGGAGAAGCTCAGATTGCAACTAATGCTGAGTTGGAATCTGAGGCAGAACCTTGGTCTGTGCTGCAACCTATAGATGGGACACCCAGCCCTGGCCACCTTTTCAAGTTTCTGTCTGATGGGCGAGGTGGAGCCCCTAGGCTGCAGCCAGACTCCAGAGCTTTGCACTACATGAAGAAGCTCTATAAAATGTATGCTACGAAGGAGGGGATTCCCAAATCCACTAGAAGTCACCTATACAACACCATTCGGCTCTTCACTCCCAGTTCCCTGCACAAACAGGCTCTTGGACATCAGGTGACAGGTGTGTAAAAGCAAATTTCTTAACTGGGTGGAGGGACGATGTTATAAGCTTAGATGCATCTGTATGTCCATGACAGACAAACCTGAGCAGTATGTGTGTCTAGAAGACGGGGGATTGAACCCAGAGCCTTGCACATGCTGGGCAAGTACTTGACCACTGAGCTACACCCCAGCCCTTTTGTATTTTTCATTTTTGAGATAGGGTCTCACTAAGTTGCCTATGCTGGCCTCAAACTTATGATTCTCCTGCCTCAGCTTCCAGAGTAGCTGAAATTACAGGCCTGCCCCACTGTGCCCTGCTGGGTTTTGCTTCTTGAATTGGGTTTTATTTTGTAGGATACTCAATATCCAATTGAAACAAATTTGATACTTGATCACATTCTTTTTTTTGTAGGGAGTCCCCGGGGGATTGAACTCAGGGGCACTTGACTACTGAGCCACATCCCCAGCCCTATTTTGTATTTTACTGAGAGACAGGGTCTCACTGAGTTGCTTAGTGCCTCCTTTTTACTGAGGCTGGCTTTGAACTGGCAATCCTCCTGCCTCAGCCTCCCAAGCTGCTGGGATTATAGGCACGCACCACAGCGCCTGGCTCATGTTTTCTTTCTAATGCTGTCATTGGTTAAAGTGGACTCAGATGATAGGATTTTAGCACTGAAAGAGACCTAATGGCTTTGAAGGCTGAGGAAAGTGCTGGAGAAGCTTAGCATCTGTTTCTGTTCACCAAGCTGTTGGAAATGTCCTATATCTGATATGCCCAGTATGTTCTGTGTCAAACAGGATAGTCTCTTGTTTGTTGCTTTCTGTGAGGTCCCCATCTGGTACAGTAGGTCCTTAAGAACAAAGTGTCAGGGCTGGGGATGTAGCTAAGTGGTAGGGTGCTTGTTTAGATGTGTGAGGCCCTGAGTTTCATTCCTACCATTGCAAAAACGAAACACCAAAGTGTAAGTCAACAATTGGAGCAGTTCGTTGTCTTAGGTGTGAGAGGAGCAGTGCTTTAGAAAAAGTACTTTCTCTAGCTCATGATGTAAAGAAAACCATTCTAAACAACCAGGGCTTGTGGCCATTTAAATGCCTTTCATTTTACTCTAGAGGCATCAGAGCCTCCTTTTTTTTTTTTTTCTCAAGTGTGCTAAATTAAATGGGCAGTCAAGTGGTTTTAATTGATTTAATTCACTGGGCTTAGATTATTGTTTTAACAAGGCTGAGTGTTTTAAATTACTATGATGGTTTTTCCCTATAGAGTGTCTCCAAAAGAAAAATTCTACTTATTAGCTTCCTGTGTTTGGAGCAGGTTGCTAATATTGGAACTTCAGAATGTAATAATTCCCTGTTGCTTTAATTTACCATCAAAGTTGTTCTGACATTCTGGAGATAAAATATCCATTGATGGTTCCTGGGAAATAGGGTACCAATTACCTTTTCTATACATCTATTTTTAGTCCCTCCCCTCATTGTCTTTGAGGCTTGAGGAAATGCAGGGAAAGAGAAGGGAGATTGCATATTGCTAGTACAATTCCTAGATTTGACTTCCAGTTACATCTGATTTGTATGCAAGCACCACTAACTGGTGAATCATTTTTTCCTTTCAGGAATCTTTCCATCAGTGGACCTGCTGTTTAATCTGGATCGTGTTACTGCCGTCGAACACTTACTCAAATCCGTCTTGCTCTACACTTACAATAATTCAGTTTCTCCTTCCTCTATTGTTAAATGTTGGTGCAACCTGGTGATAAAAGAACCAAAGTCTTCTAACAAGACTCTCCCTAGAGCTCCTTACTCATTGATCTTTAATTCACAGTTCAAATTTAGAAAGAATCACAAGCAGATTGAGATTGATGTAACCCCACTCCTCCAGCCTATAGTGGTTTCCAGTGAGAGAAATATTCACATGTCTGTCAATTTTACATGCATGAAAGACCAGCTGCAGCACCCTTCAGCTCAGGATGGATCCTTTACCATGCCTCTTCTGCCCCCCTCACTGATCTTATATCTGAATGACACAAGTGCTCAGGCTTATCACAGGTGGTATTCCCTTCACCATAAAAGGAAGTCTTCACAGGGTCCTGACCAGAAGAGTAATGTGGCTGCCTATCCCATGGGAAAAGAGACTGTCAAGGGTGGGAGACCCACCTGCCACCGGAGAGGTCGGGAAATCATCACCTCTCAATTGAAGAAGCCACTGGTTCCAGCTTCCTTCAACCTGAGTGAATACTTCAAACAGTTTTATTTCCCCCAAAATGAGTGTGAGCTCCATGACTTTAGAATTAGCTTTAATCAGCTCAAGTGGGACAACTGGATTGTGGCCCCTCACAGATACAACCTTCGGTACTGTAAAGGAGAATGTCCAAGGGCAGTTGGGCATAGGTATGGCTCTCCGGTTCACACCACAGTGCAGAACATCATCTATGAGAAGCTCGACTCCTCAGTGCCAAGACCATCATGTGTACCTGCCAAATACAGCCCCTTGAGTGTTTTGACCATTGAGCCTGATGGCTCAATCGCTTACAAAGAGTATGAAGATATGATAGCTACCAAGTGCACCTGTCGTTAACTTAAGGTCCTCTAAATGAAAACCTTGAGCCTATTTAGCAAAGTAAGTGTTGTGTGCCTCTCTGCTCTCAGGAGAAGGCTTATGTGTCACATAACACATTGTAGAAATAGGAGCATATGCATGTTAGCACATTCTGGGGCGTCTGTCTGAAGGGATAAGGTCAGTTGTTCCTACTTAGCCTTAATTTCAACACTTAAATGTAATTACTTTGGAGAGATTTATTTTTTTTTCCCCTGAGCATTTTTTTTTCTTTTCACAAGTGTTTTGGTTTTGATGGAAAAATTCTAACTTAGCATAAATCTAATGGAATTGCCGCCACAGATATTCAGAGAGCTTTAGTATTATGATAATGGAAGAATAAATTCCTGTCAATGGCATAAATTGTGTGTGTTTTATTAAATAAATTATGATTGGGAGAGAAGAAGCATGTCAAAAAGCTGACATTGGCTCAACTTTTGCTTTCCCCCCCCCCCCCAGAGTGAAAGGGAGGTTAACCTCTCTGCCTGAATCCTGGTAAAGTGAAATTCGCTAGGATTAGAGTATGCAGCAGAACTCTTTCTGTTGTCTTAGTGTGATTGGTGTACAATACGCTAATTCTGCTTATTAACTGGTGTATATAAATTGAGTCAAGTAAAACCATATAACATTTGTCCCATTTGTTGAAGGGAAATTGTATTGCAGATTGTTCCAAGAAAACCTGTGTTCAAGATTTTAAAATGTATTTTCTTTCTCTAAAACTTCTGACCTTATGGAAGAAAGCCAAGAAGGTTGGTTCATGTTTGTTTTTTATTTGCTTTTTGCCTGTTTCCCTCAGTCCACCCCACATACTCTTTTTCCAGGTGTATTAGCAGTGTTCCCACTAAACTAAGCTGGTAGTGACTGTCTTATTACTGAGCAGGCCTTATGTGGATCTAATGGCTTTTGTGTTGGTTTTCTTTTTCTTTTTTTTTTTTTTTTTTTTTTTATATTTTAGGGATTGAACCCAGGGAAACTCAACCACTGAAACATTTATCTAGAGATAGGGCCTTGCTAAATTGCTGAGGCTGGCTTTGAAATTGTGAACCTCCTGCCTCAGCCTCCCAAGCTGCTGGGATGAAAGGCATGCACCCCTTCTCCTGGCTTTTGTGTGGGTTTTCACTGTCTCTTATCTTAAGAGAGCAAAGATACAGAGTTAGGGCTAATGTAGTGACATTGTGTTTCAGAGTTTCTAAAACCCTAATCTACAAATCAAAAGTAACTTTTACATGCAAGAGTTACTTTTCACTCTTGTAAAATGATCTTTTCTTGGTGCTTGTTTTTAGTTTGATTAGATAAGATTCCCACACCATATGATTTGCCCATTTAAAATGTACAATTCAGTGGTATGTAGTACATTCACACACAGGATGCCATCACCATTGTTAATTTAAGTAAATTTTTATCACCTCAAAAAGAAACTATTCCTTAGCTGTCCACCCTGGTTTCCTGTCCTGTCCTACCCCCAGCCCTAAGCAATCCCTAAACTGTCTCAATAGATTATATTACTCTGTACTTTCACATGCATGGTATGAATTGCAATATGTGGTCTTCTGTGACTGGCTTCTTTCACTTAGCATGTCTTCAAGGGTCACTTATATTGCAACATGTATCAGTACTTGTTTTCTAATGACAGAATATTTGACTATACCAAGTTTTGTTTATCCATTTATTGATACTTGAGTTTTCATTTTCTGGCTATTATACATAATGATACAAGTTTGTGTTTAATTTCTCTTGGGCATATACCCAGGAGTGGAATTTCTGGGTCATATAGTAACTCTTTAATCATCTGAAGAACTGCTAGACTGTTTCCTAAAGCAACGGCACTGTTTTATATTCCCACCAACACAGCATAAGAGTTCTGATTTCTCTGTATCCTCTTAATGTTTGGCGTTTTTGATTCTAGCCATCCAAATGTATGTGAAATGGCATCTCCCTGTGGTTTTGATTAGCATACTTACCTGATGACATTGAGCACGTTTTCACACACCTATCAGCCAATATGTCTTTGAAGAAATGTCTAGTCAGATCCCTTGCCCATTTTGTTTCTTTTCTCCAATCTACCTCCCGCACTGGGAATTGAATCCACAGGCTCTTTACTACTGAGTTATATCTCCAGCCTTCTCATTTATTTTGTGTCATGGTCTCGATAAATTGTCCAGGCCGACCTTGAACTCCTGCCTCAGTCTCAATTCCTGTGATTACAGGCAAGCGCTGCCATACTTAGCTCCTTGCTTATTTTTTCATTGGATTCTTTGTATTTCTGTTGTCAGATTGTAAGAATTCTTATATGTTCTAGATATAAGCCTTTTATCAGATATGATTTCCAATTATTTATTCCCACATGTTGCCTTTTAACTTTTTATTGTAAAATATGACATAAAAATTTACAATTTTAGCAATTGTAAGTATGCAGTTTGTGGCATTATGTCCATTCACTGTTGTCCAAACACCCACTATCTGTCTTGGAAACTTTTCATCAACGAGACAAAACATTTTTTTTTTCTTGTACCAAGGATTGAACCCAGAGACACTTAACCACTGAGCTACATCCCCAACCCTTGAATTTTTTGAGACGGGGGCTCTCTAAATGGCTTAGGGCCTTGATAGGTTGCTGAGGCTGCTTTGAACTTGCAATCTCTTGCCTCAGCCCCCTGAGCTGCTGGGGTTATAGGTGGGCGCCAACATGCCCAGCTAGACTAAGTAATACTACGTGTGTATATTTGTAACACATTTTGTTATCTATTTATCACTACAAGGATTGTTCAGCTATTATGAATAATGCTATAAACATTTGTATACAAATATCTGTTATGGTGTCTGCTCTCAGGTTTGTTGCCATGCTAGGGATCAAACCCAGATCCTCACATGTGCTAGGCCAGTGCTCTTACCACTGACCTACATTCCCAGCCCTCTGATTTCAGTTCTTTTGGATCTATTCCTAGAAATGAAACTGATAGATTAATTTTTTAAAGAATTCTTTAGAAAGGAGTATACATTTTTTTAAAAATTAAAGTGGAAGTATCATTTTACTTATCAGCAATGCCCTAGGACTCCAATCGCTCCACTTTGTAGCCAGCACTTGCTATTTTCTTTTTGCTTTTTAAAATAATCACCTGAAGGCTGTGAAGTAGTATCTCATTGGGGTTTTGATTTGTGTTTCCCTGATGACTAATACTAAGTATTTTTCATGTGCTTACTGGCCATTTGTATCTTTCTTAGAGAAATATCTATTCAGCTTCTTTTTCTATTTTAAAGTCCATTTGTTGAGTTTTAGGAATTCTTTATATATTTTTTAATATTAATCCCTTATGAGATGATTGGCACATATTTTCTCCCATTCTGTGGGGTGCTTATTCACTACAATTCTTTGCACAAAAATTTTCAATTTTGTTCAAGTTCAATTTACCTATTTCCGTTTGTTACTATGTTTTTTGGAGTCGTGCAAGAAATCATTTCCAAATCCAATGTGAGATTTTTACCTATGTTTTCTTGGAGTTTTACAATTTTGGCTTTTATGTTTGTTTCTAATCCATTTTGATTGATTTTTTGTGTATGGTATGAGGTAAAGATCAACTTCATTCCCTTGCCTGTAGATATCTAATTGTCCCAGTACTATTTTTAAATATAATATATATATATATATATATATATATATATATATATATATATATATATATATTATACACACACACACATACATACACACACCCCCATTGAATTTTTTTGGCACTCTTGTTGAAAATTAATTTGGCCATGGGTATATGAATTTATTTCTGGACTCTATCAGTGATTTATATCCTTACTAATGACAGTATCACACCATTTTGTGACTGGTTTATAGTACGTTTTGAAATTAAATATTCTATTTTTTTCAAGATTGGTTTAGATTTTCTAGGGCTGTTGTAAATCATAAATTTCAGACTCATCCTATCAATTTCTGCAAAGAAGTCACCTTAGATTTTGGTAGAGATTATTTCAAATCTATAGATTAGTTTGGGGACTGCTATCTTAATGCTTGTTTTCTATAAGTGATTACTGAACCCAGGGGCACTTTACCAATGAGCTACATACTCAGTCCTTTTTATTATTATTTGAGACAGGCTCTCACTAAATTGCTGAGACTGGCCTTGAACTTGTGATCCTCCTATATCAGCCTCCCAAATTGCTGGGATTATAGGCATGTGCCATCACACTTAGCTGGTTTCCATCTTAATGTTTAAGTCTTCTAATATAGGATGTTTTCACTTATTTACATCATTCTTAAATTTTATACTTTCCAGAGCATATTTTGTACTTTTTGTTAAACCATTCTTTAATTTTTTTTTTTTTAGTTGTAGATGGACACAACACCTTTATTTTTATGTGGTGCTGAGGATCAAATACAGTGCCTCACATTTGCTAAGCAAGCCCTCTACCACTGAGCTATACCCCAGCCCCTGTTAAACCATTCTTAAATATCTTTAAAATTTTATTTTGTAGAACTAGGGATGGAACCCAGGTAAGCTACATTCCCAACCCTTTTTATTTTTTATTTTATTTATTTATTTTTTAATTTTTTAATATTTATTTTTTAGTTTTCAGCGGACACAACATCTTTATTTGTATGTGGTGCTGAGGATCGAACCCAGGCCACACGCATGCCAGGCAAGCACGTACCACTTGAGCCATATTCCCCAGCACCTTTATTTTTTATTTTGAGCTAGGGTCTTACTAAGTTCCTGAGGCTAGCTTTGAACCAGTGATTCTTCTGCCTCCACTTCTCAGTAGATGGGATTATAGCCATTTCCCATCTTGCCCAGTTTTATTTTTATGTGGTGCTGAGGATCGAACCCAGCGCCTCGCACATGCTAGGTGAGCACTCTACCACTGAGCCACAGTCCCAGCCCCTTAAGTATTTTATTTTTGATGATGCTATTGTGCATGAACTTGGTTTTCCTTTTTTTTAAGTAGATGAGGTTTCATTAAATTGTCCGGGTGGTCTCAAACTCCTGAACTGAAGTGATCCTCCCACCTCAGCCTCCCATGAAATTTTCTTAATTTCATTTTTGGATAATTGATGTTTCAAATGTTTTATGTCATCTGTCATTCTTGAATTATCTGGAGCCCTGAGCCTGCTTGTAATTCTAGCTAGTTGGGAGGCTGAGGAAGAAGGATCTCAAGTTGGAGGCCAACCTTGGCAACTTAGCAAGACCCTGTTTCAAAATAAATATAAAATAAAAAGTTTGGGGATGTAACTCAATAGTAGAGTTCCCCGGGTTCAATCCCTAGTATCACAAAGGGGGAAAAAAAAATCTGGAACAGAAAGAGCATGAGTAATGGTGATAATATGCAATAGAATTTAATTGAGGGTAACCTCACTTAAATATGGCTGCTTTCAAATAGACCACATGGAATATGTTGGTTTACGGGATTCATCATTCAAACTACCATAACTTATTATTTTGTGCGAAACTATTGTTTGTGTATTTTGTGTGTGTAGAGGGGTTTTTTGTTTGAGACAGTCTTTGTTGCCCAGGTTGGTCTCAAACTCATGGGTTCAAGTGATCCTCCTGCCTTAGCCTTCTGAGTAGCTATAACTATAGTCACCACTACCCCCCAATTTTATTTATTTAGGGTACCAGGGATTGAACTCGGGGGCATGCGACCTCTGAGCCACATCCCCTGCCTTATTTTGTATTTTATTTGGAGACAGGGTCCCACTGAGTTGCTTAATGCCTCAATTTTGCTGAGGCTGGCTTTGAACTTGCTATCTTCCTGCCTCAGTCTCCCAAGCTGCTGGGATTATAGGCGTGTGTCACTGTGCTCAACCAAATTTTTATTTTTTGCATGGCCCAGTTCTGTACTGAATATGCAATGTTGTATGAAGTCAAAGGTTTCAAAAATAAAATGAATTAGTTTTGATGAAAGTTAACTTAGCATCAATGCCAAACTTTAGGAACAGAAAAACTTTTTTTTTTTTTTGCAGGTAAATTCTAAAATTAAGCTTTTTTTTTTTTTTTGCATAGTATTTTGATATACAGCTGAGGAATGCTATCTTGAGCTATCATTAAATTTTTTTAAGAATGTATTTGTAAATATAGTTTCATTCAAAAGACAGTGTTAATATTGGATCTGATATGTCTGCTGAAGTTAAACTTCAAAGATTCTCCTATACACATTTGTGAAGGCTGTGCTAGTCTCCCAATTGCTACCTCCATATGAAACCTACTTCAGTTACTCTTATAAAAGCTGCCACTTTAGAAAGTGAATGAGAAAGGACAGCAGTGATTTAAATCTGGAAATTCAAGGATGAAGCTACATCTCCCTTAAATAGATGCATTCAGCTTTGGTATTTAGTCCAGATGAGATATGAGGTCACTTAATGTGATGGGTGCCCTGGTATGCCAAGGAACAATAGGGCATGTCAGGAGCTGCTTTTACCTTGGGCTCTGAATTTCCTGCTCTTTATCGGTTTAAATCAGCTCCTGTGTTGGGCTGAAAGCTTTGTTTCACTAATCAGCTTCAAGGGCAGCAGCCACTCATTTGGTTTAGAGTTTGGTTTAGACAGTCTGTGGGAAAAATAAAGTTCTTCTTTCATGGGAAAAAGGAGAAAGTATTTATGGTTATATAATGAGAAAAAAAATGCTCCAAGGAACTTGCCTTATATAAAAATTTCAGGAGTCAATTCTAACTTTGAACTTTACGGGAATTGTATTTTATAAAATTATGAATGAAATAACAATTTTTAAATATTCTTTTAGAGGATATTGATCCTAGAATGGTTTTTAGGTTTTTCAGATTGGCTGAATGGATTGAGACAAGAGAATAATATGCTGCTTTATCCATGAACTCTACTCTAAATAAAAGGAAAAAAAGTGAAGTTATGCAGACACTTTGTCCTTTACCAGAGTTGACAAGTCAAATACGGTCTCTTCCTGTGGTTAATTACTTCCTGATGCAGCTGTCCTTCCCAAACCACCCAATGAAGGTAGCTCCCAATATTCATGGGGAATATGTTTCAATACCCACCATTGGATACCTGAAGCCACAGAAAATACTGAACTTAAAATATACTGTTTTTTCATATATGTGTACACATAGCCATGATAAAGTATAATCATGTGCAGTGGCTCTCACCTCTAATCCCACCTACGTGGGAGGCTGAAGCAGGAAGATCACATATCAAGATTAGCTTGAGCAATTTAGGGAAACATCAAAATATTGTGGTTTTTTTTTTTTAACCAGTGATTAAACCCAGGAGTGCTTAACCACTGAGCCAGATCCCCAGCCATTTTTATTTATTTTTAAATTTTGAGATGTGGTCTTGCTAAGTTGCTTAGGGCTGAATGAAGGTACTGAGACTGGCTTTGAACTTGTGATCCTCCTGCCTCAGCCTCCCAAGTTTCTGAGAAAAATAATTTTTAAAAAGGGGTTAGGGAGGGCCGGGATTGTATCTCAGTGGTGGAGTGCTTGCCTCACACATATAAGGCACTGAGTTCAATCCTCAGCACCAAATAAAAATATTGTGTCCATCTACAACTAAAAATATTTTTTAAAAAGTTAGGGAGCTAGGGATATATCTCAGTAGTAGAATGTCCCTAGATTCCATCCCCAGTACCAAAAGTGTAGTTAGGCCTAGTAAGAGATTAACAACTGATAATGAAGTAGAACAATCATAACATATTCTATAATGTTATATAAATTTTGTTTCAAAATTTACTCAGTTGTCAGTATCATACTGTTTGTGTTTGAAGCAATCCTAATTTTACTTACTAATGGTCCCAAAGCACCAGAGCAGTAATGCTAGCATTTCAAATATGCCAAAGAGAAGCCATAAAGTGCTTCCAACCTTAAGTGAAAAGGTGAATGTTCTTGATAAGGAGAGAAATCATAGGCTGAGGTTCAGATCTACAGTAAGAACAAATGTTCTGTCTGATATTGTGAAGGAAAAAGAAATTTGCACTTATTTTGCTACCTGGTTGAAATTTCAAATTAAATGGCAACTGCTACACCAGTCAATTTTTGGAAAAGGCCCTTGACTTGTTAATAAGACCAGGACTATTTCATTATCTTTGTCCTACCTTAGTATGTGATGCAATTTGTATCAAATTGGGCAATTAGACATACATGGATAAGGCTCAATTGCACATTTTAGGTACCTTATTGCTTCAAGAATAAGTGCTTTGTGAACAGTTTGGTCATTTATACCTGCCTTAGGTGCTAGTGTTTTTCATATAGAAATGCCATAACAGGCAGTGTTAGTTTTTTACAGCCTGTGTCTGGATGTCATTTTGACTTTCTCAACAATTAGCTCACTGGATAAATATTTATTGAACACTGACTATGGGCCAGGTGCCATGTGTGATTAAGAACAGAGTCCAGCATTCTCAGCTCCAGTAAAAATATATCCCGACCCAAAACGGAGACTTCCTGTATCACCCTTATAGTTCCATCACTGGGCATTCACCACGTTCAGTGGAGGGTGCATTTCAGGGTGGTGCTACATGAGTGGGTTGAGTGAATACAAGTTATTATACCTTTAGATTTGAATTTTTAAAAATTAAAATATTTTGAGAATAATTATAAATTTACATGCAATTTTAAGAACTCGTACAGAGAAATCTGTTGTTCCTTCAATGATAACATTATGGAAAACTATAGATAACATAATAGGAAAACCAGGATATTGACATTGGCAAAATGAAATTTTCCACATTGACACCTACTCAGGCCAAGGACAATGTTGATACTAACATCAATAGTTTTTATAGTCCCCAATGGAATTTAATGATTTGCATGTTTTCATCTTATGCCACTTTGCCTTGAAACTTTGAAAATTTTGTGCTTTAAATTCATTTATTCAATAAGTATTTGTCACTATAAAGAAATGATAGTTGGGCATGGTGGAGCACACCAGTAATCCCAGTAACTTGGGAGGCTGAGGGCAGGAGGATTGCAAATTCAAGGCCAGCCTCAAACTTAGTGAGACCCTGTCTCAAAAAGGAAAAAGGACTCAGGATGCAGCTCAGTGCTAGAGTGTACCTGGGTTCAGTCCCCAGAATAAAAAAGAGAGACAAATGTTTGAGGAGATAAATTTAGCCCTATTTAAACATTGTGCAATATATGCATAAAAACATCACATAGTACCCCATGAACATAATTTTTGTTTTTATGTATCAGTTAAAATGCACACTATGCATCAGGTGCTCTTATAGGTGGTGTGATGATAATATATTCAATATTTTTGCTCTCATGGAGCATAAGTTCCAGAATGAAGAGACAATCCACAAAATGAGCAGTGATGTCCAGGAACCTCTAGGCAGAGTCCTAAGGGAAGCAGAAACTTCTCTAGGAACGGGATGAGCTGGATGTCACTGGCAAGTGAGAGTAGGGACGGTGGAATGGCAAGGGGTGTGGGGGAGGAGCAGACAGATCTGAGACCTTGTCCGTCAGCACAATGGGGTTGAAATTTTATGTCAAGTTCAATGAGAAGCCATTGAGCATGTATAATCAGAAGCCCAAAATTGTTGGATTTTTTTTTTAAAGATCATTCTAGATGTCCTCTATTGTTTGTCAGGGACTAGTCTGAAGCATGGAGACACTTTGGTGGGCTGCTATCATGGTCCAAATGAGGGATGATGATTGGGCTATAACAGTGAAGAGGAGGATTCCGAGAAGTAAAGAAACTTGTTTTTGTGGCTTCTCTGTTATCGGGTCCCCCTCTGAGAGGTAGGGTGGCGACCTTCTAGTAAGGGAAGAAACACATCCTTATAGTGGAAGGAAGGGATAAAACGTATCCCAGTCCTAGCCTTAATATTCCCATCCAAATGAGGGGGCTTATAAATTTTTGAATTTTTGTTTTATCTGTTTTTCTACTTGTTTTTCCTGGTCTTTGCCTTCATGTTGGAGGCTTTTCCAAGTGTTTTGTGGTCCACTTGAAAAAGGAAGGAAGCCATTTGAAGCCTGCATGAAAAGGTGGTATGTGATAGTGAGCTCTTTGGCTTGAAACCCTCATTGAGTTATTCAGTCTTCTAATGGGAGGAAGATGAGGCAAAGAGACACACTCAGCTGCTGGTGGTTTGGGTTAGGAAGTCATAATTCACAGTATACATTTTCCCTGATCATTCTTTCCTCATACTGTACCTCTTTCCCTAGCCTCCACCATGCCTGGGATTCACTTGTCTGGATCCTCTTTGGCTGAAACACTTTGCAGAATCAGCCCCTCTTAATCTTCCTCTGGGTTGGGAGAGGAGTAGTCTCATAGCTGCTGGGACAGCGATGTACTCTGAGATGCAATTATGCCATCCACAGACTCAACATGCTAGCATCTCTGTCTTCCACAGGATGTGGCACCTCATTTCCTGAGCTTTCCTGGGTTCTGATGCCGAGCACAGCTAGCTTCTCGGTAATATCCCCATCCGGCATAGGTTTTATGTTTCCCTAACTATTCATTCTTCCATCCTTTTTCCACTTTTGTATTGAAGTTGTGCTGTTCAATACAAAAGTCACCAGTCACTTAGAACTTTGGTTCACTTACATCTGCTGTGCTCTCATCTATTCTTTTGCCCTTGTGGCTGTGTTTGATACACATTTGCACCAATGTTAACAGAAGGGAGTCGAGAGAAATATATGTGCTCAGCTCTCAGCCAAAAAGAGGCACTTAATGCATCAGGGAAAGTCCTTGTTCAAACCTCTGCTTAGAGAAAATGAGCAAGAAGAGTCTATAGCAAATTACAATCTGTTGTAACTTGCAAAGAATTTGCTACATGTTCTTTATCTCATAGTGTCCTTAAACTACTCCATCTCATCCCTTTCCAGTCAGTTGAGGGTAAAAAAAAAAAAAAAAGCAGGCAAAAAAAATCAATATTTGGACTGTCTCCCATATTTAAAATAAAAAGTACTTCATTAGATAGAATCAGCTAGCAGGACTGATTTACATGTCGATAAGTAATCCAAAGTTTTGTCTAAGTGTAGAAAAACCAAGTTCAGTCAGACCTTTAGAAATGGGACAAACAGTTTCAGTTTATAATCAAAGGAAAAGGTTAGCATGCCTGGTCTCCATTGCGTCATTCTCTGGGAAAATTTGTCCTGCAAACTTTCAGATTGTTGCAAATTGTTGCATGACTGGGAAAAAGGACCAGCATCATAAGTTTTCATCCTGTTCATGCCCTTGACCATCACCGGTTTGTGAACTATTTGTAAAGGTCTGAAGCTGGGTTGGGGAGATTAGGAATCTTGGTGGCTTACTGAGTTGTACACATGGAGTACTTCCTGGGCCTGAAGGGTTCATGATTCCATCCTAATGGATCCTTCTCCAATAAACATACATGCAAACAAAGTAAAAACTATTCCCAGCAGAGCAGCACTTGTTTTATTACCACTTATCACAATCATATTAGAGACACAGAAGGCAGATCCCAGGAATAGAGTACAATAGTTGAAAGACTGAGCTTTGGGCAAATACATTAACCTCTTTGGAACTTGGTTTCATCCTCTACAAAATGAGATTACAGTAATATCTATTTCAGAGAGTTGTGTGAAGATTAAATGAGTTAATACATGTAAATAGCTTATGAACAATACCTATGAAATAGATTCTAATTGCTACTTTTATTAATAGCAAAACTTTTATTAGAATAACATAGCTCTGAAGCTATGCTGTTCAATACAGAAGTCACCAGTCACTTACAGATACTGAGCATTTAAAATGTCAATAGTGAGGGCTGGGGATGTGGCTCAAGCGGTAGCACACTCACCTGGCGTGCGTGCGGCCCGGGTTCGATCCTCAGCACCACATACAAACAAAGATGTTGTGTCTGCCGAAAACTAAAAAATAAATATTAAAAAAAAATGTCAATAGTGAATGTTTGGATGAGCTATATGTATAAGATATAGACCAGATTCAAAAGACTTATGGAGACTTGAGGATTATGAAATATAAATAAAATAATGTAAAATATTTCCATTTAAAAATATTTTTTTAGTTGCCAATGGACCTTTATTTGTGTGAGGTGCTGAGAACTGAACCCAGTGCCTTACACATGATAGGCCAATGCTCTACCACTGAGCTACAACACCAGCATATCTCTATCATTATATTGATTTCATGTTGAAGTGATGATATGTGGTATCGTGGGGTGGCCAGCAGCTGGCTGGGGAATTCTTCCCTGATCAGAGGGATAAGCCTCCTGAGAAATTGAAGTCTAGAATAATTAATGAAGAATAAAAGACGGAGTCAGAAAGGATAATTTTAAAGATGGAGCCCCTGATACGTCCAGTCCACATAGGAGCTGGAGCTAGACAATTAGAAAATGGCTCCCATGGTTTATTTAAGGGGGTACATCAAAGGCAGGGATAAGGTTTCAAGGGCAGAGTCTTGCTTCCTGATGCCTTGCAGTCAGCAGGTTGATTGGCATCTTGGCAGGTCACACCCATCTCAGAGGGGCTGTGCAGCTATAGCAGGTCACCCCATCTCCGGTGCTGTGTGGTACCTGGGGCAGAACTTGAATAGGGCTCACAATGTCTCTGGGCAGTCAGCCAGAGCAAATGTCCACTCGAAGTTCCCAGACACCAGATTTCCCTATTCAATTAGGCTGTGATGTGCGACAGTCCACACACAGCCTGTGGATGGCTCAGGACAATGTAGGTTTATTTTATTTAATATGCCAATCTATTTAATATATATTAAAATTAATTTCATCTTTTTTTTTTTTTTTGCAGTGCTAGGAGTAGAACCCAGGTCCTTGCACATGGTAGGCAAGCACTGTACCACTCTGCTATACCCCTAGTTCTTTACCTTTAAAATGTGTCTGTTATGTGGTTTTAAAACTACCTATATGGCTCACATTATATTTGTTTTAGTCAGCTTTTGCACCACTGTGACCAAAAGATCTAATATGAAAAATGTAGAGAAGAAAAAGTTTATTTCGTTTCTTGGTTTCAAATGTTCAGTTCAGGGTTTGCCAACTCCATGGTCTGGGCCCAAGGTGAGGCAGAGCATTGTGGCAAAAGGGCATGGCAACCACTAAGCAGAGACAGACTTCTGCTCACCAGGGACAAAATATATCCCCCAAAGCACGTCTATACTGACCTACCTCTTCCAGTCACTCCCTACCTGCCTACAGTTACCACCCAATTAACCAATCAGCAGGTGAACCTACTGATTAGGTACATCTTTCAGAATCTCATCATTTCACCTCCAAAAATTTTTGCATTGTCTCTCACATGAGCTTTTGAAGGACACTTCATATCTAAACCATAACAATTTCTATTGGACAGAACAGAGACTCTTACATTTTTCTCTAAACACTCTGATAACTGCCCAAGGTAGAGCTCATGACATGCCTAAAGAACACATTCTATAAACATTTCCCTCCTCTGAGAATGACCATGTAGATACATACATGATGTCAGGACTGGGATATGCCTTGACTTTACAGGTCCTGAGAAGAACTTAGGTATTCTCATTATGATTTGGTCAAATCAAAATTAGTTAGCAGAAAGTACTAAGATCTATCCATTTGAACAGACTTGTGTTACTACTAGAGACTCTGAAGTTGAGCCAGTCATAGTGGTGCATGACTAATCCCAGCTGCTCGGGAGGCTGAGGTAGGATTGCAAATTTGAGGCCAGTCTGGGCAACTTGGTGAGACCCTGAACCAATATTAAATTGTTTAAAAGGTAGAGCATTTGCCTAGCATGAATGAGACCCTGGTTTTAATTCCCAATACTGTGAAAAAATAACCGTTTAATAATTCATGCACATGAATATGGCACACAAATAAACTGAAATCACTTGATTTTCAAGGTATCTTTAGATCTGTGAGCCGATGGTCCTCTGTACTAGTGCAAAAATGCAAGCAAAAATGAGCCCTTTTTCTGCATGTATAGACACTTGAAATATTAGAGTCAGGAGTGGTGGTGCATGCCTGTAATCCTAGCAACTCAGGAAACTGAGGCAGGAGAATCACAAGTTCTAGGACAGCTTTAGTAATTTAGTAAGGCAGTAAGCAACTTAGTAAGACCCTGTCTCAAAAAAAAAAAAAAAATTAAAAAGGGCTGGAGATGTAGCTCAGTGGAAAAGCACCCCTGAGTTCAAAAATCAGAGTGGTTAGGGTCCTTGGAAGCCTAAACCTTGGTTTGCATGTGAAACCTTGAGCAAAAATGGACAAATGCCAGCGATAACTGTTAAGTGTATGCATATGTGTATATGTGTGGATATATATACATGCAGGAATTTACCTACCACAAAATTCACCATTTTAAGTTATATAAGCCATTTTTTAGTATAATCAGAAGATTGTATGATTGTCACCATTTTCTAATTCCAAAACATTTCTATCATCTCTAAAAGAGACTACATCCCAATTAGCACTAACTCCTCATTCTGTCCTTCCAACCTCTCCCAACTAATAATCTTTTGCTCTTTATGGATTTACCTATATTGAATATTTCATATAATGATACAGTATGTCATCTTTTGTCTGTTTTCCTTCAATTATTCCTTAAAATTTCCAACTTTCATCCTTGGCCCAGCATATGTCAGTACCTCATTTCTCTTTATGGCTGAACATCCCATTGTATGACATACCAAATTTTGTTTATTCATTTGTCAATGGCTACTTAGATTGTTTCCACTTTTTGGCTATTATCAGTAATGCTGATATAAACATTTGTGTATAAGTTTTATTGACCATCTGTTTTCAGTTCTCTTGGAATACCAAGAAGTGGAATTGCTAAGTCGGATGGTAACTCCATGTTTAATCATTTGATAAACTGACAACCCATTTTTCAAATCTCTGGCACCATTTTTCATTCCCACCAGCAGAGCAGGAGGGCTCCCATTTCTACCTTACTTTTTGATTAGCCGTGTTAGTGGGTATGAAGTAGTATATCATGATGGATTTGATTGTTGCTTAATGTTCAGCATCTTTTCATGTGTTTTTAGCCATTTATATGTTGTCTTTGGACAAATTAAAATTCTTAGCTTATTTCTAACAATTGAAAAATTCATCTTTTGTTGAACTGTAAACTATTCAGCTGTTAAGGTGAATCAAATTTAGATAAAGCACTCACTGATCTAGAAGACCAGAGGGCTTCAGTTTGGCTTTATTTAATTATTTTTGTTTTCAGATTCTCAGTGTTTAATAACTCTCCCAATATTGTATTTTTCTATCAGTTCTAGTATGGTCAAATTTTTGCACATTCAAATGTTGGACAAATGATAGATACTATTTCAAAAAGAATTTCACAATCTGCAAAACTTGGAAAACCACATATGGATATAAATTGTTGGGAAACAAGCTATATTTAATTTGAAAGTTATTTTGTTAAAAACAAACTGCATTTGTCGCTATAGGGATTTTTTAAAATGATTTTTTTATTAATGTGTTACAGTTACACACAATATTGGGGTTCATTTTGACATAATTATAGAAGCATGGAATATAATTTGCTCCAATTTAGTCCTCAGTACTTCCTCTTTCCCTCCCCTACTTTACCAAGTTTTTGAAAAGAGCCCTTGTTCACAGAATAACTGTGAACTAGGACCTACTGCCATCTGGAATAAAGGTTATTAATCCAATCTCAAAACCAATGAAGAGGATTTGGAAATCCAAATGAACTCTCTTGAAAAAAATCCTTGCTTCTGTTCACGGCAGTGGCTCCCTAGACCTCTCATTGCTGTGTCTGAAAGAGTGAGCCGAGCAATCTGTTCTGAAAAGAAAGCAGCTTCTTCAGGGGTGGTAAGTCCCATCTTTATGTTAAAACCAACACAAGGAGGCAGTGGAACAGGAACTGTGGAGACCTGAAGGATCAAACATTGCTTTAAAAGTTTGTTCCTCCAATGAGGGCAGACGATGAGCCACTGGGCCTTCCATGGGTGGCTGATGCCAGGGTACTGAGGGTACCTAGCAGTGGCTCTCAGTGGAAGGAAGGATGTTCTGATTTCCTTTCTGGCTCCTAGGACATGTGTCTTCTGCTTCTCACTGTAAGTTTGGGCCAGTTGGTACAAAGGTACTTGCTGATTATATAAGTGCTTTTGTTCAATCTGTTTACTTCTACTTGGTGTCTAAAATGCTGTTTGTATGGACTTTCCTTCATGTACCTTTCTCTCTTTCTGTCCGACACACACACACACACACACACACCCCACCACCACCACCACCACCACACACACACACACACAGACACATGTTCATACCCACGCGTATGCACATGCTAATCCCCAGGTCTTGAAGGCTAAGGGCATCCCTGCAATATTGCTAGTGTCTGTGAATTCATAGAATGGAGGAAAGACATAGTTGTTCACATGGGGTTGGGTCTCCCCCTTGCATTCATTCAACAAGCACTGATATTACTTCTGAGCTGGGTACTACCAGGCAAGGTCCTGCCCTTTAAAGTGCTTGCTCTATATTTAATGGAGCAGACAGAAAACTAAATGACCATCTATTTTCTTTTCTTTTCTTTCTTTCTTTTTTTCTGATATGGGGGTGAACCCAGGGGCACTTAACTTCTGAGCCACATCTCACCTCTTTTTTATATTTTATTTAGAGACAGGATCCTGCTGAATTGCTTAGGGCCTTGCTCAGTTGCTGAGGCTGGCCTTGATCTTGCGATGCTCTTGTCTCAGCCTCCAAGGCTGCTGGGATTACAGGTATGTGCCACTGCACTGAGCTAAATGGCTATGTATTTCACTATGTGGTATTAGGTAGAGCAGGGAACAGTGAGCTCTCCTTGGGTATCTTGAGGAAGGCTTCCCTGGAGGTGACTTGGCTCAAAGCAGCATGATGGGTCGGTCCTTGCCAGGGACAATTGTTCATAGGGGAGGAAAGAAAAAAGGAAACTTCAGCCCATGACCAGCCCCTTGGAGGGGGCAACTATGAGATATCTCAGGGTATCCAGACAGGTCTACCCTGCCTGACATCAGCTCAGTGTTCTGGTTCATGTTGGTAAGAACATAATCTAGGTCAACCCTTCCTAGAACAGGAATAGAAAAAAGCAACCAATCTCCACATTTTCTTGCCTTTGATTTTATGTTTATCAAGGGAAATCTTGTTTTCATTTTTATAGCAAATGTTTATGACTTTGAACCAGGAACTTGCCTGCGTTGTTTCTCCTGTGTTGCTGTATCCTGTTTCCTGAGTTGCTAGTTTTGAGATTAAGACTTTTAAGAGGGTTTCCAGCCACATCAAAGGGCAGAGACTGAACCCAAGGTAGCTATGGGAGATCTCTCTAGCCCATTTGCCTGGTAATTGCTTCTCCCAAGGAAAGAGTGACTCTGAATACCCAGATATGGATAGATTTTGTCCCTGCCTAATACAGGCATGGCAGCCTTACACAGTATCTTGGTTCTGCATTAGAAACTTCCTAGTTTCAAGCAATAGCAACCACCTCTGCCTGACCCATTCACAAATGTATTAGAAGGTCAGTGGCTCAGAGAATTGACTGGAAGGCTACAGAATCAGCCTATGAAACAGAACCAAAGAAGACTGTGCAGCAAGAGCAGGAAACTGATTAGGATGACCACTGTCACCACCCCCCAAACTCTTAATTGTTTCTTACCTGTCCCTGTGTCACTATGTCACTCATGTGAGTCCCAGCTTCTGGCAGGAACATCAATTGGTTAAGTCTAGGTCTCAGACCAACACTGTGGCTGGACTGGCTTTCAAAGTAGGAGAAAAGGGATCTATCTCCCCAAGATGTACACAGTATGGGATCCCCTGAAAAAGGAGGTGTTCTGATGTCTACCACAGCCCCAGGAGGGGATCAGTGAGCAGAGGTCTCCCATGGGGGACCCTGGTATATAAACCAACACTGAGAAATAATATCAGGACTGGAATTGAGTTGTGATTGTGTTTCTCACAGGACAAACACAAGTGAGGAATTAGAAATGATACCTGATACCACTTGCCAACAGTCTCCTATGAATCCGGCACTGAATACATAAGATCAGATCTCATTTGATCTTTCCCTGGAAGCTATGTAGTAGTATCCCTGTTTTACAAATGAAAAAATGGAGCTTCGGGAAGGTTGTTGGGATATTTCCAGGGTTACACAGTTACTGGCATCCAAATTTAGGTCTGCTAGACTTTGGAACTTGCTTTCTTACTACACTGGTTTTCCTATCCTGGGATATACTGAATTGCAGAACATGTTTTTGTCCCTGTTTTATTGTGAAAAATCAAAGTTGGGAATGAGTCTGTCTATAAATCCATCTTTGACACTTCCAGGAAGCTGCCGTCAGTTGTTCTTTGTCCCCAAATTCCTTTGGTGTTGCCCAGTTAATGGACACATTCCCCTTTTGTCTTGCTAATTGATCTGCCAGAAAAGTCAAAAGTAACTTGCTATTTTATTTGTTATTGTTTTGTTTCTACTTCTCTTGATGCTTTCCTTGAACTCCTAACTACTGTGTGTGTATGTGTGTGTGTGTGTGTGTGCGTGCATGTTTGCAGCCCTGGCAATGTTCCCAAAATATAATGCATGGACAACAATGGATGCTGGATATACCAAAACTGAGGTTTTGGAGCAAAGTCTCCTCTGAGTAACTGATAAGATCCACCAGCTAAGGTCAGAAAGGTTTTCCAGGGGAATGTTGGGACATTATTCTCTCTCTCCAGGGCCAACAGTCAGCATTCATCCCACATGCACACGGCATGGTGTCACCTAATTCAGTGCCAAGTCCAGCGTGCAGCCTCCCTGCATAGCTTTGGGCCCAGAGCTCTGAAATGGATTGTTCTTTCATTTAAAATGCTGACCAGGTGACCTCTTAACAATTGGAGATCCAGGAAATTTGGATTAAACAGTAGGGCGCTTCTAGGAGGGGGGGATTTTAGGAGTCTAGGAGACTATCTCTTCCCTTTGTAGGGTATAAACACAAAAGGGACAGTCTGGCCATTCATGGCCTGAGGAGGTTGATATCCTCTCTGGTTTATGCTGTTGGGGTCCAGTTTCTGCTCTCGGGACTAAAATGAACCTTAAGGGACAATTTCCTCTTGGTCCCAGGAAATAGCAAAGTTTGGTCCTCTGGACTTGGCAGAAGAGGAGAGAAATCCATATCCATCCATCTTATTTATCCTCTTTTATCCAAGACGTGTGGGTAACGTGAATGAGGACAGATCAGAGCAGAGGAATGAAATGGTCTGTTATGGTTTAGATCTGGAATGCCCCCCAAAGTCTCATGTTGAAACCATGGTCCCTAATGCTGCAAGTTTCAGAAATGGGGCTTTTACGCAATGATTGGATCATGAGGGTTCTGACCTCACCTGTATATTCATAGGAGCTTAATGGACTACCGAGAGATAGGACCTAACCTGTGAAACTATGAGTCAAAATAAAGTTTTCCTCTTCTATATTGTTTGGGTCAGGTATTTTTGCCACAGTGACAAAAAGCTAACACATGGTCCCAGGCCTGGAATGAGCCAGGCTGGGGGAGAAAAGTTGAGTTATTATGATCAAAATAAACAGGCTGGGATTTCACCCGTCTCTGTAGGGAAAAGGTAATATACGTGTACTCACTAGGAATGTGACAGCCCAGCATTCCTTCCCAGGAACTGTTGATCTCAAAGCTTCCATCCCAGGACAGCTAGCCCTCACCCAACCTCAGAGGCCTTGCCTGTCCAGAGCCCCCAAAAGAGATGATGAGTTTAATTCTCCTTGTACTTCATTCTTGAAGATCCTTCCTGTAAAGTCCTATCTTTGGACAAGTATGGTGAATTCAGTGCAAATTTAAAAGTGAAAAAACTTGCCCTAAAGGAGCAAGAATTTAAAAAGGGACAGTTCTCAAAGCCAAGGGGTTCTGAGTTTCTGTCTTAGAGACAGCTCCTGTTGAAGCTGACCCCCAAGTCCAGATGGGAGTTTGAAGGAGCAGGGCTGGTAGAGCATCACTCTAAGAAGCTAGGCTCAGGTGCCTGCTACCTGCACCCACCAGAAGATCTAGGAAGTCAGAGTTCCTTAGGATCTCAGTGCCCCAGGAAATAGCAGCCTTCACTTTTGGCTTGAGTTCTGGGTCCTGCTTATCAACACAAACATATCTTTATCTGCCAGCATTGCCAGGATGGGAGGACATGGTCCCAGGCCCCGGCATGCTTATCCTGTGGGACATGATGGCAGCAGAGAGACCTGGGAGCTGAAGGATTTCAGCAAAGGGCACTCTAAAGGAAAGGCCCAGTTCTTGGCAGAGTGAATATTCATAGGATAGAGTTTTGGTAAGATGGGGCAGGGGAAGAGAGGACATAGCAAGAAAAGCATAGCGTCAGATAAAGGCAGGGCATTCTTTGGAGTATGGAGGATGCCCCAGAGGTCAAGACCTTGAGAGCCTTAGGTGGTGTGCATATGTCTAGCACACAAAGACCCACTTAGGGAAGCTGGGGTGGACACACAGTCTTCAGGTTTCCTACCACCCTCAAGTAGCAGTAGGGCCTAGACTTTGCTGGGTAGTGGGTGAAATGCAAAGGTGGCAAGAATAGTAGACAGAAGGCCACGGTGGGAGTCAATAAGCTTGAAGAGTCCTGGAAATGCAGGTCTGGAAGAGAGTTGTCAAGGTGCTGTTGCCATCTGAACCATACAGAGGAACAGGAAGGAGCCACGAGTTCTGGGCGCATTTTTTCCTCAGAGTTTGAGAGGAAAGGCTGGAGTGCTCCCCCGGCCCCTTGGGGCCCATCCTGGACCTCCCCACAGTAGGGACTGTGGGATGCTTATGGTTTGTCCGGCCAGCTGCACTAAAAATGGGCGGCTGTTGCTGTGGTCGCCCTTTACCTTATGCTCCCGGTCCTCTGGCCCCAGGCCAGAGGCCTGAGCACGGTGGGGGAACAAATTGTCCACTTTTTTGGCCCTGGACTAGGCTTACTAGCAGACACTGGGAAGGGGCGGTGGCTCCGGGAGCAGCGCCCGACTCCTCGCTCCCGCCCCTCTTGGCCGGAGGTGGCGCCTCCCCTGTGGCTGCGGCCACAGCTTGGAGGTGGGGTCGGGGAGCGCGAGCCAGGGCTCTGATGTCACCGCGCGGCCGCGGGCGCCCAGGAGAGAGTCTCAGGCTGGAGCCTCAAGTAAGCGGCGGGGCCGGGGAGTAGGGAGGGGAGGGTGGCGGGATCCTTGGGTCTCCTTCCTGCGAGGAGGAGGCTGGGGAGTTTAAGAGGGGCGGTGGCGGCAGTGGTGGTGGCTGCAGGGTTGGGAACAGCCGGTGTGTCGATCTGTCGGGAGGGGTCCTACTGGGAGTCCAGTCTGGTTACGCGAGTGGAGTCAGGCCCCTGCGCACCTTTACCTTTTGCCAGGGTCTGGGAGGGGACAGACCCACCCAGCTGGAGGAGCTCTTGGGGGAGCTGTGTGTGACCAAAGCACACCGTGGAGACTTACTCTGCGACCCGCTGTTGCTGCTTTACGGTTGCGGAGCAGCTGGAGAAACGGGTCCCTCCTGCCCCAGAACTTGCCGTCCCCCTGTCCGCGATCTGAGCCCTACTTCGCAGTTGTGGACCCCACAGGAAAGGCCGAGAAATGCTCAGGTCGACGGCCATCCACTCTCCCGCGGCTCGGCGTGGCTCGGCGTGACTCTGCCGCCCTCTGCGGTCGCCAGAGCCTGCGCCTCTCTGCCGTCTCACATGTCCCAGATCTTGAAGCAGCAGGTATGTGGTCCATCCACAGCCACAGCCGCCCCTCCCCAAGAGCCACCAGCAACCTGCATTTCCTGCTCAAAGAAGGGAGCTAGGGTTTCTGGAGACTCTACGATTGGGCTGCAGAGACCACCGAGTCTGAAAACCAGCAGCACAGATACTGCGTGGGGTGTTCTGTCTGCATGGTGAGGCTGGGAGAGCCACAGAATTTGCCAGAACTCCCAGCCAGTCAGACCTAGCCTGGGGATGCTGGGATTCAAGACATAGTCCTGAACCTCGGAACGCCGTCTTGCAAGGAGATCGTTATGCATCCAGCTTCCCCACATTGAGTCCCGTCCTGAAGGAATACCAACACAAAAGGGTGGCTTGGGCAACGTATCACAGACAGATCAGATGGGAAGTGGCCTTTGATAAAGGGACGATTTAATTCTGGTGATTTATTGCATTTGGGGTTCTCTTGTACCTCTCTGGTGAGTTTACCTATATTTGCTCCGGTGTGATTTTTATCCACAGGAAACTGTCTTCATCGATTTCTCCAACATCCTGTAAAATCCTGGGTTTGTCTGTCCTACCCTCTTTGCAGAGGTCCAGACCCACATTCCAACTGTGGCCAGACTTGCCACAGACATGGAAAGGCCTAAAGACCCCAGACTAAATGAGCACTGGACCCCTTGGCCAGTCCTCAACCCTAGTTTCCTCCTTTCAGACTGGCACCTCCATCCCCTAGACCTCTCACTCTGAACCCTGAACCCATATTTGTCTTCTCTTCCTCTCTTGCTCCTTCATTTAGATGAATGGAATGTTTCCCTACTCCCAGGCCCTTATCTGGTGGTTTCCTAGCAGGGATTTCATGCTCTCCCCTTGCTCTAGTGGGGCTTGGTAAAATGAAGCCTCTGGGCTTCAGTTCAGCAAGAGGCACAGTCTGTGCTGCCCAGCCCACAACTGACACTAATGCTGAGGCTGGGACTTCTAGGATATGGCTTCCCTGTCCAGCCACAGGGACTGGCTGGACTGTAAGAGGCTTCTTGTATGCAACCAGATGAGTGTGAAACTCCTTGCTCCTATGCTGAAGGTCCCAAACACACACCAAAGCAGCTGGGCTGTGGTGATATAGCTGGTTCTGCAAAAGGGCTGATGTGAACATCCTGTGTGGACATTAACCTACTGGGGCCATCAATGCAAAAACATCCTCGAGACAAGTTAGGATCCATAAGAAACAGACAAGTATACACATGTTTTATTGTCCATTCCAATTCTTTTTATCTGATGAATTCAGAATCTTTTGTTTACACAGTAACTTCAAAAAAGATATATTTTCATGGCTTATTTTTCCATATTGGGGATTGAACCCAGGATCACTGAACTACACCCCCAGTCATTTTTTTAGGGGGGGGGGTAAAGGGAGGTTACTTGGGATTTAGTCCAGGGTTACTTTACCACTGAGATACATCTTTAGTCTCCCACACACACACACTTTTTTTTATTATTTTTTTTAATTTTGAGGCAGGATCTCACTAATTTGCTGAGGCTGACTTCAAACTTGTGATACTCCTGTCTCAGCCACCCCTATTGCACCCCCAGCCTCATTAAGTAGGCCAGCACTCTGACCTCAAACTTAAAATCCTCCTGCCTCAGCCTCCTGAGCAGCCAGGATTACAGGTGCCACCACACCTGGTGATTTTCATGACCTCTTTTGAGAAAGTATCTTTGTATTTGGTCACCCCTGCCTTTTGCAGCCAACATAGGCAGGAATGGGTGGCATGAGCTAGCCCATGAACTGGGCTTAGAAGGACTATGAAGAGAGAGAGAGCTGATGTTTGAGGTCAAGAGTAGACTTCCTAGAGGAGGCAATTGTTTTCCTAGGAGCTTTACTCAAGAGTAGATTCTTGTTTAGAGAGTAGAAACATTTTGCAAAACATGTTCCCAAACCAGAATATGTGGACCAATCTGCAGGGCTGGGGTTAGTGGTCAGGGAGATGTCCCCAGGCAGATGACATCAGATGTTGTGAGCTCCAGGTCTGCTGAAAGCCCTCACTAGGGATGTTGCAACATTCTCTCCCCTATCCTCCCACCACTAACCCCACTACCTGTCCTCACCAGCAATCTGTAGTATCCTGGGTCTCAAGGTGGTGGGTGGAAGGTGACTCTGAATTACAAATAGTTTCTGGGATGCTCAAAAAAGCCTGCTTTTCTATTCCACCTCAGTTGTGGATCACCATAATCTTTCTATACTCTCCACCAAGCATCTTAGGAAAGATAAGCTCCCCTCCTAGGTTATTGGGAGCCCCAGGTTGCCAAGCCTCAAAGCTACTATCAGCTGGGCACAGGGGTGCACGCCTATAATCCCAGTGACTCGGGAGGCTGAGGCAGGAGGATCGAAAGTTCAAAGCCAGCCTTAGCAACTTAGCAAGGCCCTAAGTAACTTAGCTGGACCCTATCTCAAAGTAAAATGTAAAAACATGCAGGAGATATGACTCAGTGGTTTAAGCGCCCCTGAGTTAAATCCCCTGTACCAACCAACCAACAAACCAAACCAACAAAAAAGTCACCCTGACGCAGGCACACACATCCACCTCTTCCCTTTGCTCCCTCTCCCAGCACTGGGGAGGTATGATTTCCAGCCACTCCTACTGTGTCTACCCACTCTGTTTGTTTCTAATAATAGATAAGTAACCTGGCTGGTCAGGGTCTATAGTGACAAGCGCCTCACCCATTCTGTTGCTTCTCCAGAAAAGACTGTCAGAAAGGTGAGAAGGGTGGGCAAAAGCCAAAAAACCCTCTTCTTTTCAACCAAGGCCACCCCTACATCTTTTCCCTGAAAATCTGTTCCTTCCCCTGCCATTCAACAAATATTTATTTAACATTGACTGCATGCTAGGCACTGTGTCAGGCACTGAGTGATGAATAAGGGCAGGGCCTGTCCTCAGGAAGCTCAGGGGTGGGAATGGTGAAGGGAATGGTAAGCTAATAATTATATTGCAGGATGGTGAATGCTGTGGAAACTCAGGACTGTAGGCATCACAAAATACAAGGAGACCTCTAAGCTTAGTTAATTAGAGGAAGCAAGAAAATCAGGGCAAGAGGTGGGAGTCAGTTAGTCATTCTCAGACAAAAGTCAGTATCTCAGAAATAGTATATTCTGGAATCTGTCAGTAGTTTGTGGGGAGGCAATATTTCCCATGTGAAGTTTGAGCTTTGTTGGGGGAAAGGGCATGATAAACTGATTTTCAGCAGGGTTTGCCTCTAGGAAATGGATTCTGGTTGCAGTGAGCTTGGAGGCATGCCCAGATTTCAGCCAGGGCTCTGCCCCTTACCAGCTGTGTGCCCTTGGACAAATCATTTCCCCTCAGAACCTCAAGGTCCTCATCTGTAAAATGCAGATAGTGGTGAGGATCAAGATGAATATTTATATGAAGACCCAGAATATAAGAATATGCACAGAAGCAGGGAGAGAGGCTGTGATGTTGCCCCTGCCCTCTGTGATCTGAGAACATTTTCAGCATTGTTTTATCCGGCAGAGATCACATGGAGAAGCTAACGGAGTGGCCAGGAAGCAGCCTGGGTGAAATAGGTTGGGGTTGGTGCACAAGTATGTTCTCAGCGCTGCAGGAGGTAGCAGGGTAGAGGCCTCCACTGGGAGTCCTAGCAGGGAATGGACTAAGTGCCAATCGCTTTCCCTGAGCAGAGGCCCTCAACTTCCAGAGCAGCTCTCTGGGACTGGTCTTACTGCCCATGCCATCCTTGACCCCAAGGTTACTCTGCCATAATAATGTCATCCTATGGGCCATGTGACCAGAGGGGACGTGTAAGCCTCCGGCTCTCCGCGGTGAAGGGCCAGCAGTCTGTCCTAGCCTTTACTTGGAACACCACCCCACTTGTATTTCTAGGATCCACGGAACCAGCCTGCTCCTTCTGCACAGCCATGGAAGCCCTGGGTCCCAGGGACGACAGCGCCTCCCCAGCCTCATCCACACCAAGCCTAGACTTACGGCGGCTGTCCACTCGCGCCGACTCGGCCTACTGTTCTTTCTCGGCCCCTGAGGCACGCACGCCGTCGCCTCGCGCGGATCTCCACCCTTACCTCGACTGGGAATACGTGCGCGTGGTTTGGGGCGGCCCGGCCCCAGCCCCCCCTGATGCCGATCCTCCCACCACGCAGCGGCCTCGGCCAGCTGTTGCTGCGTGCTGTGAGCCATGGCCCCCAGAGGCCCAGGGAACCCCGGGACCACTCAGCAGACAGGCAACCCCGCTGCTATACGCTCTGGCTGCAGAGGCTGAGGCCGGGGCGCGGGCCGCCGAGCCACCCAGCCCACCAGCTTCCTGGGCGGCCTACCGCCAGCGATTGCAGGGCGCGCAGCGGCGAGTGCTCCGGGAGACATCCTTCCAGCGCAAGGAGCTCCGCATGAGCCTGCCCACCCGCCTGCGACCAGCTGTCCCCGCGCGACCCCCCACTGCGCACCCGCGCTCCTCCTCGCTTAGCCACCCCGGCGGGGAGGTAGGACCCACGTGCTCCGGAGCTCCAGCGCCAGGATCCACTGGTCCGGGGCGCCTCGCCAATCAGCAGCGGAAATGGTGCTTTTCAGAGCCAGGAAAGTTGGATTGCATGGGTCGGGGTGGTGGGCTGGCGGGGGAGTGCTTGAGCTTGGCCTGCTCCAGGTCTGGCCTCAACAGTCCTGAGCCCCGGGAGTTGCAGGCTGAGGTCAAAGGGTTGCAGTGCTGGGCGCAGGCTGAGGCCCAACCCCAAAGCACAGCGGAGCTGAACTCCGGGTCCACGAAGCTCGGCAATGGCTGTAGGCCTGCCAGTCGGAGTCGGAGCCCTTCAGGAGAGGTCTTGGGCCCCTGGAAAGGTCCAGGAGGGGCCGTGGCCCCTGTCCAGGTATGGAGATAGAGGATGCAGGCTTGTGGTGGAGGGGAGCATGTGGGAGATGGCCACATTTCAGTCACCTACTCACCTTTCCAGGCTGTTTCCCAAGCAGCAGAAAACCCCAGACTGCTGTTTCAGACCAAACTTTCCAGGTGAGACACATGGACCACTCTGGAAGTTGTGGGAGGCTGCTTTCACAGCTCTTGCTTAAGAAAGGACCCTGCCAGCCCCTCCAACCAACCCTCATTTTGAGCCTTCTGTCTTGCAAACTGCACACTTTTCTGTTTCCTTGGTGCAGCACGAAGACTTTCCTTCCTGGTCACTGTGGTCAGTGTGGGATCCCTGCCTCCAGATTCTTGACTCAGAAGGAAGCTGCACTGGTGCATCCTGCAGAGGACCCCCAGAGCAGCCCTGCCAAGTGTGAGCAGGAGGTCTCAGAGATCTGCATGGAGTCTCCATATGCCCTCCTTCCCTCCCTTCCTGATGATGAAGTGTTCCTGGAAGAAACCCTGCATGTTGGAATGAGATCACTTCCAGACTCCCATGTTCCCCAGGAGTTTCCAATCAGGTGAATTCCTTCTTGCTTCCAAGCAGAGTGAGACACTCTCCCTCACACATAAACCTCTAGAAATGCTAGAGGGGCAGGGAACCTTCTCCTAGCTGGATCCTGGAAGGCCAGGTAGTTGGGGTGGGGGTGGGGGAAGGCATCCCTTGAAGATCACTCTGGCCTCAGTCAGAGATGTTTTTTTTTTTTTTTTGATTCGGTGTCTTTTCTGTTTCCAGTGTCCATGCCTCTGACCAGCAGTGTGGAACTGGCTTGGGCCAAAGGGCTGGCCAGGCTTCAGTCCCCCCAGAGTGCACCCTGCATGAATGTCCGGGGACTGCAGGGGCAGGTGACTGCTGGCAGGAGATGAATGGTTCTGTGGGTATCTGCAGGCCCACAAGCTATATCCCCGTTGGGACTGCAAATGGTGACATCTCAGTCATTGATACCAGTGGACTGCTTACCACTGACCACCCTGCAGTTGATGCCCTGGGACCTTCAGGCAATGATAAACTAGGGTCCCCTCACCATACTTCCCTGCCCTGGGGTACTGGACAGCCTGGTTCCAAGCCAACATGGCCATGTCAACGTCTTGAGGAGCTGGTTCAGGAGCTGGCCAGACTGGATCCCTCTCTAAGTGACACTCTTACCTCCCAGCCATGCCCAGAGCCACCCCTGGGCCTGCTGGATGGGCTGATTCCTTTAGCAGAAGTCTGGGCTGCAATGAAGCTAGGCTGTGGTGAAGCTGGAGAAGAGGGTCCTGGTACTTCTGAGCCAGGGTGAGTGAGAGGCACCAGGGGCTCAGGATTCTAAGCTTCCACAGTCTGGGACAGGACAACCCAGGGAATTCTAACTTTGTCCCCAGGTCCTATCAATTCAACTTTACCCAGCTCCTGCCAACTTCTCAGGAGATGACAAGGCCTGAAAACTCTCCCTCCTGTCCTGTGCCTGACTGTCCTAGTGCCCAAACATCAAACAACAGCATCCAGGCTAAGAAAGTGAGTGTGGAGAGGTTGGTGGACACTGGGTGGGGCAAGAGTCCAGTGTCTGGGCTGGGAAGACAGAGGCCCAGCCCTGGCCTTGAGTACCCAGCCCCTCCCTGTAGGTGGAGCTAGCCGGCCTTCTCCAAGAGATGCTGCAGGACCTTCACATCCAGGAGGAGCGGCTGCGAGGTGCTGCCCAAGAATGGACCAGACGCAGGGTGGCTCTGGAATCCGCAGTGGGCCAGGCCTGTGCACCCCGGGAACTGGAGCAGTTCAGCCGGTTCTTGGCTGACCTGGAGCGTGTCCTTGGCCTCCTGCTGCTACTCGGCAGTCGCCTGGCCCGTGTGCACCATGCCTTAGCCCGGATGGGCCCAGATGGTGACCCTGATGAGCGGGTAAAGGGGGTTCAGGCTGGGGGAGAATTGGGCGGGGAGGCATTTTTGTCTCTGGCTGAAACCATCCCGGGATCAGCGGTGCCTCACTGCTGTCACAGCATTCTCTCCCTGTGGCTCTAGGACTCTCTGTTGCAGCGACTTGGGATTCTGCAACGGCAGCAGGAAGATGCCAAGGAGCTGAAGGAGCATGTGGCACGACGTGAGCGGGCCCTGCGCGAGGTGCTGGCGAGGGCACTGTCTGCAGAGGAGTTGTGCTCCTACAGTGAGCTGCTGGTGGGCAAGGCCACCGTTCTGGCCCAGCAGCGCTGCCTGGAGGAACATGTCCAGCTCTTTCAGAACCAACTAGACGCCCTTGGGAGCAACCTTGGCCTTCGTCCCGTCTCTCCCAGGCCGTCCTGGCCCCCAGAGACCTGCCCTCGGGATAAACCACCCTTCCTTCCTCCCTCTATCTAGTTACAGGTGGCAGGATGGGGCACTGCCCCACCTCACCCACACAACTGGGGCCATGCTGGCTTATTGGGTGCTTTCCCTTGAGGAAGCCAGAGAAGACCCAGGCTGGTTGTTTTCCCAGGCTACTCCTTCCTGGTATTCTCATGTGACCTTACCCATGTCTGGTGGGTTATTTGGGGATTAACTTAAGAACCTTAAAAATGGCAGTATCCCCCATTTTTATGATGAAAGAGGGGCTTTGTTAGTACTGGTTGAAGAAAGAGGAGACAAGTCTGAGGAGCACTTCTACTTGAGATACAAAATGGCCTTATTTTTTCAATAAAAGTTTCTAATAGAAGTGTGTGTGTGTGTGTGTGTGCGCGCGCACACACGTGTACGTGTGTCCATCCTGCACACAAATGGAAAGAAGAGGAAAAGGAAGGGGTCTTGTTTACAAAATGCAGCCACCAGGGAGTGGAGTAGGCCCACCGCTATAATCCCAGCTACTCAGTAGGATGAGGCAGGAAGATCACAGTTCAAGGCCATTCCGGCAATTTATGTCTCAAGATGAAAGTTTAAAAAGGGCTGAGGTGGTAGCTCAGTGGTAGAGTGCTTGCTTAGCATGCTTAAGGCTCAAGGCCCTGGGTTCAATCCTAATACCTAGAGGCCCCATCCTGGCTGACCAGAGCAGAAGAGGGACTTGGCAGAATATCAGGTCTGGCAATGTCTAGGAAGACTGGATAACCAGGATTGAAAGTAAAAAGAGCCAGGTAGACATGGGGCTCTAAATACCACTGCCATTACAGTAATTAGCTATTATGTTGACTGCATCACTATCACAAAAGCCTAGGTCTGATCAGCTGAGTCCAGGTCTCCTTAGCTGGTTTTAACCAGACCCTCTCAACTTCAGTATGGAAGTTGGAGTACTATCTCCTTTTAAGATTCAAGGAAGAGGGAATTCCCCCAAATTGAACATGGGTAAAGATCTTTGCTGCCTAAAATCCTTTATGAATGCTCAGTACACTTGGATATTTGGGAACATTCATCCCAAGACTCAGAATCAATTTTCCTCTTCCTGTTCAAAACTTGGAGCTGGGCACCATGGTCCCCATCTTTAGAACCAGCACTTGGGAGGTTGAAATGAGAATATTTGCTTGAGACCATGAATTCAAGACCAGTTTGGGCAACATAGTGAGACTCCACCTCAATAAACAAAACTGAGCTTATTCAGTTCTTTTTCAGAGGCCCCCACTGAGTTAGCCAGGGCAGTGAGGGTAGTTGAGGATAGAAATTGAAAGGGAGGAGTGGGATCTGTAGACCCTCCATGCAGGGACAGAGCGCCTCGCCTGGAAAGGCAGCTGCAGTTGTACACCAAAGAGAATTATCTGGGGGTGGGCTGAGGTGGTATGAAACATAGAACAAAGTCCCCCACCAGTTGTGCATCAGCTCTATGTACATAGAATCAGGTTTGCAGTTGTGCATATGAAAATGTTTCAGTATTGTAGCTGCAAACACCAGAGACAAGAATATTATTCTGCAAAGGTTAAGGATATTTTTGGAAGTTGGGCACATTAAAAGGCATATGAGTGTGTATTTAAAGCCTACTGACCCTAAAGTGAGAAATCTCTGCTTCTGAGCTTTTTTTCTGATGTGTATTGTCACTAAGTGCAACTGGTTGGGAATTTTAAATGGTTGTATTCATACCAAAAGCATTAGTTATAACAGTCGTGCTATTGAGCACAGAACAATGCTCACATTGTACCTCCTTATAAAAAACATATGGAGCTCCTGCTGAGGCCATTGCGGGTTCTAACATTATGCTTTGCTTCTCTCCTTTGAACACTGTGGGCGGGGGTCTCAGTTCCAAGGTCCTCAGCTGAGCAAGTCTGCATTATAGACGGAAGCTACTAATTTCTTCCTTTTTGTCCTGTATAGTTCTCCATTGCATTCTCCCATTATGGTATTCTTAGAAACACATTTAAGCGCTGTTGTCTATTAGGCCAATGGGAATTGTATGTTTCAGACAAAGCACTTCCAGCCTGGGTCAGGCATTGAGCGCATGGGTATGGAGGTAGGGGCATCTGCCATCTTTCGATGAAACTGAACTTTAGTTCTGTGCTGGTCTTTCCATGAGGGAATATGAAGCTTCTGTGCTCAATCCTGCTAGCTCAAGAGTAGGGCCACTCTTTCTGCTCTGGTCCTTCTGTCTTGCCTGTCCTTCCTGCCGGTTTTCCTCACTTCCATCTGTTATTTCTTCAGAGAGCAAGAATGAGTTGTTCAGAGATGTTTTGTTTTGTATTGCCAACACAGACCTCAAGACTTTTGGGGGACCTGAAGTCCGGTGAATTGACCCTCCAAGACACTGCCAGCAGAGGGCACTGTTCTCTTTAAGGTGAAAGCTACTCCCCACCGTTATCACCCGCAGCCTCTCCAGCTAGCAAACTCTGGTTAAGCCACTAGGACTTTGCCATGTCCTGCAGAGCAGTGGCCCTGCTGGGCCTGAAAACTGGAGCTGAGCCTTTGCTTCTGTCAGAAGGAAATTCTGGCTAGCTAAGCAGGGAAAGGCTGGCTGGCTCTCCTTTGCCACAAGGTCTCTGCTGGAAAGTGCTCGGCTAACGAGAAGTGCAGGGGAGGAAAGCCGGGGGTGTCGATCCTGAGCTTCGGTATTACAATAGGCCTTGCACAGATTCCCAGGGTGGAAAAGAGTGTTGCACGAGTTGCAACTGGGGTTTCTGCCGCCCCACTCCTTTAGCCGCCCGCGTCCGTGACTCCTGGTCGCCTCCTACCCCTGGTTGCCTGAGACGGTGCCCTGGGGCCTTGAAGGAGCTTTGGCTTCTGCTGGAGTGGTTGCCCGGCAACAGGCAGCCCCGCGGCCGCCTCCCCTGCTCGCCTCGCACCGCCCCCGCTGCTCCTCCTAATAAGGATTTAATTAGTGTACTTTTTACCTTCAGACTGTAAATTGGAAGCAGAATGGGGAAGCAGTGTTCCGCGGTGCTCCAAACCAGTGAGCAATCTGTCTTGAACATCCTGCTCAGCACACAAAGTACCTCCCTGAGCGACTGGCGCAAACCTCAGGGATCCTCTCTGGAACAAATTGCCGTGCTGTTCATTCAGATGTAAATCAGAAGCTTAAGAGCAAAGTTAGGTCAAATGTAGTTGAGGACTTTAAAGAGAAGAGGTGAAAGGGGAATTTGGGGACGTGGGGAGGCAGAGGGGTACTTGCTATGAGGAAATCCTCCTCCAGGCCCCGTAGTGTTACTGTTATAGCCTCGCTGCTCTTAAAAGGTCACAAAAAGCACTTGTCTGTTGTCTTAGATATTTAAATGAACACGCACTCCCCAGTAGCAGGAATTTTTTTCCTATGTGGGAGAGGTCTGCATTTCATTCTCCCTTCTCTCCTCTTGCAGGTAGGCACGCATCCGGCTACCCCGGCTTCCTAGAGTCAAGTGCAGAGGAGTTAGGCCAGTTCAAGGCAAAAGGCTATCTGCAGAGCCATAGAGAATCTATTTATGAAACCATTTTCAATGGTCACAGAGTTTCTTCAGGTAAAAGTAAAAAATGGGGAGAATATGGATCCTGGGTGGGTCTAGATTTATAACCCCGTGTTCAGGGGTTTCACACCCCCCTCCATCCTGGGCAACAGTTTAGGTGTCATAGGTTGGTTGCTAGAGCAGTATGGGCTAAGAAAGACAATTGTTTCTATGTTTTTAGCTTTTACTTATATGTGGTGCTGAGGATCAACCCAGTGCTTCACATGTGCTAGGCAAGCACTCTACCACTGAGCTACAACCCCAGCCCTGATGCTTCTATTTTAACTAAAATGATATTATTTACAGAACAGGATAATTTCCCTTTTGTGGGAATATGTTTTTTCCTGGTTCAGTGAATTAATTTATGTATGCAAATACTGACATGGTAAAAAAAAATGGTGATCATATTGAGTAAATCCATAAACCAGTGCTATATAGTTTTGGAATATAGGCATGTACACTGCCGCAGTCTGGCTGGGCACAAATCACGAGCCACTGAAGCAGGAACAAACTTTATTTTTAAAACGCAGGAAAAAACTTCACACAGCTCCCGGGGAAATCCTCCCCAACGCGCCACAAGGCTTGTCCAGGAACCCCCAGCCGGAACTATATCTCCCAGAAATCCCTCCTCCTGCACTTCCCCAACCAATGGGAACTCTCGGGGAATCCCCGGAAATCCCCACGAGAACTCCAAAATAGTGCGAGAACTCAAAAGTTGCGGCAGAGGCGGACAGGCAGAGGCGCCTGTCAATCAATACTGTTGGCAAAATGCCAGGGGCCATACAGACTCAGCCGTGGCTCTCAGCAGTACACTGTGGAACCAACTCAGTACCCTTGTAATATCTCCAGTTGGCAATGGAATTCAGGAAAAGCCTTACTTATTCCATAAGTTCCTCCCTCCCCACAGCCCATTAGAATAGGTGCTGCATCATAAGTCCCACAGAGGAAGGAGATGTGAGCTTGGAGAATTGGGTGACTTGCTTAAGGTCACTAAGTGAGGAAGGGGCTGAGAGACCACCCTGCTTCTAGACAGGACAGGGTAATGGAAAAGAACACAGGGATGCCACCCTAACTCTGTCATTACTAGCTGTGAGGCCCTAACAAGTTACTAAAAGTTTCAGTTCCCTCATTTTAAAATCAAGATATTAAGTATATTCCTTGTAAGGTTTGATTAAATATTTAGAGTTGTGCCTGGCACTTGCTTAATGTACATGGCTTATATTGTATGTATTATCCCTACCCTAGATCTCCATTAGGAGAACGAGACTTGCTCAAGAATATCTTAATCTCCATATGGGAAATGTAAAAATTTATTAGAAAGTTTGCTATGGATATGACTCATGCACCTCAATATCATCGATTAACTTCTCTCCCATTAAAAGGAGTCATTATCCTCTCTGTGACAATTTTACCACCTAAATAGACTTAACAGTTCATTTTTGGGAATGCCCTTCTAGAGGAGAGCCTATTGCTGGGCAATATATGGTTCTTTTTAAAAAATTATTAAATATATGAATATATGGTTCTTGAAATCTCTCTCTCTCTCTCTGTATATATTTTCTACTGACTTACTTTATAATTTCAGAATGTCCTGGTCTGAAATAAAATAACAGTGGTTTTCTAACACCTGAGTTTTAGGTTTACCAATCCTTAACTCTTGCCAAATGTTTTATTTTGCTTGGACACTCTTTAGAAACACAGAGATTCCTTTGGCCATTCAAATAACACTTTTCTGATGTAAGCATGCAATAAACATTAATTATTAGTGTTAGTTTAGATTTTGTCTCTCAAGGCAAGTGATATCTGTGTCTGTAATCTGTTATCTTGTCTCAATCAAATCTCTTCTTTATCATAGAAAATCTCTAATATTTCATTCTTTTAGATCTTCAGCTACTAAAATTGCTATAATTATTGCCTCCCACATTTTTTTTCTTAAGAGGCAGAATATTTAATTTGCATTTTAAAATAATTTATGCAGACTAGTTAGAGTTCCACACAGGAAGGTATGAAGGGTCAGATCAGGGCCTGTATTTATCCACAGTTCTTGGCTACTGTAACTATGTGTGGTTGACTCTTTTAGTTTGGAGAGAAATCCAAATTCTTTCAGTAATAGAATGCTTGAAAGAAGCAGAAGAATGAGGGGGAAAAGAAAAAAGTAGGTAAAAAGAAAATAAAAACACAGTAGTAAAAGCTGAATAATGTTTAAGGGAAGTATATCTCACAAAAACGTGAATAAAATGCTGTCTGTTTATTTTGTTGCTTAAATCAAAACATTCCATGAATGATTGCCTTAAATAACTTCAACGGCCTCACTGATATATACTGAAGAAGAGGGAAAGCCCTACTACTCTCTGCCACAAAAATCATTTGATATAACTAATGACATGCAAACATAATTTGCAAAAGCAGACCATTATCACGATATGAAATAAAAAAGTTGACTGAGCAAATAGATTTGACATCTTTGAAATAGAAAATGTACCCTTATAATTATCCTGTGCCAAACCTGGGAAATCTTGGCGATATCTACAAGCCTTCTCAATTTACGATTGAAACAAAGGTCCAGAGAAGTTAAGTTCTCAGTTCAATGTCACTGAGCAAAGATTCTTCTACATATGTTATTTTAGAATAAATTGTCTACTTTCAATTTTTTTAAAAAAAAATAGATACCACATACTTTTTGCTTATTCAGGATTTTCAAGTAAAAGAGTTACTCCTTAATTGTATCAATTACTATTTAATCAGTTGTTTTTCTGGTATGATGTTATAACTTTTTTTCCTTTGAATATTCACCCATTGCACTGAAAGGCTTAGCAAGGTGTGAAAATCACAGATTCACAAATGTGGCACTAAGGCATAATTCACAAAGAGATCACAATTTAAGAAAACTAAATATTCATGCCAAATCAGAATAGCCACCTTTGAGTGCCAAACATATATTTACATTTCACCATAAGTATTCCCAAAATGTCTCTTTTCTATCTTTGTTAAATCATGTTTACTCCCAAGATGCACTGGTTTCTTAATATTTAGCATTCACAGTACAACTGCAATTAGTTACATTCATATGGGTCACAATAGTTATTCTGTGTTCAAGACTCCCCAGAATCATGATTGACTAAAATGAGGTAGATGAACTTTTAAGAGTTTTCTTGGTTGGGACTAATTTCCTTTAGATCTTGAGCATTCTATTTGTTTTAAAATGGAATTCCAAAATATTTAGCAAAAGATTGAAAATGTCTAAGCTCTTTGCCTAAAAATGGAAAAATATAGTTTTAAAAGGTTATTATGAAAGTTGCTTTACCTCATTTCAATTTAAAAACAGAATAAAAGCATCAAATTACAAAACCACTACATATCTTAAAGTTGACAAATAACCCAACATCTTTGAACATTCAAAGAGACCCTTGCTCTAGTTCTGGCTTGGGAGTGTGTAGACTCAGAGGCATCTGGTTAGCTCATTCAGGGGCCAGACCAGCTGCTGCCCCTTAACCTTTGACCCTAAATTTTAAGTCTCCTCCAGAGTTCAGGACTGAAGGCTGGTTTCTTCATAGGAGCCTTTCACTGAGATCTCAATCAGACAGATCAGGTTTCAAACAGAGGCTGGAAGTGCAGGCCCATAAGGATAAAACAGGCTGCAGTGGACAAAGTTGGAAACAAGTGTTGAGCCCCATTCTTGGGCAGACTTAGACTATGAGGCGAGCCTAGATAGACCAACCAGGCCATAGCCCCATGGATCTTCAGGTTGCCGGGGGCAGACTGGGCACCAAACCAGCTAAAGGCCCAGGTGCGGGTCGACGAGAGACTTCTGAGAAAGCTGGCAGGCCACCACGGATCTTTGTCTTTTTACGCGGAGCCATGGGTGAGGCGCCCAAGAACTTGCTGAAAGAGCTCGACTTCTTCAAGCCACGGGCCAGGTCCTGGAGCATCAGATCGTCGGCCAGGACACCCAGAAACGCGCTGGTGGTGGAACTGAGGATCGTGGCGGCCACTTGCACTGGATGCCGGGTAGCAAGGCTACCACTTCCACCACTGGTAGCATCTGGCTCCGTCGCTCCTCGCAGGCCTGGGTCACCAAGCAGGCGTCGCACCGCATAAGAGGAGCCAGGACGCAGATACTGGTAGGCTCGACGTCCGCTGTGGTCACGGACATGCACTTGAGCACCCAGACGCACCACCAACAGCACGGCGGCGTCCTCGTGGCCGTGCAGAGCGGCTAGGTGCAGCGGTGTGTAGCCGCCATGCGAGCGCGCGTTCACGTCGATTGGCGCGCCACCACGACGCGCGACCTCCACCAGCTGCAGCGCCATCTCACGGTCGCCGCTCTTGGCGGCCCAATGTAGGGCCGTGAAGCCAGATATAAAGTCTCGCTTGGCAGCTAGGCCGCGGTCCCGCAGTAGCAGCCCGTGAAGCTGGTGGGTCCAGCGGCCAGTGGCCGCCCGCACTAGCCACTCGTGCTCAGTAGGCTCCAAGGGCACGGCGGACGGCGGCGGCGCGGTGGGCATCTCCTCGGTGTCAGGGCTCAGCAGACGCGGGCCACTGCGCGACAGGCGCCTTAGGTGCGGGGAACGACCGGGTCCCAAGTGGAGGCCCAGGCCCGACTCCTCAACTGAGAGCCGCCTCAGGAGCAGCGGGGAGCTCCGAGGGCTGGGCTCCTCCGACAGCTGCCGGCGCAGGCCTTGCTCCTCTGCTCGGACCCGGAGCGTGGCGGGGCCCAGGACGCAGCGTACCGGCAGCATGCAGGGCTTCGGAGGCGGCGCGCGCGGAGCGGGTGGCGGCGGCCCTTTCGCGGCCCCGGGGCCAGGTTCCAGGTCTGGTGGCTCTGCGCCGGGAGAGGTTTCCTCCGACGGCGTGCTAACCGGCGAGGCCACCTCCGCGGAGGATCCCTCTGAGGACAGAGCTAGCTCAAAGGCTGGAACCCGGGGGTCCGCGGGATCCTCGGGGTGCTGGGCCGAGCCTAACAACGGCACCCCAGTGGGCTGGGTGGGTTCAGAGGCCGGATCCCCGGGGGTGTCCCGGAGCTCTGATGGCGGGGCCAGGTCCTCCGGTGATTCTATGGACGGCTGCGCGGAGGCCGAGTGCGCAGCTCCCGGGCCAGAGTTCTCCCCTAGCGAGACGGAAGTGGCCTTCGACTGAGGGGTTGGTGCCCCAGGGATGCAGGGGGCCAGGGGCTCTGGTCCCTCCGAGGGCCGAGGCTTCTTCCTCAGCACCACGAACTTGACGCCGTCCAGCTCCTTCACCACCGCCACGTCGTTGACGAATTGCTTGAAGCGGTCCCTGCGGGCTGCGCGGCCGCGCGGGTCGCCGGCATCCAGCAGCGGCTTGAAGCGGCTCAGCAGCTCCGAGTTGCGCACCTTCCCGCCGCGCTCCTGCAGGAAGCCCAGCACTGCCGCCTGGCTCACCCCGGCAGCGGCGGCCGCAGCGGCAGCGGCAGCGGCCAGCGCCATGGTCCGGCCCAGCCGCGGAGGGAAGGTGCGGCAGCCGCCTCCCCCGGGTCCCAGGTCCCCGCGGCGGGGCAGGTGGACGCCGCGGCGCTTCCCGGGACACGCGGGATCCGGGTTTCCGGGAGTGAAGTCCGCCGCGGCTGGCTCACCTGGTGATTGTCCCCGAAGAAGGAGCTCGGTCACGCCTGCGCCGTGGGGCCAGGATGTCTCCCGGCGGAGGGCACAGGGGGCCGCGGCGAGGGGCCCCCGCCAGCGCCCCGCCGGGCCCCCAGCCTCAGGGCTGGATTTCTGTCTTTATGTTCTGTCCAATGGGCGCCGGGCTCCATGCCCCGTGCGCGGTGCTCGCCTTACAGGTGACAGCTGCCACTGGCACCGCGGAGGGAATGGGGGAGCGGAAATTCTCCACCGTCCCCCCCACCCCAAACCCGGAATTAAAGGCAGAGCAAGCTCTTCAGCTCGGCTCCCGGTTGCTAGGTGGGCGTGTTCCCCAAGGATGCCGAGGTTGATTGGTGAGGCATGGATATAATTTCCTTTAAGCAATTTAACTACCATAAAAAAGCAATAATTAAAAAAAAAAAAAAACCATCAATACCTTCCCAATTTTCTAATGCATTTCACACAGGAACGGCTTCTTGGAATTTACAGCAAAACCAATTCTGTACCTGGCAGTGTATGTGACTTGAGGTTTAAAAGAGGTGCTTTCAAAAGCAGCATTCTCAAGACAAAATAAAAATTTTTTTTTTCACGTAGAATTTTGGGAATAAGCCCACAGAAAAACATGAAGGAAAAAAATTCACCTGTAATCACCATTAATATTTTGAAATATTTTACTCCCATGTACATGTGTGCACATGTTAATGCTTTAAAATAAAACAAAGTTGAAATCATTGTTTTAATGCTGGGTATTGAACCCAAGCTGCTTCACCCCCAGACTGTAGTGTGTTTTGAAAACTTCATTTAGGGCTGGGATATAGCTCAGTTTCAGAGTTCATGCTTTACATATGTGAGGCCTGGAGTTGATCCCGAACAAAGAAACAAACAACTGAATTTATTTCACAAGTATTTATCGAGCATCTAGTTTTTGCTAGGGCCTTTTTGGGGCTGTGATACATGTCAGCCTGTGATACATGTCAGATAAAAACCCTGACCTACTGCAGCTCATTTATCGGTAGAGAACAGAAGTAACACAGTGAATCTGAATACTGTATAAAACCATAGCTAAATTCTATAGGGAAAAAAAGAGGAGGAGATAAAACAGAGGAGGGGGCAATTTTGAACTGGGTGGGCAGGGTAAGATTCACTGTGAAAGTGACAAGCAAGGATTTGAGATCAGGAAGTTATGTAGGTGGAGAAGAGTTCTCTGAGAAGAAGGAACCATCAGGGCAAAGATCAGTTTCTTAATTCATAAGCACAGTACAACAAACTTCTGATAAATATGTAGCTGGGGGTAGCCTATTGTAGTAATTGAAGAGGAAAAGACTCTAGTGCCAAAATTCCACACTTGATGGGCTGGGATTGTGGCTCAGTGGGTAGAGTGCTTGCCTAGCATGTGTGAGGTACTGGGATCCATCCTCAGCACCACATACACATAAATAAAATAAAGGTCCATTGACAACTTAAAAACATTTTTTAAAAATTCCACACTTGAATCCTAGAAAATCCTAGACCTCTCTATGCCTCAGTTTTCATACCTGTAAAGTGGGTGTATGAGAATAGTACTTACCTTGAGATTATTGTGAGGATTAGGTGAGATATAAGTACTTAGAACAATGTTTGACATGAAGTAATCATTCAAATTATCATTAGTACTATAGCCAGTACTATTACTCATTGAAAAGAGAGAACAGTAAAATGTGCAGAATCCCCCACTTTCTCCAATCCTTGTCCCAGAGGCAATTTTTCTGTCTTCAGCATGCATAAAATTTAAACTTTTCTTCCCAGTTTATATTGTATTTTAAGCATTTCTCCCAATGACAATAGCCTTCAAAAATATATGATTTTAGGGGCTGGGGGGGTAGCTTAGTGGTAGAGAGGAATTTGGCATACCCAAGGCCCAGGAGTCAATCCCCATCACCTACCTATATATGGAGGTAGATATAGATATTTAAACATGATTTGAATGATAGCATTATATATATATGTGTGTATATATATATATGGTTTTTTGTATATAATTGATTTTAACGATAGCATCAAGGAGGTGGTATAGTATTGTACTTTTTAGAATTATTTTTAAAAAATATTAATGTATTTCTTTATAGTTGGACACAATATCTTTTATTTTATTTATTTATTTTTATGCAGTGCTGAGGATCAAACCCAGAGCCTCACACATGCTAGGTGAGCACTCTACCACTGAGTCACAACCCCAGCCCCTACATTTTAGAATTCTTGATTGTCTATATTGTTTCTCTTTTAAAGTTTTATGATTGTGCTTCTTTTTAAAAAATTTTCAATTCTACATGGCAGTAGAATGCATTTTGACACATTGTACACAAATATCGCACAACTTCTCATTCCTCTGACTGTGCATGGTGTAAAGGCACACTAGAAGTATAATTGTACATGTATATAAGGTAATAATGTCTGCCTCATTCTACCATCCTTCCATCTCCACAGCCCCACCCCTTTCTTAACTCCCCTCTGCACAATCAAAGGTTCCTTCATTCTTCCCTCCCATCCTCCACTATGGATTAGCATCTGCTTATCAGAGAAAACATTTGGCCTTTGGTTTTGGGGGGGATTGCATTATTTCACTTAAGCTGATATTCTCTAGTTTCATCCATTTACCTGAAAATACCATCATTTTATTCTTCTTTAAGGCTGAGTAATATTCCATTGTATATATATACCACAGTTTCTTTGTCCAATCATCTGTTGAAGGGCACCTAGGTTGGTTCCATGAGTAGCTATAAACATTATTGTGGCTGCGTCACTGTAGTATGCTGGTTTTAAGTCCTTTGGGTATAAACTGAGGAGTGGGATAGCTGGGTCAAATGGTGGTTGCATTCCAAGTTTTCTGAGGAATTTTTATACTGCTAAAGTATGCTTCTTATATATAAAAATTGTTCACCTTTCTGATGAAGTCCTGAACCTAGAATCATGAGTTGAATTACTAGGTCAAAGGAAATTGTTTCAACTTATTGCTAAATTCTTTCCCAGAAAAGCTACCCTCCCGGTTTTTCTCTCCTTGGTATTGAGTAGTATCTTTTAGATTGTTGATTACAATGTTATTACCCTATGTGCATATGTGAATACACTACTGGTGTGATTCTACATTATGTACAACCGGAAGAACCGGAAGTTTATGTACAATGAGTCAAAGTACATTTTACTGTCATGTGTAACAAATTAGAAACAAATAAAAAATGTATTATGCTTTAATTTGCATTTATTTTATTATTGTGATATTAAATATTCCCTGTCTTATTTATTGTCTGTTTGTTGTTATTTTGTGAATTACCTTTCCCCTTTTATCCATTTGTTAAAATTGTTCTTGTTGATATGTAGCAATTTACTCTTTACTATGTTGTATTTTCTCAGCTTGTCATTTGTCTTTTAATTTTGTTTTCTGATGACATATTCTTTTTTTTTTTTTTTTTTTTGAGCCACATCCCCAGACATTTTTTTTGGAGTCAAGATCTCACTAGTTACTTTGAGTCTTGCTAAGTTGCTAAGGCTGATGTTGAATTTGTGATCCTCCTGCCTCAGCCTCCCAGCTTGCTGGGATTACAGGTGTGCACCACTGTACCTGGCATTTTCATTTTCATTTTATTTTTTAATATTTATTTTTTAGTTTTAGGTGGACACAATATTTTTATGTGGTGCTGAGAATCGAACCCAGTGCCTCACACATGCTAGGCGAGCACTCTACCACTTGAACCACATCCCCAGCCCCTGGCACTTCCATTTTTAAACAACTTGTTTGTTCCAGTGTTGGATTGAACCCAGGGCTTGCACATGTTAAGCAAGCTCTGTACCACTGAGCAACATCTCAAGCCCTTTTCTAAAATTTAATTTTGAGACAAGATCTTGCTAAATTGCCCAGGCTAGCCTTGAACTTGTAATCCTCCTGTCTCATCCTCCTGGGTTGCTGGGATTACAGGTGTGCACCACTGTACCTGGTGACAACTAGATTTTAGTTGTAAATATTCTCTTCTTTTCACTTAGGAAGTAAATGCAAAATAAGAAGGCATCTTTTTCATTTAAAGAAGAACTTTAAGGATCAGTAAAACCTGTAGTATTAAGCAATTAACATCAAAGTGATGTTGGGAGGAGTCTCTGTGTGTGTGTATGTGTGTGTGTGTATGCGTGTGTTTACATTTTATTTATTTATTTTAGAGAGAGAGAGAGAGAGAGAAAGAGAGAGATAATTTTTTAATATTTATTTTTCAGTTTTTGGTGGACACAACAACCTTGTTTGTATGTGGTGCTGAGGATCGAACCCGGGCCGCACGCATGCCAGGCGAGCGCGCTACTGCTTGAGCCACATCTCCAGCCCAATCTTTTTTTTTTTTTTGATAGATCTTTATTTTATTTATTTATATATGGTGCTGAGAATTGAACTCAGTACCTCACACATGCCAGGCAGGTGCGCTACCACTGAGCCCCAGCCCCAGCCCCTAAGTCTTCGTGTTTTATCATACAGTGATACCACGATCAGTCATCATTTCTGTCTAAATATTACCCACTCCAAGTCCCACCTCTGTAAACCCTGCAGCTGTATCATGCTCTGCCCTTCTATAATTGATGTCAGCAAACATCTATTGAATATCTTTGGGTGCAAGGCTGTGAGCCAGGTACTCTGTGAAGGAGACATGATCTGCCTTTGAAGAACTTACCACTCAGTGGAGGAGAGAAAGACAGCCACCTAATTATGTTCCCTAGCCCTGGGAAATGGAGGCTGCAGGAACTTACCAGAGGGTTGGTTCTAGGGCAGGGGTTTGGGGGAACCTGGGAAGTCCTCAAGAAGCAGCTCTGAGAACAAGCTAGGCCAAGGCTTGGAAGTGGGACTGCGAAGGCTGAGTCAGGGCGGAGTGTCTCGTTGTTTGTAGTTTAGGGTGTGTGCCAGGAATACAGAAGAAGATAAAGTTGGTCATGGGAGGAGGATCTTAAATGCTAGTTTGGACTTTTATCCTATTTGCAGTAGAATTCCATGGAAAGCTTTCTTCCTTTAAGAAGTAGCTTTGATTATTTTGTGATTATAAAATTAATAACGATATTTCCCCAATCCTCAGTAGTGTCCAAAAATATAATAAGAGCAGATCACATGTCAGAGAGGCCACTTTTAATCTTTTTGTGTGTTTTTCTCTATATATCCGTAAGTGTCTCCATAGCCCTGTACGTGCCATTCTATGCAGGTGGAACTAGACCACCACGCATCATCTCATAACCCACATTTCTTCCCTGACTGCCATGACCAGCGCTGGTGTGACAACTGAGTGGAGGAAGTGAAATTAGGTGACGGCAGGGCCCCTGGGAAAGATGCCTTTGGTCATGGACCAGGGCAGTGGGATGGGTGCCAAAGAGATTTTTAGAAGCAGAATTTGTATTACATTGCCTTACTTTCATTTTTTTTTTAAGTCACAATCATGTTGTTGTGATTTTCATTTCAAAAGCTACTTTCTGTATTTTATTTGGCCTTTTCAGGACAAATTTGCTGGGGCCCTTGAAATTTCTTTCCATGACCTCATGGGTACAGGAACCCATGGGTACTGGAGTCTCCATCAGTGTGGACCTTGTTACTGCTCCCTATCTCCAGGGGAAGGAGAGTGAGGACTCCCCTGTTAAAGAGCATCACTGATTTCTGTGGTTTGAAGTCACTTTGACTGTGATCACCAAGAACAGACAGGATTAAATTCTGATTGAACAGGAATTGCTGGTACAAGCAAAGTTTATTGACAATGCTTAACAGGCTTCAGGCTCTGAGCTATACAAAGAAACTTGCCCAAGGTCACAGTTAATAATTGGCTGAGCTCAGAGTCGCCTGGGTTCATTTATCATGCAAAGTTAGATCACCAATTATTCAAAGTCAATGTTCCGCATGTTTAATAAAGTATAGAAAATGCCTCATAAAAATCAGACTTAAACCTTTTTGATTATGCATCTGAACATACTTGACTTTAATATTTTCAAGTGATTAGTTTCTAGTTTGCACAAACATCAGGGCAAGGATGCCAATGACATCCTGTTCCCCACACTGCTCTGTAATTTTGGTGCCCTGCTGCCAGTGAGGCCACTGAATCAATTCTTCCAGTGACCCAGCAGTTTGCCCTTAAACATTAGGAAAATCAAATGCAAAATGTATATTTATAGCAATGGTAAAATTCCATAATGCGTCTTGAATATAGAGAAGGCAGCAGGAAGGCCATTTGTTTTTAACTCAGTATGTCAAATTTGGAGGTCAGGCTGGAAGGCCTCTTGTAATTGTTAAAGCCACATTATTAAATAAATGCAAAATAAAAACCTGTTCCTAATCATATTGTATAATATCAGATTAGCTATTTCAACCCACTCTATCCTCTGATCTTCTTGCCTGGGTCCACTGAAGCACAGTGGATGCTTTATGTTTGTGATGGTCTTGTCCCCTGTCATGGCAGTGCAAACCAGCCCCTTCAGTGTTCAGACCATCACTTCAGCCTCTTCTGCCCTCTTATATTGCACCAATACATCTTCATCCATAGAGGAAGAGGAGTATCTGAGGCCCTGGGAGGCAGGAGCTAAGGGACTCAGGGGGATGGGCTGCCCCACAGTGGTTGTAAAGGGACTTTGCCCAGATAGCAAGCTTTTGTAGTCATGATTTCCTTCCGGAACAAATCATGTTTTGTTCTTGCTTACCAGCCCAGGGGAAGCAAGAGGGGCCTCTTCTTTTCTCGTGCCTGCAGCTCGTTAAGCCCGGTCCTCTCTGAAGTCAAGGGGACTTTATTTCCAAGTCTTATTGACAAATGTCAGATCCAGTGCCTGTGTTATAAACTGAGTTTTAGTAGCTGTGATTCATTTCTCAGGCTGCTTTTCTGATTGTTGAGACTGTTGCTTGGTTGCTAGGTAGGGAGCTGGCAAGCCTGGTCCTCAGAGACTTGCAGAGCTGTGTCCTGGTTAGGTAAATCTTGAGCAGACATTGTCCTTTGCTACCCTTCGTTAGTCATCCCTTCTTGACCTGTTTTATTCTAATATGTGAGGTTTTTATTTGTTTGTTTGGTACTAGGGATTGAACTCAGGGGCACTTTACCACTGAACCATATCCCCAGCCCTGTTTTGTATTTTATTTAGAGACAGGGTCTCACTGAGTTGCTTAGGGCCTCACTAGGTTGCTGAGGCTGGCTTTGAACTTGTGATTCTCCTGCCTCAGCCTCCCCCAGCTGCTGGGATTACAGTTAAGTGCCACATCGTCTGGCCTAATATGTGAGCTTGGATTGAAAAGTTTCTACCTGCCTCTGCTCTCCACAGAGGGTCATTTTTGGGCTTCCTTTTTTTTTTTTTTTCACACGGGTCAAGTGTCTGAATTAGGAAGGGGCTAATTTGAGAGGCTGAAAATTGCCATTTAGCCACACCCTTAATTACAGAGTCCCTGTTTGAATGAATCAACAATTAAGGGGCCAGCTTTCCATCCCATGGTGGCTACTCATTCAGATAGGCTTGGAGATTACAGCACCCAAAGGTTGGAAATGTGGAACCCACCAAGAGCATTCAGCCTTGGGGCAAAAGGTGTTCTGGCTTTGAAGATGGACAGGGAGAAATAGTTACCATGTTTAACATACCTTCCATTTAGCAATTTAGTTAAAGCAATTTCAGAGTTATCAGCTTATCTAGCTTCCTGTTCAGTAATTCTTAGGGCTCATTAACAGCTCAAAATGATTTGCAGTGGTAGTAAGAGACTGAAAGTCAGCTGTTGTTTGGGGGTCAAGCTAGGCTCTGGGTGGTGATGGCGGGTAGGACGTGAGCTGGATGGTGGGATAGGCAGGCAGCCAAAGGTGTAGTTCCAGGTCCTCGGAAGATCTACTTGCTTGCCACTTTGAGACCATAAGCTAAGCAAATATTGAACAGTTTCATTAACAGTCTTCAGAGTAATAATTTGTGACATTGAACAATGAGCAAGAAATAGAAAGATGAACTCTACCTCTGAGACTATGTGGTCTGGAAATGAAGTCATTAATAGCCACTGGTTTTATTTATCCAACGAACTGACTATGAAATACTAGCAGTGCTAAAAGAAAATAAGGATGAGCCTAGGTCTCCTCAGTTACCTACGCCCAACATGGCTTAAGCTGCCAGAAGAAAGATGCTGTGCTGTGTCTTCATGTTGAGTTTTGGCTCTAAATATGGGATAAATATTGAAAATGATAAAATGGCAATAATTTGTCACCTAATAGTGACTGTCATCTCTTTGACTTTTCTTTTTCCAAATGGGATCAGAGGGTGTGTCTATATACCTTGCTATAGCTTGGGTGTGGATTGTCCCCAAAGGGTCATATGCTGGAAGCTTGGTCCCCAGTGTGGCAATGTTGATAGATGGTGGATCTTTAAGAGGTGGGGCCTAGTGAGAGTGTTCTGGGTTATGGGGGAACCACTGTTAGTGGGGATTAATACTCTTTCAAGAAAATGGGTGGTTAGGTCCCTCAGGATTGGATTAGTTATTACAAGGGTAGATTGTTATAAAGGGAGTCCGGCCCATATGCTTGGTCTTTTTTACATAAAGCTACGTTCCCCTTCTGGTTCTCTGTCATGTTGCAATGCAGTCAGGAACCTTCACTAGATGCCAACACCATGCATTTTGGACCCTCTAGTCATCAGAATCATGAGCCAAATAAACCTCTTTATTTTTTTACCTCTTTATTTAATAAAGTAACCAGTCTCAGGTATTTTGTGATAGCAATATTTCTATGGACTTAGACATACCTTACATTGAATAACTACTGATAATGACAAAATAGTAACAATTTTTCACATGGTAGTGACTCCCATCATTTTGATTTTTCTTTTTCAAAATGGGATTGGAGGTTATTGTCTGTGTACCTGACTTTCATCCTGGTCAGAAGGTTAGTAAACAACTTTGATATATTACAATAGGTTAAAATGATTCAAATCCCATAACTTCAAAGCCTAGGAGTGGGGTCATGGAGAGGGATGCTTTTTCTGGACCTTTTCTGAATGTAAACTTCTGGTTACCTTGTCAGATATCAACTGAATGGGCATGAACATAGAATAGTTATCCACCTAGAATAGAATCCACATTAGTCCTGCAGAGCTTCAATTCCAAATAAAGCCGGAGCAAGGAACAACAATAACAATAACAACTCAGATGGGGTTGGAGGTGTTCAGCATGAGAAAAGGCTCCATTTGCCCCATCCAGTCTCTGAAATGCACACTCTTGAAGGTTTATCTCTTAGTAGGAAGAGGCTAGAGGCTGTGCTTGGTTATTTAACCGTGGCACTGAGCTTCTTCCTCTCTTCTTCCTGCTCCAATCTTTTTTCTTCGTTAGCAATGATCATAGAATTTCCTGGGCAAAAGAATCCTTTCTTTTTTTAACTGGAAAATTTTGGCAAAATGTCACAATGTTCTAGTGTCCTAAGAGCTCAACATACTGGGCCTTAGAAACTTTCCAGGAGAGAGACAATAAGACCACAGTCTGTACAGAGCCTTCTGTGTGGCTGGGACTGTGAAGACAAAAACAATCACGTTAATGTTTTTTGCTAGGATTGGGGCTTTTTTGCTACTGCTTCTTCGTGGTAGTTTTTGACTACAGTATTCAACCTAAATTTTTAGGGAGTATTATTTACATTTCCATTAAGATAAATTGCTTACATCTCACAGAAAACACATCCTGTCTTGTCGTTTTTTCCATTCAGAAGGTATAGCAAGCTGAATGGTGGCCCCCAAAAGGTATGTCCATGTCCCAGAACCTGTGAATGTGACCTTATTTGGGAAAAGGATCTTTGCAGATGCAATTAAATTAAGGACCTAAGATGTGAACATCTTGGATTATTCAGGTGGGCCCTAAGTCCAATGACAAGCGTCCTTAAAAGAGACAGGAGCAAAGACATAGTATGAGAAAATGTGGCCCAAATGAAGAGGCAAAGACTGAAGTAATGCTTCCAAGGCACACCTGGAGCCACTAAAAGCTGGAAGAAGCAATGAAGGATTCTCCCCTAGAGATTTGAGAGGGATCAAGTCCCTGCTGACACCTTGATCCCCACTTCCAGTCTCCAGAAACATAGGAGAATACATTTCTGTTGTTTTAAGCTACCGAGCTTGTGGCAGTTTGTTATGGCAGCGACAGGAGACTAATATAAATGATGTATTTACCTAAACCTTGCTGAAATGGATGATTCCATCTTGAAACAGAAGCAGTATACCTCCCCCTGAGGAATTCAGATGATGACCCAACATTATGCAAGATCTGGCCCCTGCATCTCTCAAGGAAAAGCCACGGCCTTGGCTGCGTGTTGGAGAGTCCTGATGTGTGCATTGAATTTTAGGAGCAAAAATTTCCCTTCAGTATAAAAGGTATCTAGATGCCAAGAAAAGATTCTTATTATAAGAGGGTTTTGTTTTTGTTGGTGTGATGAGATAGTAAGCCAGCAGGGCTTCTTACAGCCCTTGAGAAGAATTTTCACTGAACTCCTGGTCCCTGTCTTCTTCTCTATTTGTGACATTCATTTTCCAAGCACCCCACCACCACCTGGCACTGCTAGCATCCCTCTGGAAACATCCATAACATAGCATTCCAGGTAGTTGTCAGCAAGCTGGTATCATCCACAAACGAGACGGAAAGCCTTCAGACTTCTTTAAGAGATAAACATTCAAAGGATATAAGTGCTGATTCCTGTCCTCTGCAAAGTAATCTCCCTGTGGGGGATGTTAGATATGTAAACAGATCTATGGGAGTCTGAGCTCAGGGATAGAGAGCAACCTGTGTACAGGCTGGGCACCCAGAGGAGGGAGGGCTTCTCCTAGGGAAAGTCTGAAGGACTTCTAAGAAGATATGACATTGGAGCTGGGTCATGACCAAGAACTCTGCAGGCTGAGAAAGGAGAAGAGAGCATTCCGGCAGAGGCATCAGCATAAGCAATGACTGTTTGTGGGACAATCAGAGGCTTAGGTGACAGAGAACCTGGTGAGGAGGATAGTAGTGGAGTGTAGAAACAGGTTGGAGATAGTGGTGGGTGCCACTATCCAGGGCCTCAGACATCGTCAGGGACTCCAACTGAACTTGTCCAAGATGAACTGCTCTTCTTCCATACCCCTGCTGCCCCTCCTCCAGGGCTCTCCAGCTCCCACCCAGGTGACAGAGACCTGAGCATCTGCCATGATTGTATCCTATGCTTTTTGCATCTCCTGATCCACCTGTCCCCTCTATTCCTGTGCAGGCCATCACTACCTCCAGCCTGACACCTGCGATGGTCCTCCCTCTACTCCACCCCTTGCGCCCTAGTTCTTGGCTTCCAGGCTGGCTCACCTTTGCTCCATCTTCTCCCTAAAGCCCAAATGTTCCATTTAGAAAACACAACTAATCCTATCATCTGGATGGTTGTGTAAAACTATAAACTATCTTAAATTGCTTACAAGTTTCTCTACGCTATACCTTCTGATCCAAACCCTACAATGCACAGAGGAACTCATAACAGAGCACTAGTGTTCGCTGGGGCAGCGGGATGCTTTCTCCCCACAGAGCTTCTTTCAACCAGTTCTAGGTTGTAGCACTTCTGGTGCTTATTTCTGTATCCATTCTAAAAGAAGAAGAAAAAAAGTCAGCCAGGAAAAGGAAAGATACAGCATTCAGAAACAGTGCCTCCAACCCCGGAGGGCAGTAAAGGGAAGCCCAGGATGAGCTGTGAGCTCTGCAGCAAGTGAGGACAACATCCAGGTCAGATGGTCCCCAGAGCGCTTGGTGGGGGGTTGGGGAGGAGGAGGAGGAAGGCAGGCAATTACACTCCCTAAAAAACAAAACAAAACAAAAAAAGTAAACAAGAAAATCTGGTGGCACATGTAGATAATCCCAGGGAGGTTGAAACAAGAGGGTTACAAGTTCAAGGTCAGCCCGGGCAACTTGTCAAGACCCTGTCTCAAAATAAAATATAAAAAGGGCCAGGAACATGGCTCAGGGGCAAGAGTGCACCTGGGTTCAATCAATACATATATGAAATAAAACAGCACCCAGATGGCTGCAGTGAACATGGTCTTTCATAACTGTTATAAAGTCAGCTTTTTTTCCCCCCTCCTTTTAGAATCAATGTAGAAGGAATTAACAGAAGATTCCACTAAGGTTAAGTAGAATATAATGTTATCAAACTCTTAATGCATGTCAAAGTTAAGGCAAGAAATAGCATAGAAGGTGGGTAGTGGGACCTCTAAGGTATCCATTTTTGTTGTTTTGTTATTGTTTTCTTGTTTGTTTGTTTTGTTTTGTTTCAGTACTGAGGACAGAATCCAGGGATGTTCTACCACTGAGCTACATCTCTAGCCCTTTTTATTTTTTTATTTTGAGATAGGGTCTTACTAAGTTGCTTAGATCATCACTAAATTGCTGAGACTGGTCTCAAACTTGCAATTCTCCTGCCTCAGCCTCCCAAGTAACTGAGATTACAGGTGTGAGCCACCATGCCCAGTGCTTGCTTTACCTGGTCTTCTGACCCATGGGTTGTAGATTTGGTTTCCCACAAACCTTTCCTTAGGTTTGATTAATTTTCTTGAGTGGTTCACAGGACCCAGGGAAACACTTATATTTATCAGTTTATTATGAAGGATATTATTAATGAAGAGAAACATAGGGAGAGGTAGAAGAGAAGGGACCCAGGCGTCTCTATGCCCCCTTCCTGTGCTTTTGGGCTTTCATGGAGACTTACTTTGTTGCATAGGCATGATTGAAGTGTAGATACAGTGTTGAAATGTGATTGGACAAAAAAAAGTATGATCTACTGTTAATTGACTGGGCCAGGAAACCCATCAAGACTTGACTGTTGATTCTTTGATATTCCTTCCTCCCAGATATGGGGCAGGCACCTTGTGAAACTGGAGTCCTACCATCTACTATCAGAAAAGGTAAGTCAGAAGGAAGAGAAATTCTAGTTTTTATATCCTGCCTTTGGAGGGAGTTTTGAGCCAAGCCATAGATGAAAACCAGAAGTTAGCTGGGGGGGTGGCTCAGTAGTAGAGTGCTTGCCTGGCATGTGTGAGGCACTGGGTTTGATGCTCAGCATCACATAAAAATAAATAAAGGTATCAACTAACTAAAAATAAATAAATAAATAAACCCAGAATTTATATATTGTAATATCATAGGGGGTAATTTTTTTTTTACGTTTTTATTATGGAAAACTTCACACATATATAAAATAATATAATGAATACTCATATATCCATCAACCAACTCTAGAGACTGTGGACTCTTGACTAACCTTATTTCACCTACTCTCCTACCCATGACTTACCACTCCCAGGTTACTTTGAAGCAAATTCCAGATATCATATCATGAGAAAATATTTAAGAATATATCTGGAAAAGATAAGGGCTTTAAAAAATATATAATAATTAAACCATTAATTCATCTAAAGTTAGCAATAAACTTCTTTTTAAAGAATTTTAAAATTTGTTTTAATTAGTTATATATGACAGTAGAATGCACTTTGATATGTAATATATAATGAAGTATAATTTCTCATTAATGTCATCTGTTGGAATTCAAATTTTTCTGATATATATAAATGTTTGCTTGTTTGAATTGGATCCAACTGCAGGTGTTTGTTACATGTGTCTGGGTTTTGCTGAGTGCATTGCTATTGTGACATTTGACGTGATCCTTTATCCCCTGTAATTCCTATGCATTAAATCTGCAGTCTTCATCAGATTCAGGTTGGATTCCTCCCCACCACACTCCCTGGCACTGGGAATAGAACCCAGGGCCTCATGCATGTTAGCCAAGCAGACTACTACTGAGTCTTTTTATTTTCTCTTGAGACAGGGACTCACTAAGTTGCCCTGACTGGTCTCAAACTTGTGATCCCCCTGCCTCAGCCTCCCAAGTAATAGGGATTCAGGAACGTACCAGCAAACCTGGCCCAGGTTGGATCATTTTGGAGGTACCTTTGTAGGTGGTATTGTATAGTTCCCAAAAGAGGCACAACATGTCTGCTATTGGAGGTCTTTGTGTAGATCTATTATTTTATTAGGCGTTACAACATAATGATACTGTATTCTAATTCTATCAACCCTAACTTATTAGCTGGAAGATTTCTATGGTAGAGAGAAATTTCCTTTCATCTACTACTTAGTCACCCTGAGGTTCCTATGCCAAAGGTAAGATAAATTCTGGCTTTCTCTCTTTTATTTAAACATTTTTCAAAATAATGAGTTCTTGGCAACTTCCAAAGCCAAACTGTGAGGGTTTTAAAATTTTTTCCCCATGATACACCAAATGTGTTTCAATTCATTGCACTTATAATCCTTAACGATGCTCCCACTTTCCCTTCTATTTCCAGTGGAAATGTCTTTCAGTTAGCTCTGAGCCTCCTACCTTGATTCGTCCTTGATATCTGGAATTATTCGATGTTCTGGTTCATTATTTCCTGCCCGTTACCTGGAATGAACTCTTCTCTAATTTTTTCCCCCTTTGGTATTGGGGATTGAACCAGGGGCACTCAACCTCTGAGCCATATCCTAGCCCTACTATTTCTCATTGTTACTGGATTGGTCATTTTTTTTCTAGGCCTTTTCAGTAGAAAGGGCTAGAAATGCAATTCTTTAAAGATATATCATCAATTCATACTAAAAATTCTAAATCCAATAGAAAACTAAAGATTTTTTTTTTTTTTACTCCACTGGATCTTATTTCTCCTTTCTTCTCATAAACTTTATATCTTTGAAACTGTTTGAACATACTTTATTCTCCTTCATGGTGAATTGATAGCCTGACTTACTATAGAACTGGGTTGCAAATCAAACTTTGATGACATTGCTCCGTTTTCTTCCAAGTAAACAATGTTGCTAATGAGAAATCAAAGGCCATTCTGAGTTCCTTTTCTCATATGTGTCCTACTTTTCTTTTAATTTAAGGGAACCTTTAGGGTCTTACATAGTTATCCTTATAGTTCTGCAATATCACCATGCCATGTGTAGGTATGGGCCTTTAAAAATTGACCTGGATCCACACTTGTCGGGGGGGTGGGGGGGGGGATGAGTGTTGCAAAAAATATGCAATCTGCAGGTGGTCACTCAGCCTCTGGCTTTTAGCTCCTCCCTCTTCCAATGCCCTCCATGGCATCTATGGCTTCTGAGTCTCTAGCCTGGGAGGGTCAACTGGGCAGGTGGATGCAGCCTACATCTATGAGGGTCACCCATTCTGCTTCATCCCTGAATACACATCCTTCCAATTTTCAGTCATCTAGAAAATCGTTGAAATCCTTTATCTGCAAATATCTCCTCCTGCTCTTTTCTGCACTAGAAAGAACAGGAATAGGGCAGGGATGTAGCTCAGTTGGTAGAGTGCTTGCCTAGTATTTGCAAGGCACTGGGACTGATCCCCAGCACCACCTCTCTCTCTCTCTCTCTCTCTCTCTCTCTCTCTCTCACACACACACACACACACACACACACACACGCACACACACACACAAATAATTGTTAAGTTTCTTACTTGTAATTATTATAATGGAGAAGTACAGGTACTGGGAAGCCCCAGCCTTGTCTCTCACCATCTTGCCTCTGACCTGGCTCTTCTCGTTTCCGAAAGGGGTTTCAACCTCTCTTACTTTTGGATATTTGCAAACTCTTCCTTCATCTGGGAATATTTCTCCTTCTCTGCCTCCTGCCCTAGCACCTACTTTGGGCCTGGTTAATTCTTGCTCACCTTCTAGGCTGTGCCTATGTCTCCTCTGACCCTCCACTAGATCAAGTCCCCTTATTTATGCTCTCATCACAGTCTGTACTTTCTCATCACATTTCTAGACCATTCTATAACAATGTCTCCCCCTATTGCAATTACTTCTTCAGTATCTGTTTCTGACTCTGGGCCCCTTGAAGGCAAGAGGTCATCTGTCTTGTTCAAGATCTCATTTACCTGCTTAGAGAAGTTTCATATGATCAGCCAGGAGTCAATGCATGGCCATCCCAGCCTCTAGGAAGCTACCTGGAGGTAAGGAGGTGATGAGCTACAGAGATGCCTATCAGAGAGGTGGACCAGGAAGTTATCTCTAGAATCCACCAGAAGCTGAAAAAGCCTTGGACTAGGGGTAAAGAGGGAGGGAGCCTGGTTCAGAAGATGTATCGGAGACTATGATCAGAATTTGGTGTGCCTTCACAGAGAAATGAAGGAAAATAAGCATTCAAAGATGAATCCCCATTTCTTTTTTTTAAAATATTTTTTAGTTGTAGATGGACACAATACCTTTATTTTACTTATTTATTTTTATGTGCTGAACCCAGGGCCTCATATATGTGAGGCAAGCGCTGGGCCACTGAGCCACAATCCCAGCCCTGAATCTCCCATTTCTATCTTGTGAGAAGAGGAAAATTGTAGTTGTTTGCTAAGATAAGAAAGATCAACAAGAGGCAAGATACAAAGTGAGTTTGTATAAGAAAGGTTCTAAGTTAAGAGGTGTTTGTGGGTCACCTGGGAGGGAGGTGCAAATGAGAATCTACAGCTCAGGAGAGACTTCTAGACTGGGATGTGGGAGTCCTGAGCTTCCAGATGGTGAACCCATTTAAGGAGAAGTTTGGCGAGAAGGAAGGATCAGGTAGAACCCCTAGTCCCAAAAGGGCTGTGGAAGAACACCCATGAAGGGGAAGAGGAAGAGATGGACAGACAGGAGAGGCAGGAATACCAAGGGGAAAGAGTTTCAAGAAATAAAAGACCTGGGGAAATGGCTCATTTGTGACATGACTATCACCTTGGAACAAGCAGCAAAGTATGTACTTGAGAAATGAAGCCAGCAACTTTTTAAATTTTACTAGTGTTTCTTTTTTTTAAATATATATATATATATATATATATATATATATATATATATATATATATATATATATATATTTAGGTGTAGATGGACACAACACAATGCCTTTATTTTTATGTGGTGCTGAGGATCGAATCCAGGTCCCGCCTGTGCTAGGCGAGCCCTCTACCGCTGAGCCACAATCCCAGCCCACCAGTATTTCTTAAGGATCTATTAAGTACCAGGCCCTGGGGATTATTAAATAAACAAAACAGACAAAAATCCCTGTCTTCATGGAGGAAGACAGATGATGAATAAGATAAATAAATGAAACATACCGTATGTTAGAAGATGGTGAGTGCTAAGGAGAGAGAAAAGAAAAAAGGTCACTGAACAAGGGTATGAGATATAGGGAGGGTTGGGATTTTATAGCTTGGCCAGGGGAGCCCTTACTGAGAATGTGATTTTTGAGAAAAGGCTCAAAGAGTAAGCACATAAGCTACCTGGATGTCTAGGTAGGCCCATGCGAGGTAGGGCTAGGAGTGCTCAGGGGACAGCAGAGTCCAGTGTGACTGGAACAGAGAAAGCAAAGTATCAGTGAAGTATTGAGGGAGCTCAGATCATGTATAACTATATAACTTTACAGGCCATAGATCTGACTTATGCTTTAATAGAATCTCTTACTGAACTAAAACATTGACATTGAAAGTTCATGTTTTGTTTTGTCTCAAGGTAATGATAGATAAGCAAAGAAAGAGAGAATTCAGAAGTTAGAGGTATACTCAAACTAGGTAAAACTTTCCATGGTCCAGAAATAGATTATAAACCCAGAAACTTAGGTTAAAGTTTTGATGGGTGCAGAGTCTAGATGTGAGGGAGATATCCAGGTCAGTGGCTCTTGAGAGCTTCCTATAGCTAACAATTCTCCTTACAAAGTGGGGGGCTAGAACCAGGCCCACTGTGGGGAGTTGGGTATTGAGATAGAGCTTGTAAAACCACAGGTATAGCTTTCATGTTTTAAAAATAACCCAACTGTGATGGGGATGTGGCTCAGTGAGTAAGTACTTCTGGGTTCAATCCCCAGTACAAAAAGAAAAAAAGAAAGAAAAAATCCAAACTAACTGGGTGTGGTGGTATATGCTGTAATTCCAGTGACTTGGGAATCTGAGCAGGAGAATTTTAAGTTCTAGGCCAGCCTCTGCAACTTAGCAAGACCTGTCTCAAAATAAAAAGGGTTGAGGATATAGCTCAGTGGTAGAACACCCCTGGATTTAATCCCCAGCACTGGAAAAAAAAACACTAAATGTGTATGAATTCTACTTTTCTTATGCATGGACAAATATCTAAAAAGATGTGTTGACACAGGAAATGGTGTAAGGGGCAGGGACAGGGATCTCCTGGTTTTTCCTTTGTATATACTTATAGATTTGGCTTTTCCCCTCTCAATGAGTACATACAATGTCACAGAGAAAGTAACAGGGGCTGAGTCCAGTGTGAAAGAAATAGCATGAGAATTGAGCCAGGTGCAGCAGAGTAGGCCTGTAATCCCAGCTACCTTGGAGACTGAGGCAGGAGGACTGCAAGTTCCAGGCCAGCCTCAGCAACATAGCAAGACTCTGTCTCCAAATAAAAAATAAAAAGGACCTGGGATGGAGCTCAGTGGTAGAACATCCCGGGTTCCAATCCCTAGTACTAGAAAAAGAAGGAGAATGAGAAGGAGAATATGCCACTCGATTTGGCCAATAACAGGACATTGGTGGCCTCAGCAAGAACAATTTCTTCAGAGGTATGAAGACAAAAGACACAAGTCACATGAGTGAGTTGAAGAGTGGATCTCTCTTTCAAGAGGTTGCACAGGAAAGAGAGAGAGAGATAAAGAGAAGTCCTGATGGAGACAGGGTCAGACACAAGCCTTCTTAGGTAGAGGAGACTTGAGGGTATTGGCTTGATAAGAACTCAGGAGACGAAAGGAAAGAGAGAGTTTAGCTGTGGGGAAAAGAAGGAACAACGGAGCCTGTAAGAGGGAACTACCTCCACAGAAGAGCTGGGCCACGTCTTCCTTGGGGTCCAGGCAGCTGTATCTCACAAGTCTTGGGCTGGGTGAGAGGAGGGAGGTGGCCTCAGGAAGGGCTTTAGACTGTGCCTGGCAGTTCAGATATGGCACAGCATGCCCATTTTTACTTTTCTGACTATGAGGGCAAGAACCAGGCCTGCTTTGTCCCCGTGGCTCTAGTGCACACAGTAGGCCTTTAGTTAATGTTTGTTGACTAGGTGGATTTTTCTCCATAAAAATGAGGCCACCATATCAGCTGAGTGTGAAGGGGGACAAAACAGGGCAGAGTGATTAATATTTGGGTCAACAACCATAGGGGGTGACTAGGAATGCAGGCAGGATTTCCAAGCAACTCCAGGAGCTCTGCTGAGCATGGCGCTGTCAGGATGGAGTGCTGTCAGGCTTGCAGGGCTGTAAGACTTTTTTTTTTTTTCCCCCTCATGCAACTCTGGGCAGCTCAGGAACATGCCGAGAAAGCAGATGGGTTGTTTGTAATGTGAGTTGGCCTGCTGTCATTCTCTCAGTGGTGGCTTGGAAGGGTTTGTGTAGCTCCCCGAGGCTCTGGCTTCATTCCTGGAGGGTGTTTATGCCTTGGGTGGGCTCCTCCTTTGTGTCTGAAGCTGCTGCTGACCAGAACAAATTAGTGTGTAAGCCTCAGCCCAAATGTCATACCCAGGGACATCTTCTCCTCCCCTCCATCACTCCTCCCATCGTCTTCTGGGTGCCTGGCAGCGGGTACCATGTCTGTGAACTTCCTGATTTGTGTTTGGCCCATCAGGACATCCTGTGCAGGGGGTGTGGATTCACCAGCGCAGAGCCCACCCTGGGAGGGCAAGAGTCAGGCTGAGCCATCAGGTATCCTCAGCAGGCCTTCAGTAGGAGGCTGTGCCCAGGGAAGCAGAAGCAATGGTGTTAGTTGCATATGGGGTTCTCGAGGCCATTCGAAAACTGCAGTAATATCACACGAGGCAGGCTGGGAGACAGAGCCAAGGGAGAATAAGGCGAAGACAGACAGTGAAAGATGTGAGCGGGTTGCTGGTATAGGGCGGCTCAGGATTTGGGCTTCATAACGCTGGTGTTTGCACCCTGTTATCCGACTCATTTTGCTTTGCTGAGGGCAGACTCTTAAAGGGATGTCTAAGTTGAGCTATATGTATTATAATTAATAATTATTATGTTTGCTTTCCTGTTGAACTCTGAACTCTGGTATCCATCCTCATGCCCAAGTACTCAGTAAACCTTTGTTGTGTAAATGACTAAATAACCTCAGTGTTCAGCCAGTCATTGTTATAATTTGAATCTGGAATGTCCCCCAAAGACCCATGTGTTAAAGACTTGGTCACCAGTCTGTGGTGCTTAGGAAGTGGGGCCTACTGGAAGGAATTTAGGTCACTGGGTTTGTGTCCGTGAATGGGGTATTAGGACCTGAGCCCATTTCTGTCTCTATTTGCTTCCTGGTGGCCTTGAGGTGAATAGGGCTCCTTCATCCAATGCTCCCACCATGATATACAGGGACAGGTAATCATGGACTGAGACCATGAGCCAAAACAACCTTTTTCTCCTCATAAGCTGATTATCTCAGCTGTTTTCATCACAGTAATGAAAAGCTGATTAACACAGTCCAGAAACTTCTACAGTCCTAATAGCCTGGGCTAACAGGATGCTGAGAAGTGAGCCAGACAACCCCCTTCCAAGAGGAATGTCACAGATAATAACAAACTATAAAGGCCCCAATCTGTGATTTATCAGAACAAAACAACTCTTTCCTTTATTAAAATGAATGAGGCCCAGGAGTGGTGGTGCACACCTGTAATTCTAGCAACTCAGGAGGCTGAGGCAGGAGGATGGTGAGTTGAAAGCCAGGCTCAGCAACTTAGGGAGGCCCAAACAACTTAGTGAGGCCCTGTGTGTAAATTAAAAATATAAATAATAAAAGGGTAGGGGATGTGGCTCAGTGGTTAAGCATCCTTGGGTTCAATCCCTGGTATGAATGAATGAATGAATGAATGAATAAATAAATAAATAAATAAATAAATAAAATAAGAATTCAGTGAACCGGACCTGGAGTCAGAAGACTGGATGAAGTGAGCTCTTGTGCCTTCAATCTCCTACCTAACAGCCATTCTCCGTGTCTCCTGTTGAACATTAAGGACTACAGTCTTGTTGAGATAGCAATGTGCCCAGCCCCAGAGAACAGAGCTTTATCTTCATGTGTGGAATTATCTTGTTACAATGTAGCCTTCAAGTTCTCCATCAGGCAAGTGCCTGGAGGTCATGAATAGACAGACTCCTGGACCAGTTTAAGATGCTTACATCACTCAGTTTATTGATTCCATTTCAAACTTACAGCGAGACTAGGGGACACGGATGGGGCAGATTAACCTAGTCAGGACATGGTATAAGTGGGATGTAAGGAACACACTGCCTGAATCCTATGTTCACACGCTGCCTGCCCTAAGTCCCTCTTCCACATCATCTGTCCCTACCAACAATGTGGTTTTGAAAACAAAAGTCAACATTGAACAAAGTGGCTGAACAGTCAGAAGTTGCCTAGAGCTGACACGTGCTTTGTCAGAGAAACCGGTACAAATATGCCTGGCTGTAGCTAACACATATCACTGACCACCACACAGCTAGGAAAGAGCACAGGAGGGGCCAGAAAGGGATCATAGTGTGTGGGGGAGAGTCATTGTTACAGCTGTCGATGTGACATGATCTTTACCTTGGGGTGTTTCAATCCCTATCTACAAGTAACCCTTGTGTGTTCTATCTTTTTTTTTTTTAATTATTTTTTAGTTGTAGTTGGACACAATACCTTTATTTTATTTATTTTTACGTGGTGCTGAGGATCAAACCCAAGGCCTCTTGCATGCTAGGTAAGCGCTATACTGCTGAGCCACAACCCCAGCCTTCTATCTTTTTTTAAAATCTATGTTTAACACCCATATGTTTCATTCATTCTGTGTCTAGCATATCTCACAAGTTAATAATTTAATATCTATACTTAACACATCTTCTGAATTTTGCCTACTACTTTGTTGTTTTTCTTGCCTTCTAGCAGATTTAAATATTCTCACTATGCAGGCAACACACATTGCATCAGTCTGGGCATACCTCTGGAGATCTTGAAACTTCTGTGCAGTCAATGAGACCCCAGGGGAAACGTTTAGGGAGGTATCTGGAAAAGCTTTTCTTTCTTGACAAATGGCTAGAGTAATGCAAGGAGGAAGTCCTTCAATGCCTTTCCTCTCTTCCCTTGTCTTCAGCATCTGAAACGGTGGTTGCTACATAATAGACTCTTGCTATGGTTGGGATGTGGTTTGTCCCCCAAAGGTTCATGTGCTGGATGGAAGTGTGGCTCCCCAGTGTAGCAAAGTAAAGGTGGTAGAATCTTTAAGAGGTGGGACCTAGCTGGGCACGGTGGCAAGTGCCTATAATCCCAGTGGTTGGGGAGGGGTGGTTGAGGCAGAAAGATTGTAAGTTCAAAGCCAACCTCAGCAATTTAGCAAGACTCTAAGCAATTTAGTGAGACCCTGTCTCTAAATAAAATACAAAAAGGATGGGGATATGGCTCTGTGGTTAAGTGCCTCTAGGTTCAATCCCTGGTACAAAAAAAAAAAAAAAAAAAGAAGTAAGGTCTAATGGAAGGTCATGGAGGCTTCCTTGCGAATGGATTAATCCTATTTTGCAAGAGTGGGTCAAGTCTCTTGTGACTGGATTAGTTCTCCTGAGAGCAGGTTGTTATAAGGGGAGGCTACTCCAGGTAGCCCACAACCAGTATCTGCATCTCTACTGTGTTGTAATACAGCCAGGGGACCCTGGCCAAGATGGTAGTGTCATGCTCTTTGGACCCTGCAGCCACCAGAATCATGAGCAACATAAACCAATTTTTTTTTTTGAGGGTGAGTACTGGGGGTTGAACTCTGGGGCACTTGGCTACTGAGCCACTTCCCCAGCCCTATTTTATATTTTATTTAGAGACAGGGTTTCACTGTGTTGCTTAGTGCCTCACTTTTGCTGAGGCTAGCGTTGAATTCGCGATCCTCCTGCCTTAGCCTCCCAAGCCTCTGGGATTACAGGCATGTGTCACCGCACCTGGCCCACAAACCACTTTTTAAAATACATTGCATAGTGTCAGGTATTTTGTGGTAGCAATTACAAAAAGGACTAAAGCACCCCTCAACAAATACTTCATTGAATGAGTGAATGAGTGTTTGCATTCAGTCTTAAATTCTGTGTCACTGAAATCAGTCTTTGTCTTATGACTGAGTTTCATTTCTGAGTCCAAGGTTGGAAAATATGAAAGCAGGGTGGCAAAAGTAAGTTTGATATGATAATTTAAAATAACACTAATATTAATAATAGTTAACATTTATTGGAAAGCATATGCTGTCAGAAAGGGTTCTAAGCACTTCACATTTAACCTTATAATAACCATATAAGGTGGCAATTATTATTATACTGACTTTGTACATGAGGAAACTGAGGCACAGAATGTAAGATAACTCTGCCAGCAAGTGGTGACCCTGGCATTAAAATTCTGACAACTTGGGTTCAGAGAGCACATGGTGCCATCTGTATTCGTTTCCTCTTGCTGCTATAACAACTTACCACAAGACCTGTGGCTTTAGACAACCAAACTTGTTATCTTACAGTTCTGGAGAATTTTAGACTGCTAACTGCTTACCAGGCCAAAACCAAGGTGTTGGCAGGGCTGTGTTCCTGGAAGCTCTAGGGCAGAACCCATTTCCTTGCCTTTTTCAGTTGTAGAAGCTGCTCAAGTCTCTTGACCTGCCTCTGTTTCCATCATTGCATCCCCTGTGATGCTCCTGTTTCCCTCCTACACGGACCCCTGTGGTGATATCATGTCCACTCAGATGATCCAGGATAATCTCCCCATCTCAAATTCCTTAACTTAATCACATTTGCAGAATCCCTTTTGCCACGCAAAGTAAGATGCTCTCAAGTTTTGGGGATTAGGAGGTGGACATTTGGGGGGCAGCCATTATTCTACCATCCCGCCCATGGGGGCCTATAACACATCTGCAGCAGTAGTTCTGCCACACATCAAGGAATAGAGGAGTATTCCCTGGAACCTTCTCCATGTTCCCAAAGGCTTCTTGTTACCCCTCCCTCACAAGCCTCTCACTGCAGCAGGCATCCTAGGCACTCTTGGAAATCCAGGAGTGTGAACCAAATTAAGAGAAAGTTCATCATCATCTATATGGCTTTCTATACATTATTCAGGTCCTTTGCTTTGTCTAGTTTTGTCCCCCAGCCAGTTGGCTCTATCCTTGTGTGTGTGAGTTCTCCTTCTTGCTTATTTGCTGTTATTTCTACTCCTACTTCAAGTTAGAATAATTTCTCTTGGTTCCCTTGAATTTTCTTCCAATCACCCCAGCCAACCCCTCGGAGCCAGGGGAAACTCGACCTCTGTCTCCTAACTCCCTCTTAGTGGTTTCCCCGTTTCCTCCCAGCAGCAGCCTTTTCCAGACCCGTTTTGTCTGTCTGAATAAATTCTCCCCAGAGACATAGTTTTCAGACATATTTTTAGCTGCCGAAGAACGTTTGTTGAAATGAGACCCTAATTTATAAAGCAGATGGAGTGGAGCTGTTTGGGGAGGGGGTAGAGTCCCTCCCACTGGGCTCTTTCTCTGTCTCCCACAGCTCATCTGGGCCCAGTTAGAAAACCATTGCTCTGCAGGGTTTTGAGTCTTGCCTCTTGTTAGTTAAGTGACTCCTTCCTTAATGGCTTTCTTTAGTGCTTTGTACAATCTGAAGCATTCTTTCTCTCTCCACTTCTCATGCTCTTCGAAGGTCACATTTTCCCAAGAAAAGTGAGAGATTTTAACTTTCTCATCTCTGCCCAGCAATGTCACCACGTGGGGCTTCCTCTCACCTGCATGTATCCTGCCTACTCAAGGCTGCCAGGATGGAGGCCACACTGAAATGGGCTGGCCAGCCAGCTGTGCATCACCTGGTCACCTCCATAATGTGAGTATCATACAGTCCTGTATATAAATTGTGGTTGCTAGACAATTGACATATCCCCCTACCCCCCCTGCCCAGGAAAGTTCTTTTTGGCTATGACTAACTTGAAAGGGAAGAAGTCTTGTACCTTAGTGAGGCCCAGAATTCCAGCGGGACAGGTCCCTGGAAAGATTCTCTGGACGATTGTGTGGAACTCCTCCTTATGAAGTTGATGTCAATCCTGTCCCGTTTCTCCAAGCCAAGCTTGGAGTGGGGTTTCTGGTCCAGAGTGGCAGCTCTGGACCGTGGAGTTGCTTCAGGGATCCCTGCAACTTCTGGGACTGGGGATTCTTGGGTGTCTGTGTGGCTTATTTACTGAGGGTGGCTTGGACCTCAGGAACACCATGAAACTGAGCATGATTTCCAGGGCTCTCACTTGCAAGCATCCCTTCCTTTTCTCGGTCTAAATAAGTAACTACTTCCATATCCACTTTGTCTATATAACTGTGCTTTTTTTTTTTTTTTTTTTTAGGAAAACCTTCTACATTCTACTAGATTTAAGCTCCTCAAAACTTGGATGCATCCTTGGAACTGTGGATGCATCAAGTCTCGCTCAGGGGACCCAGGGATCCAAGTACAAGGGGATCCTCTTCTGTGAGAAGAGGCAGAGATTCTCATTTCCAGGGCTTTCCAAGGAATCCCTAGTACTATCTTCAGGGTCTCCATGCCAAATTCTCTGGTGGAAAGCAGGAAGGCATGCAGTCTCTCCCAGCTACATCAGGGTACACCCTAGCACTCTGAGGCAGAGGACAAATAGAAAGCTATGTGGCTAGGGAAGGGCTGTTTGCTATTGGCTACCCCCCGCCCCCCCAAAACACACACACACCTGGTGCTACACAGCTGGTGCTACACAGCTCCCACACCAAATCTTGGTGCAAATTCTGGCGGTTTTCCTGGCAAAAGGTGTCAGAACATGGTCTTTTACCTCTGGCCAGCTTTCCATCAGGCCAGGACTTCTGGTCTAGGCCTCAACCTGGCAGTATTGCCATTTGACTATAATCCCTAAATATGGGTTCTAAGAACCATATTTTGCAAAATGGGAAAGTTTGCCCATCTGGGAGGTCGTGTGGACTTGTGAACTCAGTGCCTAGGACCTAGCAGGTTCTTCAGGTCTCCCCTTGCTTTGTATTATTTTTGCAGCTGTTGACACAAGTCAGACCTGGAAGTCAGAGACAGCAAATGTTGCTTTAAAAAAGTGTAGGCACTTCCAGGATAGGTAGTGGATTAGGGCCTCCCCATAGTTCTCGTTCTCAATTCCTAATGAAATAAAAGCATTTAAAACCAAGGGGGAGATTTACTATTACTGACCAATACAGTATGCCTCGAAAATAGCATCCAAACAAAGATATGGAGGATCCCGGAGTGACCAGAAGTTGCAAAGAACATCTCTCTGTGCTCCCTATCCTATCCTCAATGCCCAGAAATTGACAAACTCCTGTGTTCTATCTACTGCTCCTGCACCTAAAAAGGAAGCAGGGATGAATCATGCTCTTATTCTTCCTTTTCTGGAAGAGCTCGGGAGACTGGATAGAGCAGAGCTTGGTCTACCCAGCTGTCTTGGCTAATAGAAATACAGGCTCCAGAACAACACTCCAGATAGGGACAGTGATCTAAGGCCTGGGTTATCCCCCTTTTGGGGGAGAATTATAGTGTCCTCCTCTCTATCCCCAATCAGGTGGCATGAGCCTTGTACAGGACTTTAAACAGAACTTCAGGACAGGAGCATGCCTAGGTGTTCCAACAAAGTCTGCACTCTGCTTTGACCAAACTCTTCCAAAGTCTTCCTTCCCTTCAGAATACTTAAAACTGTACAGAATCCAAAGACCCAGCCTTGCACTTAGCTCAGAGGGAAAACCAAACTGGTCTCAAACAGTGGGATGATGGTCACTAAGACCCTTTCTCTTATCACTCTGTTTCAGCAGTATTAAAAAACTCTGAACAGAGCCACACCAAAACAAATGACAAGAAAATGATTAAAACAAATGGGAACAAAATATAATGATCGATAAAAGGGAAACAGAGGACAAAAGAAGAAAAAAGTTCCTTCCTCCTACACCTGCCAAAATAAATGTGTGTGTGTGTGTGTGTGTGTGTGTGTGTGTGTGTATGTGTTGAGGAGGTTGGTTTGACTTCTTCCTAGAAGAGAAAGAAGCAAAATCTACCATCTTTTATAACATTCTTGCAAAATGGGAAAGTCTGCCCATCAAGAATATTATACCCAGCTAAGATATGCTTCCTGCAAAGAGGCAATAGGTAGACATTCTTAAACATACTTAATTCTTCTTGGAAAAAATAGCTAAACAATGAAATTCAGGCCATTAAGAGATTAATTGAGGGGCTGGGGTTGTGGCTTAGCGGTAGAGCACTTGCCTCGAACGTACGAGACCCTGGGTTCGATCCTCAGCACCACATTAAAAAAATAAATAAATAAGTGAAATAAAGGTGTTGTGTCCAACTACAACTAAAAAATAAATATTTTTTTTAAAAAAATATTAATTGAAATAAAGAACTTGCAACTGAAAAAGGTTTTGTAAAAAAGACCAACAATAAATGTCTGCTAAGTAACTATAAAATAGTGTTTACAGAGCAAAATATGATTGTTGTAAGCCTAAATATTGTAATAATAACAAATAACAAAGCCAAGAGGCAGGAGCAGGGTAGATGGGAAGAATCACAAAAACTAATTTTCCAGAGCAATGAACACACACACATACACACATACACATAATTTAAATGTCTAACATAAAAACAATGTGTAACATTGTTTTTCACAATTTTTGTTTAACCTCAGAGGTATCTTTTTGGAAGTAATATTTCTTTTTTTAATTTATTTTTTAATTGTAGATGGATACAATATCTTCATTTATTTCTATGTGGTGCTGAGGATCAAAGCCAGTGCCTCACGTGTGAGGCAAGTGCTCCACCGCTGAGCTATAGCCCCAGTCTCTTAGGAAGTAATATTTCTTGTGGTCAAGAAACATTCTTTTGAAGTTCAACTCCTCCTTCAGTTTCACTTCAACTTCAAGTAAAATTAAATGTAATACATTTATTTAAATAGCATCTGTATTATGGCCCACATTTCTTTAAAATATCTATTATCTTTCCTCTGGCATGTAAATATTCTCAGAAAGCTTTCTGAAATGTATTGTTCATGATGGGCATTTCTGTATGATGGCATTGGAACAATTCAAACTTTTCTGTATTGTTAAAATTATTTAAAGTGTCCATATATCATTTTTATAAAATCATGTAATTTTTATTAAAAAGGAAAGCATAGGATAAGAAATTATCTCTGATTAATTCTGAATGGTGTTGTCTGATTAATTATTTTCTTGCTTGTCATTTTTTTTGTTTTAATTCTCCAACAAATAAACAAATAAAATGTTAAAGTGTCAGGAAAAATTTTTCAGACATCTCACCATCCAGAACCAGATATGGCAGATATTGCTTCTGTCTTCCAATATCTCCTCTCCTTTTCTAATATTTAAGGAAGTTCTAGCTGTGCATGCAATGAGCAGCAAAGAACCCTATTTCTTAGTTCTCATGAATGGGATGTAAACAGAAGCACCATGTGGCAGCTTCTGGAAAGATTTGAAAATGTTTGCTCATTTTCTCTGTATTACTTTCATTTCCTTTTGCTGCCTGGAATGCAGGTTCAGTAACACTATGCTAGACCATAATGGTCAAGCCATTCAAAGTCAAGCAAAAGGGCTGGGGATGTAACTTGATGGTACAGCACTTGCCTAGCATGTGTGAAGTCCTGGGTTTGATACCCAGCATCAAAGGAAAAAGAGAGAAAAGCGGGGGAAGAGAAGAATAAGGAGGAGGAGGAGGGGGGGAGAGAAGGAGGGGGAAGAGGAGGAGGAGGAGAGGGAGGAGGAGGAGAGGAGAAAGGAAAAAAGGGAGGGAAAGTCTTTTATGAACTTGAGTTAGGGAAGTTTTCCACAGAAACTTTATTCTTGTATGGAACTCAATATTCCCCATGGTTATTTGACAATGGAATCAATCTTTCCTGTTAAAATTCCCCTTGGAGTACAAGAAACACTTGGAAATGCTATTATAAGAAGTAACACTTTGCAATGTGAGACATGATCGTTATACTCACCTTTGAGTCCCTGTAGATAATTCTCACTCCTTCATAAGTTCTGACCAGCAGCAGCATACAAAGAGAAAGAAATCTGGGGTTTGGAAAATAGGAGTAAATTTTCCCGGTAAATTGAACATATACCAAGAGAAGGAAATCAGCTGGAATCTGGGTTTTTCCTTCTCATAGCCACTGGCTGTAACTTCAAGGAGTAGGTATTTTGAGATATGCCCAAGTAGGGATAATGACCATTTTAAAAACAATTTAGGGCAGATCCCAAGAGTTGTGATACAGAAAATGGTAGCCGGGAGTGCCTTCTTGGCACTTAAGAGGAAATAGCAAAAAAGATCTAGGATAATCAAATCAATATTGATCAGCCATTCATTCACCTACCTACCTACCTTCCTTCCTTCCTTCTCTCTCTCTCTCTCTCTCTCTCTCTCTCTCTCTCTCTCTTTCCCTCCCTCTCTCCCTTCCACTTCTGAGCTTATAGAGATATATTATTAAACACTATATTCAACTACAGTTTACAGCCCTTTACTTATTTTACCTTATTTAATCCTGTGATATAGATATTATGGATAGTATCTTTACTTTTAGGGCAAGGTAAGGGAAGCAAAACTAAGTAACTTGCCTAAGTAAGATTAAAAAACTAGCAAGGGGTGAAGGCAGGATTCCAACTAGGAAGGTTTGCCACAGATTCACCTCACCTAACCACTGCTTATACACAAAAATGTCCAAGAAACAGCCACACAGCAAGATAGAGAGAGGAACCAAGTGATTATATGTCAGGAAAGTCCAGCAGGATGGGATGTCAGTTCACCTGGGTGATAAGCTACTGTTTTCTAGGGAGAGAAAGGAAGGGGAAGTCACCTTAGGGTGAGAAGGTCTGGGGCAGGGAGGCAACTCCTCTTAAAGAGGGGTGTGCCAAGTCCAGATTGGGATGGAAGGTTGTTTCTTAAGGGATTAGAGGGTGGACACACCTGGGATGAGGCCAATGGAGGATCAAGAAGCAAACCCTGCCATGTTACCAAAGAGAAACCAGAGTAATGCAGAAAGAACGGAAAGAAAAGGAGAGTTTCAGGGGTTTTGGAGTTGTATTTAGTACGGATAGTGAGAAGAACACAGAGCCCCTTGAAGCCTCTGGCTTGGGCATAGGTGCTAGTTTTCTGAGTTTTGTGCACGTTTTGAATAGGGAGCTTAGCAGAGAAAATGTTCATACACTGGGAGCGGTGGACTTCTGCAAAGATCCAGAATGCCATTAATATGCTATTCCAAACTCTTGGGACAGTAGGTGATGGTCACTAGCAACATGATGTTTTTACCGTTGAGCTCTGTTTTCTATTGCACGATTTCTGGTCCGAACTGCGCATCCTGCGCATACATTGCGCAAGAAGCCAGAGAGGCTGGTCCCTTGCCCGGGAAGGCCGCCCGGCCGGCTGCGCCGGTCCTGCCCGGGTTCCCGCCCTAGCTCTGGCGGGAGCATCAGGTGGGACCCAAGATACTGGCAGACGAGGCTGAAGCGGCCCCTCCAGGACCCAGACGGCCGCTTGCAGCCCGTCTGCACTCTGGTGGGTGGTTCCAGTACATTCGCAGGTCCAGCGTGCCTAGGCAGCTAGGAGCGGGGAGCCCCCAGGAAGCGCACAACACTCCTCTCTATTCCCCACACTGCGGGCTTCCTAGCGCGGGGGCCCAAGACACTTCCCACCGCGACTCGACCCCAGGCTCCCAGGGACACGCGGCAGGCCACTGGGCACCCGCCCCAGCCCCCCAGACAGACGTCCGGGCCCCCCAAATCGCGGACTACAAGTCCCAGCAGCCCCCGCAGTTGGCACCTCCCGCCTCGCCGCGGAGACCCCCGGCGGTCCCAGCGACTGGGCTCCGCTGCGCTCGTGGCCGGGCCGGGCGGAGAGGCCGGTCCCGCGGGCGGGGGCGGGGGCGGCTCCGCAGCTTCTCCCGCCGCCGCCGCCAAGGGGAGTTTCCAGGAAGTGGCCATATTGGATCCATTCAGCCGCAGCCGCCCGGGCGGAGCGCGTCCCGCAGCCGGCTTGTCCCCTTCGCGGCCCCGGCGCTCTCTGCAGCCCGCCCGCCCGGTGCGGAGCTCACCATGGCTGCCACTGACCTGGAACGCTTCTCGGTGAGGGCCCTGGTGGCAGCGGCGCGCGCGGGAGGCGCTGAAGGGGGCCGCCCTGCAGCTGGCCGGGGGGCGCTAGGCGGGCTGTCAGCGCCGCGCGGCCGGGCCTCGACGCCCAGCGGGCTCGGGAACACTGGAGCCGGCTCTCGGCCGCGCTAGCCCGGGGTCTCGGGGAGTCGGGCGGGGGCGATTCGCCCGGTGGCTGGCGAGGCAAACCCCCTTCTTGGGAAGAAGCAAAGACCCGCCTGGCTCTGGGCAGGTGTGAAGATAGACCTGGATCCCGGAGGCCAGAGGAAAGGATCCGGGGTACTCTCTACCCCCATCTCCCAGGGTTTTTCTTTCTGCACAACTGGGAAAGATTCCTAGCCGCGCAGGTGCTGTTGGATGGACACAAACGGTGGGGATGAAGCCCTAAGGATCCAGGGAGTCCCCCCAAAGCGCTCAGGGTAGTTGCACACTTGGATCCTGAAGACCCTGCGCCCACTTTTCTTCCTCTTCTCCCCTCCACTTTCCTCCCCGCGTCGGGATCCTGGATGCGACCCCGACAGGTCAGGCCTCAGTGGTCGGGTCTGCGGCAGCCATTCCCCTGGAATGGGAGTGATTCCAGATTCAGCCCATTGGGTGTTTGGGCTCAGTCTGGGTCTGCCTTCTCTTGGGCTAACATTTTTGGTGGTCCCTGCAGGGGTCTCTCTGGACCTGAGTCAGGCCAGAGTCAACTTCCTAAAGGTTTTTATAATTCATCCGGGGGAGGGAGGCCCTTGGGGGTTGTGTCTGTACGTCCCTTGGTGTCTAAGGCTGGATCTGGGTGTGTCTGAGAGGCTAGGCTGTGACAGTGAAGGGAGCTGTGTCCTCTTGGCCAGCAAGTGAGGCCCTGGTCGGCTGGAACGGGAGGAGGGAGATGAGAGGAAAGGGAGGGAGGGGAGGGCCGGGGGGAATTCTGACTATGTGACCGATAACGAATTGGTTCTGGGGCTAAATAAGGGAGCCAGGACTTATGTAATTAATGCTATAAATACTGTCATCTGAATTTATATATGTAAATTTCCCCTTTAATCTGAAAATACATTTGTTGGTCTACTTTGGAAATATGCATAACTAAGCAGGAGCTCATGGTTTCATAATGTATAGACTGGGTGTTTTATTTCCCTTGGTGGGGGGGAGGCATGTATCAGTTAAGTAAATTTAACTAAGATTCAGAGGCTGGGTGAATCTGAAATCCACTTCACCCCTGTGTAGTGAATTGGAATTTATATACTGGAGGAAGGCAGTTCCTGAATCCTGATAGACCCGCTGGAGGCTGAGACCAATGTGTACTTGTACGTGTCTGTGTGCATTTTCTGTGCCCAGCTGACCAGAAAGTTATGTCTGGTTCTTGTCTGTTGCTAGAGGTTGCTCTAGCAGTTGATCTTGTAGGTGGGAGTGGTATGTAGGGTAACCAGAATCAGACGGCCTGATTTGAATCTTATATGCTATGTGTTGGTCATCTGACCTTGAGCAAGTTATTAACCCCTTGTTGATCTTAGCTGTATAAAAGGATAAAAGACATTATTTCTTATTGGGTTATTGTGAGGATTCAGTGAGAGAATTCAGATGAAGAACTTGAGCAGTGTTGGGTACATGGTAAGGACACAATAAATGACACATGATACTTACTATTTATGTGGACATAAAGACTGATCCTCTGTGTGTGAGAAGGCAGCAGAGAACATGTTTGCCCCATGTTGCACTTTCTAGAAGGGCTTCCTTCCATTGATGTTTGTCCAGATAGTTCTTAGAGGATCAACTGAGAGGCCTGCCTACACAGCAGTGATCTGGAAGGGCCTCTTTATGTTTGCTCTTGGACCATTCCTGTGAGAAGCTTGGGTGTTATTATCTCTCAGTGCACGAGGCACTGAGAGTGCACTGTGAGCTAAGAGCATGGAGCCTAAGTACTGTGCCAGGTTGAACTGGAGGGATGGCTGCTTACCACACCCTCTGCTCTGGGTCATCAGCTTCTTGGGAAGACTTGGACAGGGTTGAATTTAGGTGGAGATCTTGGGTGGAGTTTGGCCTGAATTTTGGAGCCTGGACTCCATTCTCCCCCTCATGTCTTGTCATTCCAGGAAAATAATCTCTTATCTTGCTTTTTCCTTATCCTGCTGCAAATTGGGCACCACCACACTGACTTGTCAAAGAGTTTGTGGAAGGTTAATTGTAGTCTTGGTGTGTTTGGAGATGTCTCAGGTGTCTTACCAGCTCCAGGGTCTGGATGTAGCTATGGTAGGTCTGCACTGCCCCTCTGGTTAGCACAGTGGTTAGAACAGCCCTGAAGGGCTTGGGCACTGTCTTGACCTGGAGCTCAGAAGAGCATACAGAATTGTGCTTTGAGATCAAGATGTGCTGGGTTCCTTTGAGATCAAGATGTAGCAGGATTGTGTGTCCCACATCCTCAGCAGCCTTTACCCTTGACTGGGCCCTGCTCAGCTCTAGATCAACCATGGGGTTTGGGTTGATGCCTGAAGTATGTGCATGTCGGGGGCAGGAAACACCTCAGGAGTTTCTGTTGCCTCTTTCTCCTTGTGCGTCAGACTCCTGTCCACTCTTGCTTGGTCTCTTTTCCTTACTGGTCCCTGACTCTGAAGCTAACCTCTTCCTGCCCTGAGGGCCAGTTCCTGTTTAATCCTATCAGAACCTCATGATGCAAGATTCAGACTCCATGGTGAGGGACCTTATCAGGCCTGGGGAAAGTGAGATGTGAGGGGGGAGGAAGAAACGTGAGGCAGCCTCATGCTTGGCATTCTTCCCAGCCAGTCACCCCACCCCCCCATCTCGGCTTTATCCCCAGCACCATCTGTTGCTTCCGTTGTCACCCCTGTAATCTTGACACTTCCCCAAGAAGCAGACTATCTGAGAGTGCCTCTTCTTCCCTGAAGCAGGGATGTGGGAAGCAGCCCTCTCACCCAGGTGGTGTTTCAAGGCCTCTGTCACAGTGTTGTATCTCCCTGTCCTGTAAACATGGCCATTGACCTCCCTTTCTGAGGGAGAAATGAGAGTTGAGCAAGAGATGTCTCTGCAACCATCAATGCCTGATGACTTTGAGGGGTCACATGTGAGCACCCTGGGCAAAGCCGCAGCTCTTTGTAGTGGGTCTTCCCCAGCAGTGGGTCTGCCCTGCCCTTCTCTCTCATTGCATCATGCCATGCTATGGTGCCTGCCCTAGGAGGGTCTGTGTGGGATCTTGGTTGGAATGGTTGAGGGCTGTGAGGCTGGTCGGGGAGGCAGTGACAGTTCAAGGGTGCACTCCATAAGGGACTGACCAGGGTAAGAACAGAGAGGGTGGTGAGAAGAGACTGATCTCAGTGCCAAGGAGAATGGATGGAAGCTGAGCACCCAAGGATTGGACCTGTGTCTGAAACTGGAGACAGGGACAGCACTGGATGCTTTGTGTCCATCATCTTTTTGATACTAATAGGTGAGGAAGCCAACTTTGGTCATTGGCCAGTGAAGAGAGGGCTCAAAGCCCAGACTAGCAACTAAGGACCCCTTGAGATGACCAAGAGGGCAGCCCTCTGTGTTTTGAGTTCTAGGATTGACCAGGTGGAGGAGCATATTTAATGCAGTGACTACTACAAGTGTCCCTGTGACTCCAGTCCAGCTACCCTGAGGCAAGGCGAGCAGCTGTAGGATGACAGAGCAAAGGACCTAAGGGACAGCTGGTCTCCATGCGTTCCTGTCTTCCTACCTCTGTGCTGCTTCTTGGGTCTGGGGATTCCCAGACATAGCCCCCAAGGCACAAGCTTTGCCAGACAACAGGATGTGGAGCTATGCAGGCAGGAGGGAGACACCTCTGCCTGGTGAAAGGATGCTTCTCAAGGTCAGAATGCCTTCATAGTAGAGCTGGGTGCTCTTGACTGGGTGCCTTAGGAGCTGTCACCCGCATGGCTCTTGAGGAACCGTGGTTGGGCAGAGGCATTGGAAGACAGGGCAGGGGGCATCTTGGCAGTGATTGCAATTGCCCTGAAGGTCTTGGGACAAGTTAGATGTTCTCATACTCAGAACATAGCTTTTAGGTGCTTCTTAGCCCCACCTTAGAGACTTAACAGGGTTAGAACAAGGAGAAGAGGGAGTAAGGGTCCATTTCTGATTGTGGCAGTTGGCTGTTCTCTGAGGGACCTTCTGGGCCACCAGGGAAGTTCAGGAGGAGCAGTGGTTATGGACCTAAGTGTACTCCCCAGACCTGGCTATGGGGTTGATCACAAGCCTGACCCTCTGCCTGGTGCTGGGGTGAATGAACAAGCATCAGAGACATGTAGCAGTGCCACCCACACTTCCGTTCTCCATGTTGGTGCTCATGAATTCCTCTGTTCTTTGCCAGCACTGGCATCTGTCCTGAGAGGAAAGAAGAGGCACCTTTGCTACCCATGTTCCACCTTCCATGTCTAGGGTCTCATTTTCTGTGGAGCAAAGACTGCCCCCTCCTTCCAGCATTGTCAGACCCCTCATGACTTTCCCTGTTGTAAGTGACATCTGCCCTGAGCCAAGTGAATAAATAGGAACACCTGGGTTTCAGTGCTTTCTGTAGCCCAGAGAGCCTTTCCCATCTGCACAGCTGTAGGACAGACAACCTCTTAGCACATCGAAGCCCAAGAATGGGGCTGTGTCCTAGGCCTGGGCACTGAAGGTGACAGGTATGGGCCCAGGAATCAGCAAGTATGCCCTTGGTTCCTGGAAACCTGATTTTGATAGGAAATCAAATCATTCCCAATTAATAAGCTGCCACCTGACTGATGTGCAGGAAGCAGGAGAACGTACCTTCTGGAGACAGGGAAGCAGAGAAGACAGAGTACTAGTATCAGTGGAGGGATGGTCTTAGACTCCCGCAGATAGTTTTGCTCCAGAGTTCCTTGTCTTCTGAGAATGGGGTAGGGGGGGAACAGCTGGTTTGTGGAGTGACTGGTGGTCCAGCTCCTATATCCCTGTTATTATCCCATCTGCCACCACTGTGATGCTAGGAAGGTTGATCCCTGTTTGAGTCTTCTCTGGTTTTCTGTGGTGTAGGAGAGAGACACTTTGGTTCCTAAGTGTCCTGTTGATTTGGGACAGGTATGTCCTGCCTCTATTCTTCCCTCTCTGCCCAGGGTAGCAGCATCTCCACACACACCCCGCCCCCCTCCACATGTAGTCCTTTTGGTTATTTCCCGTAACCTCTGACCTGGGCTTTAGAGGCTTATTGTGGAATCCTGGGACCAGAGCCTAAGCCTTTCCTGGGAAAATTCCTAAGATTCCTCTTGGGCTCAAGGACAGTTGTGCTTATTACCAGACCCCGAGTTCCAGCCAGAGGCCTCTGCTCTGGCTATTTAAGGCCCTATCTCCTAGAAGTAGCTGGAACTGGTGTAGGATGGTTTGGGCCAGGAACACTGGTAGAGAAGGCCCCCAGTGGTGCAGTGACTCCTGGTTCCTAACAGGGCCTCTCCCAGGGCTGGAGCTCTCCTGAGGTGAAGGCCTCCTTTCTGTCTGGCAGGGTGCACAGGCCAGTGGATGCTAGGCATGAGAACTCAGGTGAAGACAAGTGTCCCAAGCCCAAGGCATAAAGAACTCTGTGGAAGGCCACATGCCACTGTGTAGGGTATCCCCTCTATTTCCACCCTGGTTTGGGGGGTCTTTATTTACCCACAGCTTTCCTGGCTGTGTTGGTTTGGACATTGATCAGATTTCTGGTTTTTTTTCTTTCTTTTTTTTTAAATCTGGATAAAAGGCTATTATTTGTGTGTGGCTAAGCCACAAACTGTAGTTTCTCCCCTAAATCCCATCTTGCTTCTTGGTAAAGTGGGCAGCTCCTTTTGGCTGGCAGTTAAGTTAGGGTTGATCCAGGAGACTCAGAGAACACTTCCTGATCAGGAATAGGACGTCCTAGTTATCCGCTGGCCTGCATAACAAAATACAGTTCTCCACTTTGTTTTGGATGGCCAGGCATGGAGGAACACAGCCGACTGAGTAGTTATTATTTTGGTTGTTTGTCTTTGATATGCCAAAGAAATGATGACACAGAAGCCAGGGGCTTGGCTCAGGAGCCAAAAGCTTGTTAGTGATTAGAGAGGAGATAATGTCCCCATAGAGTTTCTCATTGTATGTGTAGAGCCCCAAGCTGCCAACTCTCACTGTCCTGGGCTTTGAAGACATTAAGAGGTCCCTGAATGACACCCCAAGTCACTGGGCATGTGGAAAGGTCCAGAGGCAGCAGGGTCTGCCTTTCTCCAGGGTCCAAGTTGACCATTCACCCAGGCTCCTCCCTGTGGAACAGTGTCCTGTCAGTCTCCACGCTTGAGAACAGAGGCAGGTGCATCGTAGCTCCAGCTCATTCTCCTTCTAGGCCAGGTTGCAGACCGTCAGGCCTTTGGTCTAGACCAGGCCCCTGATATGTCGTGTTGGGCCCTCCCAGGATTCTCAGATTGTATTTGTTGCCAACCTTTAAAATTTAGAGGATTTCACGCAAAGATCTAGATTTCTGAATTCTCTTGAAAAATAAGGTTTGGCAACACTAGATTTGCATTCCCACAGTTGGCTGGAGTCATGGAACTGTGACCACCAAAGGCCATGTGTACACATGGGCTCTGCAGCTCCCCAATATTCTTAGTCTCCCTGGGGGATCCCACACTTGGCCATGTCAGTGGCATCTTTCCTCCAGCATGCAGGGTTGCCATGCAGCCAGCTGTGTGCGTTTCTCCATCATGCTGTCTCCATTGAGAGCCTGGCCTCACCCTCCTGAGCAGCATGTTTGTGTGCAAATTATTTAAGCTAGCGTTGCCTCAGTGGTCTCATCTGTTCAGTGCAAACTATGTTACGGCCAATCTCACAGGACCGATATGTGAATTAAATGATATTAAATCAGAGCCATTAACAGCAAGTGCCCGATGAATGTTAGCTTGTTCTTATCATCATTATTACTGTATTGCTTCTCTTCATACATTTACATTACCTGTCTGGCCTCTAAGCACTTGAGTTTAGAATGAGTCTTTTGAAGGCAAAGGATCTGGTGCCCTCTTTTCATTGCCAGCCATCCCAGTGCCTGGCACACAGCAGGTGTGTCCAGTAGGTATGCGATGAGTGACACTGATGTACCAGCATGGTTAGGGGCAAGGGCTTGGTTTACTCTCACATCCCTGCTGTGCCCTGATTAGTTCCCACATCATGTGCCTCAGTTTCCTTCACTGGTAAAGTGATGCCTGCTGCATAGACTAAGGGAGAGATCGTGTAACACACTTGGTCAAGTTCACCCATAGTGGTCCTCAGTGTGGTGCTGGTGTCATCTTTGATACCCATTCCTTCCTGTGGTTGTGAACTCTGTGACACTTGACCTCCTACATCTTTCCACTCTGAGGTCTCTCTGCTCACCGCCACCTCCCCATTCCTGTGCATCCAGAATTTCACAGCAGCAGTCAAGGTATTTTCAGTTGCAAGTATTAGAGTACTTCACCCAACTGGCTTAAGCAATTAAGGGCATATACAGCCAGGGGTAAAGGGGAAGGCCCAGAAGTAGGGCAGACATTGGCTCTTTATAGCCATCTTGAGATGGCTATAAAGGCTCCATGGGTCACCTGCCTGTGTCTGAGCCAATCATGGAATCATGCTGAGCGATTCCCACCAAATGGCAAGGCTGGTAGCCAATGGGAGACCCAATTTTATTTCTGAGACTTGCAGGAGATGCCTTGGGGGCTGCTGGCTTCTTATAGGCTGTGACCCTGCTCAGATTAGTGGACACCTGTGGTGAGCACCTCGGAGCCAGCCATGTATCTTGGATCACATGTTGTTGATGTCAAATATATGATCAGGGAGGCTGGCATCAGTGAGCACCACCATTGATAAAATTGAGAGATCACATCAGCCTCCCGAGACCAGGGAAGAACACTATTTCTATTAGGGCCATGTATGTGCATGTGCTCCATAAACTAAATACCCCCACTGACCCTGAAGCTCTCTGGCAGCAATTGTCCCAGGTGTGTGACCTTGGTGATATGAAGACTGTGCAACAACTGGGGGATAACGACCTCCATCCTCCACACACTTCCACAGAGAGAGCTGAGCTGAATGAGTGAAGGGCAGGCAGGCAGGAGCCTGGGTAGGTGGGCTTATGTGAGTCTCCCAGTGCTCCTCTAAGCCTCTGAAACCTGGAACTGTATGCCGGGTGGGGGTGGGGATCTGAGGCACAGGATGGTCTCTATTTCTCTGCAAGTATTCTGCTGTCGAGTGTGTGTGTGTGTGTGTGTGTGTGTGTGGTTTCCAGACACAGCTGACTTGGTGGGTTTTGGCGGCAGACTACAGGATGTTGGATTGCATCCTGATTGTGTCACCCTTGGAACAGGAGGATGAATAAACACATAGCCTTCTCTGCAAGCACAGCACGCCTTAAATTTTAGAGATTTTCTGTCTCACCCAAAAAGAAGAAAGCTCCAGACTGACTGTTCTGTCCTCCATTTGATCCTCAAACTGCCAAGAGCAAGGGGAAAATAGACCAAATAATGAAGCCCTCTGTCAGGTGGGCAGATGCCCATAGAGTTAAGTAATAAATGGGTAGTGTTGTCTAGCACTGAGCATGCTGGTGAGAAGAATGGGAAACATGATCTCCCCCAACCTGCAGCCAACTTCCGGAAGCTTATGGAATAGGTGGAGAACCAAGATGCATAAAAGGATAAATAACAGTGCAGGCCAGGCGACAGCAGCACCAGGGAAAAGCTAGAGCTCTGGAGCCTAGGGAAGGGCAGAGCTTATAAAGTGAATTGAGAAGTAACCAGTGGGGCGGAAGCTGAGCCTGTGAAGAAGGCCTGGAATGCCACACCAAGGGGGTTGTTCCTGGCAGCCACGTCTGAGGCTCCATGCACTGTTCTTGATGTAGATGCTGCCTGGGGACTCTTTGTCAGGTTATGTTTCCAGCCCTAAAGGAGCCTGGGCTTAGTGGGGAGCTTGGACCATGATGCCCTGGGGTTAGCCGGGGGAGGAAGTTTCAGCTGTAAGAAAAGAGGCTCCACGAAGAGAGAGTCACTGGAGAAAACAAGTTTAGGGGGTAACCTGGACTTATTTCAGAGGGCATAGTACACTGCCCAAAGAGGCCAAGTGGGGTATAGCCTGTCAAGAGACATACTTAGGAACCAGTGGTGCAGGGCTGCCATGGGGAGGTGGGCGTAAATGGGGAAGGAAGTTGGGTTTGAGTGCCAGATGGCTCTGGTTGTGAGGAAAGACTGCTGCGAGGGGCAGAGGCAACAGGCTGTTGTTGCAGAGTCAGACACTCAGGTACAGAGGAGATCCCTCCGCAGAGCAGGAGCAGGGCCCTCCTGTCCAGTCCTCTATACCTCTGCCCACTCTACCTGTATCTACATTTGTATGAGAGCAGCCATGGTGCTGAGCAGTAGCTCTTGTACTGACCTCCGCTGGGCCTGCTTCCTCCCCTTGGGAGCTCTGGGAAGGTGGGACTCTGAACCTATTGCCCTTTCCTGTCTTTAGCTGGTGGTCAGAGCAGAGGAGCTCAGGAAGGAGCTCCATGTTTCTGCCCAGCATGGAGTTGTGTGGGGCCTTCCCTTCAGTGGGGCTGAGCATTTTGCCTTCATTCCCAGAGAAGCCAGAGAGATCATCTACACAAAGGGGAATCTGACCTTGACCCTCTGCTTCATATTCTCATGATTGATTTCTTGTTGTGGTGCTATGGGCCAGCTCCTGTGACCCCTGCTCACTTGGGGCCTGCTGTCCATCTTTCTGCTAAAGCCAGGCCCCACATTCTCATCCAGAATCTTCTGTGTAAACAACCATAGCTTGGATTGGGTTGGGAGGATGACAGGAGCCAGAGCCTGGAGGTCTCTAGAGAATATCACTGAGAAGGAGGTAAGAGGCTTTCTCTGAGCCTAAGGGGTGGGATTGTCTTCATGATTACCAGCCCCTTTAACAGGACCCATGTGTGCATTACATACTTGAGTGCACAAGGAGTAGGGGGTGGACGTGGAGGAACATGAGCCCAGACTGATGGGGTAGTCCTCTCTAATGGAGCATGAGTGTGAGGGGTTGGGAAAAGGAGGATCTGGGAGCGGGCAGCAGCATCACTGTCTCCTCAGAGCCGGCCACAGGAACATACATTCTGCACTCTGGACTCTTGGACTCTTTATTTAAGATCCAGGGATAATCTGGGGTCTCCTCCTAGGCAGGAGGACAGGTGAGCCCTCTGAGGTATCAGTCATAGGCTTTGGGACTACCCATGTTAAGAGAGATGGAGCCTGAGACCCAAGTGTCCCTGGCCATGCCACATGGAGCAGAGCCTCAGAGGGAAAGGGCCTTGCCTTTCCCAAAGCCGATTCAGGGTCTCCGAGTATTGCTGGGCTCCCTTTGTGGGAGTATTAGTGTGGAGTTGTAGCTGTGGGGCCCTCAAGGTGTGCTGAGCACTGGGGGAAGAGAGGCAGGGCTTGTTTCACTCCAGTACAGCCTTACCCCCCTGGGCTCACAGCCTTGCTTTGCTTCTCTCAGCAGAATGCGGATCCAGAGCCCCGGACCCTTTCCCTGGGTGGCCATGTGGGCTTCGACAGCCTCCCTGACCAGCTGGTCAGCAAGTCTGTCACTCAGGGCTTCAGTTTCAACATCCTCTGTGTGGGTGAGTGTCATGGCCAGATCAGGGGCATCCTCGGACAGAGGATGAATGGGAACCTTCTAGGAGATGGGGCATTGCTGCCTTACCTGTCAAACTATGTGGGGGCTTCTGAGGCAGAGGAAGAGGATTTGGTTGGTGTCTCTGCCAGAGTCAAGGAGACAGGATTGGAGTCAAGGCCTGACTCAGAGTTGTCATGAAGAATAAATAGGATTAGGCACAGGAAAATGCTTTTGTAAACTGTGGGTGTCTAGACAGAGATTTAGTTTCATTTGTTCATTCATTTGTTTTTTAAAAAAATGCACTTATTCCTTCTATGTGTCAAGGACACGATGGTGAACCAGACCCTGCTCTTCATGGCAGTATCATGTAATAAAATCTCCAGCATACGCCTGAACAAACACAATCCTTAAACAGGAGCTCTGGGAGGAACCATGTGCCTCAAGGCCTGGAACTCCCAGGAGGGCACAAAGTGCTCTACCAGACACACACACCCCAGCCCCATTTAAACTACACAGAGCTGGCTGAGCGCAGTAGTGCATGCCTGCAATCCCAGCAACTCCAGAGGCTGAGGCAGGAGGATCACAAGTTCAAAGCCAGCCTCAGCAATTTAGTAAGGACCTAAGCAACTTGTTCTCAAAATAAAAAATATGAAAAAGGGCTGGGGATGTGGCTTATTTATTAAGTATCCCTGAGTTCAATCCCCAGTATTTTTTTTTTTTAAAGGACTACATAGAATTGAGGTGACTCAGGGTTTGTGGGACAAGCCATTGATGGCTTTAGATCCTGACCCTGCTGTCCTTATAATCATCTGGGACCTAGGGGGATGGCATGCATGGGAGGATATGTGTTTGGTGATTGGGTCCCTCTGAAGCCAGCATCTGGTGGTGACCTCACAGCTGTCTGACTCTGCTTCTCCACTTTATGAGGAAATGTTGCATGTTCTGCACAGCTGTGTCTTATGTCCAAAGCTTCCTTTTAGCTTTCTTCCACACATTATTTCTTTACCTTCTGGTTTGTTTTTTGTTTTGTTCTTGTGGGTGCTGGGGATCAAACCCAGGACCTCATACAAACTAAGCAAGCACTCTAGCACATCCCAGCCCCCCCACATTATTATACTAAGAAAAGGGATAATTCCTAGGGAATAGGATCAGAGAGGGATGGAGTGGGAGGCCTGCCCCTTTCTCTTGTATCAGGCCTAAGTGTGCCTGAGCCTCCCCCTTCATCCCTGGCCTAGCCATTAGCCAGGGACAGTCCCCATTCTAGCTTTCCACATCCACTCTCTCCCTCCTGTCGCCTCTCCTTAGGAGAGACGGGGATTGGCAAGTCCACACTGATGAACACCCTTTTCAACACAACCTTCGAGACTGAGGAAGCCAGTCACCATGAGGAGTGTGTGCACCTGCGGCCCCAGACCTATGACCTCCAAGAAAGCAACGTGCAGCTCAAGCTGACCATCGTGGATGCTGTGGGCTTCGGGGATCAGATCAATAAAGACGAGAGGCAAGAGATGGGAAGGGCAGCCCCACCTAGCCTCGTCCATCCCTCCCATGTTAACCCCAGTTCTAAAACTGCCTGGGCACATGTCACCTTAAACTGCCCCTATTTGAGTAGCTGAGCTGCCACACTCCAGCGAGGCCAAGGCAGGGCCTCTCAGGGACTTCTGAAGCATTGTGGCCATTAACTGACCAGTTTTTACTTGGGAAGGGGGTCAGCCACCTGGACCAGATAGGGTAGAGCCTTTTATGTCCATGGAGGAAAGGAAGGGCCAGAGTATAGCGTGGCTAGGCTCTGAGCCCTCCAAGCAGCTTAGCTACCTGGCTCCCAGGTGATGGAGCTGTCTGTAGTTACAGGCCTATAGTCGACTACATTGATGCGCAGTTTGAAAACTATTTACAAGAGGAGCTGAAGATCCGCCGCTCCCTCTTTGACTACCATGACACGAGGATTCACGTTTGCCTCTACTTCATCACACCCACTGGGCACTCCCTGAAGTCCTTGGATCTGGTCACCATGAAGAAACTAGACAGCAAGGTATGTGCCCTCTCCTTATTCCCTCTCTCATTATCCACTAAGGTGTGATATGGCAGCTGCAGCTGGGCAGTCCACTGTGGTCCTTAAGGACCTTGCACGCAGCTCCCTTCGCTGTCCTCTCTATATTTTATTTTGCAACTGTCTCTTCTACTCCAGTGGGTCCACACTTGCTCTGGGCTCTTTCTTCAGGATCCTATCCCCTGAGTCTGGCCCTGAGCCCCTTCCAGCTGAATCATTCTTTGTTCCCCTGCTAGCTCATTCCCTCCTTCTAGAATGACTTCCACCTGGGGCAGAGCCCAGGGGATCTTTGTTTCCCCTTCCTGTCTCAGCCTTTTTTCTGCTTATTTTGTCTCTCATTTCCGTTTTCCTACTTCCCACTTTCACTTCCTCTTTCTTCTACAACATGGATCCTGAGCCCTCTAGGGGGAGGAGAGTGAAGCCCCAGAATTGGGATATGCACAAGGAGTGGGTACTGTGAGACCGTAAGAGCATCTTCATGGGGATGTCAGGAAGGGTTGGAGATCCTGGAAGGCCTGTGACTCTAGTCAACCTGTCAGCTCTCAGGTGACCTCCCCCTCTTAGGAATTAATGTGAAAAATATGATAACCTTGTCCTGGGAGATTTTGATATCTTTCCATATCTTCTGCTGATATAAAAGTCATCTTACCTGCTTAGTGGGGAGCTTGGTTCCCCATCAGTGCTTCTGTCAGATTCTATTCTGGTTATGACCTTCAGAGCATTCTGGGTCAAAGCTTATTATGCCTAGGAGGCTGGATGGTTGTTTCAGAGACCAGGACTGTAAGAAGCATCACAGCCAATTATGATGGCTGGATTTGGGCTGGTACTGTCTGTGGGATAGTTCCATCTTCTTGGCTTCCTGTTCCTCTATTTAGAGCTGTCCATAGTCCGGGACCATTGCTCAGACTAACTAACTTGCTGTGTGCCCCACACCCCTATGGTCTGGCAGGTGAATATAATTCCCATCATCGCCAAGGCTGACACTATCTCCAAGAGTGAGCTCCACAAGTTCAAGATCAAGATCATGGGTGAGCTGGTCAGCAATGGAGTCCAGATCTACCAATTTCCCACTGATGATGAGGCTGTTGCAGAGATTAATGCAGTCATGAATGTGAGTGATGCTCAAGGGTCTCCGGGCTCTGGGGCCAGAGGGCTTGGAGCCAGCACAAATCTCAGACAGCCCCAGGAGACCTTTGTTTCCCAGGATTCCAGCATTAGCTTCTCCAGGACAGGCAGATGAGTATTTGGCACGAGCCATTCCTATTTCCTGTGGGCAGGGGACAAGAGGACTTGGATATTGGACCCACACTGGAGTTCTCCTAGGTTTGAGTGCTAAAATATTTTTACTCAGAGTAGGAACTTAAAGCCTATAGGAGTGAGCAGACATGAGGCCAAAGTATGGGAACCTTAAAAGGAACCAGGTCCATAAGTCCATTTGTGGAGCCCTGAAAAGAACACCCTAGAGAGTTAGTAACATCAGGGAGGGGGGTTGAGGCTTCAGCCCACTACCCTGTTTGGAAGAGAACATTTATCCAAAGAGAGCCAGAAAATGAGCATCTGGGCCCAGGGCCTTTGTTCAGGTCTGGCAACCCCTCCCTGGGACCCAGGGGCAGTGAGGGAGAGTCTGTGTGTCCCCCTCTATAATGCAGCACTCACACATACTTGGGTCCCTTTCTAGGCTCACCTGCCCTTTGCCGTGGTGGGCAGCACCGAGGAGGTGAAGGTGGGGAACAAGCTGGTCCGAGCACGGCAGTACCCCTGGGGTGTGGTGCAGGGTGAGTGTGAGGAGAGAGCACATTCCCATCTGGTGATGTGAACTTAGTCCCCATCCTGTCCTGCCACCTGTGGCACTCTGACCACGTTTCTGCATGCTGCCCTTCCCCTGTCCAACTGTGTGCCTGCCACATGCCCCACATGCCCCCTGCTTTCAGTGGAGAACGAGAATCACTGTGACTTTGTGAAGCTAAGGGAGATGTTGATCCGGGTGAACATGGAGGACCTCCGTGAGCAGACCCACAGTCGGCACTATGAGCTCTACCGGCGCTGCAAGTTGGAGGAAATGGGCTTCCAGGACAGCGATGGTGACAGCCAGCCCTTCAGGTGACAGCCTGAGCTTCATAGCCACAGCTACTCTTGCCGCACCGGCCTCTAACCTCCATGGTCTTATGAGCCAGGCAGAGGCTATTGGAAGCCCAGCCTCCTCTTCACCCCAGCGTCCCCCTGATTGTACTTCTCTGGCCCTGTCCCACCCGTTCTCTCCATAATCCTACCCTGAGTCTCTCTCCTTTGGGTCTCCACAGCCTACAAGAAACATACGAGGCCAAGAGGAAGGAGTTCCTGAGTGAGCTGCAGAGAAAGGAGGAAGAAATGAGGCAGATGTTTGTGAACAAAGTGAAGGAGACCGAGCTGGAGTTGAAGGAGAAGGAAAGGGAGGTGTGTGTGCCAGGATGGGGCAGTGGTGAGGAAAGCGAGGGGACACTGGCTAGGCCTAGATGTGGGGGCCCAGCTCCTTCCCTCTTCATGCCAAAGTGCCTCTCCTTCTGTCCCAGCTCCAGGAGAAGTTTGAGCACCTGAAGCGGATCCACCAGGAGGAGAAGCGCAAGGTGGAGGAAAAGCGCCGGGAACTGGAGGAGGAGACGAGTGCCTTCAACTGCAGGAAGGCTGCCATGGAGGCTCTGCAGTCCCAGGCCTTGCATGCCACCTCACAGCAGCCCCTGAGGAAGGACAAGGACAAGAAGAAGTAGGTGGTGGGCTCCCCCGCTACACTGGCTTCTCTCTACCCTGTGCACTCACCCTGGGATCTGGCTTCTGCTGTTCCTGCTCATCTCTGGCTCACCTGGCCTTCTCTCTGCTTCATCCTTGTCTTGTTCTCCCTCATGTTCACTTGTTCTGCCACCTCTTCTTGCACCTTATTCTTGTTTCTGCACTAGTGCTCTCGATGCACCATAATCTGCATCTCTCTCTCATGGCCTGTGCTCTCTTGCATAGTGATCTTGCCCTCTCCTTTCCTGGCTCTGCCTTTCTTTTTATCACCCTTCCCCCTCACTCTTCTGCTCACTCGTTTCTTTTCCTGCAGCGCCCACAGCAGCTGGGGCCTGCTTGCTGCACATGGGGAAGGCTGACCCCCCAGCCCTGGGTGGAGCTGCTGGGGTCTTAGGGAAGTCTCTGGGGCCAGGAGAGGAACCAGGCCTAGTACTGTCAGCATTTCTAGCCAGATTCCAAAACTTCCCGTGGTTTCTGCTTAGACAGCCATAGCTGTCCATCCTCGGCCTCTGAGATGGTGGGTGTGGGACCCATATTGGCTGCAGATGGTAACCAAGAGCAGCCGGACTCAAGGCCAGCTAGCACTGACCTGGACACTGTGATTACTACTCAGCTGTTTTGAAGGGCGTGTGGGGTTGAAAGGATAGCAGCTCTCTGCAGGACTCTGGTTTTGCCAGGTAACTGGGCTGCCCCTCCAGGAGAGGTTAGAGCTGTTCATATAGAGTAGGGAAGGAAGAGAAAAGGATGCCAAATTTTTGCCAATCCACAAGTGCTGTCAATTTATCAGCTAACTGGGGCAATTCTGAGTCACTTCTTGGCTTTTTGTTTGTTGTCTTTTGTTTTGTTTTTTGAGGTATTAGAGATCAAACCCAGGGCCTCACACATATTATGCCAGTGCTTTACCACTTTGTTATACCCCTAGCTCTCCTTGATATTTTTCATGTCCTATTTATACACCCTTAACTTCAGTCCAGATGCCCTGGCTCTCCCTCACCTACCCTACTTCATTCAGAGTCCCATGCCATGCGACACTGTGGAGCTCTTATCTGTCCTTACATCTCCCTTTCCCCAGCCTGGATCTGGTACCATTATTTTCTTACCACCTCAGGAAATAAGCAAGTTTAACCATCTTGGACTTCATTCTGGGGGGCGGTGGGTGAAGTCTTTGGCACCCAAGTTACTTTGCCCTTCTCTCTGACAGCTTGGCCCAGGTCATCTTGTTAAAGAAAAAGTAGGCATGATCCCCTAGGAAACATGCTGTGGAGAAACCACAGACATTGAAGACAAGGACCAGTTCAGGCCTGAGGGTCAGTGGGGGTGGGGTGCAGACTGGCTGCAGGGGACCAGCAGAGCTCTCAGTGGGGGCTTGTCCCTGGTGTCTGGTCTCCGTGGTACATTGTTGTCCAGGCAGAAGCCTGGAAGACAGGCTCTTCCTGTCTGCTGGATATGCCAGAAAGTTTCAGTCGGTTTGGCCCTGGGAGAGAGAACTCCTCCCGTGTTGGCCTAAAGAGGCTGGAGTGGGTGGGCTGGGTGGCTGGGGGCATGTTTTCCTCTTGCCCTGGTCAAGGGGATAGGGTGGGTTGGGAGTGCATTTTACGGGTGGGTATTTTTCATGACCATTTAGTTGAACAGCTTTGATTGGTTGTACTTATTCTTCAGATTTTAATCCGTTTTTGCGAAAATTACTTCCCAATCAGATCTTGACCCTCAGCCTGGAACGTCACAAACTGAAGCGAATTCTCTGCTTTGCCCGTCACAAATGCCAAACTGACTGCCCTTTCCCAGTGTCCATCTTGCTGTCTTTTGCTTCTGTTTGATTTGGTCTGTGTATCTTTTAATATGTCTGTTTTTGTTTTGTTTGTTTTATTTTTATTTTTCAGTTAACGCACGCACAGACTTACATGTCAAGAGCGGACTTTAGACTTTCATGTGTTAAGTTGCTTGAGTTACACCTTGTGACCCTTCTCCCATAACATGGTGTGAGGACGGACTGGGAGCCGGTACAGACTCCAGTGTTTACAGCCTTGCTTTGCCCCTACCCCAATCTGGCTCCAGGCTGCCCCTGGGCCTGGCCTGTCACCCCTCTCTATGCAAATACCTAAAAGCCATGAATGCTGGAATCCAAAACTGATGAGGTTTATTTTTTTCAGAGCCAGTGGCTGGTCTTCCATTTACAGTGTCACTATTCCTTGATGGAGCAGTTATGTGCCGCTCTAGTGAAGGCCCCTGCCGGCGATGCTAGGCCTAACTGTTCAGCGTCAAGATGGCAGCTCACGTGGTGCCTAGGTGTGGCCTGTGGTCTGGTATACATGCTGCAAAATTTGCCCAATTCCCTTTCAGTTTAATTTTTCTAACCTAGAGTTTAATTTCAATAATAACTTTGAAACACTTCTAAATTTTTATTTTGGCACCAGCGTAAAGACAAATAATATCCTCTCCCGTTATTTTCATAAGTAACACAGACTTCCTGGTTTTTTAAAAACTAAAAATATCTCTAAACCTTCTTATGTAAAAAAGTACCCCTATAATATAAAGGGAGAGGGGGTAATAAACTTCCTGTAATGACAGTGTTTGGAATTTCTTTACGGAATGAAAGTGAACATGAACGAGACCACGTCCAGCGTTTTTACTGTGAATGTAAATGGAACAGCAGCCCAAAGCCATTGTCTCTGTGCCCCCAAGGTGCTGTAACCAGGGACCAACTCCATGTGTGTGTGTGTTAAGTGTTCGACTTCAAATAAGGCTCTCAAGCCAATCCTGCGTGTTCCAAATGAGTTATTTCCAGTGGGGAAAAAGCTATTGCCCCAAACTCATTGTTTCTTTTTTCCTGGCTGAGTCACAGGACAGAATGAAGGTCTCTGGTGTATTTAGGACAATTTGAGAACAAATTAGCAGTCAAGGAGCCTTCCCCACTTCAGCTGCATTCTACAGCAGAACATTTTCTAAAGTTCGGGCAGCACTGATTCTTCTTGGCTTCTGATGGTTTGCACCACCAGGATATATGAATGTTAAAAATCATGGCCGGGAAAATTGGTTGGTGAAAAAATGAGGAGATGAGAGGAAGACTAGCCTCAAGGTTGCTGCAGCACTGTGCAGCCTGGTGCCACCTGGAGGAAAGCCCAGCCCTCTCCTCAAGGCACTCCCTCACCAGAAGTCTTAGGAAGCTGTGTTGATTTATTGCTGGGCTGGCAGTTTTTCATGCCCCCATCTTCCATCACTCTTTCCCCCTTTCTACCTGGCCCTGGCCTGCTTGATTGATTTCCAGGACCAAGTTGGGGATTCCTCCTGCCCTTGTAAAATGATGTTCCATTCCAAGTGAGGTGGAGGTAGGGAGCTGTTGTATGTCTAACTGAGCCACAGCCAGAAAGGGGCAGTTTGTACATATGGGGGGCTCCATATGCCAAGAGTAGAGCAGGTTTTATTTATGCTGTAAATGTTATGAAAATCCTCCAAGTGTTATGCTATGACCAGGGGTGGATTCTGACTTTTTTACTGAGCTGGAAGCTTGAACTATTTAGGACGATTGGTTTAAGAAAAAGAATGTGAATGAAAAATTAGGCACAGGGCCTTGGAAGGGACCCTGAAGATTAAGCCTTATCAGCTTTGCAGTTAATCCACCTCTGGTTGTGAGTGGAAAGGGATACTTCATTCTGGGTATCTGAAAAGGTCAACTGCAGATCTAAGGCAGATGTGGATGGTGAGCGACTCCTCCTTGGGGTAATTGTATATCTGAAAGTGTATTCAGTTGGGTCAAAGCATGACCTTTAAAATATCTTCTTGAAGCTAATATATATCTGACGATGAGGTTCAGTGACCCAACAGGTTCATTGGTTATGTAAGAAATGAGGACTCCTGGCTCATGGCCAACCTGAGGCTTCTGGAAAAGGAAGATTCTGCCACCCGTCCACCACACCTGCTGGCCACACCCCAGGCATACTGGAAAGCCATACTTGTGGCCAGTTGCTTGCCCGTAGGCCCAAGACTTCCCAACATCTCTGGGGAGACCTGATAGACTTGCATTTTCTGGGGTCTGAGCTGCCCCCACAGTCATCAGCTTTAGCAAGTCTTACTGTGCTCTCCTGCTCCTGTTTGTGTTTGGGATTTTGTCATCTTTAGCTGAGACCAAATGAATCCTTGGTATACAAGGTGAGCATAATGCATGATTATTTAATCTACCCCTCATGTAATATGGCCTCCATGTGCAGATCTGATTTTCCCCTCTTTTTTATTTTTTGTTATTATTCGTTGGTATTACTAGGGATGTCATATAGGATCATGTTGGCATTTACTGTTATGTCTCCTGAACTATTGGTTTGGGGTAGAATCACCATAAAATTTATTGTCCAAACTAGGACTTTTGAAAGAGAAAGGGGATGCTGTCAATAATTAAGCCAGGTCAACATCCATAAACCAGAACCATCCCAGGCAAACCAGAATGTGTGGTATCCCTCATCAGCATAGGAGGCTTGTAATTGTTCAGATTGATTGCATTTATGTTTTTATTTGTCCATGTGTGGGTTCCCTGTTTGGCGGGGTTTTTTTTTTTTTGTTTGTTTGTTTATTTTGTTTTGTTTTGTTTTGTTTACTAGATAAGAGGCCTGAGGGAAGTGTGGCTTGCTAGTCTGTTATGTTAACATGCTTTTCTAAAACTGCTTCACTTGTTAATTCATTTACTCCATTCATTGACTGTTTTTGTTCCTTTCAGTTCACTTTGTACTTTTTTTTCCCATTAAATTTTGCATTTATTTGAGTTTTTATGGTGTCTTTTTTGGACAGAATTTTTGATTTAACAAGTTTCCTGAGCCTATTAATACGCTACAGTGGTGTTAAGATACAGCTTGTCTTTTCTGTGAACTTCATGAGAGTTACTTCTGCAGAAGTTATGTTTCAGTAGTGAATCCTGCTATTGACATCTCTGAAGGGCTTTTGTATGGTGCGGGGTGGAGGAAAGAATTGCAAGAAAAAGAAAATGAAGTCTGTGGCATGAATATTTATTGGGCAACTGGGTTAAGGAAATGAGACTGAAACTCCCTCAAGGAGTTTATAAGGAGCCTTGACCCGGGACAACTAACATTTGTGTGCTCTCAACTGCATTACATGCATTAACTCCTCTAATCTTCATCAGTTTCCTATAATTAGATACCATTATTCTCCATATTCCACAGGTGAGGCACCTAAGGTCACAAAGCAAGTAATGGAAGAGTTGGGATTGGAACATTAGTTGTCTGTACCCCTAAGTCCCAAGCTGCAACCGCCTCTTGGCGTTCCAGTAGGCTCATGTAAGAAGACTGGAAATGTGGTCATTGTTAGGGTATATAGTTTGACAGTGTGGGCTGCTGGACCTGGGAAGGTTTTGTAGAGTGGAAAGCCTTCGGATACAGGTAAATGGCTGAGAAAGAGAAAACTGTGTTTGGAGAAAATAACAAGCACATGGTTGTCCATTTGTTGAGAAGCTTTCTTTCTAGGACCTAGTCAGATCCTGAAAAGACCAAAATGAGAAAATAGGGACTGAGGTTGGGTTGTTGACAGCCCAACGGGAAGACTGGATGCTGATACCCCTGCTGAAGGTGTAGTTCAACTCTACCTAAGGGAGGCAAAGTCTTCACCAGACTTTGAAGGATAGACTCTCCAGGAAGCCAGAGGGAGCTGGGCCTCCTTGGTGGAAGGAGCAATATCATACAAACTTGACTCACCCATGTGGGGGAAGTACCATTTGAACATGTTTAAGAAAGATCCATGACACTCCCCCCACCACCACCTCCCTTAGCCCGTTGACCTTTCCCACTGCTATGGCATCTTCCTCTGGGCTTTCTCCCATCTCCATTTTCTGCAGCCTCAGTCCTTTACCAACCCCCGCCTTTCTGTATGGGTGGAGACAAAAGATGGATTGTGTCCATATTAATCCCCCTTCAGAGGATCCCTAGTGTCTGCTCCAAAGTGGAATGTGAATTCCTAATGTCAGGAGGGGAAAATGTTAGAGGGGACTAGCACAGATCTGGTACTCTGAGGCAAGGGTGACCAGCACAGACTTTTAAAAATGTACAATTGGTACTTTGGCAATGCAAGTGTTAGCTTCCTAATGAGGGTTACGTCATTTATAGAACAGCTGAACAACAAGGCGGGGATCACAGGTCTGTCTTCTTTCACTAAGATTTACATGTAGAGCCACTTGGTTACGAGGCCCAGATGCCTCCCAGCAGTTCCCCAAAGCCTGGTGTGGGTCCTCAGGATGAACTCCTGCCTCATCCACTGCAGTGCTCACTCACATTGAGGCAAGGAGGTGGAGGGCAGTGGTGGCCATGCAGCTGCTCGGCATCTTCATCTGTAAAATGGGTACTGGATGTTCTGCCTCTCTGCCACCTGCCTACCAGATGTAGAACTGACCTACACCCTCATGGGAGATGTTTGCATACCAGCCTTTTTTTAGGCCTCTCAACTCCCCAACCTCAGTCCCTATTTTCTCACTTTGGTCCTTCCAGGATCTACTTGGAGGATAGTTATGAATAGGATCCAGGAGAGTGTGTTCCTAGTGTATTTGACTCTAGAAGTCTGAATGCACAGTACTCCGTAAGTGCAAGATAAGATTCAAGACAGTGTTGAAAGCAATTAAAGTCTATTTTTTACAGAAGCTCCAATAGGCAAACTTGTGTCAAGAAAAGATACAGATGTATACTGACTTTAGTGATTATAGTGTATCTGGTTCTTACCAAATTGCCCCTAGTAGTAGACCATATCCCTACCCACCATGGCTTAGCACATTCCTGAAAACAACCGTTCACAGTGGAGAGACTTCACAAACCACCTCTAAATGTGTGCCCTAGTCATTCAAATCCCCAACACTGCTTTCACAGCTCCAGCTGGCCTCTGGGCCAGCTGGGCTCTACTGCTTAGAGAATGGCCCTATAGTATCATGGCTTCAGAGAGGCAGCTGGTCTTTCTCTCAGCCACACAAGTAACATCCTCCTCTTCCTGGCAGCACAGTGGTTGGAGCAGGCTGGGCCTCAAAACCTGTCTACCCCAACAAAAGCGCTCAGAACTGCTGCCTTCCCCTCACAGGTGTCACCCAGTAATCTCCATTAATTAGCATGAAATTCCTCTACTTAGATTAAAAAACTACTTTGGTTCACAGTAACAAAGGGAAAACAGTGCTTAAAGCATTTTTGAGTTACTGTTCCTTAAATAAGGTCTACTCTAAGATCATGACCTTGTGGAGAAGACTTAAGCTAAGACCCATCAAGGTAAATGAGTCTGGAGAGACTGTCCCAGTTTTGAAGGGGCTGCATGGCAGCTGAGACTGGGACACATGGACCTGGCTGGCTCTGGCATGTAGAACAGCAAAAACTGGTCAGTCAGGATCTGGACCAGCCCCAGCCTTTCAGGCTTAAGCAGGGCCCACCCTTTGGCCTCAGCTCTCTGAGGGGCCAATATCAGCCCTTGCTGGAGAAGGAAGGAAAAACAAGTGCCATTGAAGCATGCATTTATTACCTGCTAGGTTGGGGGGAGAAGGGAGAAGGCAAGATAGTATCTGTCAGACCACCCTTGCTACTGTTGATCATGACCCACCCTTCCCCTCTCCTGAAATTTTTCTCTTAGGGCCAGAGGATCTTTCTCAGTTACTCTTCTGGGCCTTCTTCCTGTCTTGTTACAGGATTCATAAAGCCAAAGAATTTATAAGAGTCCATGCATGGAGGGTTCCCATTAGGCTGTGAAGGAACCAGGGTCCTGGCAGAGAGGCTGGGTGGCAGGTGGAACGGAGCTGCCTATGCGGGAGGCTGATTCAAACTTCCCAGGTGCTGCTTTACAAGTTCCTTGCAGCAGCTATACTGCTCGGTACAGATGACCTGTGTTAAAACAGTGGCCAGCCTGTTTAGGCAATTGAATACCCAAGCAGGATCCAACCACTCAACCCGCCAGCATTAACCCCATTGGGTCAGCGACGTCCCTCTCCAACCTCAGTAAACTGTCAGGAGTCTAATTGCACAGCTCCATCCTGACCTATCTGTCTGCAGGGATTCTGACCCTCCAGGGCCTGGTGCCATAGATTCAGACAGATTGGGGTGGGGGTGGGGTCTGCTATTTACAATTCCCAATATTAAGCTCAAGTTTGCTTCCTTCTGAGCTGGGCATTCCCCCCAACACATACCCAATCTTCTTGGCACTAAGGATTGCCATTGAGATAAAATTTCTCATTGCCAGGGACCCACCTGCATTGATCCAGTGAAGGTGCAGGTGTTCATACTGATGTCCACAGAGTGTGGCCAAGTGTGGAATGCATAGCCCTTAGGCAGACTCTTGCCAGAGTCATGAAGGCCAGAGCATCTTCTGGAGCTCACAAGGGCCAAGAAGGGCCATGAGTACTCTTTCAGGGGCACAGTATATCTTCTAAAGGGGCAAAACTCAGAGTCAGGCTTGGGGCAAAGTTGATGTCTACCTGTGCTTTCTTTAGCAGATCAGATATAGGAGTCCACCAGTCGGGCATGAGCCTCTCCAACTCTAAGGTGATGATGACCAAAGCCAGTGTGGAGCCCTTGAACTGCAGCAGCTGGTGGCCCGCCATACAGTGCTGCAGCTGCCTGGTCAGGGACGCGACGTGGAGGGAAGGATTCCTCTGAGGCAGCAGCTCCACCACATGGGGCCGGCTCAGGACCACCAGGGAGTGGAACTGGAGACCATGGTTTTTAATGTTAGAACAGAAAACCCCATACTTTTCATATATCAATGACCAAAAGTGCAAACAATCTCCGTTTCCTTCAGGGAGCATCAAATGTGGCCCAACCCTTCTCATCCATGGCCCCATGAGGGGCTTGAGGCTTAATGCCCATTCTGTGGCCAACCTGAGCCTCAACCCTGGAGAGAAAAAAGACAGTCTGCTTTGTGACAGTCTTTGAAGGCCTAAAGTACTTAGATGACAATGTTTTGAATCTGAAAAATAGAAACATACTATTCAAGATCAAAGTAGCAGAAAAGTTACTTGTATCTGCTTGATACTAGAAGAAACTCAACTTGGCAACAGTGGTCAGTTTTCATAATGAAACATCCCTTAGTAATTTAATCTTCATGCTTCATAACAGACCAAAATCCCATGACATTGTCACATTGCATAATTTTGCCTTACTAACAGAATCATATCCTTGAAAATGATGATCATTCCCCTAACTAAAACAAACCCAAACTAATGTATGATATTTTTTTAAGTGCCAGATCAATATGGTCTAAAGCCTCAATAAGGATTGTGTGTAGGTGAATAAAGACAGCTAAGTGAATGTGTGTAAAGTGTAGCAAAAGCAGACAGATATTTATGTACAATATTCATAGAATGGAAAGTTAAATATTTTTGCAGTGTGTATTTAAAAGAGAAGTTCACCATAATAGTGCCGTTTAAAAATCTTTGTCAAGTAAACTTAATGTCCTTCAGAAATGGGAGTCTGGTGGAATGGTGTTGGATACATTTTCACTCCCGTATGTTGTGAGCCTTGTGGGTCACCTCACCGTGGTGCATGTGCAAGGACGTGTGCACGCCTGTGCTTTGCTGTCCTATGTTGTGAACAGCTGTTCCAAAGGCACAAATGAGTCTCAGGGAGACTCGGCAAACTCCTCATGCTTACTATAGTCAAGAATTCCAGCGGCGTCCCAGTGTGTAGGTCCCAGTGCAGTCTGTCCAGAATAGCCAGCTCCATCCTCAGCAGCTCATTCGGGGTGTAGCCAAAGCCATAGTGCTTTATGAAGTCTTTTATGCGTGGAATCAACTGTAAAAAGAAAATAAAGAGGCCAAAGCCCTACATTATGTCATAGTAGCTTTTGTTTTCTTATCCGTGGGGGATTGGGCATATACGACCTGAGCAGAGTTGTCTTCCAATGGCATGCCACAGAAAATGCTTCTAAAAGAAAAACCAAATCAGACCTTGGCTATCTATCAAGTCCCCAGAAGTTATGACACTGTAGTGCATGTCACATGGTCACCCTCTGCAAACAGGTCTTGATCCCCCAACTGCATGCCAGCTCAGACCCAAAGGTGCTTTGGAGACTGGGTGGGGCTGTTCCAGTTCCTGTGTTCAGCTACAAGAACTCCTCAAAGGTTTTCATGAGCCATGGGTTTGGACTGTTCTTGTTCCTGATCCCTACCATGGTTTCTTATAGAAAGTTTCTGCTTATGAGCTTCCTGGTCCACACCAGGCAGGCACATTGACAAAACCTCCTGTGGTTTTTGTACCACTACAGCTGGACACACTTCCCTTCAACCTGCATTGAAGGTGGTTTAGTTCTGGGAAAAATATGACTTTTCTTCAGAGGGACTTCTTAGTCCAGAGGAATAATAAAACTTGTCTATGAGTAAACACTGATGTATCAAGTGCATTAAAAATTTGGTCCTACTTTTTCAGGTATTTAAAATATTGCTATAACTTTCAGAAATACTTCTTTTAAGGGTTATTTACTTGATTTTTTCATTGGGCAAAAAAAAGTTCAGGGAGCATAAATTATAATAAATAAGGGTTAAAAACATTTTTATTGAAAGTTTGGAACTGGACACACAAGCCTTTTGTTCCTGCTTCCTCAGACTTTGAGATCAGCTAAAGGAGACCCTTGGAAAGGACAGCAGTTTCCCCATCCCGAAGTAGGAGGGCTCAGAAGGTGGTGGGGAGGTCTGGGAAGGGTACTGAAAGACAGTCTCCTCCAAAACAGAAAAACATGGTGAAACTAAGGTGGCCAAGCAAGCAAACTTGAAGCACTCAGCAGGGACTCTCCTTACCTCCAGCACATAGCCTTCCTGCCCCTCTCAGAAGAAGGATCCCAGAGTCCCCAAGGACTAAGTTCATTGGCATAACCAAGTCCTTAAGCATCAAGCATCTTTCTTAGACATAGTTTCTGGGAGTAGACTTTAAGCCACATGGTTTTGGAAGACTTTTTTTCCTCATTAGCAGATGCCTCTATTTAGTGGGCGTGACACATGGCATTTACCAATAATATCAGAAGTATGTGCCAGGAGGTCAGGCCTCTGGGTTTGCTGGGTCAGGAGAGTTCAGGTGTTTGTACTTCCCCATTTGTGAAGGTTGAGCCTGACAAGCCAAAAGGCAGGAGTTGGGGTGGGGGCCAGAAGAGATCCCAAGTGATTTTCCCAAAATGCTCATCATTCCCAAGGGTACAGCCTTTCAGGAAACCCATGTGCTCTAGTGTCACATCTCTATCCTTCAAATGTGGCCCAGTGCAGACTTCCAGGGATGCATACCTCCTCCTCTTCATTCATTTTTACAGCAAGTCTCAAGGAGGTAATTGTGATAATTTGGAGTAACCTCTCTTTTATCTGCAGTATGAACACATTTGAGAAGACTATGAATGCCAGAAATAAACTGCAAAGCATCTGTGGGGATATTTTCTTTAATTAAAACAAACTTTTCCCCCTACTTTTGTGATACTGGAGATTGAACCCAGGGGCACTCTACCACTGAGCTAAGGCTGGCCTTAAACTTGTCATCCTCTTGCCTCAACCTCTTAAGTAGCTGGAATCACAGGCCTCTACCATCAGGCACCCAGTTGGTGTCACTTTTAAATATTACCAACAAAGATGTTTCTGATTTCAGAATCACTGGTGACTAGTCAGTAATTCCTTTGTTAGGGGATGAAAGGAGTTAGGAAATATGGTACTTTTTCAGGGATACCATCCTGTCCTGCCTCAAGCCCAGCTTGACAGGTCCAGACAAGGACTTCCTACTTCAACAGGAAGCCCTTCCCCAAATAGGTCCTCAAGTCCAATCCTGAGGATCACAGGACACCCAGACAAATGTCCATGGAGAGGTTCTAATCCCAGCTTTACCACTTGGGGCATGTGACTTAGTTTATATGCATTGGTTTATGCATATGGAGCACTCACTTCTCAGGTAGCAATAGGAAACAAAGGTTAGTTTCGTGTCCCACTATCTCTCATCATCCCTTAGAGGCCTCCCTACCTTCACTGAAACCAGGAGGCGGTTGAGGATGGTGAGAGCCAGGTTAAAAGTGGTCTGAGAGAAGTGAAAGATGTTCTCACGTTTCAGGAGCCACAACACGACTTTCTGGTAGTCATTGCAGATCTCAGCCTGATTGAAAAGGTGGGCAGGGAGGGCAGAAGTATTTCCGAGTTTGGGGCAGCCCGTGTCCACCGGTAGCACGAGCTGCCTGCTTAAGGTGAACAGAAGGGCTATGAGAAGCCCCATCACCTTAATCCCGGGATGGGATTAAGTGCCTCTCGGTGGCCCGGCGTCTCACCCATTGGTACCCCAACTCCAAGGGCACCTGCTTTTCGTTCTAATTCCCCAAATGCAATAGGGCCGGTTAGGAGGCAACTATTAACAAAATTCCTTCCTGGTGCGGGAAGTCAGGGAATCCCGCCTAGTGCCTCGCATGGAGACGCACCTGAAGGGCCGGGCCTCCTGAGTTTTAGACACCTGATTGCGGATGGAGCGGATCCGCCAGTGAGAAGGGCCCCGCCCCGAGAACCTGTACCTGGAGGTTGCCGCCCCGCCACAGACGTTCTTCGCGAAGCTGGGCCAGATGCAGGTGAACGAGCAGCCTGCGCTCGTCCAACAGGCCACTCCAGTCGGAGGGCACACCATGATCGCGCTGGGAGGACTGCTGTGTGGGTGGCGGGGACTCGGCCGGAGCGGTAGCAGGGACCCCGCCTGCGGCTTGCTGAGCTACCGCTGCCGGGTGCTGGGACAGCAGGGGTCCGCTCGCCGACGGCGCGGAGAAGGACGCCTCCCCAGGCTTAAGGGTCGCCTGCAACTCGCTGGAGGTCGGCGGCGCGGCAGGAGAGGCTTTGCTAGAAGAAGGCGGGAGAAGGCTAAATCCCCCAGAGCTCTGCAAGGCGCTTTCCTCCGAGGCCGACCGCTCCGGTGGGAGCCTCGCGTCTGAGGCCATGGCGTGGGAAGGATCCTAGGTCTGAGTCGTGGCTTAACCCGGTTTTTTATAGCCCAGTGCAAGGGACTCTGCAGCCGGAGCTCCTGGGTAGGGGCGGGCTCGGCGGGCCCCACCCCCAGCCCTCGCAGGGGAGGCGCAGGGTCTTGGCACTAGCCCGGGGGGATGGGCGGCGCACACCCGGCACTACTAGACAGACCTCACTCAGGTAAGTGAAAGATCCCCATCTTTCCTTCCCATCTCCACTTACACCTTCTGTACGCTTCTTCCCCACTTGTGGCCTGAGCCTCATGCAGTCTTCAGCCCTCCGTGTGGTGGCTAGTGACCAAGCCGACCCTGAACATTCGTGTCCGAGCACACATCCTGTGTCTTATCTCATAGTACAGATTTGGGGATACAGGTAGAGAAGCATCAGGAGCTCAGCTCCTCAATAAGACAGGTTTGCTATGGAATTTCCAACCTGCAGTGTGTGTCTGACCTCTCGGAGTCTCCTTCTCTAAAAAAGTGATGATACCTCCCTCAAAAGTATCATCCATGCATGCATTTATCTTTTCAGTAGTTATTTATAGAAGGACTGCTATATGTTAGGTGCCAGAACATAACAGTGAACAAAATGTGCATGATACTTACATTCCAGTTAGGAGAGAGAGACAAAAAACAAAAGTAGAATATATGGAGATAAACCAGGCACGGTGGCTCACACCTGTAATCCCAGCGGCTCTGGAGGCTAGAGCAGGAAGTTCAAAGCCAGCCTCAGCAAATTATGGAGATCCTAAGCAGTTCAGTGAGACCCTGTGTCTAACTAAAATACAAAAAATGGCTGGGGATGTGGCTCAGTGGTTAAGTGCCCCTGATTTCAATCCCAGGTGTCAAAATACACACACACACACACACACACAAATACCAGCAATTCTCCTCTTGGGTATAGGCCCAACAGAAATGTTCATGTGTGTACCAAAAGACACATAATGCTTAGAACCACACTATTTGCTAAGGCCCAAACTCTAGCTGAAATGCTCATCAGGAGCTAGAGCTAAATGAGATAGATAGGTTTTGGTATATTCACACCATGAAATATTGCATTTTGTTGAAGAATAATGAACTTCACTATGCTTAGCAAGATGGAAGAATCTTACAAACATACTGAGTGTAAGGGAACAGAAACACTGTATGACTGGTTTATATGAGATTTTGTTTAAGAGATGGGGTCTTGCTACATTGCCCAGGGTTGACCCCCAAACTCCTGGGCTCAAATGAACCTCCTGGCTCAGCCTCCCTAGTATCTGAGATGACAGCTACCTTCCATTGTATCCGGCCTTACAAGAAAAACTCATTACATTGTTTAAGTGGAGAAAGTGGTTACCTTTGGAGATGAATGCAATATGACTGGAAGGGGACACAAGGAGCTCATGGGGGGCTGGTAATGCTCTATTTCTTTATCTGGATGCTGATCACATAGGTATGTTTACCTTGTGAAAACAGATCAAGGTCTATACTTGTGATTTATACATTTTCTTATGCAAGTTACATGCTGTTAAAATTTAATCCCATTAAATGTATGAGATTATTAAAATATGTGGGAATACTAAAGGAGAAAAAAGAGGAACAGAAGATATATTTAAAGTAATGATGAGTGAGAATTTTCCCCAAAATAATGTCAGATGCCAAACCACAAATCTATGAAACTCACAGAACACCAAGCTGGATGAATGCAAAAAAAAAAAAAAAAAAAAGTATCTAGGTGTTCACATTAAATTTGTAGAAAATCAAATATAAGGAAAAAAAAATTGAAAAAAGCCAGGGGCAGGGAGCCCTTATCTATAGAGGAGCAAGGATATGAATCATATTAGAATTGTCTTCAGAAATCATGCAAGCCAGATAGTGGAATGAAATATTTGAAGTGTTGATAGGAAAAAACCCCACCAACCTAGAGTTCTTGTATTCACTGAAATTAGCCTTAAAAAGTGAAATGCAATAAAGACTTTCTCAGACAAATAAAGTTGAGGGAATTTGTCACAAGTAGACCTGTCCTGAAAAAAAAAATGTTAAAAGAATTTTTTTCAGGGGCGGGGTTGTGGCTTAGTGGTAGAGTGCTCGCCTAGCATGCATGAGGCACTGGGTTCAATCTTCAGCACCACATAAAATAGAAAATAAAGATATTGTGTCCACCTAAAAACTAAAAAAATAAATATTAAAAAATATATTTAAAAAGATTTTCTTTCAGAGAAAAAGGAAAATCATATAGACCATAGACTCAAATCTACATAAAGGAAGAAAGAACATTAAGGAATACACGAAGGTAAAATAAACTTTTTGTTGTTAACTAATCTAATAATTTATTGAAATTAAAGCTTATAGGCTATATAGTTATAGGTTATGGGTAAGCAAAATAAGTGGCAACAATAATACAGGCATGTAAGGGAAGAATTAAGAATACTTTGTGGGACTGGAGTTGTGGCTCAGTGGTAGAGTGCTTGCCTGGTATGTGTGAAGCACTGGCCTCAAGCCTCAGCACCACATAAAAATAAATAAAATAAAAGTCCATTGACAACTAAAAAATATTTTCAAAAAAGAATACTTTGTAATAAGGTACTCACACTATCTGTAAAACAGTAAAATGTTAGTCAGAAGTAGATTAATTTTAAATGCATTAGTTTTTAATTTTTTTTAGTTGTAGATGGACACAATACCTTTATTTTATTTATTTTTATGTGGTGCTAAGGATTGAACCCAGTGCCTCACACATGTCAGGCCAGTGCTCTACCACTGAGCCACAACTCCAGCCCTAAATGCATTAGTTTTAAATATACATTGAAAAGTCTAAGGTAACCACTAGACAATTTTTGAAATATGTAAATAACATGCTAAGAAAGGATAGAAATGGCACCATAAAATACTAGTAACACCAGATAGTCACCTGAATCCACAGAAAAATGAAGAGAAATAAAAATAGTAAATAAGAAGGTTAATGTAACAAACTATAATTTAAGCTTAGCTCTCCTCTCAGCTTCTTTAGACCATTTAAAAGATATATCACTGAAGTATAAATTTAAAAGATATATCACTGAAGTTGTTCATGATAAATACTATATATGTATGTATATGTGTGTATATATATATATATATACACACACATATACATATATATATATAAAACTCTAGAGCAACCACTAATAAAAGTAACTAAAAATACAGTAAAATAACCATGGAAAAATTCAAAGGTTAAACTAGACAATATTAACTAAATGAAAAACGAATAGCAGAGCAAAAAAGACATGACATTACAGAAAACAAAAAGCAAAATAGAAGACTTAAATTGAATAGTATTAATAATAATATTAACTGTAAGTGGATTAAACAGTTGTATTAGTCTATAGGGATTGTATTATTAACTGGAAGTTTATGTCCCTTTAAAATTCATAAAATTAAACCCTAATCTCCAATTTTATAGTATATGGACATGAGGCTTCAGAGAGGTAATTAGAGTTTGATGAGGTCATAAGGGTAGAGCTGTCATGGTAAGATTGGTGCCCTTCTAAAAAGAACCTGCTCCATACCCTCAGATTATTCTATGAGGCCAGGATCACCCTGATACTATAACCAATGAATAAAAGATTCTTCTAAAAACAAAAACTACAAGCTTGGTTTAATATCCCAAAATGTGTGCGTGCGCGCGCACGTGCGCACATACATGCACACATGTACACCTATCTGATAAAGGACAACTGAGATACACAAGCATCACAATAGAGCCAGAAAAAGCATTTGACAAATCCAATACTGTTTCATAATAAAACACACTCCACAAATTAGGAACTTCTCTAACTTGATAAAAAGCATCTACGAAAAACCTACTGCTAACATCATGCCTAACAGTGACCAAATGCTTCCCAACTAAGATCAGGAAAAAGACAAGGATGTCTATTCTCATTACTTCTGTTTAACATTGTATAGGAGGCAATTAGATCATAAAAAGAAAGAAAAGGTTTGGATCCATACTAAACAGAAAGAAGTAAAACAAACACTACTTTTGGATTATGATTTTGTACATAGAAAATCTTAAGGATAGAATACACACACAAACTACTATTAGAAGAATAAAGAAGGTGGGAAAGTTGCAAAGCATAAGATCAATATATTTAAAAAGTCAGTTTGAGCCAGGTGTAGTATACGCCTGTGATCCCAGTGGCTCAGGAAGCTAAGGCAAGAGGAACACAAGTTCAAAGACAGCCTCAGCAATTTAATGAGATCCTAAGCAATTTAGCAAGATCCTGTTTGAAAAAAAAGGGGTGGGGGCTGGGTATGTTGCTCAGTGTTTAAGCACCTTGGGTTCAACCCCTGGTACCAAAAGAATAAAAAAAAGTCAATTTGATTTCTGTACATTACCAGAGAATAATCTGAAAATGAAATTTTTAAAAATTCCATTTACAACAGCATAAAAATAAATAAAATATTTAGAAGTAAATGTAATAAAAATGCAAATTCTGTACATTGAAAACTAGAAAACATTGCTAAAATTAAGTGGAACATTATATATATTTTTTCCATAACTAAAGGGAAAGACACTCTGTGTTCATGCATTGGAAGACTTAAATTGTTTTAGGCGAAACTTCTTGATATATGGATTCAACAGAATCACTGTTCAATTTTCAGTTGCCTATTTGCAGAAATTGACAAATGTGTTCCTAAAATTCCTTTGGAGATGCAAGGTGAATCCCTGAATCAAATGGCCAAAACAATCTTGAAAAAGAAGAGCAAAGTTGGAGACTCACACTGTGTGATTTAAAATCTTAGCTACATTCCTCTAGACAGTGTGGTACTGGCATTTGGACAGATGTATAGGTCAGTGAACTAGATCCAAGAGTTTAGGAATGATTAATTGGTTTTCAACAGAAGTGCCAGTTCAGTAGGGAAAAGAATATTCTTTTCAGCAAACTGTACTGGGATAGCTGGAAGAGAACCATGCAGAAGAATGAAGTTAGAACCCCATGTCTATCAATATACAACAGTAAGTTGAGGGCTGGGGCTGTAGCTCAATAGTAAAGCACTTGCCTAGCATGTACAAGCCTATGAATTTGATTCCCCAGTGCCACAAACAAAATGAAACAAACAAACAAAAAACTACTTTGAGATAGATCATAGACCTGAATATAAGAGCTAAAAATGGAAAACCCAGAGGAGAGAAAATCTTCACAAGCTTGGGTTAGGGAATGGGTTCTTAAATTTGCAACAAAATCACAAGGACAAAAGAAAATATATAGAAATTGAACTTGATCAAAATTGAAAACTTTTGCACCTCAAAGGACATCATCGTAAAGTAAAACGACAACCCACAGAATGGGGAAAATATTTGTATATCATATATCGGAAAAGAGATTTGCACTCAGAATATATATAAAGAATTCAATGAAAAGACAAATAAAATGGGTAAAGGATTTGAACAGATATTTTTCCAAAAACGTTTTATAAATGGTCAATAAATACATGAAAAAATGCTGAACACCATTAGTCACCTGGGAAATGAAAAATTTAAAACCAAAATGAGATACTATTTTACACAGTGTTGGTAAGTGTATAGAGAATTGAAAACCTGATACATTGCTGATGGGAATTTAAAATGGTGCAACTACTGTAGAAAACAACTTGGAAGTTCTTCAAAATGTTATAAACATTAAAGTTATGAAATGATGCAAAAATTCTAGGTATACATACCCGAGGGAAATAAAAACATATGTTCAAGTGCTGGGAATGTAGTTCAGTGGTGGAGAACTCATTTAGCATGTATAGAGTGCTGGGTTTGATCTCCAGTGCCTGAAAACAAAATGAAGTTGGCATGTATAACCAGTATATATAAAATATCAGATGATGATAAGTAATATGGAGAACTATACAGTCGAGAGGGGAAATAAGAAAAACTGGGGCTAAATTTTGAAATTTTAAATAGGGTGGTCGTGTTAGGGCTCACTGAGAAGGTATCTTGTGAACAAAATCTTTCTAAAGGAGGTGAGGGAGCAAGCAAGTGAGGTATCAAGGAGAAGAGCTTCTGGGCTGCTTAAGTTTGAAGCTGGACTTCATCATGGCCCACATGTGTGACCTTGGAAAAGTTATTTATTGGCCTTGTGCCTCACTTTCTTTATTTGTAAAATAAAGATAATAAATACTACCTATTTTGAAAGATTATTGTGTGGCTTAAGTGATTAAAAAAGAAAATAAAGCACTTCGAACATTACACTGGCAGTAAGAAAATGCTTTATAGTTATTTTCATTAGTTTCTGCTGCAAGCACACAGCCTTTGCATGCTAAGATAGAAGCATGCCTGGAATGTTTAAGGAGGCCTGGTGGGGCTGGTGAAGAAGCAAGAATAAAAATGGTAGGAGGTGGAGGGAGGGTTTGTGGTTTTTACTCTGTGAGATGAGAAATCAATGGAGGATTTGGGGGAGAGAAAAGATCTGATTCATATTTCAACACCATCACTCTGGCTCCTGTGGTGAAAATATAGTCATCCCTCTGTATCTGTGGGTGATTGGTTCTGTATAAAAATCTTTGGATGTTTGAGTCTCATATAAAATAACATAGTATTTGCATATAGCCTACATACCCATATACTTTAAATCATCTCTAGATACCTAGTCCAAAGCAAATGCTATGTAAAGAATTGTTATACTATACTTTTTAGGGAATAATGACAGAAAATGTTTGTATATGTTCAGTATAGATGCGAATTTTTTTTTCCCAAATGCTTTTGATTTGCTGGTGGTTGAATCAACGATGCAGAATCCACAAATATGGAGGCCTGACTGTATACTAAAAGAGGTCAAGGATGCAATCAAGGACATTAATTAGTTCTGAGATGTTGTAATAATGCACATGAAAGATGTTGGTGGTAAGTGGTCATATTCTGGTTCTTAAATTTGAAGATAGGTCCAGTAGACTGGATATTGGGTGTGAGAAAGAGACTGCAGTTTAATCTGAGCAATTGTCTAGTTGTTGAGATGAGTCAGAGGAGCCTTTTTTATTTTTATTTTTATTTTATTTTATCTGTTTTTTTAGGGGCTTAAGATAAAGAGTCGGGGAGGCAAGTGGAGAGGGGATGAGGATTTACATTTTTGATTGTGCTAAACTCCAAATGTTTGTTACACATCCAAGTAAACTGATGCTCAGGGGAGAGGAGAGTTTCGGACCAGAAAAAGAACAAATCATTGGTTCTTTCACAAATATTTATTGATATCCCACCCTGTGCCAAGTTTTATTGTTAGGTTCTGGAAATAAACGCAGGAATACTGACTCTTGTAAGCTCACCTCCTAATGGTAAAACAGATCATAAACAAGTTAGCAATCAAGCGAGGTAACGTATGTAAGGTCTTCAGCTCTCCAGATGGGACAATGTACAAATGCTACTGTTGTTTTCAATATTCGGGATATTATAAGTCTCAGAAGATAAATGAGCCATGCGACCTAGGAGCGCCTCCTTCTCCCAGCGGGGACCTGCCAGGTATCCTTCCTTAGGGCTAACCGATTCTTTAGCGCAGGGGATTGTCACCATTGCGCAGGCGCGGCCTCAGTCTGGCGTCCTAGGAGATGGACTTGAAACGCCTCCGCGCATGCGTAGTTCAAGAGGCCGAGGGAGCCCGAAATCTGGGATTGGGCGGGGCGAACTTGGAGTGCGCTTGCGCACTGCAGACTCTAGTCGAAGAAGCCGCAGTCTCGAGAGCGCCCAGGAGGTGTTTCAGTAGACTCTGGCCAGCCTCTCCTGTGGACCCGGTGTCGTTGGGCTACACCCCGGTTGGGGACGTCTCCCGGGCACGGGAGTGGGCCACGATGCCGGTGAGGAGAGCCACTCAGCCGCTAGGGTTCCTTATCCCAGCGGCCTGGCTCGGGGGCGCGGCCGTTGCCATAGAAGCGCGGAGCAGGCGGGAGGCCCGGGTGGGGCGGGGCAGGGCCGGACCCCGTGGGTCTCGGCCGTTAAGGGAACTGGTAGATGGGCCCAGGGCCCGTGGGGGTCCAGCCCTCTTGTGGAAGCACTCGGGAGCAGGCCCTGTTGCCTTTGTCCTTGCTGCATCCCATGGGGCCTGCGCTGTTTGACATAAAGGCACTGTGCCAGAGGATGCGTCCTGGCTCCCAGCCCGGCCCGCTGGGTAGGGCGTTTGGGGGCGGCCACCGAGGGTCGTTCGTGCGCTCCGCGCCAGGTGGGGTCTGCGCAGCGGAGGCACGCCCCGGAAAGTGGCCGGGCGAAGGTTGCCAGTCGCTGTTTTAGGGCCCTGACTTGCGTTTTCCCAGGTTTGAGCTGTCATTCCTCTTGTGGCGCTGTAGTTACCGTGCAGAATGTAACCTGTAGGTGTCTTTGTGTGTGTATGTGGTGGATATACATAGTTACCGTTCTCTTAATAAGGTTTTTTGTTTTTTTTTTTTTAAGTCCAATAAAGGGTCATGGAGAAAACTTGAGCCTTGGAGAATTATTTATTGGTTATGCGGCCTCGGGTAATTATTTAATCTGTCTGGGTTCTTAGTTGCTGCCTAATGAAACTTTTCTTCATGGGGTTTTTATTAGGGCGAAATAAGATAATACACAGGAGACGAAGGACAGTTTTGACATTTAGCATTCATTACTCTATATCTTTTTTTATTGTTTTCAAGTTATTAATTCAGTCAATGCTGGGCATCAACCACATGTTAAGCACTTAAGATACAGTATTGAGCAAAACCAGACACATTTTTGAATTTGGAAAAAAAAAAAAGACTTGCTTTCTTAGGTAGAGGTGAAAATCATACACATTTACAGAGATAATACACATTCTTAAAGCATGAAGTGAGTGGGTGGCATAAAGTAGAAACTAGTGTATACTAGTGATTGGAAAGTGTTACCATGTAGGAATGCTAGCCTACGTTGATATCAAATCATGTATTTTTTATTAGAGATGGATCAACTGTTTTTTAAGAGACTTTAGAAATTGTGTGCTTGTGAAATTTTACCAACTAATATTTTAAAGTACTGTGAGATAAAAGATATTTATGGGCTGAATTCAGTCCCTTGACTATTCATTTGCATTTCTGATGTAGACAGAGGGAAAGACATTAATCAAATAAGGAAGGGAGTAAAATTTTGTCCTTGGAAAAGAGAGCAGGGTGCTCTGAGAGCCTATAAAAGCATTTGACCTAATTAAAGAAGTGTTCCCAGATTAAGTGGCTATTGAGTTGAGTTCTGAAAGATAAGTAGATGTTATCTAAATGAAGAGGGGGGTAAGGAATGTTCTAGGCAGAAGGAATACCACAAGGAAAAGCCAGTGGTAAAGGAGAAGCATGATGATTAGAAAAGACCATAAAACCCAGGGTGGATGTAGTTGAGAGCAGGTGAAGTATCTTGTGAAATAAGCCTGCAGAAGAAGTAGACATGGGCAACAGACAGATCTTACAGACCACCTTAAAAATTTTTATTTTTATCCTAAGATCTATGAGAAACTATTGAAGAATTTAAAGTAGAGGAGTCAACATGATTAGATCTGTGTTGATACTGACTTCCAGGAGTACAGACTGTAGGACAATCTAATTTGACATCCTACAGGAGTAAAGGGACTACATGATGGGGACCTAGATTGTGGTAATGAAGGTAGAGATGGAGAGAAATGTGTTGTATTGGTATTATCTGTTAACTTGTCAATGACAATTTCAAAGTCAATGGCTTACATGTTTCTTTTAATGTTTATAAGAGTATCAAAAACAGGAATTTGATAAGTATATGTTCAATGGAAATGTTAAGCTTCATTTCAGTAATAGAATTGTATTTTGATTTATAAAATTTCAAAAATTGAAACTTTGTATATACAATTTTCATGAGTTTAGGTCATTCTAAGACATGTTTCTCTGTCTGCTATTGTACTTTTTTTTTTCACTCTTTCTGTTGTCTTATATAGAGAAGATAAACCATGCATGGAGCTATATTTTAAAAGTAATTTTACTAATGTGTTATAGAAAATAAAACTAGATGTGTCAGGGGAACTAAGGACTGACTATATTCTTTTTTAAAATTTTTTTTAGTTGTAGATGGACACAATATCTTTATTTTATTTATTAATTTGTATGTGATAATGAGGATGGAACCCAGTGCCTCATGCGTATGAGGCAAGTGCTCTACCACTGAGCCACAACCCCAGGCCTGCCCCCCGCCCCCACATCTTGAATTAAATTTATTAACCATGCTCACTTGTGTTTTCTTATAAGCAGGAAACTCAGAATGTCAGGGACTTTTTGTTTGTTTGTTTGTTACTGGGGATTGAACTCAGGGGCACTCAACCACTGAGCCACATCCCCAGCCCTATTTTGTATTTTATTTAGAGATAGGGTCACTCTGAATTGCTTAGTGCCTCACAATTGCTGAGGCTGACTTTGAATTCAAGATTCTCCTGTCTCAGCCTCCCAAGCTGCTGGGATTATAGGCAAGTGCCGCTGCTCCCGGCTGTCAGGGACTTTGTGCAGAAAGACAGTCAATAATATACTAGTTCATTTTCTGCACTTACTATAGAAGTAAATTAGTTTTTCTATCCCATCTTTTGCATTGTAAAGAAAATATTTTTAAAATTTATTTATTTTGGTACTGAGTATTAAAGCTAGAGGCATGTTACAACTGAGCAATGTCCCCAGCCCTTTTTATTTTTTATTTTGAATAGGTCTCACTAAGTTGCTTAGGGCCCCCATAAATTGCAGAGGTGTGTCTTGGAATCGCAATCCTCTTGCCTCAGCCTCCCAAGTTGCTTGGATTGCAGGTGTATACCACCAGGCTAGTTTAATATCTTAAAAAAAAATTTTAAAATAGTAAAGATGGACACAATACCTTTATTTTATTTTTATGTGGTACTGAGGATCAAACCCAGTGTTTCATACATGCTAGGCAAGCACTCTACCAACAGCCCAGCCCCATAGCTTAATATATTTTTTTGAAGTCTTTTTTTAGTTGTGGATGCACACAATGCTTTTATTTTTACATGGTGCTGAGGATTGAACCCAGTGCCTCATGAGTGCCAGGCAAATGTTCTAACACTGAGCTACAATCCCAGCCCCACTTAATATCTTTAAAAAAAAAAAAAAAAAAAAAAAAAAAAAATATATATATATATATATATATATATATATATATATAATTTATTTATTAGTTGTAGTTGGACACAATACCTTTATTTTATTTATTTATTGTTTTAATGTGGTTCTGAGGATTGAACCCAGGGCACCGCATGTGTCACTGAGCCACAACCCCAGCCCCTTAATATCTTTTTAATAAGCTTTTGCTGTATATATATATGAGATCTTTAATTGCATTTAATGAAGACTTATGAAGTCCTAACATATGCAGAACACTGAGATGGCAACACAGTCCTTTTTAAGTTATAAATTTAATAGGTTGATGGCAAAAGCAAATGTTCTTTTCATTATTTGTAAATATTGTCTCCACAGATCAATAAATCAGAGAAGCCGGAAAGCTGCGATAATGTGAAGGTTGTTGTTAGGTGCCGTCCCCTCAATGAGAGAGAAAAATCCATGTGTTACAAACAGGCTGTCAGTGTGGATGAGATGAGGGGAACTATCACTGTACATAAGACTGATTCTTCCAATGAACCTCCAAAAACATTTACTTTTGATACTGTTTTTGGACCAGAGAGTAAACAACTTGATGTTTATAACTTAACTGCAAGACCTATTATTGATTCTGTTCTTGAAGGCTACAATGGTAAGTGAATATATAGTTTATTTTTAAAAAACTTTATTAAGGCATAATTAATGTCCCATAAAGTTATCTCTTGTAATAGTACAGTTAGATGAGTTGTAGTAAATATATACAGTTGTGAAACCATCACTATAATACAGTTTTAGAGCACTTCCATCATCCACCAAAATTATTTTGTGCCATTTTGCAGTTCCACCCCCAGGCAACCATTGGTCTGCTTCTGTCGCTATAATCTTTACCTTTTCTCAAAATTTCACATAAATGAAATGTCATCTTTTTAATCTTTTTTCTTTTACTTGGCATAATGTTTTGAAGTTCACCCATGTTTTGCATATACCAGTAGTTTGTAGCCTTTTATTACTGAATTGCCTTCCAGTGTATGAATACAACAATTTTGTTTATGCATCTAGATGTTTGGCTATGATAAATAACACAGCTGTGAACATTCATTTATACATCTATGCACAAACATATTTCAAAGTTTCTCTAACATACAGTTTTCAAAATTCTCCCATGTCATAAGAATGTATCAGTATTTTATTCCTTTTTATGGCCAAATATTCTCTTATATGTTATATAGATATAACATTTTGTTAATCCATTCTTTTGGATTAACATTTGGATTGTTTGTACTTTTTAACTATTATGAATAATGTTGCTTTGAACATTCTTATGCAACTTTTGGTGTGAATATACGCTTTTAATTCTCTTGAATATATAAGGAGGAGTGGAATTACTGAGTCATGTGGCAACTCTGTTTAACATTTTGAGTAACTGTCAAACTTTTCCAGAGTGGCTGCATCATTTTATATTCCCACCAACAATGTGTGAGGTTTTCAACTGCTCCACATCCTTGTCAACAATTTTACTTGTCTTTTTGATAGTGTCATTCCAAGGGGCATAAGGTGGTATTTCATTAGGATTTGCAATAGATTTTTTTTATATTGACCTTGTATCTTGCAACCTTGCTAAAATTGCTCTTTAATTCTAGTAGATTTTTTGTTTTGCTTTTTTCTTTTTGCAGTGCTGGTGATGGAACCAGTACCTTGCATATGCTAGGCAAGTGCTCTACCACTGGGCTACACTACTAGCCACTATATTTTGTTGCTGCTTTTTTTTTAATTCTGTAGGATTTTTTTTGCATATAATATTATGTTGTCTGCAAATAAAGGTGTTTTTTTATTTCTTTCCAATCTTAATGACTTTAATTTCTTTTTGTTGCCTGATTACACTGACTGGAACTTCCACTGAATAGAAATGGTGAGAGTGGACATTTTGTTTAGTTGATGATCTTAAGGAAAATGCATTCTTCTTTGGTTTTTTGTTCTTTTTAGGTATACATGATGAGTGTTTTTTTACCTAATACATGGAGTGTAGCTTATTCTAATTAGGATCCCATTCTTGTGGTTGTACATGATGTGGAGTTTTACTGGTTATGTATTCATATAACATTTATTTTTTCACTAATAAATGTGATATTACATATAGATTTTTAAAATAAATATCCTTTATCAGATTGAGGTAGGTCTCCCTTGTTCTTAGTTTGCTGATTTTTTTTTTTTTTTTAAGGAAAGTATATTGAATTTTTTCAAATGTGGAAACTTTAAAAAAGTTTTCCAGTACTGGGTATTGAACTCAGGAATGCTCTACCACTGAGCTAATAACCCCAGCCCTTTTTATATTTTTAAATATTTATTTAAATACTGGGGATTGAGCCCAGGGGCACTTTACCACGGAGCCTCATCCTCTGCCTCTGCCCTCCACCCTCTTTTTTGAAACAGGTCTAAGTTTCCAAGACTGGTCTTGAATTTAGCAGTCCTCCTGTCTTAGCTTCTTGAACAGCTGGGATTACAAGTGTGCACCACTATATCCTACTTTGTGCAACTAATGAAATAATCTTTTTTTCTGTGTGTTGATGTGGTCAATTACATTACTAGTTTTTCAGTGTGAAACCAGCTTTGCCACTTGGTCAGGAAGTAATACCCTTTTCAAATATTGTTAGATTTTGTTTGCCAAAATTTTGTTTAAAATGTTTGTATATGTGTTCATGAGGCATATAAGAATGTTGTTTTCTTGTAATGTCTTTATCTGGTTTAAATATCAGAACAATTCTAGTTTTATAGAATGAGGTAGGAAGTATTCCCTTCTTTTCAAATTTTATAAGAATTTGTCTAGAATTAGCATTATTTCTACTTTAAATATTTGATAGAATCCATCAGTGAAGCCATCTGGTCTTGGAGTTTTCTTGTGGGAAGATTTGTAAGTTTTGCCACAGATCAAGTTTCTGTAATAGATATAGGGCTTTTCTGGTTGTGCATTTTTTTATTGAGTTTTAGTGGTTTGTCTTTCATGGAATTCGTCCGTTTCATTGAAGTTAATTTATTGGCAAAAAATTGTTCATATTATTCTTTTATTATTCTTAGTATGTTAAAATATAGTGATACAACCTTTCTTATTCATGATATTGGTATATTTGTAATTTGTATCTCCTCTCTCTTTTTTTTACCGATTACACTGATAAGAGCTATATCAATTTGATTATCTTCTGAGAGAACCAGCTTTTGGTTTAATTTTTTCTATTTTCTTTCTTTCTTTTTGGTTGGCAGGGGTGGCGAGTGATACTGGTAATTGAACCACCCAATGTCTCCTCCAGTCCTCTTTCAAAAATTTTGAGATAGATCTTGTCAAATTGCCCAGGCTGTCTTTGAACTTGTGATACTTTTGCATTAGCCTCTGAAGTTGCTGGGATTATCCATGTACTCCATGGTATCTGGCTTGTTTTTATTTCATTGATTTCTGTTCTGATCTTTATTGTTTCTTTTCTCCTACTTACTTTAGGTTTAATTTGCTCTTTATTTTCTACTGTTTTTAAGGTGGAAGCTGAGATAATTGAGAACTTTCTTCCTTTCTAATATAGGAGTTCAATGGCATAAATTGTTCCCCAAGTTCTGTTTTAGTGGCATCTCACAGATTTTGTCATACTGTGTGTTTTAGTTAGCTATTCTATCACTGTGACCAAAACACCTGACATGAATAACTTAGAGGAGGAAAAGTTTATTTGAGGCTTGGGTGTCAGAGATCTCAGTCCATTCTGGGCTCAAGTGAGGCAGCATGCCTTGACAGAAGGGCTCAGTAAGCAAAGCTGCTCAGCTTATGGTGGGTCAGGAAACTGAGAGGGGCTCCAGGGAAGATGCACCCTTTCAGAACATACCCCAGTGGCTCATCTTCTCCAATCACACCCCACCTGCCTATAGTTACTACCCAATGAGTCCATTCAAACTACAATGAACAGGTCCAGTCATTTCACAATCCAGTCATTTCACCTCTGAATATTCATGCATTAACAGGAGCATATCCAAACTATAACTGTTTTCATTTTCATTCTGTTCAAAATACTTTTTTACTTCACCCCTGGATTTCCTTTTTTAATCTCTGACTTATTTAGAAATATGTTGCTTAGTTTTTATATTTTTTGAAATTTTTCAGAAAATTTTTTGTTGGTTCTAGTTTAATTTTATTTTAGTCAGAGAACATACTTTGTTTGACTTGAATCTTTTTAAATTTATTGAGACTTGTTTTATGTACTAGAATGTAATTTATTATTAGATCTTTGTGTGTACTTGAAAATGCATGTACATTTTTCTGTTCTTGGATAGAGAATTCTGTAAATGTCTATTTGGTCAATTTGATAGTGCTATTCAAATCATCTGTGTACTTACTTATCTTCAATCTACTTGGTCTGTCAATTATTGACAGAGGAGTATTGAAGTTTCTGAACATATTTTCAGATTAGCCTTTTTCTATCAGTTTTTGTTTCATGTGTTTTTGGTCTGTCATTTATTGACAGAGGAGTATTGAAGTTTCTGAACATATTTTCAGATTAGCCTTTTTCTATCAGTTTTTGTTTCATGTGTTTTGAAATTCCGTGTGTACATGCATAGATGCTTAGGATTTTTAGGTTATCTTGATGAAAAAACCTCTTTATGAAATTACCTCTTCTTCTCTGGTAATATTCTTTGCTCTGGAACCTGCTTTGTCTGATATTAATATAGATACTTCAGCTTTTTTTTGATTAGTGTTAACATGCATGACTCTTTTCCATTCTTTTAATCTTTATGTGTTTTTATATTGGAAGTCCATTTCTATTAGGTAAGTGCAGTGGAGACCCTCATGATCACCCTAGATTCAGTGATTGTTCAGAGGACTCACAAGACGATCATATAGTTGTACTTATAAAAAGAAAAAAAGATTAGAAAAGGTAAAATGTGCTTGGAGCAAAATTTCCAGGAAACTAGATGCAAATTTTTAAGAGTTCTTTCCTATTGGTCACCCAGGATATACAATGTGCTTAATTTTTTTGGCTTTCAGTATGAAAATACATATAAAGTATTGTCTATCTGAGGAAGCTCATTAGAGACTCAGTGCCCATTGCTTTTACTGGGCACTGGTCACATAGGAACCGTGAGCCCAGAACATGCCAGCATCCCAGACTCTTAGCAGGAAAGCTGAGATAGGGTCTTAGTGAGACCCTATCTCAAAAAATAAATATATAAATGACATTGTTTTGTATAAACTATTTAGGCAAGATGAGGCACTCTTTTCAGCTAGGGAATGATGGAAACCCCCTAACTTCAAATTCCCAAGGGCCAGTCTTGCAAGCAGGGCTTTCAAACAGCAGCAGCCTCAGGTTGGCTTTGTTTTTTTCTGCACAACAGCATATAGTTAGTCTTGCTTTTTAAATTCAGTTTTGCTGTCTTTGTTTGTGTGTGTGTGTGTGTGTGTGTGTGTGTGTGGTGCTGGAGATCAAACCCAAGGCCTCACGCATGCTAGGCAGATACTCTGCCACTGAGGTACACTCCAGATCTATCATCTCTTTTTTGTGTTTGTTTTGTTTTATTATATTTTTTGATTTTTATTTGGGGTATTGTGTTTTTTAAGAGTATTTACATTTAGTGGGATTATGTGTTTGGGCTGCAACCTATCATCTTGCTATTTCTTTTTGTCTCATTTGTTGTTTGTTCTTCTTTTTTTTTTTATTAAGTATTCTTATCATTTTGTTTTATTTTTGTTGGTTTATAGGAATACACAATTGTTTTAATCTGTGGTTGTGTTAAGATTTATGATATAAATTTTTAATATATTATGGTATACCTTCAAATGATATTATACCACAATGTATAAGAAATTTTTAACAGTAGATTTTATTTCTTTCCTCTCAAATTTTGTGTTGTTATTTTCACATATTTTACTTCTACATATCGTAAATTCCATAACATATTGTTATTTTTGTTTAAACCATTAGTTATCCTTTAAAGGTACTTAAATAATAAGAAAAAATTTTATTTTTTATTTTATTTTTATTTTTTTATGTGGTGCTGAGGATCGAACCCGGTTCCCGCCCGTGCTAGGTGAGCGCTCTACCACTGAGCCACAATCCCAGCCCAAGAAAAAATTTTATATAGTATCATTTTTGGTACTCATTGCTTTATGCAGATTTATATTTCCATCTAATACTGTTTTCCTTCTGCTTGAAAAACTTTAACATTTGTAATAGTGTAGATTTACTGCGTATGAATTCTTTCAGCTCCTATAGTCAAAAAAAAGCATTTATTTCACTTTTTTTTTTTTGTGTGTGTGTGTGTGTGTGTGTGTCTATGTTGTACAGGCATTGAACACTGGGGATTCTACACTGAACTACTTCTCAACCCTTTTTATTTTATTTTGACACAGACTCTCACTAAGTTGCTGAGGGCCTTGCTAATTGCCCAGGCTGATCTTGAACTTGCAATTCTCCTACTTTACTCTCTTGAATCAAGGTCAGCAACTTAGTGAGACCCTATCTCAAAAAATAAATATATAAATGACTGGGAATGTAACTCAGTGGTAAAGCACCCCAGTGTTAAATCCCCAGTGCCCAAAAGAAAAAAATATGTTCACTATACAATCTAGGTTGACGGTTTCTTTTTTTAGTGCTTTAAAGAATTGTGCTCTTGTCCTCTCACTTGCATTGTTTCTGATCCAAAAGCTGCTTTCATTCTCATTTTTGTTCTTCTGTACATAGCATGTCCTTCTTCCTCTATTTTTTTTTAATATGGACACAATGTCTTTACTTTATTTTTATTTATTTTTTAATGTGGTGCTGAGGATCAAACCTCGTGCCTCACAAGTATGAGGCAAGCGCTCTGCCACTGAGCTATAACCCCAGCCCCTCTTCCTCTATTTTTTAAAACTGTTTTTATTAGTGCATTATAGTTATATGTAAATAGTAGGTCTCTGGTTGTTTTAAAGTTTTTGTTCTTTGTTGTTGGTTATGTGGTATTTGATTATGGTATGCTTTGGTATGTTTTTCTTTGTGTTCTTGTGTGTGTGGTTTGTTAAATAGCATTTTGAATTTGTAGTTTGTAGTTTTCATCAAATTTGGACAAATTTCAACCATTATTTCTTGACATTTTTTCTTTCCTTGCCTCCAACCTTTTGGGGGAATTCCAAAGACATGTAGGAAGGCTAAAAATTAGGCTGTTTGGGGTTGGGGTTGTGGCTCAGTGGTGGAGTGCTTGCCTAGCATGTGCAAGGCACTGGGTTTGATTTTTAGCACCATAAGTAAATAAATAAATAAATAAAGGAAGGTCAATTGACAACTAAAAAAATATTTTTAAAAAGTAGGCTGTTAAGGGGGACAAATGAATGTCAGTAGAGGGGGCAGAGAGAGAAGAGGGGAGGGGAGGGGAGGGGGGATAGTAGAGGATAGGAAAGGCAGCAGAACACAACAGACACTAGTATGGCAATATGTAAATCAATGGATGTGTAACTGATGTAATTCTGCAATCTGTATATGGGGTAAAAATGGGAGCTCATAACCCACTTGAATCAAAGTGTGAAATATGATATATCAAGAACTATGTAATGTTTTGAACAGCCAACAATAAAAAATTAAAAAAAAAATAAAATAAATAAAATAAATTAAAACCAAAAAAAAAAAAAAAGTAGGCTGTTAGAAATTATAGCACAGCTCACTAATATTCTCTTCTGTTTTTTTTTTTTTTCTGTTTTCTCTCTGGGTTGTTTCTGTTAGTGTGTTTCCTAGTTTACCAGTCTTTTCTTCTATAGTACCTAATGTGCTATTAATACTGTTTATTTTATTTTTCATTTCACACATTGTAGGTTTCATCTCTCGAAGTTTCATTTGGACTTTATGTTTTCCATCCATGTTTCTACTTGGCCTGTTAACCTATGAAATACAATTTTTATAACTATTTGAATGTACTTGTCTGCTAATTCTCACATCTGTATCATTTATGCGTTAGTTTTTTTAAAAAATTTCTTTTAGTTGTAGATGGACACAATACCTTTATTTTGTTTATTTTTATGTGTGCTGAGGATAGAACCCAATGTTTCACAAGTGCGAGGCAAACACTCTACCTCTGAGCCACAACCCCAACCCTATGCATTAGTTTTGATTGATGGATTCATTTCTTCATTATGGCTAATATAGTTTTGCTTTTTTGCAAAGTTGGCAATTTCTGGTTGGATGCAAGACATTCTGAATTTACCTTGGGTCTTGGATTTTTTTTATTCCTATAAATATTTATGAGTTTTGCAGTGACTTGAAAACAATTTGATTCATTCAGATCACTCTTTTAATACTTGTTAGTAAGTATCAGAGCAGTGTTTAATCTGAGGTTAAAACCTGTTCCCCACTGAGGCAAAGACCCTTTTGCATACTTGTACCTAATGTCCTGTCATGGGCTTTTCCAGTCTGCCTGTGGAAATAGATACTATTCCTGGCCTGTGTGAATGCTGAGTATTCTTTTTTACAATCTGTCTAGCTGATCCTCCCATCCCCCCTATTTAGATAGTTTCCTCATATAAGCCTATCAGTTTCAGCAGAATACTTGCGGAGGACCCTGGGCAGATGCACAGAGCTCGCTCTATTCAGTTCTCTCTTCTCTGGTACTGTGTCCTCCAAACTCTTGCCTCTTCTGACTTATTTTGTAGCTTCTCAGCACCTTCTTCTTAGCTCAGGGTATCTTCTGGTCTGCGAGTTCTCCCTCCTGCTCCATGGCTTGGATTTTCTCTTAAGGCAGTAAGATGGGAAATCAAGAGACCCACCTCATTTGTGTCTCATTTTTTAGAAATCACAGTCCTTTGTTTATGAATGTTCATTGTTTTTGAAACTGTGGTTTGGGGGCTGTGTTTGTAGCTCAGTGATAGAATGCTTGCTTAGCATGTGAGAGGCACTGGGTTCGATTCTCAGCACCACATAAAAAAATAATAAAAATAAGAATAAAGGTATTGTGTAAAAAAATTAAACTGTGATTTTGTGTACTTTTGTATACTTTTAGTTTTAGCCAAGAAGGTAGGTTAATTTAGTCCTTGTTTATCTTGGTTGGAAACTGAAATATCACTAGTTTAATTTTGAAATAACAGAATTATGTGTTTTAAAAATAAATATATAGAGAGAATAGTATTCGACTATCAAGAGTTTATACCTACTTTTCAATGTCTGACTGAAAATTGTCATTAACAAGAGAAAACATAAAAAAAGGACCAAAATAATATGTAATGCAGTGTACTCTCCATTATTGAAATATGATTTAGCTATAACTTCTTGGATTCTCAATGACAAGTACATAATCTTTTTACCATTTTAAAATAATTTTGTCCAGGGACAGTGGCATGCTTCTGTAATCACAGCCACTGTGGAGGGTGGGACGTGAGGGTTTCTTGAGCCTAGGAATTTGAGACCAGCTTGGACAACATAATGAGTCCCAAAATAAATAAATAAATAAAACAATTTAAAGAAATTAATAAATGTTATTTTAAGTGTTTTTAAGTTCATAGCAAAATTCCCAGCAGAAAGTAGAGAGTTTCCATATAACTCTCATCCCCATACATTCACAGTCTCCTTCTGAATCGATTATCCCCTTCCAGGTTGGCATATGTGTTAAAATGATGAGCCTGTGTCAATACATCATTATATCCAAACTCCATAGCTCATATTAGGGTTCCCTCTTGCTGTTGTATATTCTATGGTTTAGATAAATTAATGCTAATATCTACCTACTCTTGTTTTATGCATAGTAGTTTCATCACCCTAAAAATTCTCTGTGCTCTCTGCCTGTTCATCCCACCCTCCCTTTTAACCTTGGCAGCCACTGATTGTTTTACTGCCTCTATACTTTTGTATTTTTCAGAATGCGATAAAATTGTAATCATATAGTATATAGTCATTTCTTTTATTTAGTAATATGCTTTTAAGTTTCCATACTCTCTTTTATAGTTTGATAATAACTCATTTTTTTAGTGATAAATAATAATTCATTGTCTGGATGGTATTATATCCTTATGCCTACTGAAGATATGTTGGTTTCTTCCACGTTTTAGCAATTATGAATAAAGCTGCCACGAACATTAATGTTCATGTTTTTATGTGGATCTTTTACCATTTTTAATATATGACGGTAATGAGAAGACTGAGTAAAAACCTCAATCCAGTTTTAGTTTTTTTGTATTTTTTTTTTGCGGTGCTACAGATTGAACCTAGGAGTGTTCTACCAATCATCTACCCTTTTCATTTTTTATTTTGAGATAGGGTTTTGCTAAGTTGCCTAGGCTGCCCTGAACTCACAATCCTGCTTTAGCCTCCTGAGTAGCTAGCTGGGTTTATTGGTACATGTGCCACCATACCTGGCTTTTCCTCTTTTCTTTCTTTGAGACAAGGTCTTACTAATGTTGCCTAGGCTGACTTTGAACTTGTGATCCTCCTACCTCAGCCTCCTGAGCACAGTTTTCGATATTAACAAGTAAAGTTTTAAGAGATGCATGTTGAAGAAAACTATATGCCATTAGAATTGTTTAAGTTTGACATTTTAAAACCAGAAATTCTGACTCTCTAAAATTGAGATGAGATTCTCTTATTATAGGAAATCCATGGTCTTCTTTTCTCAGGTGTAAAAAGTATAGATTAATAGTTTTTTTTTTAATTAGTAAATTTTAAGTATTTAATGCAGTCACAGAAATTGAAATAGGAACTAATTTTGAGTTAAAAAAATTTTTGGCCATTGCATACTGTTGAAAAAATATGGGCTCTGTAGCCAGATGGACTATGTTCACACCTTGTCTCTGCATTTATAACATTGACCAAATTACTAAACTTAAGCCTCTATTTCCCTAAATAAATCATGGAAATACAAATAGTGTCTATCCCTTAGGATTGGGGTGAAAAAAAGAAATATAATTGCATGTAAAGTGCATGGCCTAGTACATAGGAAATGATCAGTAAATAGTAGCTATATCATGATAGAGCTTATTATTTAGTAATTCATTGTGTCTCTATAAGTTACAATATTTTCAGATCCTTTGAATGTAATAAGTTACATTCCTAATGGCAGAATTTGAAATAGCCAGTTTGAAAAAACTGAGACTTTATATTCCAATGTGTAAAAAATTATTTCTGGTGTGATTGATTTATTTTTTAAAATGTCTGAAAATGATGGTGTCCTTTGAGGTTAACTGAATAGAGTATTCATAGTTAAGGAACTTTTTTTCATTTATGCTGTACATCCTAGGCTATCTTCTCATGCCATATCATCTCCTGACACTAACTCTCTAACTGGTTTCTCTATGTCTACCGTTGCTTTATTCCAACTGTCCACAATATAACCATAGAAAAATCATTCTATGGCTTCACTCTGCTTCAGGATAAGGCCTAAAAACTTTAATACAGTTTTCATGACCCTGTGTGATTAGGACATTGCTAGTTTAGTTTCTCTTGCTCTCTATGTATCTACCTTACATTTTACATGTTTCTTTCTTTCTGATCTCATTTCAGTGTCTGAAAACCTCCATTCTCTTTCTTCCCTTTTGCCTCTTCTACTCTATTCCCATCTCATTTGTGTTTCAGATCTTATCTTAAACCATACCTCTTCTGGAAAGCCTTTTCTGACCGCTACTCCTAGCCATTCCCTGGTCTGGTTTATATCCTACTCTCATCTGGAACAGTTTTCTCAGTACTCATCAGGCTAAAAATTGTTTTGCCAGTATCTTTTTCCTAAGATTATAAGCACTTTAAGATTAAGGATTTTATTAGTCTTGTTTGTGACTCTGGCCCTGGTGCCTAGCACAATGCCACACTCAGGTGTGTTGTAAATATTTGTGGGATGAAAAAGTTTAAGTATTTAGAAGGTTTTAAGTTGTGTCTCTAGTTAATCTGTAAGAATTGCATTGTCACTTTTTTAGTTAACACCCCATATTTCTTATAAATGTTACTTTAAAACAATTTTAAAAAAATGAATTTATTCAGGATTAATAAGGGAAAAAAACCCCACCATTTACTGGTACTTTCTACCAGGCACAGTGTTGGTTATTTGTGTTTTTAAAAATATTTTTATTAGTTATTGATGGACTTTAATTGATTTATATGTGGTGCTGAGAATCGAACCCAGTGCCTCACACATGCTAGGCAAGTGCTCTACCACTGAGCTACAACCCCAGCCCTGGTTATTTGAATTGAATTGTTTCATTTGATTCTTAACTATCAATATAGAATATTCTCAACCCTGTTTTACCATCAGGGAGACAATCTCTGGGTAGATAAATTGTCCAAAGTCAAGTAGCTAAAAATGGGCAGATATGGATTCAGATTGAAGTCTTTTTGCTCCAGATCCTGTGTTCTTCTGCTGCCTTCTACAATTTAATGTCTACAATAAATAATACATATTAAAAGAAATTTCTTATAATTAAGAATAAGATTCTTGCATTTGGGGTTTAAGATTTTTTTATTAATTAGTAATATCTTATTGATTAGTGCTTTAGCAGTGTTTTATTTATGTGGCACGGAGTTCATATTGTACATGTTGATAATAAAGATGGAATCTGTACTAGAGCAAATTTTGAATTCATGGAAGAAATTACATCACAATATCAAAGGAATTAAGAGTTCCTTTTAATTAATTTTAAGAGTTATTGTTCTGTCGCATCAGGTTGTAAAAAGTGGCTGATTATCTTGATCATTTTCAGGAACTATTTTTGCATATGGACAAACTGGAACAGGCAAAACTTTTACCATGGAAGGTGTTCGAGCTGTTCCTGAACTTAGAGGAATCATTCCCAATTCATTTGCTCACATATTTGGTCATATTGCAAAAGCAGAGGGTGATACAAGGTAAAAGGGAATTCTTTTATTTTCTATTAATAAGAAATACAAACACAAGAAAGTTTTACAGTTATAAACTCATTTTAAAATGGGTCCCATAAACATTTCACTGCTTTTTATGTGCTTAAAATATTTTATTTATAGATTTTTGGTTCGAGTGTCATATTTGGAAATATATAATGAAGAAGTTCGTGACCTTTTGGGCAAGGATCAGACACAGAGATTAGAGGTAAGGGTAACTGAAATTGGAATACTTTCCAAAGCAATAGAATATTTACTAAGTTAAGAATCTTTTTGTATAAAAAATACTTTTAATGTTTTAAATAACCTTGTACATTTATTTCTTATTAAATTTAGACAAAGGAGATGGGGAGTTACTGAAGCAAGACTTGTGAGTCAAGTAGTAAATGATGTCAGTTTGTTAGATACTGTCAAATTTTTAACCCTATAAAATATGAGACAAATAACAAGGAAAGAATAGCCTTTAAATATTAATATTAAAATTTTTTGTTGAAATTGCATTTTCAGTAAAATAGAGGTGAATAACATATGCAGAATAACAGTAGAATGGGGTAGAATTACAATAGCCACCATTGTAGGATGGTGAAGAATATATGCAGCATTGCAGCAGCCACCATTACTGAGCCTTTCCAATTGTGTAGACATTTGATGTAGTCAATGGCAGTTGGTAGTAGTGATATTTCATTTCATTTAATCTTCCCAGCAGTTTACTTTTCCTGATGTGGTAACTGAAATTTACAGGGGTTTCATCCATTGCTCAAGGTCATGTAGCAAGTGAATTGTAATATCATTTAGGATTAAGAGGATGGTTTCTGGGGTCCTACTATCTTAGCTTGAATTCTAGCTCTGATCTTGATCAAATTACTTAACCTCTGTGAGTCTTAGTTCTGTCACATGAAAATGGAAATAATAATAGGATCTACTTCATAGGATTGATGCCAACATTAACAAATTAAAGTGTTTAAGTCAGTGTCTGACATGTAATAATATTTGTTAGCATTTTTCATTTTAAGCTTATATAAATAGAGTTTTGGTACAGCATATTGGAGCATTAAGAATTATTTGTTGGGCTGGGGTTGTAGCTCAGCTTGCCTAGCATGTGTGAGGCATTAGGTTTGAGTCTCAGCACCACATAAAAATAAATAAGTAAAATAAAGGTATTGTGTTCATCTACAACTAAAAATATTAAAAAAATAATTATTTGTAATAATGAAGGCTATTCTGTAATGATAACATGTACATAGCAAACTGTAGAAATAATTTTTTTTTGTTGCTAGTTGTCATCTTTAGTTTTCTTATCTTTTAGTGTTTTTGCCTCTGAAAAGTTTATTGTTTTATTTTTCAAACTTTTGGGAAAAAAATTATTTAGAAGGAACACTTCTGTTTTTGTACTTTAAATTATAGATCAGATTTATTCTCAGGAACATTCTTACCAGTGGTTCTCAACCCTGTTAGACCTTGTGCTCTTTTTTTAATAACATTTTGTAATGCCCTTTTGACTATCCTGAAATGAAATTCACAGGTGATAAAATCTACCAACACACGTAATTTTAAAAAAGTTAGTATACTGCCCTACTGTAATAAAAAGGAGAATAACAGTAATTTAAAAATAAAATGCTAGTACTTCATTGTGGAAATGATTAGATGGGGGACCACAGTTGAGGATGTAATGAAATAGTTAGAGGCATGGAGAATCACCATGACTGCAAGAACTACAGATATAGAATATTATAACATACAAGTATGTTGTAATAGTAATCGGAACACTTGATTGGTATCGTTGTCAATGACCTGGTCTTTTAAAAGAGTGATTAGCTTTTGGTAGAGTTCTGAGAAAAATTAAGTACAATTCTTTCCTCAGTTTTTCTGTATTTTTATATTATTGTTATTATTATTATGGAAAAGACCTTTGTCTTTATATCTTAGTCTCAGATAATTATGAATAGTTTTTTAATCCATGTAAATATCTACTAGGACATTGAAATTTATATGGGACAGTTGTTCTTTGGGTGAGCCCTCCCACCCATTTCAGAATGTTTAGTATCCTTGCTCCTTGCCTATAAATACTAATTGTATTTCAAGTAAACCATAAACGCCCCCACTATAACTATATTGTTATAGAAATTAAATTTTTTATGATAAATTTTCAAGGGGATAACGGCCAACATCTCATTAAGGGGTTCTTCTTCCTGCCCAGGATAATCCAAGCCACCCTAAGATTTATAATCAATCTCAAAATAATTAGTGAATAACAAAGCACAAATACTCAGAAAGTAAAGTCCCTGATAGATCTAGTGCTCATGGGTTCTGGAACTAGACATGACAAAAATGGCTCTGGTGGTTTATTTTAGGGGGTACATCAAAAGCAGGGATAAGGTTTCAGGGGCAGAGTCTTGCTTGGTGATATCTTGCAGTCAGCAGGTTGATTGACGTCTTCGCAGGTCACACTCATCTCAGGTGCTGTGGTGGGTCACTGCAGAGCCAGATAGAGATTCACATTGTCCCTGGGTAATTGACCAAAAGAATGTCCACTGGTCATTCCCAGACACCAGACGTCTCTACCATGAGGCTTCTATGCCTGGTGACTCACATGCAACCCATGGATAGCTCCTGACAATAAAAATTTTTTTTTTTTTTTTTGGTGCTGAGAATAGAACCCAAGGCCTTATGCATATTAAGCATATTTTTAAAACCTTAACAAATTCTCAGTTTTTAAACCTTAACAAATTCGAGATTGTATTTTATTTCTTCATCTTTCGTAGCTAATCAGTTATTAATTGAATTTTGAATTAATATGTGATTGGAAAAGACCTTAAAGTTCATGAAGACCAATAGTTCACGAACAGATGTGAACTTGAAGAATGTTTCCAGTTAGCAGTAATGTGAACATAGAAAGTGCTTAAAAACTTCCATAGCAATTTGACATTGACATTGCATCCAAGTATTTTTGTATTTTACAAAGATTTTAGTTTGCCAGATTAGAAATGTACATGTCCTCTACCATAGTTTTTTTTTTTTTTTTTTTGAGAGTCAAATGATAAATAACAAATTGTGGAAGAATTATTATGATAAATGTAAGTAAAGTCTTACTTTTTTTTTTAGGTTAAAGAAAGGCCTGATGTGGGAGTTTATATCAAAGATTTATCAGCTTATGTGGTAAATAATGCTGATGATATGGATAGAATTATGACACTAGGCCATAAAAATCGTAAGTATAGTGCATAATTGTGATTAAATGTCTATGTGTTGAGTAGATTGGTTGAGAGACAAAAACAGTGTGATTCTTTGCTCTATAGAGACTGAACTTTAAGGTTTCTTGAAAATTCTTTCCCTTTGATGATTACTATGTAGAGAATATAAATGAATGAAAGATATCAGATTGTTTTCCATGCTGACCAAAATTTTTCTTTTTAATTATGCTAATCTTTGAAACTCTCATATAATTGTCTTTTATTAGTTACACTAAATATTGAGAGCATTTTTTGAGCACTTAATAAGTGGGAAGCACTTGTGCTCAGTGCTTCATGAAGATGATCTCTTAATTCTCACTGTAGTCTGTGGAGATACTAAAGTCCTACTTTTTGAATGACCAACTGAGACTTAGTTTAAGTAACTTTTCTATGGTAGTATAGTTCCTAAGTGGCAGAGTGAGTATTTGAATGTAGGCTATTAGTATTAACCAGGCACTATACTGCTTCCCTTTTGTTGAGAGGGAAAGCAAAACAAAATCTTATCAAAATTACATTTATCTTAGTAGTTGTTTTATGTTTTTAATCTAAAGAATAAGAAACTTCAGCAATATTTAAAATATAGGTGCCCAAAGCCTAGTACTAGTGATGTTACCAATAGCAATTAGAAGTTAGAAATAAATGACAAGAACATAGAAAGTGAAAATATTAAGTTTCTGTGTCTTGACTATAGATCTAGCAAACACAAAGAAATTAAACATTATTCAATTTTTATACATAAACTAACAGAAAAATGATCAATAAGAAAATGACCAAATCTCAACAGAAAGATGAGCAAAAGATAATGTGTTATTCACAGAAAAATCATACAGAGCAATGATCACATGAAATTACTTCATAAGTAATCAGGATAATGCAGATTAAAACTATAGTAAGAGATATTCTTTTGGCAGGGGGCAGGTGGCAGGGGATTGAACTCAGTGACACCTAACCACTAAGCAACATTCTCAACCCTTATTATTTTGAGACAGAGTCTTGTTAAGTTACTTAGGTCTTCGATAAGTTGCTGAGGCTGGTTTGGAACTTGCCATCCTCGGCCTCCTGAGCCACTGGGATTACAGGCATGTGCCACTTCTCCCAGCTCCAGATTATTTTATGCTTTGAAGAAATGGGCACTGGGGTGGGAGTGGAAATTGATATGGCATTTTTGAAGGACAATATTAACAATATCTGTTGACATTTAAAAAAATGTTCATTTTGATCTAGTATTTCTAACTCTTGATATATAGTCTAGAAAAATATTTTTAGATGTAAACAATCTAACCATCAATAAATCACTATTTTTTTTATAATTATGGTACAAAAATACTATATACATAAGAGATAATGTTAAGTGAGGGAAAAACAAGATAAAGTGAGACCTAACACACTGTAGAGGCTTGTATATTGCTACTGACTGATTAGATGATTTTTGAAAAGTGGTATCAAATTTAATGGTTGTATTTTTTGGAGAAAATTCATATTTTAATTTAAAAGAAAATAGAAAAATATAGAATTGCAGATCCCTGTGTTTTCTTTGATTAATTCTATCTATTCCTCATATAAATTATTTCTTTGTTCTTTCACTGATTTTTCATGTACTTTCTTTCATTGAACTTTATCAATGCAGTTTACATTCCAGTTATATGACTTCTAATATAGCCACACGCTAATATACTCTTTTAATGTCTCATTTCTAAAATCAATGTTTGCACAGAGAAGTTCTGCATAAATAGTAGGAAGATAGAAATTAATGCTTTAAAATACTTTGGAATTTAAGAAAAAAATTAGCACGTGACTATTGTAAAAAAAGCATGTTTATGCAATATATTCATGTAAAATTGTATAAGTACATGAATATTTTGTATATTTTAAGTGGATGCTTTTGTTTTTGCTTCATATAAATGAGATCAAACTATATATTCCTCTCTTACTTTTAAAAAGTCAGATGCTAGCTGGGCATGGTGGTGCATACCTGTAATCCCCGCAGTTTGGGAGGCTGAGGCAAGACAAGTTTCAACTCAGCATCAGCAATTTAGTGAGGCCCTAAGCAACTTAGTGAGACCCTGTCTCAAAATAAAAATAAATAATAATTTTTTTTAAAAAAAGGAAAAAATGAAAGGACTGGGGATGTGGCTTAATGTTAAGTGCCCCTGGATTCAATCTTCGATACGCTCCACACCCTAATTTAAATGCTGTGGGCATCTTTCACATCATTGGATACAATTCTGCCTATTTTTTTTTTAAATGACTGCTTAGTTGTCCAAAGTGCGACTATTCTATAATTGATTAGCCATTATCCTATTTGTTGTTTCTGGTCTTTCGTTGTTGCAAACAATGTTACACTATATATTCCTAAAGCACATTTGCAAGTATTTCCGTGGTTTAGTTTGCTAGAACTAAAGTTTCCCTTACATTTTTTTTTTTTTTCTGTGGTGCTGGGGATTGAACCCAGGGCCTTGTGCATTCGAGGCAAGCACTCTACCAACTGAGCTATAGCCCATCCATAATTATCTTTAGAGAGAGCTGAATCAGCAATAATTGTTCCAGTTATTTAACACGTTTCTTCTTTATGTGTAATTTTTTTTTTTTTTAAGAGTGGGAGGAAGGGGGTTCTCACTATATTACCTAGGCTGGTCTTAAACTACTGGTATCAGGGATCCTCCTCTCTCAACCTCCCAAGTACTTGAGATTATATAGGCACCATACCACCCTGTCTGGCTTTGTAAATTATTTATTTCAACAAAAATTGTAAGAGAGGGATGGGCTATAGCTCAGTTGGTAGAGTGCTTGCCTCGAATGCACAAGGCCCTGGGTTCAATCCCCAGCACCACCAAAAAAAAAAAAAAAAAATGTAAAGGAAACTTCATATAATGGCTAAATGCACACCTTTACTTTTATGGTCTAGCCATGTTCTCTGGCTTTTATTATAATGATATTAAGTATTTTGAACTATTCTGGGTATTTAATTATTACTGTACGCACTCTCTGTTACAGTTTTTAAGGATTTCCTTCCTTTATTAAAGGTTCTGTTGGTGCAACTAATATGAATGAACATAGTTCCCGTTCGCATGCCATCTTTACAATTACTATAGAGTGCAGTGAAAAAGGTGTCGATGGTAATATGCATGTCAGGATGGGGAAGCTTCATCTTGTAGATCTTGCTGTAAGTAACAGGATCCTACTTAAGGAATAACTTGTACTATGACTTACATTTATCTCATAAATAAGAATTAATGTGGAAAGGTGTGATTTACATGAGATTTTAAAATTGTGACTTGTGTTTAACTTACTACTCATTATGGAGTATTTCAAATGTATATGAAAGTAGACTAGCATAATGATTCCTTATATTCTTGTCACCCAACTTTTAACAGTTATCAACTCGTTGTCAGTCTTGTTTCATCTTTTCTTGCTCACTTTTTCCTTTCCTTAATTATTTTGAAGTGAATCTCGGGTGTTATATCAGGTATATTGCTGTTAAATTGCGTTTTTAAAAAATCCTTAAAAGGATATTCTGTATTATTATTATAATTTTAGCTTGAGTTTTGTCTCTGTATATTGCTAGGGCTCAGAAAGACAAGCAAAAACTGGAGCTACTGGACAGCGCCTGAAGGAAGCTACAAAAATCAATCTTTCACTTTCCACCCTTGGTAATGTAATTTCTGCCTTGGTTGATGGAAAAAGCACTCATGTGCCTTATCGTAACTCTAAATTGACTCGTCTTCTTCAGGATTCTTTAGGAGGAAACTCAAAAACCATGATGGTAAGACTTCATTTGTGGTATCGTTAACATCCAGCAAATTTAAGATTCTAATTTGTCCATAGTAATATAAATAACATTTTTAAAATTGACTATTATGGACTGGGGCTATTGCTCAGTGGTAGAGCACTTACTTCTCACATGTGAGACACTGAGTTCAATCTCAGCACCATATAAAAATAAATACATAAAAAGGATATTATGTTCATTTTTAAAAAATTAACTATTTTACTTCTTTGATTTTTGATTATCCTTTTTGTAATATATCATGTGTATTAGTTTGCAGTAGTATCACTTGGAAACCCATATAATTGACACTTTCTTTTTTAAAAAGGTCAAAGTGCCTATGTACTTCAGACATCTATTCTGATATATTTGTAGTTGTACTATTAATTAATGGTAGTGTAAAATGATTTGCATTTCTAATTCAACAGTGTGCAAATATTGGGCCAGCAGATTATAATTATGATGAAACTATTAGTACATTACGGTACGCCAACCGTGCTAAGAATATTAAAAATAAAGCTAGAATTAATGAAGATCCAAAAGATGCTCTGCTTCGCCAGTTTCAGAAAGAAATAGAAGAACTGAAGAAAAAGCTGGAAGAAGGTAAATTCTTTGAAAAATATAAATCTTAATTTTGGCTAAAAGTATGTTGGTTAACGGAGAAGCATTCTAACAGAAATCACCTATTAAACTTTTTTGAGCTTCTAACATTAATTTTTAAAAGAATATTTCTGAAAACAATTAATACCTAGCATTTTCAATTAAGTATAAATTATATAATGTATGAAAGATGATATATCATGAGCTTTGTAATGTTTTGAACAACCAATACAAAAAATAAATTAAAAAAATAAATAAATAAATAAATTATATAACATTTGTATTTTTTTAAATTAAAGCTGTCATCTTTATTCCCATGACCTTTTGTAAATTTCCTATGTTTACATATGAAATAATAAATTTTTATCTATGTATAGAAGCACATTCTACTGTGTGTGTATTGTGAAAAAGATCAGAGTTCTGGCTTTGTGATTAGTATCACTATTATTATTTTTTTAAGATTTTTTTTTCACAATACCTTTATTCTATTTATTTATTTTTATGTGGTGCTGAGGATTGAACCCAGGGCCTCACACATGCTAGGCAAGTGCTCTACCACTGAGCTACAGCCCCAGTCCTCTCACTATTGTTAAGGAAAGATAGTAGTTGTTTTTGCTATCAATAAAAGCGCATTGCATAGCCTTAAAATATGCTTTCATACTCAAATTTGAATGTGAGATTCTATTTTGGAAATTTTTTTTCTTTCTTTCTTTCTTTCTTTTTTTAAAGCACGGATTGAACCCAGGGGTGCTTTACCATTGATCTGTAGCCCCAGCCTTTTTTATTTTTTATTTTGAGACAGGATCTCACCGAGTTGCTTAGGGTCTCACTGAGTTGCTAAGGCTAGCCTTGAACTTTTGTGATCCTCCTGCCTCAGCCTCCTAAGATGCTAGAGTTATAGGTATGTGTCACTGCACCTGGCTGGAAATTATTTTCTAACATGATAATGCAAAATGGTTGGGAAATTTAAAGATCTTATTCATCTCAGTCATCATTAAGTACCTAGTCACTCCCTGCACCTTCATTGTTAGGGACAGATAGGTCCTTCTTATTGGCAAGGAACTCCTCTGTGTATCACGTAAATAGAGGGCTTAGAAACTGCACTTGTGCAGTCTTTGGGGAAGGAAACTAGTTCCATCACAGGTGAAATTTAGAGATGCTAACCCCATCACATATGTTTGGAGAAGGTGCTAATTCAATCAACTAGAGTAAGATAATTGAGAAAAAGCAATGAGTGAACTAATGAAATTTGGTGTTTTAAATGTGACCACTAGGTGGTATTTATAGCCACTATGCTTTAAAGAGTTTAAATTTCTTGGTTATGTTGATTTTCAGTGCATACCTTTATTTTGCTGTCTTTATTTTTAACATTATTAGGAGGCAAAAATATATGAAACATAAAATGTATCATTTTAACCAGTTTAGTGGCATTAAATACATTCATATTGTTGTGCAAACTATTATTACTCTTCATCTCCAGAACTTTTTTATCATCCCATATACAGAAATTCTGTACCCATTAAATACTAATTCTCCATTCCTTTCTCCTCCAAGTCCCTGGGGACCACTGTACTACTTTCTATGAATTTAACCATTCTAGGTACTTTAGATATGTAAAACCATACAGTATTTTGTAGATTTCCTATGTCTACTTGTTAAATAATGATTTTTTATCTAAGTTTAATTTTTATGTAAGTTTATTCACTTAGCATAATACCTTAAAGATTCATCCATGTTTGTAGCATGTCACAATTTATTTTCTTTTTAAGGCTGAAAAGTATTCCAATGTGTGTGTATGTATGTATGTGTACACACACACACACACACACACACACTGCACTTTGTTTATCAATTTATCTATTGGTGGATATTTGGATTGCTTTCACCTTTTGGCCTGTGTGGCTTACTTTGTGTTCATGGATGCAGACAGTCCTTGTTTTAAATGTTTTGGGTAAAAAACAACAGTAGAATTGCTGGATCATATGGTAATACTATTTTTAGCACATTTTATTTTATTTGCTCTGCACTTTTGTTTTTATAACTTAGTTAATAGAGTTGATCATATAAACAATAAAAAAGTAGATAAAAGCATTAAAGTAATTTTTAAACTTTTTATTTTAAAATTATTTTAGACTTACAGAAAATTTATATAGTACAGAGAGTTTCTATGATACCCTTCATTACCCTTATCCAGCTACCTAATGTTAACATCTGTCACAGTACCATTATTGAAACCAGGAAATTTACATCAGTACAATCTCACCAACTAATCTATATGCTGTTTCAAATTTTGCCAGTTATCTTTCCAATGCCTCCTTTTTTTTTTTAAGAGAGAGAGAATTTTTGTTAATATTTATTTTTTAGTTTAGACACAACATCTTTGTTGGTATGTGGTGCTGAGGATCGAACCCGGGCCACACAAACGTGAGGCGAGCGCGCTATCAGTTGAGCCACATCCCCAGCCCCCCCCCCTCTTTTTTTTCTTATTTTAGTCTATGACTCAATCCAGGATCACACACAATAATTTTATTAGTCTATTTTTTTTTCTGTCTTTTAAATCTCCTCCAATTGCCTTAGTTCCTTTTGTTTTTCAAAATCTTGACACTTCAGTAGTAGTAATATGGCTCAGTGGTAGAGCATGTGTCCAGCATGTTCAAGGCCCTGGGTTTGATTCTCAGCACTGCAAAAGAAAAAGAAAATGAAGAATCTTGACTTTCCTGAAAAGTGCTGATCCTGAATGTTTAGATTGTCCTTTAATTTGGACTAGTCTGCAGTTCTCTCATAGTTACTCTGAAGCCTCCTCCACTGTAAACCTACTATTTTTTTCATTTGCAATTAATATGTATCTTGTGGGGAGATACTTTGAGATTCTGTAAATATCCTGGTTCTCCTACTAAGAGATAGTAGGAGAAAATAAGTACCTTATTCCTAATTTTAGCATGTATCAGTGGTTCTTGCCTGTGACTATAATTCTGTTGCATTTGTTCAATGATGATTTTCTATTCTCATCATTCATTTTTTTTAGTGTTTGGAATTCTGTTACTAGGAAGAGGAATCTCCATTTATTTATTCAAATTTTTATTTTATTTAGCCTGTGTGTTACAATCCAGTATTTTATCATTTATTAGGTTGCTCATATTGTCACAGTTTTGGCTATTAGGAGCTCTAGTGGGGTAGTTCCTATATTCTTTCAGGGTGTTCTCATCAAGTTATTTTTAGGCACCTGCTTGTTTTTCTGGTCCTGCAAGATAATGTTTTAGGCTCATTTTGTATCTTCCCTACCATAATCTTAAAATACATTTCTCCCTGGTTCCTTTTATTGGAGAATGGTATATAGAATGGGACACTATGTATGGTCATTGCTGATAAGAATCATTGTTTCTAGTCTCAAAGAATAAAATATTTTAAATGATTTCTTTACCTAAGACACTATTCTCTTTCCAGCCTTTATTTATAACTATATAATCTAGTTGCAATTTGTATGTATTTTACTTTTTTCCCCCAATCACCTTTGCTTTCTTAAAATCTTCATGTATGGACAATGATGTTTTTAAATAACTAATTTGAAGTTAATTTAGTGCTTCTCTGTATTACTATTTAATGGTTCCATTTTATTGACTTTTTGTCTTTAAGAGAATATGTAGTTAATATTATCTTTGTACAGATAAAGCTGTCTTTGAAATTTTTTTGTGATATAATCCTAGATATGGGATCACTGTGTTAACTGACAGTTTTGTGGTTCAAAAAATATACAGATTGAATTATTTGAAATCTTAAGCAGGAAACAAGGAGAAGATACTCCCCAAAGACATCACATTTAAAAAGACTGAACTAATAATTCTAACACATAATCTTTTGTATATGTTTAGAACTCTATTTAAAGTAATTATTTGAATTTTTAAATGGGTCAGATTTTAACTTTTTTAGGAACTTTGGAAAAATAAAGTCTGTGTGTACATCTTAGCTATTTCTGAGATTAGCACAACTGATATACTATCTAGGAGCCCTGAAACATTTAAATTTATATTTTGAGCAAGGCACAGTGATACACTCCTGTAATTCTAGCTATTCAAGAGGCTAAGGCAGGAAGATCACAAACTTGAGGCCAGCTTGGGCAACTTATTGAGACCCTATCTTCAAATTAAAAATTAAGAGGGCTGGGGTGATAGAGCACCCCTGCCCAGGTTCAATCCCAGTACTGCAAAAAGTATAAGTATATTTGAGTCAAAAAAAAGCTTAATGAAGAAAATTGGTATAAGTACTTCTGAAATAACCAATGACTCGTACAGACTAAAATCATTGCATTAAATTTCTATCCAAGGAGAAGAAATATCAGGCTCTGATATCAGTGGGTCAGAGGAGGAAGAGGATGAAGAGGGTGAGGTTGGAGAAGATGGAGAGAAAAGAAAAAAGAGAAGGGGTAAGTTCTGTTAAGTGTTCTAATTGGTAGAAATAATTAGGATTGCTACCTAATAATGCTTTCACATTTCTAAGACAATAGAGTGCATGCCTTCTATTTTGCTTTTATAGTTATGGTAACAATTAGAACAGAGGATGTATGCCATATACCTGGTTAACTTTGCATTGTTTTTTTCTCCACTAACCTGTTCTTAGCTTACTCAGAATAGTTTGGATTTTTTTTTTTTTTTAGAATTATAAAACTATGAGAGTGGATATAACATTTTGAAATTTTAGGTAGAGTTTTGATTTTACGTGAGGACTTGGATCTGTTAGGAACCTACATATTTTAATAAATTAGGAAAATGTGGAGTTTTTCCTCAAGTAAGGTTAATCTTTAGAATTCATTAGATTTTTAAATAATAAATTTGTTTAAGTATTGTATTTTAAAATTTAATTCCTTTTCTTTATAATATGTGCTCATTCTCACCCCAATGTGGGGCATATGTTATCATGTGTGAATTAAGACTTTGTCATGCTAAGATTATAGATAACATGCAAAAGAGATGGACATATTATAATAGCCTGCATTTCAAGCCTATTTATCCTAAATATTTATTTCAGAACTCTCTTCCATTAGTGTGGATCATTGTTTTCCAGCTGGTGCATATTTTGCTTGTCTTATTTAAATGATGTTGCTGAAAATAAACCCATCACCCTTTGATCAGGAGTCCCAAATTTAAAAACTGTAAAGATTGTATAAATTCAGAAGAGAGGAAAAGCATGATTTAGAGCAAGAGCTGGTAAAATACAACCTGCTGGCCAAGTCTAGCCCATATCTGTTTTGTAAAATGTTATTAAAACAACTATGTTCATTTGTTTACATATGTTCTGTGGCTGCTTTCACATGGCTTATGGCCTATAAACACATATTATTTGTCCTTTTGTAGAAAATGTTTGCCAAACCCTGACTTAGAGAAATGTATTTTTTGTTCATATCTAGTTTTTTTTTTAACAAAATGAACTGTTGTTTAGAAAGCTATAAAGCATATAATAGATTTATTAAGAATAAAACTTTATGTAGAAAAATGCCACTATTTAATATATTAAAATATTTAATGATAATATGCCTTCCAGGCTTAGAAATTTAAATTTTTTCAATGAGCCTTTTCAGTTTTGCTGTCATACCTTAAACATAAATATTTGTATTTGATAGTTTGATGCCACGAGGGGAGAGAGGGAAATTGGTGACAGACCTATAACGTTAGTTGAATTTGACTTTAAGTTTTAAAACTTCCTTTAACTTATAACCTAAATAATTTAAATAGACTTAAATGTCACCAAATAACATATTTTTTATTCTTGTCATTTCAACATGCAGTGTTTTAAATGAGTAGTAAAATTTGCACACAGTGAATCTTTATACAGTTTTTAATCCCCCCCATATGGCTTTGGGAAGTAGAGAACATTGGATAGACTACTACCAAAACTGGTTTTAAGGGAAAGTAAGTTTTGATTCTTTAATACAAAGCTTGTTTGTCCTTTAAAATTCTTTCTCTGGAACTGAATTTTTCTCTATATGTGTGTTCATATTCCTGTTTTTTCTTTCTTTGGTTGGCGTTGGGCTCATTTCTTTGTCTTCCAGGCAGTAGCAGCAGCAGTAGTTCAGACTCCACATGTTCTGTCATAGAGAAACCTCTGGATAAGTTCTTGACTAGTGAGTGGTAGCTCTTAAATTCTCTAACAGAGCTTTGGCTTCTCCATAACCCATGGGCTTCATTTGAGCAATGCTGCACCGCTCCCTGTCATTATTTGAAGAATACATGTTGGACTTCTCAGTAGAACAAAGCATGTTGATGATCCCCTATGCCCCTTCATTGCTTCCAGTTAACCATAATTGTTAAAACATATGCTTTAGCTTATGTTTGAGACAATGGAAGAGAGATTCATGCTTTTGCAGTTGAGATAATGTAAAGAGAGCTAGTAAGCTGTATAAAAGAAAAATTCTTATGGTTGTTTTTTATGTTTCATTATAAATGTTTAATCTTGGTCAGTATAAGGGACATGTAACAACAAATCCTGAATTTCTAAAAGTACCAATTACATTTGGCAGTATATCAGTACCCATTATAACATGTCATACAGTTATAAAAATTTTACACTTTGGTGTCCTATTCTTAGCAGTAGCTTAAGATTAAAGTCTCCCAAATAAAGAAAAATGGAGTGTTTCAAGCAAGTAAAAATAAATTGAGTAGTATTTTATTTCAAATGGACTTTATCTCCATTTCTAATTACCTGATAGGTTTTAAGAATTTTTCCAAGATGTGATTAAAGAATTAAGAACCACATGAAGTTTACTCAGGATCTGTCTAGACTTATTTCAGACTTAAAGACTTTTTCTTAAACTTTAATTAAGTTGAAAAATATTATTTAATTTTATCTATTCATATTTTATTCTCAGAAGGGAGATGATACCTTCTTGTACCAGCTTGCAGCTTACTGTCTTTTTAAAGCATTATCTATATTCTTACCTTTCCCAAACTAATAACAAAATAATTGCTTATTGTTCTTATGCATTTAGCTTTTTAGAGGAAGAATCCAAGAATAGCAAAAATCTGTCTATTGACGATTCTTAAGCAATTTACCAAAATGATTCACTTCAGAGGATAATTTGAAAAAAATACATGATGTTGCTTTAGAGACCATATAGAGGTTAATTTTATTTTATAAACTAAAATATGAGAAATATCTGAATAGGTAACATTGCATTTTTTCTAATGCAAAACTTATCTTAGTTCTTAAAGAATAGTTACATGAACTTACAGTGTGAAATGAGTTGTACTTTGTTCAATTCAAGAAGTTTTCATTGCTATTTACATACTTAGCACATAAAATATGTTGTTGTTGTAACATGGGTAGATTGGTGAAGTGGAGAGATAGTTGTCCCAAGCATGTGGTTGCTGTGTGTAACTTGTTATGTTTGTACCCTCCCTTTATAAAACCCGAGTGGCCTTTTTTTTTTTTTAGGTGTCCCTTGCTTGAATCATCAGTTGTCATTTACTTCTATAATCTACTAATAGGTTGAATGTAAGTTTGTTATACAGGTGTACTCCATTTTATGTAGTAAATTTTTTCCTCTGAAAACATTGCTTATAAATCAAGTTGGAAAACAGTGTATTGTGAACTTGCTGTCTTTAAAAATTCTTCATAAAATTTTTTTGTCAAATAGTGAAAATTATAAACTTTTATCTCTTTTTGGTTCAGGGTTTTGAGTTGGATTTTCTTAAAATGGGGCACACCTGTAATGGATCTTTGTACTAGGAGACACATTGAATTGGGAAATTTTGGAAATGGACAATGTGAATTTTGTTACTTTCAACTTATTAATTTTAAAAATTGGCTTAATTTTCTGCTTTGTTCTTTTGGAATTTCCCAGGTCTTAACAGGTTCCCAATTCTTTGTCTACCATTTAACATAACCACATGATGCTGAATTGTTAAATTTGCAGGAATTTGGGAGTCAGTGTGAGCTCCTTGAGTTGTAATCTTAGAGTAAAGTAATCTTCTCTTTGCTTAAATTGTATCTCTCATTATATTCAATATGCTTTCTTTTTACATGGGCTCTTATTTCCGTTTTAATAATGATTTGATTTATTTCTCTACTTATACTGTAAATGCTATTATACATTTTTTTTTGTTTTACAAAGGAAATAATGTTTTCCTTTTTTTCTTCCTCATCTCTGTGCATATGCTTCCTGTCTACGATTTGCTTACCACTTCTTATTGCAAGATCAAGCAGGTTGGTGTGATTGATTTGCACTCCACTTGGTAGTTATTTATCTTATAAAGAACTTTGTTAATTAAACAGCATTTTTTAATTTAATATTTTTTTGCAAGGTAAGTATCCATTTTTTTGTATTCAAAAACTCTTTCAACTTCAACTTAAAAAAAAAAAAAAACACTTGGGAGACTAAGGCAGGAGGATCACAGGTTCAAGGCTAGCCTTAGCAACCTTAGTGAGTCCCTAAACAACTTAGCAAAACCTGTATCAAAATGAAAAAAAAAAAAAAAGTACTGAGGATGTAGCTCAGCACTATGGGTTTCAAGCCCAGATACCAAAAACAAAATAAAACTTTCTTTTTTCCTAAATTCTTAAAGTCATATTTTAGAAATACAATTATAAATGATTTCACAAACATTTTCCACTCTTTTCTTTTAAAGCCAAGAATAACGTGCCTGTGAGCTATGCTGGTGGGTACTCATTTAATAATATGAAATGAATTCAGTTAATACTTCCCTGAAGTTCTTCCCCTCAGACTTTCCTTGCCAGTTCACCATCACAGTTTTGGTTAGAACACATGACAAAGTGCAACTGGAAAATGTTACTAGTTCTGTTTGTCTTAATTAAATACTCTTTATTCTGGCATTATTAAAATTTACTTACCTGAAATTTTGTGCTGAAATTTTATCATGTAATATTAGAAACTATGTTGTTATGGGGTGGTGGTTGTTGTTTTTTTAATTAACTGGCTTTGTTTAAAAGAGGCTATGTGTGTATGTTGTTAGGGATCAAACCCAGGGCCTTACCAATGCTAAGCAAGTGCTTTACTTCCCAGCCTTACTCCCCTACCCTTTAAAAAAGTCTTTTAAAATATTTGTAGTTAGAAGAATCAAAGTTCTTACTTAACGGTGACGGTGATGAGGGGAGATCACCTTTGTGCTCCTGGATACCAGGCTCTTGCCCCTGGTATCCACCTTCCCCCAGACTAAAGCACCTTAACCCTAACCCAGGAGTCCACAGGCCAGCCCCCTGGAGACTAAACCTTATTTGTATCATAAAGAACAGGGTAAAAATAAATAAATTAATTTTAAAAGTACATGTAAAAGTGACTATTAGTAATGCCCCATTTTAAAATGATTGGTTAGGAAAGTTGGAACATATTCAAGGTTAGCTTAAAGTATTATTTGAAGAAATATAATGATTTATCAAAGTGATTCTGGCTAGACTAACATGGTAAATATCAGACTTTTGAAATTGATTCTAGCTATACTAATTATATATGCATGGTCATCTTCATGAAAATGTTACAAGAGCAGCATAGTAGTGTTTTTTGCTGCGAAAGCATCACTTTGAAAAACATTACCAGATGGTTTTTACTAATATAATTCAGGCATAGTATTAATTCATCAAGAGGCATGCATTTTTATATTTCTACATATTCAATCTTTTTATTTTTTTACCACTTTGTAGGTTTTGAAACTATTTTTATTTGTTTTGTTTTGTTTGGATTAAAACCAGTGGTGCTTTACCACTGAGCTACATCCCCAGTCAGGGTCTCACTGAGTTGCTGAGGCTGACTTTAAGCTTGAACTTGTGATCCTTCTGCCTCAGCCTCCCAAGTAGCTGGGATTACCTGTGTGCCACCAGGCCCTGTAAAAACTATTTTTAACTATTAACAAAAACAATTAGAATCCTAAAGGCCTAAAAATATTCATGTTCATATGTCAAGCATCCATGTCTTCATACCTGTGTTGTTTTCCTTTTAACATATTTGCCATTTTTTCTTTAAATATTTGTAATTCTGAGGTGGAAAGGAAGTTACAGGTTTTTAAATGCACACACCTAAATTTATCTTTTGTCCCTCAAATTTCTGAGAAATTGAATTACTTATGGGAAATTCTTTCTAAGTATTCATTGAGAAAAGGAGTTAAATTATTTTTAAAAGTTATTTTTTAACCATATAACCCAGAAGGTACCATACAGGGGACTGTGATAAACAAGCCAACAGATTCAGGTCCACATCCTGACTTTTGGAATGCAATGAATCACACCATACCAAAGCATGAATTTGGATCAGTGCTTTTATTTTAATTTGTTTTGTGGCTTAGATTTTGCTTTGAATTTACACATCTTAGAAATGAAGGATATTGTATTTTAAACCCTTGTTTGTTTGTTTTTAATATAATTTTGGCCTGAAGAGTTAAATGAAGCCTATGAATGATTCTTCTTCTCATGGTTCTTCAAAGAATATATTCAGATATATGTTACCATCATAATTATTTTCAGTTTTTTTCCTCATTATTAGCAGAAGGGGTTGGATTGGGGTAGAGGCATTAACAATTTATAAACTCTTCTGGTTTACCCTTTTCTTCTACAGTCCTTTGGGAAGGAAGTTAAGAATGACAAAGCTTTCAGGAGAGCCTCAGACCAATTCTGTGAAAAGTTTGATTGGTTTTCTGAAGGAACATATGATTCTGAGAAATAGTTGCCAGAAATGAATTGTCATTGATTCAGTTCCATAACCATTTTAGTAAGCTAGTTTTTATTTTCTTTTTGATTTTTCATATGAATTTCATGATTTTTGAAATTCATCAGTAAACTTTCATTGAATACCTATTATATGTATATAGAACACTATTAGACATTATAATCAAAATAATCAACTGGAAGTTATGTTCCAGCTTTATTATTTGGTAGTATTTTTGATTATATTTGACACTTATTTAATCTGAATTAGGGAGATTTAGGATCCTGAGTTTGTCATAGTAATGAGCATTTTAGTTGCTCATTTAGGATCTGATGATAATCATGACAGCTAATCAGCTATAAAATGCTTGGTTAATACTATGTAACTGTTGTATAATTATTATAGAATTTCTTTCTTTAGAAATATACTATGTGGTAGAAAATACTTTCTAATAATTTTATTAAACAAAAGTTTTAGAAAAACCCTGAATAATAAAATTTTAAAACTCTCAAGAATAAATTAAAAACTACCTGATACAAATTCTGATATTTTTATCTGTATTTTATATCTATATGTGTCTTTAATTTATGTTATTTGGGAGACGGTTTTTGAGAAGCCACTTGTGATTGTACTTAATTATCAGGAGAAAGAAACTGAAGAATCATTTTGCTTTCTTTTTTATCCTATATGTATTATTTGGGGACACAGAAATTTTTGCTGTTTTATTTGGCTTTCCTATTACTCTTTCTTTCCCTATTTTCAGCCCATCTGTTTTGCTTCTCTTTAACCTACTTTTGTTCTTAGATATCATTGTACAGTTGAACAACAATTTGAATTTAGCAGTGAATTAAAAAGTTCTTCTAGGACTGGAGTTGTGGCTCAGTTATAGAGCACTTGCCTGGCATGTGTGAGGCCCTCCCTGGGTTTGATCCTCAGTATCACATATAAATAAATAAAATGAAAAATCCATTGGCAACTAAAAAATATATATTAAAAAAGTTCTTCTAGAACATAAATGGAAATGAGTGATACTATCAGTTTGATTTTCTTAAAATGTTGATATTTTGTATTATTGAGGAGTCTAGTTAGTTCTGTATCAAAGATAATTTACATGTCTGAAACACTCACTTGTTTTAGTGATTGTTGCAATTAAATGACTCAAATAGGTAAAAAGAAAGTTTCTCCAGATAAGATGGTTGAAATGCAAGCAAAAATTGATGAGGAGAGAAAAGCACTTGAAACAAAGCTTGACATGGAAGAAGAAGAAAGAAACAAGGCTAGAGCTGAATTAGAGAAGCGGGAAAAAGATCTTCTTAAAGCTCAGTGAGTTTTATTGAATTGAGATGAATTCATGATTTAAATTTCTAATAGTTTTCATAAGATATATAAGCAGGAAAATTGAATAGTAACTAAAAGCTTGATTGTTGTTTCAAGTATAGCTGTTCTGGGGTAGAAAATGCCATGTATGTGATATATTTCTAAAGATTAAATCTGTTTCAATTATTTAATCTCTGTGGGAGGAAAAATATTGGTGAGTTTGAATTAGAGGTTAATGAATTAAAACTACACAGAGGTATAGTTTTATAGAGATGTTATATAATTATTTTTTAATTTTGAAATTGTACATCTAAAATTCTTATCAAATTTTGGGAAATGCTATTATTAGAACAGTAGCTGATCAGTGAATTTAGAGTATTCTCATTTGAATCAATAGACAAGAGCATCAATCTTTGCTGGAAAAATTATCTGCTCTGGAGAAGAAGGTAATTGTTGGTGGTGTTGACTTGTTGGCCAAAGCTGAGGAACAAGAAAAACTTCTTGAAGAATCTAACATGGAGCTGGAAGAAAGGAGGAAAAGAGCAGAGCAGCTTCGCAGAGAACTTGAGGAAAAAGAGGTGATGTGACTTTTTGCTTTAAGTTTAATATTTGTTGCCTAAGTTATTTATCTTTTAATATCTATAATCTTAATAAAATTTTGAAATAGGGTGTGTGTTAGGGGGTTTAGGGATTGAACCAGAGTGCTGAGCTACATTTCCAGCCCTTTTTATTTTTTATTTTGAGATGGGCCCTCACTAAGTTGCCTGAATTGACCTTGAACTTGTGATCTTTCTGCCTTAGCCTCCTAAATAACTGGGAGACAGGCACTAAAAGCAGATTTATGGTTTACTTTGAGGATAATAGTCACTAACTTTTTAAAATAATTTAAATTTGTGTCTTAAAATGATTCTGAAGTTTACCAATTTTTATCATAGCAAGAACGCTTAGATATTGAAGAAAAATATACCAGTTTACAAGAGGAAGCACAGGGAAAGACCAAGAAATTAAAGAAAGTTTGGACTATGCTGATGGCTGCAAAGTCAGAGGTTGGTTTCTTAGAATGATCTACAAATGTAGTTCTGAATTTTTAAAAAATATTTATTGTTGTTGATGGACCTTTATTTTATTTATTTTTATATGTGATGCTGAGAATCGAACCTAATGCCTCACACATGCTAGGCAAGTGCTCTATCACTAAGCCACAGCCCCAGCCCTAGTTCTGAATTTTTAAAGAAGAAATTCCTTTGATTAAGAATGCATACGTAATCATAACATGAGCTTACAGTTTTAAAGAAATAAATAAAATACTTTGCCTTTATGTGCAATTTTTAGTTTTAGCTATCAAACTAATTTTTTCCCCAATTTTGACTAATAACTTGACATAGTGATAGTGTCAGTCTATTTTATTTTTATAAAAGAACTGCATAAGGTTTGACAAGCCAATGTCCTATGTCAGAGGAACTTTTGTACTCAAAATCTTATTTATTTATAATATTTTTATGGATTTTCTGGTAGATGGCAGATCTCCAACAAGAACATCAGAGGGAAATTGAAGGCCTACTGGAAAACATTCGGCAACTTAGCCGGGAGCTTCGACTTCAAATGCTTATTATTGATAACTTTATACCTCAGGACTATCAGGTAAGCAGGAAGTTCTCTAATCTAGATGTTAGTCACTGGACTTGGGTTAAAAAAAGGAAATAAAATTTGTAATTTAATTTAGCTATTATCTATAAAAGTTTCTTGAACAATGCCAGTTAACTTCGGTTAACTTCCCTTAATATCTAAATATCTAATTAAGGTTCCCTTAATATGTAAGTATCTAAGAATTTCTCTTCCATTTGGAGAACTCGGATTCATGTAAATGCAATCAGAATCAAGGTATAGGTCCAGTAAATAGAACCCCTAGGCTATTTTGCCTTGTTTATGGATGTTAATTTTTGTGTGTCTGGTTGGTAAAATGAGCATACATGAAATTTATCATTTTAACCATCCTTAATGTGTACAGATCAGCAATGTTAAGAATATTCATAATGTTGTTTAGCCATCACCACCATTCATCTCCAAATGTATGATAATTCTTAGTCAAGTATAATTTAAAAATCTTATCCTCTTTTTCATAACCAAAAATTCTCTTTCCAATTCATTTTAATCAACTTTGAACATGATTTTCTTAAAAATCTGTTTTGAATTTCAGACAAATTTGAATTTGTCTGAAAATAAGCCTTAGTACTTTTTCCTTTGGACCTCAGGTGTATAAAATTAATACTGGATACATAGCCCACTCTCTTTATTTGTCCTTGGATGGTCTGCTTTAATTTAGTTAGTTATTTTGTAGTGAATTCATCACCCAAAACAAAAGCTAGGACCTTGACAGTAACCTACTTTTAACCAAATGGTTTCCCACACTCTTCCATCCATGCTTCTTCCAACCAAATGTACCCATCATTCTGATTCCTGTGTTCTCATTCTCTTGACATATGTATATATGTAAATGTATGTGTGTGTATATATATACACACACACACACACACAATAGTGTACACATACAGTATAACATATTTGTGTGTGTGTGAGAGTGTGTGTGTGGTGCTGGGAATGAAACCTAGGGCCTCATACATGCTCAGCAAGTGCTGTACCACTGAATAATAATATCCCCGGCCCTATTTTTATATAGTTTAATAGTTCCTACACATGTTCCTAAGAATGTATATTTTAAGGGCTGGGGATGTGGCTCAAGCGGTAGCGCACTCGACTGGCATGCGTGCGGCCCGGGTTCGATCCTCAGCACCACATACAAACGAAGATGTTGTGTCTGCCAATAACTAAACAATAAATATTAAAAAAAAAAAAAAAGAATGTATATTTTAAAACTTAATAGAAATGGTATCATGCAGTAATATAATGTCTTGAAACTTTTGTCACTTAAGCATTCTATGACTATTTTTCAATAATTTAAATGCTATTAAATATTAAAAATGAACTGTCCTTGACTTTTAAAAGGAAATGATTGAAAACTATGTACACTGGAATGAAGACATAGGAGAATGGCAGCTAGTGAGTATTATCTTCATCCTTTCATGAAATAATGTGAACTACTTTCTCTGGACTAGAAATTGTGCTGGCTGCCGTGAGGTGGGAAGTGGTCCAGAGGATCAATCAGATGAGAATTTAGTAGGGCATTTAAGATGGTTTTCTAATTAACTGTAACAGAGATCATGTGGTAGAAATGGCCTAGATTGGGAGATATGGAACTGATTGACCTCTGGTTCCTTTTCTGTATCAATATTCAAATCATGTTTTACTATTGAAACATCAGGATATCTCACAGTAGTTTGCCTAATTCACAGTACTAATTACTAATCAAGACATTTCTTCCCCACCCTTTCCTTTTTTTGAGAAATGTGTTGCCTATACAGGAAATAACATGAGGAAGCAAACACCAGTACCTGATAAAAAGGAGAAAGATGTAAGAATACTTTTTTAAAAAAATTACACATATTTCTTTATAGGAATGTGGGTCATTACAGTGTGCTATTAACCTGGTATCTGTTAATCAGCTCTGCTGAAAAGTGGGCTCCTCTAGGATGGAGCGGTTGTTAGGACAGTTCTGCTCACTCTCAGGCTTATCCTGATGGCCAGCTTATTTCTGTCATAAGAATGGCCTGGAGACACTCTTTGGAATCTTCTTTTCACCTCTCTAGGTCATGGGGATATGGTGAAAGACAAGAATGCATCTGCCTTCCCTTTCAAAGTTTGTTCTAGTTGTAGGTCAACAAGAAGAGGAACAAGGTTTAGGGAAGTTAGTAACAGTTTTTCTTTATGTCTGAGGAAATTTATAGTGTTTCAGATGTTCTAATTCACCAAACTTTGGTGAATACATTTCAGATATTGGAATTAGAAGAAGTCTTTAAATATTTATTTAGTTTTATCTTCTCTGGTTTTTTTTTTGCTAGGTGTTTGTTCAGTATTTTACATCTTCCCCTAAATCTGGTTTAACTTTTTAAAGAGTATCTGGTTTAACTTTTTCTTTCACTAGCCCTTTGAAGTAGATCTTTCCCATGTGTATCTTGCCTATACTGAGGAGAGTTTGCGTCAGTCTTTGATGAAATTAGAAAGGCCACGGACATCAAAGGGGAAAACAAGGCCAAAAACAGGGAGAAGGTAAGGACCATCCTTGAATCCAATAAAATGATGATTAATACACTTAGAGGAAACTAAAATTTATCTAGCATGATAAATATTTTGGTTAATAAGTTAAAAATCAAATTTCTTATGTAGTCACAATTTGAGCAAGTAAAATCTGACTAAAGAATTAAGGTCTTCCAACTTCTTTAGTATACAAATTTTTGCATTCTTCAGCATTTAGATAAGCAGTTTAAAAACTTTCATGTGCCCACCGAAGACACACATGCAATATTAAGGAATGAAGCAAATCAGTTCTAAGAAACACAAGTTCTTTTAGATCTTGTGTTTTACTTTTCCACTTTTACTAGAAATATTTTCCTCTTAACTCTGCAGTTACTAGGAAATATGACACTACAAATATGATGGTAAGATAGTTGGTCCTGGCATAGTAGAAAGTAGCTAGTGGAGGGGACTGGGGCAAGCTGGAGAGCTGTGCTTTTAAAAGTTCCTAATTAGTTGTGGGAATAGTGGGCCTGTTGTTTCTGAATCTTCTCTTTTCTAAGGAGAAGCAAGAAATTCAGATTATTTACATGAGATCCCTCAGTTTTTAGTTACTTTTTTATTTTGTAGACCTAAAACATCAAATTTGATGAGCTCTTTGGATATGGCTTCCATAATGTTCATTTATAAATATGTACCTTTTTTTTTTTTTTTTTTTAGCTTAGCTTTAGGTTAAGCTAAAAAAAAACAGTGTGGGCTAACATTATGTGAGCCAAAATCAGCATCTTTGTATACCAGAAATATCCTGTTGTATCATAAAAATTGTAGATAGCCATAAATCTAGGCAAATATACACAATAAATGGTTCATCGATATTATATTACATGATATGTTCAATGTGATAGTCCTCATTAGAAATACATAATTCATTGTGCTGGGCTTAATTGCATAAACAGTACAATAATATAGCATTTCCATCAGTCCCTACATAGGTATCTGTGAGTTGTTGCTTAAGATGATTTGTGTCTAATTCTTACACAATCCACCTGTGCCATTAGCATAGCCCAAAAGAGATTAGTAAGAGATTCCAAACTGGTAGCGTGCAACCCACTTTACGTGGCCACATCGTCTAGTCCAGTTTTGGACACTAGCATCTCCCCAATCTCTCACTACTCTGTATATTAGGGTGTGATGTCAGCCAATTTCCAGATTCTATAGCCACCCCATTATTTTTCTACTACATGTTGTAAAGTGTTTGCATTTTTGTCTTTTTAAAAGCATTCATGTTTTCTTTTTTTCTTCTTCAAACAGAAAGCGTTCTGCAAAGCCTGAGACAGTAATTGATTCTTTACTTCAGTAAATGTTATAGAGTCAAAGTCACAATAAAAATTAGTGATGTTCCTATGCCTGGACAAATCTTTAATTAAAACACTGAAGACTTCTGTGTAATTTCATATAATGAAAACTATCATGATATAAGACTTGGAAACGATGATTTGCATAATTTTTAAACATATACATTAAGTTAACATATTAAAATTGTACAATTGATGATTGTTCAGATTGTTATACTACTCTTGAACTGTACTGTACCAGAAAGTTGGGGGAGCAGTTCATGCTATAGAGTTGCAATTTGATGTAATGTAAGTCTGTTAGCTATTTACCCAACTACTCTATATTTAGATAAATAATTTCAAAGTACAGGGAAAAAAAAAGTATGTCCTGTTTTGCATGTAGAAAGTAGCAGGTTGAATTACCCTATGTTGTGCTGCTGTATGTGAATGTTGGGCTGCACATGTAAGAAATGACTCTGTCCTAACACCAACCCTGTTGGCCTGTTCATATATATTTTATTTTTTATATTAATATCCATTGAATTTAAGTATGAGATGACTGATCTTATTCATGTTCTGTAGAAAATTTTGTAATTCAATGGTCAGTCCTCGCAAGTATACATTTTAAAACCAAATATTGAAAATATATTTCATTTCAATCTCTTCTGACCTTTTTTACTACTTTGAGTTCAATTAAATACACTTTTTTTGTTGTTCTGGCTTCATCTTCTCTTGAAACATTGAATTGTACAAACGTAAAGGAGTATCTTTGCCTGTATTGTCTATTTTTAAAAATTCTCTTTGAAGTATGATTTGTGTATGCTTTCCCTTGTATAAGTTTTAAATTTTGATGGAAATTACCTATATCCCAATTGAAAAGGGCTTTTATTTTCCAGAAAATGCAACTAAGTCAGAAAAATCTTTTTGAATCCTTGACCTTTAAAACATTTTATTTTTCCAAGTGTTGTGGTGCACACCTGTAATCTCAATGACTCAGGAGTCTGCAGCAGGAGGATCATAAGTTTGAGGCCAGCCTCAGCAACCTAGCAAGACCCTGTCACAAAATTTTAAAAAGTAAATAAAAAGGGCTGGGGAGGTAGCTCAGTAGTAGAGTGCCCCTGGATTAGATCCCAGTACCGCAAAACAAAAACTAAACACCACTTTATTATTTTTTAAAATATTATATAAAAGAAAATATTTTCTAAATTTCTTCTATTGATAAACCCAGTTGGACCATATTCCTCTCAATATAAAAATTATATTTATTTATTTATTTCATAGTAATCTAAGTAATAGATAATTTGTTTTTGGTTGGCTACTTAACAAAATTTTAATTTTTTTTTTGTAAAAGTTTTTCTATTCTTAAACCACTTAGTCTTCTGTTCTGTGAGTTTTAAAATTTCATAATCAACCCTGACATGTGTGAGTTGCAAAGGTTTTGAGACTTCTCAAGTTAGGATTTATTAAATTAACATTATTTAAATAAGTTTGATTAAACATTAGTTTAATAATTATACTGGGGTGTTAGAGTTGTGTTAGAGTGGTGGTAAGTGGAGGTAGAATACTGGTGAGGTGGTAGTAAAAATGTGTCCATATGTTTGAAGTACTTTTTGGAAGTGGAGTCCTGAATGTCCTGTGTGGTATTTGCTAGGTAATGAGAACTGCATTTCACTTGGCAGCATTTTCTTTGTAGTGTATGAGAGAGTTAGAAGTATATAACTTTGCTCCGAGGGGCATTGTTTAGGTACTGTGAAGACTTGAGGTGAGTATGTCTTGTCAAGACTTTATGTGAGTAGAATATCTTGGTAATTGTAAAATGTTTTTGATGATGCACACTTAACTTTAGTAATTAGTCTACAGATATCTTTACCTGTAGGAAAAAAGTGACCAGTGCTCTTTCTTTTTAAAAGTCCATGTTTCTAGCCTTCAACAGTTTATTTAATAGGAAAGGAATACCTTTTGAATTAAGCTTAAAACATTATAGAAATTTAAGCCACAGTGTGTAAAATATTTTTTCTATCCCACCCCAACACAAGAACAAAAAGAAATCTATGAAGTGTCAAATGTTGAGAAATTCTTGAGCAGCCTGCTTTAGCAATTTATTAAAAAAGGAATTAATGCTAGAACTGATTCTGCTAGATGGACATTAAATATTTAAATATACCAAAATCAAATATTCAAGCCAGGTCTGAATATCCATTTGAATATATAGGACACTGACTTCAGAGGTATTCATTTAGCTCCAGTCACAGTAGTTCTGTTTTTTTCACATTTACTGTGTTTTATTTCACAAATGAAATATTTTATAAATTCAGTGTTAATTTCCTAAAAGAATATACACGAACAAAATTTGCTCATTATTTGAAGTAAATGTGCAGATTTAAAATATCACAAATATATAATAGGTTATTGAACAAATATTCTCTTTCCCTTTAATTTAAAAAGTAATATTTATTTATTAAAAGGGGCCTTGCTACCATGTTTAGTTTAAGTATGGTCTTCAGTAAACCTTGTAATTATATATATATAGATAGTTGTAATTTAAAATATAAAATGGTATTCCCCATTTGTGCTTAGATTCTTGTGAAGTGTAAGATTCCTTAAGGGGGGTGGGGGACTTCTGCATCTACACATTTATTGCACTAGTAAGAATTCATTTGATAAGCTATTTCATGTACTTTTTAGAAAAAGAAGAATTTTTTCTTTAAAAAATTTAACATTACTTTGGGGGAAGGAAGTGTTATAATATCATCTGTAACATGTTTCTTAAATTATTATAGCTTGGGGGTTTTGTTTTTGCTTCTTTTTTTAGTCTGTTTTAATATCTTTCCCCTTAATTCCTTTTTTAAAATTAGAACATAAGTAATTATACAGTATATAGTCATTATGTAGTGGCACATGTGTTCCCCTTAATTTTTAAGGAAAGTCCCTCTCTTTCCTACAGGGCTGTGAATTAAGGAATGGGTAGAGTTTACATTTAAGCACGCCAGTGTCTGCCCAATTTCTTAATGTATGCATTTATTTTCCTTTTTAACTTTTCTTTTTTCGTAAAATACTACAAGAAAACATAGATCTTTTCTAGTGCCTTTGAACTTAACTTTAGTGTAATTTAAATCCTTAATAACTTCAATAGCATTACTAACAATACTGTATACTGGCCAAAATTACAAATTGTACAAGTTTGTTGTGTTAAATTTAAAAGCCACACTTTCATGGTATTTCATGTATAAATTGTATTTGTTCAAGTTGTATATATCAATATTGTATGTACACATGCAGCATGGTTAGATAAGAAATAAAATCTTTTACCTTTATAAAGCCTGTAGTGATGGTCTTTTTTTCTGAACTACTTTTATGTTTACTTTGAGCCTGATATTAATGAGCAGTTTCTTTGTGCTTAACATCTCAATTTTGTGTGGTTAAAAGAGGCCTGTGTTTTTAATTTCACACCCAGAAATTCTTAATGTTGTAGGTCTTTTAAACAGAAGTCATGAAACAAATTAGGAAGAAATTTTTTGGGGGGAGGAATACTGGGGTTGAACTCAGGGGCACTTGGCCACTGAACCACATGCCCAGCCCTATTTTGTATTTTATTTAGGGGCAGGGTCTCACTGAGTTGCTTAGCATCTTGCTTTTGCTGAGGCTGGCTTTGAACTCGTGATCCTTCCTTCTTCCTCAGCCTCCTGAGCCACTGGGACTATAGGAATACGCCACCACACCTGGCAGAAGTATTTTTAAATGTACTTTTTCTCATTGATAAAATTTCCTTTTCACCAAAAATATTTTAGCCAATTTTTGTTATCCTTTTCATTAGGTTATGGAGAACAAAAACCAGTTTTTAGGTCATAACGTAAAGAAATGTGTATGTAGAAAGTATCCCATGGAAAGTCAGGGGCAGTGTTACCTACTGGTAACAAGACCATGATCTCATTTCAAAACTCTTCATAAGCTTAGAGCATCTCCAAAATAATCATAGTTCTTGGATTATATATTATCAATTATATTATCAATCACATGTTCTTTTGACAAACACCAATTACTAGGCACTGTGCCAGGCAGCTATCAGAAATTCAAAGTGGGTCTGGAGAAATTTTGGATTTGTGGACTAGTTTCAAAGGAGGACTTTTTTTTTTTTTGGTACCTGGTATTGAACTCAAGGGCGCTTAACCACTGAGTCACATCCCCATCCCTTTTTTGTGTTTTATTTAGAGACAGGGTCTCACTGAATTGTTTAGGGCCTCATTAAGTTGTTAAGGCTGGCTTAGAATTCGTGATCCTCCTGCCTCAGACTCCTGAGCCTCCCATGGCTAGTATCAAAGGATTTTTTTAAGTGTATTTTTTTTTTTTTTTTTTTGCATGTAGAGGAGGAGATTCCTCTGGCCTTTCTAGAGCTTGCTCTCTTTCTTTTCACAATGGTCAGCTTACATAAAACTCCTAGATGCATGCAGAACATGACAATAAATTAAAAGCTTGCCATGGCCTTAGCAAGGTAAAAAGTAGGGCCACCTTTGCAGCTTTGCCCCTCCCTCAATTTCAGAGCTTCATGCAATACCACGAAGGTGCTCCTTTCTGCAACTGCCAGTTTCGTTGGGCGGTGGCTGAGCACATTGTCCATCGTGTCATCTCATTAAATTAATATCTCTAAAAGCTAAGTATTAGGTAAAAGCAAGAATTAGGTAAAATGATGAGAATTTTGCTTTGGCTGATGGGACAATAAAATTTGGTAGCCTCTTGTACCATCTGTGTCACCCTGGATCATCACTTCTACTCCCTTTCTACTTCTACTCCCCTAATAACATTTTTGTTATTTTTCTGCTCTAATCTTTTTCAATAAGTCATTTTGAATCCAACTATCAAACAAGTATATCCAAATAAATGAAGACCACAGCCTTTGTCTTATGGGAACAGTTAGCACAGCTCTGAAGCCCCAGCCTGAATTCAAAGGGAGCTGGAGCAGCCTCCAAACACACTTGTTATAATATTAGCTGAATATCTTGTTCTTAAGCTCTTTGATTTGCAAAGCAAATCAGGTATTCATTCTTCCTTCGGAAGTTGAACAAATGTGTGGGAAAATGATTATGAAGAGGCTACTTCAAAAAGAACCTGTTTCCTCTCAGCATTTATCTTGGGCTTCCTGTGACCCAATCTTCATGTTACTTCTATCAACGTTATCAGAACATCAGATTGCCTTGCCCAAACACGTTTATGGCTCTGACTACAGAATATGACAGATCAGACATTCTTCCACACCTGTTCCCCTCCCCCATCCCTTTTTAAGAGGGCTGGGGAAATTTTAGTTTGTAATCAAAGGCTTTTATTTCTCCAATTGTACAAAAGAATTTAACTGGGACTTTACAAACTGAATAAAATTTCTCAGGGTCGATACGTATCTTAGCAAGAGGATATTGCTTAATCCAATCCAAAAGTGCCAGAGTCATTACAGAAACTGTGTATTGCCTTACAAACTGTGTTTTGCTTTACAAGTATGTATTGCCTTGATTTCTACTTAAAAGTTGTCCTCTTTTTAATGTGTCTCTTCTGCTTTGGCCCATTATGTTGTACATGTACATCTCCTCTTTACTTACTAGGCACCTGCCCTATGCTGAGTAGAATGTCTTTGTGAACACAGGAATGCCAGCCCTTGCAAAACTCAGCCTCCCTCAGAGGGCAGGTGGCCTCAAAACTGGAGAATGAACACATTGAGGGCTGAGGTAAAGGAAGGTGAATTTTCAGTGTTCTTCTCTGGCAGCTAGCTAAGACTCTTGGCAGAGGGCAGAGGAAAACCAAAGTCAGAGTCCATGGAATGGACAGATCCAAAACAAAGTCCCTGTGGCATTTTTATTAGAGGACAGCATTTCTAATTGTAACTCAAGAATATTTCAGGGAGACATGTAGTTATAGATATGATCCCGATGGTTTTTTTTCATTCATTCATTCAATAAATACTTACTGCCAGACTTCAGAGGTAAATACTTCCTGGGCCAAAGGTAGAGGTAGCCCAGTCGGGGATGGAGTTTGGTCTTTGCTGTCAATGTCACAGACTGCACAGACAAGAGGTTCGTCCCATGGAGCAGGCACTGGCTGCCACTAAGTTGCCTAAGTAACTACTCAAATGCCATCTTAATCCAATTTGTCTTCACTCACTTTTTAAAAAATGTGTATCCTTGATTCGTATTCTTGGTAAATTGAAAGACATTGTTGGATGTTTAAATCCAGATTCCAGGACTTCCTGTCCGGAAGTAAATAGGAATGTTAGTTACGCCTTGACCATCCAAGTTCATCTTATCACAGCCCTGGCTCGAGCGCTCGTGTCCTTTCTGTGGCCTATTCTAATTCTTTCTTTTTGACAGCCTCTCCTTTATCATCCTGGCCTCATACCCAAAGTGTAACCCACAATTCATATCCTGTGGCAGACTACAGCTCACATTAGCCATTGAATGCAAATGAGCCTCAATCAAAGGAGAAAGGAAATTAAAATTTTCAGCGTGTATCTTCTCCGATTGGCCTTACAAGCCTCCATGACTCTCTCTATTACTTATTGCCCTTGGCATGCTGGTATTTTATGTGGGCAGGGTGAAACTGGCTGTGGTCAGGGTGAGACTTTAAGCTTTTGATTTTTTTCCCCTTATTTTGAAAGGGTTAAAAAGATGTTGTATATTTTGGTGTAATTTTAGAACTAGTATTAATTTTGTCACATGTGTAAGCGAGGATGAAAAGCGCTCAATCACTGTTAAAAGATCCATACTCTTGCAAAGAATGCATCAAAAGGAAAATTTTGATGTCTTGACACTTGATTTTGTTTTTCTCTCCCTTTAATTTCTTTAAATAAAGAATTTTGTTGGGATATAACTCACATTCTCAGTGGTTTTTATTCTATTATAGAATTGTACATCCTATACCACTGTCTTATATCAGAACATCATCATCACCCCCCAGAGAAACTCCATACCTGTTAGCAGTCACTCCCCCTTCTTCCATCTACTGCTCCACCTCCTATTTGCCACTGTGTATTTTCCTGTTCTGTATAAATAGAATCTTACCAGGCATGGCCTTCTGGACCTGGGCAACTTTCACTTGACGTAATGTTTCCAGGGTTTATCCATTTTGGGCATGTCTCAGTACTTCATTTCTTTTTATCATCAAATAATCTTCCATTGTATGGATATATCACATTTTGCTTATCCATTCCTCAGTTGATGGCATTTGGGTTACTTCTACCCTTTTGCTGCTGTTAATAATGTTACCGTGAATATTTGTGTAGAGGAATTTGTGTGGACATATGTTTTCAGGTCTCTGGGGGAGGTATAGGATTGAAATTGCTAGCCCATCAACTAGGTTTAAGCATTTGATGAACTGCCAAACTGTTTTTCCAAAGTGGCCACACCACTTTCCAATCACACCAGCTATGTGTTCCAGTTTTTCCACATTTTCACCCATACTAGTTATTGTTAGGTTTTTATTTCTTCTTTTATTTTAAAATACATGCAATCATTTATGTATATGCGTGCACATACACACACACACACACACACACACACACACACACAAGAAAGGCAATATTCTCCCATCTAAATAGCTTTCCAAGCGAACCATCATCCTACCTTTGTTTTTGTTCTAGTGGTTATCATCATAATCCAAAGATTTCTTGATTCATTTTTTTTTCACTTTTTTAAACAAAAATTTCAAGTAGATTTAAAAGCAGACCCATATCCCCATCCCCAGCTACGACAATTGTCAACCCAGGACCACTCTTTCTATTTTTGTCAACTTCAAATATTATATATTTCCCCCATTGAAAGAATGAGGCTTTACCCCTAATTTACCTCTTCCAAGTATTTTTCTGTTTGCTTTTGTTTTGTTTTTGAGATGGGATCTCACCGTGTTGCCCAGGCTGGGCTCAAGTGATCATCCCTCTTCAGACTTTGAGGAGCTGAACCACAGGGATGCACCACCATGCCTGACTTCCTTTCCAAATTTTTTTGAGTAAATTATTTTTAGTTCTATTATCTCTGCAGTTTTGAGCACCTTAATCTCTTGGTCTGGTTTCATCAACTTTATTGTTTAACTGAGCTCCTCCCTGCTGAGGCTGGGGGTGTTAGTGCTGCACCTCTTTCTTTGCTTCTGCTCTGACCATGTTGGGCTATGCCTTTTGTGTTGTCAGGTAGAGCCTGTTCTCTAACCGTAAGTCTTCTGGGCTTTGTCTGTTGGTTGGTTCTTGGATTTGAAAATCAAGAGAGTGCGTTATTATGACTTTAACTATTATTCACCTCAGAGCCATATGTTGTGTAAGGATTACTTGTTTTTCCTACAGATTCAATAAAATGCTTCTTGTCCCAATGGGAGAAGAATGTTCTAAGCATCCCTTTGATACTTTTGTGACTCAGAAAAATGTGGTAGTTAGGAGGAATCATGGACTCACTCTAATCACTTATATCTCGTGTGACCTTTTATTCTTTAGCTATCTTGTGCCTTATGTCCCCAACTAGACAGAGAACTCCTTGAAAAGAAAGTGGTCTGTTTTGTTGCTACACCATTTGTTGCTTCTCAGTAAAAATTAAATCAGTTTCCCTAAAAGTTGCAAACCATAACTTCATTTGCTGAGTAAACATAGCCAATACCATTAAACGTCATTTTAGGTTCTACATATACTTTATTTTATAATGAATTATAAATATATAAATATTTAAAAAAATAAAGCCATTAAAAACTTATAAATTAAAACTTGGACCTTCCACACTGTGAATATTTCTTTTGCATGGTGTTTTTTAGGCTTTCCAAGAAGTCTTTCAATGTTCTCTGCTTGGATTCACTCACGGGACAGTTGTGCTACAAAAGAAACATTGCATTAGCTTGCATGAGTAGGCATCCAAGTCTCTCCACTACGTCTGTCTGCTTGGTCAAGCTCACGTGGCCTGAACAATTGGCAAACTGGGACCTCCCGTCGTCTAGCTTGATTGGGAGTCCAGCAGGATGCTACTTCCACTTCCAGAGCTGGTTACTGTAGCACCAACCCCTGCCTGCCTTCAGGGTGTGCTACAGTCTCTGAACAGTGTGTCACAGCTAGCAGAGGCTCAGAGAGAGTAATGTGATGTGCAGGCTCAGACCTGCCCGGTGCCACTGCCTGGCCACCTGGATGGTGACAAGACAAGTCATGTTACCCTCCTGCCCACGGAACAGCTGCAGCCACTACCGCTCGGCCTCCAGTCCAGTATGAATCTCAGCTCTACCACTTATTAATTGCATAGCTTAGGACAAACGACTTAATTTATAAAAGCTTCAGTTCCTCTTTTTGTAAGGTGGAGACAATAGTGCTTACTTCATAAGTTAATTAAGAGGATTAAAAGAAAATGTGTGTTGTGCCAGCTCCTATTCATTAGCTTTCCTTTTAAATGCAGCAGTAGGCAGGGTGGGGATGAATGTCCCTGCCCTTCTCGAAAGTCAGGTCCTCCACTTGGCATTAGACAACACCCACCGTGGCTGCAAGACTTCTGGTCCCACTCTCCCTCTTTCCTGTGGCATCCATTCTCTCTTCTTACTGGATTATTCCCATTGGGATACTAACATGCTGAACAGACCCCACCTTCAAGAACTTTCCTCATTCTGCAACTGCCCTTCAACTGCGATTCCATTTCTCTGCAACCTTATAGCAAAACACCCCAAAAGAGTTTTCCATACACACTGTGACTTCTTTATTACCTCTGCCCACCCATCCTCTACTGAGCTTACTCCAGGTGGGCTTTCATCCCTCCTCTCCATTTACATAAGCATCACTGATGGCCTCCATCACGCCAGACCTGTGGCCATCACTCTCCCTCCATCTCACTTGATTTGTCAGGATGTTGGACAAGGTCCATCCCCTGCCCAGGGGTTTTTTCATTTCCCTTCAGGGATGAAACCACACTCTGATTTTCTCCCACTTCACTGGTAATAATCTTCAGTCCTCCTCTTCCCTGAACTCTATATATGCCTCTGGGATGGGGCCTTGGATCTCTTGCTTTCTCTATTTTCTTTCATTTGTACTTTAGCACTTATCAGAGGACTCTCCATTTTATGTTATGAGCTCTGACTTCTCCCCTAAGCTCCAGCCTTTTTAACCATTTCCACTTTGTTATCCACTCAGTTTTGGGGGGATGAGGCATAGTACTGGGGTTTGAACCCAGGACCCTGCACATGCTAGGCAAGTACTCTACCTCTGAGCCATATTCTCTACTCGGTACCTTGCATTCATTATGAACAATGTTGAACTCTTTCTCTGCTCAGTCTCCAACCCTGCTTTGCCCCAGGTCTTCCATGTCTCTGTAAACAGTCCCAGCCATCCCCAAAGGAGTTCAGGTGGGAACCAAGGGGGTACCTTTTATTTCTTTCCCTCAACCCTCACAATTGACCTGTCAGCAAATCCTTTGGGGTCTATTTTTCATTATACCCCACATTGAACCACCTCCCTGGTCTCAGCCTCACTAGGCCACTGTTATCTCCAGCCTGGTCTACTGTGGCAGCCTCCCAGCAGGCCCTTGGCTCTTCACTTCCTACTCAGTGTATTCACATGGGAGCCAGAGTGACCTGCCTGAACCCGTACAGGTGTTTCCACCATACCTGGGGCAGGATCCAAAGGCCTGTGTGAGCTGATCTAGTAAACCTCCCCTCACTTGCTCTGCTCCAGCCACACTTGAAGCTTATTTTCACCTTAGGGCCTTTGCATAGCTATTCCTTCTGCATGTAAGTCATGTGGCCTGTTCCCGCACTTAATTCAAGTATCTGCTCAGAATATATCACTGACTCCTAAATTAACCCCCCTGCTCCTATGACCTACGTTCTTTATTCCTATATTTTAGTTCATAGCCAGTGTTACAACCAGACATCTGATTCTTTTGTCTAATTCCCCCACTAGAATATTTCATGAGTCCCTACTCTGCCCCCCAATCTTTAATGCTGCATCCCCAATGCCTAGGCCAGCACCTGGCACTTGTAAAGCCTCAACAAATACTTGCTGAATGAATGGGTTCATTGATCAAGGGCATTACAACTAATAAGGAGAGTCATTTACAAGAGAGGCTGCTGTCCACCAGCAGCCACAATCTCAACCCACCAGTAGGACAGTGTAGCTTACCAACTGGGCCATGCTTCGGAGGTTCCTGTAGAGTCCTCTCAGGAGTTTGAGAATGTCAAGTTTTCCATTTTTGTTCAAACACCTAGACACCGGGTGGTCTTGATAGGTCTGCCGAAGCACAGTTGTAGCCGTGCAGAGGATTTCCTTCTCAGTTGTGTTCTAGGACGAGAAATGGCCTAGATGAGCCATGTGCTACACTATTTTGAGCATGGGAGAGAGATTTTTCCTCCTTGTTTCCTCCTCCTAGGAAAACACATGGAGATGAATTTGCTCAACTGTGGAGCTACATTCAAGTCTTTCTGTGACATGAATAAAGGCTGGTATCAGTCATAAATCTCTATAAATAACCTCTATTTATTACCTGGAAATGCAGCAACCTTCTCCTCTGAACCTCCAAGTTTCTCTTCCCTTGGAGAGTTTTGCTGAAGGGGTACCTGAATAAAGTCACCAAGTAGGTATATGGCAGTGGGGATTTGAATGCAGGGCCATCTGGTGCGGCGTCTATGCACCATGAGAGATGCCCACGTGAGTTCTTAGGTGCTTTCATTCTTACAAGGGGTTAAAATCCAGCTTTCCCTGGAACCCAACATACTTGTTGGATAAACAAATGCCTGGTCCTTGGCCTGCACTGCATAGCCTTTTCCACGTGACCCTCCCTGTGAGATAGAGTGTGTGTGTGTAAAAGGCATGGTCCAAGTGAGGAGTTCAGGCATGTCCCCATGCAGCATGAGGTAGGTGCCCAGTTCTGGGAAAGGTGCCCAGGAGTCTGGTCTGGGGAGATCAGGGAGGCTTCTTGGAAAGACACCATTGAGCTAGGCCTTGGAAAGAGTTGCTATAACAAGGCTTGGACATAAAATGGTATAGAGTGGATGCTGGCAGTGCTGATGTGGGTCTGGCCACATGGCTCTTCTTGGGGACATTGAGCCTTAGAAAAGGGAATGTACAAGCAGCAGAGAAGCTAGAGAAGCTCTTGCTGGGAACCTGGGAGAGGAACTGTGTTTTAGTCTATACCAGGCCTGAGTGTTCTCCCATTTTCCATTAAAGAACACAGGCACAGAACCCAGAGTGGTCTTAGCTTGGGCCCAGTTTCTTTAACCGAGTCTGATGAAAAGCTGCTTCTAGCCTCTGCCAGGACATGCCTGGGGCCCCTGTTACTCAAAGTGCGGTCCATGAACCAGCAGCATGAACATCATCTGGGAACTTTTTAGAAACACAACTCCCCGTCCCCTATCCTGGACCCACTGAGTCAGAGTGTGCGATGACAAGATCCCCTCGGAATTTACATGAGAAGCATCTGAGTTCTTACAGTTGTGTTTACCCCCCTAATTATCAAGGTAATGTAACATTACCTCATTCATTAACAAAATTAAATTCATTCAACCCACCAGCCAGATATAACTACTAATATATTTTGGTAAATATCTTCCCAGGTTTTTTTTAAACACATTTTTCCCCAAACAGGAACTAACTGTTTCATAATCTTTTCACACAATATACACTAAAAACATTTTCTAAAGCCATTTAAGTCTTTTAAGAAAGTGGGATTAGGAAGGGTGCGCTGACACATGCCTGTAATACCCGCGATTTGGGAGGCCAAAGCAAGAGGATAGAAAGACCGAGATCAGCCTGAGCAACTTAGTGAGGCCCTGTCTCAAAATTTAAAATATAAAAACAAAAAGGACTCGAGATGAATCTCATTGGTGAAGAACTCCCAGATTCAAACCCCAGTACTGCTAAAAAAAATAATAATAATAAGTGGGACCGAGAACTACATAGGAACCCACTGTTCCCATGTATTTGTACCATGATTTGTCAATCTTCTAAGGTAGCAGGTTTTTTGCTTCTGTAAATAATGTAGCAGTGAGTGATTCTGCGTTCATCTCATTTCTGAAGACTAAATTCTAGAAGTGCAGATTATATTTTAAGGTTTTTCCAAGAAGACTTAGACCCAGACTGAGGCACCAGAACCCCAGACTACACAGGCTTCTCCTTTGCCATGTGGGGGTTGGGGTCCCAGGGCCAGGCAGATGGAAGAACACTTAGTGAACCAGCTGCAAGTCACTCCTGGTCTCTGACTCTAGTTGCAAACTGAGAGCAGTGCCAGGGGCTCAGGGCTGTGTGGTGAGCAAAGAGGGGCAACACCCTTGCTGCTGGAGAGAGAACCTGAGATCCGAGAGGGCAGAAAGAAGAGCCCCTCTGCTTATTTCCTCATCAAAACCTAGTGAGACTTTTCTGGAACTTTGGCTTGGAACCTGGGAATTAAATTGCCTATTAGTTTAAACCAGTCTATAGCTACATCATATAGGAAAAAAAAAAAACCCTCTAACAATATGTTTTCAAAGAACTTTCTAAAAGTAATTAAGATAAAATTGTAATTGAAAAGAATCTGCATCAAATGGAAAAATTTTAAAGGAACTAATTCTAAAGGCAGTTTTGGTTAAAGACCTTAAATTTTAGCTTATTGGTTTTGCCGCCAAAGAACAACACTCCACCCCATCCCTGACTTCTTGTCATCTGCCTGTGGCACTTTCTGCCTCAGTGGGTCTGGCAGTGGCTCACAGAGCATACTTTGACAACCCAGCACACTTTGTAGCTCAGATCTGCTAAAAAAGAGACTCAAAATGTGACCACTGGCCCCAAGGGCACTTTTCCACTGAGCTACATCTTCAGTCCTTTTATTTATTTATTTTGAGATATGGTCTCTCTAAGTTGCTTAGCACCTCACTAAGTTGCTGAGTTTGACTTTGAACTTCCGATCCTCTTGCCTTAGCCTTTTGAGTTGCTGGAATTACAGGTGTGCACCATCATACCTGGCCAAGCTACTGGAATTCTTGATTCCCAAAAGAAATCAAATGAATATGCTTGGTTTTAGAAAGATATTGTGTTTGGGGAACACAAAGAAGTAGCTTTTCCTACCATATACCACTTTGTGGGATTTTGAAAATAACACTCTTTCTCCATTTAGAAACATCTTAATATATAAGTAGGCAGTGCTGAGTGTTTGAGGGAAAGAAAAGAATGGAAAAGTGAGGTTGTCAATTCCAGCAGGACGAGACACAGTCTGGGGTAAGGTTGTGAGATGGGTGAGCATGAAAGCAGCCACACAGGACACCCTGTGTGTGAGAACTAGGAGTCAGCAGGTGGGGAGGGGTCATCTAGATGCAGCCCAGAGTCACAGGGGGACCTCCTGTGACTGCTGGACCTCCTCAGAAGTGCAGATTATATTTTAAGTTTTTTTCCAACTGCTGGGCCTCCTCAGAATCATCACTTCTCTACAATCCAATCTGTGACTTTAATCATGGTTATATTATCTTATATTAACACTCTCCACTAACTCAAGAGCTACATTCCAATCAACCTTCAAATCACCTTCAAGATCACTTTCATATCCTTAAATGTGGAAGCTGAGGCTCTGAGAGGTGTGAAGACTTATCACAGACCATACAAATAGTTAATGGCAGAACTGAGGCTAAAATCTCAGGCTCTCTTACTTCTAGACCCTCCTACCTCCATGAGGGCCAGATGCTGATGAGCTGGTCCCTTTCCTTGGCTTTGGTACAGCCCTCTCCACATGCAGCAAGCCATGGGAGAACCCAAGGCACAATCCAGGGACTCTTGGCTTCCAGTGGGTACCATATGGGTTGGAAGGACTTAGAGATTTTATATATATATAAAATTATATATATATATGTGTGTGTGTGTGTGTGTGTGTGTATTATCCTTCAGAATCTTATCCTGCATCAGAGTTCAGAATAATCTTTAGTGAAATGAGATAGTCCAGATAAAAGGCTGAAGAAGAGTTTTCCTTGTGGAGTAGGATGGGCCCTGTTCATGGCCTGGGTGCTGAACAGGGGCTTCCGTGCTGGCCAAGTCAGCCCTTAGTTCACATGGCAAGCAGGTAGCTAAGGGACCACTGGTGAATTGAGGCTTTGGGGCTTTCCTTCTCAGTTGTGTGTTTCCATGAAAACAGGAACTGAAGTGCACAAAGCTATTGATATGGCTGTAGTCATGTGTTTGTCAGAGAAAATGCACTATCAGCTGTCACATCTATCTCCTCCCACTACAGATGGGGGGTGGTGAGACTGCAGGAGGCAGAAAGGCGAGATGCCCAAGCAGTAAGAAGCAGGAATATGTTGGACTCTATCTGGCAGGATGGCGGTAGACCAGGCTGCAGGAGCTTTGGCAGGTTACCAAGTAAGCTGAGGTCTTTGGAGAGCCAGCCCCAGATCCCAGCAGACTGCTAGGTGACCAGGCTGTGAGAGAGAAGGGGCTCTGGCAATACCTTCTCTGTTGCCATAGGAAGTCTCTTAGACAAAGTGAAAGCGCCCTCAACCTGTAATCTCAATATCTGTTTTTGTGAGAGTATTTGGTTCTCAAAACTGCATGGGCCAAAAAAAATTCTCCCATTCAGCAGGCATGTATTGAGTGCCTCCTGTGTTCCAGGTATTATACCCAATGCTGAGTTAAACCCTAGAGAGCTTTTCTTTGACAAGATCTAAATTAGGATTACAAACTCCAAGTTTTCTATTAGGTATCTTCTAAATCAAGTGAAACCGAAAACTTCAAAACACGCTTAAGAGTAAAAAATCAGAATTCCGATTATATGAAAACATTTAACACCCTATAATTAATTTGCGTCTGTTCATTTTTCATTAAAGAAATGTTCCATTCAAACTTTTGTGGATAGCCCTCCTCTCCCAAGTCACTCATCTGCCAAAGCAGACCATAGAACAGCTTCTTACCTTGGGGACAGCAAAGACGTCTGCTACCATCACCTCCATGCATGTAGTCTTTGGCACAAGCAGGAACGAGAGAGCAAGAGACAGAGTTAGCCTCCAACAGGACAGAGAAATCCCTGATAAGCATTTCCTACTCCCTCACATTGGGAAAACTTCCCAGACTTCCCCAGAAGAAAGTGCCAGGGAAAAGTCTTGCTATGCTCCCTGCCTGGCCACCAACATCCACTATCAATTTCTCCCACAAACTATGTCTTTCTCATAATCTGGAACTACCCACGGCATCACCAGAACATCTGGAGAGATGGTACCAGATAGGCTACTCACCTTTTTCCCTGAGAGTGTGTTCAAAGTTTTGATGATCTCTTCTAAGGTAACGTTGCATCCGTGGGTGAAGTTGCCAGGGCATACTAGGAGACAGAAGAGAGTGGCAATCAGCAGGGGGGTGAGACCCATCAATAGGTGTCTTTTGGCAGTGACAATGTGAGACGATTAGTTTATCAGGGGAGGCTAACAATGCAATTCTGACAAAGATATCTCTATATATAGATTTAAAATTGCTGAAACCAAAGGAAAATAAGTTTACATTGGAAATTTTCGTTACACCAGATTGTCAGTTATTTGAGGCCAATCAGCGCCTCTCTTCCAGGAGAAAAAATACTTCATAAAAACAGGTAAAATGTTCCTGTGAAATCAGACCAGTAGGAAAATGAAACCTTTTTTTAAAATTAACTACAAAGTTTCAGCATAGGAAATTACACCATAATTTGCTCTGTAGATTAATCTTATCAGCTTGGGGTTGTTGCTGGCTTTTTACTTTGCATAGAAGGAAGAGGCCACAGGTGTCCGAATTTGTGTTAGTGCCATCCTCCTGGGGAAAGATCGAGTAATGTCAGGAAAGTTTGACTTGCATGGTATTTCTACCTGGCTTCTTCCAGGTATGGGGGGAATCTTGGAAACTCTCCTGTCATGGGAAAGCTGACCTGGGTTCTTCTCTGAGTGGAAGAATAACAGGCCCAGGCCTTCTCCTGTCCTAGTACAGGACCTGCTGTTTTTGCAAGTGGATGTCTTCAGTGAGGGACAAGTAACATCAGGTGGGGCCCAGGTTGGGTCCCACCAGGTCCTTTAAGGTCTATACCAAGAAGAAGGCCCTGGGCAAGGTTGAAGGTTGTCTATCCTGAGGCTTCAGGAGTGACCACTTTTTAAGAGAAACTTGAACACATTCCCAGCTACTTAGGAAAAGGGACTACCATCTTCCAAGTCACCCATCAGTTCTCTTTGTGAATACCCCGTCACCCACATGCTGTCTTAATCTAATTCTTGTGGCTCTGGTGAGGTGAACATTGCCTCACACTGTTAGTCAGCCTAAAGACAAAAATTGTGTATTTATGGCATATGAAATTGTTGTTGTTTCGATTTTTTTTTTTTTTTTTTTTTTGATGCTAGAGACCAAACCCAGTGCCTTGCACATGCAAGGCAAGCACTCTACCACAGGCTACCTCCCAGCACTTTTTAATTTTTATTTTGAGACAGGGTCTCACTGAGTTGTTTAGGTCCTAAGTTGCTGAAGCTGGCTTTGAACTTGCAATCCTCCTGCCTCACCCTCCGAGCTGCTGGGATTACAGGTGTGCACCACTGCATCTGGCACAATTTTTTTTCCTTTAGAACAAAAATGTAAATGAGAACAAGCCCAAAGAGGAGAAGTGGAGGGTGAAGTCTGGGAGGAACCCAAACTCAGCTTCCGTTATCTTCTCCCCCATGAAGTCCCAGAGCCCCACTTTCTCAGCTCCTCAGTGTGTGACAGAATTCAGAGTATTTCTGAATCAGGGAGACTTCCCTGAGTGTTGGTGTCCAGAGTTTTTCCTGGGGTTGTGCTGTGCAGGCATGGTTGATTGGACCACTGGTCACTCAGTTGAACCCATTCTCTGGGCCCCCTCCACTGGCAGAGGCCAGACCAAGACCATAGTCTCTCAGTGGTGTGGCCAACCTCATCCTGATTCGTCTCATTAGCAAAAAGTATCTCGGGGTCCATCAGGAGTCTCTTGACTGGTGCAAATGATCAGGTCCCACCATGAATAACAAAGATATGCCTATTGCTCAGGAAATCCCATGGATTTAGGATTTTTTCCAGGCACTAGTGAAAAAGAATAACTGCATTCCTTATTCCAAGGGGCGTAGCCATTGGACCAAGAGCCAGACCTCTCTGAGTGAAGTCAGGGGAGAGTCTGTGAGAAGAACATGAGGTTTCTTGCAGGACAGGTGGGGACATCAGCTCAGATTAACCCTTGTGTGGAGTGAGGCAGGGTAGCGGCTCAGAGTGAGCAGAGGAAGTCTGTTCAGAGCACTGCCACGCTGGAGGAGTCCTGCTAAATAACTCAGATTCTCAAGGAAAGGCCAGGCGGCAGAGCCAGAGCTGGAGGCAGTCTGGGTTCTGGAGCATCTCAGAGGCAGTGGGAGGTGAGTCAGAAAAGGAATATAATATGGGAGCCTTTAGCTCAGAAGCAGAATACTGACTGTTCTGTTTGTTGAATGAGGCAAGAGAAAAAAGGATGAACTTTGGAAAGTAACCAGAAGTTTCCCTTCTCAAAGGGAAGAAAGTGGCTGTCCTGCCCTGCAGTGACAGCACCATGGCACCTGTGAGTGTGGCCGGCCAGGCAGAGGTTGGGAAGATGGATGTCTGCACCATCACAGACAGAGAGGACAGCAGCAGCTATCACCATGAAGGAACCACCACGCCAGCGGGAGTTGTGGGCAGTGACTGGTGGGCAGGTGGGCACCAAAGTTTAGGAGAGAAGCGGAAAGACGCTCCTGGGCTCTGGCAGTATCCATCTCAGACCCTTGCCCTTGCCCTTGCCCTTCAGACAAGCTGAGAACCAGCACTAGCCTCTCCCTGGCCAAAGAACTTTCCACTCAGACCCTGAAACAGCAGTCAGTTATTGATTCTGTGACATGGGCGGATCACTAACCTTGGGCCTCAGTTTCCTCAGGAATGGTTTCGCTCTTCCTTTTGGATTCCTTTGAGGAGTGAAGGAAAGATTAGCACTTGGCACAGGTCACTCTTTAAAGGGTGGCTGTTCCCAGAGGCTGCCCCAGCTCACATGGCTAAGAGAGGGGACTCAGCTCCACAGCCCATCAGGCCTGATTGCACTGTGTCCTCCCAAGATGACCTTGAGCATGCCCTCAGCATCTTCTGTACAGTGTGGGGGAGGGGCAGCTGTACTTGGCTCTTGAGGTTGTTATGAAGAATAAATAAGTTAAAACTTAAAGTACTTAGAAAAGTGCCCACATACGTGAGCCCTCCAGGAGTGGCAAGATTGTTATCATTAGTCCTCTCTTGGTTGGCCAGATGTTAGCAAATCCAAGGCTGGACTGGGCAACGGAGCCTCATGGATGCTACCCACACTTGTCCCTCCCAGGTGTCTCCTTGTTAGCCTGTGGATCCCTGTCCTTGTTTCTGGTGAGTTATGATTGTTACTCTGCAGCCCTCAGACTCTTGTTGCTGGATTCCAGACAGGAAATAGACACTGCCATGGATGCTTTAGTCAGAACAGGACTTAAGCAGGTGCTATAACTGTGTTGGGAGGGAAAGGAGCAGTCTCCAGCCTGGGCTCTGGATTCTAAAGAGCTGACCCACGGGGGGTGCCCTGCCTCTGAGGCTATGTCATTTACCCCACCCTACAGGGCTGCAATGTGGGGATGCTGCCCCAACAGCCTCCCATCACCTACAAAACTGCTCCAGGAGAAAATCTTATCTCCCCACAGCCCAAAGGAAAAGGAAGATGGTGATGACCTCTCCTCTCCCATCCACAGCTCGTTAGAGAAGCCAGTTTGCATCCAGACCCTCGCTTCAGGGAGTCTGAGAAATGTCACTGTGCTCATTCAAGTCTGCAGTATTGGAAGGCACCCTAGAAGGGGAGAAGAACTGAGGTTCAGCAAGGCAGCTGTTTCCCTGCACCTGGGCGGCTCAGGCTTGCCTAGGCAGCCATCCCCACAGCCCCTGCCCAACCTGTGCCCTGTGGCTCTCACCTTCCTTCCTCTTCCCTTACTTAGGTGGCAAGAACCCTGTTCAGCTCCTAACAGGCTTATTGAAGAAATGATAATTCTGTGCATGAATGATGTTTAAGTGGAGATTGGAATAAATGTATTTCTGTTAGAAGTAGAGGGCTGGCAGGGTGGGGACTGGAGCCATGGCAGGGAGTCATCCCTGGACAGAGAAGCTGGCATGGCCGGACTGGAAAAAGCGCTGTAGGAAAGAATACTGTGGATTTGTCAATGAGCAGTTATATAGTGTCTAGGATTGAGGGCACCCAGCTAGTTCTGTCCTTGGAAAAGCTACCCCGTCCAAGCATCTCTATAAAACTGGGCTATAATCCCAGTGGCTCAGGAGGCTGAGGCAGGAGGATCACAAGTTCAGAACCAGCCCCAGCAATTTATCGAGGCCCTAAGCAACTCAGTGAGACCCTATCTCTAAGAAAAATACAAAATAGGGCTGGGGGTGTGGGTCAGTAGTTAAACACCCCTGGGTACCTAATCTCTGGTATTAAAAAATAAATAAATAAATAAATAAATAAATAACCTGGCCTAATTATTGGGGTATGGGGCGATTGTGTGAGGTAAGACATAGAAACTATTTGCATGGTGCCTGGCGAATCAAAAAAGCCAGCTGTTGATATAAGCAGCAGCATTTGGAATCAGCTGAATCCAGATTCACCCAGGGTGAGGAAGAGTGGAGAATCATGGGGCCCCAGGTTCCTGGCTCTGGGAGCTGCCCTTCAAAAAGATGGTGGTTTAGGAGGGCAGGTGGTGGTTTGGAATGGTAAATTGAGGTGTGACCACAGATCTGAGCATGGAGGAAATTCTTAGTCTATAGACTAAGCTACAGGGGGAAAATGTATCGTCAGGGGTCAAGGGAAGAGCAGGACAAGAAATGACGTAAGATACACCAGAACACTGGGAGGTAACGAGGCAGAAGAGGGGGCAGGAGACCTGACAAGAGGCCCTGGGCAGGGCAGGCTAAGAACCCAGATATGAGAGTCTCAGAAAGGAGAAGCAAGTGGTCAGCACATCAGATGGTCCTCATAGGTGAGGCAAGATAAGGCACAAGACTGTCAGCTGGATTCAGCGATGAACTGATAAGTGGTGACATCTGTGAGATGGTTTCCGAGTGCAGTGGGAACAGATGCAGGCTGGAAGGAGCCTGTGGTGTGTGAAAGGCAGACTTTGCTGGGGTTCAGGCAGCAAGGGGGATGGAGGCCTGGTTTATAGTTGCATTTCGATGGAATCCTCTGGAACACAGGCCTCCCCAGCTCAGCAAATGGCAACTCTATCCTTCAAGTTGCTCCTAAAAATCTCACGCACCCACATCCAACCTCCTCACAGCCTCTGCACTGTGTTCAGACTTAATGATATAATATTGTTGGAGGGATATGAGGGTGGAGGGATGAGACGAAATTGGCCTTCAGTCACTAACTGATGAGGTAGGACAATGGACGCCAGGAAGTTACTTTTGTAAATGTTTTAACTTTTCTTTTTTCCTTTCTTTTTTTGGTACCAGGACTCAAACCCAGCGGAGCTTAACCACTAAGCCACATCCCCAAACCTTTTTAATTTTTGAGGCAGGGTCTCGCTAAGATGCTGAGGCTGGCTTCGCACTTGTGATCCTTCCGCCTCAGGCTCCCAAGTTCCTGGGATTATAGGCGTGCACCACCATGCCTGGCTTAAATCCTTCAACTTTTCTATAATAAGAGACTTTAAAGCCTTAAAGGGGCTGGGAGCATAGCTCAGTGATAGTGTGCTTGCTGAGCATGGGCCGGGCCCTGGGTTCAATCCTCAGCACCCCAAAAAGCAAAACAACAATAACAACAAAAACTTCTATGGAGAGCAAACTTAAATGTATTTAATATTTCTTAATGTCATGTACACCTTTGTATGTATTTATGTCCATAATATCTTACATATTTATGTAAATATGTGTGTTGATATTTACATTAATCCATACATACTCTCACACACACATCTTCCAGAATGTTCCTACCTCTCACTCCCCCACCGCCATGTCTCCTCTCATTTCCTGCCTGGATTTCTTTGGGAGCCTCATGGCCCACCTTCCTTACTTCTCACAGCAGCCAGAATGGTTCTGTCAAAACCTGAGTCAGAGGGATTCCTAACGGGGGGGGGGGGGGGGGGGGGGGGGGGGGGGAGGCCTGGCGGGTCTCCTGGCCCTTGCCGGCCACCTTCCTGGGCTGCAGCCACGTGGAAGAAACGGGTGCCATTTGCAGTGCCCTCTCGCTGGATGCTTTTCCTCCCATATGCAAATGGATCTCTCCCAGCCTCCCTCCCTCTCCCTGGGCCTCTATTCTCATCCTTCTCATGGGGGAGGATCTCCCAGACCGTCCTGGCCGCCTCTGGAGCACACTTGGGCCACCTGACACGCCCTGTGCTGCTGGTTCATGTATTCTGTCCCCCACTAGAAGTAACCTTGCTTTGTTCATCGTGGATCCCAGCACCTAGAACAGTGTCTTCCATCTAGCAAGGTCTCAGTCAGTTCTTGTTGAATGAGTGAGTGGATGGAGCTCCGATTCACAGAGGGGCAACTGAGATGTGGCCCAAGAGACAACAGCAGAAGTCAGGGTCACAGTGGGACTCCAAGACAGGGCTGGTTTTACTGGGGAGTCCCTGCTGCAAGCCCTGGGCTGCATGTTCTGCCCACATCCCTAAGAATGCAGGGGAAGGAACCCTGAGCACAGATGCAGGGAGGACCCTGCTCGAGGGCACAGGAGCTAAGGTGGATACAGTTGGCCTCTGGGTTCGGTGAGCAGGTGGACACATAGCTTCGCAGGCTGCCGTCCTCTGTTCTTTGAGAAGCAGGTGGAAGTCTTTCTCCTGAGAGGGGAGTCTGCTGAAGAGTCAGCAGAAATCTTCTGTCTGTCCCAGGATCACTCTCAGAGCTGGACTGGCCACCGACCCTTTCCCATCTCCCTCCCATTGGCTCCTCTGACCCAGCCTGGCAGGCCAGGGCCAGGAGAAGATCCCCAGGAATAGAGTACCCTCCTCTCTCTCTAGGTCAATGAAGGGTTATGACTGGCCCAAGAGGCCCAGCCCAGGTAGAAGTGGTGGGCCCCTTGCCAGGCTGTAGGTGCTGCCTCTCAGGCCCCTGCAGGTCCCCAGCCCCTCTCCTGGGAGAGCCAAGGGTCAGGAGAATCCTGCTGGGCCCTTCACCTGCCCCAGTCCTAATCAGCTTCTCCAGGGATCAGATACCAATCTCAGGTTCTTGTCACTTTTTTAAATTTAAATTTCTTTGTTCCCCATTGGGAAATAAATGTATGCTTATTATAGAACTTGTGGGAAACAAAGAGTAGAAGAAAGAAGAGTAAATCAATGAGAAATTGCTTTTCCTGGTGTGATGTTCACTTTGGGTCCTCTGGTGTAGGCCTGGGGCTGGGCAAGGGTTCATAGATCTTCTGGTCTGGGCAGCCAATGGGTCATAGGGGCCACCATGGCTGACTTGGGCCTTCCTCCCCACGTGGGTTTCAGGAAAAGCCGTGTGGCCCCCGCAGTCTTGTCCATAGTGATGTAGAGGACGAGCTGACGAGAGTTGCTATATTTAATTTGGGTGTCTGCGTCACCTCTGACCACACAGCAGCCGAGGCAGTGCACTGGGCTGGAGGCGTTTCTGAGCTACACTGAGAGAGAACCACTTTCCACAAGAAAAGGCCCCGGGGAAGGGAAGGGAGAGAGCGCAACAGAAAGTGAGGTCGTAAGTAGAAAATTGCTTCTGGGATTTCAAATGGCTTCGTCATGGGGCCCTCCCTGGCTGCTGAGAAATCAGTTGATCTGGGAAAGTTCGTTGCAAACCATGTACCCTGTCGCTTTTGGGTGGAGCTGAGAAATGAATGAAGATAATGATGCCTCATGACTTTTATTTTTCAGGGTAGAGAGGGCATTGTGTGGGAGGCCGACTGTGGACATACGCCTTGTCCTGGCCAGCCTGGATCTCCGGGAGCTTGACATGGCCCTAGTGTCCAGGCTGGGCATACCTCCTGGAGCACCGTCAGCCTCCACCGATGGCCATCCCAGAAGGGGGCCAGGCTGAGGGAGGAGCAGGGTTTGGGTTTGTTACAACTGACCGGCTCACTGACTGGAGAGACTGAGCCGAAGACACCTCCCCATTGACCATAATGAAAACGTGATAAGCTGATAGACTGATAACCCCAGCCTTCAGGCTGATCCTCTGCCACAGGACACAGATGCTGGCCTAGTCCCCTGGTCCTGCTCCTCCTCATCCTGAGCCTGCAGGGGCCAGCCTCAGAGAAACCCCTGAGGTGACTTGCAGTGTTTTCTGACACCTCATCTGAGCAGCAAACAGAGGTGTGTTTCGTTTCACAGGAAACTCACGCTCGTGTCTCGCTTCTCACTTGAGCCCTGGCCCCTCTTCCAGTGAAACCTCCCCGACCTAGGGTTCCAGGTGGCACCAAGGGGCTCCCCACCCTGGGCCCCCGGCTGCCATTTGCCTCCCACTCATAACTACCCTTATCTCTTCTCAACCCTTCTCTCCTGGTCCTGTTAAGGATTTGCCCTGTCTATGGAAGAGGCCAGGCCCTATCCTGAAAACTCAGCAAATACCCAGGGGTCGGTCCCCAGGCCACGATGCTCCCAGCCACTGTGGCTGACACCTACCTTTTTTTTTCTATTTCTTTTCTTTCTCATTCCTGACCGGGCCACCTCACTATTGTCACCAGCAGCAGCTTGGTTCTGTGCCTCTGAAAGGCATCCCTCTTCCCTGGAAGGCCCTATACCTACTCCGGCCCACTGCACACCACTGGGAACCCACAGGTTCCCCTGTTTGGGGGACAAGTCTCCTGAGACTGGCAGGAGCTTTGGCAGGGCTGAGGATGTGGCAAGCTGTGGACCCCTAGTGGCAGGGCCTGGCACAGCCCATCTGCTCTGTGCACCAGCCCCCAATACCGCCTGAATGAGTGGGTGGCTTGGAATGCATCCTGGGAAAAAAATCCTCAGGGACCCAAATGCCAGTCTTCGTTCTTGAGGGATTCCCATGAATTTCATTGGATGAGTCTCCATCTTTTTGAACAGACAGGCCAAATAATTGGTCATGGAGAGGGGCGGAAAAGATAAGTTTGAAATTCATGCTACTGGAGAATGGATCACTAAATTCAGTTTAAGAGAGAAAAAACATTACTTTTTCATAAATATTCTTGGTCTGAAAGTCCCAGACTGTGGATGGAGAGGGACGCTAAGAGCCTGGCTTACCCACTCCACTGTGTGGTGCTTTCCAGCCTCCTCTACCTCCCAGGAAGCAGTGAAGCCTCACGTCCAGAGGGCAGGGGGGCCTCCCAAGGGAGAGCAGCCTCCCCGTTTTTAAGTTCTCTGTGGTGCCAAGCCTCAGGCCATGTGATGCCTTGTCCTCAGCAGCCCAGGTGGCTTATACCCGTGGGGTCACAGGTGGTCCTCAGCCAATGTAATGGGACTTAGGTCCTGTGACCTCCTTGGCACTCCAGAGAGCCAGTCCCAGCCCTGTCCACACAGTCCTGTGTCCCCTCCCCAGGCCTTCTCCCCCTGGCTGAGCATCCCCAGCTCCCAGCCCAGTTCCACTTCTTCTTCCCTCTCCTTTCCCCGCAGCAGTGAGGTAAGGAATGGAAGGGCTGGTTCCTGAGTACTCAGCTGCAGCCATCCTTTTGCTGGGAGACACACCACCCTAGGGTGCCTGCCTGCCAGTGTGAGACTGCCCTGGTAACCCTCCACCCATGCTGCAAAGCATCTCGTCCTCTGGAGCCACCCTCTGCTCTGGGCACCTCCCAGAGGGGCTGAGAGGCAAGGCTTCAGCTGAGGGCTGTTGCTTCCAGACTCCAGGGACGCTGGGCCCGCAGGAGAGTAAAAGAGACCTGCTCTGCGGAGTGGGGCAGCTGGGGCCCTTGCACCCATTCTGGTCCATCCTGGTCCAGAGGCTGCAAGCGGATGCCTCTGTTCACAGAGGGGGTGGAGAGCACTTCCTCCTGAGTGGTGTCCAGACATGGAAGGGGCTGTCTCAGGAAGCAGACAGTGTACCCCTGTCAATGGGGGTGCCCAGCAGGCTGATGACAGGGAAATAGTGCCCTCAGACGGATGGCACTCAGGCAGGCGGAGCCATTGAGAACATGGGCTTTGGACTTGGAGTGAACTTGGGTTCAAACTCTGGCTTTGATCCTAGTGACCTTGGGTGAGCCACCTACTCTCCTGAGCTTCAGAGTCCTCCTCTGCCCTTTAGGGTGATATGAGAGTGTGTGGGCCGTGCCAACACAGCTGGACACAGCTGGAGTCGTGGTAGTGATTCATCTTGGAGGTCTTCCACCCATTCCACACCCTCCTTGAACCTTGACATGCCAGCTCCAGCTTCCTCTCTGCACTGTGGGTAGCCCCCAACCCCAAGGCCATGTGCCTCCAATCCCAAGGGTTTGCTTACTCTTTCCAGCTCAGGTCTCGCACCTCACTCCCCTTCCTCCCACCAGCCTGCCTCTCACAGAGCTCCTCGAAGTTCTGTAACCAGACAGGTGTCCCCAGAGGCCAAAAAAGGGCAAACATCATCAGGCTTATCTGTCACCATCTTTATTTCTGGCTTCCAGTTTGGCACAATGAAAGAGCTTGTTCAGTGACCCCCCTCCCCCAGTCCACACACATGCGGCCTTCATTGTTGTAGGCCTCCTTTCCATATATTATTAACTCTTTGCTAACATATTTAATACTTAACTTTAAATATGAGGACAAAATAATAAATTACTCCTTGGCCCCAGAGCCCCAGTGAGGTAGCAGGATTGTGTGCACAGTACTTGTTACTAGGGACCCCACCAATGCCCACTGCTTTCCGCTAGAGCCCCAAGTCATAGGCACTCAGGCAGCGAAAGCCTCCCCCACCCCAACACTAACAGACACTCACTTAAATAACACACAATAATAAATAAGACTAAGAAGAAATGGGCCTGAGCTGTCTCTGCTTCAGTCAGTCACCCTGTGTGAAGCAGGTCCCTGTCTGGCAAGAACAGCACCCACTGGAATGCTACCCCTAGGGAGGGGTCCAGGTGCAGGGAAGTGTCTTCACTCCGGGTCCCTTGAGCTCGGAGCCCTGGACAAAGGAGGCCACTAGGCTGAGCCCCAGGCACCCAGGCAAGGGTTGGTACAGCTGAAGGCAGGTGGCACAGGCTGAGGTCTAAGCTAAGGCAATCTTTCCCTTCCCCCCTCCTCCCCATGTCCCCCACAGTTTCTGACATTGGTAAGAAAATGAATCTGCAACTTCAATAATCAGGGCCCATTTCTGCATATCTCATGCTTCAGGGGAGCTTTCCATGGCGAAGAAGACACCGTAAATGACTGAGCAGTTTCTTCACAAACTGGCCCACTTCAATTTTGGTGTCCGGGATGGGCATGGTGGAAGCCTGCTGCAGGACAGAGAAGCCAGCGCATTAGTGGATGTCATGGGCAAGGACAACCAGGGGCTTTCCAGGGATTGTCTTGTTTAATCCTCACAAAAGTCCCCCGAGGTAGTACTGCCATTATCTGTACTTTACAGAAGTGGAAACTGAGGCTCAAGCAGGAGACCTTGAGCCCAAGGCCTGTCAATCCCAAAGGCCATGTTCCTATTGCCATCGTGGACCCACTCCTGGGTGGACACACACTTTAGGTACTCAGCCTTGTTCCCTGGGAGCTCCCTGGGACCCAGGAGTGGGTGTGGGAGGGGCCTGGGGTGTGGGGGGAGCCTTACCCCAGCAGTGTTCTTGTGTGTGCAGAGGCCACTCAGCATTCTCTGGGTCTTCTGGATGGCACTGCAGTTGGAGACCTTGATCAGGGAGTCCAGGGCTGCACAGTACTGTGGGAGAAGACCACAGGTGTCAGGCCTTGTGGGGGGAGGCTATGTGTTTATAGGAAGAGGGCCTGAGAGCCTGGCAGAGGTGGGTCTGGGTTGGGGGGAAGAGCCCCAGTGGTAAGGAAGAGAGGATAGCTCTTGAAGCTCATTGGGAAAGCCCCAGAGTGTGAGTGAGGCTCAGAGAACACAATCCCAAGGCCTATAGCTGCTGCCACTTCCCCACCAGTAGCCAAAGGACCTTACCTCGCCAGCTGTCAGGTTGACGCTCCACACCATGCTGCCATTGCAGAGGGGAGCCTGAGGGAGCAAAGTGACAGTGAGCAGATGGCTGGTAGGGCCCCAGCCAGCCCGGGGCCAGGTCCCCACCAGGATAGTCCCCACTAGTACCCCTGGTATGGCACCATCAGGCCTGGCAACCCCTCAGCACTCCTGAGCTTCATTTTCTGCTCTGCATAAGGGGCTGGGGACTCATTATAGAGGGTCCTGGAGCTGAGGGAGAAAAACTGATAAGTGATAAGCTTTATTTAAAGCTCGCCACACCTAGGGTAGAGGACCTGCAGAGAAGGGCCCTGAGCCGGGTTGGGTGAGGGAGGTGGTGGCTCAGTCTGCGGTTGATCAGGACAATTCAGATGGGGGGCAGTGGGGTCTGGGGAATTAGGTACCTGTGCTCTGCAGTAGGGGTACTACAGTTAGGAACCCTCTGGTGTCCACCAGGCCTGGTTTGAACCTGGCCTCCGTCAATTAACCTCACTGAATTTTAGCAAAATGGGGTCATGGCGCCTGCCTCTGGAGGTGTGGCCAGCAATACAATGACATGTTAAACCGCCAGCAGCGGGCCTGGTGTGAGCCAACGCCAGTGAGGAGAGGGGCCAACTCTGTGAGGACTCCTCCCACAGAGCGGGCTTCACCAACCGCTAACAATGATGGCTGGCTTACTGTGTTCAAAACCCAGCTGGCAAATTCCAAATGGTTCTAGGAGGACCTTGACCCTTCTCTGCTAACAACTGGCTGAAAAGGAGCTGTCAGTGGTAAGGCCAGACCAGGGGGCAGCTGGTCCCTAGGAGCTCTGCTGGACTCCTTCAGAGGTCATATTGCTGCACCCCCACACACACACCCCTTATGGCCTGGCCTGGCCCTTCGTCTGCGGGGCTTTTCTTCACCCACAGGTATACAGGTCCAGGCCCAATCTGCTCATGACCTCTTCCTAATAGCGCCCACCTGGCCCCTCAGAGCCTTGCCTGGCCAGTCCATACTCACCTTCTGGTCCTGCGTGATGTTGACCAGCTCCTCAATGAGCTCCCTGAAGGCTGGGGATGGAGGAGGCACTGGGCCTGGGGCAGCGAGGCCACCGAGGCAGGCAAGGGTGAGGACCACAGTCAACCAGAGCGCCATGAGACCCAAAGCCAGCACAGAACAGAGGAACAGACGTGTCATGTGCTGGTCAAAGCTGAGCGGCTTGTGGCCTTTGCTTCTTGTGGCAGCTTTTTATAGGCCCAAATGGTGACGCCTCATACCCTGGCCTCCGCTTTGTCGGGCACTATCTAGAAACCACATCTTTACTCATCTTGATTTTACTTTGTGGAAAATCCAGCATCGTATAAAGGAAAGAGCTTGATTTCTAGTGGATTTATCAAGAAGGATCTAGTACAGAGTTTCCAAGGTTGGAATGGCTGAATCCCAGGTGTTGGTGAGAGGGCCCTGAGGGTGGCCGGCATCAGCAGTGCAGCAGTTCCTCCTGGTGACCATCCTGAGCTCCTGGACAGCCAACTCAATTCTGAACTCCTGTCCTCAGACCCCTCTGGCTCACCAGAAGTGTAGGGCAGTCCAAGTGGCACTGGGTCTGTGACAGGTCTATGAGCTATGGGAATTTGGGACTTGTTTTTCTTAAATTACCAAAGTAATGCTTGATTTTCAATACAAAATTCAACAAGGACAAAAGAAGAGACTGAAGTTGGGTTTTTGAGTCCCACATGATTCCTCCTTGGCCCCACCACAGGAAGGATTCAAAAAGATCAGACTCCCAGGTCTTCACTGAAAGAGCCAACCAGGGTTAAGTTCCTCTTGGGACTTTTAATTTTTTAAAGATGCTTTGGTGGTAACTCTGGGTATGAGCAGCCTGAACTCTGGGGCTCACCATGGCCTTCAGTCCCTTAGTGCCCTAGCCCCAGCCCAGGTCCCGGTGTGTAACTGTTCCCAGAGCCAAATGAGACTGGGTGGGGGCACCACCTCTGCCCACCAGTCTATGTAGGAGCAGCCCCTGCCGTGGAGGGCCTCCCGTTTCCCTTTTGCAGAATAAGTGCTGTGGAGGGAGCTCCTGGGCCTGTCCTCTGTAAGCAGCACCCTTGCAGGGACGCTGGCCTGTAGCCTTTTTCCTGCTCTTCCCTCATTTCCCTAGAATTCCTCCAGAAACCCCCACAGCACAGGCTACAGTATCTGCTTATTGAATGCTAATGTGAAGAGCACTCACTCCCTTACCCACTTCCTCTCCTAGGCCAGCACCTGCCACTCCAGGTCCCCTCTTGGTCTGCTCAGGCTCCCTTTGTCCCCTCCTCTGTGGGGTTCAACTTTACAAATGTCTTCCCGGGAATGCCAGACCCTTCACTCTTTTAGATGCCTCCCAGCCTTGCTTTGCTCCTCTTCCCGCTGGGAACACAATTCCCAGTCTTTGGCCTACACTCAAAGCTTTGCAGCCCAACTACAGGCCCTGACCTGGGAGCCCGCCCCTGCCCAGAGAGGCCTTGCAGAGCCTGGCGTCATTTTCCGCATCTGTAGCAAAGGGCCAATGTCATCTCCTTTGGGGTCTCCGTGGTGGGGGAATGATCGGGAAAACACCTTGGGCTGTGCAAGTCCCCAGATCACCGCGCATGCATGAGTCAACGTGCCCCTACCCCTCCTGGCCAGCAGAAGGCATGCGGACAGCGGTGGGCAGGCGCCCCGGCGCGTGGGAGAAGGCGCGCTGGCGCGGCGATGGCCCGCGGAGATAGGGGAACGGCCTTATGTAACGCGAGATGGGGCAGATAAGCGGGATCCGAGTGGCACGGCCCTCCCCCGCGGCCTCCGGAGGTGGCCGGTGCGGGAAGGAGGGCTGAGGGCGCAGAGCGGCCGGGAAGCGAGGGGGAGGCAAAGGTGGAAGTGAGCGGTGCAGCGCCTGCCCTGCGCGCCCTCGGACGCCCAGAGCGCGGTGCGCACAAGCCAGGGAGCGCTCCGGCTGCAGCTCTCTCTCTCTTCTTTTTGCGATCCTGAGTACTGGGAATTGAATCCCGGGCCTCCATGCTAGGCAAGTGCTTTCCCACTGAGCTACATCCCCAGTCCTTTTGCTTCCTCCAGAGCAAATGGCAGGCACACCTTCTGCTCATTATAGAAAGTTTAGGTTTCCTAAGCTAGGACTTCCTCTCCTGCCATGCAACCCACTGGGTGCCCTCTGGTCCTCTCTGCACCACCCTGTGAGCATTGGGATTCTGGGAACAAAAATGTTGATATTCTACTGCTTCTGTGCATAATAAATGTCTTTGTCTCTGAGCCAAGAACCCTGTGTCTACTGCCAGCATCTATGAAACTGTGACATGTTGACTTGAAAGCTTGTAAATAGGGAAAAATCTGAAATCCTTCCGTTTTTGACAAGTTGTTTTGGTTTTTACATCCCTCCTGTTTCTAAGTTAAACATGCTGCTATTTCTTGATGTTCAGGTGTAGGCATTGTTGTCTAGGATAGATGTTTCTTCTTCCCTCCTTCCATGATTTCTTTTCCTCTTGCTACCAATGTAGGATCATAATTTGGGTCAGTCAAAAACCTTGTTTCTGTTTAAACAATTATTCTAATATATTCACAGCACACAGGTGGGTAAGGGAGTGAGTGCTCTCCTGAAACCATTTCCCCACTGGAGTTGTCTTGTTTTCCCATTTGTTTAGTTTTCTATGTTCTCAGTGACTTAACCCTAAATTCTTGGTCACTTACATAAATTTCCTCTCAAGAGATTTGATAAAATCCGTTGTTCTTAAGAGTTTTATCTTCCAGAGACAATTTTGTTTCAACCCTCTTCTATACTAGGGATTGAACCCAGAGTTTCCCACATGTTAGGCAAGCAATATGAGCTATACACCCCCCTAGTATCTTTTTTTTTTTTTTTCATTTTTAGTGAGACCCTGTCCTATTAAGTCGCCCCTTGTCATTTGATCCTCCTGCTTTAGCCCTGGTAGAAGCTGGAATTACAGATGTGCACCACAGCACCCAACTCATTCTGAATCTAAATCTTTTCTCACCCTTTCTCTGGAAATGTGTAGGAATATTCTTGGTCCTTGTGCTCCAAATGTCACAGTGATGTACTTTGGAATGGTTCTGTCTTCATCTTGTGTGCCAGACACATGGAGGGCCTTTTCAAACAGAAAGCATGTCATTAAGTTTAGGGAACTTTTCTTTCTTACAAAACAAAACAAAAGCTTGGCTATTTTATGTTAGTTCTTATTTGTGGTATTCCATTCACATGATACAAAAATCAAAACTATGTATATTTGAATGGAGCATCTCTACTCCCCCCCTGCAAATGACTAATTTTACTGTGTTTTTGTGTAACTTATTGGGGCTTCTGGAAATATAAGCAACTTATTTTGTCTGCATATGTGAGATGACATTTTGCACCTTGCTTTTTCTTACTTTGTAAGAAATTATTTTTGTATCCATAGTGATAGAACTTGGGTCAGTTTTTGACTTTTTCCTCTCTCTTATTAGAACCACCAGTTAAAATATTGTTATTATAATTCTAGTTTACATATTTCCTAGTTTTTATATTTTATAGTCTAGTTTTTTTTTCTTTTCTCTACTTTCCATTTAAAATTTCCTCTCCTCTTCTATATTTTCATAGCTTTATCTTTCATCCCAGGGGTATTTTATTCTTATCGGAACATGTGTATGTCCTCATAGCACCACATTCTTGTTTAACGGGGTATCTTCTCATAGCAATATAAGAATTTTACTGGTAGTGGTTTTTATTTAGTCTTTATTTTCTCCAAATTCTCCCTCCTGCCCCATGCTAGGCAAGCAAGTTGCTCTGCCACGGAGCCAAGTCACTAGCCTTTTCTGCCTGTTTTTTTTCTCTTTCATGTATGGACTTTCCTTGGGTGTCAGGTGACCCTGCATTGTCTGTCCACATGAGGGTGTGGATGTGGTTGGGTGTTCACTCTAGGGCCACAGGGGACCTGCCCTACCAGTATATTAAGTCCTTTTTTCCTGCAGAGAAAGTAGCTTCCCCAGCAAAGATTCTCCCTGACTCTGCCTGCTGCCAGCACTCTGGAAGCCACAGGTGGGCAGAGGGCACGGCTGGGCTGAGGGTCTCCATGTATGTTAACTGTTGACTTGGTGCCCCAGTCTGAGCAGTCAGGCTGCCCGCAGGTGTGCATTGTGTTTCTTGGTCCAGGTACCAGGAAGGGCTTCTGTATGCTGGAGGGGGCTCAGCTGACTTTGAGGAGTAGGAATGATCTGACTGCTGCTTAGAGTTTCAACTCCCTCTCCGTAGTCGCAGCCCTCCCCTTTCAGAGGTACTTGGTCTTCTGCCCGTTCCTGAGCACTGGGGATTTTGCACAGCAGAGTAGGTCTCAGGTTCCCTGTGACGGCACAGTTCTGTTGTCCTGGGTCAGTAAGTGCCTGCCCACTGGCCCTCGCTCTCCACCTTATAAATTGCTAGTGTGGTTGTTCCCTCTCCCAGTCCGGTGCTATTAAAAATTGAAAAATTCAGTATTGTTATTTTCCTGGGTTATCCAGGCAGTAGTGTGTATTCATTCCATTGTTTCCACTTGGAATTTATGTTTTTAATGTAGAAAGTTTTAAAAAGAGACAAGCAGTAAGAAGCCAACACGAATCTTGCACCCTTTTAACTTGGACTCTGTAGTTATTACCAGTCCTTCTGCTGCACACATTTGTATTTTGTTGCAAAACTGGAATAATTTATTGAATAATTTTTTTGTCTCTTTTCTCTAATGTCAGTATTCTGCATTTAAAAAAGATTTTGCAAAATATGTTCTTGTGTAAAATGCAGAGACAAAAGTAAATAAAAAGCCCCCATAATCCCAGCACTCAAAGATAATCATCACTGTAATATTTTAGTAGCGGTCACTCTAGTATTCTAGTAGATAGATGTGTGAAGAGAAAACGGAAACCTTTGCCTTTGTGAATATCTAGTTAGGGTGGAGCACACCTGTAATCCCAGCAACTTTGGAGGCTGAGGCAAGAGGATAGTAAATTCAAGACCAGTCTGGGCAATTTAGCAAGATCTTGTGTACCCCCTGTGGGGTGAAGATGGGGGATGCAGCTCAGTGGAACAATTCAGTCTGGTATGGAAGACATATTTGAAACAAATAATTACAAGAAATTCTTACAACAATTACAAGTTCATTTATTTTTTAAGTAAATGTTTATTGTATACTTCCTGTATGCTGGGCATACAATAAAACAGCATAGTTCTTGCCCTCTTGGAGATGTATTGTAGTGGGTGGAGACAGAATAACTGTATGGCATGGCAGATGGTGCGAAGTGCAATGGTGGAAGTTGAGAAGTCCAAGACAAGACACCAGAAGATTTAGTGTCTGGTGAGCGCTTTCTGCTTCCAGGATGGTGTCTTCTTGCTTCTTTGGCCTATGGCAGAAGGGCAGTGGGAAGATGGGACAGGTAGGCTACAGAAAGTGTGCCTTTGTGTAGGGATGGTGAGGAAAAGTCTCACTGGGAAGCTGCTGATTGAGTAGAGGGACCTTAAGGATGAGAGGAAGCAAGTATGCAGATATTTGGGGGAAGAAGTTTCCAAGTAGAATGTATGGGCAAGGACAAAGGCCCTGTGTTAATCCTTTTTTGCTGCTACAACACACTATCTGAGATTAGTGATTTTTAAAAAGACATAAACTTAATTCTCACAGTTCTGGAAGTTGAGAAGTCCAAGGCAAGATACCAGAAGATCTAGTGTCTGGTGAGCAGTTTCTACTTCCAAGATGGTGTCTTCTTGCTTCTTTTGCCCATGGCAGAAGGGTAAAGGGGTGAATTCTCTCCTTCAAGCCCATGTATAATGGCACTAATCCCATCTGCACAGTAGAATCCTTATGGCCTGATCACCTCCCAAGGGCTCCACCTCTTAACACCATCACCCTGGGGGGTAACATTTCCACAGAGGAGCTCTGGAGGGACACCTACATTCAGACTATAGCAGGCCTGAGCAGGAGGATGTATACCATGTTGAGGATTTAGCAAGGAAGTTGGTGTAGGCAGAGGGAGTGAGTGGGGTGGTCAACGTGCCCAGAGCAGTCTTTTAAGCCACTGTTTGAACTGGGGCTTCTGTGACCAGTGATATGGGGATTCACAGGAGGTTTTCAGGAGTGTAGTAGCATGATTCAATTTACTTTTTTTTCTTTTATAATAAAGACCCTTGGGGCTGGAGTTGTGGCTCAGTGGCAGAGCGCTTGCCTACCATGTTCAAGGCCCTGGGTTCAATCCTCAGCACCACATAAAATAAATAAATAAATAAATAAAATAAAGGTATTATGTCCAACTACAACTAAAAAATAAATGTTAAAAAAAATAAAAAATAAAAAAGACCTGCATTCTGAATTAACTTTAGGTTTATAGAAAAGTTGCAAAAAATATTAGGGTTTCCACATTTCCCCTTCCCCAGCTTCTCCTAATGGTGACACCTTCCAAATGCAGAAAGTGCTCACCAGACACTGAATCTTAGTGCAATAATCAAAAACAAAAAACACTCATTTACTGAATAAACTACACTCCTTATTTGAATCTCACCAGTGTTTCCACTAATGTCCTTTATTGGTTTCAAGATCCAATCCAGAAGGAGCTGGGAATGTAGCTCAGTAGTAGAGTGCTTGCTTGGCATGCATGGGGCCCTAGTCCAATCCCCAGCCGCCCCCCAAAAAATCCAACCCAGATCTCACAATGTTGTTTATTCTCCCTGGTTTCTTGAAGTCTGGAATGGTCCCTCAGTGTTGTCATTCATAATTCTTGTATTTTCTAATAATATTGACCAGTTATGCTCTTCAGTTTGGATGTGTCTTATGAGAAAATTATGGCATTTTTTTGTAATTGGATTGAGGTTACACATTTTTGGCAAGAATATCACAGAAATGGAGTTGTGTCCTTCTCAGTGCATCATGTCTTAGGAGTCATGTCATGCTTCACTGGGTATTGACCTTGACTTGGTTAAGATGGTTTCTGCCAGGTTTTTCCACTATAAAGTTAACACCTTTCTCTTGTTCTAGTTAATAAATATATTGAGGGAGATAGTTTGAGACGATATAAAATCATTTCTCCTTAAATGTTAGCACCAATCAATGACTCTTTTACTGTGGTTATTTGCCTGATGGTGGTTTTTCAATTTCCTTCTCTCCACTTTGGTTAAGTACTTGTTATATCAGTATGTGCTCACAGGTTTTTGTTTCTCTATGGGTTATACTGTCATACTGTCTTTGTTTCTCAAAGACATTACTTCAGGTGAGGTCCTGTGTTCTCTGAACAAACCCTTTTCTTCGGAAAACACACACACACACACACACACACACACAATGGTACCACAAGGTGTTCCAGGCTCTTTTTGTATTTTTCCACGCTACAGCCCTAGAATCAACCATTTCTCCAAGGAGCCTGATTTCCTTATATAAAAGTTAAATCAAGATCATAATTAGGGCAGTAGGTGTGCTCATTATTACTGAGGCACCCTCAGTGGACAGAAGTAGAATATGTGTGCAGACCAGCTTGTGCTGGTGTGTACTTAGTTCTGTCTCCTTTAAAGCTTTAAGTTGTGGTAGAACACCCATAGAACTTACCATCTAAACCATTTTCAAGTGTATAGTTCAGGATTTTTAAGTACACTCACAGTGTTGTGTAACCAATCTCCCAGAACTTTCCATCTTACAAAACAGAAACTGTGCCCATTAAACAAACCCCCATCCTCCCCTCTCTCAGCCCCTGGGGAACACCCCTTTTATTTTGATCTCTATGAATTTACCTACTCTAGGTACCTCATATATGTGAAATAAAATGGCATTTTTCCTTGGCTGACTGGCTTATTTCACTTAGCATAATGTCCTCAAAGTTCATCAACATTGCAGCATATGTTAGAATTTCCTTCCTTTTTAAGGCCAATGTTCCATTACATGAATACCCAATATTCATCTATCCATGAATATGTGAGCTGTTTCTATGCTGCTATCAACAAAGGTGTGCATATATCTTTTGAGACCCCCTACTTTTGATTCTTTGGGCTATATACTCAGGAGTGGAATTGATGGCTCCTATGGTGATTTTAACTTTTTATTCTAAAGGATTGATGGTATTCTTTAAATATGATAGAAACCATCAGTTTATCCATGAAGCCTGGGTTTTCTTTGATTATTTAAGTTAGTTGATTACTAACTGAATATATGTTATACATGTATTCAGAACACTGGATTCTTATTATCTACAAAATACATATGTATTGTTTTAGCACATACTGATCCTGACTTAGGATGGTTTGACTTATGATTGTCTGACTTTATAGTGTGAAAGCAGTATGCATTTGATAGAAACCACACTTCACATTTTGAATTTTAAACTGAACTTTTCTGGGGCTAGCAATATGCTGTATGGTACTCTGTCACAGTGCTAGGCAGTGGCAATCAGCCCAATCAGCCTAGTAATCTCAAGGGGAAAAAACTAATACTATGCAACTACACTGGGTTGCTAAGCTAGGACGTTGGTAGGTTAGGGGTGATAAATGCATTTTTTTGGTACTGATAATTGAACCCAGGGGTGCTTAACCATTGAGCCACATCTCCAGTCCCTTTTTTATATTTTAGTTAGAGATAGGGTCTCGCTGAGTTGCTAAATGCCTTGACAAGTTGCTGAGGCTGGCTTTGAACTTGCAATCCTCCTGCCTCAGCCTCCAGAAAATAAGTGCATTTTTGACTTACATTTTCAGCGTATGATAGATTTAGAGGGATGTAACTCCATTGTACATGAAGAAGCATCTGTACATAATAGTTTCAGAACTGCTCCCCCATGGCCCTGTGAGAAACACATTTACTTGATTTACCATCTTAAAAGATCACTGGCTGCTGTGTTAAGCACAGACAGTGCAGAGAAGAAATAAGTTAGGGCAGTTAGATGGTTACTCAGACCACTTAGGTTAGAGATGGTATTGGCTTGGACCTGGACAGTGGTGGCGAGGCACACTCTGATTCTGGATGCATTTTCAAAGTTGAATCCATAGTATTAAACTGATGCACTGGATGTGAAATGTGAGATAAACAGAAGAATGAAGGATGTTAATGGAGAGATTTTTGCTTGAGCAACTGTTAGAATGGAATTGCTATTAACTGAAAGCCTGTAGTGGGTGTGGGTTCTGGGGCAAGAATGGTTTGGGTCATTTTAAGTTTCAGATGTCTGTTAAATATTTAAGTGCATCTAGATGTCCAGTTGTCCACAGGCAGCTGCATAGGAGTTGGGTGTTTTAGGATTGGAGACAAACATTTATGAGTCATCAGCATATAGGTGGTTGCTACAGGGGCTGTTATGCCTTGCTCCAATCCTAGGACTACCAGTGTGTTTCGCCCCTGGCCAGTTGCTACTGTTGTCTGAAAATTTCTTCATCTGTAGCTTTGCTGCTACCTAATATGTGCTAGAATAGTCCAATATAAATATGGGATATTTATATTGTAACTGGGAAGTTGCAATATAAATATCCCATATTCTTGCCCCACAGGCAGAATAATGCCATGTCACATGTTTTTGCCAAATTGTCCAGAGTGGGATTAAACTCCTGTTGTTTGCTTGGTAGCAGGCGTGTCAATGGCTGCCTTCTCTTATTTTCCCAATCTCTTGCTGATTACTTTCACTTGAAAGCCTTGTTTCAGGTTCTGCTTCTGGGAGAAAATTGTTTGAAAGTTATGAGAATAGATGATATCACAAAATAAGTGGGTGTAGAGAAAAGAGGTGCAGATTCAGTCTCAGCACTGAAGTGTTGCAGCAGCAAGAAATCAGGGAAACTGCAAAGAAAGCGGCATGTGCAGGGAAGGGGAGAGGGGGACCTACCCAGGGCTGGAGTGGTCAGGAAGGCCCAGGATAGAAGAGCAGGGTGATAATGATGGACAACAGCATTTAAATTGTGTAAGTGAAGGCATGAAGGAAATGTACTGTCAATAGGTGGTAGGAATTCAACCTTGGTGGGATCAAAGAATTGCTGGGTTGACAACTCCAGAAATGACTTGTAGACACAGAGGGGTTATTGGAGAGTGAGGAGTTTAAACCCCAATGTGAAATTCTTCACTCTCCAATAGAGGGTTGCAGTTCTTGTTATTAAAAGAAACAGGCTCCAAAGTAAGACAATGGGGGTATCTTCTCAAGGGAGAGGAAAGAACAGGAGCTCTCGAGTCATTATTGCTATGTGAAATCATTATTTGGATATTGAAATCATCAGTGATTATGAAAGTACTTTGAAAAGAGTGACACTGAAAAGGCAGCTAAAATCTTTACAGTTATGGGTGACTAGCCCAGGTGCTAGGATACTACTGCAACAAGAACGAATAAACTGAAGATGTGAAGTTTTTCTTGAACACACTAAAATAGTGCTTACTATGTGTCAAGCAGGTCTAAGCAGTTTATAAATACTAAGTCATTTAATCCTTATAACAACCCTACAAGACAAGGTACCATTTACCCACTTTATAGGTATGGAAGAAGAGGCAAAAAGAGAATAACTAATTTGCTCAAAGTCCCTCAGTTGATTAGTGGTGGTGTTGGAATTTAAAGTCCAGGCAATCTAGATGGTTAACTTCCAAACTGCAATGCCCCTTCATTTGGGGGTGGGGGCATTTAATGGAGCATGGTTTCCAAGCAGCAATGAGAAGGAAGAAGGTACCTATCTCATTTCCAAGCCCACTGAAAGGAGTGCTACAGGGTGAAAGGGCCACTCAAAAGGTCTGTGAGAGTGTGGCCTAGATTTTAGATGGAAAGTCTGTTTTAATTTGTAAATCATAATTCTGGTTTCATTATGTTTAACTTGTATTGCATTTTGCTCATTCTTTATTGCAAAGACCAGAGCTTTCAGAACACACTGATAGGAGGTAATTGGTTTTAATATTTAAGTGACAAATATTTCATCATTTGTTATTGTTTTTGACTTGACAGTAATATTCAGAAAATATTTACAGAATTACAAATATGCTAAACCTGGGAGACGAATTTTATCAAATGTTAGGCATGTGTAAGAATTATTCCCCTTTGGGTTTATTAACCTTGATATTTTGTAATTGGATTTATCATTTTCTCAAGATTTATTATTATTTATTATTGTGTTTTGGGATAAACACCCCTTGGTTACTATAGATGTTTGCTTTTATATATGAATGGAGTTGATTTGCTTTTATTGCATTCAGGAGTCACTGGGCCTGTGCTCACTGTGACAGTGATCTGCTCTTCTTTTTAGTGATTCTTTTGTCAGGATTATGTGAGTTTGGTTAAGAGGCAATTTTTAGTTTGTCAAAACTAAGTAGGATGGGGGCTGGGGTTGTGGCTCAGTGGTAGAAGTGCTTACCTTGCATGCATGAGCCAATGTGTTCAATACCCGGCACCACAATAAAATGAAAACAAACAAAAATAAAGGTGTTGTGTCATTAAAAAAAAAAAAAAAAAAAAAAACTAAGTAGGATGACTGAACCTTATCACAAGACGGGCTTGGAATAGGCAGGAGCTGAAAGGTTGGAGTGGTATACCCTGTTACCTGGCCCTCCCCAGCTTGGGTGAGACTCTGGACCTTCTTTTCTCAACCAGGCTTCTTATATGAACCTCAGAACATGATTTAAGCAATTCCTTTCTCAATTCTTTCAAGGATAGTACATAACTAGTATCATTTTAGATGCAGTGAAACTGATTTCTATATTAATTTCCTAGTGCTGAGTAGTAAATTACCCAAAATATACCATCTTGAAACAGCACAGATTTATTCTTTTAACAGTTTTGAAGGCTAGAACTCAAAATCAATTTCAATGAACTAAAGTCAAGGGCTGACTCCTCCTGTGGGCTCTGAGGGGAGAATGCTTCTTTACTTTTTCCAGCTTCTAGTGGTTGCCTCTATCTCTTGGATTACGGCCCTTCCTCCATCTTCAAAGTGCATCTCTCTGGTCGGTTTCCACCAACACATCACCTTCTCCTGTAATTTGACTTCCCTCTGCCGCCCTCTTATTAGGTTACTTATGATTACATTTAGCACCACCCCAGGGATAATATATTTCCGAGATCCTTAGCTTCCATCACTTCAGCAAAGTCACCTTTGCCATATAAGGTAATATTCAAAGGTTCAGGGAATGAGGACCTGGATGTCTTTGGGGGCCACTATTTAGCCTGAGCACAGATAATATAGGACCTTAGGGCTCAATCCGCTTCTGGACCCTGGATGAGAAAGGCAGACTACACAATATGCTTACCAGATCTGCCCAAAGCTTGACTGAATCAAGATCTAACACAGTTCTGAATGACTCTGACAAAACTCCACAAAGTGGAATTCTAAAGTGTGACTGGGAAGCATTAGAATAACTGCAAATGGCTTCAAGATGTTAGCTGACAATTCCATGGAAAAGAGTATTGGGCTTTATCAGAATTGTCATCAAGAGTGGAAATGAGAGGCTTGTTCTTCCAGGTCTGGTTGGAGGCAGGACCTGAGTATTTGTGAGCCTGGCTTGCCTTCCACACTGGGACCTGCCCTTGAAGAGTAGTTGGGATTGACGGTAAGGCTGAGCTGATACACAGAAGATGCAGAGGAGAATGACTGCCTTCTGCATGGTGGACAGATCAGGCTTCAAGTGGGCAATTTCCTCTCTAGAGAGCCCTGAGTCTTGATGACTATCTGGCAGGTGTGTGGAGAGAGAAGATGGTGGGTACTCAATGAGATAACTACTTAAGGTTTCTGTCAAAACTTAAGACCCCATTCAACTACTTCAGATTTAGGAGAAACCAAGGCCCAGGCAGAGAGGTCACCTGCACAGATTTACAGTTAAGGGAGCCCATCCTTCTTAACAGCAAGGGGAGGGGGACATTTATTTATCCTATGGAGGGAAGCAGAGTGACTGAGTCCAACTGTAAAGCTGCTGAGCCCTGTAGGCTGTTAGAGGCTGCTGCAGGGGGACACAGTTTAGGAAATCAGTCCAAATTTCATGTGAAACAACTTTATGATCTCAGAACCTCTTAAACATTCAACATTCTAGACACAAGTTTTTTTTTTTTAAAGAATGTTTCTTCATCTGGTTCAGTTGATATCAGAAGTGAGCAGCTGGTGGGGATTGTAGCTCAGTTGGTAGAGTACTTGGCTAATATTGCAAGGCCCTGGGTTCAATCCTCTGCGCGCACACACACACACACAAAACCCAAAATCAAAAAAAACAAGCAGCTAATGAACATAAGATCCCAGGGAACTAACATTGCATTTCACGATCTCTGAGCATTGATCAATGTTCTTCTTAATCCTGTAGAATTTCTCCACATATTCAGAACGTCCTAAGAGCTCCACAAAATCTTCATCATGAGTGATTATCAGAAGCTGGAAGTTACGCTGCTGGGAGCGGCTCTTTATTATCCTGAAACAATATATTTAGAATATTTTATGATTTAAGAGCAAAAATTTGGAAAAGTCACTACAAACCTTGTCAGACACATGAACTGCTGCTACATGTGGCAACTAAGCTTTTCCTGTGCTGTGTATGTCAGGGCCTCTGGCTACCCTGCAGGAAGTTGAGGTGGTGGTGGTGGTCAGGGGCCTTCAGCCAGTAAGGCAGGAGTCCCATCTCCTGTCCAGGCAGTGGGGATGCATGGCTGATTCCACCTTAGGGACCCGTAAGAACCAGGCCAAGAATTTGGACTTGCTCTTCTAGATCGCAAAGTTGTTCCTACTAAAGAAGGTGGAGGCGTTTGAGGAATGCCTCAACTCCTCAACTTCTTCCCCTACATTTTCCTGACCTGTTGCTAGCTGTCTCTTTTAAAAAAAAGATGACAGACAGGGGAATAACACTGCTTTCTTCAGAGCTGAGTCTACTTAGAATTCTGTCACCACTAGTCACTAGATGCATCCGTTCTATGACACACAGGACACCTGAGTGGGTACACTGGGAACACTTTTTTGCTCATCTATATGATGAGGTAACCAGCTTTGGGACTGAGACCTGAAAGACTAACCAGTTATTTATCTCTTGCCTGAAACTGGACGCACTTGAGTTTCTAAAGCACTAGCCCTTCCTTGCTCGTCCTGCCTGACTACTGAGAGCAGACTGAGGATGGCCCTGCTGCTTAGGGCCCCTGGCCCATGCTGTGCTGTCAGTCAGGAAATATCACCTCTGCCAGAAAGTCTTCCTGGAGTCGGGAGTGCCCCCAAACATCCCCTTCTACCTCAGGGTTGAGGGCCTTTGCAAAAGCTGCCCAACCTTGGAGCCTGCGCCCACACAGGTGAATGTGGTAAAAGGTGCGTGCAGTTTCACCCTCGGCAGTCTACTTAATCACTAGTGTGCTTTTTGAATACGAGTTTTGTTGTTCCTCAGAGCTGTTTGATGCACTGTAAAAAGCTTGGGAGACAGTCCTAAACCCACTACCACCATGTACAAACATCTCAGCAGGGCACACCAACTCCTGTTTGTGACGTGTGGGTTCACAGGAGGACATGTCTGGGGCTGCTGTTCACTATTTCATTTTCAAGGGAATCTGAAGAATTACTATCAAAAGGAAAAGTGTCTGTCACCGACTGGTTTCCCCAAGAAGGACACATCTAGGTGGAGTTCACCCCACACAACTCTCTTGATCAAAACTATCACAATCTCCCAAATGTGAGACACTTACTCAACCAGAGCGTGTGCAAGAGATTCAATGTTTTCTCGGTCAAGATTTGTTGTTGGCTCATCCAAGGCAAGGATGCCACAGTTCAGGCAGAAAGTTTCAGCCAGCGCCAAGCGAATGATGAGTGAGGCCAACACCTGGGGAAAAGCCCAGGAGTGAGATGCATACCACAGACTGGCACGATTGCTTCAGAAGGCAAAGGTGAGTAAATGTCACAAAGTCACTGACATTAGAGAAATTGCTGTTGTGTGGGAGAGCCCAGCCTGCAACCAGGTTCTTATGTCCCTCTGGAAGGTGAGCCATCAGCTGCATGCTCACGCCCATCATTTGCAATGAAATAAAATGCTAAATGCAACACTGATTCTCCCCCTGCCCGCCAATAAAAAAAACATATCAGCTATAATCAAAACTTGAAACCACAGGCTCACAACAGAGATGCATTACCACTTGGCTATAACAAATAATTTTAATAAAGGTATAAGATTTATGATCTTAAAAAGTCTTCACCTGACCTTTATGGTTTTCTGATAAAGAGACTTGGTACCAGGTATTGTGTTCTGGTCCACACTGAAATGTTTGTATGTATAATTTTGAGAAAGTAAGAGGGAAAAAACAATCATGGGTCACAGTATCAGGATGAGTATAGAAGTGTGGTTTTGTTTACGCTTACCTGCAGGAAATCCAAGTAACTAGAACTATTAGGCACTTTCATGACTAACAGAAACCTAATACTAAAACCCTCAGACTCAAATAAAGCCAACTGAGAGTACAAGGAACACAGAATTAATAGTGTAGGACTATTCTGTGAAATATAAAGTACATTTATGTGAGTTATAAATTCTTTCTCCTACTGAATTTGTGAGTGAGTTGATTTTGTAGTAGTACACACATTCTCATAATGGCCAGGGAGGCCAGCAGCTTGCAGAAACGAGGGCCACTGCTTCCCTGTTCGGGGACAGGTACTTCCTTCCTGCCTTTGAATCCCCTGCTGCCAACTTTACTACCACCCACTCACAATGGCCTCTAAAGCCTCAGCAAAAGCCAGTGTTAGGTACAGTTGAGGCCCACCTCCACCAAACCATTTGTTTTTCCTTCTCTCCCAATGCCAAGAAAGCAATTACTACCACAAAGCAATTACTACTATCTACAGTAAATCTATTTTTGCTCAGAAAGTATTTTTGAGTTGGGTGCAGTAAGGCAACCGTGTAATCCCAGCTACTCAGGAGGCTGAAGTAGGAGGACTACAAATTTGAGGCCAGCCTTGGTAACTTACGCTCTTTCTCAAAAAATAAAAAGGGATGGGGATACACAGTGGTAGAACATGCATGGGGACAATTCCCAGTATCATGCACATACAAAGGAAGTAATTTTGAAAGCATTTTAAATCTAGAGGTATCTTGATTCAAATTCACTTATAATTAACAGTAAAAAAATCACAAAAGCAAATAGGGATACTGATTATAGATCATAAATTTGTCATTTTTGCAGACTACAATTTAGATAGTAATCTGCAGATGTCTTGAATTGGTATCAGCTCTCTGGGCTGATGATACACACATGCATGGTTTATTCTTTTTTATGTGTGGGGGACTAGAAATTGAACCCAGGGGCACTTAACCACTGAGCCACATCCCCAGTGCTTTCTATTTTGAGACAGGGTCTCACTAAGTTGCTTAGGGCCTTGCTAAATTGCTGAGGCTGGCTTTGAACTTGCGACCCTCCTGCCTCAGTCTCCTGAGTCACTGGGATTATAGGTGTGTGCCACCATGCCTAGCTGCATGGTATATTCTTTAAGCAAAAAACTATAGAAGTAATTAAGATAACATGGGCATACTTTTCTTTTTTGAAATTTTATGAAAATCAGGGTCCAGAGGTATATGAAGTATAATCTACTTCTAATCTGAGAAGTGTTTGGTAGAAACCTGTGCACAGTGAAAGGACCTAGCTTTCTACCCCAGGATGCAGACCCCATTATCCTGACTCTTTAAAATATCATTCTTCTTTGTGATTTTGCTCTGTGCTCCATATCCAAGCAGGGCTGTCCACCCAGAGACTTCATGTGGAGCCAGCTGGCCTGACCTGACAACTGTGTCTTGTGTATGTGGTGCTGGTAACAGAAACCCCTGTGGGCATCAAGGCAACTGAATGACAAGAGCCCTCTTTTTGAGGTCTGTGGGTCCAGAAGCTAGGCTAGGGTGGTAGAAGGTTGGTTCTATATGGGGGCTATTTTCTCAAGAAGATTCTCTCATTTACTGGAATGTCTCATCTGGCGCAGCCTAGAATCTGGCTTGTTAACACTACTATGATTAATAGTATAGTTACTATTACTAATATAATTAATATTAATTTTGAATTTTTACTTCTCTGAAATCAGAATATGTCTTACAGTTGCAAGTATCTTTTTCTTTCTTGGTAGCACATTAAAGAGTAGTAGATAAGGCAGTGAGTGACCTTACTCTGAGAAGGAATGCTGTGAAATGATAATGGGTTCAGCCTCTTTCTCTACACAAGCCTATCCTGAGACCCTTCAGGCCCTTCTCTTAAAAGCCACTATACAGAATGCTGTAGGAAATATTGGTTGGCATTAGGAGAGGGTAACCACAGATGCTGAAAAGAGCTTCCTACCATCAAGGACAGCCCTGGGTGCTTTCTGGTACTCTTCCTGTCAGAATTCCGAGATACTTGCCTTTTGTCCGGCACTGCATCGTCCTCGCATGTCCAAGGCTGTGTCTCCCTTCAGCATCACCACTCGGTAGTTATAATTCCGTCTTTTATCAGAAGCTGATACATTTTCATCAGCATCAGATCGTATTTCTATGTATTCAATATCTGATGCAGAAAGAAAAATACTTTAGTGTAAAATACTTTACCCTCTGCAGCCTTTTGTCATTTTCTACATCAAGTAAGCCTAGGAGAAACACATGAAGCTGATTTCATCTGGGGAAAATACTGGCTGATTTTGAACTTATTTCTCTGGCTGGGAAGATTTAAGACCCTGGCAGTCTGGCTAGAAGCAATTTGGATAACCCAACCCCTCTGCTGCTTCTCTAAGATTTTCCTTGGGCAGGTTTTCTTCTTATCGCATCAGGGTTTATCTCTATCTACACTTCAATAGAACCTATTATGTCATCAGCTAAATATCATGCCTACTGCAGCCAAGGATGTAAGTCCTATCAGGCTTTGGAATAGAAAACTTTGCATTTTCTTTTTGCTATGTTTCAAGATAAGATTTCTTAGAAAATCTCAAAGAGATGTTCAGAAAGGGGTCCAAGGAGGTAATACTTGCACAATGAGAGGTCATACGGGGAGAAGTTATGAAGAAGGCTTTGTGAAGAGTGTTTGTGACACACCATGTTAATTACCTTGTCCACGATAGGTACTTCGCCAAAGATCACGAATAATTTTATTGATTTCTTCCATTTTCATACTGTGAAATTTCATTATTGCTCTGGAAAAAGAGGCCATTGGTACTTTAATGGAACAATAATATGTACTACTATATATAAAAGATGTCTAATTATTTGTACTAATGTATGTCAAAATATATAATTATATATAATAATACAAATAACATAATATCATGAAATAATTCCCTAAAACTCTGAGTTACAAAAACAGAATATGAAAAAGAAGCTGGGCACAAAACATGCCTATAATCCCAGCAGCGTGGGAGGCTGAGGCAGGAGGATCACGAGTTCAAAGACAGGCTTAGCAATGGCTAGGTGTTGAGCAACTCGTGAGACCCTGACTCTAAATAAAATACAAAATAGGGCTGGGGATGTGGCTCAGTGGTTAAGCACCCCTGAGTTCAATCCCCGGTACCAAACCAACCAACCAACAACCAACAAACAAAAAACCCCCAAACAAAACAAAACAAAAGAACTAGAAAAAAATAAATAGGACCAAAACCTTGCTGTTCCACTAGTATTGAATCTAGGAAACTACTTCTTGGTTCCTCTTCTCTTATTATTAAGGTTTACCAAAAGCCAGGCCCCTTGTGCTGCTTCTATTCCTCAGATCTGTGAATTTTTTTCCAACTAGAAGGAGGCTCTTCTAAATCAGAGAGGGTGATTTAGAAGCTTAAATCAAAATTTTATTTTGCCTTCCTAATTACAGATTCAGAAATCCTAATTCTAAATGAGTGCATTAACTTCCATTTGGTTCTGGCATGTCCCTGCCCCCAAGTTTCTTTTAAGATAGTAGTTCCTAAACACTAAAAAGAAGAATGTTTGCAAAAATAAAAGTAGCCTGTCAAAAACCTCTTATAGTCCTTTTATAGTCACCTTTCATCAAAAAGACCTTAGGTTCTTTGGAAGTAGGTTTATGAACTAATAAATGTCACTCCGATGATTAAAAGGCAAACATCACTGCCATCACCATACAAAGGATGTGAGGCGGACTTACTTCCATTTGCAGGCCTCTTATCTGATATATACAAAAAAAGAAACTGAACGTAATGCTACTGCCTCTGCAAAATCATTTCATGATCTCTTGGTTCACCAGCAAAAGAGAAAGAAATGACTCAACGTAAATACATTTTAAATATCAGATGAGGGATTATTGAAGTAGTGAACCCTGGAAAAAAAAAAAAAAACATATTCTGCTTCTTGATGAGAATGCAACAAGTCTCCATTTTCTACTTTATGCTACTTTCAAAAAGACAGATAAGTCGGGGGTTGGTGGCACATGTCTGTAATCCAAGCTATGTGGGAGGCTGAAACAGGAGGATTACAAGTTCAAGGCCAGCCTTGGCAATTTAACAAGAATCTGTCTCAAAATAAAATAAAAATGGAGGCTGGAAATGTAGCTCAGGGGTAGAGCATTTGCCTAGATGCATGGGGCCCTAGGTTCAATCCCTAATATTGAAAAAAAGGAAAGAAAAGAAAAAAAAAAAGAGAGATAAAACATCTAAGAATTTCCTAAAAAGTCAAAATAAAAAAATCACACACTGTGCTTGGGCCAATTGTATAAAAAAGACTGTCTTTCCATAGCATTGTACATTATGATCCTGATTTTTCAAAGAACTTTTTTTTAAGATTTTTTTAAGAGAGAGAGAGAGAGAGAGAGAGAGAGAGAGAGAGAGAGAGAGAGAGAGAGAGAATTTGTTTTTAATATTTATTTTGTAGTTTTCGGTGGATACAACATCTTTATTTTATTTTTATGTGGTGCTGAGGATCGAACCCAGTGCCCCGCGCATGCCAGGAGAGTACGCTACCGCTTGAGCCACATCCCAGCCCCTCAAAGAACTTTTTTTTAAAAAAAGTTATTTTTCCATTCGAGTTAAAAATCTTCAATAATTAATGTAAGCAAGCATGCCCAATGTGGAAAACAAATTCCAGGTAGAGCAGGAGTGTCCAAGGCACACAGTCTATCCTGATCCCTTGTAGAGCAGAGGTGGTACATTATTCTAGCCAGGTAGGTCTGCCAAGACACAAAATCCAGACCCACCAGGGGTGTATCAGAGGGAGCTGATGTCTACCACTGTTGGCTGGATCATAAGCTAATCTTTATGTCCTCTATCTTTCTATGGAGGTTATACAACCATACTGTGCAACAGTTGGAGATGACTAAGATAAAATCAACCTAATGGAGTAACAATTATAGTGGTTATTACTGATGGACATTTATCTGAGCCACAACAATGCTAAATGGCCACATCATCTCATTGGATCTTGACAACAATACCAGGAGTTAGATTTTATCTCCACTTACCATTAATAAATGGAAAAATTAGTAAGTTGTTTCAGATCAGAGAAAAGTGGGCATGATATTAACAGTCCTTGATTATGGTAGCAAAAATTGAACAGGTAGTGAATATTTCATCTTTAAAGTTACCAGCCTCAAGACAGACCTAGCTCCCAACCATCTATATAAAGTATTAAACAGCAAGGAAAAACATAAGTGAAGAGAGGTCAAAAGAAGTTCAGGCCTATTATGTGCATGAAAATAAAAAGAAACACTCTAAAATAAAACAAAATTTAGTAAGTGAGGGTAATATAAAGAACACATGACCATGTGGTATTTGTCCCAAGAAAGCAAGAATAGTACAACATAAAAAAATGATTTTAATAGATGTCAAAGAAGCTTTTGATATAATGTAACATCGAGTTTTGATTAAAAATCTTCAATAAGAGAAAAAATAGAAAATTTCCTTAACTTGATAAAATTCCTTTCTCAGGTACCTATGGCAAGCTATCGATTTAATTTAAAATATACAGAAGCATTCCTTGTACAGCTAAGAACTAGAGAAAATGCTCACTATTATGGCCATTCTAAAATGATGTCCTGGGGATCTCTAACCGTTTATTTAAGTAAGACAATGAAAAGAAATGAGGCATAAATGATGGGGGTGGAGGCTATCATTGTTTTTACAAGTGATACAATTGTATACTTAGGAAATCCAAGAAAGTCAACTAAAAAATTAAGACTAATAAGATGGTTATAAATAAATACACAAAATTAATAGTTTTAGTATTCTAACAGCTAACAACATTATAAGTGACAATCAAAAAACAGGGATCCTGGGGCTGGGGATGTGGCTCAAGCGGTAGCGCGCTCGCCTGGCATGCGTGCGGCCCGGGTTCGATCCTCAGCACCACGTACAAACAAAGATGTGTCCACTGAAAACTAAAAAAATAAATAAATAAATATTAAAAAAAAAAAAACAGGGATCCTATTCAAACAGCAATAGAAACTATAAAATACATAAAAATCCAGCAATAAAGTATATAATCTAGAAGAAAAAGCCATAAAATATTATAATAGGACAAAAACTTGATTTAAGAGACTTTTAGTAAAAGGTCCAAAATGGTAGATTCAATATTGCAAAGTTATGTATTCTCCCCAAGTAATCCATAAATAAAAGGCAATCCAAACAGAAATCCCAAAAGTTAAAAAAAAAAAAAAAAAATAGAACCCACAGTATGATTCTAAAATTCTAAGAAACAATGCAAAAGAATAAAATTTTGGTAATAAGAATAAAACAGTTGATAGAAGCCAGGCCTGTAATCCCGGCAGCTGGGGAGACAGAGGCAGGAAGATCACAAATTCAAAGTCAGCTTCAGCAACTTAAGCAGCTTATCAAAGTCAGCCTCAGCAAGGCTCTAAGCAGCTTATCAAGACCCTGTCTCAAATATAAAAAGAAAAGAAAACTGGCTGGAGATGTGGCTCAGTGATTAAGTACCCCTGGGTTAAATCCCCGGTACCAAAAAAACAACAATTGGTAGACAAGAAGAAAATCCAGAAATAAGTCTAATACATATAAAACTTTTGGCATGACATTTCAAACCAACCTAAAAACTTTCAACATGGCTGGAAAAAAGAAAAAAAATAAAATGCTATAACTACTCTTCATCAAAACCCAAAATAAAACTGAAAAAGAAAATGATTAAATGTTAAAGTAAGTTGGACGTAGTGGCACAGGTCTATAGCTATATTATTCAAGAGGCTCTCTTGAGCCCAGGAATTTGGGCCCAGCCTGGACAACAAGTTAGAACGCATCTTAAAGAAAAAGAAGGAAAGAAAAAAAGTAAAACTACCAGAAGAAAACATTTCTATAATTTTAGATGGGGAAGACTTTTCTAATTAAGGCACAGAATTAAGAAGCCATAAGTAAGAAGACTAAAGATTTGACTATGTAAAAATTAAAAGTCACAAATGACACCATAAAGAAAGTTAAAAGAAATTTAACCTCACTAATAAGGAGGGAAATGTAAATTACAGTGAAAGCATTTTTTGTGTGCAAAAGACTAGCAAAAACCAAAATGGCCAATAATAATAGGCAGACTTGGAAACGATCACTTTCATATATTACTGGTGGAAAAATAAATTTAATAAATGTTTTTGGAAGGCAATTAGGCATTAACAAGTTAAAAATGTACATACCCCCTGACCCAGTAACTTCAGATATCTTTCTGGTATATCTGCATAAGTGTGCAAAGATACACACTGCAGCAAAATTGGTAGTAGCCAACTTTTAAAAGCTTCCTCGTATGTCCATCAATAGTTAAATAAGGTAGGTAATATCCATTTAGATTATGAAACCATTAAAAGTGATGAGGTATTGGGCTGGGGATGTGGCTCAAGTGGTAACGCGCTCGCCTGGCATGCGCGGGACGCTGGGTTCGATCCTCAGCACCACATAAAAATAAAATAAAGATGTTGTGTCCACCGAAAACTGAAAAATAAATATTTAAAAAATTCTCTCTGTCTCTCTTTCTTCTCTCTTTCTTAAAAAAAAAAGTGATGAGGTACTAACATATATGAATATAAATGAATTGTGTTAAATGAAAAAGGACAACAGAAAAACGTGATACCATTCACATAAAAACAAAACAGATATATTTGAATACTACATGTAAAGACACTGTGAGGGAAATGAAAATACGTCACTGATGTAATACTGAAGTGATGAATAAACAGCAGACACTGTCATGGAAATAAAGCTAAGTCTAGTCTGAAGTGTGTCCTATGATTTGCATAGTCATGAAGTGTGGGGAGGCAGAAATTATCTGTAATACAAAGCTGAATGTGTTTAGTGGTAAAGTGTTGTGGAGTACAAAGGAAGGAAAAAATATCTGTTTGGAAAGGGTTTCATCAAGGCAGTATTTTGAGGAGGAGAAGTGGCATAGGAAAATGTGGTGTACCTTAACGGAACAAAACTATTCAGAGTTTGCTTAGGAATATAGTGAACAGTGAGAGCTAAAAATGGGAAGAGACAGGTATGGAATTGTTTCCTAAAATGAAAGGAATAGGGACTGCCACCTTTTGGAAGCTTAACCTGGTAGAAACAGAAGAGAGTGTATGTAAGGGTGTAAGGAGTGGTAAGACATCAGAGGTACAGGAGGCTACCAGTGATAGGGAAGAGTTAGGCTGAGGCCTTGGAAAGAGCAGCTGTGAAACAGTACCATGTCAAGAACCCTGTGGGACCTGACTGCTGACTGACAGTGGACCAATTAACTTCACACACATTGAACACGTGATTTTTTTTTTTTTTTTTTTTTGCTGGGGATTGAACCCAGGGCCTCACACATGGTAAGCAAATGCTGTCCCACTGAATTACATCCTGGCTTTTGTAGGTATTTAGTATTAAATACCTTAAAGATTAACCATAAAAGTCTATGACCTTCTCCTGAAGCAAAGATTTGAATTTCCTGGGCTAGATACAGTTGGAGGCAAGTAGTTACCTCACATATATCAGCCCCACCACGGCAGTGTGCACATCTCTTAATTACACATACCACTCATGTGAAGTGCTATGCTTTTTTTGTGTGTGTGAAACCTGGTTCCCAAAAGAAAGCAAGAAGCTCTAATATCTATGAAAATAATGGTTTATAAATTACTTAGTCTTATATTTAAATACTCATTAAGAGTCTAAAAAAGATTTCATTAAGAATTCTGCAAAAATATATTGCATTTGCTGAGGACACATATTGGTTTTAGTGGCATTTATAATTCTGGTGATCTATGAAAGTCTTAGGATGTGATCCCCACAAATGACAAACGTCTAATATGTTTCCTGTTTAAAAGGAGGCATCAAGAGGCCAGAAAGACAAAAAGACACATGCCAGTGAAACTATTCTATGTGATACTATACTGGTAGATAAATGCCATTGGATATTCATCAAAACTCACAGAACATATACTACCAAGAGTGAACTAATGCAAACAATGGATTTGGATTATGGAATGTCAACATAGGTTCACAGAGCATAACAAATGTTATCACTGATGTAGGGTACTACTAATGTGTGAGGTCAGGGAGCACATGGGAAATCTCTACTTTTTTGTCGGCTCAATTCAATTTTGCTGTTAATCTAAAATTGCTCTAATAAAGTCTATTAAAACAACAACAGGCTGGGGATGAAGCTTAGTGGTAGAACACTTGCCTATGTATATGAGGCCACAGGTTTGAATCTCAGAACTGTAAAATAAAGCACAACACAGACATGTGCCAGTGGTGGAGCTATTTCCATCTATGTCCCTTTTCCTTCTGTATGCAGACATGCCCTTTACCTTTAAATGCCTAGATGACTCTATTATTCTTGACACCTCTTTCAACCAGAGCTTCTGCCCCAGCATCAAGAAAATATTCCCTTTGGTTCTAAACTTTGGTATCCAATGCTTCCCATACTTAGCCTTTAAGGGAAAGCTTTTCAGAGCCTCTGAGTTACCTTCTTCCTAAGCATACATGGCTTCCAGCCTCATGTCACAATTGAAGCAGCATATTAAGCCTACCCAGGAAAGCAATTAGAGTAATAGATATTAAATCAAACCTCAGCTCACTTAAAACAAGTGCTCTACCACTGAGCTGCCCTTTTAATTTTTTTAGAGACAGGGTCTTGGTAGGTTGTCCAGGCTGGCCTTGAATTGCGATCCTTCTGCCTCAGTCTCCCAACTGGCTGGGATTACAGAAGTGCAGGCTCACACCCACGTAGGGTTCTTGTTCCTGCTGTGAAGACCACTTTTCTGGCCATCTCAGAACCTAGCCTCTAGTATGGAAAAAATGTGTAGAATATTTTGGGCATAGGGTAGAACATTATACCTTTATTGATAATATTGATAATATTCCAAAATCATTTAAGTGGATGTATTCTATGAGGTAATACATTCTAAATGATGCATGTTTTCCTCTTCTCGTCTGCTGTGTCTCTGACCATTGCCAATGCTTCTACTTAGTGATGTTTTTAGATGATTACTAATAACAGATGGTAATCAGCTTTTCTTGAAAATGCACTGCTAATTTCCTGTGTTACCTTAAATAGACAACTGAATGCAACAATTACACTGACAGTATGCCTTATTCTAAGATGTGAAACAATAAGGGAAATTTTAGACCTTATTTTCTTCCAGGGAAGAAGGCAAATTTAGGCTCATAGTATAAACCTTGAGAAGTCCACTGTTTGCAAGTATAAGCCCACAAAGACACTGTATTGGGGAAATTTGTACTACTTCTTTTCTTTTCATTTAGAAGAATCCATCTGATTACCAGATAACAGATTTCAGCAAACAGCCCAACTTTGTTCCTTAAGCTGGCCAAAATTGCTGGAAAGCATAGTAAAAGGAAACTGATTTTGCTGCAGAATACAATATTTATAACTGAATTTAAAACAAAACCAACTTTGCCTACCCAACTCAGTTCACTATTGCTTAAAGTCATTAACAATCTCCATTTTGTCAAATTCAAGGGTCAAGTCTTAGTCTTTATCTTATTCAACCTCTCAATAGCATTTTTTTTTTTTTTTTGGCAGTGCTGGGAATTGAACACAGAGACTGGCATGCTAGGCAAGTGCTTCACTAATGAGTGACACCCCCAGCCCCTAATTAGATTCTTGAAGTATTTTCTTTCCACTTGGTTTTCAATATCCTGCACCTTTAAAAATATTTTACCATCTCATTAGCAATAATTTACTATATTTACTGATTTATCTGTAAATATAGTGAATCTTTACTTCCCTTCTCTGTCTACTCACATGTAATCTCATTCCATGATTTTAAATGCCACATTTATGCCAATGATTCCCAAGTTTCTCTCCCCTGAACTCTAGACTGAATTATATATCCAACTGTTTGTTGACTTCTCTACTTAGAAGAAGTCTATAGACACCTCAAACTTAAGTGTCTGACATACAATTCTTCATTTTCCCTCCCAAATTCTTTCCGTTTCAAGAATGGCAACTTGTTTCCCTAATGCTTTGTTGCTCAAGTAAAAATATGGTACACATAATCTTTGATTTTCCTTTCCTCTTTACATTCAATTCAGAAGCAAGGCCTGTCTACTCTATCCCCAGAACAAATCCTGAGTCCATCACTTCTCTCCATTTCTATTACTACAACCCAAGTCCACTGCCATCTCCTAGGATGCCATAGCAGTCTTCCTCACGCTCCTTAGAATGTGTTTTCTACATAGCAGCCAGTACCATTTCTTCAAATTATCAATTGGATTATTATTATTTTTTTTTTTTTAAAGAGAGAGTGGGAGAGGAGAGAGAGAATTTTTTAAATATTTATTTCTTGTTTTTTAGTTTTCGGCGGACACAACATCTTTGTTTGTATGTGGTGCTGAGGATCGAACCCGGGCCGCACGCATGCCAGGCGAGCGCGCTACCGCTTGAGCCACATCCCCAGCCCTCAATTGGATTATATTACTTTCCTGCCTTAACCCCTCTAGTGACTTCCAAATCTATTTACAATAAAACCAGACTGTTTTCCAAGGCTACACAAGCCATGACATATTCCATCAGTAATCCACCTCTGATTCTCTTCGACCATACTTCCCTTCTTCCTGTTCCTTGAACATGTCCTGTTCATACTGGTCTTGGGACCACTATATTACATACTTTACCCCTGGAGCACATGCTCCCTGAATTTTGTTATCTTTCACATCAGTTAGGTCCCAACTTAGATGTCACATTCTCAGAGAGTGTCTTACCTTAGAAAAACCTTCAAATAGCCCCTCAGTTATTCTCATAATGTTAATTTGTAACACCTACCATCATTGTTATTTTTTTAATTTTCTGTTTCTTCATTCCTATTTGCTTACTTATATCCAGAATAGTATCAAGCAATGATATAAGCACCCAAAATCCTAATATAATGAAATATATATTTACATATGGATACGCCTCACTGAACTGTTATAAAATATGTGAAAATTAGTTGATTCTGTGGCTATAAATCAGGAAGTATGAATTAAGTAAAGTTACAACCCTATTATATAAAAATTACTTTTTAAGAGGTTATAAAATGGGCTACCATGGTAGCATCTTGGCAGGGGAGGAGGCACAACTCTTAGGTCTGAGACCTAATTTTATGTCTGCCATTTGGCTGTGCAATCTTGGGCAGTCTACTTAATCTCGCCAATAAATACTTATTTTTTACAGGGTAGATATAGCAATTAAATTAGATTATGGCAAGCACACAGTAAATATTCAATTAATATTAGTGTCTCCTTTGCATAGCCAACTTTGGGACAATTAAACCTTAAGAAAATCCAAATAGGAACAAAAGAAATCTATATTTACTTCCAGTGGAGTTCATTAGTGCTATTAAAGAATACAGTTTAAGAACTTACATTAAAGAATGTGAAAGCAAGAGAAGAAAAAGTAAAGGAAAGGTGTGGGGAAGAGCAGGGCTCTCATGAAAATCAAAGGGAGGTCAGTAGACCAAAGGAAAGGGAGCAGGGGGAAGGAGGGAGGAAGGAAGTGCTGAGGAGTGATATCGGCCAAATTATATTGTTATATCATGGCATATATGAATATGTAACAACAAATCCCATCATTATGTTCAACTATAATGCATCAACAAAATAATGTGGAAAAAAGAGAACAGCTTTAAAAAGAAAATGGATTAAATACTGAACACAATATTTCCAGTAAAATCAATAATCTTTAAGTTTTGTAAAAAAGAAGCAGAATCAGAAACTAAGAGGTCATAATCAATATGAAAAAAACCCTCATATTAAAGAATAGAATATGACAAAGAAAGATGGACTAAACTCAAAACTACCCCTGAATTTTCCTTTTAACTTTCTCCATTCTGAATGCTATTAAGGATTTAAAACCTTCTTTTCCATTTTAAAATTAGGAAATGGAAACTTGGGGTATATAAATAATTTGCTTAATATAACAGAATTCAAATTCAAATTCAGTTTTAAGGGATAGTACTTTTAACCATGTATTATGGAATTTTGAGGCTTCATGAAGGCAAAAATTTATCAACTTTCACACAAAGTCCACTTCTGCTTTGTAATTCCCTGCTTTGTTTTTCTATCACAACCAATTTAAATTATCTTACCCCATTCAGTAGGTTCTTACTAGAGAAATCTGTTTTGAATTGTGTTTCTTTAAGTAAACTTAAAAATGTCCTTGTCAGCAGGACCTGGGTCTACCCTTCCTTAGTGTTCAAAGAATGTTTGGTGTGAGTCTTTTGGATTCCTAACAACTATTGCTAAAGAACTAAAGTAAAATGTCTCCTGCAGGCATAGGAGAAGTCTAAAGAAAATTACTTAAGAAAAAATAAAAAAGGAAAAATATGAATATATGTAGTTTACTGGGCAAGAATTCTTTAATAAGTCTTGCTTATTTCTTGTTCTAAAACCTTAATTTTTACCAACGTTGCAGGATACAAAATCAACACACAAAAATAAGTAATGTTTCTATATACCAATAGCAAATTATGTGAAGAAGAAATCAAGAAAGCGATATTATTTACAACAGCTATGAAAACAAAATCCTAGCAATGTATTTCATGAAAGAGGAGAAAAAATCTTTACAAAGAAAACCATAAAACATTTATGAAAGGACACAAGAAAAGTGGGAATATATCCTATGTTAAGAGAATGGAAGAATCAATATTGTTAAAATGTCTGTGCTACCTCAAGAGATCTATAGATTTAATACAATCCCTATCAAAATATTTTAGAACCAGTACAAATTTTCTAAAAATTCATATGGGACCACAAAAATTCCCCAAACAGGCAAAGTAAACTTGAGCAAAAACAACAAAGCTGAAGGCATTTTACCAACTAACTGCAAAATATATTACAAAGCTATAATAATTAAAACACCATACAAATGGACCAATGCAACAGAATAGAGAGCTCAGAAGTAAACCCATGCATCTCTAGTCAACTGATCAATAAAGGTGGTAAAAATATGCACTGAGGAGAGGGCAGTCTCTTCGATAGATAGTGCTCTCTACCTAGCAAAAAAGGGATATCTATTCACGTGCAGAAGAATGAATCTAGATCTATTCTTATCCTCTACAATAATCAACTCAAAATAGATAAAATAATTAAATGTTAAAGCCTGAAACTATGAAACTACTGATGTTGTAGGGACAGAAGAGGCAAGGCACTGAAGACAGCAGTAAATAATAATAAGATAAATGTAAATAATACATCTATTATGGAAAACTAGTAAGGGGGTGTCCAGCATCTGGAGCGCTGGTATCTTCTTGGCCAGTGGCCAAGTAAAATAGGGCAACACGAAAATAGGAAGTTTATCTACATTGAACTCTTTTGCAGAGACTCTTTTGCTGACAGTCCTAAAATCAGTCATGGTGAAGATTTCTGGAGAAGCCCAGTTAAGACTTTCCTTGTGGAGAAAGGGGGTGCCACTTCACTGAAAGAAAACACAGGGGTGTTTTAGGACACTGAAACAGGCAAGAGATCTATAGATTTTTTGGAAAACATCCAAAAGCACAGGAAACAAAAGCAAAAATGGACAAATGGGAGTACATCAAACTAAAAAGCTTCTGTGCAACAAGGAAGCAATCCTCAGAGTGAAGAGACTATCTATGGTATGGAAGAAAATACATAAAAACTACACAACTGGTTAATACTCAGAAATGGGTACCCAACTCATAGCAAAAACAAAACAAAACAACAACCCCCCCAAATCCCCTTAAAAACAAGACAAAAATTTAAAAAATGGTAATAGACCTAAATAGATATTTCTCATAAGACATACAAATGGTCAATGGTGTGCATGAAAAAATGCTCAATATCATTAACATTAGGAAAATGTAAATTAAAAGCATATTCAGATATCACCTCACTCTAGTTAGAATGGCTATTACCAAAAAGACAAAAGATTAGTAAGAATATGGAGAAAAGAAAATCCTTAGATAGTGTTGGTGGAAATGTAAATAATACATCTATTATGGAAAACAGTATAGAGGTTCCTCAAAAAGTTAAAAATAGAGCTACCATATGATCCAGCAATCCTATTACTGAAAGTTCAAAGGAAATGAAATCAATATGTCAAAAGGACATTATGCGCATGTTTATTGCAGTACTACTCATAATAGCTAAGAAATGGAATCAACCTAAGTGTCCATCAACTGATTAAAGAAAATGTGGTGAATACACACAATGGTATACTATTCAGTCATAACAGGATGAAATCCTGTCACTTTCAACAACACAGGTGGAAATGCAGATCGTTATGTTTAGTTAAATAAACCAGACACAGAAAAATGCCATATGATCTCACTCACCTGAAAGCTAAGAAAGTTGATCTCAAAGAAGCTGAGAATAAAATAGTAGTTACCAAAGACTGGAGAGACAGGGGAGATGGAGGAATGGGGAAAAGTTGGTTAATGGGTACTAAGATAGAATTAAAAGAAATAAATTCTGGTGTTCTATTGCACAGTATAGTGTCTATAATGATAATATACTATATGTTTCAAAAAAGCTGAAAGAATGGATTTTGAATGTTTCACCACAAAGAAATGATAACTGTAGGAAGAGTAGGTATATTTACCCTGATTTGACCATTACACAATATATACATGTATCAAACATCACATGAAGTAATCTTTTCATATTCAATAAATGTGTACAATTTGTATGTGTCAAAAAATGACAAAACTGGGGCCCCACCAGCCAAGCCCAAGGAGTAGGAGTAGAGCAACCCTGACCTGCCTGCCACCTGGTAGGAGCAGTGCCACATTTACCAACGCTTGGGCTGGGTCCTCCCATTGGGTACCCCTCCTGCCCCGCCTCCCAGCTTCCATCTAGTGACAATAGCCAAGACCTACAAGACCATCATCCAGGTTCCTGCAGGCAAGTTATTGGAAACCTACAGGGACACTACAGGATTATAAGGTAGAAACTATAATACTGTGAATCCACACTGCTGGAGAAGAAGACACATACACAATATGAAGAAACAAGGAAAGAAAAGTGCCCCAAACAAACCAAGCTGCTGCAATAATAAATTCCATTGACAGTACAGTAGATGAAATGTCAGAGAAGGAGTTCAGAATGCACATAATTAAAATGATATGTGAAACACAGAATGAATTAAGATACCAAAAACAGGTAACAACTGACTGCTCCAACAAAGAGATAAGAGAGGAAATACAGGTAGTAAAAGATTACTTCAAGAAAGAGAGACTCTGAAAAAAACAAAATAAACAGAAATCCTTGAAAAGAAGGAAACAATAAACCAAATAAAAAAAATTCAATAGAAAGCATCAACAACAGACTAGATCACACGGAAGACAGAACCTCAGGCAACAAAGACAAAATATATAATCTTGAAAATAAAGTTGATCACACAGTGAAGATGGTGAGAAACCATGAATAGAACCTTCAAGTATTATGAGACAACATGAAAAGACCAAATCTAAGACTTATCAGGATAGAGGAAGGCACAGGGATATAAACCAAAGGAATGCACAATCTCTTCAATGACATAATATCAGAAAACTTCCCAAACACAAAGAATGAATTGGAAAATCAAATATAAGAGGCTTCCAGAACACCAAATGCACAAAATTACAAAAGATCCACACCAAGGCATGTTATAATGAAAATGCCAAGCACAGAATAAGTATAGAATTTTAAAAGCTGCAAGAGAAAAGTTTCAGATTATACATAAGGGGAACCCAATTTGGATCTCAGTAGATTTCTCAACCCAGATCATCAAAGCTAGGAGATCCTGGAACAATATATACCAAGCTCTGAAAGAAAATGGATGCCAACCAAGAATCTTATATCCAGCAAAATTAAGTTCAGATTTGAGGATAAAATAAAAACCTTCCACGATACACAAAAATTAAAAGAATATACAGCAAGAAAGCCTGCACTACAGAATATTCTCAGAAAAATATTCCATGAGGAGGAAATGAAAAACAACAATAAAAATCAGCAAAGGGAGGAACTACACTAAAGGAAAATCCTATCAAAGAAGACACCAACTCAAGTTAAAAACCAAAAACAAACCAAAATGACAGGGAATGCAAACCATATCTAAGTTATAACCCTGAATGTCAATGGCCTAAACTCATCAGAAATGCACAGACTGGCAGATTGGATTAAAAAAAAAGAAGAAGATCTGGGCTGGGGTTGTGGTTCAGCAGTAGAGCACTTGCTTAGCGCTCTGGGTTTGATCCTCAGCACCACATAAAAAAAAGAAGACAGGAAATAATTAAAATCAGAGCTGAAATCAATGAAATTGAAACAAAAGAAACAATTCAAAAAAATTGACAAAATTAAAAGTTGGTTCTTTGAAAAAATAAATAAAATTGATAAACCCTTAGCCATGTTAATGAAGAGAAGGAGACAGAAAACCCAAATTACTAAAATTTGCGATAAAAAACAAAATATCACAATGGACACTATTGAAATACAGAAGATAATTAGAAACTATTTTGAAAACTTATACTCCAATAAAATAGAAAGTCTCAATGACACTGACAAATTTCTAGAGACATATGATATACCCCAAACAAAATCAGGAGGACATACAATTTAAACAGATAAATTTCAAGCAAGGAAATAGAAGACACCATCAAAAGCCTACAAACCAAGAAAAGCCCAGGACCAGACAGATTCACAGCCAAGTTCTGTAAAATCTTTAAAGAAAAACCAATACCAATACTCTTCAAATTATTCCATGAAATAGAAAAGGAGAGAACCCTTCCAAACTCATTCTATGAGGCTAGCATTACCCTGATACCAAAACCAGACAAAGACACATCAAGGAAAGAAAACTTCAGACCAATATCCTTGATGAACATAGACACAAAAATTCTCAATAAAATCCTGGCCAATCACATACAAAAACGTATTAAAAAGACAGTGCACCATGATCAAGTGGGGTTCATCCCAGGGATGCAAGGTTGGTTCAGTATACAGAAATCAATAAATGTAATACCACATTAATAGACTTAAAGACAAGAATCATGATTATCTCAATAGATGCTGAAAAAGTATTTGATAAAATACAGCACCTCTTTATGTTCAAAACACTAGAAAAACTAGAAATACCAGGATCAATGTAACACTGTAAAAGTTACCTATGCTAAGCCCAAGGTCAACATCATTCTAAACAGAGAAAAATTGGAAGCATTCCCTCTAAAAACTGGAACTAGACAGGAATTCCCTCCTTCACCACTTCTATTCAACACAGTCCTTGAAATTCTAGCCAGAGCAACCAGACAGACAAAAGAAATTAAAGGGCTATGCACAGAAAAAGAAGAACTATCACTATTTGCTAATGACCTGATTCTATATTTACAAGTTCTAAAATATTCCACCAGAGAACTTCTAGAATAAATGAATTCAGCAAAATAGCGGGATAGAAAATCAATACCCATAAATCAAATGCATTTCTATACATAAGTGATAAATCCACTGAAAGAGAAATTAGTAAAACTACCCTATTCAATATAGCCTCAAAAGAAATAAAATACTTGGGAATCAATCTAACAAAAAAGGTGAAAGACCTCTACAATGACCACTACAGAACACTAAAGAAGGAAACTGAAGAAAAAAAGATGGAAAGATCTCCCATGCTCTTGGATAGGCAGAGTTAATATTATCAAAATGGCCATACTACCAAAAGCATTATACAGATTTAATGCAATGCCTATTAAAATCCCAATGACATTCTTCATAGAACTTGAAAAAGCAATCATGAAATTCATTTGGAAATTAAAAGACCTAGAATAGTTAAAGCAATCTTTAGCAAGAAAAGTGAGGCAGGAGGCATCACAATACCAGATCTTAAACAATATTAAAGAGCAATAGTAATAAAAACAGCATGATATTGGCACCAAAATAGACAGGTAGGCCTCTGGTACAGAATAGAAGACAGAAATAAACATCACATGAATACAGTTACCTCACACCAAACAAAGGCACCAAAACATACATTGAAGAAAGGATAGCCTCTTTAATAAATGGTGCTAGGAAAACTGGAAATCCATCTATAGCAAAATGAAATTAAACCTCTCACTCTCACCATGCACAAAGCTCAACTTCAAGTGGATCAAGGACCTGGGAATTAGACCAGGGACTATGCCTAATAGAAGAAACAGTAGGCCCAAATCTTTATCATGTTGGATTAGGCCCTGACTTCCTTAACAAGACTCCTAAAGCACAAGAAATAAAATCAAGAATTGATAAATGGGATATATTCAGACCAAGAAGCTTCTTCTCAGCAAAAGAAACAATCACTGAGGTGAAAAGAGAGCCTACTGTATGGGAGCAAATTTTTACCACATGCACATTAGACAGAGCACTTATCTCTGGAATATATAAAGAACTCAAAAAGGCTTAATCCCCCCCAAAACAAACAACCCAATCAATAAATGGGCTAAGGAACTGAACAGATACTTCTCAGGAAAAGATACACATAGGCAATCAACAAATACATGAAAAAGTGTTCAACATCTTTAGTAATTAGAGAAATGCAAATCAAAACTACTCTAAGGGCTGGGGATGTGGCTCAAGCAGTAGTGCGCTCGCCTGGCATGCATGTGGCCAGGGTTCGATCCTCAGCACCACAAAGATGTTGTGTCCGCCGAAAACAAAAAAAATATTAAAAAATTCTCTCTCTCTCTCTCTTAAAAAAAAAAAAAAACTACTCTAAGATTTTATCTCACTGTAATCAGAATGGTAGTTATTAAGAATTCAAGCAATAATAAGTGTTGGAGAGAATGTGGGGGAAAAGATACTCTCATACATTGTTGGTGGGACTGCAAATTGGTGCAACCACTTTGGAAAGCAGTGTGGAGATTCCTCAGAAAACCTGGAATGGAACCACCATTTGTCCCAGCTATCCCACTCCTCATTCTATACCCGAAAAACTTACAATCAGCATACCAAAGTGACATAGCCACACAATAGCTAAATTGTAGAACCAACCTAGATGCCCATCAATGGATGGATTAAGAAACTGTGGTATATATACATAATGAAATATTACTCAGCATTAAAAGAGAATAAAATTATGGCATTTGCAGGTAAATGGATGGAGTTGGAGAGTATTATGCTAAGTGAAGTAAGCCAATCTCAAGAAACTAAAGGCTGAATGTTTTCTCTGATTAGTGGATGCTGATCTATGATGGAGGAAGGGCATGAGAAGAATGGAGGAACTTTGGATTGGGCAAAGGGGAGGAGGGAAAGGGGTTATGGAGGTAGGAAAGATGGTGGAATGAGATGGACATCATTGCTCTAGGTACATGTATGATTGCATGAATGGTGCATCTCAACACTGTGTACAACCAGAGAACTGAAATATTGTGCTCCATTTGTATACAATGAATTGAAATGCATTCTGTTATGTACAGCTAAACAGAACAAATAAAAATAATTTTATTTTATTTTTTTAAACTATATTTATTTATTTATATGTGGTGCTGAGGATCGAACCCAGGGCCTCACACATGCTGTGAGCACTCTACCACTGAGCCACAACCCCAGCCCCCCAAAAATAACTTTTAAAAATTACAAAACTAGGTGGGCATGGTATTATACACCTATAATGCCAGTGGCTAAGGAGGCAGGAGGATTACAAGTTCAAAGCCAGCCTCAGCCTCAACATAAAACATAAAAAAGGGCTGAGATGAGGCTCAGTGGTTAAGCCCTCCTAGGTTCAATCCTCAGTACAAAAGAAAAAAAATTTTTTTTTTTTTTTTTTGTATTCGATATTCAACCCAGGGGCCTTAACCACTGAGCCACATCCCTAGCTTTTTGAAAATTTTTTATTTAAAGACAGAGTCTTGCTAAATTGCTGAGCTGGCTTTGAATTTGCAATCCTCCTATTTCAGATCCCCACCACATCTAAAGAGTCTGAGTTGGAGGCTGAGTTCCAAGTTGGTGAGGACAATGTTGTTCCAGGGCCACTCTGAAAGTTAATGTGTTTGACCTGAAGTCAAATAAGTATGTTAAAATATTTAAAGGTAAGTACCCAAATCACTGAAGTATAATAAATCATTTACAATCCAAAGAAAGGAAAAAGAAGGAATACAGAATAAATTAATCCTATAAAAAGTAGAAAAGGATTAAAAAAGGGGGCAGAAATAAATTCAGCTCTATTAAGTAATTACAATGAGTATGAAAGGAATAAGTTTAGTAAAAGATAAAGAAGGGGGGCTGGGGTTGTGGCTCAGTGGTAGAGTGCTTGCCTAGCTGCGGGAGGCCCTGGGTTCAATCCTCAGCACCACATAAAAATAAGTAAATGTGTCTAACTACAACTAAAAAATAAATATTAAAAAAAAAGACTGTCAGACTCTAATTAAGACCATGTTGGTAATGGCACACAGATAGACAAAGTGACTGATGAAAGGAGAACCTAGAGCCAAACCATGCACATATGGTATTCTAATATATTACAGAAATAATGTGGCCTATCAATGAGAAAAAAATAATGACTTACTATATATATAGAACCAGGACAACTGGTAATTCATAAGAGAAGAAATGAAATCAAATTCCTACCTCATACTTTACATCTGTACATAAAATTAAATTTAAGGGACTGGGCTGTAGCTCAGTGGCAGAGCGCTTGCCGAGCATGCATGAGGCACTGGGTTCGATCCTTAGCACCACATAAAAATAAATCAAAACAATAAAGTTAAAAAAAATAAACAAAATAAAGGCATGCTATCCATCTACAACTTAAAAATATTAAAAAAATAAATTTAAAATTAAATAATTAAATGTACTTAGATATGAAAAGATAAAACTTTAAACTTTTTAGAAGAAAATGAAGGAATAGGGAGATTTCTGAACAAGATATACAAGGAGTTAACAGAGGAGGATCCAACATGGCGGCCGGCGAGGAAGCAGCACTTTCAGTATCTCCACATTAACGGGATCAGAAAGACCCATTAATACACCTAGATTCTACCTACTGAGTAGCAAAATTCCGCTGAAAGGAGACCTGCCAGGAATTAGTAAGTTTATTAGAGGTGACAGTTTATCCCAGACGAGTGAATCTTGACCACGCGGCACAGAGGTCCAGTCCCGCGACCTCCGCCTACCCGGCTCTGCAAGCGGCCCCTGGCGGGCCCGGCGCGGCAAGAAGGGTCCCCGCCCGGCTCTGTGAACGCCCCCACCCACGTGGCAAACGGCCCCCTGCCCGCTTGGCTCTTGGCCACGCAGTGCAGAGGACCAGTCCCGCAGCCGCCGCCTGCCCGGCTCTGCAAGCGGCCCCCAGCGGCCCGGCGCAGAGAGAAGGGTCTCCGCCCGGCCGGCAGGCGGCCCCGCCCGCACGGCGAACGCCCAGCTCTGCGAACGACCCCCCCCCCCCCCCCCCCCCGCTCGGTGAACAGCCCTGCCCGCCCGGCAAACGGCCCCCGCCCGCCCGGCTCAGGAGGCAACGTGAAGGAAATCTAACCAAGCCTTTATGAAATAGCGAACTGGGAACTAAAACCAGAGATTGAGTCAGACCAGAGACAAGCCAGTTCCACCCCTCCCTTCAGACACTCCGGCAAGAAGCCAGGGGCCCGCCATAACAGAGAGGGGAAGTCACCAAAGTTCGGCCAACGAGATTCCTTCCCTGCGGAATCTACTTTAGCAGGTGTGTGACTCCCACCCACATCAGATACAAACAACCGGGAAACTTCAAAAATCTCTCCGTGGGCGCAACCGTAAGGGCCAAGGGACTCCCGACCCCCAACTCCCCCTAATGCCAGTGACGTGGGCGTGACTGTAGGGGCGGAGGAAAGCAGAGAAGACTCCCCACCCCCAACTCCCCCAACCGCCAACTGAGAGGGCGTGACGGTAGGGGCGGAGGGAAAAAGAGGACACTCCAGACCCCCAACTCCTCCTACTGCCAGCGGAGTGGTCGTGATTGTAGGGGCTGAGGGAAGCAGAGGGGATCCTCGACCCCCAACTCCCATTACCACCAGAGGCGACACCAAAGGTCTTAGCTGCCAGCTTCCGAGGGTGTGCCCACCAAAGGGGTCCGGAAAAATTAAACTATTGACTCCCAGACCACAGCTCCACAGCACTGGGGCTTAGATGAATGACAGAGAGAGTGCTCAGTCGTTCGGGAAATAGGGCACGCGGTGGGGCTGAAAGTGTAACCAGATACTTGGGGAACCGCCTCCGGTGAGCAGGACCTGGCTGGCTGGCAGGAGGAAGGGGAGGAGGGGCCGTAGAAGTGAAACGGCTCTAGACCAACAGGATTGAGACACTCCCAGGAGCCGCCTTACAGGGATTACTGTCTACACATTGAGGGCAAAACTCAGCCCGGAGGGCACAGCTTTGCCTACGGGAAGAGAAGAAAATGGATCTCTAAGACCTAATTTTATTTTATTTTTTCTCTCCCTTTTTCCCCTCTTTCCTTCCCATTCCAAGTTTTATTGTTCTTTCCATTCTCCTCTATGCTATCTATCTCCCTCTCCTTCTTTCTTTTCAAGAACACCTTCCTTCTCCTTCCCCCCAACTTTCATCCCAAGCATTACGTCCTCCATTTCGTGTAACTGTCTAAATGCAAATAGGTGAATGTTTCGAGGCCGTCTATAGTGCTCCTAAATACCTACCGACTACCAACACCCTGATCCAATCGACGGTTAGTATCCCCCTTCAGTAGAGCAATCTTCTAAAGTAGCCAAGACTTACTAACACTTATACCTTCATAGCACCTAACCTAAAGTCCTAAGAACAAACAACAAATCACTATATGCATACAAAATCTGGAAGCCCTTTATAAATTGAATGAACCAGCTCTAAAGTACAATAAAGCCCAACATCTCTAGGCATAATCTCCCACCACAAAGGAGAGACAATAGAGATATACAAAGCCAAAACAAATGTATAGGAGAAAGCAGTTACAAAGCAGTCAAAGAGAGCTGGAAAGTAACGTGAACAACATGAAAAAACAAGGGAAAAAAGGATTACAGATAATGCAGAACAACTTAAATCTACAAGAGGACCTAGAAGCATCAGAAACATGGACAGGGAAAGAAATCAAGGCATACCTATCTCAGATGGAACGGAATATTAGAGAAGACATGAGACAGGAAGTCCAAGCATTGAAAGTATATTTTGAAAACGAACTAAACAAACAAATTCAAACTGCAAAGAACGAACTTTAGCAGGAGAAAGAGATCTTAAAAATAAAACCAAACAGTAATTTTAGAAATACAAGAAACCATAAACCAGATTAAAAACGCTAACGAGAATATTACAAATAGACTAGATCAAGTAGAAGTCAGAACATCAGATAATGAAGACAAAGTTTATCAACTTGAAAAGAATATAGTCAACACAGAAAAGATGCTTAAATCTCACGAGCAATCTATCCAAGAGATATGGGACCTCATCAAAAAACCAAATTTGAGAGTCATTGGGATAGAAGAAGGCACAGAGACTCAAATCAAAGGAATGGACAACTTATTAAATGAAATAATCCTAGAAAACTTCCCAGAGATGAAAGATGGAATGGATTGCCAAATCCTGGAAGCCTACAGGACCCCAAACATCCAAAACCGTAATAGACCAACTCCAAGACATATAATTATGAAGATAGCCAACATACAGAACAAGGAGAGAATATTAAAAGCTACGAGAGAAAGGAGGCAGATTACATTCAGGGGTAAACCAATTAGGTTAACGGCTGATTTTTCATCACAGACGTTGAATGCGAGAAGATCCTGGAACAATGTATATCAAATGCTGAAAAATAATGGATTCCAACCAAGAATAATGTATCCAGCAAAATTAAGCTTCAGATTTGACAATGAAATTAAAATCTTTCACGATAAACAAAAGCTAAAAGAATTCACAGCCAGAAAACCAGCACTGCAAAGCATTTTGGGCAAAATTCTACAAGAAGAGGAATGGAAAAATAGTGCCCAAAACTAACAGCAGGAGGTATCTCAGTAAAGGGGGAGGAAAATACCAAAAAGTAAAAACTAGCCAAGCTAAAATAAATAAATAAATAAACATGACTGGAAGTACAAATCATATTTCAATTGTAACCTTAAATACTAATGGACTAAACTCACCAATCAAGAGACACAAGCTAGTAACCTGGATCAAAAAAACAAATCCAACAATATGCTGCCTTCAGGAGACTCATATGATAGGAAAAGACATACACAGGCTGAAGGTGAAAGGTTGGGAAAAATCATACCACTCACATGGCCCTCGGAAGCAAGCAGGAGTGGCCATACTCATATAGAATAAAATCAACTTCAAACCTAAGTTAATCAAAATGGATAAAGAAGGACACTATATCCTGTTAAAAGGAACCATCCACCAACAAGACATAACAAGTATCAATTTGTATGCACCAAACAATGGTGCGGCAACGTTCATAAAACAAACTCTCCTCAAGTTCAAGAGTCAAATAGACCACAACACAATAATAATGGGTGACTTCAACACACTGCTCTCACCATTAGACAGATCCTCCAGACAAAAGCTGAATAAAGAAACTATAGAACTCAATGACACAATCAATAACCTAGACTTAACCGACATACATAGAATATATCAACCATCATCAAGTGGATACACGTTCTTCTCAGCAGCACATGGATCTTACTCAAAGATAGATCATATATTATGCCATAGGGCAACTCTTAGTAAATATAAAGGTGTGGAGATAATACCATGCACCATATCTGATCATAATGGAATGAAACTGGAAATCAATGATAAAAGAAGGAAGGAAAAATCCTGCATCACATGGAAAATAAACAATATGTTACTGAATGATCAATGGGTTACAGAAGACATAAAGGAGGAAATCAAAAAATTCTTAGAGATAAACGACAATTCAGACACAACATACCGGAATCGTTAGGACACAATGAAAGCAGTTTTAAGAGGGAAATTCATTTCCTGGAGTTCATTCCTCAAAAAAAGAAAAAACCAACAAATAAATGAACTCACAATACATCTCAAAACCCTAGAAAAGGAAGAGCAAAACAACAGCAAATATAGCAGAAGACAAGAAATAATTAAAATCAGAGTGGAAATCAACGAAATTGAAACAAAAAAAACCATTGAAAAAATTGATAAAACTAAAAGTTGGTTCTTTGAAAAAATAAATAAGATCGACAGACCCTTACCCATGCTAACGAAGAGAAGAAGAGAGAAAACTCAAATTACCAACATACGGGATGAAAAAGGCAATATCACAACAGACACTACGGAAATACAGAAGATAATTAGAAAGTATTTTGAAACCCTATATTCTAATAAAATAGAAGACAGTGAAGATATCGATAAATTTCTTAAGTCATATGATCTGCCCAGATTGAGTCAGGAAGACACACACAATTTAAACAGACTAATAACAAAGGAAGAAATAGAAGAAGCCATCAAAAGACTACCAACCAAGAAAAGCCCTGGACCGGATGGGTATACAGCAGAGTTTTACAAAACCTTCAAAGAAGAATTAATACCAATACTTTTCAAGCTATTTCAAGAAATAGAAAAAGAAGGAGCTCTTCCAAATTCATTCTATGAGGCCAACATCACCCTGATCCCGAAACCAGACAAAGACACTTCAAAGAAAGAAAACTACAGACCAATATCTCTAATGAACATAGATGCAAAAATTCTCAATAAAATCCTGGCGAATCGAATACAAAAGCATATCAAAAAAATTGTGCACCATGAAGTAGGATTCATCCCTGGGATGCAAGGTTGGTTCAATATACGGAAATCAATAAATGTTATTCACCACATCAATAGACTTAAAGATAAGAACCATATGATCGTCTCGATAGATGCAGAAAAAGCATTCGACAAAGTACAGCATCCCTTTATGTTCAAAACACTAGAAAAACTAGGGATAACAGGAACTTACCTCAACATTGTAAAAGCTATATATATGCTAAGCCTCAGGCTAACATCATTCTAAATGGAGAAAAACTGAAGGCATTCCCGCTAAAATCTGGAACAAGACAGGGATGCCCTCTCTCACCACTTCTATTTAATTTAGTCCTTGAAATACTAGCCAGAGCAATTAGACAGACAAAAGAAATTAAAGGCATAAAAATAGGAAAAGAAGAACTTAAAATATCATATTTGCGGAAGACATGATCCTATACCTAGAAGACCCAAAAGGGTCCACAAAGAAACTACTAGAACTAATAAATGAATTCAGCAAAGTGGCAGGATATAAAATCAACACGCATAAATCAAAGGCATTCCTGTATATCAGCAACAAAACTTCTGAAATGGAAATGAGCAAAACCACCCCATTCACAATATCCTCAAAAAAAATAAAATACTTGGGAATCAACCTAACAAAAGAGGTGGAAGATTTATACAATAAAAACTACAGAACCCTAAAGAGAGAGATAGAAGAAGATCTTAGAAGATGGAAAATGTACCCTGTTCATGGATAGGCAGAACCAACATCATCAAAATGGCGATATTACCCAAAGTTCTCTACAGGTTCAATGCAATGCCAATCAAAATCCCAACGGCATTTCTTGTAGAAATAGATAAAGCTATCATGAAATTCATATGGAAAAACAAAAGACCCAGAATAGCAAAAGCAATTCTAAGCAGGAAGTGTGAATCGGGAGGTATAGCAATACCAGATTTCAAACTGTACTACAGAGCAATAGTAACAAAAACAGCATGGTACTGGTACCAAAACAGGCAGGTGGACCAATGATACAGAATAGAGGACACAGAGACCAATCCACAAAATTACAACTTTCTTATATTTGATAAAGGCACTAAAAGCATGCAATGGAGAAAGGATAGCATCTTCAACAAATGGTGCTGGGAAAACTGGAAATCCATATGCAACAAAATGAAGCTGAACCCCTTTCTCTCGCCATGCACAAAAGTTAATTCAAAATGGATCAAAGAGCTTGATATCAAATCAGAGACTCTGCGCCTGACAGAAGAAAAAGTTGGCTCCAATCTACACATTGTGGGGTCGGGCTCCAAATTCCTTAATAGGATGCCCATAGCCCAAGAGTTAAATACAAGAATAAACAAATGGGACTTACTTAAACTAAAAAGTTTTTTCTCAGCAAGAGAAACAATAAGAGAGGTAAATAGGGAACCTACATCCTGGGAACAAATTTTTACTCCTCACACTTCAGATAGAGCCCTAATATCCAGAATATATAAAGAACTCAAAAAATTAAACAATAAGATAACAAATAACCCTATCAACAAATGGGCCAAGGACCTGAACAGACACTTCTCAGAGGAGGACATACAATCAATCAATAAGTACATGAAAAAATGCTCACCATCTCTAGCAGTCAGAGAAATGCAAATCAAAACCACCCTAAGATACCATCTCACTCCAGTAAGATTGGCAGCCATTATGATGTCAAACAACAATAAGTGCTGGCGAGGATGTGGGGAAAAGGGTACACTTGTACATTGCTGGTGGGACTGCAAATTGGTGTGGCCAATATGGAAAGCAGTATGGAGATTCCTGGGAAAGCTGGGAATGGAACCACTATTTGACCCAGCTATCGCCCTTCTCGGTCTATTCCCTGAGGACCTTAAAAGAGCATACTATAGGGATACTGCCACATCAATGATCATGGTAGCACAATTCACAATAGCTAGACTCTGGAACCAACCTAGATGCCCTTCAATAGATGAATGGATAAAAAAAATGTGGCATTTATACACAATGGAGTATTATGCAGCACTAAAAAATGACAAAAATCATGGATTTTGCAGGGAAATGGATGGCATTAGAGCAGATTATGCTAAGTGAAGCTAGCCAATCCTTAAAAAACAAATGCCAAATGTCTTCTTTGATATAAAGAGAGCAACTAAGAACAGAACAGGGAAGAAGAGCATGAGGAACAGATTAACATTAAACAAATGTCTTCTTTGATATAAAGAGAGCAACTAAGAACAGAACAGGGAAGAAGAGCATGAGGAACAGATTAACATTAAACAGAGACGAGTGGGGGGAGAGAAAGGGAGAGAGAAGGGAAACTGTATGGAAATGGAAGGAGACCCTCATTGTTACACAAAATTATATATAAGAGTTTGTGAGGGGAAAGGGGAAAAAAAAAAACAAGGGAGAGAATCAAACAACAGCAGATGGGGTAGAGAGGGAAGATGAGAGGGAAGGGGAGGGGGGATAGTAGGGGATAAGAAAGGTAGCAGAATACAGCAGTCATTAATATGGTATTATATAAAAATGTGGATGTGTAACCGAAGTGATTCTGCAACTTGTATTTGGGGCAAAAATGGGAGTTCATAACCCACTTGAATCAAATGTATGAAAGATGATATGTCATGAGCTTTGTAATGTTTTGAACAACCAATTAAAAAACAAAAAACAAAGAGCTAACAGATAAATTCAATTAGCTTAAAATCAAGTGTCATCAAAAGACAAGTAAAAAGTAAAAGTACAAAGCTTGAATAGATATTTGTAATATATATAATTGTTTATTATTTATTTATTTGGTACCAGGAATTGATTCTGCTGTTGCCAGCCTGAAGTCACCTGGAGATCTTTTTTCTGGGTGCTGCTGCCACGGAAGACACTGCTGCTCTGGATGCAACTGAAGCCGACACTGCTGCTGATCCCTGGAGCTGATCCCTGGAGATCGCCTGGTGACGCTGCCCCCATAGCTGCAATTGTAGCAGCTGCTACAGCCACTGATGCTGCTAACCCAATGCCTGCTGCCAACAACCACCACCACTACTGCTACCACCACAGCCAGGAAGAGTGGAAGAGCACCAGAGAGAGAATGGCTGTGGGATGGAGAAAAGTTGGGTGCCAGCAGGTTTATCACCATTAAAGCCTCTATCTGGGGACTCTACCCAGGAACTGCAGGTCCAGTGTGGGGGTGCCTATGGGTTTGGAGAAACCTGGGGTCTTCCTGCTGAGGGTGCTGGTGGCCCTTGTCTTGCTGCTGCATCTTGGGGTTGCTCCTTTGCATGAGTATATCCCTAGAGATCTGTCTGCAAGTAAGAGCATCATTGAGATCTTGGGACTGCAGCGTGGCTGAGGCTGAGGTATCTAAAGCCCAGATCGGTGGGACAGAGACTGGGTTTGCGAGGGCCGATCTGGGTTTGGTGATCCCAAAAGACGACAGAGACAGGGCTAAGAAACTGATGAACACTGATAGAGACAGTTCGACTTTCCAGCAAGATTTATTTTATTTTTCAATTCACTAATCTCTCTATCATATTTGGAACAGGATGTTTTTTATGCCTCAGTGTATGGAGGACAATGATATATGAATGGTGTTTTGCATTTCTGTTGTATTCTTATGTCTTTATTTTTTTCTCTTTGTTCATATTCTTCCTCTCTTGTCTATTGGATTTTCTTTCCAACTTTTCTCCAACCCACAGCCATTCTCTTTCTGCTCCTCTTCCACTCTTCCTGTGAATTTTTACTTCTAGCTTCTCTTCCTTCCTTGCGAATATTGCATACTACACCACGTCTGTTCTCTCATCCACCATTTGAAATTGTATACTGTTTTAACAAATTTTCTGTTTGTACTATAGATAGTTGTTGAACTCATCATTCTGATTTAATGCGAGAAAGCAGTAAACACCTTAGTGGGAGCTGTTAAGTTTAAGGCTATATATTGTATACACTGGGTGCTGTTGATATTGGTCTCACCATTAAAGGAAAAGTGCTAGAAACCTTCAGGGTAAAATTTATGCTCCCTTACATCCATACATCTAGATGGGAAAACACACTAACATGAAAAAAACAAGGGAATAAAGCGCCCCAAACAAACCAAGATGCCTCAACAACAGAAGCCACTGATAATACAGTAGAAGAAACGTCTAAGAAGGAGTTCAGATTGTACATAGTTAAATTGGTATGTGAAGTAAAGGATATATAAGGAGTAAAATCGAAGAAATACAGGAAATGAAAAACCACTTCAATAAAGAGTTAGAGATCATGAAAAAAAAAAGCAGAAATCCTCAAAATGAAGGAATCAGTAAACCAAATTATAAATTCAATAGAAAGCATCACCAACAGACTAGACCACTTGGAAGACAGACTTCAGACAATGAAGACAAAACATATAATCTTGAAAGAGAGTTGATCATGCAGAGAAGATGGTAAGAAATCATGAACAGAACATCTAAGAATTATGGGATAACATGAAAAGACCAAATTTAAGAATTATCAGAATAGATGAAGGAATAGAGATACAAAACAAAGGAATGCACAGTTTTTTCAATGATAACATAGCAGAAAATTTCCCAAACCTAAAGAATGGAATGGAATATCAAATACAAGAGGCTTACAGGACCCCAAGTGTACAAAAATTATAGCAAACCCACACCAAGACACATTATAATGAGAATGACTTACACACAGAATAAAATCTCAAAGGCTGTGAGAGAAAAAAAAAATCAAATTATGTATAGGGGGAAACCAATTCAGATCTCAACCCAGACCATCAAAGCTAGGAGGTCCTGGAATAATATATTTCAAGGTCTGAAAGAAAATTGATGCCAACCAAGAATTTTATATCCAGCAAAATTAAGTTTCAGATTTGACAATGAAATTAAAACCTTTTACAATAAACAAAAATTAAAAAGAATTCACAACTACTAAATCTATATTACAGAGCATTCTGAACAAAATATTCCATGAGGATGAAGTGGGGGAAAAAAGTGAAAACTAGGAAAGGGAGGAGCTACATTAAAGGGACATTCAACCAAATGAGAAACTAAGACAAATCAAAAACTAGAAATAAATCAAAACAACAGGGAATACAAATCATATCTCAATAATAACCTTTAATGTTAACCGCCTAAACTCATCAATCAAAAGACACAGATTGTCAGACTGGATTAAAAAGCAAGATCCAACAATATACTGTCTATAAGAGACTCACCTCATGGGCAAAAACATCCACAGGCTAAAGGTGAAAGGATGGGAAAAAACTTACCAGTCATATGGATTGTATAAACAAGCAGGATTTCCATTCTCATTTCAGATAATGTAGGCTTCAAACCAAAGTTAATCAGAAGAGACAAAAAGGGACATTTTATACTTCTTAAGGGAAGTATATATAAGCAGGATATAATGATTATAAATACTTATGCCCCAAACAATGGACCATCTATGTACATCAGGCAAACCCTTCTCAATTTCAAGAGTCAAATAGACCACAATACAATAATACTGGGTGACTTTAACACACCTCTCTCAGCACTGGACAGATCTTCCAAACAAAAACTAAATAAGAAAATTATAGAACTAAATAATACAATCAATAATTTAGACTTAACAGACACATTTAGAACTTTTCATCCATCATTGAGCAAATATACTTTCTTCCCAGCAGCACATGGCACCTTCTCTAAAATAGACCATATCTTATCCCACAAAGCAACTCTTAGTAAGTACAAAAAAAACAGAGATAATACCCTGCATTCTATCAGACCACAATGGAATGAAATTAGAAATCAACGATAAGATTAAAAAAAATACAAGCTACTATAACAAATGGAGACTAAATAAATGATAAATGGATAATAGAAGAAATCAAGGATGAAATAAAAAAATTCTTAGAGGTAAATAAGAACACTGATAATGATATATCAAAAGCTCCTGGACACTATGAAGGCAGTACTAAAAGGAAAGTTTATTGCATTGAGTACATTCATTAAAAGAATAAACAGTCAAAAATAAATGACCTAACACTGCATCTCAAAGCCCCAGAAAAAGAAGAAGAAAGCTATACCAAAAGCAGTAGAAGACAGTAAATAATTAAAATCAGAGCTGAAATCAACAAAATAAAAAAAAGAAACAATTTAAAAAACTGATAAAACAAAAAGTTGTTTTTTTAAAAAAATAAATAGATAAATCCTTGACCATGCTAATGAAGAGAAAAAGAGAGAAAACTCAAATTACTAAAATACAAGATGAAGAAGGAAATATTACAACAGACATGTCTGAAATACAGAAGATAATTAGAAACTATTTTGAAAATTTATATTCCAATAAAATAGAAAATATTGAAGACATTGACAAATTTCTAGAGACATATGACCTACCCAAACTGAATGAGGAGGTAATACATAATTTAAACAGATTAATTTCAAGTAAAGAAATAGAAAATGCCATCAAAACCCTACCAACCAAGAAAAGCCCAGGACCAGATGGATTCTCAGCCAAATTCTACAAGACTTTCAAAGAATTAACATCAGTACTCCTCAAAGTATTCCATGAAATTTTCATGAAACAGAAAAGGAGAGAACCCTTCCAAACTCATTCTATGAGGCTAATATCACCCTGACACCAAATCAGACAAAGACACATCAAGGAAAGAAAACTTCAGACCAATATGCCTGATAAACATAGATGCAAAAATTCTCAATAAGATTATGGCAAATTGCACACAAAATCATATTAAAAAGATAGTGCACCATGACCAAGTGGGGTTCATCCCAGGGATGTAGGGTTGGTTCAACATATGGGTTTCACTGAGATGCTTAGCACTTTGCTTTTGCTGAGGCTGGCTTTGAACTCTCGATCCTCCTTTCTTAACGCCCCCTGCCTCTAAGATTACAGGCATGGGCCACCACACCCAGCTTGAATTTTTTTCTTTATGGAAACTCAGGATCTTTTATCTGTACTGATTATTCTTAAATTTCACACAAATGTGACTTGGTTAAGTCTGTTTTTATTGTGTATGGCTTTGTGGGCTCTTCTAATAAGGTACTTTGGAAATCAAGAAATGTAATTCATATTAATGGACTTAAAAACAAAAATCATATGTCCATCTCAATAGATGCAGAAAAAGCATTTGACAAAATATAGCACACCTCATGTTCAAAACACTAGAAAAACTAGGGATAGAAGGAACATACCTAAATATTATAAAAGCTATATATGCTAAACCCAAGGCCAGCATCATTTTAAATGGAGAAATATTTAAAGCATTCCCTCTAAAAACTGGAACAAGTCAAGGATGTCCTCTTTCACTACTTCTATTCAACATAGTCCTTGAAACTCTAGCCAGAGCAATTAGGCAAAAGAAAGAAATCAAAGGGATACAAATGGGTAAAGAAGAACTCAAACTATCACTATTTGCTGACAACATGATTCTATATCTAGAAGTTCCAAAAAATTCCACCAGAGAACTTCTAGAATAAATGAATTCAGCAAAGTGGCAGGACAGAAAATCAATACCCATAAATCAAACGCATTCCTATACATTTTCAGTATTAAATTCACTGAAAGAGAAATTAGGAAAACTACTCCATTCACAATAGCCTCAAAAAAAACAAAAACAAAACTTGGGAATCAATCTAACAAAAGAGGTGAAAGACCTCTACAATGAAAACTACCAAACACTAAAGAAAGAAACTGAAAAAAAAAAAAAAAAAAAAAAAAAAAACCTCAGAAAATGGAAATATCTCCCATGTTTCTGGATAGGCAGAATTAATATTGTCAAAATGGCCATACTACCAAAAGTGTTACACAGATTTAATGCAATTCCTATTAAAATCCCAATGACATTATTCATAGAACTCAAAAAAGCACTCATGAAATTCATTTGGAAAAATAAGAGACCCAGAATAGTTAAAGCAATCCTTAGCAAGAAAAGTGAAGCAGGAGGCATCACAATATCAGACCTTAAACTTAGAGCTACAGTAACAAAAACAGAATGGTATTGGCACCAAAATACACTTGTAGACCAATAGTATAAAATAGAGGACACAGAGACAAACCCACATAAATACAGTTATGTCACAGGTGCTAAAAACATTCCCTGGAGAAAAGATAGCCTATTCAACAAATCATGCTGGCAGATCTGGAAATCAATATGTAGCAAAATGAAATTAAACCTCTCTCTCTCACCCTGTACAAAATCAACTCAAAGTGGATCGAAGACTTAGGCACTAGAACAGAGACCCTGAACCTAATAGAAGAAAAAAATAGGCCCAAATCTTCATCATGTCAGCATAGGATCTGACTTCCTTAACAAGACTCTTAAAGTGCAAGAAGTAAAATCAAGAATCAATAAATGGGATGGATTCCAATTAAAAAGCTTCTTCTCAGTAAAGGAAATAATCAGTAATGTAAAGAGAGAGCCTACAGATTGGGAGAAAATCTTTACCACATGCACCTCCAATAAAGCACACACAAAAAAACCAAATAACCCAATCAATAAATGGGCTAAGGAACTGAACAGACATTTCACAGAAGAAATACAATCAATCAACAAATATATGAAAAAGTGTTCAACATCTCTAGTAACTAGAGAAATGCAAATCAAAAGTACTCTAAGATTTCATCTCACACCAGTCAGAATAGCAATCATCAAGAATACAGAAAACGATAAATATTGGTGAGGATGTGGGGAAAAAGGTACACTCATACATTGCTGGTGGGACTGAAAATTGGTGCAACTACTATGGAAAGCAGTATGGAGATTCCTCAGAAAACTGGGAATGGAACCACCATTTGACCTAGCTATCCCACTCCTCAGTTTATACCCAAAGACTTACAATCAGCATATTTCAGTAATTCAGCCAAGCCAATGTTTATAGCAGCTCAATTCACAATAGCTAAACTGTGGAACCAACCTAGGTGTCCTTCAGTAGATAAATGATAAAAAAAAAAAAAGTGATATATACTCAATTAAATGTTATTCAGCTTTAAAGAAGAGTAAAATTATGGCATTTGCCAGTAAATGGATAGAGTTGGAAAATATCATGCTAAGCAAAATAAGCCAATTCCCCAAAATCCAAAGGCCTAGTGTTTTCTCTAGTATGAGGATGATGATGCTAATTCATAATAAGGTATGGGGCACTAGAGAAGAATAGCATTACCTTAGATTAGGTGGAAAGATGTGAAGGAAGGGAGGGGATATGGGGATAGGAAAGATAGTAGAATGAACAGACATTATTACTTTATGTATATATGTGACTACACGACCAATATGATTCTGCAACATGTACACTCAGAAAAATGAGAAATTATATCCCATCTATGTATGATATATCAAAGTACATAAATGCATTCTACTGTCATGTGTAACTAATTAAAACAAAAAATTACATTAAACAGGGATGAGAGGTGGGAGGGAAAGGGAGAGAGAAGGGAAACTGCATGGAAATGGAAGGAGACCCTCAGGGTTATACAAAAGTACATACAAGAGGAAGTGAGGGGAAAGGGAAAAATAATACAAGGGGGACAAATGAATGACAGTAGAGGGGGTAGAGAGAGAAGAGAGGAGGGGAGGGGAGGGGAGGGGGGATAGTAGAGGATAGGAAAGGCAGCAGAATACAACAGACACTAGTATGGCAATATGTAAATCAATGGATGTGTAACTGATGTGATTCTGCAATCTGTATATGGGGTAAAAATGGGAGTTCATAACCCACTTGAATCAAAGTGTGAAATATGATATATCAAGATCTATGTAATGTTTTGAACAACCAACAATAAAAAATTAAAAAAAAACAAAAAACAAAAAATTAATTAACAAAACCATATTAATAAATATATTCATGTCTTAAAAAAAAGCCAACACTGTATAACAAACCCATACCCCAAGACATATCTTCAGGAGAAAACTGCTACTAAGAATAATAAAAATAATTGGTGTTCTTTTGGAGGCTTCACATGACCTTATTTTTCCATACTTCTTGTGCTCCTACACTAAGATTCTGGTAGATTGTTAACTCTACCACTTTTAATAGGGTATCCTTTTTAGTAGCAGCTTTCAAAGAAACAGATTCCCCAAAAGTAGAAATAAATAAAATTCCTACAAATTAAGTTACAATTATAAGCTAAAAGGGATCCATGAGAATATAGACAAATAAATACAATTAGGAAGACAATGTAAGATATATGTGAAAAATTCAGCAAAGAGAGATTCTGAAAAAGAATCAAACAGAAATCCTGGAAACGAAGAGTTCAACAGGTTGAAAACAAACAAAAAAAATACCTGCCAAAGTCTCAACAACAAACTATACCAAGTGGAAAAAAAAATGTTTGAACTTGAATCTTGAAGACAGGTCATTAGAAGTATCTTGAGGCAAACGAAAAAAAAAAAAGAAAAAGAAAGAAAAGAAAAATGAAGAAACGGAGGGAATATTATTCAAGATCTATGACATACTTTATTTTTATTTATTGGTTCTTTTTAGTTATACATGACAGCAGAATCCATTTTCATATAATTATACAAGCATGGAATACATCTTATTCTAGTTAGAGTCCCATTCTTATGGATGTAATGGTGGGATTCACTGTGGTGTTTTCATATAGTACACAGGAAAATTATGCCACATTCATTCCTATGAGACACTTTAAATGTATAAACACCTGTATTTATTTTTGGAATAAGCAAAGGCAAGGAGAAAAAAGTTAAGGTATAGAAAACTTCCCTAATCTTGGGGGAAAAAACATAGATATCCATGTACAGAAAGCTTATGGGGCTGCCAAAAGACACGGTCAGAAAAGATATTCACAGCATATAGTCAAACTGTCAGAAGTGTAAGTTAAAGAAATAATTAAAAAATCTTCAAGGGAAAAGCACCAAATCACATTTACAGGATCCCCATTAGACCAACAGATTTCTCAGCAAAAACATTATAGATAAGGAGGGAATGGAATGATATATTCCAAGTCGTGAATCAAAATAATTCCCAACCTAACTTACTATATCAGCAAGGCTATCCTTCAGAAATAAAAATGTTCTAAGACAATTGAAAACTGAGGGAATTCATGTCTACCACGAAAAAGATGTGTAAGGGAGTCCTACACTCAGAAAGGAAAGATAAAGAAATCATTCTGAAAGCAAGTGAAATTGTAAATCCCACTAGAAGAATACATACAAAAAGGAGAAATAGAAAAGAATCAAACATTGGCAATACAGTAAACCACCAAACCAAAAAGAAGGGCAGAGAGGAAGAACAAAAAAATATTCAAAACAATTAGAAGAAAGTCAATAAAATGATGAGAATAAATTTTTACATATCCATAATATTCTTAAATGTAAACAGACTAAATTCTCCAATTGAACGATATTGGAAAAATTAAGTGTTGTTAATTGGATGAATGGATAAAAAATAAGACCCAACAAGATGCTGCCTATAAGTCACTTGCTTCACCAGCAAGGAAACACAGACTAGAAGTAAAAGTATGGAAAATGATGTTCCAAGCAAATGGAAACCTAAAGCAAGCAGGATAGCTATACTTATATCTGACAAAATAGATTTTAAGACAAAAACTGAAAGAAACAAAGGTCACTATAAAATGATGAAGGGATAAATTCAACAAGAAGAACGTTTATAAGTCTATGTGCAGCTAATGTTGGAGCATCCGATTTTTAAAAGTTTATTTTTATTTCCTTTTTTAATTGGTACATTGGTACACTGTAATCATACATAATAATGGGATTCATTATTTCATATTCATACATGCACACAATAGAACAATATAATTTTGTCAATTTCATTCCCCAAGCACCCAATTTTATAAATAAAGTATTAGACCTAAGGGGAGCGACAGGCTCCAACAAAAGTGGGGGATTTCAACATCCCACTATCATCAATGAACTGATCACCCTAACCAAAAACAACAACAACAAAATCAACAAAGAAACAGAGAATCTATACTATCATAGATCAATTGGACTGAACAGACATTTACACTACATTCTACCCAACAAGTACAGAACACAAATTATTTTATGAGCACATGAAACATTCTCTACAACATGTATTGGTTCAAAAACAAGGTTTAACAAATTTTAAAAAATGATCATATCCTGTGTATTTTGTGGTCAGAAACCAAAAGTCAACAACAAAAGAAAATTTAGAAATTACACAAATGTATTGAAATTAACAACACTTAATTTTTCCAGTGCTGGAGATTGAACACTTGACCTCACGCACGCAAAGCATCCACTCGCTGAACAATGGATTTTTGAACTGAGGAAGTCAAAAGGGAAATTTTAAAATTTCATGAAAATAAAAAGTCAACATTCAAAAATGTAGAATGTAGCAAAGCAGGATAAGTACTACAAGGGAAGTCTACACATTGAATGCCTATATTAAAAAATACATATTTCAATCAACTTAATGATGCACCTCAAGGATTGTGAACAGCAAAAATAAACCAAATTGCAAATTTTAGAAGAAAAGAAATTAACAAAGATCAGAGCAGAAATAAGTAAAATAGAGAAAAAAATTAAAAACCAAAAGATTCATGAAACAGAGTAGGTTCTTTGAAAAAGATGAATAAAACTGACAAACTTTTATCTACACTATCCAAGAAAAAGAGAGAAGACTCAAAACTAAAGATTAAAAGGAAGACATTACAACTTATGCTACAGAAATACAAAGGATCATTAGGACTACGAAAATTTACATGTCAGAAAGTGGAAACCCTAAAAGAAATGGACATATATCTGGACACTTATGTCCTACCAAAATTTAATCATGAGGACCGGAAAAAAAACATGACTAGACCAATAATAAGTAATGAGACTGAATTAGTAATAAAGTTTCCCAACAAAGAAAAGCCCAGGACCAGATAACTTTATTACTGAATTTTATCAAACATTTATTTGTGTGTGGGAGGGTGCTAGTGGTGTGGAGAGGTCTTGTTATGTTGCCAAGGCTGGCCCTAAACTTGTGATCCTCTTGCTTCAGCCTACTGAATAGCTGGGATTATACTTTATCAAACTTTTAAAAGAACTAATGCCAATTCTTTTCTAAGTATTTCACAGAACTGAAAGGGAGGGAACTCTTCCAAACTCATCTTAGGAGATAGCATTACCTTGTTATTCAAACCAGAAAAGGATGCCAAAACAACACAACAACAACAACAAAACTATCAGCTAATACCTCTCATGTATATAGATACAAAAATTTTCAACAATATAGTAGCAGATAGGGGTTGGGGATGTAGCTCAGTGTCAAAGAGTGTTTGCCTAGCACGTGTAAGGCACTGGGTTTGATCCTTAGCACCACATAAAAATAAACAAATAAGGGGCGGGGGTTGTGGTTCAGTGGAGAATGTATGCTTAGCATTTTTGAGGCACTGGGTTTGATTCTTAGCACTGCATATAAATAAATAATACAAAGGTCCATCAATAACTAAAAAAAAAAAAGGCCTGCTGTCCATCTACAACTACAAAAAATTTAAAAAATACTAGCAAATCAATTTGGAAGATTGGAACTACATTGCTGATGAGAATGTAAAATGCTTCAACTAATTTGAAAAATACTTCAATTGTTTATTAATATTTTAAATTAATGCCTATCACATTATCTAGCTACTCTATTTCTCAATATTTACCCCAAAGAAAATGAAATATATATGTTCATACAAATGTTCATGGATGATTTATTTGTAATGAGCTCAACTAGAAACAATAAAGATGTACAACAGGCAAGTGTAAAAAAAAAAAAAAACTAGCAAATCAAGTTCAGCAGCATAATAAAAAAAAAGGTCAATCACCATAATCAAATTAGATATGATCCAAGGATGATTCAACATATGCAAATGAATAAACATAGTATATAACATCAAAAAGAATAAAAATCATATGGTCATCTCAATAGATGCAGAAAAAGTATTTGATAAAATTCAGCATGACTTCATGATAAAAGCTCTACATAAAATAGGTACAGGATTGTACCTTAACATAATACAGGCTGTATATGACAAACCCACAGCTAACATCATACTGAATGAGGCAAAGCTGAAAGCAGTACCTCTGAGATCAGGAACAAGAACACAGCTGTCCACTATCACTGCTTACTAGAAGTTTTAGCCAGAAAATTAGGCAAGAGAAAGAAAGAAAAGGGATATAATTAGGAAGGGAGGAAGTCAAATTATCCATTTGCAGACAATTATATATGCAGAGAAACTAAAAGCTCCACCAAAAGACTATAAAAACTGATGTACAAATTCAGTAAAGTAGGAGGATAAACACCCCCCCACACACACACATCAGTAACTTTTCTATATACCAATAATGAATTTGCTGAGAAAGAAATCATGAAAATACTCTCATTCACAATAACTATGAAATAACAAACAACAACAAAACTCCCTAGGAATAAAACGTATCCAAGGAACTAAAAACCTCTACAATTAAAAAAAAAAAAAACACCAATAAAGTAAATTGAAGACAGAGGCAGGCAGGCAGGCAGACAGACAGACACACACACACACACACACACACACTGGAGACCTCTTACATTCATGGATTAGAAGACTTGATATTGTTAAAACGACCACACTACCCAAAGTGATATACAGATGCAAAACAATCCCAATCAAAATATCCCAGACATCCTAACAGGACTAGAAAAAACAATTTCAAAATTAACATGGAAGCGCAAAAATTGTGAATAGCTGAAGTGATCACAGGCAGAAAGACCTAAGCTGGAAACATCGTAATGAATGATTTCAAAAATACTATACATATGATAATCAAAATAGCATCATATTGGCATATAAATGGACCAAAGAACAGCAGACATACAGAAATACCCATCCCCCCATATCTAATGCCTCCTTATTCTCAAGAAAAGTGCCAGAAACACACCCTGGAGAAAGGAAAGCCTCTTCATTAAAGGGCAGTAGGAAAACTGGATATCTACCTGCAAAGACAGAAACTTGACCTTCTCTCTCACCATGTTCAAGGATCAACTCAAAACAGATCAAAGAATAAAATGTTAGACTTGAAATTCTGAAACTATTAGAAGAAAACATGGGGGGAAAACTTCAAAACATTAGTTCAGGTAATGGTTTTCAGGAAAGGACCCCAAAAGCACAGGAAACAAAAGCAAAAACTGATTAAGATTATCACATCAAACTAAAAGGCTTCTTTGTCAGGCACAGTAGTACATGCCTACAATCCTAGAGACTTGGGAAACTACAGCAGGAGGACTGCAAGTTTGAGGCCAGCCTCAGCAATTTAGCAAAATTAAAATAAATAAATAAATAAATAAGGATGAACATGTAGCTCAGTGGTACAGTATTACAGGGTTCCATCAGTAGTACCCTGCCACACACAAATAAAAATAAAAGTAAATATCTTTCTGTTTTCTACATAGCAAAGTAATAATCAATGGAGTGAAGAGACAACCCTCAGAATGGAGAAAATATCTGACTGACAGAGGATCAATATCCAGAATACATAAAGAACTCAAAAAACAAAAAACAGGCAATCCATTTTAAAAATGGGCAAATGATTTGAAGAGACACTTCTCAAAAGAAACACAAATAACCAAAAAATATATGAAAAAATGCTTAATTGCATTAGCTGTAAGATAAATACAAATCAGAACTATAATAAGATACCTTTCAGTGGCTATTATAATACCACAGAATGGCTATTATTAAAAAAATGCTGGTGGGCTGGGGATGTGGCTCAAGCGGTAGCGAGCTCGCCTGGCATGTGTGCGGCCCGGGTTCGATCCCCAGCACCACATACACACAAAGATGTTATGTCTGCCGAAAACTAACAAAAAAAATAAATAAATATTAAAAAAAATTCTCTCTCTCTCTCTCTTAAAAAAAAATGCTGGCAAGGATAAGGAGAAAAAGGAGTTTGTATACTCTTGGAGGGAATGAAAATTAGTATAGCCATTATGAAGAACAGTACAAAGATTCTTCAAAAAATTAAAAATAGATTTATCAAATGACCCAGTTATTCCACTTCTAGGTATATATCCAGAGGAAATGAAACCAGCATATTCACTAAATACCTGCATGCCCAAGTTTATTGTGACACTATTTACAAGAGCTAAGAATTAGTCTATGTGCCCATCAACAGATGAATGGATAAAAAAAATATGTGGATGTATACACAAGGGAATATAACTAGCCACAAGAATGGAATCCTGTCATTGCAGCAAAATGAATTGAACTGGAGGACTTTATGTTAAGTGAAAAAAGCCAGATACAAAAAGACAAGTACCATATGTCTTTCATACGTGGAAGCATAAAAACGCTGACCTTAAAAGAATAGTGATTACTTGAGATGGGAAAGATATGGTTAGGGGGAGTGGTTGGAAAAGGGGGGATGGATTTGATTACTACACGCTCTATATGCATAGATGGAAATATCACACTAACCCCATGAAAATGTATGATTTGATTAGTGCACGCTCTATGCATATACAGAAATATCATACTAACCCCACTAATATGTACAATTACTACATATTAATAAATAAGGGGATTGCAAATGAAGACCACGGTGATTTATTAGCCATCAGATTGGCAAATATTAAGAAATTTACAAAACTAATAAAAGAGAATGCATTAATGAAAAGCATTATATACTGCTAGTGGTGTAAATTAGCAAAACCATTTTGGGAAACAATTTGAGACTATAAAGGTGAGCAAACCCTACAACCCACTGCCACATTTATAACTTTACTATGCCTCTGTTCCAAAAGATATGACAAGAATGTTCTAAGCAGCAAAGTTTGTATTAGTAAAGAACTGGAAAAACCCTATAGGAGAATAGATACACAGTGGTATATTTTCATAGTAAAATTCTGAACATCAGTGCAAATGAATGAGCTACAGCTATAAGCAACATGGATAAATACAAGCAGAACAAAATAATAAAACAAATCCCCAGTGAGTACTGAGAATATAATGCCATTTTTACAAAGCTTAAAAACTAACACACCTATGATAAACCTAGCTTTTAAAAAGCAGAGAAAGCAAAAATCTTTGTCACTGGTTACAGGAAGTGGAGATGATTGAAGGTTATGATAAGAGAAGTGCATCTAAGTGGAGGCCAGTTGGTGATAATGATAGAGTTGTTGGATTGGTTGGGAGAGGTAGAAAATTCCATCTTAATACTAATATGCTTTATAATCTAACTTCATAATTTAGGTAAATATGTGTATACATACATACATATATTCTTCTATTCTATGACATATATAAAATAAATTTTAAAAAGAAGAAAGATGACTAAAATATGCTAGCTGATATTCATGGCAATGGAAACAAAATCTCCAGCCTAATACTTACTGGTCAAGAGTCTTATAATAAATGTCCAGATCTTTGTTTACCAGCTCTGTTGTTCTCATAACAATCATCATTTCTCTATACTTTTCCTCAGCATCTCGAAACTGAGGTTCTCGAAGTTCTTTCTTAAAATGAATAATTTCTTCCTCATAACCTTTCTGTCGCCCCAATGCCAAACTGTGATTTCTTTTTATATTGTCTATGTTCTCTTCCAACTTCTGATGTTCACTGTAAAAGGGAAAATTTTTTTTGTTCACAATATGTCCAAGACAGTCTAGTTTTATCTGAAATAAACAATTTTCTACAGTAATTTTTATTAAAAAGCTAGACTTCTCTATTAAAAAAAAATTACTCTTGCACCCAAGTATAAAAACTGAAACACTGACCAAAAAGAAGTAAAATAATCAAAATCTTATGATAATCTAGCAGGTTATACAGGCTTCAATGTATACTTTAAAAATTTTTTATTTATTTAACAATTGTTTATTTATTAAACATCCTCTTAGGAGCTAGACATTGCTCTCAAGTTTATAGACATCTGAAAGCTGGCCTGATTGTACATTCTGTTGACATTTCTGTTGTATCCTAGTTGAAGAAAGGTTTGAAAAAGAACAGATGAATTTGAAATCTGAGTGAATGTAAAAGGCATTATTAAGTACTAATCACAGAAATTTTTAAAATATCTGGTTTGGGTCTTTAGTAGTAAAGAATAAATTATTTCATTTAAAGTTCCTTCTAAAAGCTTTCCTTTTCCAACTTGCCAGAGAAAGCACTAATATCACTGTGTTAGAGCTGAGGTTTGAGAGCTAAAGGGATGTTGGGGTCATATTCTTGGTTTTCATCATAATTTTTTCTGTGACTTTTCTGAGTCTTGGTGTCCAAATCCATAAAAAATGAAGAAGCCGAAGATAATAAGCTCTTCCAGTATGGTCTTCGCTATCTCAAAGAAATTTTGAATAGATAAACCAAGTACTTAACCACTTGTTAGATTGTATAAATTAAATTAAAACTTCACTTTTACTATATCCTTTAGAAAATCCTAAGCATTCTTTGATTCAGATTTCTGAAAATGAACAAGGAAGAACTGAATAAATAAATGAGACCTCGATTAAAGCTGTTGAGGAGGTTAAAAATGGCAAGTACAATCTTTTACACCTTCCTAGTATTTTAGAATCAAACAGCTTCTTTGAGAATTCTTAAGTTAACTTTAATGCAGGGAAGGAAGGAACAAAATATTTTCTGTTGTACCAGGAAGGAAGCACCCACAATAAATACCAATAATACCAAATGAAGGAAGAGTCTGGCTAATCTCTCTCTCTCTCTCTCCCTCTCTTTCACATACACTCAAAATGTTCTAGTGGGCACAAAATTATAACCAGGACATAAGTCTCCATTGGCAAATTGCTCTGGAAATAACTCCACTGGCAATATCATGGACTGTACAAGTTATAAGCCAGGTAGGGCCCATAGTTGTATATTCTGTGTGCTCAGTACCACTAGTCTGTGCAGTAGGTCAGAAGAAGTCTGGGGACCTGGGATAATACTAATTACTGTCCCTTCCCGCAGTATGATTATCAATTTTATATTACTTTTCAGTAATTCAATTTTTAAGGCTATAAGATATAAAAACCGTGTCCACCTTCCTTTAAGTCTCCAAGAATATTAAGCTGAGGCTTAAATTCTTCCACAAAATAGTTATTTAATTTCCTTACATTACAATAATAAAGACCTCTATTTAAACTAAGAACTATTTTTAAAAACCCACTTTTTCATTTGTAAAACCTGCATTTGACCCATTTCCTTCAAATGCTGTTTTCTTTCTTCTTCAACTTCTTTTAGTTCCTCATTTCTTTTTCTTAAAGTGAGGTTGTCCTGTAGCCATCTTTCTTGTATCTAAATATAAATATTAAGTCAGTTAATGAAAATAATCAAGTTATAAACAGGAGATACATAACAGAAACATGCCAACAGGTAGTGCTAATTCGGCCTTACTTAGAATCATGTTAAATTGGACAAAGGGAGAACTAACCAGTGTGAAGTTATCTCTAGGCCTATACTAATCTAGATGGCTAACAGTCACAGGACGGACATCTGTAATGTAGATTTTACTGCCCTTTCCTGACCATGATGTAAAGTTATTTTCCTATTTGACTGGGTGGTCCCATAACAAATGATATGAGCATATATCTTTGTGTACTTGTTTACTTATGAAGTATTTGGTTAAAAATGCTATTGAATATGTTCATCAAAACATATATAAAACAGGAATTTAATATGATGAAATAAAAAATTACACAGTTAATATCTACATTCCAGTGAATCACATCATGTCCAGAAACTCTATGATGGAACCTGTTGATCTAAAAGATAGTAAGACTCATCAATATGTACAATTTTAGTGTCTCTATGGTATCAGTTAAAAATAAGTCTAATTTTAAAAAATCATAAGAGATCACTGCTACTGCTGAAATCTCCCTATACTTATCATGTGCCAAGACTATTAGCTTCTATAAGTATACGTCAGATACAACCTCTGCTTTCAAGTTTACAAAAACAGTGTAAGCATCTACCATGAATTTGGAGCATTTCAGATTTTTTGGATTAGGGCTGCTCAACAAATAAGTCTATGCAAACATCGCAAATCCAAAAGACTGAGATCTGAAAGATTTCTGGTCTCATGTGCTTTAAATGAGACTCTCAATTTATAATGGTCATACAAGCAGTAAGAGGTGCCATAAAAGTAGTGTTTGTCTACAAACTTCTTGATATATTCCTGGCTATTGAATTGAATTTGTAAAAACTACCTGCTACTACTCCTTAAAAAGGATAATCCCTTAGTAATGGCAGCAAAAAAAAATTTTCCCAGTAGCTTTCCTGGTGTGTATATAATGAATTATATTGTCAAGAGATAAACACTAGTAAGGAATTTATAACTTGACTCTTTGGAATTAAAAAAAAAAAAAAATCTTGCAGAAACAATGGTGGTCTGGCCCCCATAATCCACATGTGTAAAATTTAACCTGAGTTTGCAGTCAGAACTTCTCAAATATTAAAGTGGGATATCTAATAATAGCCCTTGCAGCTGAGTAAAACTCAGTGATGCAGGAAGCCAAGGAGGGAAGGTCAGATTTTTGGTAATACCTTACTGCCAACAATGAAGGTCAGGGAGAAAGGCAGGTAGGAGCAAGAAGGGAAGTTAAGGATTTCTCTCACATGCTCAATGTTCATGTCCAGCCTTGACTATCTAGAAATCACCATTTTTATGTTTTTTAAAAACTTTCAAAAATTTAAGGCTACTTTCAACTTTCCTGAAAATATTATAAATAGACACAATTTTGCTAATGGCAATATTATAAGCAAAGGTAGCTAGAATGACATGGTTTTAAAAGTTCTCTGAGGCTGAGACAACCACCATATGTAGTTATAGGTAGCTGCTATAGCACTGTAATTAGCTGCTACACCTCCTTAAAGCTCTTCCTTCCATGGGAAACTATACTACATTTCCTCATTAGGAAAAAGAAAATGTCCCAATGCCTCGATGCCTGTTTTCATCTGATACTATGTAATACCTAAATCTGCTTTCATAACTACATGAAAGGACTCTTGGGGTTAAAGTGCTATCACATGTTAGGTAAGACTGATTTCTGGCAAAAAAATGATGTTTGTGGTCTATTTACCTGCATGATCACCAGGAAAGCAGGCATTTCTTTCTTTTAGGTCAGCTTCTATTACTATTTAGCTTTGAAAGACAGTATATAGTTCAGTAGTTAAAAAGCAGAGGCTTTGCTGGGCATGGTGGTGCAGGCCTGTAATCCCAGCTCAGGAGGCTGAGACAGGAGGATCCCCAGCACAAAGCCAGCCTCAGCAAGGGCGAGGCGCTAAGCACCTTAGTGAGACCGTCTCTAAATAAAATACAAAATAGGGCTGGGGATATGGGTAGTTGTTGAGTGATCCTAAATTCAATCCCCAGTGCCCACCGCTCCCACTCCCCAAAAACATAGGCTTTGAAGTCAGGTATACTTAGGCTCCAATTTTGGTACTATAACTTTTAAACACAATAATTTTGGACAGATTAGTTTAACTTTTCTGAACCTCAGTTTGCTTGTAACATGTAATGAGCTATTGTGAAGGTTACTTAAGTTAGTGTCTGTAATCAGTACAGTGCTTGGCTCAATAATTGAGAGTAAAAGCCTTCTGGGTCAAATTTATCCTTTTAACTCTAAGCTGTGAAAATTCCAATTATATCTTAAAAAATATCAGAGAAAGGGAGGAAAGAAAACCAGATACAGTGATAGTATACCAGTACTGTTTTTCACTACACTAGAAATTTGACAATGTACAGTCAAGTTCTAAATCTGTTGCTACTTGTGTACCCTTGGTCAAGTCAGATCACCTTCATGCCCTTTGATATTGCCCTTCATTTGAAAAATAAGGGAGGCAGATTACTAGTTTTCAAATAATTTTATTCTTAGGATTAAATTTAGTAGGGCTTAAATAAGCATGTAAACAAATATTATTAGTTTTCCCAGTTCTTAAACAGCAACTCTACTGCAGTTATAGTTCAGTGGTAGAACACTTGCCTCACATGCGTGAGGTACAGGGTTTGATCCTCAGTACCACATAAAAATAAATAAATAAAATAAAGGTGTAAAAAATAAAATAACATTAAAAAAATAGCAACCCTAATCAGTTAGCTCAGATGATACATTATGCAGGTAGTTTGCTGTATTAGGTCTTTCCAAAGACAGAACTAATAGGATATATAGGAATAGATACATGAGAAGAGATTTATTAGGGCAATTGGCTTGTGTAGTCATGAAGGGTGAGGAATCTCATGATAGCAAGCTGGAGACCCTGGGATGCCGGAAGATGGCATAGTTGAAGAGTAAAGCCTCAGAACCAGGGAGCTCAATGGAATAGCCAATGGTATAATTCTCAGTGGGAGGCCAAAGGTCTGAAAACCCAGGGGGCCATTGGTCTACAACCAGAGTCCTAAGGCCAGAGAGCCCAGAGTTCATATTCAATGGCAGAAGAAGAAGAGTAGCCTAGCTCCAGAGAAAGAAAGAGGATTTTTTTTTGTTGCTGTTGTTCTCCTCAGGTCTCTAGCTAATTGGATTGTGTCCATCCACACTAAGAGCAGATCTTCCATACTCAGTCCACTGACTCACAGACCAATCAACTCTGGAAACACCTTCAAACATACTCAGGGGTAACATTTTGCCAGTTCTCTAGGTATTCCTTAATTCAGTCATACTGACACCTAAAATTAACCATCAGAACCCCACCCCTTCTCAACTTGGCATCCAAACATATCTCCTTAAACTATACTTTCATAGCTCCAAATAAAGACAACAAGATTATAGTTCTGCCTAACAAGGCACAACTATCCTATATTCAGTTGAAAACTCACTAAATCTATTCCCCAGAGACTTTACAAGGAGGTAAAGTCTTTGGGTAATATTATTCCTGTCCTGATATCCCATAACTTGAATAATATGATATAAATATTTTTTATTATTTTTTAGTTTTAGATGGACACAATATCTTTATTATATTTTTATGTGGTGTTGAGGATTGAACCCAGTGTCTGCGCATGCCAGGCGAGTGCGCTATACCACTTAAGCCATGTCCCCAGCCCTATGTTGTAAAATTAATAGTATATTCTCACATTAAATAACAACCTTTTGATCAATGATAGACCACATATGATAAGATTGTATTGCCTTGTAATGATGTAGCTATCTCAGTTCATGCAAATATGTTCTATGATATATGTACAAAAATGAAATTGCCTAATGACCCATTTCTCAGAATTTATCCCCATCATTCAGTGACGCTTGACTGTGTGTGTGTGTGTATATATATATATATATATATATATATATACACACACACACACACACACATACAAACATATTATTAACAAAATAGGAAGAAAATGTTTATGACAATTAGAGTTCTTGGTTCTGTAACTGGTCACATGGTAATAGTTGGCATTCAAAACTTCCTTCTCTTATTCTTTTTACCATTATTTATTCTTTTTGCTCAGAGTTGACCATGGTTCTCTACCTGGTATGGTGACCAAAATCTTCACATTCCTGAAAGTCTGAGCCATTCATAGTCCTGAGTGAAACGGGTTGTGGCACTTTTCCATTTGACCTTAATCATAGGGCATGGTAAGATTAAGAGATACCCTAAAAGGATTTCCTGTGTTCCAGACATCCTATTCCTTACCCTCACTATGGAACAGTAGTCCAATTTCCCCTTGTTAGGATCAATCACCACAGCCAGTACTGTAACTTTCTTCTGTATATGTTGACTCAGAGAAATAAAGAGCCCAAAGTGACAGGGTGGCCATCTTAACTTCCTGTGCAGTGAAATGACTGTTCTGTCTCCTGGTAGCAGGATACCTCTCTCTGGCAGAACGTTAAGTCAGGAGAATAGGAAGCAAAAATTTTGCTAGTGGTCACTAAGGATAAGGGTCAGCTACTTCCATTTCTACCCCTTGATTCCTGGACCTATGAATCCTGGCTACAGGAAAAAAAAAAAAATGGTACCATAAATTGTTCCCTTTTTAAGAGCACAGACAGCCTTCTGGAGAACCATGCCCCAATCCTGCAAAGTCACCTAGCTGGCACTATAAATGCATCTTCCAAAGATTATTTCAAAGTTCTATCAAGTCAGCTGCTTCAGGATGATGAGGATCATGTTAAAAACCACTGAATTCCATAAGCAGGAGCCCACTGCTATAATTCTTTAGTTGTAAGATGAGTTTCTTGGTCAGAGGCAGTACTGTGCAGAATACCATGATGGTGGATAAAGAATTCTCTAAGCCCGTAGATGGTAATCTTGACAGAAGCATTACTTGCAGGGAAAGCAAATCCACATTCAGAATGTCTACTTTAGTAAGGACAAAGCACTGTCCCTTCCATGCTGGAAGTGGTCCAATATAATCAAACTGCCAATAGGTAGCTGGCTGACCACCGCAGGGAATGTTGCCATATTTGGGGCATTTCATATATAAATACATTTATACAATATGTAGTCTTTTGAGACTAGCTTCTTTTGCTTAGCATAATGTTTTAAAGGTTCATGTCATGGAAGATACTAATACATCATTCCTTTTTATAACTGAAAAATATCCCTCTACAGTCATATACTACATTATGTTTATCCATTCATCAGCTGATAGTCATTTGGGTCGCTTCCACATTTTGATGGCTATGAATAATGCTGCTAAGAACATTTCTTGTACCAGTTTCATGGGAACATATGTTTTCAATTTCTTGATTCAATGCCTAAGAGTGGAAGAACCCAGATGATTTTGATGGGTGGCCCTAGCTAAGAATCACTGCTTTCAAAACACTGTAACATGTTATTTTAAGTTTCAATCACATCACTTTCTCTAGAACCTCCTCCTCAAGAGCTGATGCTGACACGTTTAAAATAAAAGCCCAATTAAGTTTGTTAAAAGACACAGTTGTTATTAGTCTACACAGAGTCCTCTTTTCAGAGGAACAGAGACATTTTTCTCTGATCTTAGTCGAGGGAACTTGTTTCTCTTAGCTTTGATAAAAGGTGAAATCTTAACTAATTGTGACTTTCTCTCTTAAATGGACTACTAGAATCTTTAGCAAGCATATTAGACTTTTTCTTTTTCTTTTTTTGGTACCAGAAATTGAACCCAGGGGCACTTAACCACTGAGCCACATCCCAACCCACCCCTCTTCCCCAAGTGTGTTTTATTTAGAGACAGAGTCTCGATGAGTTGTTTAGGGCCTTGCTAAGTTGTTGAGGCTGGCTTTGAACTCACAATCCTCCTGTCTCGACCTCCTGAGCTGCTGAGATACAGGTGTGTGCCACCATGTCTGGCCAGACTTCATTTATATATATAAATACACACAGACACTTTATACACACTTATACACTTCTCTCCTGGTTTCATTACCTTCTTGTCCTTATATCACTTTGTTTTCACCTTAACTGAATATGTATTTGACAATGCTCTACTATTTCTAAGTTTGTAAATAATTTCTGTTAATAAGGCAGGTTACAAAGAAAACTGATGCCATCAGATTCACTAAGCTCAGACCACCAATTTGAAAAAGATCACAGATTGGTAAATATTAAGTTTTTGAATATGTCTGTATATAAGTATATACATACAGAGAGGCAGGGAGCTGTATAGATTGTGATTTTATATAGTCAACCCATATATAAACTAGTGATAATTAAGTTCTTTGTAATACACAATTCATAAATATATAATGTATTTGGCATTTATGAGGTCACCAATTTACCTTTGACTGGTATTTGAAATTCCTGTTATAGTCAGAGATTCAGAAGAAAGCTGATCTGGATAATCTTCAAAGATTTTTAATCATTTATAACCAAGTGATTATAACAATCAAATGGAAATTTTTGTTTAAAATATGGGAACAGAAAAATTATGCAGTTTTCCATAACATTAACAACCATGGCTGCCTAAGACATGCTGAAGATAGTATCTCTATGTGGTTTTAATTACGTTGTAGAAATTGATTTCCTTAATAGAGAAATAAGTGAAAAAGGAAATCAATTGTGAAATGACTTAATATTATAAATATTTTCCCTCACAGGTAACTTTTTTTTGGTCCTCACAAAACTTATCTTTTATTTTTCATTCTCCTTGTATGAAGGAGTGAATGATGGAAGTCTATGGGGGCAGAAACCAAAAGGCATAGAGGGTTTTGAGAAAAACAGATATTTAAATTGCCAGAGATATGTGCCAGCCCTTGAGTTAGCCCAAGTAAATCCAATAAATCTCACACACAGGCAAAATCCCTCTATGTTAATTCTGTTCATATCAATCAAAACTGGATAGGGATGTGCAACCCTTGGTAATATATTTTTCATTTTTTAAATTATTTTTTATCATTCTCCCTTAGTATTTTTTTTTTTTTTAAATGGTGGCTTATTTCAGCTGTGCTTAAGGAGAACAAAAGTAAAAAATGTTAGGCCATGCATAGACCAGAATGTTAAGGCCAGAGTTTTCTAAGGACTCTTAAGGGTAAAAATTACCCCAGGTTAAACCATAAATTCAATATTTTTCTTAGGACTGCAATAGTTCAAGATGGTACACAAACATCTTCCCTTACCTGTATAAGCAATTCAATATAGTAACTAAGTCAAAATATTGTCAATATAGTGAAATAGCACTCTCAGAGCATAAAATTTAAAAAGCCAATTCAAATTATGGTATCAATCATGTGATTGTATTGCATGATCTGCAGTTAATGCATGACAGAAGTCTTATGTTACCACATATAACAATGAATCCTTCAGAAAGAATACATTAATGATCTTAAGTTTTTTGACTCAAGAAATGAAACAAGGAAATTATTAGTGAATTTCCTGTGAAATAAAAGGGAAAAAAAGACACCACATAGAAACAGAATGAACAGAGCAGAGTAATATAAAATTGGACACTGACTTAAGCTATATTTAATATCATTGGATATGACTGTTATGGATGATTCTGACTACGGGATTTTCACCTCACAGCTACATGGAGCTCAACACACTAACTCCATAACAAAGCAGGGATTGTCCAACTAAGGTTCTTAGCTATACTGACTTCTATATTACCCTAAAAGAGGCAGGTCCTAATCCCCCTTAAAAATAACTTTAAAGAATACACTAAAGCCAGGTATCGTGGTGCACACCTATAATCCCAGTGACTCAGAAGGCTAGGCAGGAGGACTGCAAGTTTGAGGTCAGCCTCCCTAACTTAGACCCTCAGCAACTTAATGAGACCCTGTCTCAAAATAAAAAAGGACTCAGAATATAGTTCAGTGGTAAAGTACTCCTGGGTTCAATCCTCAGTACCCTGCCCCCAAAAGGAATATATTAGACTTTAATCCCTCTTTTCTGAATTTATCCTACCCAAAGATATGTTAGAATAAAAACAACATACAGATGCACATAGAAGAATATTCACTGCTATAGAGTTTAAAATAAGGAAAGAAGTCATCAAGTTACAGTACATACACAAAATGGGACATTTTTTAATCATTAAAAAGAAAGTGATATATCTGTAAGTTCACATGGAAGATCAAATTCTGTGAGTTAAAAAAAGGTACAGAATAAATAAATGGTATGATCCCATCTGTCAAAGTAAATTTAAACATACATATAAATAAATCTAAACTTATCTATCCTTCTATCTCTGGTATATGAATAAAAAACTTAAGAGCAAATAAGAAATTGCAACAATAAAGACATCTAGAAATTAAACTGGGAATTAGGAGGAGAAGGACACTTAATCTTCTGTCTTCATGTTTAAAAATTTACCAGTTGGGCCTTTTATTGAAAATAAAAATGAAAAATAAAGAACAACAAAAAGAACATGTAATTACAATTGCCTTCTGTTTGTATGGGATCAATGGGATCTTCTATTATAATAAAACTAGAGAAAAGAATGTTTACGTGATACCATCAGCAAAAAAGACCTACCTTCTGTGTATCAATATCTTGTCTCATGATTCCCATTTCTTTATTTATCTTTTCTTTGTTTTTGTCACATTCACTTAGTTGAGCTATTACTTTATTAAGTTCAATTTCTTTTTGCTACAAAAAAAGAAAAACTTTTAAGTGCATGAAACAAAAATAACTAAATAAATAATTTTAAGTTTTAAATTACCTTCTTATAGTCATCTTTTCCATCTTGAATATAATTCTCAATGTCTTTCATGTAACCATGAATATTTTTAATCTTCTCTTTGATATCATTCAGCTGTGGAAAAGTATTTATTAAATTTATACTAGTTGGGACCAGGACACTTAATAAGTAGCACAGTGAAACAGTGGCTTGGAAGTAGGAATCTTCAGTTCCAACTTCCACTACTATAAAATTTTATGATCTTAAGTAAGTCCTTTTATTACCAATGGGAATGGATTAAATAGTCTCAATTTTTAACTTCTATTTTAGATCAAGAGGCAAAATATTTTAAATTTTAATTCTTATTCTAACAAGTATCTCTAATATCAATGTTATTTGTGGATTTAACTCAATAGTACAGACCTGCGTAACATGTACAAAGCCCTAGGTTCAATCCCTAGTACCTCTCCTCCTCTTAAAAATAATATACATATATATAATGAATCTGAAAATACTATTAATCTTATCAAGCTATTTAATTTCACATGAAATGATAGGGCTGTAAATCTAAGTTTAATAAAGATATTTTTTAAATAAATACATAAATGAAATCTTACTTTATCCTGTGCTATTTTGTTGCTTGTATGTTTTTTGTTGATTAATTCTTCTTTTTCCTGCTGGAACTTTTCCAGTGTTGTTTCCAAAGGATTTATCTGCTCTTTAGCATCCTAAAAAAACAAAAAGTAGAAATCTTAATAAATGCCCTTTTTATGTGCCAGGCTTTAAAGTCAACTCATTTGCTCTTTTTGACAACCCTATGAGAAAGTTACCACTATTTTCATCCTTTTATTTCAGGCACAGAGAAAAATGTGTCCAGGGTTAAAACAGTAAATGATATAGCCAAGATTTTAACCCAATCTAGCTACAGAGTTTATTCTCTTAACCACTATGCAACACTGCCTCAGTCACTGACTTGATTCTTGGTTGAGGCTGTGTGCTCCCCATTCTATTATTATGTGGCTTCAGGCATGCATTTTCATGAGTTTAATACGGGCTGATGTCAGCTCTGTGTGATCAGAAAACAGGAAAAAAAAAAAGCTCATTTGGTTCACGATTCTCTTATACATGGGACTATCACGGCAAAACCACTTTTGTCCTTACACTTAAGCCTGCTAAGTGGCTATTATATGGTAATAAAAGTATACTCATGTTGGTATGTGAAAGGAAGGGAGTTTTCAAGTAATAAACTATTTTACTGATCAGAAGTCCCCATTATTTATCCTTGGAACATCTGTACAACATATTTATATAATAACCACTATTCAAAAAATGACTCTCAACCACCTTATGATCCTGAAATATCTACTAAACCTATAAAGACAGACATAATATTTAGGATTACTTCACTGTAGGTGTATTTTCTCATAGTGAAAAGTGGTATGGTGTAGTGGGAGGTCAAATGTCTTCAGTATAAGAAGACATATCTGAAAATCAATGCTGCCTCCTATTAGGTGCGTAAACTTGGGCAACTCATGGAACATTTGAAAATATCCATTTCTTTTACTACAAAAAGAAGCTTTAATCATCTGTTTCAATAGTGTGGCTAAAACACTGAATGTTTTAATATCAAAGTGATTTATAAGGAGTAAAAAAATAATAAATGCAAAGTAATACTATTTTTACATTATATTCTAAGCCTCTGATAATCTGTATTCAAAATTGTTTAAGAACTAAAAAAAATTTATAGTGATTAGTGATAAATGGATTCAGTAATTTATTCAGTATTTACTGAATGATCATGTATAATTATGAAAACTGCTGGGTACAGTGGCGCACACCTGTAATCCTAGCAACTCAGGAGGCTAAGGCAGGAGGATTGCAAGTGCAAGGCCAGTCTCAGCAACTAAGCAAGGCCCTAAGCAATCTACCATGACCCTATCTCAAAATAAAAAAACAAAAAGGACTGGGGATGTAGATCAGTGGTTAAATGCCCCTGGATTAAATTCCAGTACCAAAAAAAGAAAATAATATTAATATTTAAAAAATAAAAATAAAAAAACCTAGGTTAACGTTTCTAGACTGTTCATAATTTAGTAGGTTAAGTCTTAGATATGAATAATCTATATTAGGCATGGCAAATGCATTCCAGTACATGTGGTAACTCAGTGCCTGTTACACTGTATTGGTAAGGAGTCTGAGACCACATCTAGAATCAAATGGAAACATTGCTCTGATGGTACGTGTCTACAATGGACATAGCATCCACAGATAACACAAATACCTCACACAGGAAGGAACCTTTATATAGATTAATCTAGCCACAACCTGACTACTTCCAATAACATGAAGTTCACTGTTTAACCAAGCAGCTGGTACTTCTTACCATGGCCAAACTCCTCTTTCCAGAAAGCTTTACTTATTAGGACAAATTCTGTCACTCAGGAAGCACAAAATTGTAACATTTTCATTTGATCCTCACGGCAACTACAGTTCTGGTCATTATGTCAATAAATATGATTTGATATATTTGAACTAATTTTAAAAACAAACATGTAAGAACTATTATACCTTTATCTCTCTATATAAAGACTGAACTTCAGTGGATAATTCTACAGTCTGCTCCTCTAGTTGCTGACGACGCTGCAAGTTAGTGGATATCTGAAGTTTCTCTGATTTAAGATCATTTGTTGTACTTTTTAGGTGTTGAATTTGTTCCTGCTGGTCCTGTATAAGTTTACGATTCAATTCAATCTTGCTGGAAACTACACAAAAACATATTGACATGATGATTAGTGAAAGGGCACACAAAATACTATTGGCATCATCCTTTCAGTTTTTATAGTACTGTGGAATCCACCAAGGCTGAATTTCTGTGGGCTCCAGTGACTGCATCAAAAGTATAAAAAGAACCCCTGCAGTTCCCAAAACTGCTTGCTATCCTCTCCTGACTATTCACAGGTAAAACTCCCAGGGTAGATGTTATTGAGAAAGAGTACAGTTCATTCAACACTCCCCTCCATCCAAGAATCTGTTGTTCAAAAGCAAGGGAACAAACAAGTGATGCTTTCAAAAAACGAGAATGGACATACTTTGGACTAAAAGGAAGAAAGTTATTTGTCCATGTAACAGGTATAAAATTCACCATAAAATCACATGTTGGCAATATTGAAATCTTTATGGTTGAGGAAATAGACTATATTACCTGTGTCTAATTTGTGTTGTTTTTCTTGTTTCTCCTGGTTTACTTGTTGAACAGTTCGATCCAAGTCTATTCCTTGTAGTTTAGCTGCTTGCTGTGCAATTTTTCTTTCAACATCTTTAAGTTCCATCTTAAGAACAAAATAGTTATTTCCTTAAAGAAATTTATTGCATTGTATTTCAAAAGCTTTTAAGCAGTTTAATAGTATAAAAGCGAAATTAATTTTTAGAAACTCAAATGAGGTAAAAAAAGGAAGTTAACTAAAAATGAGAACACAGAATTATGTCTTAATTTTTATAATCTATGAATAAAAAATTTAAACTCAAGAATATAAATCAAGACAGGATGGGAGAGGAGGGGAGGAGTATGGAGGATAGGAAGGGCAGCAGAATAGAACAGACAATATGATTGATGTATGTACATTCCATGTATGTATTATATATCAAAATGCATTCTACTGTCATGAATGACTAAAAAAAATAAATAAAAATTTTTTAAAAAAGAATATAAATCAATCAAATGTTCCCTGAGGCTACCTGGAATTCTAAACATGATATATATACCTGAAAACTAGATACTATTTTTAACACTCTTACATTTCATATTTGTGTCACTAAGAAATAAGTTTTATTCTGCCTTATACTACAATAAACTTACCTGGAACCTCTCCATAATTGTAACATCTGTCAGACATACTTTAGCACTTTCTTCTTCAGGTATTATTGTACCTAAAAGTGTTTCCTGTTCTTCTATGTCACTCTTTAGGCGCTGTATGTCTCTATTGACATTCTGTAGTTTGTTTCTTAATTCTGGTATTTCCTTCTCCTTCAAATCAATTATGCTTTGCCTTAACAGAAAATAAACAATTAAAAACAATCTATCTGAAGTTTTCTCGTAGTTAGACTGAGGCTATGCATTTTTGGCAAGAATACCATACAAATGTTGTTGTTCCTTTTCTAAGCATTATATCAATGGCTACTTGATGTCACTAAGTCTTAATACTGGTGATGTTAATCTTATTCACTTGGCTAAGGTGGTTCTCAGCCAGGTTTCTCCACTGTAAAGTTACTATTTTTCTCTTTGTAAATAAAAAATCTTAGAATAGTCATAAAGAGAATATGTAACTATTCTGCTTCTCAAACTTCTGTGCACTGATTTTAGTATCCATTACTACCAATACCAATCTTACTTGCAATAATTATTACTAGGGTTGCCTGCCAAACTGAGAAAGAACCTACAAATTAACTGACCATACTCATCAAAATATCAAGGTCAGCTCGTTGCAGTGGCGCACACCTATAATCCCAGAGACTCAGGAGGCAGAGGCACGAGGACCACAAATTCAAAGCCAGCTTCAGCAACTAAGTATGGCCCTAAGCAGCTTAGTGAGACTCTTGTCTCAAAATAAAAAATAAAAAGGGCTGGGATGTGGTTCAGTGGTCAAGCATCCCTGATCCCTGGGTTCAATACCTGGTACCAAAAAAAAAAAAGTGTCAAGGTCATAAAAGACAAAGAAAGATTGATGAACTATTATAGACTGCTGAAGCCTTAGAAGAAATAACAACTAAATACAATGTAGGATCCTGGGTTGTATCCTGAATCAGAAAAAGAAGAGTACTAGAAAAAAAAATTCAAATATGACTTGTTATTTAGTAAAATTAAAGTCCTGATTTTGAAATTGTGTTATGATTACGTAAATTTTTAATATCAGGAGAAGCTGGGCGAGGGGTCTATGTGAATTCTCCATACCATTTTTACAAGTTTTCCATTAAGTAGAAAATTATTTCAAAATTTAAATTTTTTAAAAAATTACAGAGAGGAAGGAAAGAAGCCAGCCATTCAGCCAAATACTACAAAGGTTAAAGATATAAAAACTGTCAACCCTTTTCATTGTCACTAATGAACTGCTGCCTCTAAGACAGGTACTGGCTCCATACATATTTTTTGTGAACACCTCTGAAGCAATAGAACTTGTATTAAATCTTTTTAAAAAATAAAGTTTATTTCAGAAAAATTCCAAATTCTTATTTAAAATTAGTACAGTAAGTTAAAGTGATATAATAAAGTAATTGCTAACAGGAATCTTAATAAAGGAAAAGAAAACCCAGAAACTCAAGGGCTGGCTCTTACATACTGTAATCATACAATGGTTAAAAAATAATGTGTACTGTGATATGACCAAGAAATGTGAACCTGAATTGATATGTGGTAACAGATCTTTTTTTTTAATATCACAGAAATATTAAGTATTCTTATTTTATATGTAAGTAAGTATGAAGGTATGCAGGTGAGGAGCAATTAATTCCACACTTATATTACTTACAGAATATTGTTATCAGACCAATTGGTCCTACATTATGTTCTCAGTACCTGAAAACTGACACAACTAGAGAGCCTAATGAAGGTCAAGCATTCACAAAACTGGGGTGTCTTTGTGAAAAACTATAGGCATACATTTTTTATATTTACACACACACACACTGACACAGACACACACACACACACACACACAGCCCTTTATCAATGAGGTGCAGATTTTGGTGTCCCAATTCTTCCCTGCTGGTACTGGTGACAGAACCCAGGGGTGCTCTACTGCTGAGCTACAATATATCCTTATTCCTCTTAGTTTTAAAATTTTGAGACAGGGTCTTGCCAAGTTCCCCAGGCTAGCCTTGAACTTGTGATCCTCCTGTCTCAGTTTCTTAAGTCACTGGGATTACAATTGTGTCCCCCCACACTCCGCTTGGTCTGTTCTTTTTTGATAATAGATATAAGATGCTAAAATAACTGTTCTAAGAAAAAGTAAAGAAACTTCCCTGGAGAATGGGCTACTGAGATCTGTTAGGGTTCTCTTGAGTTATTTTCATTTTTATGAATTTTTAATTTTTTATTTCCGCTATTCATTTTTCTCCTGGTTCACAATTTTTATTAATATTATTTCAACAAATAATTAATACACATAGTTATGAGCTATGCAATGTTTTCACATAGGCATACAAGGTAGAATGATTAAATCAATTTATCATATCTATCTCCTTGCCTATTATTTTTTATGGTAAGACATTTAAAACTTATTTTGGGTTTTTTTTTTTATATATATTTATTTTTTTTAGTTTTCAGCGGACACAACATCTTTGTTTGTATATGGTGCTGAGGATCGAACCCGGGCCGTACGCATGCCAGGCGAGCGCGCTACCGCTTGAGCCACATCCCCAGCCCCTTGGGGTTTTTTTTTTTCTTTTTCTTTTTCCCCAGAAACTCAATTCACCTATTTAATTTTTTTTTAATATTTATTTTTTAGTTATCAGTGGTCACAACATCTTTGTTTGTATGTGGCGCTGAGGTTCGAACCCGGGCTGCATGCATGCCAGGCGAGCGCGCTACCGCCTGAGCCACATCCCCAGCCCCAATTCACCTATTTTTGACAGTTCCAAAGGCATTGTACATAAAAGGGCCCACAAAAGTATGATAATAAAGCGGGGGAAAAAACTTTGGGAGCAATGGAAAATGTTAGATGAGTTTTTATTTAAATGAGGCTCTATAATAAATGAACCTGAGTCATTACTAGATAAAATGATAAACAGATGTATTTTCAGCTAAGATTTCATTCACAATGGCAGTCTCAAATTAAGTGTAGGGCTTTAAATGAAAATATTATTTTCTCCAAAGAAGAGAAGCATAATTTGGTCTCCTACTACTCCTTCTAAGCTCATCTTTCACTACTTTTTCTTTAGCCGTCAGGTCAAGCATGCTGCAGAGATTTTATGCTGCTTGAAATGTTCTTGCTCTGGGCAAATGTGTACCTGGCTCCCTCAGTTCTCTGAAGTATCCACTCAAAAGCTACCTTCATCAGCAACTTCCCTCCCATCACCCTTTATCCACTTGGTATTCCCTTATCCTACTGTTCTTTTCTCCTGGCACTGATCATCACCAGTACACTGTATATTTACTTATTTGTTTACTGTCTTTTCCCTACTAGCATATAAACTCCATGAGGGCAGGGACTTTGTCTACTTTGTCTACTGCTGCATTACCAGTGCCCCAGAAGAATATCTATTAAGTATGTACTGGCTGACAAATGGTATCTGATAAATATAACCTTTCTTGTTATTTCATTACTTCAACATCAATAATTATCCTCACTTTATATGCTATTTCACCAATAAATAACTCTCTAAATGACGATGACAAATCAATCTCAAAAATGATGCTGACCCAGGAGGCATATAATAGTAGTATCCTATACAACCAGAGCTGGAAAAAAACTTAATGGTCATCTAAGTCAACCCCCTCACTTTATATGGGGAAAATTAAGGCCCAGATCTTTCATAATGTTATTTCCTTGGAGAGAGAAAGCCCTCTCTCATAGATACTAATCCCATTATTCTCCAGGATGACATCCCACTGGAGGAAAACAATCTAGGAGCAAACATTAGCTTGCTCTTTTGGTTTTCATGTTTTAGTACTTTTAATAAAAATGGTTTCACCATGTTTTCACTTAGAAGCCCTGTAACACCTTGGTCTCTTTTTAGTGTTTCTTCTGGAACTTTTCTTACTTCAGGTTCTTTTTTTTTACGCTGTCAAGGAACATTTATTTATTTATTTATTTATTTATTTATATAGGTGGTGAGAAGTGAACTCAGTGCCTCACACATGCTAGTCAAGTGCTCTACCACTGAGCTACAATCCCAGCCTCAGCTTCTTCTCTTACTGTGTGGTGACCAGAATGGCACAAGGTGCTGCTATAGATCTAAGGTTACTAGGTAGATTAAAGTCAGTCACAAATTCTTTGACTCTCCTCCCATTGAGAGGAAGAGTATCTCCTATGATTTAATCTTGGCAGGCTTTTGGTTATCCTGACCAATAGAAAATGGCAGCAGTTGTCACTGTGTTGGTTTGGGGCCCAGATCTTGAGACTTGCAGCTTTTATTTCCTGTCTCTTGGAATACCTGCACTTGGAAAACTTCCTTTGGTAGCCCAGCCACTGTGCTGCCAAAGTTCAATGACACAATGTGGAGGCCATGTGAAGGCATCCTGTTTGACAGCTCCAGCTGAGCTCGTAGCCATCAGCCAGCAGTCAGCATCACTGCTGCCAGGAATGAACTGTCTTGAATGTCTAGCCCTGTTGAGCCTTGAGATGAGTATGGCCAGTCTCTGACTGCAGCCACCTGAAAGACCCCAGGTGAGAACCACTCAGCTGAGCCTGGGCACTTCACAAAAATCATGAAAAATCATTAAAAAAATCATTGCTGTGAGGCTCTAAGTTTTGAGGATGTTTGTTATGCAGCAATAAGTAAGTGGAACAGATCCTACAGTTCTTCACTTATCAGTTATCAAAGTTATAACATATGAGGAATTGTGCAGACAAAACAATAATAAGACAGGTACCTTACTCTGAGAAGGGTCTTGAACTACTGCTCTATCTCCTTATCAAATTTTTTCTGTGGCATCACTGAACTGATGCTTATACTAGTTACCTATTATTGCATAATAAAATAACCTCAAACTTAGCAGCATAAAACACTTATTATTTCTCACAGCTATGGGATAAGGAAATATGCTTCTGACACAGGGTCTTTCATAAAGTATAGTCAAGCTGTCTGCCAAGGATGCAGTCATCTAAGGACTAAATGCTACAAAAATCTGCTTCCAAACTTACTTGTTCAAAGGCTGTAGGTTCTTGCCATATGGGCCTCTCCACAGGAAATGTTCACAACATGGCCACTACCTTCTCCCAGAAAAGGGTGGGGTAACAGGAGCCATAACACCTTAGGTAACCTAATCTTGGAAGGGATATGCTATTACTTCTGTCTCATTTTACTGGTTACACAGATTAAACCTGCAACATCATGAGAGGAGAGGACACATGAATACCAGGAAGCATAGTCCATTGGGGACCACCTTTAACAGCTGGCTGCCACAAAACACATCTTCTTAGACCTCTCCTCCTCTTTTTTCCTGAAATTCTCCTTGATTTTCCTAGACAGTACAGTCTCCTAGTTTTTCTGCTTCCAGATATTTTTTATCCCAAGCCACTCAACTTCCCTAAAATATATATTTTATTAAATCCCTGAAGATAATTCTTTATAACTTATGAAACAATGTTATAACTAGGCCTGAATATAATGTAGCCCTATCTTCCCAACTTATGAGAATCAATTCCTACAAATAATTTCCCAAACATCAAATAACATTTCAGTTGCAGCATAGGTCCTACTGCTCTTCCTGTGCATACATGGTTATGATTTCCCTTTTCTCCTTTTAACTAAGTCATACCAAAATCTCTACTCTTCATATTCTTCTTCCTATCTCATTCTCAAAATAATTTTTCTCATTCTGTATCCACTGACTTCTCTCTTTTAAACTTGTTCATTTTTAAGCACATTATTAAGCCCAGCTTTTTATCTAATATTGAGAGCTTGCCTCTTTTTAATTAGACCATTAGTTCCTTGTGGGTCATGTCTTACTAGTCTCTGTGATCAGGCTTATACTCTATGATCTGGGAGATATCAGGGCAATCATTATATATTATCTGATTTGATTTATAAAAAGACAATTATCATTTAGCCAGGTGTGGTGGTACATCCCTGTTATCCCAAGATTCAGGAGGCTAAAGCAGGAGGATCGAAATTTCAAGGCCAGTCCTAGAAACTTAGTGAATCCCTGTTTCAAAAAATGAAAAATAAATTAAAAGGGCCAAGGATGTAGAGCAGTGGTAGAACGCCCAGATGTCAATCCTTAATACCAAACCAAACCAAACAAAATAACAACAACAAAAACCATCATCTATGGGCTGGGGTTGTGGCTCAGCGGTAGAGTGCTCGCCTCGCATGAGGGATCCTGGGTTCGATCCTCAGCACCACATAAAGATGGATGGGTGAAATAAATATAAATTGTATTGTGTCCAACTACAACTAAAAAATAAATATTAAAAAAAACCCATCATCTAAATTTATTGTGCAACTGTTGGTAGGATTGTAAATTAGCAGTATGAAGATTCCTCAAAAGTCTACGCATGGAATCACCATATAACCCACCTATTCCACTCCTTAGTATTTATCCTAAAGAATTAAATTCATCATACTACAGTGATACATGCTTACAGCAGCTTAATTAACAACAGCCAAACTATGGAACCAGCCTAGGTGCTCTTCAACAGATGAATGAATAAATAAAACATGGTATATATACATAATGGAGCTTCAATGAGCCATAAAACAAAAATTGACATTACGCCATTTGCAGGAAAATGAATGGAACTTGAGTCCATTATGTTAAGCAAAATAAGCCAAACTCAGAAGGTCAAGGGTCATATGTTTTCTCTCAAATGTGGAAGTTAGAGAGGAAAAAGAAAAAGAAAGGTGGCAGGAGCATCTCATGAAAATCAAAAGTAGATCAGCAGAGGAAAGGGACCAGAGCAGGTAGAAGGAGGAAAGGGAGGGGGAAGTACTGAGGAGTGACACTGGCCAAATTATATTGTGTGTATGTAACAACAACAAAAAAAAATCCATCATATGTACAACTACAACGTACCAATAAATAAAATGTGGAAAGAGAAAAATTAATTAATTTCTTGTGCAAGTATAGGAAAACAATAACAGAAACAACCTATGATTCATCCTTTTTTAAAACATTGTTTAAAATTTGATTTTTGGGAGAATTTTTCAGAACTTCAAATCATGTCTCAGGAATTAACACATACCACCCACACCCACACACCCCCTACACACAAATGTAAAGACTACATCTATTCTCTTGACTAGTTTTAAAAACAAGCTTAACTTTAAACAAAATCATTGGTTCTTCTATCATATAAAAAACACAAGGTAAGGTATGACTGGCTCAGAATCCTGACTTTGATTTCTAATTTTTCAACACATCCTTACCAAGCACCTACCATATGCCAGGCCTTACAGGGCAGATGCTACACATACAATAAGGATAAACCCTATTCTCACCTCATCGGCACAAGCCCCAGCATTTCATCACGCCGCCTTTCTTTTTTCTTCAGCTCTGATTCCGTTGACTTGAGTTTATCTGGAGCAAGCCTCAGCTTGGACTGCAAATCACTGATAACTTCTTGTAATTCAGCCTCTGTATGAAAAACTCTCTGACAGACGGGGCAACATGACTGGTTTTCATCTGTTAGCTGAGTAATGAATTGGGAGTAAACTGCTGTGGCTCCAGCCAACATGGCTATTTTAAGAAAATAAATACATTTCCAGTGAGAAAAATATCCACCTTCTTCTATAAATGTATGATTGTTCCTCTTACTTTATAACACATTACACACGTACAAGCTTTTTTTGAAATATACAAAAAGAATAACATTTATTGAGCGATAGCTACAGTGCCAGGCACTATTCTCAGGGTTTTACATTTATAATATCACTTATTTCTCTTTTACTCTAGATGGTAGGTAGTTGTGTCTTTATTTTATAGATGATCAATCTGAAACTCAGGAAGGTAAGTTGACCAAAGTCAGACAGTAAGCTATAGAGCCTTACTGAAGTTGAAGCCATTTGACTCCATAACAAGATTTTAAAATTTCCCATTCTTAATAGTTAAATATGAATAAAAATTCATATAAAATTAAAGAAGTGTCAAAATGCCTTGATAATATAAAATAGATAACTTACCTCTCTGTTTTGAGGATTTTTCAATTTCCTCTTTAAGCTTGTCTAAATCACTTTCAAAATCCTGGCTACCACAAATATCAAACAGCTTGTCTTCATAACTGGACAACTGTTCCTCCTTTCTTCTCAGCTCATTATTTATATGATTTTTATTTTGCTCTGCTGAAGCTAGTTCCTTGCTAAAATAAAAATAAATGTGGATTATAAACATGAGAAAAATTTGATAAGGCAGAAGACAAATTCTGCCAATAAATCATTATAAGGGTTTGGTATGATCAAATACTTTTCCAAAATATCTTCCTTCCTTTTATCTATCTATCTATGTACCTACCTACCTACCAACCAATCTATCTAATTTATTAGGTGCTAGGGACTGAAGCACGTGTAAGCACATGCTCTACACTGTGTTCCATCCCTATCCCAAATACTAGTCATGGCAACAATTCATTTCTGTTTTAATGCTCCCCCTAGTACACAGACTCATTTGCCGATCCTGGTCATTATCTGCTCCCATAAAAATGTACATAGGCATAATTCTGCCTGATTTGGGGAAGTAGGGGTCATGGTCTTAGATCCCAGGTTAAGAGCCTCAGCAGGCTGAAGATACTTTGCCTACTGGAAGGAATAAGGAAAAGAAAGCATCTCCTAGTTCCCTTGGGTCCCTTTAAAATATTTCTTTAATCTCCTATGAAAGCCTTTCCTTTGTCTCCTCTTTGTTGTGATCATCTACCTATTCTCAATTGCTTATTACCTTTCATTCATCGAAGATTTGCTCACTAGGACTGGAACTGTGGCTCAGTGGTAGAGCACTTACCTAGCATGTGTGAGGCACTGGGTTCGATTCTCAGTACCACATATAAATAAATGAATAAAATAAAAGTCCATCAACAACTTAAAAAGTTTTTAAAAAGAGATTTTGCTTACTAGTATAATTTACTTCTACATCAATTCTTAAATCATGGCCAATCAAGGCTCACACATATTGTTTTTTTCAACTTACAGGTTATAATGTACCAGCAGTCATATAATCAATTTAATGCACTGTAGTCAGCATATTCTTAAAAATGAAATAGAAAAGAACGTAATAAATAGTATGTAGAAGTATTATTTTGATAATCTGCTTTAGATAAACGAGTGTACACACACTTCATCATAACATCCTTGTAAGTCATAGTAAAAATGTGGAAAAAATAATATAGATGATACTTTCACCATCTTAGGCTCCACTAAGCACTTCTCATCAAAGTCACCAATGATCTAAGTGCCAAGTGCATTTTTCATCTATTTCTAAGAAGCATCAAACACTGTTACCCTCTCCTTGGAGGATTATCTTCCCATGGCACACCAGATACCATTCCTGCTTGGCTCCCCCCCTGGATCTCTGGGCATATCCCTATTTTCTTCCCTTGCTCCTCTTCCTCTACTGGCCAAGTTTTAAATGCTGGTGTTTCACAGGAAATGTAATTTGTAACCCTGCAAAAATTTATGTGAAATATTTCACCTTCTTATCCAACCACCAGCTAAGATAAGATCCAAGAAAAACTATCACTTTTATAATGGCTTATTTACAGAAATGAACAGAGAATTCAAAACAATTTAACTAGTAACTTTATTAAATCTTGGTTCTTGAGCTCTTGCCTTTAAAAAATATATATGTTTTAGTTGTAGATGGATACAATAGCTTTATTTATTTATCTTTATGTGATACTGAGGATCAAACCCAGGGCCTCACACATGCTAGGCAAGCGCTCTACCACTGAGACACAACCCCATCCCAAGAGAATTTTAGAATTTTAATCTAAAATTTGTAGTTAGACCTACAAATTTTCAAGAGACCAGAGGCCCAAACCACCACCCACTGCTATTTTACTTAACTTACAAAAAATAAGGTCAATTAATATGACATAATACCATTTCATAACAATAAATTATTTTTCAAACAATTAAAAATAAAAGCATGAAAAGACATTTCTTTATAATGGTAATGTTCCAAAAACTTACTTCAATTTGGCAAGTCTGTCCCTAGTCTGATTAATTTCTTTTGATTTACTATGAAGCCAGTCTTCGAGCTGCTTTTTGTTGGGAAAATATCCCAACAATGAAGTTAGTTCTTCACTGTGCCTAGATTTTATTTTTCTGATTTGTTCATCTTTGTCAGCCTATAGGTAAAAAACAAAAATTTTTAAAAATCAAGTCTATATTTCCACTTAATATCAAGAACAAAATAAGACTGACTTAAAAAAAATAAAACTACAATAATGCAAAAAGGAAATATAAAATTTCTTGAAGTCTTAGATTGGGTATGGTCTTGCTAAGCCATAAGAGAAGAGTAATAAGTCTAAAATAAAAATTAAAAACTTTAGTGTGTTAAAAGTTAATAATATATATATATATATATATATATATGTTTAGTTATGTACTTCTAAACTAGCCAATCCCTAAAAAACAAATGCCAAATGTCTTCTTTGATATAAGGAGAGTAACTAAGAACAGAGTAGGGTCGAAGAGCATGAGAAGAAGATTAACATTAAACAGGGATGAGAGGTGGGAGGGAAAGGGAGAGAGAAGGGAAATTGCATGGAAATGGAAGGAGACCCTCAGAGTTATACAAAAGTACATACAAGAGGAAGTGAGGGGAAAGGGAAAAATAATACAAGGGGGACAAATGAATGTCAGTAGAGGGGGCAGAGAGAGAAGAGGGGAGGGGAGGGGAGGGGAGGGGGGATAGTAGAGGATAGGAAAGGCAGCAGAACACAACAGACACTAGTATGGCAATATGTAAATCAATGGATGTGTAACTGATGTGATTCTGCAATCTGTATATGGGGTAAAAATGGGAGCTCGTAACCCACTTGAATCAAAGTGTGAAATATGATATATGAAGAACTATGTAATGTTTTGAACAGCCAACAATAAAAAATTAAAAAAAAAAAAGTAAAAGCAAATATTAAAATAAATATCTCAAAAAAAAAAAAAAAAGATCCAATGAGTTAATATATCTAAAAATTTTATTAAAATGCCCAATTTATAGCCAAAAAAAAATTAAAAAGTTAATAATATATATATATGTATGTATATATATATATATATATATATATGTATGTATATCTATATATATATATGTATGTGTATATATATATATATATGTTTAGTTATTTACTTCTGTATTATTAACTTTTTGCAATTAAAAATAAAATTTTGCTGGGCATAGTGATGCATGCCTATAATCCTAGCTGCTCAAGAAGCCATGGCAAGAAGAATCACTTGAGCCTAGGAGTTTGCAGCCCACCTAGGTAACATAGCAAGAGCCTGTTTAAAAATAAATAAATAAAAACAACTTTTAAGCTTAAAAGTTCACTTTACAGAGTATTAAGTTCACTTATCCTCTAAATAGAATGCCAACACCAAATTAACACTTTATAGTCTATCAATTATGAATGCAAGATAAGCCATTTTAAATACCAGACTGTATAGTGAGAACAGAAAAAAAAAAAAAAAATCATACTTTGTCCTTGGTCAGCATCTCCATCTGGGTGCGGGTTGTTGTATGATGATTTAACTGCTCCATCTCCTGGTCCAATTTACGCAAGGTCCTGTCTAGGTCTACTTTCTCATTTTGAAGGTTTATTACTTCTGTTTTTAGGGTCTCTACATTGCAATTTTTCTCAGCCTTGCTTAGTTCACGTTCCTAAGCAATAATTCAAACAAATGCACAAGTTTATACATTTTGTATAGAATTAATATAATGACAAAGTGTATAGAAAATTAGTCCTCAGAATAGGACGGGTGCTGTGGCGCACACCTGTAATCCCAGCAGCTTGGGAGGCTGATGCAGAAGAATCACAAGTTCAAAGCTAGCCTCAGCAAAAGCGAGGCACTAAATAACTCAGTGAGACCCTGTCTCTAAATAAAATACAAAATAGGGCTGGGGATGTGGCTAAGTGGTCAAATACCCCTGAGTTCAATCCCCAGTACAAAAAAAAAGAATAGCCAAAGTATTACTGTTTGCTAGTATCCAACAAGAGAAAAAAAAAAATCTTATTAGAATTACCTTATTAGGTTATGAATGGTAAAGAATTAGTAAATAAACCTAGAAGAGTCAAAGATAAAGGGAAAATGAGAATTAGAGCAAAATTAGGAGAAATATGTAGATTAATAACTCTTCAGTCAACAATTAAGTCCCATGTAAATATCATTTGGCATTTGGAAACTACAAAAATAGTGTGATGTAGACCCTGACTGGTCATTCCTTACCCCAAGAAGAGAATGCTGTGATATGTGCCAAAATAAAAAAATATATGCTATGATGGTGAGTTAAGGAGAAAAATAATGTTTAAATTATCAAAAAAGAATTTGGAATCTTTAGGATGCTGACTTTGGTGATAAATATAAAAGAAGGGGGCAGGTTAGAAGCAAGGAAGAATACTTGGAAATTCTTAGAATGGCTCTTAGAAAGTTTTCATCACAGAAAAAAAAGTGAGAAAAAGGTAAAGGTCATATAAAATTGCAGTGTATGGAAACTAGAAGAAAAATACTTTACTTGCTTTTTTACTTAGATAAGTGGTTTTTAACCAAGATGTTCATAACAATCAGTCCTGTTGTTTGGAACATTCATTTTCATGCTTCACTCTCAAAATTACATTGATTTGGAAGGTTTTAAGCTTTAAGAACACAGATATCAGCCTTAAAGAAGAATGAAATTATGGCATCTGCAGATAAATAGATGAAGCCGGAGAATATCATGCTAAGCAAATAAGCCAAAACCCAAAAACCAAAGGACAAATGTTCTTTCTGGTAAGCAAAGACTTTTTCATAATGGGGGGAGGGATGGAGAAGAATGAAGGAACTTTGAATTGTGCAGAAGGGAGTGAGGGGAGGGGAGCGGGTGTGAGGACAGGAAGGATGGTGGAATAAGACAGACATTACCCTAAATACATATATGATTACACTACCCTTATGACTTGCACCAAGTACAGCCAGAGGAAGGAGGAGTTGTGCTCCATTTGTATACAATGTGTCAAAATGCATTCTACTATCATGTATAACTAATTCAAATTTTTAAAAATAATAAAAAAATTTAAAAAAAAAAAAAAGAAGAACTCAGGTATCTTTAACAAACTCCCTAGGTGATTCTAATTTTCAACCCACCTGGTTCCAGAACCAAAGAGCTGAGTGATGAAAATATTCAGATAAATTTTACTTGTCAGCAAAGGCTGACATTTTCATTAACGTGCCATAATCTTAAACAAAGATTAGATAAAATGCCTCAGAATACAAGATTCTAAATGTCTTGTACATTGAGATTATTAGATTACTTAAATATCTTACAGCTTTTTTGAGCTCCTGGTCCAGTTCAAGAATCCTGTCTGATGATCCTTCCAACTGCTGTAATTCGTACTTCACATTTTTCAGCTCATTTTGCTTCTTACTTAGGATTTCTGATTTTAGCTCAATTATTCTTCCCAGTCCAGTCTTCTTATCCCTTATCTCATCTATCTGTCTCTGTTTCAGAGTTTCTTTTTCTGCAAAGTCATTCTAAATAAATACATGAAGAATGTGCATTATTTTTTTTTCATAAAAAACTTTCAGTTTCTTTTATGCAAAATAACATATGTACACTGAAGAAAATACACAAAAGTGTTTTAAAAATGTAAAAAGCATCACCCAGAAATAACCATCATTAATTATGAAAAACATTTTTTAGCAATTAACCTTAAGAGATTTTACTTAACAGCAAATAAAAAAATGTGGGCCTATATTTTATTCATAGTTTTATCCTTATAAATTTTTAAAAATTTGCATCCATGAAGGTTTTTTTTTCTACTTTATAGCAGATTCTAATTTAACACTAATCTAAAAATATTCCAAAATAGGGTTCATCCAAAAATTAAACAATTCAATTAATAAATCTGATACAAAAGAAAACAGCAAACACTATATTTCAAAATATTTACCATCAGTTGGTTGGCAGTTTCTGTTTCCCTTTCTTGTCTCTCTCTCACTAGTTTGTGAAAATTTTTAATCTGTCTTTCACTGAATGGTCCACGCTCAAAGCCATCCAATTCTAGCTGTGTTGCCAAAGACTGAATTAATGAGTCTCTAGCTCGGATATGTTCTTGATGACGATCTGCTTGTAGCTGTAGACGACCTTAAAAAAAAAGAACAAAAAACTCAATAATTCTTTTCTTCAGCTGATTTTTAAAATAACACAACATGAACCAGGCACGGTGGAACACACCTATAATTCTAGCTTCTTGGGAGACTGAGGTAAGATAATCACAAGTTTGAGGCCAACATGGGCAACTTAGCAAAACTGTATCTCAAAATAAAAATAAAAAGGGGAGGGGATGTAGTTCAGTTATACAGTGCTTGCCTAACATGTGAGTTCCTGGATTCAATCCCCAGTAGCACAAAAATATTTTTTTGGCACCAGGGATTGAACTCAATGGTGCTTAACCAGGGAGCCACATCCCTAGTCCTTTTTTATATTTTATTTGCAGACAGGGTGTTGCTGAGTTGCTTTAGGACCTCACTAAATTGCTGCAGCTGGCTTTGAACTCGAAATCTTCCTGCCTCAGCCTCCCAAATGTCCACTATTTCTTAATTTTGACATTTCAAAAATGTTGTACAAATTAAACCATACAATATATAACTTGAGAATGGCTTTTTTCACTCAGTATAATTCCTTGGGGTTTCTTCATTCATGCAAAAAATGTACAATGTTATATGTAGTAGGCAGAAAGGACAGGTAAACACTATGTCCTACCCTGTTCAACAAGAAGTTCTGATTTTTCTTGATTGAGAAGCCTAGATTCTTTGTTTAGTTTTTCCAATTCACGCTGACAGTCTACTAATCTCCTTTCTTTCTCTCTTACTGTTCTCTGATGATTATGATATAAATCATTTAGTTGTTCATCAGTCCCTTGAAAAACCTGTGTAGAACCAAAAAAAGGCTGTAATGTATAAATATAAGAAGGTACAATAATTCTGAGATATCAAATATAAGTCAAATCTCATTCAATATCCTTCATTTTAACATATACATAGAAGTAACTAACATCAAGATTTGTTATTGGGCTGGGGATGTGGCTCAAGCGGTAGCGCGCTCGCCTGGGATGCGTGCGGCCCTGAGTTTGATCCTCAGCACCACATACAAATAAAGATGTTGTGTCCCCCCGCCAAAAAAAACCACTATAAAATAAAATAAATATTTAAAAAAATTCTCTCTCTCTTTAAAAAAAAAAGCAAAAAACATTTGTTATAAATAAAAAATTCCAAAATGTGGGTGGCAAAACCAGTACAAATGAGGTTCATTAAAATAATCCCCAAGTTTTCAAGCAGAACAAAATTCTACCACCACAAACCTTTTCCATTTTCTGTTCCAGTTCACTATTATCTTTTTCCATTTGTTTCTTTCGACTATCCAAGGCTTTAATTTCATTGTCAAGTCTCATTATTTTAGAGAGATTGTGTTCAATTTCTTTTAGGCGATTCTGAAAACAAAGGAACATTTTACAGAAATAAAATTCACTCTAGTTTACACTGCTGGTAGATGAAAATAAACAAAAGATGCAAGGACCAGGCTCTTAGTAAAAATGATCTCATTTAATACCAACAATTACACTGTAATGGAAGCAGAAAAACCAAGTGTAATGATCTGGATCCTCCAGAAATATCCCTGGAAAAGCTCATGTTTTTCATATACAATCACCAATACAGTAAGATTCAGAGGTGGGGCTTTTAGGCAATGATGAGATTATGACAGCTGTGACCTCATTGGTGGATTAATTCATTCGATGGATTAACAATCAGAATAGACTACTGGATGATAACTATAGGGAGGTGGGGTGTGGCTGGAGGAATTAGGTCACTGGGGGCATCACCTTGGGAATTATATCTTGTCCCTGGCTCATTGCATGCATATACACGGGCACACCCTTTTCTCTCTCTGCTTCCCAGCTGCCATGAGCTGAGCAGCTTTCTTCCACCATGATGTTCTGCCTCACCTCAGGCCCATAATAATGGAGTTGGCCAACCATGGACTGAGACCTCTGATACATGAGCCTAAAATAAACTTTTCTTCCTCTAAGTTGTTCTTACTAGGTTTTTTGGTCACAGTGATGAAAAGCTAACACATTGAGGATCAGAGATGTTAGTAATTTATCTGACTCTTCACAGCTAGTTGATAAAAGCAGAAATTAAATTCCACTTAAAACTCCAAAGCCCATGACCTACCCTCAATTCCACCCATAAAAGTCATTGATTTGTAGGGTATTATGAGCTACAGTATTGGAAGTACCACGTGTAAGAATTGATCCTTAAAAGATGAATTTATTTATTACTATTATTATTTATTATTTGTAGTGCTGCAGATTGAACTTAAGGCCCCACCAGTGGTATATAAGCATTCTACAAATGGAACTATATCCCCAGCTTTAATTTATCTTTTAAAATATCAAAATCACTGACGGGGCAGTGAGTTAGCAATTTTGAGTCTGCAAGTGTACTCAAGCACAGAGGACTCTGAGGAAGTAAGATGGGCATGACAAATGATTTCAGTGGCCTGTTTCCAAGGCCTACCTTCAGGGGCAGTTGGTTGCCTCCTCTCCTGAAATATGTATTACCTGCTTTAGAGCACTCTCTCCCTGAACAATGCTGAGGATACTCTCCCCAGGTCTGGTTCTACAATTCCAAAGCTGACCAACTCTAACTAGACCTTTTTTAGAATAGTCCTTGGGAAACCACAAATAAAAACCATTGAGAAAAACAACCTCTCATGAGATAATACCACAAACCTACTATAATGGCTAAGATGAAAAAGAATAACAGTACTAAGTGCAGAGCTGGATGCAGAATAACTGCATTCTTATGTATCTGTTAGTAGAAATACAAAACGGCAGTCACTTTGGAAAATAGTTTGCCAACTTATAAGGTTAAAACTACTTACCATACAATCTAGAAAGTTAGTCAAGAGGAAGGAAAACATGTACACAAAAGTTTTTTTGGAGGGGTTACAGGGGATCAAACTCAGGGGCACAACCGTTGAGCCACACCTCCAGCCCTACTTTGTATTTTATTTAAAGAGAGGGTCTTACTAAGTTGTTTAGCACCTCACTTTTGCTGAGGCTAGCTTTGAACCCACATCCTCCTGCCTCAGCCTCCCGAGCCATTGGGATTGCAGGCGTGTGCCACTGTGCCCAGCTAAGTTTAGAGCACTTTTATCTGTAATAGCCACAGCTGGAAACAATATAATGTCCATCAACCAGGAATTTTTTTTTTTGGATTAAAAAAATTACAAAAAAGAGACAAAGGAGTAATCCCATACAATGGGATTACTCCTTTGCTATAGAAAAGAATGAATTTCTTATACATGCAGCAACACAGATAAATTTAAAAGCATTATGTTAAGGAAAGAAGCTAGACACAAAGTCTACATACTGTATGATTCCATTTATGTGCCACTCTGGAAAAGGCAAAACAGAAATATAATGACAGAAAACACATTAGTGGTTGCCAGAGGCTGGGAACAGAGAAAGCGGATTGACTAAATGGGCTTTTGAGAGATATTTGGGGGGAGATAAATATTCTATTATTTCGATTGTGACAGTGGTGATGTCACTGTATACATTTGTCCAAACCCACAGAATTAAACACTTTAAAAAGGGTGGATTTTACAATATATAAATTATACTTCAATAAATTTGACTTAAAAAGGAAAAAATGTATGTGCATAGGAATCAAGAGGCCTGGATTCAAATCCTGGTTTCACTTCCTCCTTCCATCATGAACAGATATGGCTCAGTTTCTAGCCTTAGAAACCTCATGGGGTCACCGTGGAGCTTACATAATACATTTTAAAGCACTCTGGTCAGTATCTGGTGATTAGCATTTAATGATGGGACCATTCACACCACTTGTGAACAAAACTCTATACTAAGTATCTTTTGAGTGATGTCTAACAAATAGAATTATATTAATACTTAAGAACACTAAATATTAAAATCTTGGCTTCAGAAGTCCACAAACTTCTCAGTGTATCTCCATCAGTATTTTCAGTGCCTCCTGGTGACACAAGAAACATGAGAATCATGTAGGATTGGATCTTTAGTGACATCTTTAGCTGCTTCATTCGTTAAATCCAACCAGTCATCAGATCCTGTGGAGTTCTTCTTTGACATCTGTATTTTAGCTTTATCTCCAGAGTTCAGAACACAGGTTGTGTACATAATGATGACTACAATTGATAACAATATATTGTGTACTAAAAAATTGCTAAGAGAATAGATTTTAAGCATTTCTCCTCCCAAAAATAATACATGAGGTAATGTGCATGCTAGTTACTTTGACTTAGCCATTTCACGATGTATACTTACATTAAAACATCATATTTTATATCACAAATATATATAATTTTTATCTGTCAATTAAAAAAAAATCAAATTACCTTCAGTGGGTCAAGTTCATTCTCATAGGATTTGACAATTTCCTTTGAAGATGTTAACTGGGCTTCTTTACTAGTAATCTGATCACGAATTTCACAAGCTTTTTCCTTATTTTGTTTCAGATATTTCAGCTCTGTCTGACATTCTTTTACTTTCTGACCTTGTGTCTGACGTACCTGACGAAGCGTCTCTAAAGCTTTAATGTACCTTTGAAGATAGCAAATAAAAATAAAATTTCTGGCTAAGTAAATTATGGTATATTCACACAGCAGAATATTATGCAGTCATTAAGATTACATTTACAATTAAATTAAAATTTTTGTGCCATGTCAAGAACATTCTTCAAATTATAACATTCTACAGAAATATTTCTCAATTAAAAAAAAGGAACACAGAATTATAAGACAGAGTAATTACACAGCTATTTGACAGTTCGTACTAGTTTAATTTAGTGTCATGCTATAAATTTGTTTACATTCAAATCCAAACTCAGCAATTTCCAAATCCAATTTCAGTAACCTGGAAAATGCTTTGACATAATGGTAAGTGAAAAAATTGCATTTACACTGTCAGTCTGGTAAATAAACATATGTACAGAAAGAAAACTGAAAGGAAACATGGTTGCCAGTAGGTAAAAAGTAGTAAATAACTACCTTTTGCTTTTTAAATTTTTGTTTAAGAAAAGAAGCATCCAGGCTGGGGTTAGCTCAGTGGTAGAGCACTTGCCTAGTATGCGTGAGGTACTAGGTTTGTTTCTGAGCACAAATGTAGATACCAATATAAATACATAAAATAAAGGTCTACTATCAACTAAAAAAAATTTCTTTTTTTTTTAAAAGAAAAGAAGCATCCAGCCATGCATGGTGGTGCATGCCCATAATCCTAGCTACCTGGGAGGCTGAGGCAGAAGAATAAAAAGGTTGAGGCCCACATGGACAACTTAGTGAACCCAATAAAACAAAATAAAAAGGTCTGGAGACATAGCTTAGAGGTAGACTATACCAGGGTTCAATTTCTACTATAACTGAAAAAAAATCCAAGCTGAAGTGGAGTGTGCCTATGGCCCCAGCTGCTCAGAAGGTGGAAGTAGGAAAACTGCTTGAGGCCAAGAGTTTAAGCCCAACCTGAATAACACAGTAAGACTATCTCAAAATACAAGGGGAGAAAAAAAAAGGGCTCAGGGAACTCAGTGGCAGAGTATATGAGGTCCTGGGTTCAATCCTTAATAACACAAAAAATGGAAAGAGGAAAAAAAAAAGGTTCAACAACTTAATGGGCTACAAAGCACACTCAAGAGTTACAAACCTTGTTGCTGAAAAAATTTCATCAAACTTTTGCTTCAGAGCCTTTCCTTCACTTAATGGCCAATTAGAGTCTTCTTGGTGACAGAAAATGACATTATTTAGCACAGATTTGGAAACCCCAAGAGAACTTATCATTTCTCTGTCAATTTCTGCACATTTAGAACTGAGACTGACCTTTTCACCATGCCTGTAGAAAATAAAGAATATGAGTAAAATAACCTTTGGTCATACATATTCTATTGCTTAGTCAATCCATACTGTACTTCTTTTAAAAAATAGTCCCTTTACCTATCTTGTTAGCTTCCTCATGCTAAAAAGTACTATTCTTAAGTGATTTAGCAGGTAACTGATAAAAAAGTTAGGTAAAATAGAGAATTTTTTTTTACCTATTTGGACTTTAAGATAACTTAAAATATTTATACCTAATACATAGAGCAAAAATACTCTCTTTCATTCCTGAATAAAAAATAAGAGACCTAAATTAATAAAACAGAACACAATGATCAATAGCAGACAGGCAAAGATAACTTAAAAACACCTAAGAACATGTACATTAGAAATTGGGTTGTTCAATAATGGACTAATTAGGCAGACAGACACAGAATCTGTCTTTATTGCTTTTTTTTTTTTACATTCCAATTTTGAAAATACTACACTGAGTATACCGAGAATGTCCTGTAGGGGACTAGAATAGACACATAAGACAATAGGCTATCACATTAGACCATGGAAAGATGATGGTAGTTTGGATTAGAATGGTCAATGTAAGATAAGAAACAAATTCAAGAAACATTTAAGTTAAATTAAATCCATGGTATTTGGTAATAAACTAGATAGAGAGGACAAGAAAGATATCAAAGTTTAGATTCTTGGCTTGAGTTATCGCATGGGCAGTGCAATGAAAAGTCATGCAAGAGACCAAGTTACAGGAAGATTATTAGGAGGGGTCAAAGACAGTGAATCACGAGCATGGTTTGGGGCATGTTGAATCTAATGTATATTTGAAACAGGTAGGAAATGAGACAGGTAGGGGGCATGGGGTTAGAAATGATGGTTGAATGTTATGATCATTATTATCCAAAGTACATGTATGGTGTGAACATACTTTGTATACAACCAGAAATACAAAAAATTATGTTCTATATGTCTAATAAGAATTGCAATGCATTCCGCTGTCATATATAAATTTTAAAAAACTATAAATTATATATATGTATATATGTGTGTGTATATATACATATATACACACACACACATTTTTTATATATATATATATATATATATATATATATATATATATACACACACACACACACACACACACATACATAAAGAGAGGTAATTGGATAAATGGGTCTAGAAGAAGAGGTCTGATTTGTGAGTTCCTCAAAGTCACATAGTAATCTGAGCAATGGATATGAATGAGATTTTCTAGGAAGAAAATATAGAGCACAACAGAAGATATAGTACTGAGCCTGTCTGGCTTTAACCTTTACTGGCTGGGTAAATGAAGTAGGATGAGGCTGCAATAAGAAAGAACAGCATTACGTGATGGGGGTCTAAAAAGGAATTTTCAAGTAAGGACTAATTAACAATTGTCATTTACTAATCTGTTGTAAATGGAACAATGGTCCTACAAGAGACTTGAGAGTACTTAAATCAGAAAACCCATAAAATTTCCTGAATTCAAGGACTGGGGTTGTGGCTCAGTGGTAACGCGCTTGCCTAGCATGCGTGAGGCACTGGGTTCGATTCTCAGCACCACATACAAATAAATAAAATAAAGATCCATCAACAACTAAAAAATATTTTTTAAAAATTCCTGAATTCAGACTTCTACACTATGGAACTGTAAGATAACAAATTTATGGTTTTTGAAGCCACCAAGTTTGTGGTTATGGCAGTTATAGAAAACTAATCCATGAGCTCTTACTACATAGTAAGCATTCTGTATGCATTAGTTCAATCCTTACATTTTTTCAAAGACAAATTCAGGCATAATGAATCCCTATTTTACAAATGAAGAAAACAGAGGCTTTTAGGTCTATTCTGTATAGCAACAACATTAGTTTAATTAATAAAGATGTTATTAGTGACCTTAGTTGGAGCTATTTCATTGGAAGAATGGAACTGGAAAAGGAAAAGATAGCAAGTATTAACAACTCTTGAGAAAAACGGCTGTAAAGGGGAAAAGGGAAATAGCTTAACTGGAATGGAATAATATGAAAAGATATAAGAGAGACTTAAGAGAGTGTACTTAAGTCAGAAAAGCCAGGCACAATGGCGCAAACCTGTAATCCCAGTGGCTCAGGAGGCTGAGGCAGGAGGACTGCAAATTCAAAACCAGACTCAGCAACTTAGCAAGACCCTTTCTCAAAATTAAAAAATATAAAGGGCTGGAGATGTGGTTCAGTGGTTAAGCATCCCTGGGTTCAATCCCCAGTACCAGAAAATAAATAAGTAAATGAATAAATGAATGAATAAATGTCAGAAAAAAAAAACCTACTTGAGAAACTGGTAGCTAGTACAGTGCCTCTAGCTGGTTGCTAAACTTCACTGACTAAATACTTACTCGGTTTAATAAGAAAAAATGAGGGAGGAGGGTGAATAGTTAAGTAATTCAATGAACAAGAATAAAAGCTTACACAGAGGGCTGGGATTGTGGCTCAGTGGTAGAGTGCTTGCCTGGCATGTGTGAGGCACTGAGTTCGATTCTCAGCACCACATAAAAATAAAGGTCCTTCAACAACTAATAAATATATTTTATATATATATATATATATATATATATATATATATATATATATATTTTTTTTTTTTTAAAAGCTTGCACAGAGCATACAAACTCCAAAAATCCATATCTATTAGAAGACATTATTTGACTCTAACACAATGATAATTGTTAAGAGCGACAAATTACTACTCTTCCCTACTTGTCTGCTTCTCATCTCATCCATCCCTATATGTAACTCTAACACTTTTTTAAAAAAAAAAATCTATATTTGATGATTATATACTTTTGACTCTGAAACTGTTCATAAATTACTCAATGAAATGAAACATTATCACAAAATCTTTAATGTGATCACTTTATTTAGTAAATAAGTATCAAAAATTAGGGCTGGGGTTGTGGCTCAGTGGGCCTAGCATGTGCGAGGCCCTAGGTTCAATCCTCAGCCCCACATAAAAATAAATAAATAAAATAAAGGTATTAAAAAAATCAACTTAATTAAAAAACAAAATTAAATGTTGCCAGGTACAGTGGCACACAGCCGTAATCCCAGCAACTCCAGAGGCTGAGACAAGAGAATACCAAGTTCAAGGCCAGCCTCAGCAACTTAGTGAGGCACTAAACAACTTAGCAAGACCCCGTCTCAAAATAAAAAATAATAAGGACTGGAGGTGTAGCTCCGTGGTAAAGCACCCCTAGGTTCAATTTCCAATTTTGAGAAAATAAAGCAAAACATTTACATGTTAATAGTGGGGTAGGCTATGAGAGGTATAGGGGTGAGGACCATAAGGTAACATTTCTATGCAATTTTACTATGAATTTAAAACTACTCTAAAAACAGTTTGTTAAAAGAAAACCAATATGCTCCCAAAAATAAATAGAAAAAAAAAAGTCCATGGTCTTATACACCTAAAAGACTAAAAATGAACAATATTAAACTATAACATAAACACCTACTTTGTTCTTGTAATGACTCCTTCCAGGGTTTTAAATTCTGTCTTTTTGCTTTTCTGACTACACACCATAGATCTCTGCACAGCTATAAGTTCTCCATTGACATCACGAAACTGCAAACGAATCTGGGCTCTCACATCTGTTTCTTGAGCAACCTTTGAAGGTAAACAGAGAAAAATTATGCTACAGTAATAAGCACAATCTGAAAGAAAAACCATAAGCACTCTTACTTATTCAAAATAAGAGAACAAAAAAAGGGAATAATACATTCAAAATAAATGACATTTTTACAAGCTATTCAAAATATGGGAGGAAAAAATACTGTTTAATTGATTTACTAAAATGATAAAGTATTATTTACTTTCTTTAATCAACAACATTAGGAGACTAGGTATATGGACTTTCCAAATAAATAAATTTTATCTTTCTAAGTACCAAAAATGTTTTTTAACTTAAAAAATCAAAACAAAATTGGAAATAAAAAGTATATATACCTCCCACATCCTTGAATCATTTGAAAGTATAGTGCAGATCTGATGTCCCATCACCAATTTCTTACAAAGCAAGAACTTTTCAACCACAAAAATTTCCTAAAACTGATACTGATACTTTATTACTATGCAGTTCACAGATCCTATTCTAGTTCTACCAACTGTCACTGGAAACAGTTTTACCAATTGTTGTCCTTTACAACAAAAAGATCCAGTTCAGAATTATACATTTGGTGTAATTCATTTGGCAGTCATCTCTCTACGGTTTCTTTCAGTCCAGAACAGTTGCTCAAATTTTCCTTTACCTTTATGACTGATAATCTTGAAAATTAAAGATCATTATATTGTAGGATGTTTTTAAAATGTACATTTGTCTGGTATTTCCTCATGACTGGAATCAGGTTACCCATCTTTGGCATCATATTATAGAAGTAATGATGACATCCTCTGCCTTTCATCGGGTAGGACATGATTTCAATTTACCTTATTACTAGGAGCATTAACTTCAATCTCCTGATAAGTTGCATCTGCCAGCTCTCTACCAAACTTCCTCTACCAGTCTTAGCATCTATTATTTTTACTTAAATTATTATGAGAGCTAGCAAACAAATTTTCTAGTTTTATTATAAGAAAGACTCTACTATAAAAGCTTTTGTTCTTTCCCTATTTTTTCCTTTATTTTTGGCATAAGTGTGAACTCATGGATTTTTTACTTGGGCTCCAATCCCCCATAGGTTACTACACTAACTTTTGTGGATGCATTCCCAACTCAGTCCGCCTAATGGCTTTTGGAATGAATTATTCAGGAATGAAGGAAAGTGCCCAAGAGTTTTTAATGTGATTTAGATTTAAATTTAAATGCATTTGTCATTTTCTTTATTCTATGGCAAATTACACTGATTTTTTTTTATCTCTGTTTTATTTATTTATTTTATGTGGTGCTAAGGATAGAATCCAATGCCTCATGCATGCAAGGCAAGCGCTCAACCACTAAGCTACAACCCCAGCCCCAACTTTTTTTTTTAATTTTTTTTTTAGTTGTAGGTGGACACAATACCTTTATTTTATTTATTTATTTTTAGGTGGTGTTGAGGATCGAACCCAGTGTCTCACATGTGCTAGGTGAGCACTCTTACAACGCCAGCCCGATTGGTTTTTTAATATTAAACAAATCTGGCATTCCTGAAGTAAATACCACTTAGCCATAGTGTATTATCTTTATTTGTACATTGCTGAATTTGACTTGCTAATATTTTGTTAAGGATGTTTGCATCTACATCATGAAAGGAATGACTGCAGCTGTCACATAATATCTTTGTCTGGTTTTGATATCAGGGTAATGCCAGACTCATAAAAACGAGTTGGAAAGCACTCCCTTTGCCTCTTTTCTGAAAGTTTGTATAGAATTGACATTGTTTCTTTATAAAATGTTTGGTAGAATTCACCAGTGAAACCACTTAGGCCTGGCATTTTCATTGAGAGGTTTCAAACTCAAATCAATTGCTTTCATAGGATATTTCTTTGAGTGAATTTTAGTACCATGTGTCTTCAAAAGAATTGTCCATTTTACTTTACTACATTTTTTCGCATAAAGTTGCTCACAACACTCCCTGTAAGATCTGTAGCTCTGTCTTCCCTTTCATTCCTAATCTTGGCAATTTGTCTGCCTTTTTTTATCACTTCACTTGGAAGTTTATTAATTTTATTAAGCTTTTCAAAGAACCAGCTTCTGGTATCAAAGATTTTCTCTATTGTCTGTGTTGTATTTCACTGACTTTTGCCCTCATCTTGATTATTTCCCTCCTTTTGCATATTTGAATTTCATTAGCTTTTCTTTTTTTTTTTTTGGTGTGTAGTGGGGGAGTACCGGGTATTGGATCCAGGGGTGCTTTACCACTAAGCCACATCCCCAGCCCTTTTTATATTTTATTTTGAGTTAAGGTCTTGCTAAATTGCTCAAACTGGCTTTGAACTTGCAATCCTCCTGCCTCAGCCTCCCAAGCCACTGGGATTACAGGTATGTACCACTGTGCCCAGCTATATGCTATGCTTTTAATTCCAAGTATTTTCTAATTTTCCTTGTGACTCTTTTTTTATCCATAAATTATTTATAAATGTCCGCGTATTTTCAAATATTCCAGGATACATTTTTGTTACTGATTTAGAGTTTAAGTCTGATGTGGTCAAAGAACACACTCTATATGACTTCAATCCTTGTAAATTTACTGACACTTCAGTATTATTTTCCTTCAGTTTCAAAAACTTCCTCTATAATAATAGTGTAATTGTGATAAATTACCTTTTTAATTTTTTAATTAAGTCATTTTTTTTATATTGGGGATAGAATGCAGAGATACTATCACTGAGCTACATCTTCAGCCCTTTAATATTTTATTTTGAGCCAGGATTGGTGGCATATGCCTGTAATTCCAGTAGAACTGCAAGTTCAAGGCCATCCTAAGCAACTTAGTGAGGCTTAAAGCAACTTAGTGAGGCTTGAAGCAACTTAGTGAGGCTTGAAGCAACTTAGTGAGACCCTGTCTCAAAATAAAAACAGCTGGGGATGTGAATCAGTGGTAGAGATGTGCCCTGGGTTCATTCCCCAGTATCAAAAAAGAAAAAAAAAATTATTTTGAGACAGTCTCATTAAATTGCAGAGGTTGCCAAGACTGGCCTCCAACTTGCTATACTCCTGCCTTAGCCTCCTGAGTAGCTAGGATTATACACATGTGCCAACACACCTGGCTGGTTCCACTAAATGTTTACTATATTTTAGACATTGTGGATGTTACATTGAGTAACTTTTAAAAAGGGTTTTGTTCTAGCAGTTAATTTATTGATAGGTTAGCTTGAGTCTGTCAAAGCTTGGTTGGAGGTTCTGTTATGGTGGCCTTTCTGCGGTCTCCATTATAATACTGGAGAGTTCCATAAGGTCTTTCCACTCTGGCATGTCAAGAATCATACGTCTTCCAGCATGTGTGATCTCTTTAATCCACTCAACATGTGGTACCAGCACTCACCCTACTCAGTACTTTTTCTCTGCTAGCCATCATTGAATCTCATTCTGGACATGGTTAGCTTGTATTTTCCCAAAAACTCAAAGGATCCTTATGTACTTTTCCAGTGCCCTCTCTGCAACAATCCTACTCCAGTACCTTGCTCCATAAATTCCAGTCACCTCAGCAAATACAAACTTTTCAGTTTTATTTGCTTAAATATGTCCCTGTTCTCTGTTGAATTATAATTCCATGTCCTAAAGTTTACAAAATGTCCCTAAGTAAAAAGTTAGAATATAGTCACCTCATATGCTCTTCTTTTTTCAGTGAACATGATCTGTTGTCCAATGCCTGCAAACAGTTCCTTCAAATATTTTTTTCCAGTTTCATAGTTGTTTATCTTGAGAGTATAATTGTAATACTCACAATTCTGACCAAATTAGAAATCCTAGGTTCTGCTTTTTTAAGTTAGAAAATATTCTTGTTTTAATTATTTGACATTAATTCATCAAAACACTCAACAAGCATTTATAAAGTATTTTGTAGCTTTCATGTGTTGTTTTTGTTTAAAATGACAATTTTTTTTTCTTTAGCACATGGAAGACTAATAGATTGAACAAGAGTAGAAAAGATATGCTTAACACCATCATAATTGAAGTACAGGGTGCTCAGGAAACACAAAGGAGAGCGCAGAGAAAAGATATTGTAAAAGAAATGAATGTTTAAACTGAGACCTGATAGATGAGAAAGAATTGGCCAGATGAAAAGATTTGAGTCACTGAGTGGCTAAAATACAGTTGACCCTCAGTAACAGAGGGTTTCACCATCTGCAAATTTAATCAAGTTTGAGTAGAAAATATTTTGGGAAAAAATGCATCTGAACTGAATATGTAGACTTATTTCTGTATCATTGTTTTAACAATAGAATATAAGAACTTTTTCCATAGCATTTGCATTGTATTAGGCATTATAAGTAACCTAGAGATAATTTAAAGTATATAAGAGGATGGGAGTAGATTATATGTAAATAGGACATCACATGTCTCTATGTTTTCTATGAGATCGAAGCATTGTTGGATTTTTGGTATTCTGTGAGGGAAGGGATTTCTGGAACCAATCCCTATTGGATTCTAAGAGACAACTGTAATTTCAGAAAGTAGGGAAAAGTAAAGAGAAAAAATGAATCCAGCAATTAAGAGCTTTCTGAAACATAGTTTTTTAGACTTAAAGTGAGAGAAGAAAGCACTAAAAGATTTGAACCAAAGGAATTACATGTAGTAAACATTTTAGAAGAATCATTTCTCTTTAAGGTGAAGAGATTGGACTGAAATAAGTCAGGAAAACAGCGTGGACAAGGTTTTAGCTCTGAAGATGTAGGTAAAGAGGAAGAGAGTTCTGGACTGGACTCTTAGGATAGAGAAAAGGTGGCCAGAGTTTAATAAAAAGCTGTGAAAGGGCTGGGTATGTGGCTCAGTAGTAGAGTGCTTGCCTAGCACATAAGGCACTGGGTTGAATTCTCAGCACCAAATATAAATAAAAAAAATAAAAGTCCACCGACAACTAAAAAAAAAAAAAAAATTATTTATTTAAAAAAAAAAAAAGCCTTGGAGGACATTCAGTCATTTCATCCCAAAGAGAGGAGTTCTAAGGGTTTAATTCTCAGTCGTTCAACTAAGGAGCTATGCATCTAAGCACCAGAAAATTAATTTGTTTATAATGTCCCCACTAGCAGGCCAAATGCACGTATTCATTTTCCATGGCATTTACCTTTCTAGAAAGGTAAATCTACCTGGTAAATATCAAATTAGTAAATGGAGTTCAAGCAAAGGGTATCTTTCTATTAAAATATTGTTGTTGATGTTCTTACTGAGAAAGAGGCACTTTGAAAGAGTTATTTAGATTGTGTTAATCTAATATACCTAAGGACAATTTCTATCCAAAAGAATAAAATAAATAATAAACCCTTCCCTTTCCAAACAATTTATACCCTAAACTATTAGACAGGTCAAAAGAAAGTACATGGCCATGCTGGCTGAAGACCTGGAGAGAGATGCACACAGGAGCTCAGCATGGAGTAGGATAAATGAGTTTATGTAGACTAAGAAGGGTATTCACATGAGGAGAGATCTTGGCACACGGTTTCAAGAGTCTCAGGGTATCAGAGGTCAAGCAGGATGAAAAAGACATTCATAATCAGAATAATACAGCTCAGGAGAGGAGTGTCCACACTGGGAGAAGGGATGATATGAGAATTCAGAGTCTAACAATGCTGCACAGGGGGTCCACATGAGGGAGAAGACTATTGGCGGATCTAGATCAGAGTAGTGTAAACATCTCTTCAAGAGCTTAGCTGGTACAAAGTATCAAACTGAGAAAGGTGTCCATGGGAGGGGAATGAGGAGGTCATCCAGTACAGGAAGATAGAGCTGAAGCAGAATGGGACAGCATCATGTGAAGGAGCTAGCTGAGGAGTCAAGAGCCCAAACAAGGTAAAGAGGCGTCAAATATGGGAATGCAGTCGGCCCAACGTGGGGTGTTGGAGCCCTGGTGCAGTGATGGCAGATTCATGACATATAGGGAAACTGATCAAACTAGTAAATACAATAAGAATGTAGTCAGTTTCTTGAGTCTCATTCTCTTCATTGTATTTAGCAGGCAAATGCCCAACCTTGGTTAAATTCAACTGTCCAACTTATTGCTTGCCACTGAATAATTGAACAAGAGTGAAAAAACACAGTCATAACAACTGGTCTCTCTTTATATTTTCATACATAAACTTCAAGACTCCTGACACTGTCATGCAACCCTATAACATTTTCCTAGTCAATTTATTTTATGAGGTAAAAACTATTTCACACATTTTTGAGCCTAAATCAACCCTTTCTCCCACTCTAGGCCAATAAATTCATGTCTTTTTTCCATTGTGACAACAGAAGCAACCAAAAGAGAACTTACTATTCTTTCACTGCTTACTTTTCCAATCATGTATTGTTACATTAGATAAACAGTGCACCCTCCTATTAATCCTTCCAGCTGGGCAATGAATCCTATCTCTTCTTGTGTACTCAAAGATTTTGCTCTGCAAATATCCCCTCTCTTGCATCAATTTTTCCCTTTATCCACAGTCATTCTTATTGGTCTACAAATGTTCTAGAATGTCCAATTTTTAAAAACATAATAAAATAAGAATAACCAACTAACCACCTCTTTATCTTTTACACCTCTTTAGCTATTGCCCTATTTCTGAGTTAGTTTAGCAAAACTCATAAAATTATTCTAAGTTTCACTTCCTTGCCTCCTCCTTTCTCTGAAACTAGTTTTATCAAAAGCAGCTATGGGTTCCATGTACCCAAACATTCCTCTTAAGTACTAGCATAGGTAGAGTTGATAGCTCCCACCTTGTAACACTTTATTTGCTTGTCTTCCAAGATATAATTCTCCCAATTTTCCTCTTTATTAATTGTACTTTAGTATCCTCTTTGTGATCTCTAAATCCATTAGCTCTAGTGTTCCAGGTTCAAGTCTTGGATTCTTTTCTATTTACTCTCCCCATTTGAATTAACCAAACCTTTTAAATTAATATATAGAATTAAGTGTATATATCAATGTTTTCTAATTTTTTCTCTAGGTCTCTAGGTCTAACTACTCACTTGGATAAACTTCTATTTGCCAAATGGACAGCTCTTCTGGATATCTAACAGGCATCCCAAATTTACATGTTTAAACCAGATCCACCCAAATCTCTTTTTCTAGAGTTCCCCTATTACAATAAATGGTCAAACTTTTTTTTAAATATTTATTTTTTTAGTTCCAGGTGGACACAATATCTTTATTTTGTTTCCATGTGGTGCTGAGAATCGAACCCAGTGCCTCACCCATGCCAGGCGAGCGCACTACCACTTGAGCCACATCTCCAGCCCAATGGTCAAACTTTTTAACCACCTGTTCAAGCAAAAAAAACCTTGAAATCATGCTTGGTGCTTTTACATCTCTCATACACTATTATCCAAACTATTACCTCATCTGTTGGTTCTACCTTCAAAACATCCCAAATCCAGCATTTCTCACCACTTCCACACCTAACTTCATCAGGTCACCAATATTTCTCATCTAGATTATCACAAACCCCTAAATTAGTCTCTGTTCTCCAATCTTTGCTAGCTACAGAAAGGAGATAGCTTTCTCTCAGTTGCCAAACTGGTCCTTTTTATTATTATTATTTTTTTTTTTTTTGGTACCAGAGATTGAACCCAAGGGTGCTTAACCACTGAGTCACACCTCCAGACCTTTTCATTTTGAGACAGGGTATCACTAGGTTGCTTCCAGCCTCACTAAGTTGCTGAGGCTGGCTTCAAACCTGCAATCCTCCTGCCTCAGCTGCTGGGATTACAGGTATGCACCACTACACCTGGCTTAGAATCTCCTGTTTTAGGAAAATTTAGTCCCTTTTAACATAAATAAGACCATGTTCTTTCCCTACTCAATATCTTCCAATAGATTTCTACTTAAGAATAGAATCCAAGATCTCATAGAATTCAGTCCTTTCTATTGTTGTGACTGAATTTTCTACCATTTTCCCCCGCACTTTGCTCTTCTTGGTAAGAAAACCAAACATGTTCATACCTCAGGGACTTTGCCCTTAAATATTAAGATCAAATGTATGTTCTTACTCCATATTCTTAACAATTCACTCTTCTTGAATGAATATTTAAAAGACAACTGCTTGCTGTGTGAAAAGGAGAGAACTCCAAGAATTAGAGCAGAAAAACAACTTAGAAGATTAGTATTTAACAGTTCAAGGGAAAAATAATGGTGGCTTGTACCTGGAAAGTATTGGCAATGGAATGAAGAGGACAAATTCTGGGCACAATTTAAAAGGGTAGCTAAGAATGGCTGATGAATTGGAAATAAAGTGAGATACAACAATCAATCAAAGACAGCCCATAGACTTTGGCATGAGCAAATGTATGGATGATGATATAATTTACTAAATTGGTATATTTAAGTAGTAGCAGACTTGACAATGTGGGAGGAATAGGGATACAAGGAATCAAGAGTTCTATTTGAACATACTAAGTTTGAGATGCCTAGATGTTGAGAGCCACAGCCAAAGGGGCCCCAGCAAACTTCCAGCTGCCGGCTGATGATTGGCTCACAGCGGCCCCAGCAACATCTAGCTGATTGGCTCCTCGGCCCCAGCAACATCTAGCTGATTGGCTCCTCTGCGGTGATGCTCATTGGACTGTTTCCCTGCCCTTTCAGACCACGGAGCTGCTCATTGGGGGACTTTTTTGGCTCCGCCCACATGACCCAGCCAATCGGCCTCAAGAGCTGGAGGATTGTGGGAGGTGGGGAGAAGCTTGTGTGGGAGAGAGAGGCTTGTGGAAAGCCGGTGGTGGCAGTTGAGGCTCTGAGGGTTTTTCCTGAGAGGCTGTTTTGTTTGGCGTGTGTGGTTCTAAAAATAAAGTTAGTTTCTTTTGACAAGTGGCTCCTGATTGTGCCCAGCCAGACTGCTGCACCTAGTAAATACCCAAACAGCTAGACATATACCTAAAGCTTAAGAATGAGGTCAACGTTAAATACATAAATTTGGGACTCATCAGTACTTAAATTCATGAAACAGAATGAGATCACCCAAGAGAGAAAACAGAAAAGAGGCTGAGTGTTAGGGCACAACAGCATATAGAAATCAGACAAAGGTAGACCCAGCAAAGACTAAGAAATGGCAAGTAAAAAGGGAGAAAAACCATAAGATTATGATGTCATAGAAAGCAAAAGGGAATTTTTTTTTAAGAATAACTGAATCAAGGGCTGGGGCTGTAGCTTAGTGGTAGAGTGCTTGCCTTGCATGTGTGAAACACTGGGTTTGATCCTCAGCACCACATAAAAATATATTAAAAAAAGAATAATTGAATCAAATCTGCTGAGAAGTTAATGAGAATTTGAAACTGACCATTCTATCTGGCAACACAGAGATTCCTGGTGACCTTACAAAGGCAATTTTAGTAAAAGAAGAAGAAAAAAACCCGAGTGGAATACACAGAGGGGGAAATGGGAGGCAATGAAGTATACATACAACCCTTGTGAATTCTGCTACAAACTGAAAGAAAACAAAGATAATAGCTAGAGGATGTTTTGGAGTACAGAGAGAATTTTTTTATCTGAACACTGGAGCATATTTACAAGCTAATGTGAATGATCCTATAAGGAGAAACTACTAATACAGAAAGAGAAGGAACTAAAGAGCAAAATTTTTTTAGTTGATAAGAGGGATGGATGGGCTCCAGCCTCCAAAAAGAGTTGGTTCATTTTTAGAAAAAATGAAAATCAATTTACCCTCACTACAGGAGAGGAAACTATATAGGAATGTGTACATGGTAGTTTCATAAATTTCATGATTGGAAAAATGAGAGAATGTATCTGATTCCTCCTATTTCTCAATAAAATACAAGGCAAGATCATTAGTTGAGGAAAGTACATTGTGGATTTAACAAGAGAGGTAGAAACAGTCATTTCAGAAAAATAGTTATTTGTTACTCAGTAAAGGTACCAAATAATAATATAATATATGAAAATTCATAAATACCTTCAAAATTATAGCTATCTTCAGTTACACAGAAATGGACACAACTTAAATGACCAGTAGGGGGTTGGTTAAACTACAGGATATAAACTCAATGGAAAATTACTTAGTAACTTAAAATAATGAAACAGAAATATGTGGATTTGTGTGTGTGTGTGTGTGTGTGTATGTGTGTATTAACAGATCCACAGTATGTCACTAAATAACTTTTACACTATAAAATAAAAATCTACTGATGTGTTTAAAGATAAATATACCAAGTGTACTTATAAAATCACACGGGCATGGTTTTATAAAGACAGAAAAACGCCTGAAAGAAAATACAATGAACTCTTAACCTAGTGGGACTCAGGGCAGGGATCAGTGAGAGAAGCACACAACTCCACAAAACATATATATATATATATATATATATATATATATATATATATATATATATTTGTTTCATAGATAGGCCAAATCCTATGTCCTTTCCACATACTAATAGTATAAACACCAAAATTCAAACAAGGATTCATATGCAAATGGTCATCTTGGAATATTTTAATGAAAAAACTAAATGTAGTCTAAATGTAAAAAAAAATGCAACTACTAAAAATGTTCATAAAACAAAGACTAAAAAGAAGCAATCATATAACATAAGCCCATATTAAGAATTTTAAATATATTTATTTTTTCAGTTGTACTTGAACACAATACCTTTTTTTTATTTATTTGTTTTTATGTGATGCTGAGGATCACACCAGGGCCTTGCACATGCTAGGCAAGCACTCTATCACTGAGCCACAACTCCAGTCCATGACATAGGACTTTTATGAATAATGTGTAGTGGGGAAAAAAATTTAAAACGCTGAACACAAAATTAGATACAATATGACCTCAGTTACGTAAAACAATATGTAAAGTAAGAGAAAAACACATAAAAATATCAACAATGGTTATCACTGGGTGCTAAGACTGTGTGTGTAGGTGACTTTCATTTCTATACTTTACCACTGCCAATTTCTCTACAATAAGCCATTATCATTTTCATAATTACAAAAATTTTATTTTAAAATGAAGTTTTACTAGCACCATTACCTTGGGATCATGAACAAATGTATTTCCTTTGGTTCCAGGAGGGAAATCTCCGGTACAAATATACTTTAGACATTCAATGATGGTCTAAAGAAATAGAAAATTATACTAGTTATAAGAGAACTGCTTAAGTTTACCATAAATATTAATTCATTACTAAAATATTTCTCATGGAGATTATAAGAATGTGATTGGGAAAAATTTGACAATATAAATTCATAATAAAGATAAGATTAAGAGTTTAAAGAATAATTGCTGTAAGCTCATAGAAAAAGCTATATAATTTAAAAGGCATCCTAAAATAAAGAATTCGTGATTTAGAAGAAAAATATTTCCAAAACAACTGTTAACAATTACACACAGATTCCTATATGCAAGTAGTGAATTCTCCCATTCACCCTAGGCCATAGAAACTATTTTTACACCATATTATGAATAAAAAAACTAAGGCAAAACTAAGACTTAAAACTAGACCTAACAGTGAAGTTAGGTCACTTGCCAGCAGTCACACAAGTAATAAATGATGAGGCAAAAAAATCTGTATTCAGGTGGTCGGTGCTCAAAAACACTTTATTAGTCTTCCCTCCAGTAGTGCACTTAGTACAATGCTGAGAAAATAATAGATATACAATATATAACATTTTTACATAAATAAAAGTAGACAACAGTCTAGCATTCAACTCTCAACCTTCCCTTTCTACATGCTTTTCACAAATTCTTCCCTTAGACTCTGCTTATTCCTATACTGATAATGTTTTGCTTTTCTCAAGCTATTATTTCTGGACCAGAACACCTCTTGGTTACATTTTTCACTCAAATTTGTAATATTACCTGGGCTTTTAACAATAGCAGTAATCAAGCTCTGCTCCAACTTTAATTGGGCAAAAGTAAAAAAAAAACTAAGTAACAACCAAATACAGTTCTCCAATTGAACCTAAATCCTCACTACATCAGTTTCATTTTAAAGTCATTTCGTTTTCCATTTATTAGGAACAGTGGGCATCTTTACCAAGTGTTTATTTATCATACTTCATAACTTTTTAAGGAATTCCTGTATGGGCCAACTACTGGAAATGAATATTATGCTTCAAAAGCAAGGGGGCAGGGGTAAATAACAGCAGCATGAGCCAAAGGTCTTCATGTAGGACCGTGACCGAGTTCAGGTCTCTGGGATTCTCAACGACACCTGTCCACGGAGCTGTCCCAGACACCCAAACTGCCTGGGACTGGGATGACGCAAAAGGCCACGCCCCGATTCACTTTCTAGGCCTCCAGAAGCACAGTAGTAAGTACGCCTCTCCTTTCCCTAATCAGAGTTCAGAACTCCCCCAGGGATTTTATTTTCTGGATTCGTAACATGGGGCGAGTAAACGGAAGGCGGCTACTCAGGACTTACCGTCTTCCCTGCCCCATTGGGTCCAACCAAAATTGTGAGGGGGCTGAAGAAAGTGATAATTTGCTTATCTTTGTCCTCTATTCCAAAACTCCGCACGCCCAGAATGCTCATCTTTTCGATCCGGGACATTTTTGCAAACGTCTCGTGTCTCGACACCAAAGGGCCTGGAGCCCACCGAGGTTTAACAGTGAGGCTGCAGCAGGGCGAATGTGGGACGAGAAAGGCACAGGAAGGCCAAAAGTTCCGAGGGCGAGCAGCGAGAGGGGGCAGGGGCTCAGGCTGGAGCCCTTTCTTCCACACCCGCTTCCTTTCCGGCTGGAGGGCGAGAGGGAAGGGGACCCGCCCGAAGACAAAAGCAAAGGCCGAGCCACCCTACAACCGCGGGAACTCAGATTCCCGCTACAGCGGCCCCACAGGTCACGTGGGCCCGAGCGCCTCTACGTCACACGCCGCATGCCCGGTGCACGCCGGGAAGCGAGGCGTACGGCGCGCGTAGTGCCTGCTTCCGGGTACCGTCTGCGTTTTGACCAGATACTGTTGCGTGTTGATGCGGATTATAACTTCTTGCTGGTGCCGGGCAGCACAAAAGGAAGACAGTGGCTTGTGATGGGCCGCGCTGCGTTTCTCAGAGCGTTATCCCCGGGACTCTTGGAATGGGGTGGAATCAATCGTGTTCCAGAAACGTCAAAACTCACTCTCATTCCTTGATGTCCAGGGGTTTCCGTTGATCACAAGAGTGTGAATACGTCATTGCAATGGAATGTGTGCAATGGTTAAAAGAAACTCAATTTTAATTTCCAATTGACTGTGAATATTGCTAGTTATAACTCACATAAATGCCCTTTGAGGTCTACAGTAATTTTTATGAGTGTAAAGGGGCTGTTAAGACAAATCCTGAGAACTACTGTTGTAGGTCTCTTTAATTAAAGAGTTGTGCAAATATGTAGAATGTAAAGGAAATCTAGTCCTAACAGCACTTCCACAGGAAAGAAATACCTTTTCCCCCCATTGGTACTAAGGGTTGGTAGTTAGGGCCTCGCTAAATTGCTGAGGCTGGCTTTGAACTTGGGATCCTCCTCTGAACATGGATCCTCCTAAGCCAGTGGGGTTACAGGCATGCACCACTGCACCTAACAGGGATAGATAGCTTTAAAATAAGGGAAGGAGAAATCACCTTCCGAAATGGAGAATATTGCTTTCTTGGAAACAAACTTAATGGAAGGATACAACATGTAATCACCTATAGGTAAATCTTTGAAAATAAATTTCTGGAAGATATTAAAATTAAAAACTTTAATGCGATGGTATAATTTGCTCCTGAGATGGAAAAATGTAGGAAATGCTGTCCAATCACACAATCCAAAGAAAATAATATACAGAACCTAATACGTAAACCAAAAAATTTAATGTGTTTAGGAAAACAGATGGGGAAGGCCAATGAGAAGTAGTCTCTTGCACTACTGTGGGAGGCCAACCTTACAGGTGACTGAGTTACACTCCCCAGCTGGGTGCTGAGGCACTCAGTCACAGAAATGGGTGTGTCTTGCTACAGCCCCAAGGGTGAAGCTATGCTCACCTGTTCCTTTGTAATATAACCCCTTGCCCTATTTAGGATAGAATCATCCATGGAAGTGCCTTGTGTGTGTCCCCTCCTCTTACTGTGCCCTTGGGTGTGGCCTACCCAGGTGTTAGTCAACCTGCTGACAGTGGACATCATGAAGATACTCAGCCCCCTGAAACTTGACCCGTTGCCTCATTTGAATAGCTTCTCCTCAATAAAAGGGGTCAGCACGTGCTCTCTCTCTCTTTCTGTGGACCCTTAAGGTCAGAGGAGCCGTCACAGCAACCCCAAAGAAAAAGGTATTTGTGTCTCTTGCATGGTTATTACATGCAGCCCAGTTAGCCCAGTTTAACTAGAGTGACCCCTGAGCCTTTTAGTCGCGAGAACAGAAACCCAGCAATTGGCGTCCAACGTGGGCCGAAAGATCTGCATCTTTAAGCCTCCGGGACAAAAGCGACAAATGCTGGCTCCTAAGGGACTTCTAAATATTAAAGAAAGTTAGTGAAGTTGAAAGTTCTCCCCAGAAGTTAAGCATGTTTAGGATTGCAGAGTATTGTGGGCAGAATTGTAGAAAGTAAGTGAATTAGACAAAAGGAAAATCTGTGACGTTAAAATTTTTAATACTGGGGTATAATTGTAGAGACTCTAAAGAAATATAGTTATTAAGATGACTGATGGGCTATGTTGTTGAGTTGAGTCCTCTCCATGGAAAGCGCGCTTTTGTATATTTTTAAAAATTGTTTTTATAAAAGATTTTTGGGGGGCTAGGATTGTTGCTCAGCGGTAGAGTGCTTGCCTAGCATGGGCGGAACCTGAGTTCGATCCTCAGCATCACATAAAAAAAAAAAAAAAAAAAGGCTTTAAAAAAAAAAAGAGATTTTTTGGCCTTTATGTTCTAGAAGTTTGCACTAGGAGAGTGAGAAAAAGGGAGAGAAAATGTGATGTTTATCTGGAGAGAAATGTTTCAATTTTCTATTGTTTTTGTCAATACTCAGAAAGTATGTACAGGCCTTTTTAGTACATGATTGTCCTATGAATCAGAATGGCTGTAACTCAGCCACTGGGGACAAGAGACTTTAGCCGCTGCTGCTCGCTATGGGGTCCTAGCCCCTGCGGCCAGCAGTGCTTTTAACCCTTGAATTACTTGACCTAAATGCCAAACACAGACTAACTTAAAATCTGATGGTAATGCTAGCGTTTGCTGCTAAAAAACCTTTGGAGCACCCACGTGCCACAGAAAAAAGTGCAGGATGTACACGAGCTGCAACCGCAGGTCGCAGAGACAGAACAAGCTGCTGCCGCAGTAGGATCTTGGCCAGGCGGGGGAAAATAAAATGCAATCAGCTAGGAAAACTTGGGAAACCTTTGCCCCGACAATGGACAGCGGACTCCATGTTGTTTGCATCACCATGGTAACCATGGGGTGCCTGGCCAGAAGAGCCGGCTTCCTGGTCCCACCTCCCACACTTTCGCGGGCTTCCGATTGGTTCTTCCACAGTCACTCAGACAGGACTTCTAGTCCCGCCTTCCAGCCACTAACCTGTACTACTGTGTTTCAGATTTCTACCGGAGCTGTTCAGAGCCTGTATTTTTAAGAATGCCTACCTGTAAATGCTAACGAAAGATATCTTTTTCAGACAAAATTTAATTCCATAGGTTTCTATGTTGCAGTCCTAAATTTAAGTTAGTTCTGAGTTAAATAACCTGACTTTTCTTTATAGTTGTGTTACTAAATAATGTTCTATTGATGAGAGATATCAAACATGCTTCTTTATATTTTACTTTTAATTTTGGAGGTTATGAGGATTTATTTGCTCGCCACAGGAACAAAGCCAGCAATGTTCCTGTGATGACCAAAAAATCCTTATTCTCATTCCTAACTATAAAAGCACACTACCAAGTAAGAGAACATGAACACATCATTTATTACAAGAGATTTAAAATTATCAATGCAACAAAATGGACTGAAATTATATATTTATGTCTTAGTTGACAGACCAGTGTAATAAAACAATGGGAAAGGTTAAAGACCCTTTATCCCCAGTTTTTAAAGATGTGGTAAAATACATAAAAAAAAAAAAATTTAAATCTTGACCATTTTAAGAATACAGCTCAGTGACATTAAATATATTCACATCATAGTGCCACCATCATCACCTTCTGTCTTTCCATTTTGCAGAACTGAAACTGTATAGCCATTGAACAGTAACACCATTTACCAACTCCTGGAAACCACCATTCTATTATCTGCCTCTATGATTTTTGACTATTTTTTAATAATCTTGTTGAAGTTGAATTACAATATTTGTCTTTTTGTGACTGGCTGATTTCACTGAGCATAATGACCTCAAAATTCATCTATGGTGTAGCAATTGTTAGAATTTAAATCCTTTTTTTTAAGGCTAAGATTCCATTTTGTGTATACATCACATTTTGTTTATCCATTCATCTATCTATGGCATTTGGGTTGCTTCCATGTTTCTGGGTATTGTAAATAATGCTGTTGTGAATATGGGCGTACATATATCTATCCCTTTGAGACCATGCTTTCATTTCTTTTAGGTATATACCCCAAAAAATGGATTTCTAGGTTATATGGCAATTCTTTTTTTTTAATTTTTTGAGGGACTGCCATGTTTTTTCTCACAGCAGCTGTACCTTTTTACATTCCAGTGTACAAAGGTTTCAATTTATCAACATCCTCACCAACACTTGTTATTTCTGTAGTCATCCTAGTGAGTGTGAGGTGGTATCTCATTTATAGTTTTAATATGCATTTCAATAAAGTAAATGATGCTTATTGTCCATTCGTATATCTTCTTTTGGAGAAAAAGCTATTCAAGTAAGTTTGAAAGTCAAGTTTATTGAACCATAATTTCATACCATAAATTCACCATTTTCCAGAATACAGTTCCATGAGTTTTGACAAATATAAAGATTCATTCCCCACCAAGACCACTAAGAAAAAATTTTGTGGATTTCAGAATATCAATAGAAAGAAAAAAAAGCAAGTCTATACCATATTTTACTTATTACTGTAAGTTCCAGATAGATGAAGATCCAGATACTCTAAAGGAATAAAAGGTCAGAAATGTAATTACTTCTACTTTAAAGGAGAATTTTGTGACTCAAAGTAACAAGAAATTAGTAATGACTTAATTGCATGTCTCTAATCTCAGTATAAAGTCCCCAGCATTACTCCTTATGCTGTTTTTTTTTTTTAAAGCAAAAGTTGAGAGGGGGTTTAAGAGAGAGAAGCTTAACTTGAATCAAATCTAATCACACCTTTAGATTTAGCTTCCAGTTAACAGGAATTATAAGGATTAAATTAACAACACTGTAAAGACGAAAAGGTAACTCCAGAAGATGGAACATGTTATAAGATATTGGCTCAGGCTCTCAGGAGATTAGTGTCATTAAAGCAAGGACTGTTGTGGACTTTAAAGAAATTGTTTGAAATTAAACAGATTTGAGGTACACATCACCTAGATGTATCACATGCTCTTGGTTTGCACGTAGACATGAGGAATATTTGGGGGTCATGTTAGGAAATTTGAATGTAGACTGGAAACTAGATGATAAAAAGAAGAATCGTTAATTTTATTATATTAGATGTGACATTTAAGAAAACTTTCTTGGGCTGGGTTGTAGCTCTGGTAGAGCACTTGCCTGGCATGTGTAAGGCACTGGGTTTGATTCTTGGCACCACATATAAATAAATTAAATAAAGGTCCATCACCAACTTTAAACAAAAACTTTTTTGCCGTGTAAGAAAACTATATTTTTGAGATGCATATGGAAGTATTAGTGATGGTGTCATACTGTCCACTGGAGACTTTAAAATACTTCAGAATAAATTAGTAAGTTGAAAGGGGAAAAAAATGGAAATGACAAGGTAGCCAAATTCCATTACAAAAAAAAAAAATCAACTTTGTAACAATAGGAAACTATAAAACCAAGGCAAAGCTCTAGGATTGGGGTAGAGAATCTTTTTCAGTGAGCACAACTAGATCCTAAAATAAAAAGAGCTAAAAGGTAAATCAGTCAAGTCCCCACTTCTCAGTAAACTACTTACATACTTTTGAAAAATGTTTGGTTTTGCTTGTAGCAAAATTAGTGTAATGAAAAATAAAACTACTTTATCTTATAGCTACTATGGAACTTATTCATCCTTATAATACTTTTTTTAAAGATAAACTTTTAAGAATAATTATTTTATTTAATTTATTTTTTTATGTGGTGCTAAGGATCAAACATGTAAGGCCACTAAGCCATAATGCCATCCCCTTAATTGAGCTGCTTTATTCTCTTGTTTCACTCCACTGGTTTAAGGATATACATTTTATTTCTATGATTTTAATTATTACTCTTAACGTTTTCAATGCCTGTTTTGAAATATAAAATTAATATTTTTAGCATTCTTCTGAACATTACAGACTGTAAAATATGCCAACTCTGATCACCCACTCCATCTTCCATGTTATAATTGTTTGCAATTTTTGTTCCTTGTTGTCTTGAAATAAGAGACAATATAAGTTAAATAAGTTATTTTTTAAACCAGCATTACTTATTTAGCTTTACCAACACGGTTATCAAACTCCAATTACCACTTCCTCCTTCTGAAATCATTCACTCATTAAATTCTCCAGACTGTGAAAGCCTGGTGCTAATGGACCTTCAGGTAAAGAAATCTATCTCACAGTGCTGATGTCAGAATTAAAGTTCTTTTTGTGAAAGTGCTTTATAAGTTGTAAACCAATAATGTACAAAGGATTTCTTCTTCGTGTATTAAAAGTTTTTAGAGAATGATATGGTGAAATGTAACCAAAACCATAAAAATGATCATATAAATTCCCTAGCAAAAAGAAATATTCTTTTATTCCACAAAGGAGTTTCTAGTTGCATTATTTAATTTTATAATGCTAGAGAGAACCCCAAAGCCTATAAGTTAGGGAATTGTGAAAAAAACTGGTACATCAATTTCATCTTATACCATGTAACCATTAAAACAATAAGTAGGAAACTACCTATATGCAAAACTATAGAAATACAATTGAGAAATATTAATAAGCAAAAAAGATAAGTGCAAATTGTACATATTCATTGATTACAACACTGTAAAACTGTCTATGCATCAGTAAAGATTGGAAGAAGTCATCAAAAAACACATTTATTATGCCAAGGGGAAATTTAAGTGTGTATTTTTCCTATAACTTTTTGTTCAAAAATTCTAATGAAGATATGCTTGAGGATTGAATGGATGGAGATTAAAATAAAGTCAAAAAGAAAAGGAGATGTTATCAATTAACATTTAGTCACCACAAAACTTTTGGGGATCATGCTCAGTTGATTGATTAGGATCAATTCATGGAAAAGTCATTTGACCTTAAATGACTACACACAGTAAAAACCACAGTTACCAGCTTAAAATTTAAAAAAAAGCCCATGTCACCAATATGCAAAACCACTAATAAAGATAAAAATTTTATGACAAAAGACTGAATGTTACCCACTAACATACCTTTTTGAACATTATTTTAAACACAAATTTTACTTTATTATTATATATCATTTTATATATTATACATTTATATAGTATACATTTAAATATATTTTATATATTATACATTTAAAGTACATTTAAATTATATATTATACATTTAAATAACGTTATCTTATGTATTATTTCAATATGTAACATTATAATTAACAAAGTTATTCAAAGTTCTTTTTCTAAATTACGTAATTACCAATCATTTTTTAAAATTCAGAGTACTGGGCTAGGGTTGTGGCTCAATGGTAGAGCACTCACCTGGCACATGTGAGGCACTGGGTTCAATCCTCAGCACCATATAAAAATAAATACATAAAATTATTGTATTAAATTTTTTTTTAATTCAGAGTACTGACTGCTAATTTCTTTCTATTCCCCTAAAATAATGTGGATTTTTAAAAATGTCACAGTTGTTTACATTGGTTTGGTGTCTATAACTAAACCTTGGGGCTTTGTTCTATTTTCCTAGAGTCCTGCCAAAGTTGTTTCTGTTACTTCAATTTCCCAGCACAGGGAACAAACTCCTTGAATTTCCAGAGTATTCATATTAATTTGTTCGGCTAATACAACAAAGAGCCTGCTTATTAATATAAGTAACATTAATTGTCTACAATACGGTAGAACTCAAGGAGAAATAATAAATAAAAACCTTATTCCCAAAAAACACAGGTGGAGAGGTGAAATGGTTCCATGCATGGTATTCATGGGATACAAAGTATTTTTAAATAACAATAGTAAAAATAATCATGAACTTTTTTCAACTTGCAGGGCCACCCCCTCCAGACACAAACACACCTTGGTGCTGGAGATTGAACCTAAGTCTCAGCACATTCTAGGCAAGTTCTCTACCTACTGTACTACATCCCTGGCCCACATTGTTCTTTTAAAATGAACTTTTTGAGTAATTTCAGATGCAAAGAAAAGTTTCAAGAGTATTAGAGAGAGTTCCAGTGTACCCTGCACTCAGTTTTCCCCTGTGTGAATATTACAATGGTACATTTTTGTAACTAAGAAACCAACATTGATTGGTACTTTACTAGATTCCACAGATTTTTAAAAAAAAAAAATTTTTTTTAGTTTTTGATGGACCTTCTTTTTATTTATATGTGGTGCTGAGAATTGAACTCAGTATCTCACATATGCTAGTAAGCACTCTACCACTGAGCTACAATTCCAGCCCCAGATTTTTTTTTTTTTTAATCTCCTTAGTTTTACTTACTGTCCTCCATCTGTTCCTGAATCTCATCCAGGATATGTCCCTTAGATGCCTCTGGACTGTGACCATCTCTGAGAGTGCTATTTTTTGTTTGTTTGTTTAATGACCTTAATAGTTATAAGGTCATCAAGTATTTTGTCCTTTTCTTTGGGTATGGGCAGTATTTTTCTCATGGTCAGACAGAGGTTATAGGTTGGAGGGGGCCACAGAGATAAAATGCTATTCTTATGACATCACATCAAAGGTATATACTATTAACACGAGTTACCACTGCTGATGTTGACCTCCATCACCTAGCTTAGGCCAAAAGTTTATCGAGTTACTCTGTGTAAAGTTACTCCCTTATCCTCCTGTTTGATTTTTTAAAAACAAAGCCATTATGTGAATCCCACTCTTAAGGAAATGGGGATCACACTACATCTCCTTGAGGGGGGAATATCCACATAAGTTATTTGGAATTCTTCTGCAAAGGAGATTGCAATCATCAACATTTATTTCGAATTTTATATTAATGAAGCTCTTTCAAATACATCATTTGAGGGCTGGGGTTGTGGTTCAGTGCTTGCCTAGCATGCATGAGGCACTGGGTTCGATTTTCAGCACAACATATAAATAAATGAATAAAATGAAGATCATCAACATGTAAAATTTTTTTTAAAAAATACATCATTTTACAGTCCCTACTTGAGAAAATTTGTAGTCAGGTTAAGGAGGTCTCATAGAGGAAAAGCTAATGACACAACAACTTTATAGAAATTTTAGCCAGGTGCAGTGATGTATGCTTGTAGCCTTAGCTATTCAGGGAACTGAGGCAGGAGAATCCCTGGAGCCCAGCAGTTGGAGACCAGCATGGGCAACATAGAGTGAAACAAAGAAAGACAGAGGCAGAGAAAAGGAATATAATTTTGTACACTCATCTTCCAGGCAGCAGTATTCACAATAGGAAAAAGTTGAAAGCAACCAAAGTGTCTATCAACCTACAAAGGGCTAGGGCTGGGAAGGTAGCTAAGTGGTTGAGTGCATGCTTGGAACAGTAGAGGACATGGATTCTATCCCCAGTGCCACCCAAACCCTAAACAGACAAAGGGATAAAAAAAATATGGTCTATACATGCAATAGAAATTATTCAGCCTTAAAAAGGAAGGAAATTCTCATACATGCTACAACACGGACAGACATAATGCCAAGTGAAATAAGCCAGTCACAAAAAAACACTATATGATTTTTTTTAAGGCTCTGGAGTAGTTGAATTCATAGAGACAGAAAGTAGAAGAGAAGTTGCCAGGTGCAGCAGGAGGAGGAACTGGGAGTTACTGTCCAATGTTAGCAGAGTTTTAGTTTTCCAAGATGGAAATAGTTTGGAGATTTGTTGCACACATTCTAAATATTTCTGAGTTGTACATTTAAAAAATGGATAAGAAGTTAGATTTTGTTATATGCATTTTATAATTTTTTAAACTTTAAAGAAATACAATTTTTTATATTACACAATACCTTTATTTAATTTATTTATTTATTTTTATGCGGTGCTGAGAATCGAACCCAAGGCCTTGCACAAGCTAGGTGAGCACTCTACTGCTTTACAACCCCAGCCCAGAAATACAATTTTAAATAGGAAGTATTTTTTGTAATCAGCCTTCCAATAGGAACCCACAGTTATATTGCAAATCAGACTGCAAAATGGTACCCTGGAGCTGTTGATATTTGAAAATCAGATTATACAAAACAATCAAAATTTCAGACTTCTTTGACAAACTGGATGATCTCAAAATGTAAGCCCAAGGGTATCACACCTGAGTGCTGAGAAAGCAGCACCTGCCCATATCACTCACTATTCCCCTAAAAATAGTGGTTGATTGGTTGGTGAGTTTTCTCCTTCCCAGTGAAGTCTGGAACATTGGCATCTCAATCTGCTACCTCCTCTAGTTGTGTAGCTCTATGATATAATTTAACTCTCAAATCTTCAAGATACTGGAATTATAAGCTATTTGATGATTTCCGTGAAAGTTTTATCTAAGCCCACATTTCCTCAGTGTAGCCCAAAGGTCTCAGAGGGGAAGCAGAAAGAATCCTCTCATACCCTTTGGCAAGGAAGGCTGAACTAGAACTTGACTTGTATTCTAAGAGCTCCATTTTAAAATACCCTTGAACCAAGACTACTATGATTTATAACACTGTAGTGAGCCAACATTTCTCAGATTTTCAAATCAGGCATGCCTAAGAGCCCCAGACTTCAGCAGGTATGCATATATACACACTCCCCCCCACACACACATACACAAAAGCAGACATGGTGTGAGCAGATGCCACTGGAATACTGGGGGGTTTTGTTGCTGTTGTTTTTGGTACCAGGGATTGAACTTGGGGCACTTAATCACTGAACCATATTCCCCACCCCCACCCCACTTTTTTTTTTTTTTTTTTGAGACAGGATCTCGCTAAGTTGCTGAAGCTGACTTTGAATTTTTGATCCTCCTTGCTCAGCCTCTTGAGCCACTGGGATTACAGGTGTGCACCACCACTCCCAGAATGCTGTGTTTTTATATAGACAATGCAGATCTGGGATCACATACATGTTAGAAGTGTATCTATCCCCTCGCTGCCTGTTTCTCATGGAGAATAGCATCCAGCTTTGGAGAAGGGTTCTGGGTCACATTTTGTGTTTATTACCACCTGTGTTAGATGCTCAAGATAGTCCTAAAGTCAGACTTCCAGGCCACCAACACAACTACTTTAGGATGCAAATTGAAACCCTCCATACCATCATGTGTGCTGAGCCAAGAAAGAAAGACTGAGGCCTAGAAGGGAGTTTCATTTGCTCTTTTCTTGAAAATATAGGTCTGAGCCTAAGGAGCAAAGGCTGATTCCCTTGAGTACACATGTTCATACATAGCCCATCCAAGGTTTGAAAGAACCCCTCACCTAACCTTGTGGGACACACAGGAAAGGCCATGCCCACGTGTTATGTGTCTGTGACAGGTATTTATTAGTTACCATCTCAGCATCCCTGGCCCTCTTACAACTACCTAGGACCCCACATTCCTCAGCTGTGTGGTTTGGGGAAATGAAGTCTACCTCTAATTCAGAGAGAACCCATGAGTATAGCTCATGCCCCTAGCCATAGTTCAAGGGTGAACACATCGACCCTTTCACAAAGCATCTGAATTGTTCTGATTGAATGATCAGAAAAGAAAAACTGGTTTTTTTCCTGCTGCTCATGACAGGATACATATAGATCCAGGAGTTCTGGCCTCATTTTGGGGCCACAGTGGGACAGCTGCCTAAGAATGGAGTCAAGGAAGAGCCGTAAAAGCAAGTAGAACAGACAGGAACCTCCACCAGATATATGACCCAAATTCTCTGCTTATCTCTACCCTGTTTGGGTTAGGCTTGGGGTCACTGAGAACAGAAAGTATCCTAATCAAGACCCTATCAAACACAACTTGATCTTACCAAATCTTAGTGGTCTCTGCTTTAATGACTGTCTTTTTGCCCACCAGTATTTTCAATTCTTTTTGAGACAGATCAATCCAGCCACAACCACAGTAGAAGTTAGTTCCTCTGGAAAATATTCTCATTTAGTATAAAATTCTGTTGAGCGGTTTCTATTCCTTTGTGCGTACCTCTTTTAAAAGAAATTCAATCTTCTGATTTTAATTAATGCAAACATGAGATATTGATGTATATCAACCTACAAATTTTCATTTGTCATGGAAAATGTTTTTAAAAAGGAAGAAGTAGGGATTTTTCAAAAGATAAGCCAGGAAAGGTGGCACACACCAGTAATCCCAGCTACATGGGAGGCTGAGGCAGGTAATCACAAGTTCAAAAATAGCCCAGGCAATTTAGCAATACTCTGTCTCAAAATAAATTAAAAATTTAGAAAAGGTCGGGCACGTACTTCAGTGATAGAGCACTTTCCCTAGCATACAGAAGCCCTATGTTTCATCCTTAGAACTGAAAAAAATAAAATAAAAAGTAAATTTATTTAAGATACAAGGCATTGGAAACATTTAGTTTCACCATTTGCCATCATTAGACATTCTCTATCTGATTGTTAGAAATTATTCATTTCCTCAAAGAGAGAGAATAAATTGGTTGGGGATGCAATCTCATGCTAAGCACTTTCTTAGCTTTCTTTGCAAACTGTGAGCATTTCAAGCCATGGGGATGCTGCTGCGCTTGAGTTTGGTAGCTCTTGGAGCTGCCTACACTTGTGCCTTGGCCTTGGAAATTCCCATGAGTACATTGGTGAAAGAGACTTTGACCCTGCTTTCCACTCATCAAACGGTGCTAATAGGCAATGAGGTAAGTCTTTTTCATTCCTGCATTTCTTTAAAATGCATAATTATATGTGGTATTTCATTTACTGTGTATAAAGATCCGTTATAAATAACAAAATTATGAGCATAGGTGAAAACCACATCACTAGCAAGCATAATAATGAAAGTTATGAATGATTGAGGGCTTTAAAAATAATTATTTGACCTTTCCTTTTCCAGACCCTGAGGATTCCTGTTCCTGCACATAAAAATGTAAGTTAAATTATGATTCAACAAACCGATCCCATGAAAAAGCAACTTTCAGATTTTACACTATAAATCATTAGTTGTCTTTGGAACTACGTAATTTTCTCTTTTGTTTTCAGATGGGGTGGATGTGAATGTATGTACTTAGAGATCTTAGGAATGAGTTTTAAAATTAGAATCTTAGGAATGACTTTTAAAATTAGAATAAGCAAGTGGATCAGGCTTTGGTGATATTTTCAGTTCTCTACCCCAAAGAACCTCATGTTAGAGTTTTTTTTTTTTTTTCCCAGAAGAATCCCACAAGGGCTGAGAGGTGCCTGCTAGTCTCTTCTCAGTTCTGACCATCTATGGCCATTCTCTATCTAATATCATTCTTTAAAAAAAAAATCAGATATAACATTACCTTTATTTTATTTATTCATTCTTATGTGGTGCCAAGGATAGAACCCACTGCCTCGCACATGCTAGACAAAGCGCTCTACCATTGAGCCACAGCCCCAGCCCTCTGTCTAATATCATTCTGAAAGTACTGTACTGGAGACCTAGATCAGAGGCTCAACTCTGGGGGTCCAAATAAATCAGGTCTGGTCACTCACCCCAAAAATCAAACAGAAAAAATAATGATGAAGAGTAGGCAAGGAACTGTACATCAAGTGTCTCAGCCCTGTCTTGGGGATACTGATAAGAACTTTAGGTTTAAATGGAGGAAGAATTCAGGCAGGGGATGAGAGATATGCATAATTTAAAAGTCTTGGTCAAGTTGAACATTATTATCTCAATCCTGGTGATGCAGAATGGCTCCAGGAAGCCCTTAGTACTTGAGGGAGCGATCTCTATTTGCTGCTTGGGTGTTCATCTATTAGATCTGTGATATTGAAAGGGGGCAATTTGGTTCCCCTAAATAATTATTCCTGCTTAGGGGAGTAGTCCCACCTTGGGGTGATCTTTGCAATCTTCACTGCCTCTGGAAGGGGTAGGGCAATGACTGGAGACTTCTAGGTGCTGCTCTCGGGCTCTGGAGCAGGAGGTTGTAAAAGCTGGCAGTTGAATGTCTCTGCAAATCTTGAAAATATCATAGTTACTCTTCTATTGGTGTCCTCTGTCTTGAAGGGGAACAAGAGAGGATAGGTAAATTTAGGATCAATAAACCTTATATTATTATGCCTGCACACAGAACTATGTTACCCTAATTTAAGGTAATAAAGGTGACAGATGAAATGGAAGCAGAGATGCCAAAACTTCTCTGATTTTAGTTACCCATTGGGCATCTGCAGGCCCAAAGGAAGAGTCAGTGCTTTTAGAAAAAGCAGCTTTTAATTCTCTGTTATACTCTTAGTAACTTGGGTCATATTTTTAGAATCATGATCGGTAGACATTAAAATATAACAACAAATGCCCTCTTAATAATTTTCACATAGTTAAATGATTATGACTATATAATGGTATTATGTACATTTGAAACACATAATGGTCATACTCAAAGGTAAAATATACTATTTCATTAGACTAAATGAATTAAAATTACCAGTCTAAACCATAAAAGAAAACACTGATGTGAGTTCTATTAGTAACATAATTGTGTTATGTGTTCATTTCCTGAACACTTTTTTTCTGGTTATGTAGTTTCTTTTCTTTTTTCTTTTAGTGGTACTGGATATTGAACCCAAGGGTTCTCTTCCAGTGAACTACATCCCTTTTCATTTTTTATTTTGAGACAGGGTCTCACTAAGTTGCCCAGGCTGGCCTGGAGCCTCCTGCCTTAACCTCTGGAGTCACTGGGATTACAGGCATGCACCACTGCACCCAATATTGTGTAATTTATTTTTTAAAATATTTTGTTTTAGTTGGACACAATACCTTTGTTCCATTTTTATGTGGTATTGAGGATCAAACCCAGTGACCCGCACATGCTGGGCGAGTGCTCCATCGCTGAGTCGAAACCCCAGCCCTTGTGTAATTTCTTAATAACTTTTGTAATGCTCTTCAGTAATTAAAAAGCTTCATCTATCTGTTGATGATTTTCTCAGCATGAGGTAGTTTGCCACTTGGGAAAGAAACAAGCAATAAAACTCTTTGGAGGAGAACAAATGCCATAAAATGAAGCCTAACTTTTGGGACCAGATTTTTTTTTCTGATTTTTTAAAGTTGACAAATTAAAATTGTGTATATTTATTGTTTCTAATATTATGTTTTGAAATATGTATACATTGTGGGATGACAAAGTTTTTTAAATTTTTATTATTTGTTCTTTTTAGTTATACTTGATAGTAAATGTATTTGACATATCATACATACATGCAGTATAACTTCCCAATTTTGTGGTTATACATGATGTGGAGTTACACCAGTCATGTATTCACATATAGGAATGTTCTACAGTGGAACATAGGAGTGTTATGCAATAGACCCAACTTTTATATCGTGTTTTGATAATTTGCACCACCATGCCTGGCTTGCCTGTGAAGTTTAATTACATTGAAAATTAAGAGCCACTCTTGGTTGGCTCTCATTCTTTTAAATCTTTTTAAATCTTCCTCATTTAGCACCAACTATGCATTGAAGAAATCTTTCAGGGAATAGATACGCTGAAGAATCAAACTGCACAAGGCGATGCTGTGGAAAGACTATTCCAAAACTTGTCTTTAATGAAAAAATACATTGACATCCAAAAAGTAAGTTATGAACATTTCTATGGGAATTGTATTTGTCTGGCTGTGCCTGTTTCTACAGAAACTGACAGTTTTCTTCAATTGTCTATTATTTTTACAGAAAAAGTGTGGCCAGGAAAGACGGAGAGTCAAGCAATTCTTAGAGTACTTGCAAGAGTTTCTTGGTGTGATAAATACCGAGTGGATGATGGAAAGTTGAGACTAACCTGCCAATTGTAACCAAAGCTTGTATTTTTTTATTAGACATATTTTAACTGTACATATTAATAGATACCATGTGATGTTTGATATATGTACACATTGGTAGGTTAAACATATCTAAGTCCTCAAACATTTACCTTTTTTATATCGAAACATTCAGAATCCTTTCTTCTAAGGACATGTAACACACGATCACTATTTATAGTCACCCTTCCGTGTAATAGCACGTCAGATCTTCTTATAATCTAACTGTAATTTAGTATCTGCTGATCAACATTTCCTCCTCTCTACTACTTTCCCCAGCCCCTGGTTACAGCTCTCCTCTTCATTTCTTTTTGCATTCCACCCATGAGTGAGATCATATGGTACTTACCTTTCTGTGCCTGGAGTAGAATATGGAGGAGGGAAAGGACATTTTTTTGCAGCAAGAATGAGAGTCAGGGGCTAGGGATGTGGCTCAAGCGGTAGCGCGCTCGCCTGGTAAGCGTGCGGCCCGGGTTCGATCCTCAGCACCACATACAAACAAAGATGTTGTGTCCGCCGAAAACTGAAAAATAAATCTTAAAAAAAAAAAGAATGAGAGTCAACCAAGAGTGGCTCTTAATTTTCAATGTAATTAAGCTTCAGAGGCAAACCAGGCATGGTGGTACATGCTTGTAATCCCAGCAGCTGAGGAGGCTGAGGGAGGAGGATCACAAGTTCAAAGCCAGCTTCAGCAACTTAGCAAAGCCCCTAAGCAACTTAGCGAGAACCTGCCTCAAATAAAAAACAAATTTTTTAAAGAGCTGAGGATGTGGCTCTGTGGTAAGTACCCCTGAGTTCAATTCCCAGTACCTAAAATAAAGTAAAATAAAATAAACTTCAGAGGTAAAGTAAATATTTCAGGAGTGCTGCTACTTTACCACCTCACACAAGCAGAAAGCGTAAAGTATTTGAGATGTTTCAAATAACAAAAATCACTGAAGTGTTCTCCTCCAGTTTGCCAAATAGATACTTTTATTTAATTTAACATTCTGTAAGATGTCAATTAACTTAATATTATTTATGAAATGATTAAGAATTTGGTAAATTAATATTTATTTTATGCTTTGTGACATTCCAATAAAATAAAAATGTACAACTCTGATTCGATTAACTACTGGTCTCTGTCTTAATGCTTCAAGTCCATGTGAGGATATGCAGGGTTTGGAGGGAAGCCCTCAGTGCACGCTGGCTGAGCATTTCCATCTTTCCGGTGGCACGAGCCTTGAGGTGACTGGGCAAACCAAGAGCAAGTGACTCAGCAGCACTTGGAGAGCATGTAGAAAGCAGGAACATGGGCAGGAAGTGATCTTGATTTCTTTTGCACAATAGTATCCCCACAACCTATACAGGGGCAGAGTAAAAAGCAGTAAATGAATGAATGGGTGGATCTTCTGGACTGGCTGTAGAATTAAAATGAGTTTTAAGGTTGCCCCTGGGAGGAGGGCAGTGTAGAAACCTGTAAGTAGGTTTGTCTTCAGCCTATGATAAGAATTTGCCAGACCAACCATTCTGCCAGCTCAGGGGAGAAGTCTGAAATGCTTTCTAATGGCCCAGAGCATTGGGCCTGGATTTCCTTCTCACAACATCTGTCAAAACAGCACTGAAAAAGGAGCAGAGATTCAACCCCCAGCACAAAAGAAAAGAAACTGAAAAAGGAGCAGAGAAGTGCTCCTGAAAGTCTCTCTCTGAAAATGGGGTCCCAAAGGGGCCTGCCATCTTATATTCGCAGAAGAAGAGTAGCACCAGGCAGAACAACACTCCCATCTGCCTGCTGATGGCTATTAGTAGCATAAATGGAGATTTCTCTGCTTGAGAAAATCTATCAAAGATCCAGAAAATATGTTCTGTGAAATATATTTTAAAACTGAAATAGACTCAGTAACAATACTCAGTTATGCCACTGATTCCTTCATTCCTTTATCCAACAAATATTTATTGGGGTCCTGTGCTAGGGATAGGGCACAGATGTGGGACTGTGACACCTGTCCTTAGAGGTCAGTGCCACCATCCTGGACATTATCTACACGCTTGACAACGGTGCTGGGCCCGCCAATGTGCATGTGAAACAATTGCTCCTACTGTTGCTAGGCAGAGGAGAGGGGCCAGAGCAGACAGACGCAGATTCCCAGGTGAGAGAATGCAAGCTCCTCTGAGAAAGAAGCACAGGTCCAGGCATGGGGGACAGAATATTGAGCCACCCTGGCTCCGTCTCCCAACTTGTACACACTCTGAGCCATGAGCTGAGCCAGCGAGGGAGGAAGGTGGATGAGCAGATCACCATGATGGCTGCTCTAGAAACTGACAGGAAACAGGAAACTCAACTTGCAAAATATTTGCCAAATTGAATTAAGTCGAGATTCAGTCTAATGTTTAATAAACCACAGTATGTTCTAGGACTAGGATCCATCAGTGAATAAAACAGACAAAATTCCTTATCTTTGTACTTCTAACATTCTCTAGAAAAACACTTTATAAGTCACCATCATAGATTCCTGAAGGTAAAAGGTCAAGGTACCCTGATTGCTTTTGTGGCCACAAAAGCAATCAGGGTACCTTGAACTTTTACCTTCAGGAATAAGGTTCGTGGTAGTAACTTTGTCCATCTTGCTTCTGACAGGAAGTGCTCCCAACTTGGCCTCTACCATTCAAGGACCCCATCTTGCCCACTGATACTGGGGCATCCATGGCAGAGGCAGCATCCCTCACTTTCATCCCAATTTACAGAGGTCATCCACTAGCATCCTTCACAACGACGCCTGCTTCTCTTCATCAGGGCCTCCCTTGCTGTGTTAGTTAAAGGACCATACTCTGTTGCCCTCCAGGAACATGCAAGATAGCAGGTTCTTAGACAAGATGCAATAAATCCATTTAAGCCTTCCTACTTCCTTGAGCCTTCTTCTTCAACACCATGGAAGGAAGCTCTAGCATCTTTACTTCATGTGCCGCACAGCATCATCAGGGTCAGGCTTCAAGGGCCCAATGCAGTAAACTGGTAGAACTAGCTCTGGGTGTTCTTATAAAACCATTAAATTCTGAGTGATAATGAGTAGTTGCCATATGAATGAATTCACTCCTATTTAAGTCTGCATTCTTCTGGATGAAGCACCTCAGGATCCATTCTCTCTTGGATTCTGACAGTACATATTACTGAACTCCTCCAGATCTTCTGCTTCCCTGCCACGACTGTATGTCAGTTGTTGAAATGTTGTCTCTCAACTTCAAACCCACCTTATAAACTCTGCTGGAGCTGGGATTCTGCAAACCAATGTCTTCCTAACCTTAAGGAGGGTCAGCCTAGGAGGCTCCAGTAAGAAAGGATTGTTTGTTTCTGTTTGCTTCCTTTTCTGTTTCCTGTTCTTTATCCTTTAAGATTCCTGTTCCCAAGCCTAACATTAACCCTGGAAGCAGCAGTTCATTCCACTAGCAATAGTTGTTTGACATTTTGAAGTTTTTCTACCATTCATAATATCAGCTTTCAAGTATTCCAACCCCCCTCTAAGACCTTAGCATCAGACAATAAGCACTCCCCCAAATGCCTGGGTTCTATTCCTGGAGGATCTCTTTTCTGAGTTCAGGGCCGTGTCGCCTCCACAGACATCTCCTCCAAAAAGTAAATTTTAATAATTCTAACATCTTGGTTTTGCTTTTCAACCAAAAGGGTGGTAGCTCCTCCCTACAGTTGTGACCTCCATAGTACCCTGTGGTTCCCTTTTTTGTCTATCCAGTTTTTCATGCCCTGTTAACACTTTTTTTTTTCTTCCAGTACTGGGAGTTCCATCCAGGGCCTCATGCATGCTAAGCAAGCACTCTACTACTGTACTACATCCCTACTCCTTTTTAAATTTTATTTTGAGACAGTGTCTCACTAAGTTGCCCAGCCTGGCTCAAACTTCCAATCCGTCTGCCTCAGCCTCCTGAGTAGCTGGGATTACAGGTGTGCATGCATGGCAACAGTTCTTTATATTTATTCTCTCTATTAAAATAAATGGTTTGGGCTGAAGCTGGAGCTCAGTGGTAGAGCGCTTGCCTAGCACATATGAGGCCCTGGGTTCGATCCTCAGCACCACATAAAAATAAATAAGTAGAATAAAGGTATTGGGGAAAAATCCACATAAAATAAGATGAACAATATGGTTTCTATCTTCTGATCAGTCCCTAGTTAATACTAAATGTTTAGGTACCTGACTGTGATTATTGGCCTGGAGGAATGAGGGGTATTGTGGGAGAAGAGAGCAAAGGTCACCTTATGTTTTGAGTGAAAATAGTTATTCTGTCTACAAGGAAGGGGGAAGCAAGTCTACTCTGGCATGAGGGAATGGACTGCTTCTGCCTGTGGAAGAGGGCTCAGGAGAATTTGGGTGTTCAAGAGTCTCAGGTTTGTCCAGTTAAGGTCTCACGGTCCCACTTTTTCCTTATCAGGGTCTGACTTTGACACAGAGGAGTGCCAAAGGTACACAACCATCCTCCTCTGTGGCTCTTCAAAGACCTGCAAATTGTCAGACCCTGAACCTAGTTTTCAGCTCAATCTGATCTGCGGCTGTAGGAAATAGGTTTTTCTTTAAAGTTGCCATTGAAACCTGGTAGAATTCAAAGGATGCTAAGTTGGCATTAGATTGTCTTGTACCATCATTCTCTTTTGATTAAAAAACAAAAAAATAAAAGAGGTGTCAGAAGAGGCACTGTACTTTGCAATCCTGTAATTAGCATGATTCCCATGTATCCAAGCCATATATTCTGTTGCTTTGCTCTCTGCCGGCCCTTTATCCAAATTAACCAGAGTTAAATGCTTAAAAATCTCAAATAATTTTATGCCAGAAGTTATGATCAACTTACTTATCCTCAGGACTAGTTTCTATTATTTTAGAGACAGGAACAATCCAAATTCACAATTCCATTCCACAGCTTATCTAAAACTACAGCTGGTACCAATTTTGATAGCTTCAGAAAGCAAAGTCTGAGGTAAAGATTGAAGTGCTGACATTTTCCAGATGTTATAAGCCTGGGCTGGTTAAGGTTGAGGGAAAAAGGAAGTGAGGCAAAGAAAGATGTGGAAGAATGTGGTTGGCCAGACACAGTATTGCACAACCGTAATCCTACCTAACAACATATAGGAGAGGGACATGTATATGCCAGGCTGTCATTCTGGCCCATAACTCAAAGGTCATGCTTCACTCCACAAGAGCTCGCTTCCCTGCAATTCCAAACTGTGGGGGGCCACCCCTGAGCTATTTGAAAAACCTCTACTGGGCCTTGAAGCCAAGGAGATTTGGGTCTGGCATTGCAAGTCATTTTGTGGCTTCTCCCACTTAATGGTGACACGTGGTGACCTCAGTCTTCTCTCAGCTAGAGAAGCTGCTCTGTAGCTCCAGAAGGGCGTTTCCCACTGGGCTTGGACAGCCCTTCTCCTACCTGATTTGGCAAAAGAACATTCCATGAAAATCCTTTGAAGCCTCCTTGTATAAACAAAGCAAACGGGGGCTCTTCTCTTGCTCTCCTTTCAGTGTGGAAGCAGGACCCATAAGGCCATGAAGCCATCCCGCCCCCGCTTTGTGAAAATTACTTTCAGTGTCTGTGATTTTTCGCTGTATTTCTCAGCCAGTACACTTCACGCAAGGGAAACCCAAAATTCATAGCCCACGCAGGATGTGGGCGAGGCCAAACTGTACCATCCAGTCATTGGTAGCCATAAGTCAGACCCTGTTCTACACACAGTGGTGACATGGCAAAGGTAGGGTGCTGAACAAGACAGAAAAAGAAGGCTGTGGGGGAAGTTTGAGAAGGCACAAAAATGTGTGTCCAGTACACAGATAAATTTCCACAACTGATGGGAAAAGACATAGAAAATCGGAATGTCTCTGTAACCATTAAAGAGACTGCATCAGTCATTTCAAATCTTTCTCAAAGAATATGTAACACGGTTTTACAGGTGAATCCTCCTAAATGTTCAAGTCCTGTGTAAATCCTAGCATAGCTAAGCACATAGAAAATAAATGTTTTGTTTATTTTAGCTCATTTTGTGAAGCTAATATACATCATACAAAAACAAGAGGTGGCAGCATAAGAAAAAAATTAGGATCCCTCAATCCCTCACTCTCACGAAATGGATGTAAAAATTGTGAACAAAGTATTATTAATCCACATCCAGATGTATAAAAAGATATTATGTGATAGCTAAGTTGGGTCTATTTCAGGAATTTAAGATTCAACATTGGAAAATCTTTTAATGTAATCTAGCACATTAATCTCTTCATCAATGCACAAAAGGCATTGCTGAAATTTAATATCCACTTATGATGACTACTATTTACAGAGTTGAAATAGAAGGGAATTTTTTTAACCTGAAGAGCTTGTAGGAAATACTGTGCACAATGGTGTTATGTCAAAAGCATCCCTTTAAAAGCAGGAATAGTGCTGGGGGTGTGGCTCAGTGGTAGATAGCTTACCTAGCACATCCTCAGCACCACATAAAAATAAATAAAATAAAGGTATTGTGTCCATCTACAACTAAAAAACCTTTTTTTTTTTTTTAAAAAAAAGCAGGAATATTGGCCCATCTTGATGGGGCACACCTGTCATCCCAGCAACACAGGAGTCTGAGGCAGGGAGATTGCAAGTTCGAGACCAGCCTCAGTAATTTAGGGAGGCACTGTCTCAAAATAAAGAGACTGGGGATATAACTCAGTGATAAAGCGCCTCTTAGTTAAACCTCTCTATAAATAAATAATGTCTGAACATCTTTAGTACCACTCTGTGAGGGCTCCACAACAAAGCAAGCACCAGTCACATGATAGACATCGTAGATTTGAAAGTACATCAGAACAATTTCTTACCAGATGGAAGTAAAGTGTCTTGAGGAAACTTTTTTTTCCAATTGTACAAAGGCTTTATATGAGCTAGTAGTAATCCCTGGATACTTCTAACTCCATTTAAATAAAGTACTGTGATTAAGGGGCCTGGGCTTCACAATAAGTTACAAATAGAATAAATAAATATAAGGATTGTGAACAAAGTTAAGTGTGTGTGTGTGTGTGTGTGTTGTGTGTGTGTGTGCAGATGATACATTATGACAAAAACAAAATTCAAAAGAATGGAGAGTAGGGCATTGTGGCATATACCTGTCGAACTGGCTACACAGTAAACTGAGGAAAGGGGATCATCTGAGTCAGGAGTTAGGGGCCAGCCTTGGCAACATAACATGGCTCCCTCACTTAATTAGGAAAAAAAAAGCAAGAAAAGAATACAGAGTCATTTAAGTAATTATAAGTAATAAGAGAGTTTAGCAAGTTGCTGGATCAATATACAAAATCAATTACAGGGCTGGGGCTATAGCTCAGTGGCAGAGAGCTTGCCTTGCATGTGTGAGGCACTGGGTTTGAACCTCAGCACCACATAAAAATAAACAAATAAAATAAAAGCATACTTTCTCTCTACAACTACAAAACAATTTTTTAAAATCAATTACATTATTACCTATCACCAAAAATAGAAAATATAATTTTAAAGAAAACATCATTACAAGTAAGTGTAACTATTATTATAATACTTATAAGGCTAATATGGTGCCAAGAAATAAATCAAACAAAACAGACAACAATTAAAAACTTTATTGAAAGATAGGCAGAGACCTATCAGGTACAAAGGTAAGGAAGACTCGGTTCTAAAACAGCTTATTCGTTCTTGTACATGAAAGAATGCGGGTCCAAGAATAGCCAATTCAATCTTGAAGATCAAAGTGTGACAACTTGCCCTGCTCAATATCAGGCTTTAATAACAGAGTCAGTGTGGTGTTGACAAGAGGGTACGGCAGTAGTTCTCAACAGAGGGCGAGTGAGTCTTCCCCCAGGGAACTGTTGGCAATTCTTGGTCGTCACAACTGGAAGGAAGGGAGTGGATGCTACTGGCATCTAGTAGGTAGAGGGCAGGGACGCTGTTACACCCTACAATACACAGGACAGTCCCCTACAACAAAGAATTGTCCCACCCAAAATGTCAGCAGGACTGATGTTGAAAAATCTTGAGGGTAGAGAGATAGACCAACAAGAAACTGATTTAAAAAGAAAGGATGGAAGCCCCGTGCCGTGGTGCATGCCTGTCCCAGCAGCTCGGGAGGCAGGAGGATCATCAGTTCAAAGCCAGCCTCAGCAACAGCGTGAGGCGCTAAGCAACTCAGTGAGACCCTGTCTCTAAATAAAATACAAAATAGGGCTGGGATGTGGCTCAGTGGTTGAGTACCCTGAGTTCAATCCCCAGTATCTAAAAAAAGAGAGAGAAAGGATAGAAGGTAGGAAAAAAAGGAAGGAAGGAAGGAAAGAAAGGAAGGAAGGAAGGAAGGAAGGATGGAGGAAATATTACCATAGGATGGGCATACCCAACAGAAAATGGCTGGATCAGTCGTATTGTATAACTTGAAGATAATTTATTTAATAAAGGGCCATTATAAAAGTGAGAACAGGATGTAGGGAAAACAAAGTCCTCTGGGGCTAGTAACAACAGGAGCTGTAACAGGAGAGGGACCACTGGTTACTGAAACTCAGAGATACAAAGAGCTGTGGGCAGAGAGCCATTGACAAGAGCTGGGACCTTCAGTCAAGGGACATGGTCAGCCTGCACAACATTACAAAAAAGGAGAGGAGAGAATAAATATCCGGATTTCACCTTCTTCCCACCTGGATTCCATCCTGTCTTTTTAGATCAGTTTCCTGTTGGTCTATCTCTCTCCCCCCAAGATTTGTCAACATCAGTCCTGCTGACATTTTGGGTGGGACAATTCTTTGTTGTAGGGGACTGTCCTGTGTATTATCCATTGATACTCACCACGACCAAACTCAACAGAGAACCTATAGACAAAGAAATCCACAAAGGTTAGCCTCCCGTGACCCAGGCATGGTGAAAGGAGCATTGAGAGTGGTCTGGAGGGGAAACCAGGAAGCCTCCAGTCCAGAGTGGAAGGACTGCATAAGCAAAACCCCAAAACAGAGATCATCAAGGAAGAGATCATTCCCTCAACATTTCTCTTTCTCTTTCTTTCTTGATGTGCTCCACTACTGAGCTACATGTATGTATTTATTTTAAATTTTAAGACAGGGTTCTACTAAGTTGGCCAGGCTGACCTCAAACTTGAGACCCTCCTGAGTGACTGGGATTATGTGCCACCACAACACCACATTCATCAAAAATATTACACACAGAGTGAAGACAAGCCATAGCTAGGACAAATATTTACGTCACATATTAAAGATTACATTAGTTTCCAGAATGTATACACATCCTTTGTGTGTGTGTGTGTGTGGTACTGAGAGCTAAGTCATCTTAATAAGAAAAAGTTAAATTACCCAATCTGAAAAAAAAAAAGATAAATGTCGTGAATAAGCATTTCTTAGAACAGGAAACACAATGGTCAATAAACATATATAGAGATGTTGAACCTTGTTAGTAGTCAGGGAAATGCAAAATTAAACCACAATGAGATAAAATTTTCACACCACACCAGACTGGCAGAAATTTAAAAGTCAGACATTACTAGTCTTGCTCAGAATGTGAATAAAAGGAATTCTTATACGTTGTCCGCAAAAGAGTAAAATGGTACTTTTGAATGACAGTTCCTTATAATTGAAGGTTCCTGTACACTATAACCCAGAATTTCAATCTAGCGCATCCTCTAGAGAAGTTCTCGCCTATGAGCATCAGGAAATATAAACAAATACATTCATAGCAGCATTGTTTTTAAAGAAACTTTTAATTTTGGAATAATTTTAGATTGATGAAAAAATTGTGAAGATGGTATAGAGTTTCTATGGAGCCCTTTTCCCTATCAATCACCATGTGGTTGGCACGTGGGTTTTTGCTCCTTTAGACTGTTTGTGTAGGTGATATTTTCTCTTGTATGTAGGATCTGTTTTATAGTAATGTTTTTTAAAGCTCTCATACCTGCTTTTTCATTTCGCCCTGAAAGCCTATTTTCTACATTATCCTCATCCTCCACCATTCTGGCTTAAGTGAAAAGGTGATGTTTTAGAGTCCGAGCAAACAGGAACCCCAGCCCTCCAGGGCCCAAACCAAAGAAATACGATTATGTCTCTTATCATCCTTTTCAAACTCCACCACACATCATAATGCTTCCTGTTTCTCAGAAGTCGACAAAGGTGCTGACATAACATAGCGAGTGGAAGTCCTGCAGCGTGCAGGATCTGCCCAGAGCCCTTGGCATCCCTCCTGTGGGTGGGCTGGACTGTCAGCGGTGGCTGGGAACAAAGGCCAAATCTCTGCATCTAGGTGGGGAATGACCCCAAGTTTAAAGATTCATGGAGCAGCGAGACTTTTGCTGCAAGAGAGTCCTAAGAAATGCCATTGGAAGAAGCCACCTCTCTGCAGACCCCCTTGCCCAGGTGAGAGTGGGCTCTGGCTCCAGCTGTGGCCTGGGAGGGTGGCACTACTGGTGCCCTCCTACTCCTCCATTCATCCTGCACTTGTCTGTTCATTTGGTTAGTCACTCACTCAGCAAATACTCACTGAGTAGCTACAATGCACAAAGCACTCACTGCTCAAAATATTGGCTAAACTGGGAGGAGTAAGACATAGACATGCTCTCTAGCAGTACTGTCCCCACTGGTGGGGTAGGGGTGGTGGGTGGGCAGGAATCACCTGACAAACAAACAGAACAACGATAGATTATGGTAAATGCTATCAAGGAAAAAGCGAAGGCTGGAGGTGAGATAACCCAGTTTCGAGCGGAAGCACTAAAGTCAGGCTACCCAGGCTTAGCCTCTGCCTTCACTGTCTACCCATTGCACAAGTGAATTTTCCTTTTGGGGATTCAGTTTCCTTTTCTATAAAATGGAAGAGATAATCAAACCTGTTGAATGAGTTGGTGGAAGATTTGCTCTTTCAAAAAAAATATTTCTTAGCTGGGTGTGGTGGTTCATGGCTATAATCTCAACTACTTGGGAGGCTGAGGCAGGAGGATTGCAACTTGGAGGATCAGGCCAGTCTGGACAATGTAGTGAGAAGCCATCTTAAAAAAAAAAAAAATTGAGAATCTCTATGTAGAAGTTGTCACTGAGAAATAAAGGCCACTGCAGACAGTGATAAGAAATGGGGTCTGATGTGATAAAGGAAAGTTAGGGAGGTTCTAGGGAATGAGGGCCACCTTCTATATCCAAGAGATGACATTTAAGAGCTAAATGATGGAAATCCTGATGGTTAAGCAGGAAGAATAGCAAGTTTGAAAGCCCAAGGTGGGAATGAGCTTGGGTAGGTGAGGAGCAGCAGGAAGATGGAGACACCTGGGGCACATTAGGTAGGCGATGAGTTTGGAGAGTGAAGGAGGCCCAGGCAGGCCACAGAAAGGATGTGGAGTTTAATACTAGTAATGGAAACTCATGGAAGGTTTAAAGCAGAGGGGGGACATTATCTGATGTGTGTTCTTGAAAGCTCTCTAGTTTTTGTGTGGAAACCAAGGAGGGTGTTAATGTTCAATCAAGGAAACCTGTTCAGCGGCTGTTGCTCTGTGGTCAGAGCTTTCCCTCAGTCCATGGTGATAACAGGATGAATGCCCAGGATTGGTAGTGGAAAAGGGGTAGAATCCCATTTTACTGGGCCTCAATGTGGGCTTCTGACCTCTCATCTCCCCCAGGAAACGTCCTCTTTCCCCTCAAGACCCAGAACTGAATTCCACCTTCTGCTGGAAAAGTCTCTCCCCCTCCCCCATTGATATTCAATTTTCTCTGCAGAGTATGTGTGTGTGTGTTGGGGGAGGGGGAGGAGGGTCCCTCCTTCCTTTCCTCCAACCTGCTGCCTGCATTATGGCCCCGAGCCCTCTCCTCAGCTGAGCTCTCTTGGCAGGCTCCAACTCCAATTTGCTCACATCCAAGTCCAAAACCTACAAAGCCTTTGCCAGGGTGGCCGCAAGTTCCCATACCTGTGTCAGCAAGGCCACCACTGGGGCCTTGCTGATGCCACGTGGTTAGCTCTGCATGCGATCCATCAGGAGGGCCTGAATGCTGCCCCTATTCTGCAGCTTCCACTACTCCATGTCCAGTTCCCTTCCATTTTCCTTGTCTTTGACTTGCACCAGCTCCCCCTCTCTCACCCAGTTCCATTTCGTTGATTTCTTTTTAAAAACTTTTAGTTGTAGATATACACAATACCTTTATTTAATTTATTTATTTTTATGTGGTGCTGAGAGTTGAACCCAGGGCTTCACACATGTGAGGCAAGTACTGCATCATTGAGCCCAACCCCAGTCCCTCATTTATTTATTTTTGTGTTTGTTGTTGGGTAAGGAAACCAGATCCTTCCGCAAGCTAAGCATACACTCTACCACTGAGCCTCACTCTCAGCCTCAATTTCTAATACAGAGCCATTTTTTAAAAAATCTTTCATTAGAGACAGGGTCTCATTGAGTTACTTAGGGCCTCGCTAAGTTGTTGCTGAGGCTGGCTTTGAACTCGCGGCCTCCTGCCTCAGCCTCCCAAGCCACTGGGATTACAAGCGCGACAGAGCAATTTTTATAGCCCTTTTGAGACATGTCATGGTTCCTCTATGGACCCAAGACGTCGGCTCCCCACCTCCCTCTTGTGGCTGATCCAGGTATTTCCCCAGCAAATCCCTACTAGAGGGATCCTGGGACTGGGTGCAGGGCTCCCCCTTTGCTGGTCCTGCACAAAGAGGTTCTAGGGGTTTAAGGTGCTTAAAAACATATCAGAAAAACAAATGAAACCTGTCTGACACGGAAGCCGGGGCTGAGAGAAGCCAGGTTCTGGTTACTTTTCCCTGGCAGAGGCATAATTGTCTGAGCCACTGACAGGCTTCAACACCGCCCTCTGGCGGCTGACACGTTAAATTTAATATCCCATTGTCCCCTCCATAACCACCTCAGAGGCCACAGCCTGCCAGCCTTCCCCTCCTCGCCTCTTGATTTCCCGGCACATCTCAGCAAGTCCTTGGACCCACTTCTGCCTCTGCAGGGAGCCCGGGCCTCTAGGAATCGATCCCAGCTAAACCCCCAGAAGCAGCATGAGTCCAATCAAGGAGAGAGGGCAGTGACCATGAGCTTGGAAGGCCCAGAGGCGATGGAGAGGAGGTCCAGGGGGAGTGGCCATACTTGGCCTCATGTCCTTCCCTAGAACGTTTCACGCCTCATCCTCAGCATCTGACTCAGTGGGCAGCAAGAGCAAACCAAATCAGTAATCAAATATGACTGAATTACAGTTGTGCCAGAACGTCACTTTTCATGTCCTCGCCCTTCAGGTCCCTTCTGGGGTGAGCTCTGTGGAGAAAGGGGCCTAGCCAACTCCCTCTCTCCCTTGCGAGTGCAGTGCTGGCATGCATAGGAATCCATTAATATCAGCTGGCCGAGGGAATGGATGGAGGGACCAACAGCGTCATGAATGTGCTTGTTCCTCTTGCCACTAGAGGGAAGAATGCAATGGCCGCTTCTCTTCCTCCTCCTCCTCCTCCTCCTCCTCCTCCTCCTCCTCCTCCTCCTCCTCCTCCTCCTCCTCCATTAATTAATTTATTTATTTAGGTATATATGACAGCAGAATGCATGTTGATTGATTGTGCACAATTGCAGCACAACTTTTCATTTTTCTGGTTGTACACAATGTAGCTTCACACCATATGTGCAGTCATACATGTACCTAGGGTGATGATGTTTATCTCATTCTACCATCTTTCCTGCCTCCATGCCCCCTCCCCACTCCTCCCTCCCCTTTGCCCCATCAAAGTTCCTCCATTTTCCCCATGCCCCTCCCATTATGGATCAGCATCCACTTATCAGAGAGAACATTTGGCCTTTGTTTTTTGGGGGATTGGCTAACTTCACTTAGCATGATATTCTCCAACTCCATTCATTTACCTGCAAATGCCATAATTTTATTCTCTTTTAATGCTGAGTACTATTCCATTGAGTATATATACCACAGTTCCTTTATCCATTCATATATTGGAGGGCATCTAGTTTTCTTCCACTGTTTAGCTATTGTGAACTGAGCTGCTGTAAACATTGATATGGCTGCATTATAGTATGCTGATTTTAAGTTCTTTGGGTATAAACTGAGGAGTGGGATAACTGGGTCAAATGGGGTTCCATTCCAAGTTTTTTTCTCTATACTTCTTTCCAGAGTGGTTGCACCAATTTTCAGTTCCATCAGCAATGTATGAGTGTGCCTTTTCCCCCCACATCCTCACCAACATTTATTGTTGTCTCTACTCTTTTTTTTCTTTTTTTATTTATTCCTTACATAGATGACAATAGTGTAGTGCATTACATTAATAATTATCCATTAACAGCACAATTTTTATCACTCTCTATATAAAGTATGTTCACGCCAAATTATGCCATTTTACATGAGCTCTCTTTTTTTGCATACAATTCTTAATACACCTTTATACTACCATTTATCTTATCTCTGTATATAAGGTATGTTGACACCAAATTCACATCTTCATACATGTATTTTGTATAATGATGACCCTCTCCTTCCACCATCCTAGCTATTCCCCTTCTCCCTCTCTTTCCCTCCCACCCCTATTCCCTAGCTAGAGGTAATTTTCCTCCCATGCTCTCCCTCCCTACCCCACTTTGAGTCACTCTGAGAAAACGTTATATCAGAGAAAACATTTGGCATTTGTTTTTTTGGGATTGGCTAACTTCACTTAGCATAATTTTCTCTAATGCCATCCATTTCCCTGCAAATGCCATGATCTTATTTTTTTAAGTGCTGAGTAATATTCCATTGTATATAAATGCCACATTTTTTTTATCCATTCATCCACTGAAGGACATCTAGGTTGGCTCCACAGTTTAGCTACTGTGAATTGTGGCTGTGTCCACAATTCACAATAGCTAAACTGTGATGTGGCTGTGTCCCTGTAGTATGCTGTTTTTAGGTCCTTTGGGTATAGTCCGAGAAGAGGAATAGCTGGATCAAATGGTAGTTCCATTCCCAGCTTTCCAAGGAATCTCCATATTGCTTTCCAAATTGGCTGCACTAATCTGCAGTCCCACCAGCAATGTATGAGTGTACCTTTTCCCCCACATCCTCGCCAACAATTGTTGTTTGTCTTCATAATAGCTGCCATTCTTACTGGGGTGAGATGGTATCTTAGAGTAATTTTGATTTGCATTTCTCTGATTGCTAGAGATGGTGAGAATTTTTTTGTATATTTGTTGATTGATTGTATATCCTCTTCTAAGAAGTGTCTGTTCAGGTCCTTGGCCCATTTATTGATTGGATTCTTTCTTTCTTTCTTTTTTTTTTTTTGGTGCTTATCTTGTTGAGCTCCTTATATACCCTAGAGTTTAGAGCTCTATCTGATGTGTGAGGGGTAAAAATTTGTTCCCAGCATGTAGGCTCCTTATTCACCTCACATATTATTTCTTTTGCTGAGAAAAAACTTTTTAGTTTGAATCCATCCCATTTGTTGATTCTTGGTTTTAATTCTTTTGCTATAGGCATCTTATTAAGGAAGTTGGAGCCTAGCCCCACATGATGAAGATTAGGGCCTACTTTTTCTTCTATTAGACACAGAGTTTCTAGTTTAATTCCTAGGTCCTTGTTCCATTTTGAGTTAACTTTTGTGCATGATGAGAGATAGAGATTCAATTTCATTTTGTTGCATATGGATTTCATTTCCCAGCACCATTTGTTAAAGATGCTATCTTTTCTTCAGTGCATGCTTTTAGCACCTTTGTCTAATATAAGATATTTGTAATTTTGTGGGTTGGTCTCTGTGTCCTCTATTCTGTACCATTGGTCCACCCGCCTGTTTTGGTGCCAGTACCATGCTGTTTTTGTTACTATTGCTCTGTAGTATAGTTTAAGGTCTGGTATAGTGATACCACCTGTTTCACTCTTTCTGCTAAGGATTGCTTTAGCTATTCTGGGTCTCTTATTTTTCCAGATGAATTTCATGATTGCTTTTCCTATTTCTATGAGGAATGCCATTGGGATTTTGATCGGAATTACATTGAATCTGTATAGTGCTTTTGGTAGTATGGCCATTTTGATAATATTAATTCTGCCGATTATCCATGAGCAAGGTAGATCTTTCCATCTTCTAAGGTCTTCTTTGATTTCTCTCTTTAGGGTTCTGTAGTTTTCATTGTATAGATCTTTCACCTCTTTTGTTAAGTTGATTCCCAAATATTTTATATTATTTTATTTTTTTGAGGATATTGTGAATGGGGTAGTTTTCCTCAATTCTTTTTCAGAGGATTTGTCACTGATATATAGAAATGCCTTTGATTTATGGGTGTTGATTTTATATCCTGCCACTTTGCTGAATATTGGTCTGTATTCTTGATAACTGCTATTCTAACTGGCGTGAGATGAAATCTTACAGTAGTTTTGATTTGTATTTCTCTAGTTACTAGAGATGTTGAACATTTTTTTTTCATATATTTGTTGATTGAATGTATATCTTCTTCTGAGAAGTGTCTGTTCAGCTCCTTAGCCCATTTATTGATTGAGTTGTTTGTTTTCTTGGTGTTAAGTTTTTTGAGTTCTTTATATATCCTGGAGATTAGTGCTCTATCTGACGTGTGTGTGGCAAAAATTTTCTTCCAAGATGTAGGCTCTCTCTTCACATCATTGATTATTTATTTTGCTGAGAAGAAGCTTTTTAGTTTGAGTCCATTTCATTTATTAATTCTTGATTTTATTTCTTGTGCTTTAGGAGTCTTATTAAGGAAGTCAGGGCCTAATCCTATATGATGAAGATTTGGGCCTACTTTTTCCTTTATTAGGCGCAGGTTCTCTGGTCTAATTCCTGGGTCCTCTATTCATTTTGAGTTGAGTTTTATGCATGGTGAGAAATAGGGGTTTATTTTTATTTTGCTGCATATGGCTTTCCAGTTCTCCCAGCACCATTCGTTGAAGAGGCTATCTTTTCTCCAATGTATGTTTTTGGCACCTTTGTCTAGTATGAGATACCTATATTTATGTGGGTTTGTCTCTGTGTCCTCTATTCTGTACCGTTGGTCTACATGTCTATTTTGGTGCCAATACCATACTGTTTCTGTTACTATAGTTTTGTAGTATAGTTTAAGGTCTTCTTATAGAGTTTCTCACTCAACTACCATCCTCACTCTGCTTCCAGTCCCTATTTTTGGTTCTCCTGTGGTTTTTTTGTCCTGAAAATCTTCCCTTGTTGTAACAGCACTGAGGAGAGATCAGGAGTACCAGATTTGACATCAGTGAGGTCTTTTGAGTCTTTCATGGCACATCTGTAAATAGAAATAGGGCCCTCAGGCCGGGGTTGTAGCTTAGCAGTAGAGCACTTGCCTAGCATGTGCAAGGCACTGGGTTCAATCCTCAGCACCACATAAAAATAAATAAATAATAACAAACCAAAGATCCATCAAAAATTCTTTTATTTTTTAATATTTTAGTTAAAAAATATTAAAAAATAAAAGAATATATATAAGGCTCTCTCTTGGCCCCAGGATTTGAGTGAGGTGGAGCGTGGTACCCAACACCCCCCTTAAGATTGTGGGCCCTGACCCAGAGTTGCAGTTCTCTCTCTTTTTTTTTCTTTGTCAGTATCAAACGTGTTATATACACCCAGACACACACACACACACACACACACACACACATATATATATATATATACTCTTAAAGGTATAAACCTATGTCCTCCCAGAAGTATCCATCCATTGAGGATTTGTCCATTTTCCTTGCTCTTATAAGAAGAACCAGGAATGTAGGCTACTGTCATCATGGCTGTTAAGAAGCTGGAGAGGTTTAAACCCTGCTGAGACGCAGCTGGTTTTGTTTTGTTTTGTTTTTTTCCCTTGATTAAGCATTTATGTGGTTGCTATAAACTTTTGATCTCCAGAGTTATAATAAAGTTGATTCTGACAGTTTTTGCCAGTTTGTTCAGTTTTTGTGGAAGGATGAGTTTTTGGAGTCCCCAACTGTTTTTTTTTTTTTTTAATGCCACTCTATTTTAGTCAGCGTGTTTATCACTGTGGCCAAAGGACCTGATGAGAACAATTTTAGAGGAGGAAAAATTTATTTGCTGCTCATGATTTTAGGTGTTTCAGTCTATAGTCTGCTGACTCGGTTGCTCTGTGTTAGAGGTGAGGCAGAACATCAGGGCAGAAGGGTGTGACAGAGAAAAACAGCTCCAGACATGACAATCAGGAAGTGAGAGGATAATCTCCTGTCACCAGAGATGAAATATATAATCCCCAAAGGCATATCCCCAATGACCCATCTCCTGCCACACCCTACCTGACTATAGTTACCACCCAGTTAATCCATATCAGTGGATTAACCCACTGTTTAGGTTAAGACTCTCATAACCCAATTATTTCATCTCTAAACTTTCTTGCATTGTCTCACATAGGAGCTTTGAGGAGTCGCCTCATATCTAAACCATAACACAATACTTCGACTATTTATACTTACTGTAATTAATAAAATGGTTAGATTTATGTCTATAATATTATTATTTGTTTTATCTAGAATTTGTGTTTGGTTCTTGTTATTTTTCTCTTTCTGGCCTATGTTTGGGTTATTTAACCTGGTTGGGGTTTAATTGTTGGTTTAAGTATCTCATTGAATTATTTTTTAATTATATATTTTTAATTATCTCTACTTGTATGGTCTACTTGTATGGTTTTACGTGTTTGTTTCTGGGTAACCTCCCAGCTCTAAGTACTATAATACACATTTAACTTTCAGAGTCTACTTAGAATCACTATTTTACCATTTTGAGTGTAATGTCAACCCTCACTACCATATAGGTTCCTTTACTCTCCCCTCTTTATGTCATAATTGTCTTTTTTTAATATTTATTTTTTAGTTGTAATTGAACACAATATCTTTATTTTTTATGTGGTGCTGAGGATAGAACCCGGAGCCTCGCATGTGCTAGGCGAGCGCTCTACCACTGAGCCGCAAGCCCAGCCCCGTAATTGTCTTTTGTATTACACCGCCATACATTGAACGCATCATTACTTGCCTAGCATGTGTAAAGTACTGGGTTCAATCCCCCCCCCAAAAAAAATTTTTTTCAAAAACCATCAAAAAATGTCATTTTTGTATAAATCATAAAACATATTTTAAATAACTCAAGAGCAGAGTGGGATATTATAATAATCCAAGTCTTTACCATTTGGTTTGAACCCCCTTCATTCCTGATATCCCAGGTTAACCTCTTGTATCATTTCCCTTCTGTCTGAAGAACTTCTTTGAGCAATTACATTAGAGCCCAGATTGTCATTGGATCTCCTTGAAACTGTAAAGTAAGAATTGTAGGTTGATGGTTCCTTAAAGAGTCCTTCCTTCTGGTCTCCCCTCATGAGAAATCTGAAGTCATTTGAAGTGTTGGTCTTCCAGACACAATGTGACATTTTTCTCAGGCAATATATATATTTCTCCCCCGTTGGGGGTGGGTACTAGGGATTGGACCCAGGGGCATTTAACCACACCCACAGCCCTTTTTATTTTATTTTCTAAGTTTGTTTTTTTTTTTTTTTGCACAAGGGATCAAACCCACAGCCTCATGCATTCAAGGCAGGTACTCTACAAGGCAGGCACTCTACCATTGAGCTACAACCTTTATCTAGGGTCTTACTAAGTTGCTTAGGGCCTCAGTCAGTTGCTGGGGCTAGCTGAGAAATTGTGATCCTCCTGCCTCAGCCTGCTGAGTCACTGCGAGTACAGGCATCCACCACTGGACTAGGCTGTAGTAAATATTCTTTAGTTTTATGTCCTTTTCCAAATTCAGGAAGCTTTCAGCCAATTTCTTTCTTTTAAAAAAATATATATTTGTTTTTAGTTGTAGATGGACACAACCTTTAATTAATTTATTTATTTTTTATGTGTTGCTGAGGATCGAACCCAGTGTCCTGCACATGCTAGGTGAGCGCTCTACCTCTGAGCCACAACCCCAGACCCTCAAGCCAATATTTCTTCAAATACTTTTGTCTTCATTGCATACTTTCTTCTCTCCTAGAACTCCAAGGACATGAATGTTAGATGTTTTGGTGCTGTCTTACCAGGCCCTGAAGCTCTATCCTTTTTTAAAAACAATGTTTTACTTCACTTTTCCTGTATGTATATGTGCACACACACACACACACACACACACACACACACTGGAATTGAACCCAAAAGTTTTGTATATGCTAGGCAAGTGTTCTACCACTGAGCTACATCCCCAACCCTTATTCACTTTACAAAAATTATTTTTCTCACTTTTATTCAGTTTAGATCATTTAGTTGCTTCCTGACTCTTTCCTGTGTCATTCTGCTCTTGAGTAATCTAGTGACTGTTGACACTTTGGTTCTTCTATTTTTAAATTCTAAAATTCCCATTTCTCCTTGAAGCATTACAAAGCACTCCATTAACATGAACAATTTTGTGTTTTTTTTTAAATATTTATTTTTTAGTTGTACACAATACCTTTATTTTTATTTTTTTTTAATTTTTTATTGTTGGCTGTTCAAAACATTACATAGTTCTTGATATATCATATTTCACACTTTGATTCAAGTGGGTTATGAGCTCCCATTTTTACCCCATATACAGATTGCAGAATTACATCAGTTACACATCCATTGATTTACATATTGCCATACTAGTGTCTGTTGTGTTCTGCTGCCTTTCCTATCCTCTACTACCCCCCTCCCCTCCACTCCCCTCCCCTCTTCTCTCTCTGCCCCCTCTACTGACATTCATTTGTCCCCCTTGTATTATTTTTCCCTTTCCCCTCACTTCCTCTTGTATGTTCTTTTGTATAACTCTGAGGGTCTCCTTCCATTTCCATGCAATTTCCCTTCTCTCTCCCTTTCCCTCCCACCTCTCATCCCTGTTTAATATTAATCTTCTTCTCATGCTCTTCGACCCTACTCTGTTCTTAGTTACTCTCCTTATATCAAAGAAGACATTTGGCATTTGTTTTTTAGGGATTGGCTAGCTTCACTTAGCAAAATCTGCTCTAATGCCATCCATTTCCCTGTAAATTCTATGATTTTGTCATTTTTTAATGCAGAGTAATACTCCATTGTGTATAAATGCCACATTTTTTTTTATCCATTCATCTATTGAAGGGCATCTAGGTTGGTTCCACAGTCTTGCTATTGTGAATTGTGCTGCTATGAACATCGATGTAGCAGTGTCCCTGTAGCATGCTCTTTTTAGGTCTTTAGGGAATAGACCGAGAAGGGGAATAGCTGGGTCAAATGGTGGCTCCATTCCCAGCTTTCCAAGAAATCTCCATACTGCTTTCCAAATTGGCCGCACCAATTTGCAGTCCCACCAGCAATGTACAAGTGTACCCTTTTCCCCACATCCTCGCCAGCACTAGTTGTTGTTTGACTTCATAATGGCTGCCAATCTAACTGGAGTTAGATGGTATCTTAGGGTGGTTTTGATTTGCATTTCTCTGACTGCTAGAGATGGTGAGCATTTTTTCATGTACTTGTTGATTGATTGTATGTCCTCCTCTGAGAAGTGTCTGTTCAGGTCCTTGGCCCCATTTGTTGATTGGGTTGTTTGTTCTCTTATTGTCTAATTTTTGAGTTCTCTGTATACTCTGGATATTAGGGCTCTATCTGAAGTGTGAGGAGTAAAGATTTGTTCCCAGGATGTAGGCTCTCTATTTACCTCTCTTATTGTTTCTTTTGCTGAGAAAAAACTTTTTAGTTTGAGTAAGTCCCATTTGTTGATTCTAGTTATTAACTTTTGTGCTATGGGTGTCCTATTGAGGAATTTGGAGCCCGACCCCACAGTATGTAGATCATAGCCAACTTTTTCTTCTATCAGACGGCGTGTCTCTGATTTGATATCAAGCTCCTTGATCCATTTTGAATTAACTTTTGTGCATGGCGAGAGAAAGGGATTCAGTTTCATTTTGTTGCATATGGATTTCCAGTTTTCCCAGCACCATTTGTTGAAGATGCTATCCTTCCTCCATTGCATGCTTTTAGCCCCTTTATCAAATATAAGGTAGTTGAAGTTTTGTGGATTGGTTTCTGTGTCCTCTATTCTGTACCATTGGTCCACCCGCCTGTTTTGGTACCAGTACCATGCTGTTTTTGTTACTATTGCTCTGTAGTATAGTTTGAAGTCTGGTATCGCTATACCGCCTGATTCACATTTCCTGCTTAGAGTTGTTTTTGCTATTCTGGGTCGTTTATTTTTCCATATGAATTTCATGATTGCTTTCTCTATTTTTACAAGAAATGCCGTTGGGATTTTGATTGGCATTGCATTAAACCTATAGAGAACTTTTGGTAATATCGCCATTTTGATGATGTTAGTTCTGCCTATCCATGAACAGGGTATATTTTTCCATCTTCTAAGATCTTCTTCTATTTCTCTCTTTAGGGTTCTGTAGTTTTCATTGTATAAGTCTTTCACCTCTTTTGTTAGGTTGATTCCCAAGTATTTTATTTTTTTTGAAGATATTGTGAATGGAGTGGTTGTCCTCATTTCCATTTCAGAGGATTTGTCGCTGATATATAGGAATGCCTTTGATTTATGTGTGTTGATTTTATATCCTGCCACTTTGCTGAATTCATTTATTAGCTCTAATAGTTTCTTTGTAGACCCTTTTGGGTCTGCTAGGTATAGAATCATGTCATCTGCAAATAGTGATAATTTAAGTTCTTCTTTTCCTATTTTGATGCCTTTAATTTCTTTCGTCTGTCTAATTGCTCTGGCCAGTGTTTCGAGAACTATGTTGAACAGAAGTGGTGAGAGAGGGCATCCCTGTCTTGTTCCAGATTTTAGAGGGAATGCCTTCAATTTTTCTCCATTCAGAATGATGCTAGCCTGAGGCTTAGCATAGATTGCTTTTACAATATTGAGGTATGTTCCTGTTATCCCTAGTTTTTCTAGAGTTTTGAACATAAAGGGATGCTGTACTTTGTCGAATGCTTTTTCCGCATCTATCGAGATGATCATATGGTTCTTATTTTTAAGTCTATTGATGTGGTGAATAACATTTATTGATTTCCGTATATTGAACCAGCCTTGCATCCCAGGGATGAATCCTACTTGATCATGGTGCACAATTTTTTTGATATGTTTTTGTATCCGATTCACCAGAATTTTATTGAGGATTTTTGCATCTAGGTTCATTAGAGATATTGGTCTGTAGTTTTCTTTCTTTGAAGTGTCTTTGTCTGGTTTAGGTATCAGGGTGATGTTGGCCTCGTAGAATGAATTTGGAAGTTCTCCCTCTTTTTCTATTTCCCGAAGTAGCTTGAAAAGTATTGGTATTAGTTCCTCTTTAAAGGTTTTGTAAAACTCTGCTGTATACCCATCCGGTCCTGGGCTTTTCTTAGTTGGTAGTCTTTTTATGGTTTCTTCTATTTCCTCAATTGATATTGGTCTGTTTAGGTTGTCTATATCCTCCTGACTCAATCTGGGCAGATCATATGACTTAAGAAATTTATCGATGCCTTCACTATCTTCTAATTTATTGGAGTATAAGGATTCAAAATAATTTTTGATTATCTTCTGTATATCTGAGGTGTCTGTTGTGATATTGCCTTTTTCATTCCGTATGCTAGTAATTTGAGTTCTCTCTCTTCTTCTCTTTGCTAGCATGGCTAAGGGTCTGTCAATTTTGTTTATTTTTTCAAAGAACCAACTTTTAGTTTTGTCAATTTTTTCAATTGTTTCTTTTGTTTCGATTTCATTAATTTCAGCTCTGATTTTAATTATTTCTTGCCTTCTACTTCTTTTGCTGTTGTTTTGCTCTTCTTTTTCTAGGATTTTGAGATGAAGTATGAGATCATTTATTTGTTGGTTTTTTCTTTTTTTAAGGAATGAACTCCAAGCAATAAATTTTCCTCTTAGAACTGCTTTCAATGTGTCCCATAGATTCCGATATGTTGTGTCAGTGTTTTCATTAATCTCTAAGAATTTTTTAATTTCCTCCTTGATGTCTTCTATAACCCATTGATCATTCAGTAACCTATTGTTCATTCTCCAAGTGATGTATTCTTTTTCCTTCCTTCTTTTATCGTTGATTTTCAGTTCCATTCCATTATGATCAGATAGGATGCATGGTATTATCTCTACTCCTTTGTATTGTCTAAGAGTTTCCCTGTGACATAATATATGATCTATTTTTGAGAAGGATCCATGTGCTGCTGAGAAAAAAGTGTAACTGCTTGATGTTGGGTGGTATATTCTATATATGTCAATTAAGTCTAGGTTATTAATTGTGTTATTGAGTTCTATAGTTTCCTTATTCAACTTTTGTTTGGAAGATCTGTCCAGTGGCGAGAGAGGTGTGTTGAAGTCTCCCATGATTATTGTATGGTGGTCTATTAGACTCTTGAACTTGAGAAGAGTTTGTTTGATGAACATAGCTGCACCATTGTTTGGGGCATATATATTTATGATTGTTATGTCTTGTTGGTGTATGGTTCCCTTAAGCAGTATGTAGTGTCCCTCTTTATCCCTTTTGATTAACTTTGGCTTGAAATCTATTTTATTTGATATGAGTATGGACACTCCTGCTTGTTTCCGAAGTCCATATGAGTGATATGATTTTTCCCAACCTTTCACCTTCAGCCTATGTATGTCTTTTCCTATCAAATGCGTCTCCTGTAGGCAGCATATTGTTGGGTCTTGTTTTGTGATCCATTCTACTAGCCTGTGTCTCTTGATTGGTGAGTTTAAGCCATTAACATTTAGGGTTATTATTGAGATATGGGTTGTTCTTCCAGCCATATTTGTTTATTTATGTTACTAAACATGGTTTGTTTTCCTCTTTGATTATTTTTCCCCCCTTTACTGTCCTACCTCCCACTGTTGGTTTTCATTGTTATTTTCCATTTCCTCTTCCTGTAATGTTTTGCCAAGGATGTTTAGAAGAGATGGTTTTCTAGCTGCAAATTCTTTTAACTTTTGTTTATCGTGGAAGGTTTTAATTTCATCTTCCATCTTGAAGCTTAATTTCGCTGGAAACACAATTCTTGGTTGGAACCCATTTTCTTTCAGTGTTTGAAATATGTTATTCCAGGATCTTCTAGCTTTCAGAGTCTGTGTTGAAAGATCAGCTGTTATCCTGATTGGCTTACCCCTAAATGTGATCTGCTTCCTTTCTCTTGTAGCTTTTAAAATTCTCTCCTTATTCTGTATGTTGGGCATCTTCATTATAATGTGTCTAGGTGTGGGCCTCTTATGATTTTGCACATTCGGCATCCTGTAGGCTTCTAGGATTTGGGATTCTGTCTCATTCTTCAAGTCTGGGAAGTTTTCTCATATTATTTCATTGAATAGATTGCTCATTCCTTTGGTTTGAAACTCTGTCCCTTCCTGTATCCCAATGACTCTTAAATTTGGTCTCTTGATGTTATCCCATATTTCTTGGATGTTCTGCTCATGGTTTCTTAACATTCTTGCTGAGCTGTCTATGTTCTTTTCAAGTTGAAATACTTTATCTTCATTGTCTGATGTTCTATCTTCTAAGTGTTCTACTCTGCTGGTAGTATTCTCAATTGAGTTTTTAAGTTGGTTTATTGCTTCCTGCATTTCTAGGATTTCTGTTTGTTTGTTTTTTATAACCTCTATCTCCCTGTATAGTTGATCTTTTGCTTCTTGGATTTGTTTATGTAATTCATTGTTGAAGTGATCTTTCATTGTCTGATTTTGCTGTCTGATGTCTTCCTTGAGACTCCAGATCATCTGAAGCATGTATATCCTGAATTCTTTATCTGACATTCCATCTGCTGCAGCTATTACCTCTTCTAACGTTGAGTTGACCTGCATTGCTTGTGGTCCTTTCTTTCCTTGTCTCTTCATACTGTTCGCGTTCCTTTCTACTTGGTGAAACTGTTGTGCTATTGAATTTTCCCCCTATATATTTATATTGGTCTTGTATAGTTGCAAAGTCTCCCTCGCAGGCACGGGCGGCGGCTCTGCCCCTCCTCCAATTGGGGCAATGTGCCTACCACGCCGGCAGGCCACTGGGCCTGCTCTGCCGGTTGGTAGCAGGTCCGCCTACCTTGCAGGCGCGGGCGGCGGCTCTGTCCCTCTGCGGGCCGCTAGGCTTGTTCTGTCGGTGGTCGCAGTTCTGCCTACTTTGCAGGCACAGGCAGCGGCATTGCCCCTCTGCAGGCCTCTGGGGCTGTTCTGCCAGTGGGTCGCAGGTCCGCCTACCTTGCAGGTGCGGGGGGCGGGGCGGCTCTACCCTTCCTCAGGCCACTGGGCCTGTTCTGTCTGTCGGTTGCAGGACTGGCCTGTTCTGATGGTGGTCACAGTTCCGTCTACCTTGCAGGCGCGGGGGGAGGGGGCGGCTCTGCCTCTCAGCAGGCCGCTGCTCCTCTTCTGCCGGTGGGTCACAGGCCCGCCTACCTTGCAGGAGTGATTGGAAGCTCTGTCCCGCCGCGGGCCACTGGGCCTTTTCTGTTGGTGGTCACAGTTCCGCCTACCTGGCAGGCGCAGGGGGTGGGGGGCGGCTCTGCCCCTCAGCAGGCAGCTGGGCCTGCTCTGTGGGTGGTCACAGTTCCCTCTACCTCGCCGGCGCAGGAGGAGGGGGTGGCTCTGCCTCTCAGCAGGCCGCTGCTCCTCTTCTGCCGGTGGGTCGCAGGCCCGCCTACCTTGCAGGAGTCAATTTTGTGTTTTTATATATTAGTTAAATAAATAGGATAAAATGTTCCATTTTTTTAATTCTTTGTATCTATTTCTTTGGTGATTTAGTTTTTTTCCCTTGTGCTGGGGATAGAACCCAGGGCCTCATGCAAGTCAGGCAAGCACTGTACTATGGAGTTACCAGCTTGTGTGTGTGTGTGTGTGTGTGTGTGTGTGTGTGAAAGAGGGGGGGCGGGAGGGAGAGAGACAGGGTCTTGCTAAATTTCCAAGGCTGGCCATCCTCCTGCCTCAGCCTCTGGAGTAGCTGGAATTACAGGTGTGCCACTGTGCCTGGCTGTTGATATTTTCTTTCTATCCTTCCATTCATTTCAGGAGTATTTACTTGGAGCAGATTTCAAAATGTCGCTTAATTCCAATTTCTCATTGATGGTCTCTTTTAATTGTCTTTTCCCATGCAAACTGAGATTTTCCGGAACTGCATATGCTGAGAAGATTGTGTTTTTGTTTTGTTTTATGAGACCCTGGGTCTTGCTTGCATATTATGGAGAATGTTGATGTTTATTTATTTATTTTTTGCAGGCAATGGCCCAGCTGGGCTCAAACCTTCCGTGATTTTGGTTTCCTGGTGAGTTCCATTTTTCCAAGCCTTTGCAGTGCTTAGCTCTGTCCTGCGTGTGCACCCCCTAGCGGTCAGACTGAGAACAAGGGTGGTAGTTCCTCGTTCAGCTCCTTCTTGAGTCTCTGGTATGCTGGATCCATGCTTATTAGAACTACAGGCTTCCCCTAGAGTTCTCATTGTCTGTGCCCTCTTGACCACTCCAGGTTAGAAGTTTCTTGGAATACAGCTCAGGGAGTACTGGAGGAGAAGATGGGAAACTCCCCCAACGGTTGGTACTCCATGTTCTCATTTCCTTTCCCAATTCACCTGCTACTATTTACTCTTCAGAGTCTACCATGCATTCTGTACAGGTTTTATGGTTTTATTTAGTGGGAGAACAAGGGTGGAGTTGTGTTTACTCCATCTTACCTAAACCTGGAACCTAGTGGGAGTCCACTATATCAGATATACTAAACCTGTTTATTTCTTCTTTTATTGATGCCCATTTGTGTTTCCAGTTTGTGGCTTTTATAAATTAAGCTGCTACAAACATTCATAAATAAATCTTTCCATCAATGTGTTTTCATTTATTTTGCATAAATGCCTATGAATTGAATGACTAGGTGGTAATGGCAGATGTATGTTAGGGTTTTAAGAAATAGCCCAGTTATTTTCCAAAGTGGCTGTATTGTTTTATATTCCTACTAGCAGTTTAGGAGCACTCCGGTGGCCCCATGTCATTGCCAACACTTGGGACGTGTTAGTGGTATTTTCATTGTGGTTTTAACTTGCATGTCCCTAGTGACTATTATGTTGAGCAAATTTTCATGCATTTCTGTCCTCTGCATATCTTTCTTTGGTGAAGAAAATGCACTAAATTCTTCCTCCCATTAAAAAAATTGGGCATTGTTGAGTTGTAAGCATTCTTTATATGTTAGCTTCCCCTTCATACTCTGCCTCGATCCATTCTCCACACTCTCCATTGCTACCACCCCCTCTCTGGTTTGCCTCTCCTGGATCATCCTTCTACTTCCCCAATGACCTCCTTGCCTCCACACTCACTCCACCATAGTCCAGTCTGCACACAGAAGCCAGTGAGATTCCTGAAGAGCACTTTGGATCATCTCACCTCTTTGCATAACATCCTTCAAGGGCTCTCCATTTCCTTGGCATAAAGCCTAAGCCCGAGACCAGACGTCCCAAATGCCCCACTCTGTCTGATCCCTGCCTCCCTCGTTCATCCCATCATCCATCCTTCTTCCCCTATCCCAGCATGCTGCAGCTAAACTCATTTTCTCCCCAAATGGACTGAGCTTGCTCTCTCCCCAGGGCCTTTGCACTAGCTATTCCCTCTCCTGGCATGTTCTTCCCCCTGTTCTGCATATTGTTGTCCTTATGCCACTTAGAGAGCTAAAATGCCATCTCCTTCCTCCATATCGACATTCCTTGGACACCAAATCTAACGTGACCACTTTTGACATTATGCTCTTTGATTTTTCAACAGAATAGTTATCACTGTGTGATACTCCCCTCATTTATCTATTGCCCACTACAACTGGAACATGAGTTTCAAGAAAATAGGGACTATCTTATTTATTTCTACATATCTGGTGTTGTGAGCCATTTCTGGTATATACCACAGGTTGAAGACAAGACTAAACAGAGCTATCCTATGAGCTTTGTGACACAATGGATACTAGTGTGGGCTGCCACTCCAGGGAGGACAGCATTGCCTTGTCTGCTGGGGCTGTCAGGCCCACACAGAATACACACAAGCCAACGGTACAGTTGGCAGCACAGCCCAAAGCCTCCCCAGGGCCTGCTTGTCAAAGGAAACTGGACCCTTTCGACCTCAACTGATGTTTACTCTGTTCCTGTACTTCCTCGTTCTGCAAGCTGGTTGTCCCATCCCACAAGCCTCAGCATGGTGGCCCTCCCACGCACTGGTGACAGCTTGTAGCTCCTGTCTTCTCTCAGGCCATGTGGCACCAGGACTGCTGGCTGAGCATGGTACCTGGCATGTGTGGGCAGTTTTGGCAGCCTGGCACCAGTCCATTTTCTTACTGGACTCTCCCATAGACCTTCCCTGTCCCTGAATGCTGGAGCTGATTGGTCTGAGGAGTCTCAGAGCTTACGCTGCCCTGGTGAATCAGATGGCTGCTAAGCCCATACCTGGGATATGGTGAGGACTGGTTTTCCTGAGCATGAGGCTCTTCCAAGTCCTAAAAAGAATAGTGTTCACTTACAATGTCTTGGCCTGTAAGAGAAGTCTCCCTGGGGTCAAGATTCTTGCCTGTGGTCCCAAGAGCCAGGTAAAGCTTCAGTCTTCCCCACCAAGAAGCATAATGTAAACAAAATCCCAGAAGCACTGGCTTCTTTTGTAGAGAGGGCCATGGTAGGTAGGGCTCAATGGGAAAAGCCAGACGTTCTATTTTTTGGCAGAAACTATTCTGGGCCTGGTGTGTGGGGGCAGCACACAACACTGCCAGTGGCTGTTTCTACATGGACTTATTGGGTCACAGCTGAAGGGGTCAGGCAGCACACACCTGGCCCTCTCATACCCCTATTCATTGGGCACCTCATCTAGTGCTCCAAAGTGGTCGCTGTGCCCCAAGGTACTGGCTCAGAGAGGAGTTTGTCTGAAGAGCCAGGCAGCTGCCTATGGACCCTCTGAGATTTTGCTCTTCCAGCATGCTCCTGTTCCCATTCCCAGACTTGGATACTTGGAACAGGAATTCTGGGCATGACTGCCCCTTCACAGGCATAATTCCCACTCTGGCTCAGGCTAAATCCTCTGTGAGCCAGGTGGCTTGTTCAGGGGTAACTGAAGGAGTGCCTATGCCTACCTGAGGGGACAAGGGTTCAGGCTAGGATGTAGACCTTCTTGGGCCTTGACACTGGGAGAGAGGGCAGGGACTTTCATGAGAGCAGGCCTCCTTCAACAATGTCCTTAGAAAACTGCATCTCTACCTTTGCTTGGGTCCTGGCCTTTTTGCATGAGTTCAAAGGCCACTAACCAGGAAACAGGTGCTCTGTTTACCAGGTGGCATCTGTCTATCTGCCTTAACCAAAGTCCATCCTCAATTCCCTGCACCTTCCCTCCTCTCTTTCCCAGTCCCCTAGACCCCGCCTTTTCCAAGAGGGGAATAGGTAGTTCTCTTACTTAGCCAGCAGGCGGTGCTGCTGTCATAGGGTCCAAGCTTCCAGGGGTCTGAGGCTGGAAGAGCCAAATTGATTAATCCCCTGGGATCACAGGTAGACCTGGGGGTGGACTCTGGTTTTGCTGGGCAGCAGAGGGATGATGAACTGAGAGACACACCCCACCCAGCAGTTGGGGCAGCCCTTATCCACATTTGCCTGCTTTCTATGCCTTCACACCCAGTGTCCAAAGGGCAAGGCTGAGCATTCTTGGGGCATCATTTCAGGTTCTAGCTGTAGTCCCCAGTGGCTAGGGCAGGCTGGGACTTTTTTACCCCTGCTCTACCTCTCCCTTTTTCTTTTTTTTTTTTTTTTTAATATTTTTTTAGTTGTAGTTGGACACAATGGCTTTATTTTATTTATTTTTATGTGGTGCCGAGGATGGAACCCAGTGCCTTGTCCGTGCTAGACAAGTGCTCTACTGCTGAGCCCCAGCCCCAGCCCCATCCTGCTCTACTCTCTTTAACACAACTCTCTTGGCTACACAGACTCATAATTTGGAACAGAAGCTAAGGCCCAAGGTCTTGCCTTGGCCTGATTGTGAGCATTTGCCCCCTGGGCAGTGTGTGTGTTGGAGTCTCCCTACACTTTTCCCAGAATGGGGAACCTAAAGAGGGCCTGGGAAGTTCCCACTCCAGTACATCCTAGTCATCTCCAATTCCTCTTCTATGATTTGGGGATGCCTAGGATATCCCCAAATATTTGCAAACCTAGGGCTACAGCCCTAAGCTGCCTGGGTCACTTGAGCTGTCTCCTATCCACCTCCATACCTGTAGTGTACAGCAGGGGCCTGGACTACGGTGAGGGCAAGTGAGGGGCCTAGGGTAAACCCTTTAAGGAGGTACTCACTCTTGGGATTATGCAAATGCAGAGTTAGTCCCTAGTAGGAGATTGCCTCTCCCTACTGCTGCCCCAGTGCCCCTGGTACATCATCCTGTGTGGCAGCCAGGGAGGGGTTTTTAAAGCTCAGGGCCCCACAGTGGTCCTCACAGGGTCCAACCTGGAATTTAGTTCATCAAAACATCTGATGACAGACCTTGGTCTGGGCCTTGGATCCAGAAGAGAAAAAAAACATCAGTCTTATCCTAACAGTCCAGATAGTCTGCCAGGATAAAGTCCAGATGCCTGAGGACCAACTCAGGTTCTTCAGAGGGTGGTTTCACTCGCTGGTCCAGTCTTAGTTCCTGGAGCAGTCACCCCAGGCCACACTGAAAGTAGTATTTTTCCCATACTTCCAAGCCTTTGGGCTTATCCTTGTGCTGGTCCCACATTCTGGAATGCCCTCTCCTACTTAGTCTATTAAACTTTGGCTCATCTTTCTAGGCCTTGCTGAACTGTTACCTCCTCCGAGTAGCCATCCATCAACATTGGCTGAGATAACTTGCTCCTGTCCCTACACTCTTAGCATTTCTTTCCCTTTTTGTCATACACCAGGTATGACACACATTTGTCATTCTACAGTCAGAGCACACTTACTTTGTGCCTACTGTCTGCAGGCACAAACAGAGCCTGTGGTGTATTGAGGGGGTGACTCTGAGCATCCTCTGCCCTTGGAGAACTTGCATGGATGGATGGATGAAATGGATGGGTTAGTGATGGGAACCATGCCCTTACTACTAAGTCCCCCAGCATAGGGCCGGGACTGAACAACCATCAGATGTCCCTAAGTCTTTAGCCTTCTGTAGTTATCTGCTCCACTAAAAGCAAAGCAAGATGTTCATGCCCCAGTCCACAAGGTTGTGGGAACTGTCCTTTCAAGAAAGTTCTCAAGAGAAAGAATGACTTTTGTTTCCTGGGAATACCAGTCATCAGAGGCCTCCTGGCTTACAGCTCTTCTCCAAGAATACTCTGATCCATTTTGTCCCCAATGATGGACCGAAGTCCTCTACAATTCTCCCAATGCAGCACTTCACACTGGCTCTCAGATAGGGTGACACATTCACTGTGGTTCATTACTTGTCAAGCTGGAGTCATGCTTTCTCCAGGACCATCCTTACCTCTCCTGCCAGTCAGGGAGTCAGATGACAGATACTTTCCCAGGACTAATTCAAGCATAGAAAGAACTGGAAACTCTCACACCTGGCCAAAGTCCTATCTAAACCGAGTCCCTTTGTGGACCAACCTGATGTGAACACAACAGCTCCTGTCCCATGTTTGGTGCCTGGGCAGCCCCTTACCACTGGGCTTCCAGTCTTTCTGTGGGACTTTGAGAAAAGACCACATATGTGAACAGGGGGATTGGATAGGGCTCAGAAGTCCCCTGGAGGGACAGAATTGTGCAGAAACAAACACAGTGCTCCTCAGGGAAGCTACATCCTTTGTTTTCTCCCATTAGAGCCTATATAAGTTTCTATGGAAATTGCCTTATTGCAAAAACCAGCTCAGAGAAATGTGTATATTGCTGAGATAAGCTGAATCTATCATCAATCCATTCTCCCAGCCTTCTACCAACTCACCCATCCATCATCTATCCACCTACCCATCCATTCATCCATCCACCCATCTATCTATCCATCCATTTCACACTGGCTCATTTAGGGTACCTACTTGATGCTCAGCAAGGCTGGCTGGGTTACAGCAGTGAACTATTCTCAGTACCCACAGGGTACTGGATCTTTTCCTGCCTCTTGCTCTGCCTTCCTTTCATGAATGTATCTAGAACTTTGAATGCAAACCACAAAAACACATTCTGATGGATGTGTTTTCTAGCTTGAGCTACATCTACAATTTCTGAGGTGTGACCTCCAATGCAGCCCAACACAGACATTCTGAGTACCAGGTTCTCTCCCAGGTCCAGTTTATGGGCTAGGATGAGAATTGAGCTACCTAACCAAAATATACTGTTTGGACTGAAAAGAGGATTAACCTCAATGGGTCCAGCTCTGGGCCATAGGACAAGGAAGGGACAATAAACTAATTGGTCTGAGGCCTCATGTAACTGCTGCCATGGTTACTGGGCCCTTCAATGGTACCCCTCACTGTTCTGAGCCTCATTTCCAGGGTAGCCCCTGGAGTCGGAATTCCCAGGCTGAGTCACCAGGGTCACTAGGGGCTGTGCTCATAGCACAAATTCTGCTCTTGCAGCATTTGGAGTTTCCCTGGCCTTCTCCCAGACCAGCCACCCTGATCCTCAGCTTGGTGTGGAGAAAGCCAATGCTGCCCTGTACAAGGATGCCATAGGGCCTGTCTTCCTGTCCCTCCCCTAGTTAGCTGGCTTCCTCCAGAATGGCCAGCACTGCTACCTGAGAAGGGGGCCTGCTTCATGGGGGGATGGGGAGTGGGGGAGTTGCCCCATCCCCAGCTCTTCCGAATGGAGGAAGCTCTACTCAGTTTGACTTATGTCTTTTTAAGAGCCATGGTCCCAGGGCCACCAGGAGGCAGGTTCTTACTATAGACGTAAGGCTCAGTGGCAAGAATTTAGGAAACTCAGGCTTGCAGGGGACACTGCCCACCTTGACCCCAGGTACTGCTGTGGGCTAGAGGTGAGGGAGCCTACAAGACTCTGCCTCTTGGTCTCAGACTCCCAGCCTTCCTGGCTCAGATTCAGGCCCAACCCACAAACATCACTGGCCTGAGCTCTAAGCCCTGGGGAGGGAAGGAAGTGGCTGACCCCACAGCTAACATTCTTCCGTGATGACTAGTGTGCTTGCTGCCCACCCATCCCAGCTGGAGGGCAGTACTCAGGGAAATCCCTCCTCACCAAGGTGCTGAGGCCCCTCCTCTAGTGAGGGAGCCAGGGTAACTAGACCCAAAGGTCCTGTGGGAGCAGGTCAGAAGTCCACATGGCCCCCACAGATGCCTCAGACTCACTCTATTCTTTCATTTATTCAATAAACTGTCACTGGGCCCCTCCTTGTGGGTTAGTTCCTTCTAGTCTGGGGGCCCAACAGCCTTGACTAGGCAGACATGGTCACAGTCTCAAGGGGCTGCAGGTCATATGGGGGGAAACTTTCCAATAATTAAGCAAAAAATACACAAAGACGGTGATTTCAGGAGAGAAGAGCTCTTCATATATGGTCAATCAGAATGGCCTTTGGGGACTTCAGCTATTGCAGGGGGGCATCCCCATTCCTCAGAGCCCACCTGCCGTGTGCATAGTCCCTCCTTCCCGGCGTGTACTCTCCAAGACCCTCAGCGTGTAGAACTCCCTCCCATGCCCAGGACCCGTCACTTGTTTACCGGTCCCTCCTGCACAGCCTCCACCTTCTGCGCCAACACCACCAGGAGAAAGGACTGGGGCTGGTGCATTCAGGCGGGGCTTTTCCGGGAACGATTTCCCCCGGTTCCCTCTGGAACTTCCAGCGGGCTACTGGCCGGCGACACCGGACGCCTGTCCATCCCTGCCCCCGTCTCCGTGCAGACCTCAGCGCTCCGGGCACGGTTCCCGGAAACTCCACGATTTCCCTGTTGCCTCCGCGTTTGCAAGAAACCGAAACCCAGGCCCCGCCCCCTTGGCGTGGCCGGGCGGAGGCGGGAGAGTGGAGAGAGGACTAGCGACCCGGCAGCTCAGATCTGGGTGGGGGGACCCCAGCCCTCTCGCACCGACCCGGAGGGCTGCGTCCGCCCAGCCGCTCAGCAGCGCTCGCGCCTCCCACGGGAAAGCTGAGAGTCTAATCTAAGTCTCTGACTACAGTGATGGTGGCGTGCCTCAATGGAGGAGCACAGCGTGGCCTTCCCCTGCAGCACTTTAGAGGTGGGCGCCGTTTTTGTGCGCCTACTGTGTGCCTGCTTTATCCGGGAGAGGGGAAGGAGGTGGGGCAGCGGGAAGAGGGACTGGAAGGGGAGTTTACAGAGAGCTCTCGCCCCCCCCCCCCCGCCAAAAATCGCTAGCTTCATTTTTCCGGCACAAGGGAGATAATGGCCACAGAGAAGTGTAGCAAGTTGCCCGAGGTCACACAGCTTTTAACTCTAAGATTGCTGCAAACCCTTGGCAGCCGACGGCCGGGTGGTGGAGGAGGAGGAAGTGCCCTGGCTGCCGGCAGGTGAGCCGCCTCCTACAGGCGGGGCCCGCAGCTAATGCGGAGGCGAGAGGAACGGTCCCAGGCCGCCACCTGGGCATCACAGCTGGGAGGCTTTGCGGATCTCCCATCGCCCTCCTCCCCCGCACCTTTCCAGGAAGCCAGCTTGTCCCTAATGGGTCGCGCAACTCAATTCACTCCCAGTCCGGGCTGAACAGGAATGTGGTAGTTTGCTCAAAGGAAATGTGCCCCCTCCCCTCCAAACACACACACACCCTGCTCAGGCCCAGGCAGCCCAAGTGTGCACCACCTCGGGGGAGGGCTCAGGTTCCCCGGGGCGAAGTGAGGCCAAGAAGCCTGCCCGAGGCATTACGGAAGAACGAGAGTGGGCGTAGGCCATTCTCAGGACTCTCCCGCGCCGGAGGTGGGGTGGGAGAGGAGGGCGCTGCTCCCATCTAGTCCTGCTGTGGGTCACGGCCGCTGGGCCTGGCCGAGAGCCTCCGCTGGCTTCTGGGCCCCACGCGGTGGATGGGGAGCTGAGGCCTCTTTCCTTCCAACGCAGTGTTTATAAGAAACGAAACTCCGTACAGGGCATCAGCGGCTGCCCACAGTGTCACACGCACACACCCGCGGGCGGGGTGGGGAGGTGTTCCGGAAAAGCCCTGAGCGCTGGAGCATTTCCACAGTCCTCGGTAACGTCGCAGGACCCCCTAGTGCTTTCCCAGCCAGCTGCAACCTCTCCGCATTTAGGACTTTTATAACTGCGACGTTTATTCTGCTGTGTCATACAACATTTTTGACAAAGCTTTGGGAAGGAAGGGGCTGATTTCTTGCTCAATGAATCCTCTGGGCCAAACCTGGAGTTGACCAAGAGCAGGATGGTGATTCCTATCTGTGAAATGAATTAAAAGGCTTTCCTTCTGTCCACCTAGACTTCTTGCAAACAGATGGATGGTGCCTGGATTCTTTCCTCAAGCTTTCGGATGTTTTTATGCCAGATGTGTCCTGTACTTCACAGTTTAGGACTACCTGCCTACCAGGCATGCTGCGAAATTATAGATGACAGTTGGGAGGGGGCTTTGGGCATCTCAGAGCCCTACCTTTGGACATGGAAAGCTGAAAGTCCTTTTGAGGGTTTGTGTGCTTTGGGGAGCAGACCTCCCAGTAGAAAATCTAGTTCATGCCCAGTACTCTGGCTCTCCCAAATTGACTTTGGAGAGAATTTCTTACCTCTCATCTCTAACATCAGAGGATCTGACCACATTTTACCAAGAAATGCCTGCATCAGAGAGAATTAATAATCTGAGAAAGATTGAGCATGGTGCAACATATCTACTTAACAAGGATTTCCTGAGTGCCCACCGCCAGTCACCCTACTTGGGGACTATCAAGACTGCAGCATCATGTTAGTGTGCTGTCTAATGATCTTGCTTCCAAAATTCTCATTGCAAAAGTCGTCTCCAAGGTGGCCCTGCCAGCCAGCCAGCCAGCTTCCCTTGACAGCCCTGAAAACCCCAAGGTTTAATACAGAGAAATGGTGCAATAAATTCACCTTCCCTGAGTGAGGGTATGGATGATAGGCATCCTGGGAGTGAAGTAGTATCCCAGAGCAGGGTGCATAGTCAGTCTCAGGTGACTGCCAGCTAACTCTAGCTGCAGGTTTTGAGGAACCTGCTCAGGTCTTTTACAGGAAAAATAAAAATAAAAAAGCAGATTTTTGTTTCCCAGAAAGTCACCTCTCACAAGGTAGTAAGTGGTGAAAAGAAACACGTGAAAGTCAAAGGCTAAGGAGTTCTAAGCAGGGAGGACTTCTGGTTGGCCACTTTGGGAGCACTTCATTGAAACCAAGCTTTTGCTCTGGGACAGAAATTAGCCAGACACAGTGGCATATGTCTGTAATTCCAGCAACTCGGAGGCTGAGGCATGAGAATCTCCAGTTCAAAGCCAGCATCATCGGGGCTGGGGATGTGGCTCAAGCGGTAGCGTGCTTGCCTGGCATGCGTGCGGCCCGGGTTCGATCCTCAGCACCACATACAAACAAAGATGTTGTGTCCGCCGAAAACTAAAAACTAAAAAATAAATAAATAAACATTTAAAAGGGGGGAAAAAAAAAGCCAGCATCATCAATTTAGCGAGGCCCTAAGCAACTCAGTGAGACCCTATCTCTAAATAAAATATAAAAAAAAGGCTGAGGATGTGGCTCAGTGGTTAAGCACTCCTGGGTTCCATCCCCGTTACCCCCCCCCCCCAAAAAAAAAAGGAGAGAGAGACAGAGAGGGGGGGGGGAGAGAGAGAGAAAAAAAAAAAACTGAAGTGTGTGGAGAGGGAAGGGAAGAGAAGTCAGTGTTGCTAAGAATCAGGGAACAGAGAGATGAGAAAATGGAAGGAGGTATGAGGGGAAGAATATAAAGTGTTCGATGTGCAGTGAAAGGTTTATGAATACATTACATTTGATTAATATTTTACAGTTTGAAAATGATTTTGATAGTCTACATAATTTCATCTTGTCAAAGAATGAACAAAGGATAACAAATTTAGCTATAGATCTAAGTGGCTTTTATTCACAATTCATGAATCAGGCAGCCTCCATCAATAGCAGAACACTGGGGTATATGAGGCAGGAACAAGGGGGAAAAATAGAATCCCAACCCCAAATCCCGATTGGTTAACATCAGAATACTTCAGATTACTTTGTTTTGTTTTGTTTTTAAACAAGTATTAAAGCAGAGGGGACTTACTTATTATGTTGACTCAGATAGATTAGAATCTCTTGCTTTCAGGAAAACTTGGTCTGGTTTGGAATCTATCTGTTCCCTTAAAAGATTATGTGGTACTTAGCATAAGTGACTCCATTTTGGCTAGGTCTGGTTGTGTTGAAGCCTAGTAGAGGAGCTCACTCCAAAACAAGGGCATCTCATCATTTTGTTTAACAACCTTCACAATGATTAGGTGAGATGGGCAGAGATTATCTTTACAGATGAGAAAACTGAGGCCCAGAGAGGGACACTAACTTTATAAGATTTCACAGCAAGTGAGAAAAGCACAAGAATGCAGCTTCAGACTCAAATTCTGAATTCTTTCTACATTCCTCTAGTTACTATCAGAAATGGGAGAACTGGGGTTGGGTTCAGTGGTACAGCATTTGCCTAACACATATGAGTCACTGAGTTTGATCCTTAGCTATATATATATATATATATATATATATATATATATATATATACACACACACACACACACACACACACACACACACACACATATATTAGAGGAACTGTTTGTTGAGGAGAGAAGTCAGAATGGGACCCCCTGAACAAGGTTGAGCAGAGATTTGAATGTGGGACTGAGACAAGTGAGGGAGCTCAGAAGGCTCCTGAGTGGACTCAAATGTTAGGGAGATCCTCAAAATTAGTGTGACATTGCAGTGAAAGACATTTTCTTCCCTATTTTCCGAGGCAGGCCTAATAGGGAGGGAGGACCCCAGGGAAGATATAGCAGCAACCTGGTCCTGGAATGTGAAATCATAACCTGATGCATCAAAGGAAGACCCAGAGGACTAGTTGAGGTAAAAAAGATGGGAAAGATTTCACCAGGGAGGATGGAGAGGTGTGTGTATGTGAATAGAATTGTAGGGGGATGTCCACTGGGCAACCAGAGTAGCTTGGGCTTGGAGGACATCTACTTAGAGAAGATGGTTGGATTAGAGATGATTAGTACTTTGAGTCTGAGGGAAGAGAGCCCACCCTGAATTACTAAGAACTTATGGGAGACCATGTGTTCGACATAGCATCACAGGGAATTCTCTTGTAGAGGATTAATTGAAACCATTTATAATAAAAACTTTGGGTACTTAAACAGGGGTTAGCTAGCTCATAGCATCTCCAATCATGATAAGCAGATTCTTACAGGTTTCAAAATGAAATAAGAATCCCTAAAGCTAAAAGTTAAAAAAAAAAAAAAAAAGCCAAAGAACGCTTTAAAGATGTAAGTGACAGTTTCATTGGTAAATCCTAACACTGGGGAATTTCTCCTAAGCAAAAAATTATTGATGTGTGCAAAGATTTTGCTAACAGTGTTGTTTGTATTATGAAAAAATGGAAATAACCTAAATGTCCTACAATAGGGGATTAATTGGGTAAATTTTTATTTATCCTTATGATAGAAAATATGCACCCATTTCAAATAATATTGTGGATGTACATTTATAACATGGAAAGGTGGTCATTATGTATATATATGCACATACAGGTGAACTAATACAAAATTTTTGTTTTAAAGCACTTTTTAGTCTCCTGTTGCCTTCATGAGGTCTCTGTTGTCAATTCCTGAGGCTAAAGAGATGCAAAGTTTCTCTCCCTAATCTCATTCTGAATTTTCTATTCAAGGGCACTATACAAGGTTCTCAAGGATGGGACAAGCATCTATCTACTTCATAAAGAATGGATGTCATGACTCAGGAGTCACTTATTTTCTGCTTTTCTTGCTTGGAAGGTCTTGGTTCCCGGAACAGGTTCTCACTCCTATTGTCGCTTATAGCACCCAAATCCACCTCCCCATTCCAGTGCCTCAGTGCCTTCCATTTGACTTCACACCCTGCTAGACTCCTTCCTGGAAGGTCCTGCTGCCCCCTTGCCTTTCCTAGCTCCTGACCCGCCACTATCTAGGAGACAGCTCTGACCCATTCCTGCTGGTCTCCCAGGAACTAGGCTTTGCATTAGTCAAAGCACTCAAATTCTAGTCTTACCAGAATTGAATTAATCCATCCATCTCATCTGTGGAAGGGAGAGAGTAGAGTGATTGACAGGTGGGATGCTGCATTGATGTGTCTGTTTATAGCTGCATTGCCACAGTCTGGCTGGGCACAAATCAGGAGCCACTCAAGCAGGAACAAACTTTATTTCCGAACTCACGTGAAGGCCACCCACGCGGTCCTTCCAGGAACTCCACACCAACCCGACCTCCCTCCACCGCAACTTTTCCAACCAACGCTTACTCTCCAGGAATCCCTGGGAGAGCTCAACCGGAACTCAAAGGGAACTCTGGGAGAACTCAAAAGTAGCGGTGCCCAAGGCAGCAGGAGCCGCCCTATTGCTGGACAGCAGGGGTCTATATACCACTGAATACACAGCCTGTTTCAATCCAGCATCATCCAGTCACAGCAATTATACACAGCTTAACTTAATTATCATCATCTTAATGGCTCGCTGGCGTCACTCCTTCTGGCAAAATGCTAGGCGCCATCCCAACTCGGCTGTGGCTCTCAACACCGCATCACTGCAACTAGGTGCTGCCCTAGAAGGAGAGCCACGCTGAAGGGAATGACACACCTGAAAGAACTGTTTACTTCTGAGTCAGCAGCTTTGGGAAGGTGAAGAAAGTTCTGTATGGAAAATTAGCACCTAGCTCAGTCTATAGGAATACAAATGGGGCAAGGTTCTAGTTGTGAGTACAGGAGTTATTGCCCTTATCAAGAGGCATGGGACCATGGGCTAGACCTATTGCCTTGGCCAACCTTGTGTAATTTCTCCATACTGCCCAGCATCTCCAGGGTCAAGTCTTGGGGACCCAAAGAAGACATCAATGCTGCCTTTTCAGAGCTCCTTTGCAAGGTCCAGAGCAAAATGGCCTGAGGCAGGAGTGCTAGGAGGGATCACAGTTGCTTCTATGAATCCCTTCTCCTATTCCCTTTCTCTAAGGCAATTCCAAAGATGCAAAGGGGGAAGGTGTCATTTTGTTCATTATTAGACTCTGGGGGCAGGAACCTTCAAAACAGCAGTATCTGGTGCCAGAATGGGGCAAGCACTTTACAAATATCGTTTCCCCGCATCACTGCAAACCAGCAAGGTAGGACTGTTATCATGTCGTAGTTGAGGAAACTGAGTCCTGGGTTAGTTGCGCCAGTAGGTGCCAGGTTGTGATTTCCTCTCATCAGAAGCCTATGCAGCACCTCAGGCAGAGTAGGCTTACTGCCTGTAACTCCCCGAAAGCAGGTGAGCGACCTAGAGGGGGCGATGTCAATCTCTCAAGACAGAGACGCTGGGAGGGCTAAAACCCTGCCTTCTTGACACACATTCATGGGCTTGGGGAGCCATAATGGTTTTCGGGGATTCAGTTCTGGCGTCCTTTCTGAAGAGGGCAGCAGGTGCCCAGGTGATCCCCTCACCTGCGCTGGGGAGCTAGATGTCTCCAGAGAGGTGGGCGAGGAGAGGGCCACAGAAGCCCCCAGGCTGAGCGAATGCGGAACAAGGGGAATGACCGTGGGCTGGGGTCACTCGATTTTCCAAGGACAGCCTTCCTCCGGTGCAAGCCGGAGTGGGGGTGGAGTGGGAGTGCGCGGGGCGGGCCCGCAGTGGCCCTGGGGCGGCGGCGCCGGCCGGAGGGGGTGGGGAGGAGCAGCCGCCCTGTACTTCCCCTTCGCAGCTTAGCTCTACAACAGCCTGATTTCCCCGAAATGATGAGGCGGTGCCGGCCAATGGGCGCCCGAGCGGCGCCAAGGAGGCGGAGCCCGGCCTGGGTTGGGGGAATCCCGCTAAGTGTTTAGATTTCTCCGCGGCGCCGCGGCCTCGGCAGAGCGCGCCACTCCTTCGTCGAGGCAGGACGTGTGCCCTAGCCTGCAGAGCCGAGGCCAGCAGGAGCAGTGCCCAGCCAAGGCCAGCCGTGCCCAGTGGACCCAAGACCCGGGCATCCTCTGCCTTATCTCCGCTTCGCGGGTCCGCACAGCAGTCCCCGCCTGGTCGGGAACCTCGGGCGCCGCCGGCGGATCGCTCTTGCTGCAGAGGTGAGCTCGCCTTCGCGGCTGGGGGACCTGCGGCGTCGAACAAAAGGCGCGCGGGACACCAGGAAGTGGGGGCCAAAAACCCCAACCCGGAGAGTCGCGGGCGCGCGGCGTTGCCCGGGCCCGGCGCGGGCTCGGGAGGGCGCTGGAGGAGCTGCGAGCGGCAGAGCGGGGAGGGCGGGCCGCGGCGTGGACCGCCCACTGGCCGAGGTTGCCTGCGCCCGGCCGCTTTCGCAGATCTGCGTGCGCGGAGCTGCCAGGGGCCTCTAGGTGGCCCGGTACATTGGTCGCGCGCATCCACACGCCATGTCAGGGAACTCGAGTGTCTGCCCGCGCGTAGGAGCCCTGTGTTCCTGGGCTCTGGCTTTTGCCTGTCACAGGTTGGCGCCCTTGCCCCAGGTTTCGGGCTGCCTGTGCTGGTGGCAGGGACTGGCTTGCCGCCCTTAGTGACTGGAGGAGGTCAGGACTTATATGGGGGGTCATGGACCAGGGGGGTGGCAGGAGCCGGCGCCACAGGTGTTCCTTGAGCCACTTCTCTTGAGGAGGGGAAACCAAGCCCAAAGGAATTGCGCGTCCTGGCGTCAGCATTGTGGGCAGGGTGGCTGTCAGGCATAGAATGGGTTGGGGGGGGGGGGCGGGGTGAGAAGGTGTCCAGGATCCTTGGGGACTGAATACCCGTTAGGGAAGGTGCACAGCTTATGGCGACAACTCAAATCAGGGAAATTTCTTCTTGGCATAGGGGTGTGGGGGGAACCCTCCCTTTTTAAAGAATTTTTTTAAAGAATTTGGGTTTTGAGAGAAAAGTTTTGGTTTTAAGATATCTGTGTATTTGGTCTCTTTTCCTGCACTTAAGCCCTGAAGCCCTCACTTGTACGCCCACCTCCTTCTGAGAGGGCTGGGACAGGATGAAAGAAGGAGCAGATGTTTTTGCCCAAGATGTTGAAACAATTTGGAGAGCAGTTTTATTCCAGTGCAGGCTTCCTTTCCCATGTTTGTTAAGTCCTGTTATCTGAGGGCAGGAGAGAGTAAAGATCTGGGTGTGAAAATAGGGGAGATTAAGTGAACTCTGGTGGAACAAGGTAGTGACCAGGATTGTTCAATAGACTCCAAAACAGGAGCCTTCTGTCTTCTCTTTACAGCCAACATGCCCATCACTCGGATGCGCATGAGACCGTGGCTAGAGATGCAGATTAATTCCAACCAAATTCCGGGGCTGATCTGGATTAATAAAGTGAGTGTAACTTCTTGGGTTTTTCTGCTACTGTTGTTACCCATGTTCTTCAGGGGACCAAAGCTTCAGATGCAGCTCAAAAAAGGGAAATGATAAGGAGGCAGGCAGATGTGTTTCCCAGTAGGTTCTGCAGTGGGTGTGCAAGGCCCAGGCCTGGGCCCTCTTTGCCCAAGTCCTGTCTTCTTCCCTTCTCAAGGTGTGGACAGTAACCCTCTTAAAGGCACCTGAAGTTTCCAGCAGCCAGACTCTCCCAGCATTTGCAGAGCTTGAGTTCTTATCTCCTCCCAGGGATACCCCTACCACACACACAGCATTCTGCAGGGCTCTGGCTGGGCAGATGATAGGAAACAGAGAGGTGGGTACTGCTGGGTAGGAAGGTGGTTGTCTCAGCAGAGAACCCAAGAACTAACCTTTTTCAGTTACTCTGACCTAAGAAGACTAACTGCTACACTTGGGGCAAGATAGACTCTGTAGACTTAGTATCAATAATAGTAGTAATAGCAATATTAGTATGCATAATAGTAATGGCTAGCAGCAGTTACTATGTACCTTGCACCTTGCTAAGTATGTTACTTAACTTGTGCTGTTTCATTCTCACAGTAGTGCTGTGAGGAATGGTCCAAATAAGGACACTGAGGTGCTGAGAAGTTGATAAGATCACATAAAAAGTGATAAAACCAAGCTTTGAACCTGAACAGTCTGATTCAGAAATCCATAGAGCTAGCCACCAGTAATAATGACAGTAAGACCTTAATCTTCATTTGTCAGTGTCCCCACACATGCTCTGGTTTTTACCCTCAGGTATATTTTCTTGTTTCAGAGAGAGGAAACTGTGGTGCCACAGGTAGTCACATTCAGGTCTGGCCCAGTACTCCCTGAAGGGTGTGATCAGGACCCCCTGTGTAGGAGCCAGTTGTCCCAGGTGTCCTCAGCAGACCCATTTAATAGAAGAGTTTCCATTTTTACTTCTGTTTTGGTGCTAATCAGCCAGAGCATTCAGATCAGTGCTGTGGGGGAGAGGACTCTGTGGGTCCCAGCATATCTGTAATGTGCATAGCGGTGTTTTTGCTGAGCTGTTGGTACCACAGTCCATCAGAACCCCTCCTAAGAGATCCAGAGTGGCCTGTTGAAGCCAGTCTCAGGACTGGTCAACCCAAACCAGATGGGGTGAAAAGGGGAAGTCAGCTTTTTCCCAGACCTGGGGGGCTGGGCATACTCAGCCACAAAGCCTGTGGTCTCTGAGCTGACACAGCCTCTGTGTATTTGTGTGTGTGTTGTTCAGGAGGAGATGATCTTCCAGATCCCATGGAAGCATGCTGCAAAACATGGCTGGGACATCAACAAGGATGCCTGTTTGTTCCGGAGCTGGGCCATCCACACAGGTGTGTCTCTGGGACTGTGTCCCTGAGAGCTAGGGAAGAAACAAGGGGAGGCTCAAATATTCATGCAAAGGCCTGATCTTTGATGTCCCTGATCTCCCTGATATAGTGTACAGAATTATTAGTGGGGGGGCAAGGGGCAGACCCATATTTCTGAAGGATGAAAATTGATGTTTCAGCAAATTCTTAAAGGGATTTATAAAGCCAAAATCTTAGAAAGCAATAATAGTATTAATACTACTTGAGGGAGTTTGTGGCTAAAGTTCTCCCTTGAAAAAGAAGTCGTGAGCCAGGGCACTAAAAGAGATCCATATCTTCCTTTTTTTCGAGGGGAAAAAAAGGTCTTTGGCTCAAGGACCACCTGGTTGATGATTGGTCTCTTTTTATCTTAAAGTGATGGGGCTCTTGGCCCAGCTTAGAATAGTCAGTCTACCTATTAGTAACTGTTCTTTGCTGGCCTCTCTGTGCTCACTCCTAGTTTGGAAGTATCAGATAAGCTCCAGTCCCTACCCTCTCTCTGGCTGCTGATAGCACAAGCAGGGAATCTGGGCATGGTCCAGGACAAAGCACATTTTTGTGGGGAGGGGCACTCTAATGCATCTGATTGGGCCCTTCACTGAGGCTTGCTGGATGTTTGAGCCAAGCTTGGATCTTCCAGAAGCCCCAGAGTCTAGAGCCTGCAGAGGGTCACTAAGGTTTCACCAGTGTGGGCATCTGGAGTACTTTTGCCTTATTCTTCTCAGACAAGGGGCAGCTGATGATCCATTTCACCCTCTTGCTCTCTAGGCCGATACAAAGCTGGAGAAAAGGAACCAGATCCTAAGACATGGAAGGCAAACTTCCGCTGTGCCATGAACTCCTTGCCAGACATCGAGGAGGTGAAGGACCAGAGCAGGAACAAGGGCAGCTCGGCTGTGCGGGTATACCGGATGCTTCCACCCCTGACCAAGAACCAGAGAAAAGGTAGCCAAGAGCTCTGGGTCTTTGGGGAGCCCTTGGGAGGAAGGGAAGAAGAAGGCCAGCTGGGCTGGCATTCCTATGCCGAGGTTGACAGCCTGTCTGCCCCACAGAGAGAAAGTCCAAGTCCAGCCGAGACACTAAGAGCAAGGCCAAAAGAAAGGTGAGTATGGTCCTCAGCAGCTGGGCCTTTTGTCACTGTGGGTGAGGGTGAGCAGTGGAGAGTGCTACAGTGGGCCTAAGCTGCTTTCTCCCTCCACAGTCATGTGGGGACTCCAGCCCTGACACCTTCTCTGATGGACTCAGCAGCTCCACTCTGCCTGATGACCACAGCAGCTATACAGCTCAGGGATATGTGGGGCAGGACCTGGAGTTGGAGCAGGCACTTACTCCAGGTGAGGATGGCTTTTTATCTTGGGTCCAAGAGGCATTGTGCTGTCTTGGTAGCAGAGGGTGGCCTGTTGGACCAGGCTGAAGGGTGCAGGGTGCCTGGTATCTTGCAAACTAACAAAGCACACATCCTTGACCTTTGGTTCCTGCTGCTCCCCAGCACCATCACCATGTGTTGTCAGTAGCACTCTTCCTGATTGGCACATCCCGGTGGAAATTGTGCCGGACAGCACCAGTGACCTCTACAACTTCCAGGTGTCACCCATGCCCTCCACCTCTGAAGGTTTGTATTGCTGGGGCCTGGTCTGTCTGCTTGACTGTTTGGGTCCTGAGAAGGGTTTTCTGAGGGAGAAAAGATGCTTAGAAGGCCACCAGCCACCGAGCTGATTGAGCTGGGCATTGTCTACTCCCAATTCCCATGGGCATGAAGCAAGCCCCTGGGATACCAGGCAGGCAGTTTAGAGTGGACTACAGTACCTTGGTGGGCTGGGGAGAAGAGGGAAGGGATCAGGGGCTGTGTCTTGATCTAAGGTTGCTAGTTCTCCTGGCTCCTCTGCAGCCCAATGCCTTAAAGTGAGGAAGGAAGTGAAGGGGTGGGAAGAGGCGTGACTTCATAGTTTAGGAGGCTGAGTCACCAAGCCAGTGTCTTGTTCTGGAATGTCCATGGCAGATGTCTGCTGGGAGGCCAGTGGTATGTGTGTGTGTAGGGACAGGGGACCCTGGAGGGACTGGAACTGCAGGGCCAATATGATCTACTGCCATCCAGCATCTCTGCTCTTCCCCATCCACAGCTGCAACAGACGAGGATGAGGAAGGGAAATTACCTGAGGACATCATGAAGGTATAGCCCCTTCCTTCCTGGCTTTCTTTTGAAGTGGACATTTCTTGGTGAGGAGAGAGAGAATCAGAGCTTCTAGATCAGAGGGTGGGCAGCTGCTGTTGTCCCCTGACTACTTGCATAGTCCCACAAGCAGCATATCCACTTGGTGGGGACCATTGCCCTTCTTGGTTGGGAAAGACGCTGGGTCGTGAAGGCTGGTAGGAAGCTGTGTCTCCAGTGAGCCTTCCTAAAGCAAACTTGAGGGCCCCAGACAGAGCTGTGAATCAGCCACTATCAGTGCCAGGTCCCTGGCCCGTGTCCTCAGTCCCAACATGCCCAGCCCTGCTAGTTTGGGAAATGCACATCAGGTTTCAATAATCAGCCTTTGGGATCTGTAATATGATGGCTTTAAAAAAATTTTTTTTAGACAAATTATCCTCCAGTTTTTTTTTTCTTTCTCTGCTTCAGTTTTAAAAATGAATACAAATGGGGCTGGGGATGTGGCTCAAGCGGTAGCGCGCTCGCCTGGCATGCGTGCGGCCCAGGTTCGATCCTCCTCAGCACCACATACAAAGATGTTGTGTCCACCGAAAACTTAAAAATAAATAAATAAAATATTAAAAAAAAAAAAATGAATACAAAACATTTTCGAGGTAGTTTTTCCCTGGCTCTGCCACATTAGCACAGAAAACTGGGATGTGGATCCAGTTCCTTTTCTCTAGCTTTTTAGTTATCTTTTCTTATTATGCTGTGCTTTAAGCCTCAATCCCAGTTGAGGGAAGTGGTAGAGATACTCTTGCAGAGGGCAGGAGTGAGAAGAGTGGGAAAATGACCCAAGGAGCAGGGCCTGTGTGCATTTGTGCCTCCCAGATCCAGGGCCTGGTTCTGACTGCTGCACATCAGCATCCATAAGAGAATGTGAAAATGCTCAAGGGTGTGGTCCTGATTGGGAAGCCTTGGCTTATCAAGGGCAGGCCACAGGGTGAATCTTCATGGGAAGGCTGCTGAATGCTTCTTGCTTTGTCTCTAGCTCTTGGAGCAATCTGATTGGCAGCCGACAAACGTGGATGGGAAGGGGTACCTTCTCAATGAACCTGGGGCCCAGCCCACCTCTATCTATGGAGACTTCACCTGCAAGGAGGAGCCGGAAGTTGACAGCCCTGCGGGTAAGAAATCCCTGGATCCTTATGGTTTCTTGGAGAAGGGAAACTCATGCAGTGGGTGGGGAAGGCTTGGGAGCAGGGCCAGGAGACAGTAAGGTAAGTAGCTATGTTCCTGTCCCCTGTGGTTTACCTAAAGATGGTGTGTGCTTGCTGCTGCCTTGTGGACAGTGGAAGCTCTGTCTGTGACTTAGGGACAGGGCTGTGTGGATGTGGACTGGGGAACACACCTTATGTCCCCACCCCACTCCTTACATAACCTTCCTTCATCTTCTAGGAGATATTGGGCTCAGCCTACACCGTGTCTTCACAGATCTGAAGAATATGGATGCCCTCTGGCTGGACAATCTGCTGCCCCCAGTCAGGGTGCCCTCCATCCAAGCCATTCCTTGTGCACCGTAGCTGGGCCTCTCAGCCTCCTTTCTCCCTAGGCAAACAAAACTTGGCATCATGGTGGCTATGGTACATAGAAGCTGGACTCCTGTGGGCCCCTCGACATAGCAAAGTGTGACCCCACTGCTAAGCAGGGATGGGACCTCTATCTTTGGGTCAGTGGACTCTCAGAGGACCTGGCAGGCCAGGGTCTGGGTTTGCCTTGTGCTGTAAAGCTGGCCCTGCCTCCTGATAATTAGGGGTTGAGGTTCAGAGATTGGTGTGTCAGGTGGACTTGGACAGAAGTTGGCCTTCATATTTTCTCTGTGATCCCAGCTACCTGGAGAGGGTCTCTCTGTCACTGAGTGGCCCTGCGGGGAACAGATCAGTGACCTCAGAAGAGAATAGCGCCAACTCCAGGGCTGGCTCTGCACTAAGAGACAATTGCACTAAGTGAATCTATTCCCAAAGAACCCCCTCCCTTCCCAGTTGAGCCCTGGGGACTGTTCCAAAGCCAGTGAAATGTGAAGGAAAATTGGGGTCCTGTAGGGTGGTGTCCCTCAGCCTCAGAGGAGTGCTGCCCTGCTTCATACTTCAGATGAGGGGCTTGGGAAAAGACATGGCACTTTTTCTTGTGGACCTTGCCACATTTCTTATCAGAAGTGTACACTAATGTTTTCCCCAAGCTCTTGGCCTTCGCATTTATTTATACAGTGCCTTGCCGTGTGCCCACCACCCCCCTCAGGCCCTGGAAGCTCTCAGCAGGTCCAGGCAGGGAAGTGTGAGCGTCTTGGTATGACTTAAAATTGGAAATGCCATCTAGCCATTAAGTCATGTGAGATCACATGTAGACATGTTTATAAATATGTATATATTTGTCTTTTTATAAAAAGTTAATTGTTTATGAGGGATGTGTCCTTTTATTTAGAAATTTGTAGTTAGTTTTGCTTTTTATGGAAACATTCTGATGGAACTCATCATTGGCACCATGCCTGAGCCTGGGTTTGTTGAGCACTGACTTGTATCTATCATGCATCCTTTCAGTAATGGTCATGGAGGAGATGGCAGGCAGGAGGACAGTCATGTCACAGGGAATGCTCATGTAAATGTAGTTACTTGCCAATGACTTTTCAGCCATAGCTGGGAGTTAATTCCAGGCTCCTGGGAAATGAGGAATGTCAGGTTTTTAGTTCTTCTAAGGTATATGCCATAGACTATGTGTCCTGCTGAACACCAAAGTTCTACTCCAAATGTCCAACAATTATTATGATACAATCACAGATGATCAGAACAGACAACCACCCAAGAAATGTCCCCAAGGTGTGTTGTGATGGCCATCACTTCCTGTCCAATTAATACAGTGATAGAAACACTCTTTCTACACTGTTCAATTCTGTAGGCACTTGCACGAGCCACGTGTGCCAGTTGAGCAGTTTAAATGTGGCCAGTGACACATTCAGGAACAAGTTATTTTATTTAGTTAAAATGTGCCTGCTAGTTCAAGACTAATAAAAGTCTTGAACTACGTGTGTGTGTGTGTGTGTGTACATGCGCTGGGTATTGACCCAGGGCCTGGTGCACATGCTAGGCAAGCACTCTACCACTGAGCCACATCCCCAGCCCTCAAGACTTATTTCAACAACAACAATCACTCCATAGGTGCTGAACACCAGTCCTGCAGTGTAGTGGGTCCTTACACAAATACATGAGGAAAACCTTGGCTGGCCTCACATGAAGCAGATTTTTTAAATTCCATATCTTCCCAGAGTTCTGGCTGGGCTATTACACACAATCTTTATAAGGGGATATACTTGATCAGAGCAGTGGTTCTGAAAACTATAGTTAGGGAACCACTAATATATGATAATTCTCCCTTAAGGTCAGGCCCAAATTGTACAAAATGTCTGAGGGTGGAAGGTATGGGTTTTAATCATCTCTCTCCCTTGTCTCTAGCCCTAGGGCATTAATAGCACCCAGCAGTAGGTAAGTTGAGTGCATCACCTAGGGAACAGGGTCATGGCAGTGATAGCATTGCTTAGGGATATGGATACATGTGGATATATCTTCCACGCTCAGTCCCAGAAATCAATAACTGGGACCAAGGCTCTGGAAGGAGTGTTGGCCCTTGGTGGGAAGGGAAGGCTAAATGAGAAAATGATGAGTAAATGGGAAAAATGGGCAAAGTCTGACACATTTTCTGCTGAGCTCAGAAAGTACAATTCTCTGATCTCAGAAGCTGTGAGTGGTAGCTCCTGCTGGGTGAGTGTACGTGGGAGCCTGGACAGGCCCCCATTGTAAGCCCTGCACATCAGAAAATCCACTTGGGGTTTTCAAGAGTATCTTCACCTGGGGGCAGAGTGATGGACAAGATAGCCTTTTCTAGCTCTTCTAGGACCCAGTCTTTACCAAGAAGAACTAGACTGGTCAGCCTCCTGTGGTTTCTATCTGGGATTTTCTAGCTGGTAGCATTTAGGTAATGATGGTGGGGTTTGGGCTTGTGAAGTCAGATAAAGTAGACTGAGAAGTGATGGGAGGAAGGAGAGAGTAACCCAGAACAAACATCAGTGCCTACTTCTGCCTTGTCTACTCTGTCCTGATCCCTAATGGAGAGTAGGCAGTGGGTATTATGAAGTCCCAGCAGCTGTTGAAGTCTCTCAAGTACTAACAAGCAAAATTCATCAATTACACATTACCAAAATGATAGAATTATGCCCATCAGTCCCTAACCTTCAGAAAGAAGATGGAGACCTGCTGCCCTCCAATTCGTGGGACTAACACCTTGGGATGTCCAGAGAAGAGTTGCCAAACTCTGCAACCTCTCTCCCAAGACAGTGAAGTCCTGGGGCTGTGTGGGATACAACCAGACCACCATGGACCTTAGCCCTTGCCCAGAAGACAAATATGATACATAAGACCCAACTGCTTACCTGAAGGTGATGGCTGTTGGTGGTAAATCGTTAGCAAAGTGCCTGAAATGTAGCAACAACATTATAATTTGAGCCTGAAAGTTTAAGATCATTCTAAGAACTTGCCGATGCTTCTGTGGGTCATTCCTAAGAGTTTTGGTCTAAGCACTCCTGGTAGAAGCTCTTGATTGAGGGAGCTAGGCAGTCTTTGAAAGGTGTTTCTTTGGGGTTGTGATGACATCATGGTTATCAAGAACCACTTTCCAATGGGATAAGCTAGCACGTGGGGCTCAGCCACACCAGGTGAAACTCCCACAGTGGGCTAAGTTTACAGATGTTTAAGGGCATTTCTGGGTCAGTAATAAGAGTTCTCTTGCCTTGCTCCAAAGGTGTCACTATAAATGGACTGGTTTGTTAATTCAACTCATTTGGCAATGGGAAGAAAGCTACAGGCAAATATGCAAACTATCCCTTCTTGGTGTATCAGCTTTCTCAGAGAACTGTGTGCAGGATGTTGTGACCACTCTGACTTCAGGGATAAGATCTCTGGACATCTCCAGAGGTAGCCTGCCAAGGACAGAACTGAAATTCTGGGAAAAGCCCTGGGCTTGGTTGGAGGTGGAGTTCTTTTCTCCAGAATGATGCCTTCTGGTTGGTGGAACTGGGGCACGCCCAGGCTGTCATTCTCTAGGACCACTGAGTACAGATCCCAAAAACCTCTCAGGGATGCCAGGGAGTGGAGCAGGGGTTATGTATTTTTTTTGCAAGTCACTCTTTTGGAGCACACAAGAAAATGTTTTTTCTCTGTTAAATGTAATGCCATTTCTTGGGCAGGACTCACCCTCCACACCCAAGATGTGTCAAATTCATAGGAACTCAGCATTAACATTTTTCCCCTTCTGCCAACTGTCACAGAGGCAGGAGGCTTGGGAAGGAATGGGGAACCTGCACATGCCTTATCCAGGGGTAAAAGCACTTGGCCGGGAGGAACTTGGCTTTATCAGCCACAACTCCCTTGTGGGACTAAGTCTAAAGACTAGATGAATGGCCAGGTAGTTTTTTTTTTAGATCCAGCCAACTCCAGAGTGACCCATTTCTACTGCTCATCTGAGGTCAGAGTTGCAAAAGAAAGAAACCCCTACTTCTGTGAGTTCAGTGGTGAGATAGGTCTATGGAGTCTATACTGAGTTTAATTTCAACTGGGGAGATCCTGGAGTCAATGATGCAAAGACATGGAAACTGAATGAAAGGGGTGGGGCAGTCACCCAGCTTCCTATTCCTCACCCAAGGAGATGACTAAAAAAAGACCTCAAAATTTGGCTTTATAATAATGTAGAACTCTGGTGCCCATTTTGTGCCAGGCACTGTGCCACACTCCCATATGCACCATTGCACTGGCACCCCCACTCCTTGCCATACACACATCCCTGTTCACAGACCAGGAAACCAACACTCAACAAGCATAAGGGGCTTGCCCAGGATGACTCAGCTCATCAGTATGGAGGTTGGATTCCAACCCACATCTGTCTGTGCCCAGTACCTGGGGTGGTTCCACAATATCAGGCTGCCTGCAGAGAAGGAAACTGAGGCTTGGGGTGGAAGTTCGAAAAAGTTGGCAAGGGGCACTAGTCCTTTATGCCAAGAAAATACCTGGTGGACTGAGGATGTATCTCCATGGTAGAATGCTTGCCTAGCAATCACAAGGCCCTGGATTCCATCCCCAGCGTGGAAAAAAATAAAATAAAAAATAAAAGCATCTGGGGACCTTGAAGGAAGATAGCAAAAGCTGGAGCTGCTTCAGGATAACACCCGCCCTGCTCCCGACACTTCAGAAAACATGGCTCTGCTGTTCACAGGCTTCGGGGCCCCAACAGGGTGGGGTTTGGATTGGCCCTCAAGAGAAGCAATGCCCCACCTATACCCAGGAGGCCACCTGCAGTTTCGAGGGGGTGGGGCCCTAGGGCGCTGTAACACAGATAGATTTGCAACTTGGCCTCTGTGCAGGGGGCAGCTGAGCCTCACAAGTCTGCTCCAGAGGACTCTGGCCTGCCAAGTCTCAGCTCTAGGGATCAAAGAGGCCTTTTCAGCCATGTTTCTGTCAGAGCAAGGCGACTTGTTCTTCTACTCTAAACCGGACCTCTGGCTTCTCTGAGCCAGCTGAATTCAAGGAATGAGGGAGTTACGGGGACACAGAGTTGGTGTGTGGGATCTGGGTTCCATTGGGAGGGGAGTCATTAGTCCAGAACTGTGAGTACTTTTCTGAAGCTATGAGCCAGGCAAGAAGTCCTGTTGTGTTGGCCTCACCAGGACAGTGGTGCACTGAGGTGGGGACTGCAGACACTGCCTGTGGGAGATGGAGGGTAGTTGCCTCTGCTGGGGACCCAGGGCTCCCCTCCAAGAGCTCCTATTGGGCTTGTTGAGATGGGGAAGGGAACTAGAAGTCCAGAGGTTGGGACAGCCACAGCATGGGTTAGGGCCTGGCATTCCAATGTAGTATGGGGGCAGCGGGCAGGGAAGAGGGACTTGAAGGGGTGTCCAATGTCCTGGACTGGAACATCCTGGTAACTATTCACCACCACCCTTCTGCCATAAAGGGGCAGGCAGCCAGAATTCTGGGCCCAGGAGACGATCTGCCCCTAAGTGTGTAGAGGGTCTTGCTTCAGGGCACTGAAGGATACCCCATTTTCAGCTTCTGGCTATTTTAAGACTTGTACAGTGTGGCCCTGGGGCCGTCCCTTATCTGACCTCTGGCAGCTCTCAGCCAGTCTCACCATCTGGCGCTGGGCTCTTCCACCTGTCTTTCACTTCTCACGTGGTCTTTAGGGTGCCCAATATCTCCAACCAGACTTGAGGGTCCCCAGGGGCAAATGGCTCCTCTCCTCCGCATTCTCCCACTTGAGAGCATCTCCTGCTGGCCTGTTCACCTTCTCGGCTCTGAGTCCTTCCTTAGGGGACAAGCCTGGCTGGAGCCCCAGGGTTCAGGGGAATAGGCTGAGAGACAAGGGGGTACAAGGAGTAACTAGCCCTGTCCTTGCAGTATAGCCCTGGGCAGAATATGCATGACCAATTAGCAGGCAAGGTCAATGCCCCAGAATAAGGGCCACTGTGTGCACACCATGCAGCACAACTGGCCCGTGTCCCTCAGCAGGACTGGAGAGGGAGGACTGAGTCACCAATGACTTTCTTTTATTGAAAACATACACAAATAAAAGGAACATGGCTTAGTTGTACAAAAACGAAGAAATACAGGTAGAAATAAAAAATATTTATTAAAGCCACCCGTAATAGACCACCCAGAAGTGACCAGGTTGCTATATTTTCAGAGGCTCAGGTGAAAATGCACTTTCCACTCTCTCCCATGCTATGGCTAGGAGTTCTGTGCTGTTGACACAGGCACAGTCTACACAGCTTGCGACTCTGATGGGAATGTCCCAGCACTGGCTCAGGGTTCTTCCTCAGCTACCAAGTCTCCCTTGCATCCAGGAATCCGGCTATGCAAGGTGCGGTGTGATCCAGAGCAGGTTTGCAGGTACAAAAGGCCTTGCAGATAAGGTGACCAACTGTCTCAGTCTGCTCAGGAATGTGAGTTTCCCAGGATTTGGGACTTGCATTGCAAAAAGTGAGGAAGTCCTAGGCAAACCAGGGCCAGCTGGTTATCTTACTTGAGGGTGAAAGGCTTTATCCAGCCCCCACGCTCTGTTCTGCCAGCAGAACCTTCTGCAGGAATCCCAGATCCATCAGGCCCTCACCAAGCAGTCCAGGGACAGAGGTCTGGCTTAGGGGCCTCACTTCCTTGGGAGCTCTTTGAGGTTCCAGCCTAAGGCCCAGAGAAGGACAGGAGAAAGGAAATGAGCAAGACAGGCTGTTATTACCCGAGAAAGGTGAACTGGGGCCAGAGATCAGAGGGAGCCAGGGATGCACTGGAGTGGCTCTGGTATATGGCTGGATGCCCCTCCAGTCCTGGAGCTGGCCTCAGACTGAGTGTCCGAGTCCTCAGGGACTGCACTCTGGCCCTAGCCCCTGAAAAGTGCAGGGTGCCTGGATGAGAAGGGCTCAGCTCCCTGGGATCCCCCAGGCATGGTACATAAGCCTTGCCTTCCTCCTCCTCCATGTCTGGGTGTGGTAGGCCAAAATGGTCCCTGGTGGAATCAAGAAGTCCATCTCCAAGTGCACGAAGCTTGTGAATATGCCATGTTATGTGGAATGAGGAATTAAGGTTGTTAATCAGCTCACTTTAAAATAGATCAACCTGTATTATCTGTCTGGGTCCAATGTAATCACAAGTGTCTCTAATAGGGAAGAGGAAGGCAGCAAGGGTGAAACCAGAGAATGGCATTATGTCAAAGACTTGGCCAGCCATCGCTGGCTTTGAAGATGGAGCAGGTGGCACAGGCCCAGGAATGCAGGCAGCCTCTGAAAGATGGACATGGGTGATAGATTTCTCCAGAAAGGAACGCAGCCCTGCTGACACCTCAAGTTTAACCCAGTGAAACCTGTTTTGGACCTCTGACCCTCAGAATTGTATTGTGTAAGTCACCAAATTTAGGGTGATTCATTATAGCAGCAATAGGAAATGGACACATGGGGGAACCACCTAGTGATACAGCTGCCCCAAGTCCCTGTGTCTTGGTTGGAGTCAGCCTCACAGGGTAACACAGTCCAGCTGGGAAAGACCTCCTCTGGTTTGGGAGGCTCGGGAGGGAAGGGAACCTTGGGCAGGAAACAGAACCTCCGTGGCTTGGGTGGGTCAAGAAGGATGTCCCCAGGAATAGTGCCCCTGCTGGACACTTCTACAGGAAACGGGGCCTCCTTGGGCCCGCTCCCCAAAACTCACTCAGAACTCAGATATAGGTTCTGAGTCATCCCAGATGAGCTGCCATGAGGTCAGACCACCCAGGACAGCCAGTCAGAGCCTGTAGGGCTTGGGTAAAGACCCCCAGGATGGAGTCCATGGCCCCTTCACACACCAGTAATACAGCGTTCTCAGTCCTGGCCTCCCTATCTCAGGGGTTCCGATTTGGCTCAGGAAAAGCTGGAATAAAGGAAATCACTTAAAGGAAAACTCACTGAATTGGACACATTTGGATTTGCATAAAGTCCCTGCTCTGCCACTTAACTAGTTGGGTTGGCCTCTAATAAGCCTCTAGACTGCTCCATCTGTAGAGTGGGTCCAGCAGCACTGGTCGGACCTGCCTCACAGGTCGTGTGAGTCTCAGGTGAGATGCTGCTCGGAATAAGATGCTGTTGTTATCGGAATAAGATGCTGTTGTTACTGATAAACAAGGGTGATCAGAGCCCTAAGTGCCTTCTGGTGGAGTGGATGATCACAGCGTCCTGTTGGAAAAGGAAGGGTGAGTGCAGACTCATCAAAATTGTCTCGCCCACAGGCAGGAGGCTGTAGCTGGGCCAGGGGAGAAGAGGAGCTGGCCACAGCCACGGCGGCGCAGCTCACACCCACCGGATGCTTGACAGAGCCACCTTGCAGCCCTGCAGGATGTCCTCTCAACCACGGCACATGCACACATGCACACCGGGGTTTTGCACTTTTTATTTTTTAAGGAAAAGATTTTCTAGAGTTCCTCTGCATCAAAACAGTCCCTCCTCAGAAAACACTCTGTTATGAAACCATATACAAAATAATTCCAACCTAATGAATATATAATATATAATGGAACACATAGGGAGGAAATACATTATAATACTAATGGTGATAATGTCTAGATAGGGCATTATAGGTGATTATATTTTTTCTTTATATGTCTATAGTTTAACATCCTCTACAATGACCTATTGCTTTTATAATGTGTGTGTGTGTATATATATATATATAGGACTTCCTTCCAGGGGGCTATAGACTGGGATCAAACTCACGTTAACTGGATTCTACCAATGCAGAGGTCCTGGCCCTGGGGCTAGTCTTTACTGTGTGACCTTGGAGATTCACTGTTTCCTCGCCTTTGTCTGCCTGGGGAGAGAAAATGCTGGAAAAGATGTTCTCTTGATCCTTTGCAGCTCAAAATGGAACCACGTGCCTTGCTTGGTCTCATCGAAGCTGCTCCACACCCAGCTTCCAGTGCCCTATGCTTGCCTGGAGAGCAGGGCAGACTCCTCACTCAGGCCTCGAGGTTGCTGACCACCTCCCTTCCCAGCCTGCTTCTCCCAGACCTGCCCTGGGAGTCCTGCCCCCTGGCCTTTGCCTGCATTATAATCTGCAATTCTCGGAGCCCTGCCCTTCCTTGAAGAACAAAGCCTGGCCAAGCCATGAGGAGCCTGCTGGCCTGCAGTGACTCCTGTTTCCCCCAACTTGTGCTTAACAATAGTGACCAGTTATTGATGGTTAACTTCAGGTCACAGCACAAAAGTGCTGCTATTTAATTCTAGGCCATCAGAAGCTCTGTAGACTAAAATGTGAAAAGCACACCCTGGAGTTGTGCAGCATGGTGATCTTATTTGATTCTTTTGTGCCTCTGGATGCATTGTTAGCCCCATTTTACTGGTAAGATAACTGAGACTCGGAGAGGTCGAGAACTCACCCATGGTAACACAGTGGGTTTGTGGCAGAACTAAGCTACAGCCCCAACCCCAGCCTCAAGTGCAGTTGGTTTTTTTTTTTTTTTTTTTAACTCCCACAATGGTCTCCTCCAACTACTTACATTCTAGCACCTGAAGGTGTGTTCCCAGTTGATCATACAGAAGGTACCCAAAGATGTCTGGTCATGGAGGTGTTAATCACAGTGAGTGCAATCAGGGTTTATCATTCAATCAACAAGTCTTCTCAGAGTTTCCTGGGAGCTCTGGCAGGCAGGGACAGGTCTATTCTGTTCACTGCTGTATTTGCACCTAACAGTTTTTGGCACATAGTACATGCTCATTAAATGCCATAAATGATTGTCTGTTCAAATAATAAAATAACAAAGCAAATAATACTAGCTAACATTTAAAGAGTGCTTACCGCCAGCTAGCTGCCTCAGGGAGTTTTCAGGCTCATTGAGGAGAAACAACAGTGCTGTTGAGGGCTATGCTGCAGGTTTTTACATCAAAATAGCACCTATGTAAAGGCCAAGAGAACACCAAAGAAAGAAGCAATAGGCAGCAACTCTGAATCTTCCTGCAGTGCCTGAGGCCATGCCAGCGGCCATCAGCATTACAACTCAAATCCCCCAACTGCCAAAGCAAGCAAGAAAACCCCAAATTTCCATCCACATCCCTGTTTCTGCCCATTCAGATCACATCTAGATACTTTTGTGCCTCTCCAGATTGGATAATCAGTATGTCGAGGGCCAGGGGTGAAGAGTTACGGATATTAGTCATATTTAGTGTGAAGAAGAGAAAGGAGGGTCACCTTTAACATCTGCCAGGATGTACTGTGTAAGAAGGGCCCATGGGCAGCCGCCTTGGGCACCCCTAAGGTAGCTGGATCCAGTTTCCAGGGCTGTCCAGTGAGGGACTGGGAGATCCAGAGAGGCAGGGGGCCCAGGGGGTGGCTCGTGCAGCAGGATCCTAATGGACCTTACTCTCTACAACACACGCGACACACTTACTTGCCAGCACTTGTTAACTACAGGTAAGGCCCATGCCAGCCTAGGGAAAAGAGGATAAAGAAAATAAGGTCTGCACCCATGGAGAGAACCAGGTCCCTAGGGCCGAGAGTCCGGAAAACCTCATCCTGTGGCCTTGGACTCCTCACGGTTCATTCTGTAGCTTCCAGCATTGGCCACTGCTCAAGGCCATCTCTTCCTTGCATTCTGCAGGGACCAGGCATAGGGTGGATAATCAACAAATACAGGCATCTCTGAAGAGAGGATCCCAGGAGAGGGACTCAGCTGAGTTGGCACTATGTGGGGGCAGAGTAGGGCTACATCTCAGGCAGGGTCATTTGTAGGATTCCCTCTGCTCCTTCAAGTTCCCTGAAGTTCGGACAAGTCTTGACCATGGTTTCTCCTAGCTCCTGTTCCCACACCACCCATCTTCCCTGACTGCAGTAACATGTCAGAGGATGTCCTCCTGTTCTGCATTCCACAGTGGTCTTTAGCTTCAATCAGCAGTGACAGTTTTAGTGCAGTAAGCAGTGGCACTCTGCAGTGCTGTCCCCAAAGAGGCACAGGGTGGGGAAGAGCTCCCTGTCCATTCATGGCACTGTTCAGAACTAGAAGATGTTCACATGCTTTTTTTTTTTTTGGTACTGGGGATTGAACCCAGGAGTGCTTAACCACTGAGCCACATCCCCAGCTTTTTAAATTTTATTTTATTTTTTAATTTTGAGACAGTATCTTGCTAAGCTGCTTAGGGCCTCATGAAGTTGCTGAGGCTGGCTTTGAATCTGCTATCCTCCTGCCTCAGCCTCCCCAGCTGCTGGGATTATAGGAGTGTGCCACCGTGCCTGGCACCTATACTTTTTATTTACTTTTTTTTATGGTGAAACAATAATCATGCAGAAAAGTATACATCACATATGTTCGGTTTTAACTCATAATCATAAAGCAAACCTTTATATAACCACACCCAGGTCAAGAGACAACACCTCAAAATCTCCCCATGTGTCCCTCCTATTCACAACCCCAACTCTCCTCTGCGGCCAAAACTAAAGTGACATTTGTGATCATTCCTGTACTTTTTAGGGATTTGATCTCCTCCAAAAGTGTGCTTAAGAATCCAGCCCAGTTGTTAAAGATTTTACAAAAGGAATTAGACCACCTACAGTCTTTTACTCGTCGTTCTGTTGGTGAGAACCCTTCGTCATTACAGTATTAGTACACAATATCGTGGCTAGTGCCACGGGACGCGGCGCACTCTTGTCCATTGATGCTCAATTCACTGGTTCTCTTTGCTACTGATGGGTGTTTGGGTGCTATCTCGTGCTGGTGCACACAGAGCAGATTGTGAGGAGTGGGATTTTAGCTTACAAGATATCTGTGTTTTCTCTCTTTTTAAAAAATATATATATTTTTTCAAGTTGTTGATAGACCTTTATTTTATGTATTTATTTATATGTGGTGCTGAGAATCGAACCCAGTGCCTCACACGTGCCAGGCAAGTGTGCTACCACTGAGCCACAACCCCAGCCCCTGGTTTCCATCTTTTCCAGATCATTTATCAGCGTATCCAGAAAACGCTTCTCAGGGGAACAGTGCTGTAACTCCTGGCACGGTCTGGGGTAGAGGAGATGACAGATGGCTGCCCTTACAGCTGGATGCTTCCACCTTCTGGCCCTAGAACGTCGACCCCTCCAGCCCAGCCAGCCCTGTCCCCTGAGCAGGCTGAAGCCCTCAAGCAGCAGGCTCCTCTCTGGCCTCCCCACATCTGTGATGTAGTTGGGTGGGGGTAGGAGAAGGTTAAGAAAAAGGAAGTGGAAACCAAATATGAGGGCCACAGCAAAGTCTGGTCCACAAACCTCAATGTTTCAGCATTACACTCTGTGAGAGAGCAGAACGTGCGAGCTGCTTGTGGCGCATGCCGTGGGTGGGGCACCAGGGCTGCTGTTGCTGAGGTGTGCAACTGGACAATCCAGCACTTTGCACTAGGTTCCCAGGCATAAATCACTCTGTGCAATCCTCGCCCAACCCTGTGAGGCACAGGTATTATTGTCCCCGTGTCTCAATATGAAGACACTGAGCCATAGAGGTGTCAAGGTGACAGTGTATGCAGTGTGCTGGCTAATAGCATGGGATACACACTTGTTTCAGTTGGGTTTAAATTGTGGCTTCCCCACTTCTTAGAACCTTGGGCTAGTACCTATTTCCTTTAGCCTCAGTTTCTGCATCTGTAAAATGGGACTCACTGACTCCCAGGGTTGTTGAGAGAGTTAAAAGATACAAGGTGTTGAAGGTACTTAGCCAAACTGCCTGGCACAAAAGAGAAATGAATGGAACTAAAACAGGCAGCACTAATGAAATGATTACTATTGTGGAGTTCAAGGTTGACAGCCAGAGCTTGTCCTGGCAAGATGGGACCAGGCTGCCAAGGCCAGGGTGCTGGTTGGGTGCTATGAGAGCATTCAAGTCGGGTGGACTCTGAAACACAGGCACCTGGGCTGTCCTCTCTTTCCACCCTGCCCCCGTCCACCTTTGTCCAGAGTGCTCTTACTATCTGTGGTGCTTCAAAGGCAGTGATTTGTGACAGAGCTGGGCCCCTGCACATGTGGAAGTGTCACCCAGCTTGAGTGCTGCCTCCGGAGGCCCCATTGGCGGGCGGCAGCAGTGGCAGCCAATGGGCAGTGAAGCCTGTTGCTAAGGTCACCGTGAACCTTATTTGTCCACATGGGGCTGACCCTGCATTCACCTCGGAGAACCCTGGGAAACGCCAACCACAGATGTGAAATATGAACGTCTCAAAACCACAACTGCATTTCCTCTGAGAAAAGATTCAGCTCTGCTCCTCTCCAGCCTGCCTCTCTTGGGCTGGACACCTTTCAGACAATGGCTTACAACCTCAAGGGAGTCCTGGGCAGGCGTGGATGTGAGAGGGGAGGGGTTACTGCACAGTGGCCCTCTGACCCAGCAAAGACCTCAGAGGCATCTGTTCTTACCCTGACAACTGCCAACCCCTGCCCAGGTTCCCTCTGCACACTCTGAGGGCCTGGTCCTGGCCCCACTTCCTCTAGCCTTGGGAAGCCGGCTAGTGTGAGGGAGACGCATGGCAGAGAGGGAGGAAGTGGGCTGGCCCTGGGGCCCTCACCATCTGCTTCGATGCAGCCTACAGCTCAAACGGTTGGTGGTTTCAGTTTGTCACCTCCCTTGGTACATCTTCTAGCCTAACATTAAATAACTAAAATGGTTGTCCCACCCCAGACAAATGTGGCAGGGAAACTGAGCTTCATGATATCCACAAAACTCTCCCAGGTTCCTGACTGATAGTCTGGGACCTGTGCTCGAACCCATCATCTCATTAGACCCTCACGATTCTGGCTAAGGGAAAAAAAGCTGCCAATGATGAGTCCTCACCACACGTCAGGAATGTGAATCCACTCACAGAATTCACTAGAACTGCTTCCATTTTACAGAAAAAGGGGGGGGAAAGAGGCAAAAAGAGATTTAGTCATTGATTCAAGGTCACACATAGCCCACGAATCACAGAGTTGGGTGTTTATCCAGGTAGTTCAGTTCCAAAGTCTGCCATATTATCTTCTGTTTGATCACCTTTCATGGAACACACAAGAACAAGCCCCATTTGCTGATGAGAAAGTGAACCTGGGAAGACAAATGTCTGTGGCAGCGGGAGTCAGGATTGCTTCCTCCATCCACATCTCCCAGAGAACCATCTGCCAGCCTCCTTCATCTGCCTCCCGCTTTAAAAATCATGGTCACGTCCCAACCCCAGTTTGTCTCCTCTCAATCCACAGGCTGAAAGTGGCCTTTCTTTTCTTGATGGCCCAGGAAACCAAGTGTCCCTGATTATCTACATGAGGCTATGTGAAATTCATCTGTGTAGCTGGTGGGTGGGGAGGGGGCAAAACCAGGGTACATACAGATCCATGCCACGGGAGGCTGTCCCCACAAGCCCACAGCCCTCAGAAAGTGCTTGTATATACTGGGATAGTCGAGGCAGTCCATGGGCTGGGGGTGAGGAGCTATGGGCAGCAGAGCTGGAGCATCTGTCCATGTCTCTTGAGCATCCTCAAGTGAGGGTGCTTGGAGGGCGGGGATGGGGTCTGGACACTGGAACCTGGATGCAGACCCCCTGCTGGAGCACTGTCTCTCTGTTGGTCTTTCGAGGCCTGTCCTCACTCATCAGATGTGTATCGGTTTTGAGCACCTACTGTATATTGGGTGCTACTCCAGGGCCTGAGATACACAACAAACAACCCAGACCAGACCTGGGTCTCAAGGAAGTTTAGTGATAATAGGCAGACATTAGGCAAATAACCATGGAGATAATTCACAAACATGGGGCTATGAGAGGGTGCGACTTCAGTCCTTAATTTAAGGACTGTGAGGACTTCCTCCTTCAGAGACAAGGGACAGGACGGAGTTGGCAGGTGGAGATGGACCTTGGCTGCTCCCCCTGTGCCCTCCAGGTTCTTCAGGAAATCTGCGGGTACTGTCAAAGCTGCCCCAAAGCAGTGCCTTTGCTAGTTTGGGCCTGGGTGAGCACAAACAAGTATGTGTGTGTGTATTGGGTGGAGCTAGAGAAGGAGCCCAGGGTTCTTGATCTTTGATCCTCAGTTAAATTCAAACTGTTTGAGGTGGCACGTCCTTCCACCAACAAAGTCCTGTATGTAGGGGGGACGGCAGCCTGTACAAAACGGGCCCCGATTAGCAGAGAGCCTGGGGCCCCTTCTACAATACTGAAAAGCTGTCAATGTGAGAACGAAATTAGCAATTCCTGGAGAGAGCAGCCTGTCAGGGCCCACAGTGTGTCGGCCAGCCCTGCAGCACTGAGCCACCCCCACACTATGCTGCAGACCAGTCACCCCACTGCCCTCACTGAATGGCATCCTTCTCCCTCAGGGACTGTCCCCATGGAAAAGAAACCCCAGCATTCAGAGGTGTGAGGCTGTGATTTCCAGTTTCAGTTTAGAAGCAGGGCACTTGTCATTGTGCCCCAGGGCACCACAAAGGAACTAAGAGGCAGAAATATGGTTCAAGCCAGTGTCCTGTTCCCTGGAGGCTCCCAGAGGGCAAGCACTGGCAGAACCCAGTGAAAGTGCATGCCTTGTCTGGAGTCTCTGAGGACATGGGTTAGGGACCCTGAGTGACTGACTTGGCTTGGGCATTCCACTGTGGCAGTCCAGCCTCAGAGACCATCAAACCAACCCAAGACCCTGGAGGCATGGCCTAACCCCAGGACAAATGCTCACCAAACACCACCTTTTTGTTCAGTATCCCCTCCCCTTCCTTTTCCTGCCTGGTGCTGGACACATCTCAGATGGCAGCTCTGTGGGACTCAAGGTCTCTAGGAAGCTCAGGCTGTGGCATTCACACAAACTTCTCTCTTCCTCACACCTCAAATTTCCCTTTAAGCTGCTAACTTATAACAGATATTAACAGGAACAAAAATAAGAAAGCAACATTCTATTAATAAGACATTAACAGGAACAAAAATAAGAAAGCAACATTCTATTAATTAACATTCTCTAGGTCTTCTGTTTTGTCCATTGCTCCATTTATTTACAATTTAAGGCCTAATTCCAAAAGGTTTTGAGGACATTTAAATCTATTTTCTGTGTGTGTGTGCGTGTGTGCTCAAACATGTGAGAGTTCTGATGTACCCCTGCCCTCATTTGATCTGAGAGGGAACTGGTGGACAGGTCCCTAGTCAGCCTGGCAGATGTAGATCTTTCCTAATCTCTAAGGCAAATTTGTTCTTCGGTGTTTCTAGTATCAGTTTTTGATCAATCATTAATCAAAGTTGCAATAAAAAGATAATCTTCTCAGTACTGGGCTATAAAGATCCTGGCTGCAATATTAAATAAACCCTTCTGTGGAGGCCTCAGAGCCAAGAGAGAAGGGCCATGTGTCTGTGGATGGACTTGGAGGTCCCTAATCAGTGGGCATGAACATGAAGTTCGGCCATCTGAGTGGCTGTGACCTCTTGCTTCACTTCTTCCTGCCAATGATATCAGTGATGCTCCGGATCCTGGACTAGGTGGCAAAGTTGGGGAAGGAGGGCATAGCTGGGCCCAAATGAGGGGACTCTCACAGGATGTGAAGACTGCAGCATGGCTCTGGATTAAGGCCCATGACAGCCCCTATGACCTACAGATCTCCTGTGCTGGAGGGAGCCATACTTCTGGCTGCTGGCTTATCCCTACCCATGCTGCTGTGTCGGAGACAACTTCTCATAGGAGGAACAGAGAAAGCAGTTGCAAGTCCACAGAGCCCAGCAGGAGCCTGAGACTGAGGAACCCTCACTCCTTTCCAAGCCCTCTCATAAGGGGTGATCTGTCCCTGTAGCAACAGATCACAGCCTCCTAACAGGCTGGAGAGGCAGGATCTAAGGCAGAACTAACAGGAATACACTATTTTACTTTTAATTCTTTTGGATACATTCCTAGAACATAAGGCCCAGGACCAGGTCCAAGAATCAAGTGCACCAAGGCAGGCGTCTGGGGACCTGAGCCTAGCACAGCTCAGACAAGTAGACTGAGGGAGTCTAAGAGCTACAGACTCAGGTGGCCATAGCTAAGATGGGCAGCATCTGTAGGGTGTGAGAGGCCCTCATTCCTCTCTCCACCCCGTTAGACATATTACTGGTCCCTCTGGGTAGCATATTTTTAGACCCATAAAATAAATGAGCATCTTCAGAGAATCACAACCCTGGAGTGCAGGGGAGTGAGATCAGCTGTGAGAAATCATTCAAAGGACTGATGTCCAGAACCGGGACAGACCTGCCCTGGATGGCCATAAGAGATGAAGCAGCACCAGTGGGAACAATTGGGACACAGAGTGAGGAGATTCTTCCTATAGGTCCAGTGTGGCCTAATCTGAAGACAGACAGACAGGCAGACAGGCGCACACACACACACACACACACACACACACACACACACACACACACACATTCTTCCTTAGACAGAGAACAAGAATGGGAAGATACATACTGAAATTTTTGCAGAGGCTGTCTTTACCTAGTGATGGTGAATAACTTTCTCTTCACCCCTAATATACTAATAAAATGAAATATTAGCAAATTAATATACTATTAAAAAAACTAAAACTTTCTAACATCTTTACAATATACCCCCATTATTATTTTTTAAATTTTGGTAAAATACATATAACCATTACCATTTTAGCCATTTTTAAGTGTACCATTCTGAGGCTGTTGTGCGCCCCGCCATTCATCTCTAGGAACTTTTAATCATTCCAAACTGAAATCTCCTCCTTCTATCTCGCACTGTTCTACCTTCTGACTCCGTGAGTTTGACTATTCTAAGCAACTCATATAAATTGAACCATACACTATTTGTCTTTTTGTGTCTGGCTTACTTCACTTAGCATAATGTCTTCAAGATGTTGGGGCTCAGAAATTGATACCCCAACATGTGCTGTTCTGGACCTCTGAGAGCATTTGAGAGAAGGAAATACAAGCAAAAGATTTCCCTGAAGTTTTTTCCTCATCTACCTATAGAGCAGATCCACCCAAGAACACAATGGTCTTCAAATCTTCTTACTGAGTTTTTTTTTTTTTTTTTTTTTTTAAATAAAAGGTAATTAAACTAAACACAGAACTGAAAACCAAACAGAACATTTTCCCAGTCATTGCTTGTTCTCTGGGCTCATTCTCTTCCCTAAAAATAATTTATTACCCCGTTAAATTGCTTATGACCTCTATTTCTATCTCCCTTACAGAGAAAGGAATAAGGGACCACCAGGGTATAGCTCAATATGTTCTTAGCATATGTAATGCTCTGGGGTCAATCTACAGCACCAAAAGAAAATAAGTAAGAGTACATAAGTTTCTAAAACTTGGTGGATTATTGCATAATCATTCTTCTGTGAGTCATCTATGCTTGAGCTTGTTAATAATTTTCTCATGTTAATCTGTCCATTGTTAGTTTATTTTAATAGATTCGTTTATTTTGAAACTTCAGAGGGAAATTTTGAACTTCCTAGCAAAGATTAATCCAAGTTGTAGCATGTAGCAGAATTTTATTCCTTTTTAAGGCTGAATAATATTTCATTGTATGCATAAAACACATTTTGTTTATCCATTCATCTGTTGGACAATTGGGTTGTTTCTTCTTTTTAGCTATTGTGACTGTGCTGCCACAAATACTGGTGGACAAATGCTATAATTTGGATATGAAGTGTCCCCTAAAGGCCCATGTGTTGAAGGTTTGGTCCCCAGCCTGTGGCACAATTGGGAGGAAGTGAAACCTTCAGGAGGTTAGGTTATTGGTGGTGTGTCTGTGAAGGGGATATTAGGACCACTGCCTTGCTTCTACCTTTCTCTTTGCTTTCTGGCCCCCATGAGTTTAGTGACTTCCTCCATCACACAGTCTCACCACGATATACTTACTGCCTCACCACAGGACCAAAGGCAATCGGGTCAAATGATCACGGAATGAAACTATGAGTCAAAATAAACCTATTCTTCTTTAAGTTGATTACCTCAGATGTTTTGTTACAGTGATGGAAAGTTGACAAACACAATAAAATATATCTTTGAATCCCTGCTTTTAATTCTTTTGGGTACATTCCTAGAAGAACTACTGGATCATATGATAATTTTTGGAAGAACCATTATTCTGTTTTCCACAGTTACCACACTAATTTGCATTTCCATCAATAATATACAAGGTTTCCTATTTCTTTTCATCTTTGCCAACACTTGTCATTTTCTGTTTTTTTTTTTTCCCTCTATAATGGCCACCTTAAATAAGAGTATGAAGTGGTATCTTATTTTGGTTTTGATTCGAATTTCCCTAATCCAAATTACTTTTGTTTTAATCCAGTTTTATCTTAACAAATACTTTGTCTTTTCTCAGTAATATGAGAACCCCCCTTTCTCCTTTTGTACTTATTCTTTGCATTTCCAAAAATTGCAGTAAAACACATATAACACAAAATTTGCCATCTTAACCATGTTAAAGTATAAAGTTCAGTATTAAATATATTTACCTTGTCATTCCCTTTTATAATGAGAAAAAAGAAACTAAAGGCTATATAAGAAAGAGAAGAAAGCATGGATTCTTGGACCCTAGAAATGTTCACACACTGGTTGGATCAATGTTGGCAGGAAATCTCATTCAACTCCTGAGTACCTCCACTGAGCTGGGCCAGGCAAGGGGTCCAAAGTCAGGGTGATCTGGTCTCTACCACTGGGTTTCAGCCTTTGTGGATATCCATGGGAACAGAAGAGCACCCTGTTGTGTGTGGGGGTGGTCGGAAAGGTATTGCAGATGAGGGAGAATACGAGCTCGAAGGACAAGCAGATGTTTGTAGGTGCACAAGTGCAGAGAAAGGAAGTGGCACGAAGCTGTTGCACTGTGGCAGCACATGTCACCACTGCCGTTCCATAAGCATTTGATAATATTGATGTCTGTCTTCCCTATTTAATTATGAGCTTGATGGAAGCAGGACTGGTGGTCTCATTCAACACTGAATCTCCACCACACCCAGCACAGGCAGGTGCAGAATAAATACTTGCTGGATACATGAGTGGTTGATGAGGAGGACCGTGGAGAGGAGAGCAGCCTGGATGGACTCCACAGGTGAGGTGGGCTGGAGGACAGCACTGCACAGACGGTGGAGATGGGAGCATGTCAGATGCTTCACAGGAGGAGCCAGTGGGGGAGACTTCGGAGGTTCAGGTTGAGAAAATGGAAGGACACATGTTATGGTTTGGATCTGAAATACGATCCCCAAAGCTTGTATGCTGAAGGCTTGGTCCACAATGTAGCATAGGTGGGGCTCTTGGGGAGTGAGTGGCTCATGAAGACTCTGATCTTATCAGTGGATTAATACCTTGATGGGTTCATAGCTGATGGCATTACTGGGAGATGGCAGAAACTTTAGGAGGTAGGATCCAGTGGGGGTAAAAAGGTCACTGGGGGTGTCCCTAGGAAGGGGGAAGAAGGTCACTGGGGTGCCCCCGGAAAGGTTTGTCTTGTCCCAGATATCTCACTTTCTCTCTCCCCCCCCCACTTTCTGGCTGTCATAAGGTGAGCAGCTTTCCTCTATGATGCCCTTCTGCCATGGTGTCTACCTCACCAGAGGCCCAAAGTAATGAAGCTTAGGAGTGAAACTTCTGAAACTGTGAGCCAAAATGAGTTTTTCCTCTTTTCAATAGTTTTTTTCCTCAGGTATTCTGTCACAGTGAAGGAAGGCTGATTAACACAGCACGTTTGCTGTGGAGTGGTGGAATCCCTGAAGAAAAGGGGGAGGCTGGGATATAGGCTCATGGAAGGTTTCTCTCTTTTCACGGGACTCTGATGGCCAACATGGAGAAGACAGAAAATGCCAACTGTTGGCAAGGATGTGAAGGAATTAGAACTCTCCTGCATGGTAGGAAGATGGGTTTTTCTTGTCATTCCAGGTTTAAACGACAAGCTGGTCACTGGCTGCTACAGCCTACCATTTGGGTCAATTAGGAAAACCTCAGCACCTGCAGTTGGACTAACAGACATGAGTGCCCTCTGCTTGGAGGAATTTCCAAGATAAGTTTGAATTCATGGGCTATGGCACAACCTAGAGCCCAGAGTATCTCTGTGCCCCCAGCCTCCAAAATATCAACTTTGTCCATGTGTGTCCTTCTCCTTATCTCATGCCATGCATATGGCAGGACTTCAGTGGATAAAAGGTGGACCCTGCTCTTTTCAAGGAGCACACAGGACAGCACTGATGAGTTGCTTCCTCCCACTGATCTCTGGGTAGTACAATGAAACCCACCAGGGAGTTCTGCCTGGGCAGGCTTAGTGCATACCCAGTGCAGGCACCAGCATTCTAGCTCCAGCCAGTGGTTCAACTCCAGACTCACTGCATTGAGCTCCTCAGCAGACTGATATGTGCATGTGGGCCAATGTGGAGCCTCCAGAGGGCAGCTTGGCTCGATGCCTGAACAGCTCAAGTCTATATGTGGTCTGTATCTTCCTTCTCAAGTTGGAAGATGCTGTACTGAGTTACCAAAAGGCACTTTACTCACTGTGGGGGAGCACAAAGAAATGCCCCACATCTCTGGGATGAGGGTACAGTCCAGCAGTGGGAGTGTGACGAGCACAGAAGACATAATGGGAACTCAATTAAGATGACATGTCATTAGGAGCCTCTCTGTGCTCTCATTCAAGTGCTGCCAATCTCAGAGGAGTGAAGGGTTGGGGAGGGGTGGGGAGGCCAGGGATGGTCCTGGAGCAAGGTTTCCTGTGGGGAGGGCAATCTAGGGCAGAGGATGGAGGAGGCTACTCCAGGTGTAATATGGGACCCATATGTGAACCCACAGAATTCAAGAGCTGGCCAAGTCTGGACCCATGTATGCTCCCACTCAGGACAAAGACCTCCCTCCACTACCTAGGTCCCTGGAACACATGCTCCACTGTCCCTAGACTAACCATAACTCCCACAAGAGCTGGGTCCCATTCTCACTGGCCAAAAAACTGGGAAGTACCTGGCATAGGGCCCTCCACTTCCTCCATACAATAGCCCGAGGCTCCAAGGGAACAGACAAGGAGCCATTTTTGTGGTCAGGAAATGTCTGTGGTAGTTGCGGACAACACAGGCCCTCCCTGGACCCTTCTAAAGTGGAGGCCACATTCCTAAAGATTCTCAACATGCCAAACTCTTGCTTCTTCCTGGGAGGCGCATCTTACATGGGGAGATGATTATCTTTCTCCACATCCATGAGGTCCACTTGGATCCAAACATCTTTAAGCACAAGGGCAGGAAATTGAAAAAGGAAGCAGCAAATACTAAACTGTGGTTTAGTTCAATGGTTTTCAACCTTTGTTTTCCATTAGAGTTACCTAAGGAGTTTAAAAAGTGCTCATATTCAAATACTTCCACAGGCACTTCCAAAAAGAAGACCTAAATGGCCAATAAACATATGAAAAGGTGCTCAACTTTATTCCTCACCAGGAAAATGCAAACTAAAACCACACTGTGACTGTGACACCACTATACACCCACTAGAATGACTGATACAGAAAAAAAAAGGAAGAAATACCAATTGTCAGCAAAGATGTGTGGCATCAGAACTCTCATGCATTACTGGAGGGAGTGGAAATTGGTACAGCACTTTGGAAAATTATTTAGCATAAGGTACAAAAGCTGAACTACTTACAACCAGACTTGTCTAGCAATTCCACTGTTTGGTCTAAACCCAACAGAAATGTAGACATGTTCTCTAAAGATCCACTTTGGAATGTGCACAGCAAGAGTGGTCATAATAGTTCCAAACTGGCAACTAAAATCCAAATATCCATCAACAGTAGAATGGGCAGATAAATGGAGAAACAGTCCAGCAGTAGTGTACTCCTCAGCAAGGAATGAACAACCACAATGGCTTGGATGAATCATCTCACAAATATAACATTGAATGGAAGAAGTCAGAGACAAAAGGGTATCTACTGTAAGACTTCATTCACACACTACATGTACCAGTGGCCTGAACCAAACTAGGCTGTTGGTTAGTGTGGGGAGCCATTCTCACATGTGACTGGGCAACTCCTGGTTTGGGTCTGAGGCACTCTGGCTAAACTGTGTCGGAGCTTTCCCAGCCCTCTCCTGGTGCGAGAGCCTGTCCGTGTGGGGGTGTGACTGACCACTGACCCCTGGGGCCAATCACTAACCCTGACTTTGGAGTGCGGCCCCCCTCAACCTTCATTGGATGGAATTCTCCCCTGAATTTCTTGTTCCCCAATAAAAGGCTACTCCCTGGCGTGCTCCCTCTCTCTCTCTCTCCTGCTAGCCCTGAGTAATCCTTGCTGCCCTACTGGGTGGTTCGAGGTGGGAACCAGAGGGGGAGCCGTCTCGGACCTGGTCATAGAAAAAGGTAACTGAGTCTGTGTGTTTATTTCGATCTCATTAGTTAACTTTTATGCCAAGAACCTCATTAATGAAACCAGTGCGCTGGTGGTTAGCCTTGGAAGTCGGTAGTGACTCGAAGCACATGTAGGGGTTGCTCCCCATTTTCTGTTTCTTGATCCAGATGCCGATTACTTGGCCTAAGTTCACTTTGTGAAAATGCACCAAGCTTTACACTTATGGTTTGCGCAATTTTTTTTTTTTTTTTACATGTATGCTGTCCTTTAATAAAGCTTTTATTTAAGCTGGCATGCTGGCCATGGCTGTCATCCCAGCAGCTTGTGAGGCTGAGGTGAAGTGGCACCTCCTTTCTCCACCGAAAAGCCCTCTTCACCATGGCTGATTTTAGGACTGTCAGCAAAAGAGTCCATTGTAGATAAACTTCCTATTTTCGTGTCACCCTGTTTACTTGGCTACTGGCCGAGAAGATACCAGCACTTCAGGTGCTGGATACCCCCTTACTAGTTTTTCACAAACGTGTCCGTATAGTACTTTGAAGAAATGTGCAAACAAGGCCTCTGGCCTTGAGCTGGGCTTCACAGAGATGTCTACACTTTTAAGATAAGTTACAAATGGGCTCCATGGTAACAGCTGGCAGGGGGAGGAAAGAAAGAAGAGAAGAAGCTCTCCCCTTCTCAGGTGTTGTCCTGGAAGAGTTAATTTGCCCAGAACAGTGAAAGAAAAAGATGCTTTTATGTGAACTTCTGCAGACTGTGAACTTCTGAGCCCCTCCTCTTACATGGTGGGTATAAAACTCTGAAACTCCCTGAATTCAGGGCTCAGAGGATTAACTGATTACAGCAAAAGCTGTGCCCTCTGAACCTGGTGCAGCGAAATAAAACTTATCTTCAGTGCCTTGCCTCGTTTGTCCCTACAACAGAGGCAGGAGGATTGTGAATTCAAAGCCAGCCTTGGCAATTGAACAAGGCACTTAGCAACTCAATGAGACCCTGTTTCTAAATAAAATACAAAAAAGGGCTGGAGATGTGGCTCAGTGGTAAAGCACCCCTGGGTTCAATCCTCTGTGCAAAAAAAAAAAAAAAAGTTTTCATTAAAAAAATTTCTTTGGAAACCCATATCAATTTAGTTAGATCTTTAGGATGGGGGCAAGGCTGAAGCATCTGTATTTTCTAATATCCCATCCAGGAGTAAAAGGCACTGGGAAAGAAATCCACTCAAAGGCCTCAAGAGGTCCTGTCAAAAGCTACTTGAAGGGCTGGGGATGTGGCTCAAGCGGTAGCACGCTCGCCTGGCATGCGTGCGGCCCGGGTTCGATCCTCAGCACCACATACAAATAAAGATGTTGTGTCCGCCAAAAACTAAAAAAAAAAAAAAAATAAATATTAAAAAAAAAAGCTACTTGCAGGTGAGTGTAGTGAGATGCTGGGGTGGGAGATGCCCACCTTTGCCAACTCGGAGCCTCACGCACAGGCAGAGGAGGTATTGCAGCATGCTGGGGTAATGTGCTTCTTCAGCAGCGTGTGTTGAAATCTGGTTACATCAGTGTGTAATGGTGTGTAATGGGACCAAGATGGGTCCACTTCACCCCATCCCACCCTAGGGAAGTGGATCACTCAGCACAACCGTTACAGGGCCACTTAAGGAGAGGTGGCAGCCGGACTTCCCTGAGGCTGAGGCTCTGACCATGATGGTGGGTGGGGAGGTCTGACTCAGGGTGTCTGTGCTTGTGGGCAAGAGCCAGCTCCGGGCTCCAGACCATGCCCACTCTCCCTGGCCTCTGTCTCCAGATTAGGAACTTGCAACATCTTGCTGAGGACTACATCAAGCTCAGCTTTGAGTGCATGGCTGAGAGCTTCCCTAACTCTCTGTGCTTGGTGGCAGCTGTGATGGCTAACTTCCAGCATATTCTGCTCAAACCACAGGCAGCTTAGACAGGATAAGACAGGACATGGGCTCACACACAGGTGTTCTACCCACCTGGATCCCATCTACTTTTTCAGAAACATGAACCAGGAACCTCCTGCTGTGGGAGGGGCCTGAGCACGTTTCCCCCATCCCTCCAGGTCCCCCACCATCGATACAGAATAAGTAGGCAGGGTCTGCAGGCAGTGTCCCTGAAGGTTATATACCATCTATGAGCAAAGAGTGAACAGAATGGGGCCTCCTGCACCTCTGCTGGACAGGGACGCTGGGGGGCCTTAGCTGTGCTCATTTGGCCAAAGGACTCAGAGCAGCTTGGGCTGCAAGAGGACAAGCTGAACTGATAAAAGATGTATCACTCAAGGATGGGTGGCTAGGTTAAAAAAAATCCTTAGAAGTGACAGCAACATGGATAAGGCAGAGGGGTGTGAAAGCGTCTCTCTACTGAGGCTGCAACTTTCTGCTTCCTTGGCTTCAATCCCCTCCCTGTGGAATGGAGTGACACCTTCCACTGGTCCAGTAGGGCTGAGGGCCCACAGCTTTGCAGGAGTGGGTCACAGGGAGGTCTGGGTCTTGAGGGGTCTGCCTGTGCTGCTTCTGGCTGGCACCTCAGCCCCATGTGCCACCTCACCACTCATGACAGCAACCCCTTGCTAGCTGGAGTGACATTACCCCTTCCTGTTGACTTCTTTAAGAGGCAATTATGAAATGTTTCTTTTTTTGTGCTTCAGGAAATGAGTGGTCATAGGAGTTCTTGATTTTTTCCCCTAGAGATATGCGCTCTTCAGACAGTTACACAAAGCAGAGACAAAGGAGGGCTGACTGGGGCCAGGCGACTGAGGCGGCAAGAGAATCAGGGAGTGTCCATGCAGGAGAGTGGTGCAGGCTGGGCATGGAGGTGGACACAGGGCAGCTGGGCGCCAGGCTGCTCCTTGGACTGTGAGATGTAACCAGGGGCAAGCCTGGGTTTCCCAGTAAATAGACAAGCAGACGACTTTCCTCAGAACAAAGGCATCAAAGAGCCAAACTGACCAGAAAACACACAGGCAGGGTGGGTCCACCTGAGAGAGTCCTCATGTGAGGTCTGGGGGAATCACTCGGCCTGGATGTCCCCAAATACTCAGCTTCACCTTCCAGACCTAACAGGGATCCGTGATCAGGAAACCAGATATTTTCCCCCAAGCTGTTGATATTTGCCAGCCTGACATATAATTTCCGGACGTCATCGTGAATTCTCCTGGTTTCTTTATATACACTCTAGTAAGAAGTCAGTAATCCAGTGCCCTTTATTATCTGTATCACAGTTAAAAAACTAGGATGTGAATAAAATGAAACAAAAGTCCCTGTGTGTCCCTGAGATGTCACAAAGCTCATACCCAGGATTTCTACCATGGTCTTGCTGGGTGAATTTAGGGAACTATTTATTCTTGTGTTAGATGCAAATCAGGCAAGGTTTCTGTACTGATCAGATCTCAGCAGGAAACAGATGCCCCCCCCCCCCAACGCCCCAGGTACCAGAGGAGAGTTTAGGCACAGGTTGAGAGAAATCCACAAGGAAAGGTTAGATGCCCTGGAGTCAGCAATAGTGGCAACAGTGGGGGGCTGTGACCATGTCCTCCACCCCAGAGGAGGAGGGAAAGTCTACTGGAGCCCAGAGAGTGGCTGGCAGCAGTTGTGGTTTGGGGGTGAAAACACAGACATTGCTGCTGTGAGGCCCAGCAAGTGAGAAAGCTGGGGGGATAGAGTACCCTAATACCACTTTCCTCCTAGCCTCCAACCTTAGCTAGGATTTTCTTTTTTTTTTTAAATATATATATATATATATATATATATATATATATATATATATATATATATAGTTTTAGCTGGACATAATATCTTTATTTTTTTTATTTTTATGTGGTGCTGAGAATCGAACCCAATGCCTCATGCATGCTAGGTGAGCGCGCTACCACTTGAGCCACATCCCCAGCCCACCTTAGCTAGGATTTTCAATTGGTCAAACCTAACTGAAGCATGAGGCATGGAGCTGGTTGATGTCATCCACCAAGGTCAAGTTTGGGAAGCGTAGGGAAGGGCAGAAAGCATAGGGAAGAGCAGTAGTGGGTGGGGGACAGCAACCAAAGAAAGCCTGGCATAGTGATCTGGCTTAGCAATTCTAAAAGAGGAAGTTAGAAGTTAACCTGCTGTCATGCAGTACCCCAGCACAGATGCACAGGATGGGAGGCAGCCAGAGACAGAGGCAGTCATGGAAAGAGGTGTCAAGCATTCTAGCACTGTGGGGAACTGTGATCAGGGTCCCATCGTGGAGGGACAGTTAAGTTCTACTTAACTTAACCATTGCAAGGTGAACATGTATGTTCATAAGGAGGACTCTGAATCATCAACAAAGGCTAAATGTGGTCACTATACTATCAAACACTGTACTTTTATAGGGCAGGGAAGATTACAACACAGCTTAGAGAGACACATTCATTCAAAAGAAATCCAGCAGAGTGAGGTGTGGTGTTGCACACCTGCCCAGCTCCTGAGGAGGCTGAGACAGGAGGGTCACAAATTTGACGCCAGCCTAGGAAACTTAGGAAAATTCTGCCTCAAAAATAGAAAATAAAATGATCTGAGGATGTAGCTCAGTGGTATAGCCCTTGCCTAGCATGCACGAGGCCCTGGATTAGATCCCAAGAATTGCAAAAACAAACAAATAAAAACAAAAACAAACAAAAAAAATAGGTAGAAAAGGGCTTCCAGTTAAACATGCCAATTTATCTATGTGTCCCAGTCCTGTGTCTCTCTTGAAGTGCCACTAAAATGACAGAAAAAAAATCAAATGGTATAAATCCTCAAAGGCAAAGAGAATGGTAAAGGAGACATGAGTAGTTGAGAGATTTCCACAGGCAGGACTGCAGAGGGTCACACAGGCAGAAAGCAAGCTACTTTATGCTCATACACTGGGGGAGCACAGACTGGGGAGAGCAGGGAGTGTGGCTGGTGGGATAAAGTACAGGAGCCAGTTGGGGGTAGGAACCAAGGGAACTGGCTTGAAATCCTCCCTAGGTCCTGCCTACCCAATAGGAGAGACATAAGCTGGTGGGAGGACAGTTGGATATAGGGATGAAAACAGGTGAGGGGAGTACAGTCGCAGACTGATCAGTAGGACTCAATGTCCCACCACCTCACCCTGACCTGACCTAGGAATACATCAACTCTATGGGAGTATGGTAGATTCAAAACATGGCTGCTAATTTTTTTTTTTTTTTTTGCCATTTCTCCCATTATGAGGTGGGTCTGTGTCTTCTTCCCTGAATCTGGGCAGGTTTGTGACTCTAGTGGAGATGATGTATGTGGCTTCCAAGGCCAGGCCATATAGTGTCACACAGCTTCCATCTCGCTGGCCAGAACACTCACAGTAGAAACCTGAGCTACCGTGTAAGAGGTCCAACAACCAGGCCTCCATGCTAGAAAGGCCACGTGTCAGCAGGCCTTGTGGAGCCCTGCCTTCCAGCTATCCCAGTCTAGTGACAAACCACCTTGGAAGTGGATCCTTCAGCCCCAGCTGTTCCAGCTCACAGCCACCATTCCAGTTGCCCTGGCCACTCCAGCCATCCCAACCTAGTCCTAGACATTGCAGAACAGAGAACAGGGCCCCGGGTCCCTGATCTGCAGCATAATAAGATGGTGGTTGCTTTATGCTACTAAGTTATGGGGTAGTTTGTTATGCAGCAATAGTTAACTGGAGCACGGCATTGGAATGCTTCTCTTGAGAAGCTGAATGACTCCAGAGAGGTGTTGATCCTTTTAGGATGATTTTTGGAATTCAGTAGGATTCCCTGCATGTTTTACTCTAGACAGGGACAAAAAACAGGTTTATGAAGGTAGATCAGGAGCCACAGGGCTGAAGCCACAGGCCCCTCCTCAGATGTGCTAGAGGTCAGCTGCCTGAGCAGCTGAAGGAAGCTGCACACAGTCATCATTGTCTGGAGCTTGGAGAGAGGGGCTTTATGTCACCATATCCTCTACCAGAGGCTCCTGAGCCATGTTGGGTTGGGGAAGGACATACATGCATGCTAAGGCTGAGCATTTCTTCTGAGGGGCATCTCCGTGGGCACCAGCCCACAGAGTGACTTTCCTTTCTTTCTTTTCCTTCACCCATTGCCCTCTCCTCCCTGCCTCTGTCTCAGTCCTCTGGGGCGCTGCCCAGGGGCTATATAGCTGGCATGTCTACTAAAGGCAAATGGACTGCAGGTTTTTCCTTTCTTTTTCCAAACTTTTCACGCTTTAATTAATTTAAAAAGTATATAATACCTCTCTAGAGTCATTCAGCTTCTCATCATTATATGAGTAGTATGTATTTCTTTCTTTCCTTTTTTATTGGCGCATTACAATTATACTGATACTGAGATTCATTGTCAAGTTCATAATATACATAACATAACTGGGTCAATCTCATTCCCCAGTACCTTTCCTTTCCCTCTAAGCAGTCTTTCTTTCTTTCTCTTTCTCTCTTTATTTCTTTTTTCTTCCTCCCTCCCTTCCTTCCTTCCTCTCTCTCTCTTTCTTTATGATTAAACTCAGGAGTACAGCGCCACTTCCCCAGCTCTATTTTAATTTTTTAGTTTGAGACAGGGTCTCAGCAAGTTACTTAGGGCCTCACTGAATTGCTGAGGCTGTCTTCAAACTTGTGATCCTCCTGCCTTAGCCTCCCAAGTCACTGGGATTACAGGTGTGCACTACTGTGCCTGGCTAGTAGTATGTATTTCTTGTAGAAAAACAAAAAAAAATATATTGAAAATCACAAATGATTCTACCAGCTAAATACACACACACACACACACACACTACTGTTGCCAGGCTTCTACACAGATAAAAAAACTGCGGGTTCATGTCTCATCTGAACACCCTTCTGCTGAGCCCTGCCACAGGTGGGCTGTGCTGCAGGCTTTCAATGTGCTAACTTTACCAAATCGTCCCAATTTGGAGGTAGGCATTCTATCCATTTGATAGGCAGGAGACAAACACTTAGGGAAGCTCATGTCTTGCCTCTGTCCCTGGCTGGCTCAAAGATGGGTGGTTCCAACCTCAGGCCGAGTCCAACGCTGCTTTCCTCTAACGCTATGCTCCCTCCCTCACGCCATCTTCACCTGGGTTTCACGTTTTGTAAGTTGGACTGAAATTGAACACAAAATCCGAGGAACCCTATGCTGTAAAGATGCTAGTAAATTTCCTCTCAATCTAGAAGAAAAATGTCTTTGATAGTTAAAGAAAGAAAAGAAAAAAAGCCAGAGAACTCTGTCAAGGCCGGATGAGTTGAGGTCTAAGCAGGAGTTCTGGAGAAATGGAGGGAGGCAAGGAAGGCAGAGCGGGAAGGCTGTCCAGGGGGCCTTCAGTCAGCTGTCCCCAAGGGAAGCACTGCCTCTCCAGGTGCTGTGCGTTGAATGTGGTTTGTCCCCTCTGAAACTCATACTGAATCTGACTGGCACTGCGGCAGTGTTGGGAGGCTGGACCTTTAAGAGGTGAGGAGGTTGTGGAGAGGGTGGGTTTGTTTTGAACCTGTCCCCTCCAGTTTTCTCTTTTGCATGCTTGCTACAGTCCTTCTACTTTCCCACCATGCTATGCCAGGCATGAAGAGCAAGATAAAACCACCTGATCTTGGCTTTCCCAAGCTTCCAGAACTATAAGCCTAAATAAACTGTTTTCCTTTATAAGTTATCCAATCTCAGGTATTCTGTTGTAGCAACAGAAAATGCAGTAAGATAATGGGTTTAAAGACCTCACTGCTGCTAGGTGTGGTGGCACACACCTGTAATCCCAGCTGTTTGGGAGGCCGAGGCAGGAGGATCACAAGTTCAAAGCTAGCCTCAGTAACTTAGTAAGGCCTTAAGCAATTTAGTGAGACCTTGTCTCCAAATAAAAAATAAAAAAGGGCTCAGAATGTGGTTCAGTGGTGAGCACCCCTGAGTTCAATCCCTGGTACCAAACATACATACATACATGCATACATACATAAATAAATACCTCACTACTAACTCTGTCCCCCATCCTCAGGGTTCACATTCTGACTAGGAAGTCCACACTAGTCCCCTAGGTCATTACTTTATCCAGTTGCTGACACTTTCACACCCTGGTCTTCCTTGAATACACTCCAAGGTTTTTAAGTTGGGAAGTTCCCAGCTGGACATGGTCTTATTGTTTTCTTACTGTGATGTTGTTTTCCATCAATAGCTTGCAAACTCTGGCACCTGGAGAAAAAGGGAAAGTTAATGATGGAGACAGAGCACTCAGGGTAGACCTCTGACCCAAGCAAGCCTGGGTGGAAGCTGAGGGATGCAAAGCTTGGCTGTGACAAGTTCTTCAAAAGCTACGAGGTGTGAGCTGGCTGTGTGCTGGCCAAGAGAGACCAGCATGTGGCTTCCACCCAGGGGCATTCTCCTCTGGGAGGGTTTCCTTCTCACCCAGCTTGTTAATCATCCAGAGCTGGCAGAAACCTTAGTGTTCTTTCTATGCTGTCTCAAGGCCTTGTATAAACACTAAGTGGTCCCTTCATTCATCTTCATGAATAAAGCTACTCATCAGATATTTATTTGAGCACCTATTAAATGCCAGGCATTGTCCAAGGGCTCTGGAGATACAGCAGTGGCTAAAACAGAAAAAAAAACAAAACAAAACAAAACAAAAAAAAACACTTGCTCTCATGGGCCTTGTAGTCTATTGGGGGATGAACAACTAAAAAAATAAATACATTAAATATTTGATAACCAGTGGTGGTAAGTGCTACCGAGAAAAGAATACAGCTTGAGAGAGGGGCTGGCAAGGAGTGTCTGGAAACAGTGCCAAAACTCTAAGAAGTGTGTCCAGGAAAGGCTGGACATCTGAGAAGGTAAACTGTGAGCAAAGACCTAGAAGAAGTGAGAATATGGACCTTGAGAATTCGTGGGGAAGCAGGTTTCCAGGGGGAGGCAACAGCAAGTACTAAGGCTTGGAGGACAGAGCCTGCCTGGCACATTAGAGGCCAGTGAGGAGGGGGAGTGGCCAGGGCAGAGAAGAGGGGAAGGGAAAGGGGAGGAAAGAGAGGGTTCAGGTAGGAAAGAAAGGCCTGGGCTTTGACTCCTGGAGTCACTAGAGGGTTTTATAAGACAAGTGACACAATGTGACTCATGTTTTAAGAGGATCACTCTGGATGCAGTGTTGAGAATGAACTTGGGAGAAGGATGGAACCAGTTAAGGGGCGATCATAGAAATCCTAGGAAGCAACAAGCATGGCCTGGACCAGACAGGCAGCATGCAGGTGCCGAGATGCGGGCAGATTCTAGAAAGTGAAGCCAGTGGGATTTACTGATGGACTGGAAGTGAGATTAAAAGAAAAAAAAAAAGAAGAGTGAAGGAGGACTCCAAGGATTTTGGCCTGAGCAAGTGGGAGGATGGAACTGCCGTTTTCTGAACTGTAGATACCTACAGGGTGGGGATGTTATAGGGAGACAGCTAAAGAACTCAGGGTTCTACATTGTTATATTTGAATCTGAAATGTCCCCCAAAAGCTCAGGTGTTGACAGTATGGTCCCCAATGCAGCAAGGTTCAAAGGTGGGGCATTTAGGCAGTGACTGTATCAGTGAGGGCTCTGATCTTATCAGTTGATTGATCCATCAAATAGATCCACAGCTGAATGGATTACTGGGAAGGAGGGACCTTGTTAGAGGAAGCAGGTCACCAGGAGTGTTCCCTACAAGAAGTTTCTTTATTTTATTTATTAATTATGTGATGCTAAGGATCGAATCCAGTCAGTGTCTCACACATGCTAGGCAAGGGCTCTGCCACTGAGCTATAGCCCCAGCCTCTTAGAAGGTTTTCTTCCTGGCTGCCATGAATTGAGCAGTTCTCTACCACCCGCTTCTACCATGATGTTCTGCCTCACCTCAGGTTCAATGGAATGGAGCCAGCTGACCATAGACTGAATCCTCGGAAAATGAGAGCCCAAACGCAGCTTTCCTCCTCTAAGTTGTTCTTGTCAGGTATTTTGGTCACAGTGATGAAAAGCTAACACAGACATGTTACGTGTGAGATGTCTTTTGGACACTTGGCTGGAGATATCCAGGGGAGAGTCTGGAAATGAATATTTGTGAGTGTTCAGCATGTAGCTCTTCGAAGTCAAGATGACCATGATGTAGAATGGAAGTCAGTGGAGAAGCCATCCAAGGACGGCATGCCACTCAACAGCTCAGCAACTCAGTTCGAGAAGTAGTGGCAAGAACATTAGGAGAAGGGATTCCAAGGAGGATGGAGCAATCCACTGAGCAAGTTCCTGCAATACAAGGACAAAGAATTAACAACTGGATTTAGCGTCCTGGAGTTACCAAGATCCTGGTCATGAGAGATTCAGTGGAATGGGTGGGATGAGCACCGGAGGAGTGAGTTCAAGAGAGAAGCTGAAGTCCTGAACTGGGGGACCGAGGTGGATGGCAGCCACAGTAGGGCTGGAAGCAAAGGAGCCAGGGATCATAGGATAAATCAGTTTTCCCTTTACTTTCCTCAAGTGTGAAATGCAGAGCACAAAGCTGGTTCATCCATGATACCCTTAAGTGGGAAGTGCCATTACAATGCTGGGCTAGGCCCCCTGGGTGCCAGGTGTCACCATTTCTGGCGCCTCGAGTCAGATATCCCCCCCCCTCCCAGATTGCCATGAAGTAATTCCCATTTTCTCATGTGTAGCTCTGGGATAAATGGCCATAGCTTGGGGCTGCTCAGCAAGTTCTGTTTCTTACAAATTAAGATCTAGCCTTAGTCCCTTCCCTGATAGGAAGTCAGAGTGAGCAAGACAGGCAGGGGCCTTCCCTCAGGAAGCTTGTCTTCTGATGTAGGAGGTAAATGATCACCAGGTAGCAGATGAGCAGGCAGGTAATTTCAAATACCAACAAGCACTCTGAAGACACAAAAATGGAGTGAAAGAAAATAAATGCGGATAACCCACCTTCAGTCAGGCTGTGTGGTCAGGCAGACTCTCTGGGGGAATGAGATTTATGACACAGCCTGGACAATGATGCCCAGCTGATTCTCGAGCTGGGCCCTACTCCACTGCTCTCAGGCCTCCCCTGTGGCATTTACAGTATTTACGTTCTTGGGACAAGGCCAGGGCCCAGAGTGGCCTTAGGTTCAGAGCCAAAAGGAAATATTCTTTCTCCCTTCTCTCTCTGGTTCACATTGTGGGACTGTTTCTCCACGATTACACAAGACACACATTTCCACTGAAGACCAGGAAACTACTGAAAACAGAAGAAGGAAAAAACCAAGCAAAACCCCCAGAGTCACATAATTCTACTACTTGGAGACGGCTAACTATAAGTTGCACTTGATATGTACCCTTCCAGATATTTTTCTGTGCATATATAAATTTCTTTTTTAACATATATATTTTTAATTATAGGTGGAAAGACTATCTTTATTTTATTTCCATGCAGTGCTGAGGATTGAACCCAGTGTCTCACACATGTGAGGCGAGCGCTCTACCACTGAGCCACAATCCCAGCCCTATAAATTTCTTTAAAAAAAGGTATATTATGTTTTGTAATCTGAATTTTTGAATACATCTGTTATAAAGCACTCTTCTCAAGTTATTAATTTTCTTCTTCAAGATGATTTTTAATGATTGCACAGTATTTCATTACATATACGTTGCTTCTGGTGATTGCTACTATGAGTAAATGCTCCAATAATCTTGTATCCTTTTTCTTGGGGGGTGGTAGTGGTGGAGGTTGTGAAGCAGATTATTTCCTCCGGGTTGTGGCTTAGTGGCAGAGCGCTTGCCTCACACATGTGAGGCACTGGGTTCAAGCCTCAGCACCGCATAAAAATAAATAAATAAATAAATAAATAAATAAAGTCATATATATATAAAGATTGTCTGGTGTTGTATGTCCTTTAAAAAAAATAAAAAGAAAACATCTCTTTCCAGTGATATTTTCCAAGGGGTTTCCAGAGTCAGTCTCTGCCTTCCATGAGTGGCATGTCCTGAGGGAAAGGGAGTTCTGGAGGATGCAGTGGGGAAAGCACAAGCCCTGGAGGCCCCCCCGACTTGTTGGCTTTGAGTCCTTGCTCTGACAATTCCAGTTCACCCAAGACAAGTGACCACTCAAGGAAAATAAGCCCACTGCGAGGGACATGGATCTGATTTGTTGACTGTTAGATCTGCAACACTTAGCATGTAGTAAATGTTCAATAAATACAGGTCTCGAGGGAGCCCAAGGCTGAAGGGAAGGAAGGGCAGAAGCTGAGCCCCAAACACGGGGGGCCACTTCCATCCAGACTCATTTAACTCTCTGACATACATTGGTCTTCCCTTTTCTTCCTTATGGGTTTAAGCTGCAGGAAAACCATAGTCCCTCCCATAAACCCAGAGAAATCCAAGGGGATTTCCCACCTCAGCCAGAAACAGTGTCCCTCTGGGGCCCCAGAACAAAGATGGCTCCCCTCCCCTTGGGGGAATTCCCTTGGGAAAGCTCCTCCCTCCATAGAGAAACATCCCAGTGGTCAGGCACTGGACCAACGTGGCTTTGGGTCAGGGCTGCTTGCGGATTGCTGGGCAAACAGAAAGCTCTACAGAAACAGCCTGTCTCCAAACCCAGGATTATTCCCAAATCCTCAAATTCTCCAAGGGGCTGCCAGGCACAGTCTGTGGCCCCATGAGGGGAGTGTAATGAGAGTTCTGGAGTGTGAGGTGGGAAAAGCACCAGCCTAGAAGGCCACCAGACCTGGCTTTGAGTCTAGCTCTGACTCATTCCAGCTTAGCCGGGGCCACCTGTGGAACGAGGGAGGGACACGAGTCTATCTTGGTGGCTGTTAGACCTGAAACACTTAGAACATAGTAAATGTTCAATAAATATGACACCAGGGCAACATGTGGTCCTTTCTGAGCCTGTGTTTGCTTATCTGCAACATGGGGATGGTAACATATCTCATGGGCTTGCTGTGAAGACTAAACTAAATGTGGGTAAGACATACAGGTGCTTAGTGCTCAAGAAATACTAGAGTCCACAGCCCTGGAGGGTTGTTTCTGCCATGCCCCAGGCCCCATGGCACAGAGAGGAAGATTTGCAGTTCCTCCTTATTAGACCGAATTAGTTTGCTTCTATTCCATTTGCTGTCCCCACCCAAACATAGCTGGTATAGCATGTCCAACCTCCTCACCCTACCTGCAGGCTTCAGGGCAGCTGAAGGACGAGAGGCATGCCTCTGTACAACACTAGGAAGTAAACAAGGTCATTATCTCCATTCCACAAACAAGGAAACAGCTTTAGGAAGGTGAGGTGGCTTGCCCAAGTCACACAGCAGGGATAGGCAGAACAAGACTTGAGCCTGTGATTCCTGGGCCTGTGCTCTGTTCTAGGTAATTCTCTTGCAAAGGGACTTGGGGGTGAAGAATAAGTGACCAATTGAATGTCCCTACAAAAAAGGTAGGCTGAACTCTAGATGGAAGGTAGTCTTTGGTGAGTCGTCAAAGTACCACTCACGTGAGTCCCAGCCCACCTTCCTGTGGAGCTTTATGTGTGCAGCAGCTGTGATGCCTAGGGACCCTGGGTTTAGCTGGGCTGGGATAGGCTGATGGAAAGGGGCAGGAGGCCAGGCTCCATCTACCAATGTGGAGTCCTGTCAGCAAGGAGACTTGGGGACCCTTAGCCCAGGTAAGGTGGCTGCAGGGCACTTGCTCCAGAATTGGCCCAGCTGCAGCTGTGGGGCAAATAGGGCTCCCGACAAGGGCACAAGTGGCTTGAGTTAGTCATTTCTGTGAGCCCAGGACCCACGTGGAACCTGATGTGGTAAAAGTTGAATAAAGGATCCCTGAGTCCCCAGCATCAGGGACCAGTAGCTAGACTTAAGCCAGGGATGTGAAGGGAGGGAACAAGAGGTCAGGTAGGGGGATTTAATGACCAAGAATGACTTCAGTCTCCCTTCCCCCTAAGAAAATGGAATTGTTGGGCTGGAGTTGTAGCTCAGAGGTAGAGCACTCACCTAGCATGCCTGAGGCACTGGGTTCGATCCTCAGCACCACATAAAGTAAAATAAAGACATTGTGTGCACCTATAATTAAAAAATAAATTTAAAAAAATGGAATTGTTTCAGGAAGGCATGTCCATGGCTGATTCATCTTTGTCTCTACACCACGCCTAGATTATGTTAGAGAGAACTGATAGTAAGTACAGCTTATTGGTGGTATAACTGGAAGTCAGTTTACAGGATGACAGGTGGTATGGGCTTGCATGCATGGGCCATCAGGGAAAGGGCAAGTCCCACTGGTCTACTGTGTCCTGACTGGGATGGGCCTTTCCCTCACAGAGTGTGGCTCCCTTCCCAGCTGGCCTGTGGCTAAGTCTCCCTTTCTTAGTCTAAGAGAGTCCATTTGGAGGAACCTACTGGTTCTAGGTGATTCCCTAGTGGAAGAAATGGAGTTTGGGTTGTAATGTCCTTTCCTCTGGGAGCTCCCTAGGCCACAAGAAAGAAAAACACAGACCAGTTATCTCCTTATTGAGACTAAAACTGACACTTTTGCCTAAATGGTTGAAGTGACTTTTTCCCATCCCACTTGCCATCTCCACTGCATGCATAGATGGCTACAGATAATCCCAATGCTTCATATTAAAAATACACCTTGATGGGATTCTTGTTTGTCTGTTGGTATAAACTGAGTTGCCTAAGCAGGTGTGCTGCATGGGGTCAGCACAGGCCCAAAGCAGGTGAATTTATCACCTGCTTGTCTGTGTAGCTTTAAGCTTCAGGCCAAGGATGCTCCAAATCCCAGAGTAAGACAACCTTGGAGACCAGGACCTTATGCCACCTTCATCCACCATGGCCCTACATCTATAGAATCACCTGTAAATTCCTCGAACAGCAGCCAAAGGCCTACTGGCTCTGGCCTACTGTACCCGTCCATTCCTCCTCCATCCTGCACTTCACTCACCTGTGCCTGGGGTGAGGGCCAGTTGCCTAGACCAGCTGGATTTTGCTTAAGCCAGTGGTTCTCAAAATGTAGTCCTCAGACCGAGTTCATGAAAAGTTCAATTTATAGGTCTTTTCATTTATAGCTGGTGCTTTTTTTTTAAAAACCAGCTTAAGCAATCTTTATCTTAATAGCAAGAAGTCCAGTGAATACAGCAATAATGATGAAAATTATTAGTATCAAACATCACAAAGTGAAGGAGAAAGCTTGATGGTGAGTGTGAGAGGCCTGCACGCGATTATGAGGGTGTGTTTACTTGGTGTGACAGGCGAAAGCTGAGCCATATTCCGCAAACACAGGAGCATATGCCCAGTTTGGATCGGATGTCACAGGCTTGTGTGATTGTGTGTGTCACTCGTGTGATCGGATGTCACACGAGATTAGGGAGACCCTGGATAACTGGCTCACAAGATGGACCATACTTTTTATGGGTGTTAAACTGGGCCCAGGCCCCCAATCCCTGCAAACACCCCACAGTCAGGCCCTGCTTCTCTGTGCCAGAGCCTGCAAAGAGAGCAGTGCTGACACTGGTCCAGCTGGCTCAACAAAGGGGAAATTCTCTCCTCCTTGAGTCACCACACTGACAGTGGGAGTTGCATAGCAAGCGCTGGGCTACAAACGATCTGTATGCTTGTTTCACTATGCCCCATCAGTTCCAAAATCCCCTGTGATGCTTTTACATCAGCACCAGATCCAAAAACTTTCCCCATGTTTCCCCCAGTTCAAAGAGAACAATACACTAGGAATCAAAGCTACATCATCATCAAACTGACTCCCCCCCCGCCCCCCCCCCCAAAAAAAGATCCTGAACTCAAGGTTCTCTGAGCTTGCCATCCAGAGTGACAAGGCCCCTCCCTACCTCTTCTGCTGGGGAAGGGGTGGTATCAGGCTTGGGGGCTCCTGTCACTTTGCCAAGAGGACCCCAATCTGCCAGATGGACACAAACTGCTACCTGCTTCTTCTACCTGAAAGCCAGCTCCAGCATCTCCTCGCCCAGCTGCATGCTGGTACATGAAGGTTCAGTGTACAAGTCCTAACACCCCGGCTCCGTGTCACTGCTGACGGAAAGATACCTTTTCTCTAGGACAGGCAGTGACCACAGTTGGCAATGAACACTCACTAATGATATTTTCCACAATTGGTCTTGGGCAAAACCTCTGAGGTGGCACTCGGAGTCCTTGCTCATCCCTGTCCCCTGCCCTTACTACCACCTTTCCCACCTTCCCTCTCACAGGAACTTAGAACTCCGGGGTAGGACCAAAGGGGTTCCTGAAATTCCCAGATGGTCCACACAATTCTGGAAGTTTGTGAATTTTCCTGGGAAAAGGTTCTATCTATTCCATTAGATCCTGGAGGGGTTGTGAAACCTCAAGTAGGCTAAAACCCAGTAGACAAAGCCCTCTTTGAATTGAAGCACATAATTTGGATAAAGTTAATTTACACTAGTGAGTTATATATCTTTAGTTAACTGCATTTCCAAAAACGATATCTGGGGAAGGAGATTATTTAACCAAAATAAATTTCAAATGACAAAACTGATAGCATTAAGCTACTCCCCAAGTACTAAGACTAAGGCCAATGGGGACAGGAGTTGGTGACTAGGATATGCTAAAAGACACAAAAGCATTACTCAGAACCTCAGCTCCAAGGTTTGAGAAACCCTCCAGACCACCAAGGCTGCTAAGACTCTAAGAGAGAAGGGAACGTTCCCCATCAAGGCTTAGGAGCCCAGAACACTATTTTCATTATCATGTTAGGTTGTCAAACGGGAAGAGCCTGCCCGGACACATGCTTCCTCCCCAAAGAGCCAAACCCCCAGGAGACCTATGTCTGCTCCATCCTGGGTCCCTGCTCTCTCACGGTAACAAGACACAGCTGCCCATATGAGGAGCAATCTGGGGCATCCTCCTCCCTCCCTCTATGCCTTCCTCCCACACATACAGCTGGGCGCTTCCTCCCCTGCACTCTCTAGAAGCCAGAGCTCCCCCTCACCCCGCCCCACTCACAGTCAGGAGGAAGTGATTCTGCAAGGCTCCCAGGAACTTCCAGGGCTGGCTCAAGGCACCAGACTGTTAAATAAGTGGGATTTTTTCAATGCTTTCAGAAACTGTTGTTTAAAAGATGTAACCATCCAAACTGTTTATGTAACCCTTGTGAAGTCTCAGCAGATATGGTTCCCTATTCATAATTGTGGCCAGAACTTAAAATAAAAAGAGGGGGTGTCAAAAATCAGAGAGGTTGTCACATTATAGCTGTATGCTTGTGCGACTGACTTCAGTTTTTGCTCTAATTTGAGAAATCTCTTTTTATTCACTTTTCTCTTTTTCGGGTTTCTTTTCCCTTGGTGTCCGCCGCTGTGTATCAGATGCTCCTGACAGTTTCTGGGAACATGAGACATGTCTCCCTGAAATGGAGCCCAGAACTCAGGCTCGAATAAGAATTTTTAGAATGGCTGAAAAATGATAAATGCTGGAATTCATCTAACAGCCTAACAATATCCAATTCTTACTGATATTGCACATCTACACCTTTAGGAGTCTGCCCTGCCTCTGGGTTGTCCTCACAGGAGATGGGCATCATCCTACTTGGTCTGACTCTCAGAGGTTCAATCTCTGGGGCTATGGCAACAGAATCCACAAGGCCCCCATTACCACAAACCCCAATTATAGAGGTACCGCACAGTTCCTGAGGATGATCTTGGTATGAAGGGGGGATATGGGCTTCTTTCTAGAATTATCCGGGGGCCTCCATTATGTAGCACGGGGAATCCAACTACAACCTGGCTCTGACAGGAAAACATCCTCTTTTGTATTAGAAAGCTGTTATTCTTTGGAGTAACATAGTGGTTTGGCCCATGACATTTTTGGTGACAAGGAATCTGATGAGAACTATATCTTGCCACATACCTGATGCAATAGCACCTGGGGGGAAGATTTGTAGCTTCCAAAAATGAGCCTGTGGATCTAGAGATAAGAAGCCCTGGGCTACATCTTCTTTAGACTACAAAGTCTCTTAGAATTCCTATCCACTGCCCAGCTGGCTCCAAAAACCAAGGCCTTGGCCAGAAGTTTCCACCTTATGTTTTTTCCCTGTGGGAGAAGGCAGAGGCACAGGGCCCTCATGCCTGGATGGAGAAACCCTGGGGTTCCCTCTGAGGGAACAGTTTGGAGCAGTGAAGGGGTAGGGAGGTCATGGTCACCCATGCTCTAGCCTCCTTCCACTGAGGGACAGTGGCAAAGGGACATCATCTTAGCACACCGAAAGGAGAGTGGCAAGGCGGGACACGGAGCCAGTGCTGCCTCTCTGTTCTCTCCACAGCTGCTCATCCCCACCAGGTTTTGCTGTCATTCCCCACTGTGCCCACCCCAGAAACTCTTGGCTGCTCCCCATAGGGACATTCTTTAACTGGTGGGCATGGGAAAGAGCAAGAGGAGAAATATCATTGCCACCCTTCCAACTTCCCCCAGCCATTAACCTTCACTCAGACAATGATTACCCATCTGATCTGGAGATCAGTGTGGGTACAATGGCTCTTCTTAGGCCCTAAAGAGAAGGAGTCATGGGCAAGTGCAAAATCTCAACTCATAAAGTGGCTTCAAGTACCCACCTATTGACCTAAGGCAATAGAATGATTACTTAAGCAACAACAACAACAACAACAACAATAAAAACCACCATCAGCACTCTAGGGTCTTTCCCATTTAGGAAAGAAAATATAAGGAGAGGGAGATATTCTCTAGTCTTAGAACTCTGGCTTGGCTCCATACTGGGTGATCCCCAGCAACAGGAAACACCTTCCCCCTCTCCCTTTCCAAGGTTACAATTAAGGTCCTAGGTGATTCAACAAACATTTATTGACCATTTAAGGCAACCAACCCATTCCAGCAGCTGGAGTTCTGCAACCTTGAGGTTCTTTGGGAATAGCAGGGAAACAGCTCAGTTAGCATTCACTGTGTGCCTACACTGTGCCAGGTTTAGGGATTGGAGGGGACAAAACTCTGAAGGAGAAAAAAAAAAAAAGGAACCAGATACTCCAAACTTTACTAATCAACAAACTGCACAGCAGGAGCAAGGAACTGATTAATTCTGTATGGGGGGGTCTGTGACCCAGAGTAGGTTGCAATTCAGTAAGGTCTTGAAAACATTATGAAGCAGGGTACAGTCATGCACACCTCTAATCCCAGCAACTTGGGAGTCTGAGGCAGGAGGATCACAAGTTGAAGGCCAGCCTGGGTAACTTGGAGAGACCCTGTGTCACAATAAAGAATAAAAAGGACTGAGATTGTATAACTCAGTGGTAGAGCAGCCCTGGGTTCAATTCCCAGTACAGGAAGAGAGAGAAGAAGAAGAAAACTCCTTTTTTTTTGTATAGTTGGAAAGGAGTGGCATTGCAGGCAGAGATAACTGAATGTGCAAAGGTCAGGGTTAGGGGGTGGCATGAACAATTGGTCATGCAGCGTATGGCATGTAGTCAAGCCAATGGCACCAGGGCATGGGGTCTGGGAGCAGGGAAAGAAGAGATAAGGCCAAAAGGCAGACTGCAGTTTATGGCAGCCAACGGACGACACTTGCCATTCAGAGAAACTGATACAAGGAGTACAGGAGCCTAGCAACCTGCAGCTTCAGGAGCTGCGACATCACTCAGGTCAAGGCCACGTTGCCTCCTAGGCAGCTCCCAAGCCAATGGCAGAATATGGCAGGAGGCCTGGGCCAGTTTGTTTCTGCCCAGTGGACTCCTCTACTGGGCAGTCTTTGGCCAGAGCTCCCCACTGGGCTTGTTGAGATGTTTCCAGAGCTGCAGCCCAGTCTTAAGTTCTTCCTACCTGATTCTCCTTTCTTCCCTTTCTGTTCCTAGGAGCTAGACAGCGACTTCTGTCTGAAGGCTGCTCTTTTTCTCTGCCTTTATCTTTCATAGGTGTTACCAGCCTCCCCAGGAAACCTCCTGAAGTTCTACTTCTGTTTGCTCTCTGCTTCCCAGATGGTCCCAACTGGCTGAGAAGGAGCTAGGATGAGTGTTAAAAACTTGGCACTGAGAAGCCTTTGAAGTATTTCAAATAAAGCAAATCACAATCAGATCTGAGTTTTATAAAGGTAATTCCAGCAGCAGAGTGAGGAACAAAGAGGTGGGGGAAACAATGGGCAGTGAAAGTCTTGGGGATGTGGCTCAGTGGTGGAGCACTTGCCTAAACATGTGCAAGGTTCTGGGTTCAAGCCCTAGATCATGTACACACACACACACACACACACACACACACACACACACACACGGCAGCAAAAGAACCATTTAAAAGGACCTTGCATTTACTTGGTACAAGGTTTTGACTAAGGACAACTGCTGGATGCATGTACAACTTACCATGTATGTTTCCCCATGAACTCAACAATCCCAACTTTAGAAATCTGTTTTATAGAAACACTAGAACAAATGCATAAAAGTGTAACAAGGAAGATACTTTGTTTAGAGCATATATTTATGAATATATGTATAACATAGTGCACACACATATAATTTGTTTATTTTGGAAAACTTGATGTTCACCCATAAGGAAGATGATGAAATAATGGTACATCCATGCAGCAGAATATATACCATGCAACATTTAAAAAGTCTACCGTGGGTTTCTATGTACTGCCATAGAGAAAGATGTACACAATATATTGCTATCTGTAAAAATCAAGCTGTTGAGGCTGCGTGCAGTGGCAAACCTTACTACATTGCTGAGGCTGGTTGCTCAGCTTGGGAGGCTGAGGCAGGGGGATTTCAAGTTCAAAGCCAGCCTCGGCAATTTAGGAGGCCCAAAGCAACTCAGCAAGACCTTGTTTCTAAATAAAAATAAAAATAGGGCTGGGGATGTGGCTCAGTGGTTAAGTGCCCCTGGGTTCAATTCCCAGGACCAAAACAAAACAAAACAAAAGTCAGTTACTGGACAAAGCATGTAGTGCAATCCCATTTTCATAAACAAAACTATGTGTGTGAAGTTTTTGATGTCCATTTTTCCTTTTATTTCTTATTCTGATTATTTATTTATTTTTATGGTGATGGGGTTTAAACCCAGGGCCTTGTACAGCCAGAGTTATATACTCAATTACCTCAGTATGTATGTATGTATGTATGTGAGTGTGTGTATATGTATATATATGTATATGTGTATATATATATTTGTTTTGGTCCTGGGAATTGAACCCAGGGGCACTTAACCACTGAGCCACATCCCCAGCCCTCTTTGTATTTTTATTTAGAAACAGGGTCTTGCTGAGTTGCTTTGGGCCTCCTAAGTTGCTGAGGCTGTCATTGAACTTGAAATCCTCTTGCCTCAGCCTCCAAAGCCCAGCAACCAGTTTCAGCAACATAGTGAGGCTTGCCACTGCACGCAGCCTCAACAACTTGATTTTTATATATAGCAATATATTGTGTACATCTTTCTCTAAGGCAGTACATAGAAACCCACAGTAGTCTTTTTAAATATTGCACGGTATATATTCTGCTGCAAGGATGTACCATTATTTCCTCATCTTCCTTATGGGTGAATATCAAGTTTTCCAAAATAAACAAACTATATATTTGTGTGTGTGTGTATGCACTATATGATATAGTGCGTGCACACACACATATAATATATATATTCATAAATGTATGCTATTAAAAACATATATAATTTGTATATATATGTTTATATTTGTATAGCTGGGTCTGGAGGGAGCTATATCAACTGTTTACAGAGGTTACCTCTGGGTGGTGGTAGTTATTTCACATGATTTTAGACAGTTATAGTAAAAGAGTATCTGGGGTTCATTTGTCTTTGGTTTGGTGCTTTCTGTATTTTCTCATTTTAGAAACAATGAACAGGGTTCATTTCTTTTCCTTATCAAAAACAAAATTTTCATTTAAAAAGCTTCACATCTACTTGGAAAGAAATATACAAATATACAAATTGCCCTTTTGAGACCAACAGAAGGATCCTGGGATAGTTGGCAGGCTGTCCCTGGCCTGATCAAGGTAAACAGAAACAAGAGACCAGCTGTACTAGCACTGAACACAGGGTGGCAAAGTTCCAGAAGAAGCCCAAAGTTCTATCTGCTATCTCAGGCAGTGGGCAGATGACCCACAGAGGCAAGGCAGGAGGCGGCGGGCTGTGTGCTGAGGGTCTTCACAGTGGCTCTGCCACAGTGGGTAGGGTAAACAAGAGGGGATGCTGGCTCCTGTTAGCTTGAAAGAATAGTTGGGACTAGAAACTTGTGACCTACCAAAGATTAGATGCTCACTAATTGTACCAAGCAATGGACTAAAATGCTAAATGTAAACAGTGATATCAATTTTTAGAAAAATATTGGGGAATACTGATCTGACTCAGTAAGAGAAAAACTTGAAATAAAAGATCAAATAGCATTCTAAGAGTCTGGAAATTTTATCTCCATCATAAATGAGCATCAAAGCAGTGGTACAACTATAATCCTAGTGATTTGGGAGGCTGAGGCAGGAGGATTGCAAGTTCAAGGCCAGCCTCAGCTACTTAATGAGACCCTGTCTCAAAATACAAAATAAAAATGAGCTGGGGATGTGGCTCAGTGGGTAAGCACCTTGGGCTCGATCCCCAGTATGAAAAGTAAATACATTAATAAATAAATAATAAACACCATTACTTTAAAAACAAAACCCAAAGAAAATCCAAGACAAATGAAAACTGGGGAGAATATTTACAGCAACATCAACAGAGAGGAAATATCGTTTAGATGTAAACACAGGTCAGTAATAAAAAAAAAATTGCTCCAAATAGAAACAAAACATTTTGTATTGGTTAGAATCTGATTGAATTATAAAATAATAGAAAACAACAGTGGCTTAAGCAAGATGGAATTTATTTCTCTCACACACAAAAAAAGGACAATCACAGTGACTTGGGAGGCTGAGGCAGAAGGATCCCAAGTTTGAGCCCAGCCTCAGCAACTTAGTAAGATTCTGTCTCAAAACAAACAAATAAAAGGGCTGGGTATGTAGCTCAGTGGTAAACTGCCCCTGGGTTCAATCCCCAGAACCAAAAAAAAAAAAAAAAAAAGCCCGAAGTTGGTAATCAGGGACCTGAATTCTAGCCCATCCACACCTCTCATTCTCACAGTCCACAGTGGTTGTTAGAGTGCTAGCCATCACACCTCACTGAAGAAAGTAGGTGGGGAAAGTGTGTGGGTGGAGGAGGTGAGTAGAATTCATATATATACTGCTGCCTTTTAAGGAGACATATGCAAGTCCCATGTGACACTTTTCATTTATATCTCATTGGCCAGAACTTGGTCATGTGGCCACACCTAGCTGCAAAGTTGCCTGGGAAACCGTTTTTCCACTATTATAAAGGGCTTGGCTGACAATTGGCTTGTTACTAGGAAAGAAGGAAGGAACGGACTCTGGAAAGCAATGAGCAGGCTCTAATATATATGTGAACAAAATTATCAAAAGAAAGCAAGTGCAAAGATTTTTAAGGGGTTGGCCTGCCTAACCTTCAAATCTACGTAAAGCAGATGGTCTCCTCCAGCTGAGATCTTGAAGGGCTGGTGGGACAAGCCAGGAGGACCGTCAGGAAGTAACTGTCTTCTTAACAACCTTGACACAGTTGCTCATGAATAGAATTCCAGGGTTTAAAATGCCTTCCAGCTCACCAGGCAGCTCAGGGGCCCAAGGACAACTTTCTGGCCATTGTCCCCAGGTCTCCCTCTAACCCCAAGTGACATCAGATTCTAAACATGCTGGGAAGTAGAGAAAATTCTGCACCCAGGGATTCTTTATAACTAAACTATGGAAAGAATTAAATTTTAGGTGTTTTTGAAAGTTCCTTAAAAAAAAAAAAAGTAGTACCCTCATGAAACTGAATCAGCACTTTTCGGAACTTAAAAAAAAATAAAAAGTACCTCTACCTTGTATTGGGGGGGTATCACTGTTAAGTATGAAAATTGATCACTAAAATAAGGACCAGTGTTGGGAAATGGAGGGCAGTATTAGGCAACCCCAAGTTGCCTCTTTCGAAAAATTTAGGACTTTACTTTGACCCTAACAGACCATGATGTCAATGCTGTGCCCTTCAGAAAGCAGAGAGAAGGATCCTTGAGAGCAGAGGGCATGGTAAGTGTGGGCACCCAAGGTTTCTCAAGTCCACGGTTCTAGTTTAACAGACATTGTGCCCTTTCTCCATCTCAGACTGCCACCGGGCACTTCTCATTTTTTAATCTGAAAGCTGACCTTTGGCACTCACTTCTAATTCTGACATTTTTAAAAAATGGGTGTGGAATAAGAAACAAAATGGCAGAATAAATGGATATTTCATGGAGTCCAGGGAGGTGGTCTGCAGTTTGTGGGAAACAATGTGATCTGATGATGAAACATGGATGTGCTTTTGAATCAGGGACACCCAGATTTGAGACCCAGCTCTCTTATTTAGCATCTGTGTGCCCTTGAACATGTTATTGGACTTCTCTGAGCCTCAGGTTCCTTGTTGTGCGTGTGTGTGTGTGTGTGTGTGTTTGTATGTACTAGGGATTGAACCCAGGGCCACTTAATCACCAAGCCACATCCCTTTTAAATATTATATTTAGAGACAGGGTCTCACCAAATTGCTTAGGCCTCACTAAGTTGCTGAAGCTGGCTTTGAACTTGTGATCCTCCTGCCTCAGCCTCTCAAGATGCTGGGAGGTTCCTTGTCTTAAAGGAGGGCCTAAACAGTCTTTACTTCATAAAACTATTGCATAGTAAGGTCCTGCAGGACACAGATGCCATACTCAAACTTTATTTACAAAGATATGGGAAGAGCTGAGGGCAACTCACACGGGATAGTGAAGCACTGTGGAGCTAGGTGTGAAGGACAGGAAGAGGTAAGAGGGCCCAGAGAAGGGAGCTGTTGGAGTGGACATCTGGCAGGAGCTCTGAGCTCCAGTGGGGAGGATGCAATTGGCCTGCAGCAACCGGATGAGGACCCAAGTGAATCAACCCTTGACCTCATCTTCCTATGTCCTTGGATCTCTTGCTGGTGCTTCCCATTGGCTAAGCCCAACCAGAAGCCAGAGGCAAGGGAAGTGGGTGATGTGGCCCATCAAGTCAGCTCCCAGCACAGAGTGGGTACAGAGGGTGGAAGGGTAGATCTTCAAAGGCAAACAGAAGATTAAGCAAATTAGAGAATGTGATGAGCTTAGCATAGTGCTGAGAATGTAGTAAGTCCACAAGTCCTTAATGCATGTTCATTTATTTTGGACTTTGGACTCTCTCTCTGCCTTTTTTGCTTACTCTTACTTCCTGGTTTTCAATAGATCACATACATGGTTGAGGTGACTTAAAGCAGCTAGGTGTTGTTAACCATACTGGAATGTTTATAAGGAGTAATACATGTGTAAAGTGGATAACCATGTACTCTGGGGACTGGGGATGAGAGGGAGGAACAAAAGAAGGGCAGTAGGTTAGAGACGAAGATGGGAGAAATTCCTGTCTTCCCTAGCAGGCCAGAACAAACACACAGGATTATCTTACTTTACAAACAAATTAGGCACTTACTGGGAGGTGATAACATCTCCTTTACAAGCGGGTAGCCCAGGGAGACTGGCCAGAAAGGGATTTTGCAAAGAAGGTCTTCATGCCCTAAATGTAAAGCCTGGGTTTATTTCTAGATTAACAGGTTTTAAACTCAGCATCCCTGTCCCCAGGGAGTCAAACCTGGATGTTTACTTGCATGCTCCCACCTGGGTGCCTAGTTGAGGCCTATCTTCTATTCTGATTTGGCAAATAGCTGCTTAGAGTGAACTGGCCCTTCCGTGAGATGGTCCCCTGGAGGGAAGCAGGGTCTGGAGAGTGGCTCTGAGCAGTGGTTCATAAACAACGTGTCCTGTCCTCAAGCCTTCACCGCTATTGACTTGCCTCTCAGTAACCTGTCTTAACACCACAAGCTACTCTTGGCTGTCTCATCCAGGCTCCAGAGCAAAGTCTTCTGCGACTGGTCCCAGAACTGTCCATCTCCAAGACCTTCCAGCATCTTCCTCACATTTGTTTACCCTGCCCTCCAGCCCTTTCACAGAGCCCTCTCTATGCCAGAGAGAGGAATATGCCCCCTGCCTTCTTCTGACTAACCTCACTCTATCCTCAGGATGGTTCAGGTGTCATCTCCTTGGGGAGCCTTGATGGACAGCATCTCCTTTGTTCAGTGCTCAAAGTGGGAAGCCTTTATCACACCCTGAGCCTGGGTCCTCTTAATAGGCTCCTATTAGCCTCTGTGATTCTCTCTTCCTTTTTTCTTTTTTCTTTTTGGTACCAGGGATTGAACTTGGGGGCACTCGACCACTAAGCCACATCCCCATCCCTATTTTATTTTTTATTCAGAGACAGGGTCTCACTGAGTTGCTCAGCACCTCGTTTTTTGCTGAGGCTGGCTTTGAACTCGCGATCCTCCTGTCTTAGCTTCCCGAGCCACTGGGATTACAGGCATGCACCACTGCACCTGGCTCTGTGATTCTCCTATGGCACTCATCACACTGCGTTGGTTTCTGGCTAACACTCCCAGCACACTGACCACTTTTGAGAAGGGGACTTGACATTTTCACTTTGGTTTCATCACCATCCAGCAGAGTGCCTGGCACACTAAGTACCCAGCAAAGGTTTACTGAATGAATGTTTGGGCCATAATTCAGAAAACAGGAAAAGAATTGCCACATACCCCAAAGCACCAACTTAACTAAGCCACAAGTCTGAAAACCTGCTTCATCTCTTCCTGTCACCTTGGCTCTCCCACCCCTACAGCAGGCAGGACGGGTGACTGGTTTCCCTGCTCTTCACTCTTCTCTCTCAAGTATCCCCTTAATTGCCACCCAGTGCAAAGCAGTCACTCAGTCACTTGATCGCACACCAGCATGTTTTAGCTTGCTAGGCTGTAGCTCCATCTGAGCAATGACCTTGTCTGAACACTCTCGCATGCCCAGTATCTAACACAATGAGAGGCATGTAGTGGGCATTAAATATTTCTTAAATGAGTGCATACTTCTCTCATTGCATGCTGATTTAATTTGATGTATGTCTTCCATCTTTGCTGCCAGATTAGGTACTCCAGAAAAACACAGAAGCGCCTAGAGAGCTGTGTCCCTGATAGTGGCTAAGGATGGGAGGGGGACCTGGGTTCCCTTCCCAGGCCAAGGTGGGATAATGCTGCCTGCTTGCAGCCTCCTCATGGCCTGCACTTCCCCATTCAGGCCAGATGCAGAGGAAACCCAGTCCTTCTGTCTGCAGGCCACAGACACTGGCAACTCTCCTCCAGTTTTCTGCGAGAGCAGCTCAAACCACCCATTGCCCAGAGGACAGAGGAATGTGTTCAAGTTCCAAGCGGGCTTGGAAGCCAGCAGGAGGCCAGCACAGTGGCCATCTCCCCATCCTGCCAGTGCCCATAGCTGCCTGGCTGGGAGCAGGAACTGGCCCCACCTCCTGCAGCTGGGCAGACAGGGTAGCTCTGGCTTCAGGAGCTGTGGCCTTGCTCCTGCCCTTCTCACCCCTGCAGAATTTGCTCTGCCAGCAGAGGGCCGGTCTGGATTTTTTCACTTGCCCCTGGCACTTCCTTGAAGCCCTCTGGTTTACTGGAAATCATAAACTGTGAGTGACAGCCTTTATCATACCCTGAGCCTGGGTCCTCTTAATAGTTATGCTGGAGGCCGAAAGAACCAGAGACATTGGCCTCCAGGTTACTCCCAGTGTCTGATGTTTGCACCTGATAATTGAGGTCAGGTTTGTTTCTTTTAAGTCACATGATTTGCTTCAAGGCAGGAAGGTGTTGGGGCCACTTGTTGCAAAAAGACCAGGAGGTGAGCACAGAAATGCTGTAAACCAGCTTTGGCAGCAAACGTTGTGTTTTCACGGGCAGCCAGCTCTGGGGGCCCGAGCTCAGCTGGTGGCTCATAAATGACCCTCCAGGGGCTGAATAAACCTCAACATTCCACTCAGAGAAAGCTCAGGACACCCTCTTCTCTCTAAGACACCTGCTAAATGGAGCCACTTTGAGTACCTTCTGCAGTAGGGTGGGCAAACGGATTAAGCACACTAAATAGCCAACCAGAAAACACAGGTCAGTCAAGGGTCTTGAAATCAGTACAGGCCCCACCCTACCCAGACACCTAATCTTGTTCCAGGCTTTGCTTGATCTCAGGTATTTATCTCCTGGTTGTCATGGAGCTGCTCAGATAAACAGCAGCACAGCCAACCTGGCCCCACCGCCAGCTGCAGATTTTCCTGAGCACACTGGGGCTCCCTGGTGGCCACTGGTTGCCTGCCCCACTCACATGCTGGAGTCTCTCATGTGGTCTCTCTAGGCATACAGTAGGTACTCAATAAATGCTTATTGTCTAACAGCCCATAAGCATAATAAATGCTTATTGTCCTGAGGCATGTTGGTTCTTAGGCTCCGAGGTCCCTAGATAAGCAGATCCACCTTTCCTGTCACCACAGGGACTGCCAGCCAAGCCACACAGGTCATGGAGTGATCCTATAATGGAAGACAAACCCAGGCCTGGAAGTAGAATCAACTCTAAGAACACTGCCAAGAGAAGTAGTACCTGAGAAAGGGAGAGTTCCCCTCCCCTTTCTAATCAACCCCTCTTCAGGAAACCTGATTAACACTATTGACTCCTACCTTTTGGATTGTAAATAACTATCCCTAGAAATCTAACTACTCCCCTTTGAAATGTAAACGTCCCTGTGGAGGCTTTGGGCCCAAGCCCAGACATCTATCCAAGGCCTTGTAAGAGGAGCCAGTTCTTCCCCTTATCACACTCTACTTCAGTAAACATGCTTCCCGCTAGAATCCCCATGCATGACCATATAGTGGGTAGAATAAAAATTTTATGGTAGCAGATAGCCTTTAGATGTAGTGAAAAACTGGAGATGGGTACTCAGAATTTGGAGTCTGATCTCCTCTGGGCCCACCAGCGTAAAATAAAGTGTGAGTTCTCCTACTCTCCACTTGCCCCTTCTAGCCTGATTCCTGCAACAATCCCACTGACCCACAAACCACTTCCTCTGCTCCCAGAGTCAGACAAGAGCAGACTTTTGAGGAAGAAACCAGTTGCATGTAGCCTCCATAACAGCTGGAGGGCAGGCAGGGAACACGCCTGGCTACACTCATACTGGATGTCACACACCACAGTCAGAGGGGCAGCAGATCCTGCCACCCACATGCTGGTGGAACATCACCCCCTCTCTCTGTGTCTCCTGATTTCCACCAGAGAACTGGGCGCACTCTCAGAATGGATCTCCTAACTCTTGAGGATGAACAGCTAGCCTCAAGGAGACACTGCAAAGGGGCTCAAGAAGAACCTGTCCCTGAAGACCCTGAAGAGAAAGAGCCAGAATGCTTCTAAAGCAGAATAGTTTCCCCCCTCTGAGATGCACAGCTCACTCAGAAAGGGCCTTGGAGGGTAAGAATAGACCAGTCTACCTAGATGATCTCCCAAGTCACCGATTCACTAACTCAGTCATTGCAATGTTCAGTGGGGGCAGTACAGAGACCAGTGTGGGCTCTGGAACAGGACATGTGAAGCTCAGGTTGGCTGCATGATCACAGTGTCGTCTTAGGCATTATTGAACCTTTCTCTCTGTTTCATTATCTGAATGTTATGTGAATTAAAGGGGATAATCTACATGAAACCCTTAGCATAGTAAACCTTCAATGTATTTTTAGCCAAGAGACTAATTTTTTCTTTCAGGGATGCTGAACTAAAAACAGAAGATGCAGAGAAACCAATGATATGGCATTACACTTTTGCAAACTTAATTATCCTCCCTGGGTAACAGAATATCACAGCAAATAACAATGTAGTGAAGAGCAGTTTGAGATATTGGGTTCAGTCACTCTAGAATACTGAGTCATAGCAAGTGTCCAGTCTGCAAGAGGCTGGGCCACATATGCAAGCTGTTTCCACCCACACACTGCAAGAGCCCACCTATATGCCTAATAATGAGGATTAAAATAGCTTGCCACATGTGCACATGCTGTGCAGTCCCATATATCCATACCGCATATCTGTGAGGTAAATATTCTTACTCCCATTTCACAGATGTGGAAACAGAGTTGGAGAGGCTAATTTCCTAAGCACACCCTCAAGCTCACCCACCCACATGCACCAAGACAGAACTGAGTTTCAACCCCAGGCTTCACTGTGTGTGGGCTTCTCCCCTGGGCTACTCTGTCTGAGCAAAGTGCAAAGTGCTGTTGTTCCCTGGGAAAACAAACCTGGGTAGTCCTTAAGTCTACTTTGTCAGGAGCAAGGGCTACCACTCTATCTAAGACCAGTGAGAATAGTTCTCAGGCAACAGGGTGACCAGGACAACTGGAAAGATGTCTGATGCCCCTGCCCCACAGTGCAAAAATAGGTTCCAAACAGCCCGATGGGAACAACTCTTTAGGTAGTCCATGCCTCTCCCCACACCCAGTTCCCTGGCCCGAGCCCCAGAGTCCTGGCATAGGAGGGAGGGCCTGCCCATCTGCTTGCTCCCTACTCCAGGCTCCAGGAGGTCTCCGATGCCCAAGAAGACCTACAGGATCTGGCCCACAGCCGGCAGGCATAGGGGAGAAGGGTATTGGGAGCACCCTGGGTGCCTGCTTGCGGAGAACAAAAGGGGAGCGTGTTCTGTCCTCTGTTCCTGTGAGTACCCCTTCCAGAGAGGCTTTCCATGATGAAGACTGAGGTTCCTGTGTGTGAGGAAACCTGTCCCCCCATCCCCTACAAAAGCTAGAACCAGCTACTAAAGCGTTGGATACACAACTATCGATACCAACATTTTTTCCTAGAAACCAAATTGAATCCAGCATCCCAGGGAGCGAACACTGGCCTGGGACTCCATAAACGCTGGCTCCTATCTCCAGCTTTGCCTCTGACTCCCACATAACGCTAGCCAAGTCACTTAACCTCTGTGGTCGAGGCTCCCCACCCTCGCCCTCCTGCCCTCATCCCCCGCCCCTGGGGGGTGAGTGGGAATCATCAGTACATCATCGCCATCCGGGCTGACACTCCAAGAGGTTTTACTGGGGGCCACGAAAGTAGCATCAAACCTATCCTCACTTTGCAATTCCCATTTTCAGATGAGGAAATCATGGAAAAGGTTGTTAGGGGACACGCGCAAGGTCATAGTTAGCAAAGGTGGATTTGGCTGTCAGAATTGTGTTTTTCTATGGTCTTGACTACAAACATACAGAGCCATTTTCAAAAGATCAAGAACAGATGTAAAAACATTTTGGAAGCAAAAGGAAAAAAAAAGGGGGGAGGAAAGGGTTTACATAAAACAAATATAAATCATAATCCCCTGGACAAAACTCAAGGAGCTTTGCAGTATTCACAGAATCAGAGATCTCCAAGATGGGAAAGACCCTCAGGAAGCCATTTTCTTCCTCTTCCTCCTTTTGGACAAGAATAATACAATTAGCCAAATTATAGGGGTAAGACCAGAGAGGTCAAGCAAGGGGTGACCAGCTTAGGTCTTCAGCTGTAGGGCAGGAGAAGACAGAGCCCCAGCCTTCTGGCTCCTAGGGGAGGGGACAGTGATGATAGAAGTCCCCCTCTGTCATCAAGGTGGAGCCTCTCCAACCAAATTTAAGCCTTTAAAAAAAATTTAGTTGTAGGCAGACACAATACTTTTATTTTTTATTTATTCATGTGTGGTATTGAGGATGGAACCCAGTGTCACACACGCAGTAAGTGGGCGCTCTACTGCTGAGCCACAACTCCAGTCCCCAAATTTAAGCCTTTTAATAGAATATCCAAGGATATCTTTTCTGGCCTTAAAGTCATTTGATTTTATGACAAAATTGGTTAATATTGGGTTCCAAATGTGGTAATCCTCCCTCCTCCCCTCAGAGCCTCCTCTTAACAGGGTTCATAGCTGTGGAAAACAGAACTCCTGATGGTTATAGTAGCTAGAAAAGCACCATCAAAAGGTGGACATTAAAAGGCTCTCTGGGAGGGCTGTAGCTTTTGTGGCCAGCCAGGAGCACACCTGAAGCCCACTCAGGGTCAGCAAAGAACAAAACCCTACCTTCCTAGAGCAGTAGCTGCAAGGCAGTGTGGCCCCACCCTTTGTCACACAGCCCCTCCCACACCCCTCCTCACTTCCTGACCACAGGCCTCTTCTGCTCCCCAGACAACCCCTTCTCAGCACTGTGAACCTCCTGGTCCCTCTGGGGCAGCTGGTTATGCAGATCCTCGGCTCCCTACTTCACCAGGTTTCTGCTCAAATACTCCTCCCGAGAACAGCCCACCTGGCTCCTCCTTTCCCTGTTCTCTTCCCTGCTTTACTGCTCCCACTGAAATGCAAGCCCTCATGAGGGCAGGGATGTGGGCCCTTTAGTTCTTGCTGTAAGCATGAGAATCAGTGCTGAACTACTTGCTGAACACTCTGAAGAAACAACAAAGGAATGGCTGGAAGACTTCAGTACAAACCAACCCCCCAAGCTCTCCTGCCTGCACTGGGGAATCAGGGCAGTAATGGGAGGCAACTTGTGCCCTGACTGCAGCTGTACTGTCACCTTGCCCAGATTCCATCAGCCCTGCAGCTCCCACTTTAGAGGAGAGACTTGTACATGTGTGGGGGACTCCGTATCTCTGAGGCTCCCCGGCAGTCTTGGCAGCTCTTGGAACTTGTTTAGGTTGTTGCTGTGCAGATCATGAGGGCCTGGCCAAGTTCCTGCCTCTGCTTTTCCCGAGCCTCAGATAAGCTGGGAAGTGACTTACTCAGAGTCCCCTTTCACCCCATAACTGTTTCAGTCCAGGGAATGACACTGACAAGCAAATGAAGCCATGTATAGACTCATGGGTCACACCAGGTCAGGGCTGGGTGGAGCCACAGTCACACGCAAGCCAACCTGTGGCTGCAGATAATGCAGGCCAGCTAGTGTGTGGACTCCAGGGTGTGGCAGATCCAACTGCCACCAGCTGTGTGACCTTGGAGAATTATGTGAAAAGAAAGCACTACTTTTCTCAGGTGTAAAATGGAAATTAAAGTTCTTATTTTAAATAATAAGAGGTCCCCCTATTCAAAATAATCCACTTATTCAAAAGTCTATTATTTTCTGTTTTTTTAAAATTTCTTCTAATTAATTACACATGACAGTAGAATGCACTTTGACACATCATACATAAATGGAGTATAACTTCTCATTCTTCTGGTTACACATGATGAAGAATCACACTGGTCATGTACTCATATACGCTCATAGGGTAATAATGTCTGATTCATTCTACTATCCATTCTATCCCAATACCCCATCCTCTCTGCCTAATCCAAAGTAACTCTTCTTCCCTAGCCCTCCCCGCATTATGAATTATTATCGACATATCAGAGAAAACATTTAGCCTTTCATTTTTTGGGATTGGCTTATTTCACTTAGCATGATATTTTCCAGTTCCATCCATTTACCGGCAAATGCCATTATTTCATTCTTCTTTAAGACTGAGTAATATTGCATTGTGTGTGTATGTATGTGTGTGTGTATATATATATATATATCACATTTTCTTTATCCATTCATCTATTGAAGGACATCTACGTTGGTTCCATAACTTAGCTATTGTGAATTGAGCTGCTATAAACATTGATGTGACCATATCGCTGTGCTGACTTTAAGTCCTTTGGGTTATAAACTGAGGAGTAGGGTAGCTGGGTTAAATGGTGGTTCCATTCCAAGTTTTCTGAAGAATCTCCATACTGCTTTCCAGAGTGATCACACCATCCCACCAGCAATGTGTGAGTGTATTTTTTCACTCCTTTTTTTTGGTATCAAATCCAAACTCTGTGGGTTGACAGCCAAAACCCAGCCAACAACCTACCCAGTGTACAGTCACTGTAGACTCTTCCCCATATCCCCCCCACCACCCCGTGTGTCTAGAACAGACACCTGTGTTCTTTTCTCCTATCTTAATTTACTAAAGTCCTAAAGTCCTAAGCGCAGGTCTCAGAAGGTCTTCCCTGACTGAAGGTTTTATGGGCACTCAATGGTGTGTATTTCACATTACTAATAGGCAGGAACAAAGTTTAGACGACTCAACAGGAACACAGGATTATTGAGGGCAATAGCCATTTCTTTATAATGTCCATATCCACTAGGCATTTTAAAAGGCATATGGGGGCTGCAGATGCAGCTCTGTGGTAGGGCACTTGGCAAGCAAGCTCGAGGCCCTGGGTTCAATCCCCTGCACCACAAAAAATAAAATTGAAATTAAAAAATAAAAATGAAATTCCTGCTGAATGGCTCATCTGAAATGACATGTTAAATTTTCTTTTAAAATGCCTCTAAATGCTTCCCCTAATTCCCAAGAAAAGGAAAAGAAAGTCACAGAAATTAAATTGGAGACAAAAAAAGGGTCACTTCCTTTTTTTTTTTTTTTTTTTTTTTTTTGTGGTGCTGGGGATTAGAACCCAGGGCCTTGTTAATGCAAGGTAAGCATTCTACCAATGAGCTATATCCCCCGCAGTTATTCCCATTTCTGCATGCTTGTCTGTGTGGGAGAAAAAAATCATTTCTATTTCCAACCCTGACTTGATAAGTAGAGGAACTCCCCAAAAACAATGGACAGAAAAAAAAAGTCACAAAAATTAGTCTCACTTAAATATTTCAGGAAGGAAAACACAGTTAAACTGAAAACTGGTACTTAAAAAAAAAAAAAAAATCAGCCCGGAAATGTTTTTAGGACTGTGTCTATAAAAGTCCCCTGAGGGATGATTTGTCCTTCAGTACACTTCTCATGGTACTTGCTTTTACTAAAAAGCAACAGCCCAACACTAGGACTTTTTAAAGTCAGAAGCAGCGTGAAACTAGATGTAGAGGTACATGCGAACCACATCACCCAGAGGGCCAGCAGCAGCCTCTGCCCTGGGACGGACTCCAGGGAAGCTGAGCCAGTAACAAATGGCATCCTGTACCCCCCAGCTTCTCCTTCCTCCTCATTCTTCTCTCTGGTCCACCCTCTACTTCCCATTCCCTTTCTGCCAAATACAGCTGGAAAAAAGTCCTGGTACCAAGCCACCCAAACCAATTCCACATTATTTCAAGAGAGACCTTAAGACCCACACTTTATTTCTTTCTTATTTTTTTTACAAGAATATTAAAAGAAAACTCACTGGGCACAGTGGTGCACACCTGTAATCCCAGTGACTTGGGAGGCTGAAGCAGGAGAATCACAAGTTCAAAGCCAGCCTCAGCAACTTAGCAAGGCCCTAGGTAACTCAGAGAGACCCTGTCTCAAAATAAAAAATTAAAAGGGCTAGGGATGTGATTCAGTGGTTCAGTGCCCCTGGTTCAATTCCTGTTGTAAAAGACAGAAGAAAAAAAAGAAAAAAGAGAGAAAGGGAGGGAGGGAGGAGAGAGGAGAGAGGAAAGAGGAGAGAGAGGAGAGAGAGAGAGAGAGAGAGAGAGAGAGAGAGAGAGGGAGAGAGAGAGAACTATGTAAAATTGGGGCAGAACATTTAGAGCTGGGAGTTGTTTAGGGAATTAAAATTTTATTTCCTATAAATTTCACTATGTTCCTTTTTCAGGTCAGTACAAGAGCAAAGGTAATTCACGTTCTACCCACAGGTAGCCAAGCCCACTTTCTGATATAAGGTGAGAGGCGGGTATGGGGAGGTGTTGGGCAGTCACCCTGGCTTGCTCTGTAAATCTAAGCTCTGTATGTAATTTCATCTCTGGGCCTTGGTTTCTGCATTTGTAATTAAGGAATGATATCACCTGTTTCCAGGTTTGGGGACGAGTGAATGAGGTGTCAGTTCTGTAGCTCATTTGGTGCTGATGTGCAGCCAGTGCTCAGAATTAATTTTTTTTTTAAAACTAGTTTATTGACTATACTTAAGGATAATCTCATCATCATGGGTAAAATAAATACATAAATGAAAGTCAAATTTAAGAAGAGAAGGAAATGAGATTTTAAATGGCATACTCAAAATTGAAATATTTTTAAAATTGATTATTTCAGACCAAAACACTTAGTAGCAAACTTGATCTGCAAAATACCTCCTGCTTCCAAGCACAATAAACTCTCATGGAGACCTTTGTTTGAAATCCTAATCTAACATTCCAGTTGTGAATGTTTGTGATTCCATGTAATGAGCCCAAAATACAAACAGTGCAGGGTACAGCTGGCACATGTTGGAGTGACAGCAAGGGATAATCAAGTTTTCTGCAAAGAAAGACTCATGACATTAAGGGAAGATGTCACAGGATCCTCTCAGGCAGGTGTTGCATCTAAGGGAAGGTCAGCCCCCAAACCTAGAAGGTACTGAAATTCAGGGAAGGTCTTTGTCAGACTGCTCAGCAGAACAGCAAGAAGTGGTGTAGAAGCCGTTGGCATGAAGGGGAGGAGGTATCATTACTCCAAAGTATGAAACCCAGAATTATTTTCTGCTGAGCACAAAGCTAACAAATGGGATAGAAATAGAGCATAAGCAATCTCCTATCCAACGATTCCAAATTGGGTCTTTGGATAAATAAGATAGAGCTATGATAGTCATGGGAGGAGGAGAGAACCAGAGAAGTCCACCAAGAGGATGAGGGTCTGGGCAGGAAGGCATAATCCTGGGAATCTGCCAGACCAGGATGGTTCTCTGGTAGTACACGAGCTGTACATGTCCCTGCACCTCAAACTTCCAGCTTATCACACACTTGTTGAACTCGTTTGGGTGGGTATCCCCTCCCTGTTTAGGTGGGTATCCCCTCCCTAGATGGTCTGCAGTGTAGACGGGAAGGAACACCACAGTTACAATGAATGCAGAGGATGCCCCCTTGACCCTGATGGCCTCTGCAACATTCTAGGATTAATTTCACCTCTATGGCTTTTGTTTTTGTAAACAAATTGTGAAAGTCAAACTATCTCAAAATTGAATATGTGTGATTTATACCAATTACTATACTAAAAAACAAACCATGTAGATGGATGAAGAGGAAAAACTCAGGTCAAGCTCACACTCACCCATGGCTGGCATTCAAGCAAGTCTCCCAGAGAAGGGAGTCCATTTTCTTGCTTCTCTGCTGTCCAGCCTCGGGACAGTGCAGGGAAGCCCAGGGCGTGCTGCCATCTGCAGGCAAAACAGGACAAAAACATAAGCGATGGCTCCAGTCGCCTTTTGAAGCCCTCTCCTATCTTCAGCCCTGGAGCATTCACCCAATGCCAAAGTTAGCTGAGCCAACCGTGGTTTGTGCCTGGTATCCCACCACATACAGCACAGTCAGCCAGAACTCTCAACCATGGATTTAAGGATTTCTTAACAGCAGCAGCACGTTCTCACACAGGGCTGCTGCTGTCAGACACTGCTCTGAACCATTTACATTTTTAATAATATTTTTTAGTTGTAGATGGATGCATTACCTTTATTTATTTATCTTTATGTGGTGCTGAGGATCAAACCCAGTGCCTCACATTTGCGAGGGAAGTGCTCTACCACTGAGCTGTAACCCCTGAATAATTTACTTTTATTAATTTATTTAACCCTTCCTGCAACAGGTGAATGTTGAAGGTCCCCAGTGATTTGATTGATTGTTGAATGAGGCTGAATAATTAAAATGAAGAACTTGATAACACCTGATTCCCAAGAGAGGCCCGCAATGAAAACCAAAGGAGATTCTGAATATTCTGCAGATCATTCATCTCTAGATATTTATCAAGTGCCTATTATGGACCAGATGCTGCCCTAGTCTTGAGGAGAGCTGTGCACAAACAAGATAGGGTCCTTGCTTTGAGAGGGAATGTCCATTCTAGTGGAGGGTGGTGATGATAGAAAAGGCAATGAATGATGGGGAGAAGAAAAAGTGGGGTGAAGGGGGCAGAGAGTGATGGCAATGCTGTTATCATTCATTCATTTCTTTCATTTGTTCCAGGTACTTACTAACCATATCATTTCTGGCCCACAGCAACATGCCAGGCGCCTTGCCAGAGTTGCAACTGTGGGCAAGAAATAGACTGGTTCCTGCCTGTATGGAATACTTACATAAGGAACATTTGATTAATCAAGTAATCATGGCCCTGGCCCACATGGAGGATTTGCACAAGAGGAACATTTGATGTTAACCAAATAAACACCTTAACACATGCAAAGATGTTCAACTATGGTAAGTGTGATGGAGGAAGGGCACAGAGTCCCTACGAGAGCTTCTGGAAGGGGATGCTCTTGGGTCTGAGGCAAAGCCTGGAATGCAGTGTGGGGAGAAGAAGCAACATGGTAAAAAGTGTGCCAGGCACACAGGCTGGGCCACGGACAGTAAGTGGGGAGAGAAGGCAGGGTAAGGCTGGAGAAGGGGTGTGGGCACTCCCAGCCACAAGAGTAGCTGGAGCCTTATCCTCTGTGAACTGAAGCTCCACACAGGGTCTCATGCAGGGAGTAGTGTGGTTGGATGTGTGTGTTTAAAAGATTATATTAGGTGGTAGGCTGAAAAATGGCCCCACCAAAGAAGGAAATGTCTGCACCCCTGGAGGCTGTTGTGTATGTGTCCTCTTATAGGGCAAAAGGGCACTGTGGATGTGTCTAAGTTAGGAGTCTGCAGATGGGGAGATTATCCAGGTATATAATGACAAGAGTCCTTGAAGAGGGAGGCAGAGGGATATTGACTACAGAATTTCAGATTGATGCAGTGTGCAAAGGACTCTTCGGCTTTGAAGACAAAGGAAGGGGCCATGAGCCAAGGAATGCAGGTGGCCTCTAGAAGCTGGAAAGGGTAACAAAATGATGCTCCTCTAGAGCTTCTAGAAAGAAAGAGGCCCTGCTAAAACCTTGATTTCAGGATTTCTGAGGCCCAGAACTGCAAAATAGTGATAAGGAGACTTTGTTACACAGCACTATTGGCTCTTGTGAAAAAACAGACTGGGAGTAAGGGGGAAGGGGAAGCAGGAGCAGTCGCAGGCCACTGCAGCGTCCAGGCAAGAGGGGCAAGAGCTAGCGGCATGGCAGTGGCAGAGGGGAAGAAGAAGTGTGGTGGAGCTGAAGGACCCAGGAGGGAGAGAGGTCTTAATGGAAGCCACAGCAGGCCTCCTCCAGGCTCAGCACTTGGCCACTCACCTGTTCGGGGGCCCAACACCTTTACAGAAGGAAACAGCAGAGCACCAGGGTTATGAGACTACTCAATTTACTCACTCACCTGTGAACCCTGTTTCCACAGAGGAGCCCAGGAGTCTCCAGGAACAGATATAAGAAATAACACTTGTGGAATTTTTACTAGGCAAAAGGTGGCAATTATTTCTGCCAAGCATTAGGACCTGCAGTGAACTCTTCTTTTTCTTTTTGTTTTTCAACCTTTTCCTGAAAAGGGAATTTGTAATTCTGTAAAGAGGGTATCTAATTTGAAATATATACATCTCCAACTCAGGTGATGCAGAACCATGATTATATACAACATCTGGAAAAATCATGGTCAGTGGAAAGTAGAATAATTAAAGAAAAAACAACAAGAAACTAGGAGGCCTTCTCTCAGCATCTACTCCATTCCTAATTTAATGAGCCACATACTTAAAAAGTGGGGTCCTAATTTGGTTTTGCCTAGTAGGACTGTTGAGAAGAAAAAACAATGGTAATGATTTAAGAAAATTTTGGAAATACTCTCTCTGTTCTACTCCTGCAGCTTAAATATACACCCACCAAAACCAAGTGCCTTGGAGTGTAATGAGAGCTGACAAGGGAGTCTTGGGATACTGTTCCCCTGTGGCCACAAAGACCTAACTAGAGCATGAAAGGACCAAGGAGCACCTGCAGAAGGCAAAATACCAGGCAAGGAAATACTACCTTAGGCAGCAAAATAACTAAAAAATAGATATATGTGTTTATTACTCTTTCTAGTGACAAAATTGACATATGTCCATTACTGGAAAATGTAAAAATCTTCTCTGATCCCAGTCATCTTGAGATAACCCATTTGGAAATATTTTCTTCCAGTCTTTCTTTTCCTGGTGATTTTGAAATGTGGTGTGTGTGTGTGTGTGTGTGTGTGTGTGTGTGTGTATGTGTGTGTGTATGTATGGTCACACAATTTTTTTTGGTTAACAAAGTATGCATACATATACTTTATTTTTAACAAACTTGGGATGCTGTATACTCTTTTTTTGCAGTTTATAAATGAAATGTCACTAAATATGCTTTTTAATATTTTGTAATATTCCACCATATGAAGGTATCATATGAGTAAGTTCTAACTTTACAATAACATAAATCACACTGGGAGTGACATTTCATATGTAGGCATGTCCCTGATTTAAATCTGTCTGTAGCTCTAATTATTTCCTAAGGGTCATTGTTCCCACAACCATGCATTGTCATTACTATTTTGCCATAAATACCATCTGTATTAAATTTAACATTTCTCTTTAAATAAACTAATTTCTGTCCTTAAATAAATATATTTTAAAGTACATGCTATTGTAAATGGAAAAACAGCACTTTTTGCCACAAAAAGGCAAAACAAATACAATCTATTAGAATCAAAACACTATGGCTAAAATGGAGTTAAAAATACTGCTACCCCTTTTTGCTCATTCTTTTATTTCAGATGGAAGATTATGCAGGCTTGGAAAGACCTAATTTTAGACACACTGGCACCAAGCTGAGGTTTGTCTCCTTCCCTTGATCAGAAGATTCAGAAGGAACTGAGCAGGAGAATGACCTTCTCTCTGTGCAAGCCAGTGATGGACAGTGTGGCACATGTATCCTGCACAGAATTACCCTGCAGGACCTGGGATAGCTGTGCATGGGAAATGTGTCTTAAGAGATACTCCTGGAAACAGAATTGGCATAAAAGGTAGAGAAAGTTTAAAATACTTTTGACAAACTGAGCTTGAACATTATGCACAGTGTTTACCATAGTTTTACTGTGGGAGTGCCCAATTCACTTCAACCTCATAAATGCTAAGTATTATAAACAAAATATTAAAATAGTTAAAACTTTTAAACTTTTTTTAGTGTAAGGTAGTCAGTAGCTGAATATTTTAAGGGCTATTTTCATCTTTCTCTAGCCAGTCCCTGATCCTAGGGTAAGGTTATTATATGAACCTTCTGTTAGTGGTCAGTTTACACAAACTGATATTATGCTTGGTTTATGCAAGCGGAACTAAATTTGGTATAACATGAGGAAGTGACTTCAGCATTTGCAAATATTTCAGCATGTCTTTGTGCCAGCAAAGGTCAACTGAGGATCAGAACAGCATGAATTCCAAAGAATGCTTTTGAGAAATAAGAGCCCCAGAGAAGCATTACTCACAAGATATAATTCTCTACAAATTAAATGCTAGGAGAAAGACATTTAAACTTTCCTATACTACTGCAAAATGCAATCATACAAAGAGGTTACAGATGACTAAAATTTCTAAAACAGAAAAGGAAAAGCATATTCTGAAGCATAGAGAATTAATAACAATTGGAAGCTTCCAGATTATTTTTAAAAATTCCTATATGTGTATATGTGTCTGTTGGGAAAAGATGAGGAAGAGGAGAGGTTCTCATGTTTGGAAGGAGGTTATAGATTCTGACTAATTTTTGCTACTTTGATCTTTGTCAGATTCAGGACTTCTAAATCTCTATAGAAAAAGAAGGAAGGTAGAAGAAACAGGAAGGGCAAGACACCTTGACGAATTCAGAGACACAAGGAAGAAGAAAAAGAATTCATGACAATAAATGGCAACACAACATGCCAGAAATAAGACCACAGTTACCAGTGATCAAAATAAAAGCCAAGTCTTTCAACCTAAAGCCCATGAATGGAGGATGGATAAATTAAGGCACTCCATTTTTAAGGTATATATGTGTGGGGGAGCATAGATGACAGAAAGAGGTCCATGACTCCCATAATTTGGAAAGTTGTAGAATAATGTTTGTACAAGATAGGAAAGGGTCCAGAAAAACACAACAACATTCTAAGTGGGGTAGCCTATGGAGAGCAGGTTCACAGGTGGCCGGAGTGGGCTTCTCCATCTCACTTTACAAATGTCTGCACCCTGTGAATCTACTAAGAAACTCATGGGGCCAAAGAAATGTGAATAAATGAATAATGAACACAAGAGAAGACTCAGCCAAATGGGAGATGTAGAGGACAAAAAAGAAAGCTGGTTAACAGAACCCAAAAGTATTTATTTGAAAATGGACAAAGCTCTAGGGAGACTATTAAGGATAACTAACAGACTTAAAAAAAAAAAAAGACTTGAAAAAGGAGGAAATGACAAATATAACAGATGTTTAAAACTTTTAAAATAAGATAAACGACTGTGATGAAACATTTAAAATATAGATGAAATGAATAAATTTCTAGAAAACAAAAGTTGCTAAAATGTGAATGACCATTTAAGAAATTAATATAGTTTAAAAATTTCTTCCCCAGAAAGTCTCAGGCCCAGGTTTTACAAGTGTAACCTACCAACTTCCAAACTATTTCTCTTAAATGAATTTTATCCAGAAATAGAAAAAAGAAGAAACATTGTCTAACTTAAGGTTACTATAAACTGGTGGGAGGAGGAATCACCTCATCATCTTGCCAGATACAGAATGAGCATTTGATGCTAGTTCAATGCTGAACATGTAACACAAAAGGAAAACAAAACTCTCAGAGCTATAGAATTAAAACAAAGCCATGTCTTTCCTACCACCTTCTTTGTTTTATAGCTTGATTAATCATGGGTTTAAGCCACCACACGTAATAAACTTTGTTATTACATTTTTATTAGAAAGTAATGCTTAGGATTTTATTTCTTTTTCTTGGGATTTCAGGTCCTCAGTAAAGAAACTTCCTTTACTTGATAAAGCCTATTTTCTAGGAACCCATAACTAACATCCTACTTCACAAAGAAACTATGTATTCTCTTTAAGAAATGGAACGAGATGAGGATGTCTGTTGTCACCACCACCATGTAACAGAGTTACAGAGACAGCGGCCACTATGAGGAGATAATACAAAAGGAAAACAAATATAAAATTGGGAGGGGCAAAAGTTTTCAGTGTTTGCAACTGATATAATTATTTAATAGGAATCTCAAGAGAATCCACAGAAAAACCGTCAGAATGACTAAGAGTCCAGAAAAGGTCAGACTCTGTGGCACACACCTGTAATCCCTGGGACTTGGGAGGCTAAGGCAAGAGGATCACAAGTTCAAAGCTGGCCTCAGCAACTAGTGAGGCCCTACGCAACTCAGAGAGCTCCTGTCTCTAAATAAAATACAAAATAGGGCTGGGGATGTGGCTCAGTGGCTGATTTCCCCTTAGTTCAATCCCTGATACCAAAAAAAAAAAAAAAAAAAAAAGAAGAGGAAGAAGAAAGAAAGAAAATCCAGAAAAGTAGCTGGATATAATAACCCACTGAAAACGATTACATTTCTCAGTACTGACCCACTAAAAAAGAGAGAAATATGCATACAAAATATCACAATTGCAATAGTACTGAATCTAACAATTATCTTAATAAAACAAGTAAAAGCTCAGTAGAGAAAATTTTAATATTCCATGAAAATACATAAAGGAAAGCATGAATAAACAAAAAGAAACATGGATGAAATTATTTGTCATTCAAAGATATTAATTCTTCCCAGATCAACCTATGATTTCAATTCAACTCCAGTCAAAATTGCAGGAGAGCTTTTTGTGAAATATCTCAATAGAGTTTCTGGAAGAACAGAAGTAATAAGCTAAGAAAAATGGAAGAATAACAAAAAAGTAAAAGCATATTACAAAGGAATTGTCATAAAAACAAAATCCAATTGGGTTAAAATTTAAATGTGGAAGAAAACAAAGTTAGTAGAAGAAAATACAGAAAAAAACTTTTTATGATCATTAGTCAGGTAAGGATTTATTAATAAGACACAAATAGAAAGAGCTAAATGGGGGCAAATGATAGCATATACAGGTTTTTTTTTTAATAAGTGGATCACAGACTTAAATGTAAGAGTTTAAAGTATAAAGCTCTTGGATTCACGGGCCTAACTTTGAGTTAGGTGAGGATTGGTAAATCATATATATGATAAAAGATATGAAGAACTCTTATAACTTAATAAAAAGACAATTCAGTTTTAAAAGTGGATCTAAATAGAAATTTCTGCAAAGAAAACATACAAACTGCTAATAAGTGCATAAAAAGACTCAACATAATTAGCCATCAGGGAAGCACACACACGTACACACACAAAACAAAACAAAAACCATCGTGAGCCACAACTTCACACCTACTGGGATGGCTATAATAAGAAAGACAGCCAATAACCATTGCTAGTGAGAATGTAGAGAAACTAAAGCTCTCATGCCCTCACAGTGGTACAATTGTTCTATGGTGTAGCTGCTCTAGAAAACAATCATCTGGAAGTTTCTCAGACTTTATTTTTATGTTTTAATACATATGGAACACATTGGGCACAGTGGCACATGCCAATAATCCCAGTGACTTGGGAGGCTGAGATAGGAGGATTCCAAGTTTGAGGCCAGTCTCAGCAACTTAGTGAGGCCCTCAGAAACTTAGTGAGACCCTGTCTGAAAATAAAAACTAAAAGGGTTGGGCACATAGTTCAGTGGTAAATTGCCCCTGGGTTAAATCCCAAGTACACCCCCACCAAAAAAAAAAAAAAATGTACATGTATAGAATACTTCACTCATTTCTGCATCATGCTTATACAGGGACCGCACTAATCTTTTTGGTATTGTTCCAAATTTAGCATCTGTGCTGCTGAAGTGAGTACTTCCTCAGAGTTTAAACAGAGGTGCCATGTGACCCAAGAATTCCACTTCTATGTAAATACCCAAGAGAAATAAAAACAGAGGCTTTCAATAGAAACTGTCAGTAATTCCTCAAAATGATGAACACAAAGAAAAGAGGAGCGGTACCCCATAAATGTTTTCTAGGCCTTACAGAAAACATGGGGTTATTCCTTTGGCCATATACAGGCGAATCTACAAGAAAGGTGATATTATAGACATCAGAGGAATGGATACTGTTCAATAAGGAATGGCCCACAACTGTCACCATAACAAAACTAGAAGAGTACAGTGTTACCCAGCATGCTGTTGGCATTGTTGTAAAAAACAAACAAACAAACAAACAAACAAAACAAGTTAAAGGTGAGATTCTTGCCGTCTAGAGAATTAATGTGCACACTGAGCCTATTAAGCAGCCTACGAGCCATTATAGCTTCTCAAAACTTGGAGAGGAAGTTGAAGAGAAAGGTGCCTGGGTTCAACTGAAGCACCAGCCTGCTCAGCCCAGAGAAGCACAATTCGTGAGAACCCATGGGAAGGAGGCCGAGCTGCTGAACCTGTTCCCTATGAATTCATGGCATAATAGGGTAAAAACAACAGTAACAAAAGATTCCTGGATTGTAAAAGATAAAAGAAAGAAGAAAGTAAATGTCCACAGAATACTTTTTGTGAATATTCATAGCAGCCAAAAAGTAGAGGCAACCCAAATGTTCAATAAGGAATGGCCTTATTGAACGAATGGATGGATAAACAAAATGTAGTATATCCAGATGATGAAATATTATTGAGCAATAGAAAGGAATAAACTAATACATGTTATGATGTAAATGAACCTCAAAACCATACGGCTAAGTGACAGAAGCCAGTCACAATAGCCACACATTGTATAATTATATTTATAGGAAATTACCAGAAATATGTAAATCTATATAGACAGAAAGGACAGTAATAGCTACATAGAGCTGGGGAGGGAGATACTGAGGGACATTGGACAGTGACTGCTAATGGGTACAGAGTTACTTTTTGGAGTAATGAAAATGTTTTAAAGTCAGATGATGGTGATGGTTATATACATCTGTAAATACCACAATAATAACCAGTGAATCACCATAAACTATAAACAGGTGAATTTGTGGTATATAAATTACATCTTAGTAAAACTATTAATAGTAATAATAATAAAAGGGAGACTAAAATGAAGCTAATGGATGACAAGATGAGGAGAAGACTTAACCACCTATGTCTGACAGAGGACTACCATTTTAATACACAAAGATATTAATATACAAAATGCAAACCAGGTAGAAAAACATCAGAAACCTAAAAGTAAAGAAGCACAAATAAGATAAACAGGCAATTCACTAAAGGAAAAAATAATATGAAGAGATGCTCAATTAAAACAAAAAAGGAGAAATGTAACATACCAGATTTTAAAAATGAGTAAATGAGATAATAGTAAATATAGGCAAATATTGGAAAAGGGACTCTTCATGCACTGCTGGTGGGAGGAAATTGCTGAAGCCATTCAGCAGCACAAAGTGGCAAGTTTTAGTAAGGCAACATGCAAGCATCCTAGAAATCAGCTATGTCATATCTGCCTTATTTGTCTGACCATCCACCCATCCACGTTTCCTTCCTTCCAGACATACATACATACATCCCAGAGAATCTCTTATAACAACAAGGAGGAAACAACTAGATTTAAATACAGTGAAATGAATTGACCAAAACGCATAATGCTAAGGGGGAAAAATGCAATTTATAGCACAATGGTGTTTATTCAGGCAAGCATAACAACCAAGCAAAACATAACTCATTTTTCAAAGATCCACACACTTCTAAAGCATGTATAATGAAAGATTTGGGAGGACAAACAGCAAATATGCCCATTTAGTGTGGCTGCCTAAGATGGAGGAGGAGGTGTTGGGAGAGAAATGGAGGATAAAGGAGGAAAATAACAAAATAAAACAAAAGGAAAGAAGGGTTCTAAAGGGTCCAAGGATTATTGTACACTATAAACTGAGGAATGTGGCAATTCAAGTCTCTGGGTCTGAGAGCCTAAGGAAAATAAGTAGAATCCCACACATTATTATTTCCTAACAGAAAATCATAAAAGTAAACTACAGCACATGCTGGTGACTAAATCAATGAATAAGCCAGCTATGGAGAAAAGAAGGTGGGTGGAAAAATGGGTTTGGTCTTCAGCCCAGTCATTCAATCTTTAGGAAGATGGAAGCAAGAACCTGGGGTGGTAAAATGTGGATGCTGTCCAGGACACCACCTGCTCCTCCCACCCTCTCACCCACACAGAAGACAAGAAAGAGAAACAACCATCCATTACACTTTAAATTCAGTTAAAAGGAGGGAGACAGAAGAGAGTACAGGAGACAAGGGATACCTCATTTATAGCAAGCCACAAAACTAGAGACAAAATCTAATTTTCTGGCTCATGGGGCAGAGTGAGGACCCCTTGTTTTTACAAATTAGGACCATGGATCATCTTCTGTTTCAGAAAAGGGTCTTTGATTATGTTCTTTTTTTTTTGGTACTGGTCACATTATTAGTTAGCTACATCCCCAGCCCCTTTTTGAGACAGGGTCTGGCTAAGTTACTTAGGGCCTAAGTTGCTGAGGCTTGTCTAGAACTTCCAGTCCTCCTGCCTCAGCCTCCTGAGTCCTGGGATTTACAGGTGAGTGCCACTGCATCCAAGGCTGAGCCAGGTGAATTCATTTTTATTGGGACAGAAGTTGAGTGTGTGTGTGTGTGTGGGGTGGTTCTTGGTATTGGCATACAAAAACTGTCATCACTCTAATATGTCAAAAAGCCTAAATATTTATTTTATTTTTAGCACTTAGTGCCTTCTATTCTTGTCCTACAAGACCTGGCCTGTGGGTAACTTGCCAAGGAATGGGGAGCACTCTAAAGGGCAGACTTTGTCTTCACACCCTGGGATGGACCCCAATTCTCAAATGAGTTGTGTGTACCCGGCCAAGGGCAAAGCCCAGGCAGTCCTCATCCGTCACACTTCTGCTGGGCTGCAGTGGGCAGATCTTTCCCTGGTCTGGGGAGGGCTCAGACTCTGGGTGCACTCATCTCTGACCATCTATGCCAGTCCCGGGTTTGGGGCTCCCTGACTTCATATGGGCAGTGGGAATGGGGCCAAATCCTGGCCTGGCTGCTCTCTTGTTTTCTACCTGGGAAACCAAGAAAGGCAGAAATACATGTGAGCTGCAGCTGAATGTGACAGGTAGCGGGGTAGATGGGATGCTCTTTGCTGAGTTCAGGTGAAGCACTCTGTTAGGTACTTTATATGCGCCCTCCCACTTTAATGTCTACGAAACCCCGGAAAGGTCTGTGCTACCAAAGGAAATGTGTGCTCAGGGGATCTGACTTGCCACTGTCCCACCTTGACCCCAGACTGCCAGATCCTCGTCTGAGGCCTCCCAGGTCTTCAGCACCGCCCGGAGACTCTAGGCCACGAAGCCCCCAGCAGTGCCGCGCCTCCGACCCTCCCGGACCCACCCCGGGAGTCCCCATCCCGGCCCTCGACCAACCGCCGCCTGGCGCCGGGCCCGCCGGGTCCGCAAGGAGGAGCCCGTGAGGCGGCCGCGAAGGGGCTGTGCTTACCTTGCCCGGCGCGGGCAGCGGGACCCGGGTTCCAGGCCGACCGCCGCCGCCGTGCTCTGCGCCCCTCGCCGGGAACGGCCTCTGCGCCAGCCTGGCCTCGGCAGCTTAATTTTCCCCAACGACATCAGCGGGAAAGCGAAAGCGAAAACCTCGGGGAGGCGGGACCCGGGGTCGAGCGCGCAGAGCTCCCGGCCCGCGGCGGGCGGGGGCCCGCGGCAGAGGCGGGGGTCGGGGGCGGGGGAGCCGGGCCCGGGGCTGCGCGCGGCCGGGGAGCCGGGCCCACCGAGTGCGCGCTCTGCAGCTGGTCTGCCCCCGCGCCTCGCCGCCGGCAGAGGCAGGGCGGGAGGGTGTCCCCTCTGCCCTCGGTGCAGTGCCTACTTGGGCCTGAGGGCTGGTGGCGGGCCAGGTGATTGAGGGCGACCCTCGGGGCTCTGTCCTGAAGAGGCTTGTGGTGGAACCGTTAGAGGAGACCCGACCAAGGCACTCCATCCTGGATCAGCAGAGAACTAAAAAGCTAGTGATGTTAGTGTAATAGGGGACATGTCATCTGATAAGAAAAACTGGCACAGAAAGCCTAAGTTTTGTCCCTGGTATAAGTGGTGCTCACCGATACCCTACGGATCAAGCCCTGGCCTTATATTGTTGGCTGATTTGGAGCAAAACTGTCTGTTTTTAGCTGTCTGTTTCTTTTCCCTGGAAAATGGGGATAATTAATAATCATACCTACCTCGTTGATTTTAGGAAGGAAATGAAACAATATAAGGACAAAAAACCCTTGGTACAGAATTTCCGGTCAGCCTCTAGGTGGGTCTCTTGAGGGCAGCCACGAAGTCCTTTGTCTGGATACTTGATGATACACATTCTCTGTCAGTTTAAATTGGAGGTGTCTCCATAATAACAGGATAGTTTTAAGTTTGGAAATGAGACTGAGAAGTAATTAGAAGGACAGAGGAGGCACTACAGTCTTTTGAAAGGTACCTTAAACTTAGCCTGTCAATTAGCCTCTATAATTAGGCCACTGCATCAGGTGTTTATGGCAGCAGAGCACTGCCAGTTGAGTTTGAATGGAATCCCCTACAAGATTCAGCTCTGTCTATCACAGGCCACTGAAATCTGAAAATATTTCTACAAGCATTTCTACCTACTAGCTTTTGCAATACACTGACAAGATTCCATATCCAAATATAATTAGGTGTGTGTGTATGTGTGCGTGTGTGTATGAGAGAGAGAGAGAGCATACACAAATACTTTTTTTTTTTTGGTCGCAGTACAAAGATAAAGATAAAGCAATCTGAAAACTGGAGCAGAAAAACAAACTGTTTAATCTGCATAGAGTCGATTTGATTTTCACATTTGTGATTTGAGCATCTTCCCAACATGATAGAGATCTCTCTCTGTGGCTGATATAAGGAATTTCAGTATTTCCCTCAAGGGCAGTTGGGGAATGGGGCAGAACAAATAATAACCTTAGAAAAACAACCTGTGTTTCCCCCTTCAGAAGATGACGCTTTATAAAGGGGGGAAAAATCCTTGCCTTGGAGCAAGACTTTTTCCTTGTAGAACAGTTCTCAATTCCATGAGAACAAAATGGAGCTAGATCTGTTCTGCAGGAGGAAGGCCAGGAAGAGAGAAGGAAACAACGGAAGGTAGGTCAAATCCTGCTTTTCTGGGCTGGGGTTGTAGCTTGGTGGTTAAGCACTTGCTTAGCATGTGTGAGGCACTTGGTTCCACATGTAAATAAGTAAAGGTCCATTGACAACTAAAAAAATAAAAATAAAAAAACCCCATATCCTGCTTATTCCTTTAAAGACATGACACATGTGAACAGTGTCAGGGTCCCATCTGGGTAATTTCTCAATATCAGAATTTGGTCCTTTACTTTGTGGAATCAAAATTTCATCTGAATTTCATTGTTCTTGAGTTGATTAGTACTGTTCTATAAAATCAGAATGCCTAACTTTACACCTGATGATGCAAATAAAAATGAAAAAAATCAAGTAATTTTTTTTCCCACTCAACAAATATTCTGTAGCAACTACAAAGGGTGGTCACTTGCTAAGGCTTGGGGATTCAATAATGAGCAAAACTAAATGTGATCTCTGCCCTCAGAAAACACACCTTAGTGAGGAAATTAGACAAATAGTCAAATATATAATTCCATCCTAAATGCCACAAAGAGCACTTGATGCTGTAAAGAGGGACTAACAGGCGGAACTTCCCTAAGAAGGGATCTCAGACTTCCAGTCAGCTTGGGCAGCACTTTCTCAGAACTGCTCTGCAGGCTGAGGGTTTTTCTACCCCATCCTCCTTCCTTCCCTTCTGGCCAGAGTCATTTTCTGCTTAGTTCTGCTTCTGCTCCTCTTTATCCTTCCTGTTTCCCCTAGTAAGTTCTTAAATACCTTTATTTTATTTACTTATTTTTATGTGGTGCTGAGAATCAAACCCAGTGCCTCACACATGCTAGGCAAGCACTCTGCCACTGAGCTACAACTATAGCCCCAGTAAACGCTTAAACATTTAATTCTATCTTGGTGTCTTCTCTAGGAGGACCTACACTGACACAATGGTGCCCCGCATTGAGCTGGAGAAGCTTGGAAGAGGACAGAATTTTGGAGGGTTTCAATTCTGCACATATTGGTTGCCCACCTGGGTGTCAGGCAGGCAGGGAACCTCCATGTCTACTTTCCCATTTTAAAGACATGCTTGTGCTTGGGTACTAAGCTATTGACTGTGTCCTCCCTATGGGTTAGGGTCTGGTCTTATTTTTCAAATTCTTATTTCATGTATGACCTCCAAACCTCAGTTTAGAGCTCAATACTAGAACTATTTCCCCCTAGAAAAATTCAACCTAGCAATAGCAAAAGGTGTCCTTTAACTTCCTTGAGGAGGTGTTAAAAAAAAAAAATCAAAAGGGAACAAGTAATTGTTTCTTAGCCATCAACAGCAAATAATTTTGCCGGGGGGTGCCCAGGCTTTATGGGAAAAGAGGAGTCATCATTTTTGGGTGTTCCTGAGGACAGGTCTTATCTATTTACCTAATTGGCAGCAGGGTTGGAAATCTTTCCCGTTGTGTAATAGAAAGAAGCTAGCACTCCAAAAGGCACTCTCTTCTCTTTGAGTTCAGCCTCTCTGCTCAAGGTCTCCTTGGAGAGCTGGGTGGCAAGTGATGCCCCTATCATTGAGGTTCAGTTGCCAGAAGACTGAAAATCATCTGGGTTCAGGCAGAACTCTTTAGGTTCCCTGTTGGCTTTTCCTTGTGTAGGCTTGAATACAAACTGTGATTCCTACAGGAGTATTTGAATACCAACTCTTTAGAAGGTCAATAACATTTCTTTCACCAACTACATGCTCCAGGCAGCCCTGCCCATCTCAAGGTGAAATGTAGAACCTGTCAGGTGAATGTTGTGGTTTGGATTTGTATGTTTCCCAAAGGCTTAATCTGTGTTAGGTTCTTAGTCCCCAATGCACCAATGTTCAGAGATAGGGCTTTGGGGAAGCGATTGGATCATGAGGGCTTTGATCTCGTCAATGTGTTAATCCATCGATGGCTTCATAATTAAATGGGCTATTGAGAGATGGTAGAAGCAGGAGGAGGTAGAGCCTAGTTAGAGGAAGTTGGTCACTGTGAGCATGCCCTAAAAGGGTATATCTTGTCCCTGGCACCTTCTTTTCTCCTCTCTTTGCTTCCCAGCTGCCATGAGATAAGCAGCTCAGCTCCACTACATGCTCCCCACCAAAGATGTTCTGCTCACCAAAGACCCAAAGCAGTAGGGCCAAGTGACCATGATTGAAGCCTTTGACACTGTAAGCCAAAATAAATCTTTGCTCTTTTAAGTTGATTTTCTCAGGTGTTTTGTCACAGTGCTGAAGAGTTGACTAACACAGTGAGTTTATATGTTTTAATAGATTACAAATGTATTTATTTATTAATTTACTGGGTTTTATAGTTTCTCTTAAAAAGGATTCATTGGTAACTTAAATTTAATGTTTAAGAACATATGTGTATTGCTCTTGTAAAATTCATATTTTTTTTTGTGTGTGTGTACCTATTTAAATCTTTTGCCCACTTTAAAATTGAGTTTTCTTTCTTTTGGTAGTATTGTTGAGTTGCAGGAGTTCTTTTTTAAATATTTATCTTTTAGTTGTAGTTGGACACAATACCTTTATTTTATTTATTTTTATGTAGTGCTGAGGATTGAATCCAGGGCCTCGCACATGCTAGGTGGACGCTCAACCACTGAGCCACAACCCCACCCCGAGTTACAGGAGTCCTTTACATATTGTGGATACTAACTCCTTGTCAGATACATGATTTGCAAGTAGTTTTTCCCATTCCATGGGTTATCTTTTCATTATGCTGTGTCCTTTTATGCACACGGGTTCTTAATTTTGATGAAGTTCAAGTTATCTGTTTTCTCTTTTGTTGCTTTTGATTTTAATGTTATAGCCAAGAAATCATTGCCAAATCCAATGCTATGAAGCTTTCCTCCTATGTTTTCTCCCCAGGCTTCTAATTTTAGCTTTTATATTTAGGTTTTTAATCCATTTTGAGTTATTTTTTTTCTTTGGAATACAATAGGGGTCCAACATTATTTTTTTAATGTATGAATACCAAATTTTCCCAGAATTATATATTGGATAAAGAAATGCAGTATATCTCTGTTCAATGATCTTGGCATCTTTTTTTTTAAAAAGTCATTTGATCATATATGTGAAAGTTTATTTTTGGACCTCTCTTACCTCATTAGTCTGCATGTCTGTCTTAAGGCTAGTACCACACTGTCTTGGTTATTGTAGCTTTATTTCTTCCTTTCCACTTTGGATATCTTTTTAAAAAAGTTTTATTATTTATTTTTATTTGCTCTTTTTAGTTATACAGGATAGCAGAATGTATTTTATACATATTATACATATTATACATACATGGACTATAACTCCCATTCTTGTGGTTGAGCATGATGTTAAGTTACACTGGTCATGTATTCATATATTAACACATCAAGATTATGTCTGATTCATTCTACTGTGTTTCTATTCCCATCCTCTTCCATTCTCTTCATTCCCCTGTCTAATCCAATGAACTTCTATTTTCCCCCCTCCCACTCTTATTGTGCATTAGGAGCCACATATCAGAGAGAATAGTCAGCCTTTGGTTTTGGGGGATTGGCTTATTTTACTTAGCATAAAAGTCTCCAGTTCCATCCATTTACTGGTAAATACCATAATTTCATTCTTCTTTATGTCTGAGTAATATTACATTGAGTAGATATACTACATTTTCTTTATCCATTCATCTGTTGAAGGGCACTAGGTTGATTCTATAGCTTAGCTATTGTGAATTGAGCTGCTACAACCATTGATATGGCCACATCACTATAGTATGCTGATTTTACAGTCTTTTGGGTATAAATTGAGGAGTAGGATAGCTAGGTCAAATGATGGCTCCATTCAAAGTTTTCTGAGGAATCTCCATACTGCTTTCCAGAGTGGTTGCACCAATTTGCAGTCCCACCAGATATTTATGAGTGTCCAGTTTGGATATCTTTTATTTCTTTGACTTATCTAATTGTTGTGGCTTGAATTTCCAGCACAGTGTTCAATATAAGTAGTAAGAGCAAACATCTTTGTCTTGTAACCAATTATTACAAAATGATTAGCTTCATCATTGACTATGATGTGGGTTTTTTAATAGATACTATTTATCATGTTGAGGAAATCTATTTCTAGTTTGCTAGCTTTTTTTATTTTGAAAGGGTATTGGTATTGTGAATGGGTGTTGGGTATTGTCAAATGATTTTTTTGCATTCTATAAATGTAGTGTATTATGTTGATTTTTGTACATTGAGTCATGCTGTATTCCTGGGATAAATCTCACTTGGTCATGATTTATAATCCCTTTTATATGCTACTAGATTTGTTTGTTGGTATTTTAACATCTGGTGTTCATAAAGAATATTAGCCTAAAGTTTTCTTTTCTTTTAATGTTTTAACCTGGTGTTGGTCTCAGGGGAATGTTTGCTACATAGAATGAGTTAGAAAGTGTTCTCTCCTTTTTTTTTTTTTTGGAAGACTTTCAGGATGCATGTTAATTCTTTAAGTGGTGGTATTCATTAGAGAAGCTATCTATCTGGCCCTGGGCTTTTTAAAAATTATTTTTATAAATACAATCTTTTTTTCTTGTTACAAGTCTACTGAGATTTTCTACATTTTTCTTGAGTAAGTTTTGGTAACTTTTATGTTTCCAGGAATTTTCCCATTTTGTCTTTGTTATCTGGTTTATTGGCAGTTAGTTGGTATCCTTTAATAATCCTTTTTATTTCTGTAAGGTCAGTAGTATTTTCCTTGCTTTCATTCCTTTCTTTTTCATAATTTGGGTTTTCTTTCTTTTCTTATTGGTAGTCTAATTTAAAGGTTTGTAAGTTTTGTTGATCTTTTCAAAGAACCAACTTTTGGTTGATTTTCTCTACTATTTGACACACTCCCTGTGTTTTCTTCCATTTGTTGTTAAAGAGTATATTCTTTAATTTCCATGTAATTGTGAATTTAATAGATTTCCTTCTTTCATGGATTTTGTTTCATTTTATTGTGCTCAGAGAAGATACACTGTATAATTTTAATCTTTTAAAAATCTTCAAGATTTGTTTTGTAGCCAAGCATGTTGTCTTGAGAAGTCTGTGCAATTCTGCTGTTGTTGGGTAGGTTTCTTTATGGCCTGGTAAGTCTAGTGGGTGTATAGTGTACTTAAAATCTTCTCTTTGTTGATCTTCTGTATGGCAGGGCAGCCAGCATCCTGCCAGGGTAGTTTCCTGATCAGAAGGTTGTGAGCCACCTGAGAAAATGAAAGTCTAGTAAAGAAATAAGAGACATATCCAGAAATTAGATTTAAAGGAAGCGGAGCACCTGATAGATCCAGTCCACACAGGAGCTAGAACTGAACAACTAGAAAATGGCTCCAGTCCTTTATTTAAGGGGGAGTTCATTAAAGGCAGGATAAGGTTTCAGCGGGAGGAGTCATCTTGCTTCTCAGTGTGGCAGGGCACTTACAGCAAACAGCTTGATTGGCATCTTGGCAAGCCACACCCATCTCTGAGAGGTTGTGTGGCTGTGTAGTTCCAGCAGGTCACCCCAACTCCAGTACAGTGCTGAACCTGGCAGAGCTAGGTAGGATCACATGTACTGGGCGATCTCAAACCAGCAGGAGTGCTGCTGGAGTTTCCCAGATACCAAACTTTCCTACCCAATGGCTTCCAAGCCGACTGAGCTCACGGATATTTCATGGGTGGCTTCCGACACTTCTGTCTAGTTGTTTTATCTATCATCATTGAAAGTAGGGTGTGGAAGTCTACTGTTATTAACTGTGTATTTTCCCTTTCAATTTGTTTCATGTATTGAGGTAATCATTATATTTATTATTTTATATCTTAATGACAGATTGACTTTTTTTTAATACAGTGGTTTTTGCCATTGTAACAGTTTTTGTGTTAAAGTTTACTTGTCTGACATTAGTATAGCCATGTAAGCTCTTTTGGTTAACTGTTTTGCAGAATATCTTTTCAACTTGCTCATGTCTTTGAATCTAAACTGAATTTCTTATAGAACTCATACAGTTGGATCATATGGCTAATCTCCTCTGTACATCTATAAGAAGAGTTTCTTTTACCACTTTGTGGGTAAAGAGCCAGTCAGGTGTCTCGCTGCTTTGGGAGATTATGTCCCAGTGTCCTTAATGGTTTCTTGTAGAACTCTGTCTCTGAGATTAAGGCCTAAGGACTCCAGGAAGAGAAATGATTTTTGCTGAAAAACTTGTGATTCTGCCATCCTGGTTATCCTCTAGCAATTTTATGAGATTTCTGTGAGAATTAAATGAGAAAATATATGTATTTTCTCAAAATGCTTTTATAGCAGTAGTGCACACCATGAGGTATTGCTAATGCACAACATCAAGCTTTTTTTCTATCAGCTTCAAAGTCCTTTAGGAAAGTAATTGAACACAAACATCTAAAAGAAAATTTTGTTGTGCTTCTTACTCTGTTACAAGACTAGGAAGATAATGGGGTAAACCCTTGCCTTTGCTTTGATCTATGGTGAAGAACCTTTTCTTTTTCTTTTTTTTTTTAATCTGATTGTTCCACCACGTTCTTTTCTTGCTCCTCCTGTCTACAAGGGTATGCTGGTTTCCAGCTATTATGGGTATTAACTGAGTACCTCATCAAGCTCTGGATCTGTCCCTATAGCTATGCATTATGTGTATCTCTCTGAGAGGAGATCCCCTCGTCAAGATAATCTGATCAGTCTTCCCAAGGTCATGGCTCTGATGGAAACAAGCACACAGAGTCTAGCAGGTTCAGAAACTGGGTTTGGATTTTCAGCCACTTGGTTCAACTTTGGGAGCAGTGACTTGAGAGCTAATGCTGAGAGCTAATGCTCAAAGGAAGAGCTCAAAGCATTCAGGCAATATGGTTTTTGCCCTCAGAAGGCCATGAATGACAAGGATCAGAGTAAATGCAGAAACTATTCACTCATGCAGCAGGAGAAAGGGCAGGAAGGGCTGTAATTCAGAACCTGGAGCCCCTGTGAAGTGAACTAATCAGGGACCCAGCACAGAACCAGGTTTGAGAGTAAAGAAGCCAACAGTGTTCCAGAAGATGGGCTAAGCTTCCCTTTGACCTCAGCCTGAAGCTGGTTATGTAACAGGCCCTGTCTGTCAAACTTTTTACCCAGGTGCATCCATACTTTCTAGTGTAAAGTGCCCTTTGGCAAACCGAATACAGACATCAGACACCTTTCTGCCACAGCACTTACTCTAGCCACTCCTAAAGGGACCAGTTCACACAGGCTCTGACCAACTTCACAGAGGTACAGTAGGATTAGTGTGTGTGGGGGGATCTCTTCCTCCTGTGATGCCACACCTCTTGCTTTCTACCCAAGAGACAGAATCTGTTTGGGACTCACACCTGGAAATGTGAAGTGCTGACACCTGTGGCTCAGCCTTTGATGGATGGGTGTAAAAGATAAATACTTCCTTCTTTTGTCCATGGTACAGATGGTTTTTAGGTGTATTTTATAGTCCTCCTCAGAAGTTCTGGCTGACTGGAACACAACCTGCCCTTGGCACTGGCCAATCTGATCATATAACCCAGTGTTGGGCCTCCTTCCCTCCCGGTTCTCCTCTGTCATTTACTCCTGTTCCCTGGAATCTTGTTCCCAGACAATCTAACTGCACAGACATGCTGGTCTCAGGGGAACCCAGGCGAAGACACTGTGTAGGAGGGCTGATGCGGTTCACAGTTACTAAAGTACAGATTTCCAGTACACAGGGATTAGATCTTAGCCTTATAGTCTAATCCTTAACCATTGTCAGAATTAGCCCAAAATGACAGAAAGAAAAGTTAGGTGTTGATGTGGCAAGGGCTCACCAAATTCTGGAAAACAAGATTGAAGGTAATTGCTATTATTTAAAAAAATCATTTTATTTATTAAAACTTTCTTATTTCCCAAGGCACTTCAGTAGCTTTCACAAAAATACGTTTTTTTTTAAAACCAGGTGAAACATATGCTTTAGGAGTACCATGGTAACATAATTAGAAAAGACAATTACATTGAACACAAAATATCTCCCAATAATGTTATATGACTAAAATGAGCAACTCTGAAAGATTGTGAATGTGATTTACAATTCTTTCTTGTAATTTTCCCCATGATTAGGTACCACAAGAGGAACACATACAATCACATCTTTTTTTTTTTTTTTTTTTGGCACTCAGAGAAGTGCTAGTGGCTAAGGCTGGTAAGGCCTTGTACAGTGGTGAGGGGCACAAGCCAGGAAGCTAAAGAAATAGCCTTTCCCAGGTCTTGCTGAAGGGCAAATAACTTAAGAAGGAGGAGACACAACAAACAAACAAACAAACAAACAAAAACAAAACCCCTCAATACAGTTTCGAGAGGGGAGACAATTTTTCACTAATACACTTCCTTTAAACCACAGATAAGAAGCTCTAGTAGTGAGGAGGCTTAATTTACACAGCAGTAAAAAACAGAGAGCAGACCTGTGGGCCTGACAAGCCCAGTGCTTTGATCAGATGTAAACAAGCCTGCCCAGCAGTCATAGTGTGGTCACAAATCACCTGCCTGTGTTCTGCATCTGCTCAGAACTCTTCATCTGAATCATATTTACGTTTCCCTAAAGCCTGTGGCTCCTCCCTGCCATGGGGATGCAACATCCCAGTTAATGTCCTTTGTAACTGAGAAAAGGTGAGAAATCAAACTCCCCCTGTGGAATATTTTTTTCCTCGTAAGTTCATCATGTAGGGAAAGAAGGGAGAAAACTCAGACCTCCATTTTATCAGGGGCCTTTTCAGGTAGTCCAAGATTAAAATACACATCTAGCAGATGCCTCTTGTATTCTTCCAAATCCTACAGGATCTAGTGAGCCATCGGCTTCTTAGGAAGTGTCATGTCTATCACTGTAATAGTTAGGACATATACAAGTTGTCTGTAGGTAGCCTTGGTGTCCCTGGAGGAACCGTATATATCCAGGATCATATATATGCATCCTGTGAGTGGGTATGATGCTCATCCACGAGCAAACCAGACACAGGGTCAACAGAATAAACAGCAAAGGCATTTGTCACTGTTGAACTCAGAGTCTGTACAGCCATTTCTGACAAGATGCAGGCTTTCCTTTTCAGTTCCTCTCTCACTGGAGGTTGTGTTAAAAGGCTGTGCTCTTAAGGATTGTGGGGCTTTCTTCACCATCCTTTAACATTCTTGTTTGGCTTGGGGTTTGCCTATATTTTATTCTATTAAAATAAGCAAAACAAATGTTAGGAACAAATCTGAAAAAGAAGCCTATCAGACTCAAAACAAACAAATACATCAGAAATGAGGATAACCTCACTGGGAAAGAAAAATCATACAGCAGATCTGAGATATTTTCTCCTAGTCTCCGCACTGTCCCAAAGCTGCTGTTGCCCTGGCAATGTGTGTGGAGACATGTCCACACAGGATCAGATTATTGCCATTCATAACCCTCTGATGGCTAATCTGGCCCAAGGTATTTGTGAGAGAAAGTCTGCTGGGGGCTCCACTTCAAGGGGCTGACCAGGCCCAGACCCAGTGCATCTTTACTGTGAGGAAGGAGGTCTCCTTACCCTTTGACCCTTAACATCTGGTCAATGGTGTCGGGGAGAGGGCTGCCGAAGCTTTCTGGGAAGAACAAGGTGAGGATGGCTGTCAGAATGGTCAGACTTCCCATGAGAATGTAGGGCAGGAAGCGATCATAGTCACCTGTGGCAGAGCAGACAGAAGCCCCAGCCCCAGGCTGCAGTGAGATTTGGTCTACCTCTATCCTTTTTCACTTCTAGGACTTGTAAAGGGGTCACCTTCCTTGCTGGACTTGGCCCTTCCCACAGCCTGAGATGCCAGATTGGAATCTTGTACCTAGACACTCTCAGAACCCACAGCTGGCACAGGCAGGCTCAGAGGGCCAGTCGTGCCCCCATGGTGCCAGGGAGAGATTCAGGGTAGCAGAGAAGCCAAGCCATGATGATTAGTCTATTTCTCAATGCTGTGTTTCCAAGGAACACGAGGTACTTGTCCAGGGATAGGAATAACTCTGCCACCTCTGCAGATGTGCCACAACCTGTTTGATTTGCCTTCAGGTGAGGCAAAAAGAATTTCTTCTTATTAGGTCTATGCCACATGCTCACAGAGCACTCTGGATATTCTCAGGGTAGATGCCAGTTCTCTCCAAAGGTGTGCTGGCTAGGGATGGCAGGGAAACAGCAGCTGCCATGAGGAAATAATTCTGAGGAAGAGAAAACTGGTGCACAGCCACATAAAGTGACACAAGCCTGTGTTAAGTGCTCCAAGCTACAATGATCCTCAGTGTATCACACTCCTTGAATGAACATCTTTCCTGATCCCAAGAAGAAACATCCCCAGTTAAGTATTCTGGCTCCCTAAACTTTTCTGACGATTCTTAGGATAAAGAAATTATGCTCTCTGATGAAGGGCCTGTGTGGCCAAAACAGAAGCAAAGTCCTCTTTCTCATCCATTTTTTAGCTACTCTATAGGTAGTTTTCTGTTTGGAAGCAAGAGCTTCCCCCACAGTGCCCTGGGACATGATCCCTCCCCAACCACAGATCCGTACTGGATGGATCCCATGTGCTCTGTGTGCTTGTTTTCCTGTGAGCAAGCCATCTCCAGCTCACATTAAAGCCAATTGGTGCTTCTGTCCCATCACTCCAGTGTGCCCTTGGCCCAGGGAACTTACCAAGGTAAACAAAGTAGGGAGACAGGATGCTGCCCAGGCGGGATGCTGTGGAGCTGACTCCCACACCCATGTTTCTGACCACTGTGGGGTATAGCTCAGCTGTGTACACGTAGACCATGGAGAAGGCAGAAGTGATGCCAAACTTCCCTATCATCACCAGGACTGTAGCCAAGTAATACAAGTCTGGAGGGGCAAAGGAAAGAAAGTAGACACCAACTTAGGCTATGCTGCTGTTGAGAGTTCCATTTCCTTTTTTGCCTTGGGGTCAGTTTCTATAACTTCCTGAGATAAGGGGCCATACCCAAGATTTCACCCCAAGGTGGTTCCTGAAAGGAGACTGGGGACCTACAACTCTGTGGATATATACTGTCCTCAACTTAGAAGCCACCAGATTAAGCTCTTCACAGCCCAATCAACCTGCCTTCTAGTGCAGAAGTCATTACGGACATGTCTGTTGGGGAGCTGTCTGTTCTGTCACCCCAGAACTTCAGACTGCAGGTGCTGCAGAATTAACTAATGATTCTAGATAAATGGAGAACTCAACTCTAACTCATTTCATGGTTTAATTCTACTCAGTCCTCAAAAACATTTAAAAACCATCTGAATTTTGGGATGATACTCCAATCTATCCTTCTTGCTATCTAAACAAGGAGACATGAGGGTCCTTCTGAGCTCAGATCTGAACCTCTACATCCATTCTGGGGCTCCACAATACATCCTCTGCTCCTATGCAGAAGGTTCCCAGCCTGATGGGACCTAAAGTGACTACCAGAGAATCCCAAACCCATGGGTGCACTGAGGACTCCAGGCACAGTGATGGACAGATGAGGGCCCACTGACTTTCCTAAAATGGGTCAGAAAGGGCTCCTCCCACCAATCTGTGGGATATGAAGACAATTTTAGAAAATCCTAACCATGACCTCTGGGACCTCCTCTTCCTCTCTCCCTCTCAGTTCTCACTAGTTCACTCAAGCATGCCAGGCTCACTCCCTAACCCGTTTTTGCTTGTCTCTTCTTCCTGAAATGTTCTCCTGGACTTTCTCATAGCTGAACTGCCCCCTGTTTAGGCAGCTGTTCATGACCACTCTTATGTAAACTAGCTCCCCACTATACTTTATTTTTATTCATAGGAGGAAAGACAATCTGAAAAATAAAGAGCCTTCTATATTTTCTCAACTAGGATGTGGGCTTCCTGAGGACACTAGTTTACATCTGTATCATTAGTACCAAGCCCAGTGCCTAGCCCACAGTATGTGCTCCACAGCATTGGCTGAATAAATAAAGCAGGGCTGGGAAAAGTAATGGGGATGCCCCCCCCCCCATTCTGGAGAGGAAAATGAATATAAACGCATTAACCTGGATTTAGAGTAAAATTAACCAACAGTTTCAATGGGTGTTCCTTCCCATCCCTTCAAATCCCTGGCCACAAAGAATGTTCTGGTCTCACTAGGTACTTTTTCTTGATTTTCAGGCTAAGGATGCATATATGCAGGGGATCTGTGATGGGCTTCATTTTATTCTTTGAATTAACTAAGGCAGGTAGCCTGGTAGAGAGTGGGTGACTCAATGAAGACCCGAGACTGCTGATGCATATGTTCCCTACCTGGGGGCACCAGCTGCACGAAGAGAAGGACACTGCCACCCAGGAAGAGAGCAGTGGCCATGGAATAGCGCCGGGGCACATGTTGCAGCAGCAGCCAGGCTAACACGTATGCTGGGACTTCAACCACCGCCGAAAGAAAGCAGTTCAAATAGATGTCTCCATGCAAGTTAGGAGTATCAAGGGAAAGTCCAAAGTAGCCCACTGCAATGGTCAGCCTGCAATGGAGTGCAGAAGAAAGCTGGAGAAGCAGTATCCACTCTCCCACCTGCACAACTTGAAAAATGCAATTACTTCAGGATGTTCCAAACTACCCTAAGCAGAGACTAGGAAGGCAGCAGTAGATTTAACCCCAAACCTTACTTCGCAGAAGAAAAGATAACTCCCCCCAGCCCAAGTGGTACAATGGTAAGTTCCTGTTTCATGCATTTTGAGAGTATGCCAAATACCAAGGGTCCCAGCCAAAGGACCAGATTTACCTCACTAAAAGAAATATTCCAGCCTGCCTTTCAGCCTCAAAACCCCTGAGATGAAGACTTTAGAAAAGCCTATTTCCCTATTCTATGAACCTCTCCAAACCTAGCAACTGCAGAAGGAGCTAGGGAATGAGTAAGGCAGTAGACACCAAGTCAGGAGCGACAGGATTGGAAAGATAATATCAATAAAGTGCATCATTAGATAAAACATTTGGAGAAAGACCCCCAGCAGATGATTGGTGGTGACCAGCCAGTAAGGGCCTGGTCAGAGGCAACTGGCACCACCCCCACTGTACTGTGGAGATAAGAGGGAGAGAGATGGTAGGGCCACAGCCTCTCATCTGCATGTCCTCCACTGTTTCCTATGCCCTTACTGGGCCCTCTCCTCAGTAAGTATTCTCTGTTGATGACCCAGACCTTTATGCTGTTACCATGAAGGAAAAGAGTATGTCCACAGTTCCTGGGAAATTTAGAGAAGGGAGGAGTGGCTGGGTAAACCAAAAGTGGGTGACTCATCATGGGTTGGCATGTCTAAGGTGCAGGCTACACACTAGTCCTGTCTTGAGGCAGACCTGGGAAGCAGTGCCCTGCCCTGGGGGACCGTGGCCCATTCCTTGGAAATGGGTGACTCATAGTGCATCCCAGTGAGCAAAATGACGGGCTCCCCAAAGCTGGTTGGTAGAGAGCAGTGGAAGAGCGCTGGGGCACATGTTGCAGCAGCAGCCAGGCCAACACGTATGCTGGGACTTCAACCACCGCCGAAAGAAAGCAGTTCTCATAGATGTCTCCATGCAAATTAGGAACATCAAGGGAAAGTCCAAAGTAGCCCACTGCAATGGTCAGCCTGCAATGGAGTGCAGAAATGAAGTCTGCCTCTGCCCTCCTCACCCATCCTATCACTATTCACCCAGGAGGCTTGAAGTCTCCTATAATCCCAGGGTCTGGATATGAGAAAAAGCTATCCAGACTCTCAGATGTGTTCCTTCTCTCTGGTAACTCACACATTCCTTCCTGACTCTTCATGAAGTGCCTTGTTAGATGGGATCTGTTGAGGACATTTAGGCCATGGCCCTGACTCCAGGATAGTCTCTGAACATCCCAGAAGGAGCATATCCCACTTCCACATTTCCAGAAAGTCCTTAGACGTCTCTGTAGCCTTAAAAGACAATGTGTCTTCACTCAGATCCTTCTTAAAAGCCCCAGCTGGCCTGCTCAGACATTATCTGTGAGTAGGTAGAAGGGAGCAGGGGACAACAACTACTAAGCAAGGACGTGAAGTAAGCAATGATTCACCTCAGGACGTGGGGAGATCCCCAGTGGTCCCTAGTTCTCAAACAGCCTCCACCACAGTTTTCATTCTCTTTTTCTGAGGTTCTATTACATTAAGAATTATGACATGCCCATTTCTTCCATCCATCACAGGACACATCCCTTTCATTTTCTGATGACACAGTCTCAATTTGGATCTGAGGCACATCTGCAAATAAGAGGCTCAAGAGCCACCTCCAGAAGCTGATTGCCTTTCTTTACCGAAGCCTCAGGTATGTCTCACTTACGCACCACAGGATTATGGACATGATAGTGACTATTCGGATATTTCGGGTTCGGAACAGATCCAGGATGCGGTGGGACTGCTGCTTCTTGGAACGTAGGTCTTGTAACTGCAGGGACAATATGATTGGGGGCATGGGAAGGAAAGAAGGTTGAAGACTTAGAACATACAGTAACATAACGTAAACCTGGCATCATAGCTATCTTGCTTCTCAGAGTTAGGGAGTGTGTTATCTTTCTTTCTTTCTTGAAAAGAACAGTAGCATAGTGACGATTTTGGGATGCTAAGTCTTCCTCAGGTCTTTGTCAATAACAAAGACAATGAAAATGAGGAGTAAAGGGAAGTGACCAGTTCCTCAAAGAGCCCAGTGAAGTCGGAGGCCCAAGCAGACAGTTCCCTCGCTGCACCATCCCCATCCACCCATCAGTGGCCACATTCCAGGGAGGCCTCTAAGCATTCCTTCCTAAGGCTGGCTCCCTGCCCTCTGGGTCAGAGAGAGAAACTGGCTGTGCAGTTTATTGATATGACATTTTAAAAAGATTCATGTTTTGAGTCCTCCTACCATGTAGTTACTGGTCTGCTTCCAGGGGGGGAAAATTCAAATTGAAAAACAGGAAAATTGACCTGAGCTTCACCCAGAGTAACTTCCTATGAAATTCAGCACAGCCAAGGCCATTAATAAACCACATGTCTAAACATACTGATGTTGCTTTCTTAAGCAAACCCAGCTTTGGAGCTTGTTTTTCCCAAGTTAGAAGTTCAACAAAAGGTCAACTTTGGACTTAAAGGATCCCCTGAAATAGCCTCATTTCCTCAGAGATGCTAGTGGGGCTCATGGGTTCACAGAGACTGGTTCCTCACTTAAAAGTCACCAAGGCCAACTCATTTAAAAGCCTTCTGTGAAACACTCCTGCCCTAACCTCTGCTCCAGAGCCCTTTCCAATACGTGCTGAGTGAGAGCTGTTGCTAAGCCACCACTTAAGCTGGATGCCATCAAGGCTGTTGTTGGCCACTGGCCTCTTATAACTGGTCTCTCTTGAGCCTGGAGTCTGCATCCTGAGTCCCGAGAGTCTCTAACCCACCGGCTGCTCACACTTCAGCATGATTGCTTGAGGCTCTTCCCACAGCCAGTCCCTAGTCTTCCTGTCAGACCACAGACAGATTCCAGAACCATATCAGTCAGCATTTACAGATCCTAACCTATTGTTGTAGTCATGAGTTTGAGGGAAATGTCTGATGCAGAAGGGCAGAAGGAGAGGGAACAGGAAGGAAAAGCAAGAACCAGGAACAAGGCAGAGCCAAGAAGTGTTCATGGTGTGTGAGAACAGGGTTTGCAGAAAAGTGGAGAAGGAAGAGATGGACTTCAGAAGGGACCTGGCTTCAAAATGATATGCAACAACTAACCACTGAGGGTGAAAAGAGGCTGAACACTGCCAATGGCAAATCTAGTTGTGTTTTTTTTTTTTTTTTTTAATGCTATGTGCTGGATTACCTTTATGATGACAAATCACCTTAGGCATGAGAAACAATGATTTCCTGAAATGCTGACATTGTGTAAGGTCTATTTCTCATAAAGGATGTATTTTATTATATAATTGCCTAGAAAGTAAAATGTATGAAAACCTAAAAACCATGGGAAAGGAGAAACATGTTAGGCAGTTGGAAACTATTACTCAACTAATGAGTATTAAAACAGGGCATGTCTCAGGGAGACGTAGGGCTCAAGCTGGGCTGTGTGCTGCCATCCTCAAATCATGACCAGCGTAGCCCCCACTAGTTCCCACATGGTGCTTACCTCACTAGGGTCAAAGATGGTCGAGGGTGCAACAATTCCATTGATTTTGGCAGCTTTGCGAATGATCACCTCAGCCTCTTTGTATCGTCCCTGAGAGATGAGCCATCGAGGGGACTCAGGGATAAACCTAGAAGTTCAAATACAATCTCAGTGAGGCCTCCTGCCCAACAGACCAGTATAGTATAACTGGAAGTGGGAAATGAGTTTTCAGATCCAAAATTAGTTTTGTAGAGTGTTAGATGTTCACAAATCAGAAATAAAGAGATGGTCCACACCCAGTAAACCTGAGGTGCGAGCTCTAGGGTAGGCTATGGTGTATAAAACTTGGAGGGCCCTGCACAGGCTAAGGGGATTCCTACACTGGCTGGCCATCTTCATTTATGAAGGGTGGTGGTGCCCCCTGCTGGTTCTAAGAAGACAGGTACAAGATGGGATCTTGAAGCCTGGCTCCTGCTGAGGGCTCAGCCAGCCCTTACCCTACTATATTCATTTCTTGTCCCTAGCATCCACAGAAGCTTCTGCACTGGCCCATTGATCTCTATTTTCTCCTTACCCTTCCCCTAACTTATCCAACATACTTGGCCTCTGTACCTAGAGTAACCTGGAGCCTTGGCACTCACCAAGACCAGGTAGCCCTACAGACATAACTAGGTCCCATGATGAAGTATTTTCTTTCCCACTATGCCCTGAAATCTTCTCCACTCCTCGTGGGCCAGTAATCTCATCTTCCCTGACTCTAAAGGATGATTCCTCTTCACTCTGACAAATGGCCTCTTCTCTGTCCAACCAGTCTACATTGCATGGCCTCTGCACAGCCACCCTGAGGACATCACTTTTGGAGCACTCTCTCATCTCCCCATGCCAAGGGATGAGGCCAGCAACACACTGCCAGAACCAGGGCTTTGCTCTGTTGTTCTGGGGTCTGAGAACTTCCTGGAGGTCACACTAGACCCCAGCTTCTCACACCTACTTCTCCCCACACTTAGATCAACCCAGAACAGGGCTGAGAACAAGTCTATTGATGTCTTGGGATTGTTTTGTTTTGGTTCTTCCAAGTGTGAAGAGAAACTCTGAAACAATATCAATAATCACACTTCCTGTCTCTGGGAGCCCAAATTTGAGGGCTGCTGCTGCCCTCTAGTGAAGGCCAGATGGAAGCCACCCTGCTGGAAAATACAGGGCCACACTCACCACCAGAGCGCAGCACACAGCACTCCGGGCACAGTCAGTGCCAGCAGCAGCATCCGCCAGTCTCTGATGAAGTAAGCAAACAATGGCAGCACCATGAAGCCAAAGGCATAAAATATGCATACTCCTAACGTGGAGAATATAATACGAATTGACTTGCCAAGAATTTCAGTTCCTGTTCAAAACAAGGGAGGAGAGAAGTTAGCACTTTAATTTGGATTATTTTCTTATTAATCTTCCATGGTATCAGTTTCAACATAGAGACAAGGAGGCAGCCAGAATTATTTCTATGTTCCCAAGCCCTAGGGAGGAGATGGATTTGAACCCAGTCCAGTCTGACACACTCCTGGGAGTACCTCACTGAGGCCTCTCAGCCCCTTAGCCATTGTTCTATTGTGAAATGTCACCACTTTGCTCAGCCACATGCTAAAGATACCATGTTAGCGCCTTTCAATTTCTTATATGAGGAAGAAATCATTAAAGGCAAAGTCATTACTAAGTCCACACATGCTGACTATTATCCTTCGAGGAAAAAAATTCTATTATATGTGAAAAGAAAAAATAATCCAATATAATAATCCAATAATCCAATATAACCCAAGGAACTCAAAGATTTTATTGCTGGAGTCTGATTTCTCCAAACAGTGAGACAGACAACCTTTTCAGCGAGAACAGGCTGGACTGAGCAAAATCCTACAGTGTGTCCTCTGAATCAGAACCTGAAGGTGACTGAGGCCCATTTATGCCCATCCACAGACATCACTGGCCACAGTGCTCTGCAGAGGTGGCAGTTCTCTTCCCCAGCAAGCCTGCCCATCACAGCCCTTACTTCCCTGGCATGCCTCCATCTTGCACCAGCTACCTCAGTCTGGGTACTGATAGGCTTTAAAAAAGGATGTTTTCTGGTGAGTTCTAGCAAAATGGCAAAAATTACTAACAAGACCAAGGTGCCACACCTTGGAGGTCAGCAAAGAACCAGAAATCAGAAGTCAGGCTATTGTGCCACTGGGGATCCAAGGCTGGTCACTTGTCTGGCTTAGTTTCCTTGCTGATAAACTGGGTTCACCAGGAAGCTCTGGCCAGTGTTGCTAAAGACCATTTCCCTTTGAGGAACATCAGAGCTGTCTCCAGAAAGGCAGGTGGTGGGATGACAGTGAAACACAGGATCGAGTACTCAACTCCAACTTGATGGCCATACCCAGGACAAATGCTGCCACGTAGTTGGAGATCTGGCCCATGCCTACAAGGACAAACAGCACAGTAAACATCTCGAAGTTCTTTGAGAAGATCTGTAGGAAGCTGAAGCCTGTCTGCATGCCCATGGTCACAAACAGCACGTTCTTCCGACCAAACCTAGAAAGGAAAGGAGAGTCACAGAGAACCAGCTGGGATAGGTAGCAGAATGGGGTTCCATCAAGAGAAGGGGCTGTGGGCAGTGTTGCCAGTGTACCCAGTGCCCATACAGTCCCAGGTTCCCAGTCCCCATGCTGTTACTCCTCCCCGCTTCCCAGAACCAATGTGCAGCCTGGACACCACAGTCGTTCAAAAGGCAGTGCCACAATTATGTTGATGACAGCAGGGGACTGAAACACATCAATTATGCTTAAATCATGCATTCACAATGACGTTTTAAAAAGAATCATATCATCTACAAACAGTGATGATTTGATCTCTTTCCTTCCTATTTTTCTTTCTTTTATTTCCTTCTCTTGCCCAATTTCTCTGGCTAGAATTTCTAGTGCTATATAGAATAAGAGTGATGAGAATGTTCATCCTTCTCTTGTTCTAGATTTTAAAAGAAATCTTTCAGTTTTTTCCCCATTCACTATGAAGTTGGCTTTGGGTTTGTCATATGAAGCCTTTATGATGTTGAAGTAAGTGCCTTCTGGCCCTAGTTTCTTGGGTGTTTTTATCATGAATGGGTGCTGAAGTTTGTCAAAGGCTTTCTCTGCATATATTGAGATGACTATTGTGATTTTTGTCCTTGATTCCACTTATGTGATGAATTCTACTAATTGATTTGCATATGTTAAACCGTTCCTGCATCCCTGGAATGTGGCCATGATGTATAATCTTCTTAATATGTTGTTGAATACAACTTGCTAATATTTCATTGAGGATTTTTGTACCTAAGTTTATTAGGGATATTGACCTGTAGTGTCTGTAGTTTTCTTTCCTTGATGTAGCCTTATTTGGTTTTGGTAACAGGGTGATACTGGCTTCATAGAATGAATTTGGAAGTGATTGGCTCCTTTCTATTTCTAATAATTTCAGGAATATTGGCATTAGCTCCTCTTTAAAGTTCTTGGAGAATGCATATGAGAGTTCATCTGGTCCTGGGCTTTTCTTTGTTGGAAGGGTTTATTATTATTGTTATTATTATTATTATTACTGTTTTGATCTCATTACTTGTTATTGGTCTGTTTAGTTATAAACAATCCTTTTGGTTCAATTTTGGCAGGTCTGTACTAGTCTAGAAATGTATCCATTTCTTCTAGATCTTCTAATTTATTGGAGTTTAAAATTTCAAAATAGCACCTAATTATGGATCTTTCTCTTGGTCTACTCAGGCTCACACATTAATATCTTTGGGAAACACACTCAGATATAACCAAAATAATGCTTCACCAAATTTCTGGTCATTCATTCTGCCCATTGTGATGCACTTATCTTGTGTAAACTTCCCAGATACAAAACCCTTCCCTAGAATTAGCTTTCTACTCCTCTTATATAGTCTATTTTTTTTTAAAATGAGAATCTTGTTTTGGGGGATTTCTGCTTTCAGGATTTCAACATTCAGGATTTTAACCTTAGAATTGTGATTTTTCAGGATTTTAGACTTTAGGGATTATGGCATTTGGGATTGTGTCTTTGGGATTCTTCCATGAGGAAGTAGTTATTTTAAGAGTCACACTAGTTAGTTTAGTGGTTACTTATGGGTAAGGGAGGGTGCTGTAATTGAAATGGGGCACCTGGACAGGGCTTCTTGATGGACAACAAAGTTCTATTGCTTGCTTTCGTGGGGGTTACAAGATTATTTTTGTGGAATAATTCCTTAGGTCACACATTTGTTTGGTGTAGTTTTCTGTTATCTATGCTCATTTAAAAAGTACAAGTTGATGTTTTGTTTTGTTTTAGATGGGTTTACTTAAAATAGAGTATCACAAACAGGAGGAAGAGTCAATCTAGTGGGAAGATTACATCTATCGAGCACTAGCTGACACCCACCTTATTCAGTGAGTGTACTGAGTATCTATTGTCCTAGGCACTGGGGACATTGCTTAAAAAAAGATGCACTGTCTCTACCCTCAAGGAGCTTATAGTTTACTTGATGAAAACATCAGTCACACTTTCATCAACAGACAAACTGCTGAATATGCGATTACATACCCAGACAAGTACACTGAAGAAATGGCCCCCAGGTCCACAAAAGTTCAAAAAGGCACTCATCCAGAACTGGGGTGGGGCTGGGGACTGGGCATTGGGGGAGGGTCTCCCTGACAACAGGACAATGATGAGTCCCAAAGGGAAAGTAGCTGGTTGAAAACAGGGGATTAGGGTATAGAAACCAAACTTTCAAAGATACTCAGTCTGGTGTTGAAGGGAGACCAATATAAATCCTATGACAACACTTCATCTACCGACTTTTAATAGGTACTATGATGGAAAGTCATAGGAACCAGAGTATTGTAAACCTTCTATCCTGAGGAGCCCTGGGGGTGGCATGGGGAACACTATAGACTCTGAGAAGGACACACACCACTGTGGCTGGAGGGGCACAACAAACATGGGCTGGCATCATCTACGCCCAGATTTCAGAGGGAAGTAGGAACTAGACTGCGTGGGGCCTTGCAGCCGTGTGAGAGAATTTGGTGTTTTCCTTCAATGTAACAGTTTTTTTGTTTGTTTGTTTCTTTGTTGTTTTGATTGTCACAATTCAGGCAGGGGGTGCTAATAGCACCTAATGGGTAGAGGCCAGAGATGTAGCTAAATATTCTAAAAAGCCTAGGAAAGCTCCCCACCACAAAGAAATATTTGGCTGAAAACATTAATAGAGCTAGGTTGAGAAACCCCGGTGGAGAAGGATTTCCACCTGCATTGTTCTGTCATGAAGGTGCTCTACACACCAGTGGAGGGGAGGTGAAAGCAAACTAACTACACAGCACACTGGTATAACCTCTGCCCCACTTCCCTATCCAAGGTTCCCTAAAATGGTAGAGAAAAGAAGGTCCAGGAAGCTCTTAAGCAGCATCAGTCCTTGGCATTTGGGAACTGTAACTAGAAAAGCTTGCTTTTAAGTCTGTATGCAAAGTGGTAAACACACACATTTCTACAAAAAAACAGGACATATGAGTGCTTCTCAGTGAGTGCTGTGTCTCTCATGATTCATAAAGATGACTGAATAACGTCAGATAAAAGGCTTTGGCAATCCAGGATTATTTAAATTGCTCTTGAACTTCAGACTTAATAATACACCAGAAAGAAGGATAAACCTTTGTCCCATATCAAGAGTTACTGTTGAAGGCATGACTCTATTGCTCTTAGGTAATTTCTTTGGCTTGCTTAGAGGCAGTGAGGTCAGAAGTGTTAATCCCACAGAGGACTAGGACTTCTCTGGTAGTACAGACAAGCTTGAGGGGTGGTATTTAGAGCTAAAGGCAGGGGCTACAGTTAGATCAGCCACACTTTAACTATTTCATTTCCTGGACTTAACTGATTCTACTTAAAAGAAAGTTCTGCTACCAAAAATTTAAAAAATGTTTGAAACGCAGTATGTTAGCCTCTCTATAGACTAAGGTGATCCTCCACATACTCATGAATTTTGTTTCCCTTGTTTCCTTGGAAGTAGACCTTTTGGAAACTTCCCTCAGGTGACCATGGTGTTACATGGTAAGCAGGTTCTTAAGATGACCCATAAAGATCTACTTCAGCCATGACACAGTTGATCCAGAAAAACACATCAATTTTCCACTGTGAACTTGGGGAACTAGCTCCTCTCTGTTCACATTAACGCAAGTCCTCTGAGCCTCAATTGCCACTCCACTCCCAGAGAGTTTCCCCCATCTCCTAAGCTCGGCCCTGACCCTCTCCTTCTTACTCTGCACTCTCCTCTGGCCCTTATGTCTATGTTTAGGGTTCCGACGAAGGAACTACATGTGACAAATTCCCAAATACACTTCTCCAGCCTGAACCTCTCTCAAGGTGCACCATACCCATACATCCAAACACATACTCAATTTCTCCACCTAGGGGTCTCATAGTCACCCCCAAATTGGTATGTTTCGATTAAACTCAACATCTCCAGCAGATATGGTTCTCTTCCAGCATTCTCTGTCTTAAAGAAGGGTATCATCTTTCACCGAGTTAGGCAGGCCAGAAACCTTCCTCCCCTCCCTTTCCACTCACCCATTAGCCAAGTCCTATTGACTTTACCTCTCTACCCCCACACCCTAGGCCAAGCTACCGTCATCTTTTGTATGAACTACTGTGAAAAATCTCTTAATTTGTCTTTCCACAATCCCTCCTGCTTCACTTCAATCCTTCCTCCACAAGGCTGCCATATCTTTTAAAAATTTTTTTTTTTAGTTGATGGACCTTTATTTTGTTTGTTTATTTTTATGTGGTGCTGAGAATCAAACCCAGTGCCTCACACATGCTAGGCAAGCACTCTACCACTGAGCCACAACACCAGCCTGGTTGTCACGTCTTTAAAAAAATACAAATCTGCTCACTACACTCGTTCAATAGCACCACACTGTTCTGTCACTGAAGCCCAAACTCCTCACCATGGTGTGCTAAGCTGTGCTTGATCTTTTGCTCAGACTCTGCCTGCCTGGGAGCCCTCATGTATATACCACTCTCTGTTTCTACCACACTGAACTTTTTTTTTTTTTTTTTTCCTATTCCTAAGCATCCTGTCTAGGCTTTAGTACATGCTGTTCTTCCTTCCCAGAATGCTCCTTCTTCTACCTTTTCAGTGAGCTAATTTCTACTCATCTTTCAACTCTCAGCTCATGCTTCATTCCTCAGGGAATCCTCCTGTGACTCCCCCTTTAGACACTCTGCAGCACCCTGTACTTCTCGGTATCACTCCCCATGGCCAAGTATAACAATAATTTTCTCATCAGTAGTAGGATATATTCTGCTTTGCTAGAAGGTAAGTTCTAGGAGAGCAGGGCCTTGGAGCAGTAGTCCATACAAATTGGAGGATCAAGACTATCTGGGTCTAAAGCTTAACTTTGACCTTGCTGCTGAGTATCCTTGGGCACATACATTATCTAACCCATGTTTTACTTCTCCACTTATAAAATGGGAATAATGATAGTTCCTACTTCCTAGGGTTATTAGGACACAATTATTTGGTTTTCTAAAAAAATCCATATAGTACTTATGACAGAGTATGGCACATATTGGGCACATCTTTGTTAAACCAATAAATAATTAGTCAATGCTTAATACTAGATAAAAAATCTAGAGAAGTAAAGGCCTTTCCTGGACGAGGGCCAGTGTCTCTGACCCAGCTAGAATTGTCAGTCTGTGGTCATAGTCTATTGAACTCTTTAATGCTTACTGGTAACTACAGAAATTTTTCTGATGTTAATCACTAGATGACACTTTGGAAAAGATAGATTTAGTGAGAAATTCACATAAATTTTTCATGGGTAAAGACTTAACAATAATCCATAGATGCAAATTATACCAAAACATTACCCTGAGTTTGTGCCACAAAATAAAGCAGAATTGACCCTAAGGGAAGATGTTCTCATCCTTAACTTCTCTATGAGAGCCCAACCAGCCAGGAGGATGCTGGTTAACCTTTTTCCTGGGTGACACAATGATTCTGTGGGTGTTTCCTTTGTGGTACTGTGGCCAAGGACTTGCTGAAGGCCATTGTTTTCAACTTCAGGGTTCTGTGACAGACCCTGAAGCTTCAGAGAAGTAAATATAGCACAATGGACCCCTTGGTGGATGGGGGAGCTTATATACAGTCCCTAATATTTTGCACATATTTCTTTTTTTTATTTTAGTTTCACCTGATAGTACGATGATCTTGACATATCATACATTTGAATCAGATGGGGTTTGATTTCTCATTTTTCTGAGTGTACAGGTTGCAGAATCACATTGGTCATGCAGTCACGTATATACATACAGCAATAATAATATCTATTTTATTCTGCTGTCCTTCCTTTTCCCCCTTCCCCTCCCCTCCCCTCCCATCACACTCTCTACCCAATCTAATGTGACACACTTCTTTTTTCCCCCCTCACATCATCATACATGTATTCTGTATAACAATGAGGGTCTCCTTCTATCTTCCATGCAATTTCTCTTCTCCCTCCCTTTTTTGCACATATTTCAGTGGTTTTTTTGGATACCCTACGCCAGAATGGACCCTGAGTTAAAAGTTTTAGAATTGGGTTGTGGTTTGATCCTTAGCACCATATGAAAAAATGTAATCAACAAAATAAAGTTATTGTGTCCATCTATGTACAACTAAAAATATATTTTTTAGAAGTTTTAGAATTATGCCAATACCCTGTTTATGACAAATGCGTAAAGAAAATATTTGTTCTTCTTGTCTTACAGTAAGTGCATAACCTCAGGCCTCTTAGTTAAGGGGCCTCAGTCTTGAGGACATAAAAGAGTTCTTCACTTCACACCTCTGCTGGCTGGTGAGATCTCTCACCTTATACAGAGAATGCTGTTTTTCTTGGGAATTCAGAGGTAGCCACCATGGTACAACCTACAGATCATTTGCCTCTTCCATCTCAGGGACATCAGAGTGCCAAATCACCCAATGAAAGTGAGCCAGGCTAGTACAGAAGTGAATCATGGAATAAAAATTGGTCACTGCATCATGGATACACTCTGCTTAGATAGATCAGGTTTCTTTACTTGGCAAGAGTTAGAGAGAGGGGACGAAGAATGTTAGCCTATTTGACTTGGTATGGAGTTTATACCAGACACAGCTTTCTGTTCTTTTAAAATATAAGGCCCTCAGCTGAGAGAACAGTACAATCTGAAGTCAAGGCCAGGCATGTGCTACTTGCTTGGTGCCATGGTGCCCTGCAGCTGCAGGAGGCAGACACCTTACCTGTCTGAGAGCTGCCCAGAAATGAAAGAGCCCAGCAGCACACCCACAAAAAACAAGGAGATGGTAAGCGGGGGCTTCCAGTCATCTTCACACACCAGGTTCCACTGAAAGAGGAGCAAAGGATATATCACTCACCTCTTTGAAAAAAGGTCTTAAATTTAAGGTTTCTTGGAAAATGAAATCAGGATGTTCTACATTCCTGCATGATCTGGTGTAAAAATTCACCCAGGCAATGGTCACTTGAGCAGCAGAGCAGACAGCAGGTGACCTCTCCCTCCCCATCCTGTCTTTCATAGTTTGGGCTCCATTATCTTGCTTCCATTGAGGAAGAAAGAGAGGCAGGGAATAACATTCTGCCCAAATGCCAAACTCATGTAGCAAGTTCTCTTATGCTCATGCCTAAGAATGTGGACAGAGTCCAGAACTGTGGAGGGGGCAGAGTATGCTTTACTCAGTGGGCTTCAAGCCACTGGAGGGGTGAGGGAGTGGTGAGCCTAAAGGTCAAAGCATCCTACAAGGGTCTGAGCACAGTGTACACCATCTAGACCCACTCCGTTAGCTCTGCTCACACTTCCAACCTGGGCCAATGACCTTTATCCTTATTTTGATATTTGGAGCTAGAATCCAAATGCTCTACACCAACAATACTAGGCCCAACTGCAGTTGAGAGCTCTGAGCTGGGAGTTAGGAAACTCAGTTTTAAGTTTCACTCAAGTGTTAGCTTCTTGTCTAACCTCAGACAAGTCCACCCTACCTCCCACAACACACACACATACTGTGCCTAAACTTTCCTGTTGTAAGACAAGAGACTGAGGTAGGGAACAGGCTATGCTGCTCAAGTTTCCATACATAGTGTGTGACTCCCTCTATATTATTACTAGGAACAAGAAAAGAGATCTGCAGGCAGGAAGGAGTACATGGGGATTAAGTTAGACACAGACTTTAGGTTATCCCAGCCTAATGAACCAAAAGAAGAAAGCAAGCTGAAACAAGAAACTTTGGTTTCAAGAAAAATGTTTTCAGAACAGAGACTGCGCACGGTAGTAACCTTTGCAGGCTTCTCACATGCACGGTCACCCTTCTGGGAATTCAGACCCTTGCTAGCTTGGCACTAGGCTACTGCCTGCCTTCCATGGAGCCTGCTGGTTCCCCAGTAACCATCAAAGACAGGGGGAAGGTGTAGATCCTGGAACAAAGCATCTCTTACAGGTCAGCAACAGAGGCTGAAGCAAGTCTGCTCTGCCCTGTTGGGCTGTGTGTGCACATAGCCTCTGCACACCTCTAGAGGGGTTGGATGTCTGGGCACAAAGAACACTTGCAGTGACAAGGTTCTCTCAGGTGCTGCTGTCTCTCCACTTTGGAATAAGCATTTGCCTGGATGGGCTGAGTATGGTGATGATTCCCAACCCAGGGAAGAACTGGGGTCAGTGAACACCCAAATGTGGAGGAAGCCTAGCAGGAGTCAAGGACCCTGAGTACCTAGACTAGAATGCTCAGGATGCTACAGCCTTCCCACCTGTGCACCTCAGTGATGTCATCTCTTTGGCGGGTAGATGAGTGTCCTAGGGCAGGTCCAATCACCCATGGCTGCTAAAGCCAAAACTGGGACTAGTGGGGAGACAAAGTTGAGGGAGTCATGACAGGGTGCCAGCATCTAAACTTCAGGAGTCAGATTATGGATACTGAGTATGATGGGATGTTACTTTTGAAACAACAAAGATGAAAAGAAGGATTCAAAGCCAACAGCTGTTTCTCAACAGGTCTACCACAAGGACTTGGGAGTGATTCAGCTAAGTTAGACTAGAGATGCTCACAGGCTTCTTCAGTGAGTTCTGGTGTTGTAGACCCCAGTTGGGTCTCCACAAAACAGGTTTCCCGAGAATATAAGACTAGCAAGGCTGGGGGACACCCAAACCCAGGGCAGACGGCTCTTCAAAGGACAGGATGACCACAGACATCTTGGGATTGGCCTGGAGCATCTCAGGCTCCTCATTCCCCCTCCTCCCTTTGGTACATCCTGTCCTAGGTCAAGGCAAGTGCGTGAGTTACAGTGCCCTCTACCCACCACTGAGTGCCCTTGACAACTCTTAGAGTCTGGCTTTGGGCTCTCTGGAAGCCAACTTACATTAAGGTCTCTTTCTTCGTGACCACAGAGGGGTCTGTGAGTAGGGTCAGGAAAGGTGATAGGTCTCAAAAATGAACACAAAGAGCAGGCATGAAATCGGTCCCACCAACCAGCCAATCAATCCATTCACTTACCTGCCAACCACCAGACAGACTTCAGTGGACTCTAGGACATGGTCTGAATCCTCCTGAGGGTGGGGAGGGGGTAAGAAGCCAACAGAGTCTAGGCTAAGTACTTCCCACTTAATGTGTCTGCGAAGGAACATAGTATTCTATACTGAGCTCCCCAACTACCTAAATCAGCTATAGAACAGCTTTTTGATGTCTCTACTTGGGCTGTACTGGCTGATAGCAACAAGTGTCAATGTTCAAACAGAATGTGTGGACTTGAGATTTAGGACCCAAGTCTAGCATCATTACCCCTCAGCTGGGTGGGCTGGGAAAGCAGGTCCAACTTGAAAGAATCTGGGAGCAACTTTGGTGAGGGGCCTAGACTTGCTCTTCTTCCTGGTCAGAACTGAACCTTTCTAGCAATGATGGCTTCAGAGTTATATATATGTTATGTGTCTGAGCTTTTCAAGTTGTGCACTTTAGATATTTCATTTTCTTTATAAATTTATGCCTCTAGGTGTTAAACTTTTTATGAGAGGGAGAACTGTTGAGAGCCACAGCCGAAGGGGCCCCAGCAAACTTCCAGCTGCCAGCAAACTTCCAGCTGCCGGCTGATGATTAGCTCACAGCAGCCCCAGGATACCTAGTAAGAATAGTGTTAGGAGAATAAGATAAATGTATCCATAATAATGGACCTTCTTGCCAAAATACTCCTGTAGGAATATTTTTTGTTGGTAGTACAATAAATAATAAAGGCAAACTTATATCAATTCTATCCAAATGCATATTTTCAATATATGTTTCAATGATTCTTAATGCCTTTCTCGCTTCAGGCGTTAACATGCAGGGTGAATTTGGATCTGATGGACCTTTTAGGATATCAAATAAAGGTCCCAACTCTCCTGTTGGTATACCTAGATAAGGCGTTATCCAATTTATGTCTCCTAATAACTTTTGAAAGTCGTTAAGTGATTTGAGTTGATCTACTCGTATTTGAATTTTTGGTGGACGGACCATGGTTGAGGATAATAGAACTCCTAAATAATTAATTGGAAAATTTAATTGTACTTTATCTATTGCTATCTCTAGATTATAATTTTTTTAATAAGTTTGTAAGTGTGGCATAACATTCTAGCAATGTGTTTTTATCGTTGTGTGCTAATAATACATCATCCATATAGTGAAATATTTGTAGTTCAGGATTTTGATTTCTAAGTGGCTGGATTACTTTGTTAACATAAATTTGACACATAGTTGGGCTGTTAGCCATCCCTTGAGGGAGTACTTTCCATTCATATCTCTGATCAGGACCTTCATGATTCAGTGCAGGGATAGTAAATGCAAAATGTGGACTATCCTCAGGATGAACTGGAATTGAAAAAAAACAATCTTTAATATCTATAACTAAAACATACCAAGTTTTTGGCAAAGCAGACAATTGAGGAATCCCCGATTGAGCAGGTCCCATAATAACCATCTCATTATTAATGGCTCTTAAATCTTGCAATAATCTCCATTTACCAGATTTCTTTTTGATGACAAAAATGGGAGTATTATGGGGAGATACAGAAGGTTGTATATGTCCTTCCGCTAATTGTTGTTTGACCAGGTCATGGGCTGCTTGTATCTTTTCTTTAGTCAGGGGCCACTGAGGAACCCATACTGGTCTTTCTGATTTCCAAGTAATTTTTATTGTCTCAGTGGCCCTTTCTGAAAATCCAACCCATGTCTGTCCGTTCCTTGATTTATTTGTATTGGTGCTGCTATACCTTGTTCTTGTTTTTCTAATCTTTTTCCTTTCCTAAAACCTTGTCTAGTCATAATAGTGGGTGCATTTTGGTTGATGTTATTTGTTAATGTCAAACCTAATTGATCTAGGACATCTCGTCCCCATAAATTTACGGGAAGATGATCCAATACATATGGCTGTATAGTTCCTTCACATCCTTCAGGATCCTTCCAATCTAATACCATTGCACTTCTATGGGGATTAGTCACCACTCCTAGGCCTTGAAGCGTTTGAGTGGCTTGTTGTAAAGGCCAATGTTTTGGCCATTCTTGACGAGAGATGATGCTAAGGTCTGCACCTGTATCCACTAGCCCATTAAATTCATGTCCTTGAATATTTAGTTTTAGCATGGGGCGAGAATCTAAATTTAAAGAAAGCATAGCCCAATCTACACCTGTGGAGCCTAATCCCTTAGAACCTCTTTCTACAGTACGACTGGAAAATTTATCATGTAGGCTGGGTATTATTAGTAACTGTGCTATTCTATCTCCTGGTGAAATTATTGATATACCCTTTGGAGAACTGGCTATAATTTTTATTTCACCTTCATAATCGGGATCAATTACCCCAGGACTTATCATAAGTCCTTTTAGAGTAGAAGAGCTGCGTCCCAATAATAAGCCTACTGTTCCTTTGGGAAGAGGTCCTTTTACCCCTGTGGGAATGATTTGAACTCCCATCTCTGGAGTTAGTACTGCTCTGGCGGAGGCGCAGATGTCCAACCCTGCGCTCCCTCTGGTTTGTCTGATGAGGGATCTGATGGACAATGTGTCCTGGGCACTACCCTGATGGGGTTGCTGGGTTCCTCCAGTGCTCCGTATATTTGTGGTTTTGGGCCCCGGAGCATTGGGCCCCCCTGTCCATTTTTTGGCAATGGAGCCCGATGCCTTTCTCCACGATATCGTGGATAAACACCTGGTCCTTGTACCTTGTATGTAACTGGCATTGCTTTTCAATTATGGGATGTACAGAAATAACATAGTTCCCTGGGACTAAATGTTCTTACCTGTGAATTGGCTGGAAGGGAAAAGAGATAGGGTCTGTGCCCATAAGGTGAATATTCTTCCCTGAGATGTACCTAGGCTGAGCGCATCAATGGTCAAGTACACTGGTAGGCACCGTGTGTTACAGAAGACCACATATTCTTGTCCTGCCTCCCACTGCAATTAATGGTGGATCCTTGCCAGGTATCATGGCATAAGCCTGTAAGTCCCAGCTACTTAGGACATGGAGGCAGAAGGATGATTTGGGCCCATGGGTTTGAGACCAGCCTGGGAAACATAGAGAGACTTTGTTTTAAAAAAATAAATTAATACTAGATCCTTGCCCCTTGGCCATCAGGGCAAAGACAAAAAAGTATTCGCTACCATATCCTCTACAATGCCTGGTGGTGATGCCCTCTGTGGAGGAGTAGCTCATGAACTGTTTGGTACATGAGTGAATGAGCGAATGGACAAATAAAAGGGCTGCCAACATCATAGTATTCTTTGAGCTTGGTCCTAGGTCTTGTCTCCTCAAAGTCCAAATGAACCCTACATTTCAATCTCTACAATAAATTCTTTTGTTTCCTGACCCCCTTGCCTGTCAACTCTCAGAACTTGGACCCAGGTTGATAGTTCTGAGCTAGCTAGAGAAGGGGCTCAGTCTGACCACTCATGGTCAGATTGGTCCACTATGATTAATTGCTGGGGGTTGGGGGGGGAACACGGGGTCTAGCAAGTGGCTTCTCTGGTTTGCCATAGGGCTGTAAAGGCATGGGTAAGGTTCTGTGCTTCCCCTAAGAAAGTGCAGCAAAGGCACAGGTTTCAGGTCTCTCTCTCTCTCTGGTCTTTCCAGCCTAGAATCAGTCTGGCCCAGCTTCCCAGGGTGCTGGGTTTTTTGTCCACATAGGCTTGTGGATAACTGTGGGGGCTCTCCCATCTCCCAAGACCATCTAGGCATGAAACAAGACTGAAAGAAAAGCTAATTCAGGAAAAAAGCAAGTGAGTCAGAGTCCTGCCAAGGACTGGGCCCTGGGGTTTCTGGAGAGGAGGAACATGAAGGGAGCAAGGTGATGCAGAGGACTGCCAGGTCTCAGCTGAAGGAGCCCCAACTTGTAGGTGCCAGAAATTTTAGAAGTTTCTCAAAGACACTTTCTGCCTGCAGGTTGGTTTGGGCTGTGTTGAAATCAAAGAACAGGTAGGCCCTGCAGCCTGAAAAATTAACCCAGTTCCCAGAGGAAGGGGACAGCCCTGGTTTGAGAAGCACTGAAAGGTGAGCTGGATGATTGAGGGGCCAGAAGAAGGGTCTGCTAGAAGTATGCGTATCATTAAACCACTCGTGAAACATGGGTGCATAAATCTCTTTCACCTCATAGTGTCCCCTTCTTTCTGCTAATCCTAATGCCTTGATCCAGATACACACAGCACCAAGCTCTAGTCAATGGGGTGGAGAATCACTGTTCTTTTAAAACATTCTAGTCAATCCTTTTGGCTTCTTCCAAGTTTCCCTTCTATGAATTAAACTAGCCATTTTTCTTAGTTCTTAAATTTCAGATTTCTTAAATTATTCATTAAACTATTCTGTAAAAAATTTCCCAAATGGAAATTTCCCCTGCATTCAATACTGTGTGGAGATAAGGGAGATGCAAAGTTGGACTTTAACTTGAAAAAAGAAAAAAAAAGAAGAGCTGAGGTTTTAGTTGTCTATCAAATATGAATAGATACTCAATACTAGTGTATTACAAACACCTCTATGTTTCCTTTGGGTCAGAGGGCAGGCTTGGAGACATTAGCAAGCATGGGACTAGCTGCAGCAGTCAGCAGGCCTGTCTGGGTTGAAAGATAATGAGCCTTAGAACAAGTCATCAGAATGTTGATGAAGCAGCTTCCAATAGTGACTATTCCCTTAAGAGGAACCAGCAGCCTTGAACTTCCAGTCAAGCATTCCAGATCCCAAACAAAGAGCTAGGTAAAGCATTAATCTTGCCTCCCTGCAAATACTGACCTGTAAGTAGGTAAAAGTGCACATAGCTCTTGCGAAACTGCTTACACAGCTAAATGAAGTCTAAGCATACATATATAAAACAGTTTGACACTGACAGCAAAGTAGGGTCAGAAGGGTCAGGACAATTCCACATAGCTGGCCACTGAGAGCTAGCTCATCAGTGATATCACCATTCTGGGGAGAAGGTAGGATAGGGACAACAAAGTAGGAACAAATGACTTAAATAAGCAGGAACACTTCAGGTTAGGGGAAAACCCCAAGAGGTACCATGAGCTGATTCTGACCTCAGGCCTCCCCTTTCTTTGGGCAACCACAAGTAGAATTTGTAGGAACTCCTAGATCATGGAGCCTGGCTTCCTTCTGTGATCTATGCCTGCAACCCCAGATACAGACTCTGCTTTCACAGTTTTCACTGGCTTCCGGGGAGATAACAGACACACTTGTGAGTGTATAAAACAGAATTTGGGACAATTTGAAATTCTGATTCTTTGTGCACTCATGGGTCACAAAGCAGTAGGCTGCTTCCACTTAGTGACTCTTTTGTCAAGGAGTGATGCTTCAGGACACTGGAAAGATGTCACTACTGGAAAGATGTCACCTAGTAGGGTGAGAAATCCCAGTGGGGCTTACTTAGGTCACATTCCTCTTACTTTTATATGGAGTGAGCAGATATAGATGCTGAGGATGTCAAACTTCTAAATAATTACAGAAAACACATATGTACACACAGTGAGTCTCCTGGGGCAACTCTCAGACTCTACCCTTGAAGAGTGACAGCCCTCAGAAGCAACAGACCTTGGCCTTCAGAGTCCCTGTAAGGTTCTTTGATGCTCTAGGAATATCAGTACCTGCCTCCAGCAGGGTGTGATGCCAGGCCAGACCCATGACTTCTGCCATCATTCCTTTCCCTCTGCCCTCCTGCTACATTTTCCTGCGATTGCCATCTTGAACACACGGAACTCATTCAGAGGCAACCTCCTCAAGGAAGCTTTCCTTAACCACAAATTCCTAATCTGACATGTAGTGAACCTAGTGGCGCAAAGCCTATCAAGGAGGACTCTTTTCATTGACCTGCTTACTCAGTTCTACTGAGACTCCAGGGAATTAGTGTAATTACCTTAGTAAGTCTCAAAGTACATCCACATGCACCATTACCATCAAATGACTATGGGTTCACCTGGGGACAGATAAAGCTACCCAAAAGGAAAACCCAAGGGGCTAAAGAATAAGAAAGGTACTGCCTACCTTCAGTCCCTATGAACTGAGGTTAGTTATATGCTTTCACTAAATCTGGCCAATTATTTTTGACTGAATACATCATCAGGTGCATGGGTCTTTAAAAAGGTACAGCTTCCCATGGGCCAAAGGAAAACAATTCTTCACAGGGTATGCCCAGACTGTGGAGGGAAGACAGTTTTCTACATATGCTTCCTTTAACTTTAAAAGTTCTGAAAAGAATAGTTATTTCTTTTCTCTGAACAGATGCCAAATGGCAAGTCAAAATGGTGACAAGTCCTGACTCCGCTTCTCATCATTTCCACTACCATCTAGAGAAAAGCTGGATCACTCAGCATCTTAGAGCATCTCCCAAGGGCTGCCAGGGCCTTCTTGGTTCCATCTCCAATGTGGCCATCAGGATTCAGGGCCAGCCTGACACTCTTGTTGTGAGGGTCATGCTCTGGCTGTAAGTCAACTCCCAAGTAACTCCTAAGCCACCTGGCTGGAGGATGCTCATCACCAGGGTATCCTGTGGGATGGGAAGGTGACAGCGTCCTGTGCACACCTGGGGGTGGGAGGGTTCAAAGACCACATCTGTCCGCTCTGTGTCATCTGACCCTGGTGGGGGGCTGCTACCCACCTCGGTCACGATGGTGGACAGGTAGACGTCCTGGCTGAATTCCCAGCCATCCAGGCAGCTCTCCTGCTCCAGCTGCTCCAGGTCCACGTCGCGTCCCGGTTCCAACCCGAGTGCTGAGAAGTTGGAGATGGTAGCTAGCCGGTAGCGGCGGCAGCTGTGGGGCACCTCGCGATCGTCCTGCCGCACCAGCGGGATACTGTGGTTGCGCCACGCGCTGCTCAGATTCGCGGTGTCCGGCACACGGCAGTGGTGCTCCGGGGTCCCCGTCAGAAACACGACTGACATACCGTTGAAGCCATTGGGGATGATGCTGGCACTGAGCAGGAAGAAGATGAGGCGCTGGAAGGGCCCCCACTCGCCCAGGAAGGCGGTCACCTCCTCGTAGTCCCGCATGTTGTCCTCAGCGGCCCGGGGATCACTGGGGACACCGCGGCGCGCGGGGGCGGGGCGCTGCGGGCGTGTGCGCACCCGCCGCCCGAGAGAACGAGCGAGCGAGGAACGCACCGGAGACCCCCCTCCGACTCGGGAGGCTCGCGAGCTCCCGCTGTCGCCGCCACCGCGGCCCGGGTGCCGCGGCCTGCCTTACATAGGGCGCGAGGCCGGGGCGGGTTCCGAGCCTGGGCCGCGAGGCTCGCCCCGCCCCCGCCGGCAGACAGTGCGGCAAGGCGGGGGCCGGGGGAGGGTGACGCGGTGGGCGGCCTCGCGCCGGGTGCGCCCGAGGCAGGGGCGTGGTCTTGCCTCCGGCGGGGCCGGGCGGGCGGGGCTTCCGCGGTCCAGCCACCCAGGTGGCCGAGCGGGGCGCCGCGTCTGTGGGTCTCCGCTGGCCGGCGGGCCAGCTCCCAACTTACTGCCCAGAGAGGGAGGGCGACTGGCCTGGACTCTGAGGGACAGCCCTGCCCTTGACATGGCCTATCTTTATGAGAGTGATCGATTATTCTGAAATTGGGACGCTACCGCAATAGTGGGGCTAAAGCAAGGACTTAGTTCTAACCCCTTTTTGTTTTCTCCTTTCCTTTTCTTTTTCCCTTCCCCTCCCGTCTTCCCCGATGCCTCCTGCATGCTGAGCAACGGCTCTACCACTGAGTTACAACTCCAGCCCTTCACAGGCCCTTTCTATATTTTTGTTCTGTAAGAAATCCTTTTGTTGAAAGGGGTAATACTGGGGAATGATTTTGGCCAAATTATATTTGTTATATTGTGGGCATGGATGAATATGTAACAATAAATCCCGCTATTATGTACAACTATAATGCACCAATAAAAAATATGGAAAAAAAGAACACACTTTATAAAAAAAAGTCATTGTGGTGTTCTTTAACTTGTTCAAACAAATGTAAAAATTTAACTTCAAGATCACTAAGGATCCCAGCCCAAGAGTAAATGTTCCCCTTGCAGATTAGTTATTCTTGTACAGTTAACTGAGGAGCTGACTGGTAATTAAAAAAAAAAAAAAAGCAATTAAGTGATTCTAAAGCAGAATTGTCTAATAGAATAAGGAGCTGCATTTCTAATTTTATTTCTACAATTTTGAAATGGGTTCTTGTACTCCTCCCCCAACCTCCCAGGTAGCTGAGACTGCTACAGGCAGGAGCCACTGCACTGGCTACTTTTGTAATTTAAAGTTTTCTAGTAGTAATGTTAGTAGTTTTTCCAGAATTAGCCAATAAAAATATACCTAATTAAATTTGAATTTCGGATAAAGAAATTTACTAAAGCAATTTTAGTAAAAGTATGTCCTATGTAGGTATATGTGGAATTTAAGGTAACTGAGTATGCTGTTTTTTTTTTTTTTTTTAAATTTGGCAATGCTGCATATTTTAAAAGTTTTTGAAGGTGAAATTAATTTTAATAGCATGTTCATTTAATCTAGTGAACCCAGAACATTATCATTGCATTGTATACTCAATATGAAAATTAATAAGATGCTTTACATTATTCTGTAAAAATCATTGACCCACTTTCTTAAAAATTCAATGTGTATTTTATAGCATAATTCAATTCAGTCGAGCTATCCACACTTTAAGTGCTCAGTAGCCAGATGTAGCTAGTTATCTTACTGGAGGGAGGTCTTTAAGAATTTGCACTGCTAAATTTAACATTGCAAGATAGTCCTCTTTTATGAAGATTTTTTTTTTTCTCCCCAGTGCCAGGGATTAAACCCAAAGCCTTATGCATGCCAGGCAGCTCTTTCATAATAAGAGCGACTTAGTGATAGAAAAAGAACTAAGTATATATTTGTAAAATATAATCTGTTGGTTGAGCAGTATTCAGCAGAGACTATATTCTAAATTGAAAATAAAAATACAGTTGGGGAAGCTAGTGTCACCAATAACTTTTACACAAGGAAATATAAATATTTCCATAAAGCATAGCAGATTAAAAAAATATGATAAAAACGTTATCACAAGTACTGGCCATTTCTTTACATATTACTGTTTGGTTTTCCTGCTTCCTTCAGGAAGAACTGTGCCTTCAGAAGTATACTTAACACTTTCTAACATCTTAAGTAAGATTGCTCATCTGGAACTAACTGAAAATAAAAACGAAGCTTATTGAAAATAAACCTCTTTTTTTGTATCCTAAAATATTATTTTAACATTTCAAAATAAATGAAAGCTTCTTATGAAGAAAATGTTGACTGCTGTCCAAATAAACAAGGTGAAAGTCTTATTTTAACATTAGGAAAATATCAGTTGAGCATCAGAAAACACTCCTGAAAGGGTCTGAAAACAACTCAGTGAGCATATCAAAGAAGTTGAAACTTTGGGAAAATAAACAGTTTCCCATAAATGGCTTGTTTACATGTACGAAGTAAAGAACCACCCCAGGCTGTGATTAATATCTGAATGTTACTGCATCTTTTAAAAGAACAAGACAGCTGGGAATCTAAATCAGTTGCTTGAGGCCCTTTCCCCCAAGATTCTATATTAGGATGTTTCTTCCTTTATTTATTTATTTAGTGGTAGGGATGGGTGCTGGGATCAAACCCAGGACCTCCTATGTGCTGGGCAAGAGTTCTACCACTAAGCTATACCCAGAGCCCAGGATATTCCTATTTTACATGTATATAAGAGAACTAAAAAGGATTTATGTGGTGGAGAGCACACCCAAGGTTAGAGCCCTAGATTAAATGGATTTGAATGCTAGATGTGGCATCTGGACTCCAAGATGATCCTTATCTCCTGGTATTTGTGTCATTAAAGTTCTCCCCAACTTTTGTGAGGTTGGTCTTTGTGCCCAATAGCATATGCAGAAGTGATGAAATTTCTAGCACCTTAATGACTACATTGTGAAAAATTTTACTCTTGGGTGTTACTCTTCTCCTTCTCTGAGAGAAAGAGTTATATGTTATACACAGCCCTGTGAGGAGCCCATGTAATGGTAAAGAATGAAATCTGCCAACAGCCAGTGAGACCCAGGGGTGCACTGGGAAGTGGTTCCTTCAGCATCAGTTGAGAGTCTCAGGATGATGCCAACAACTTGTCTGTGACCTCATGAGAGGCCCTGAAGCAGATCCACACAGTTAAGTGGCTCCTGGTTCTTTGAACCTCAGGAATTGTGAGAGATAACAGAAGTCTGTTGTTTTAAACTGCCAAATTTTAGGGTATACAAGGCAATAGATAACTATTACACAGATTATTTGAATTAAACAATATGTTAAAGTCCTGAATCCTAAAGTCCTGTAATCTTGATTTGTTTTACTTTCTATTCCACAGAGCAGAATTTTACAGATGAAGCTTATATTCACTTCCAAAATAAGAGAGAATAGAGTGCATCGGTTAAGAGCATAGTCTCTGCATATGATGGGAAGACTGGAATTCAATTGCTGACCTCTTTAATTCTAGCTTGTGAGCTTGGGAAAGTTTTTTAAGTTTTCTATACTTCTGTTTCCCAGGATGACAATGCTTAGCTCAAGTGCCTGGAACACATTAAGTGCAAAATTCATATTAGCTATAATTATTAGTTTTATTTTGAATTATTGAGTTAAAAAGGCACCTTAAAAACCATGTGTTCTTCATAGATTTGCTATGCCTGAGGTCATGTGGGCTGCAGGTGTCAGCAATTACTTCCTGAGGAAGGCGAAAGCATCCAAAGAAAGAACTCCCCTGAGAAAGAGGAACCCTTCTGCATTTATGGTGGGAATGTAAGTTAGTACAGCTAATATGGAGAACAATATGGAGGTTTCTAGAAAAAAAAAAAACCAACTAAAAATAGAACTGCATTAAGATCCAGCAATCCCACCACTGGGTATACATCCAAGGGAAGTGAAATCAACATGTCAAAAAGACATCTGTACTCCCTGTTTTTACAGCACTACCAAACAGCTGGATATGAAATCAACCTAAATGTTCATCAACAGGTGAAAAGGTAAAGAAAATGTGACACACACACACACACACACACACACACACACACACACACACACAAATGGAATACTATTCAGCCATAAAAATGAAATCTTGTCATTTGCAACCTGACAGGAATAGATGAACCTGGAGGTCATTATGCAAAGTAAAATAGGTCAGGTACAGAAAGACCAACCGTATAATCTCATACTTACAAATAAAATCTCAAAAAAAATTGATCTATAGAAGTTGAGAGCAGAATAATGGTTAACAGAAACTGGGGGAAACAGGAGAGAGGGAGGATAGGGAAGTTCCATCAACAGATATAATATTATTAATTGATAGGATAAATAAATTTTAATGTTCTATGGCACAGTGGGAGAATATAATTATCAACAATGCATTGTATATCTCAAAATTCTTAGAAGAAAAGAACTTGGATATATTCACCATAAAGAAATAATAAAAATTCAAGATGATAGATATACTAATTATCCTGAGTTCACCGCTACCCAACATATACAAGAATCAAACACCACATTATACCTCCTAAATGTGTACAAGTGTTATGTCAATCAAAAAATATCTTAAGGGTTGGATCTGTGGCTCAGCAGTAGCGCATTTGCCTGGCATGTGTGAGGCACTGGGTTCGATTCTTAGCACCGCATATAAATAAACAAAAAAAGGTCTAGCAACAAATAAAAATATTTTTAAAAATCTTAAAAATTTCTTCTTTGGGAAAAGAATAGAGGATCTAAACTTAGTCCAATATTATAGTTCCAGCATCAGAGTAGAGATTGATTCACAGGGTCTGTCCAATCCCTGCTGCTCATTCTGCCCACTTGTGTATGTATTTTTATGGTAAAGGACCCTAAGTAAAATCTGAAACAGCTATTTTCCCCCCAAACCACTGTAAGACATTATTTTCATTGGCCTCAGAACATTGGATATCTCCCCCAGTGGAGGAGACTCTCTGCTTCATCAAACAATAGCCTCTGATCCTATGGGCGTTCTGGGCTGAGCAGAGCATCTGCAGCCTAGCAGAACTTTAGTATGCAGCACTTTTGTGGCATTCTCAGGTGACTACTGTGGTCACATGTCAAAACAAGCAAACAAAAATGACAATGGAAAAAAAGGTGAACTAATCTATATTTAGGAATGCCCTTTTGTTGAAGGTTAGACTTTGAAGGCTTGGTTGCACAATAGAAGGGCCAGATAAATCACATTCTACTGTTGTGTATCTTGCATTTTAACTCCAGTCTATATTGGCCTGGACAGGTGGATAACTAACCCTGTGGAGAATGGGCCCTGAAACATTCTGAAGACTCAAAAAATTCTAGAATTAAATACTGTGAACGATTGTCCAGACTTTTTCCTTAGACGAGTGTAATTTCTAATGTGAAAGCTCACAATTTGGCTTCAAGAAATATAGGACAGTTTTAAAACTCTGTAGAAATAATGATGCCATACACTTGACTGTCCTCTCAGCAGCAGTAGAAATGTGAAGTCATTTTGCATACCCTCTGGTGAGCTGCCTAAAATGGAATGCAAAATATGCTGCTCATACATTCCAGAATAGAGGGGAAAGACATTAGTGAGAGCTGATGTTAAAGAAATGAGTTTTCCCAAGGGCTTTTATGTATAGATACAACATAGCAGAAACATTGGGATAGTAGAGGGAACTGGGACCAAAGACAGAGCAGGCCCAGCGGCCTGCTGAGGGGCAGAGCCGCCCCCCACCCCCCTCGCCTGCCAGGTAGGGGAAGGGTGACCACCGACAGAAAAGGCCCAGTGGCCCAGGGCGGGACAGAGCTTCCAATCACTCCTGCAAGGTAGGTGGGCCTGCGACCCACTGGCAGAAGAGGAGCAGTCGCCTGCTGAGAGGCTGAGCCGCCCCCTCCCCCTGCGCCGGCATAGTAGAGGGAACTGGGACCAAAGACAGAGCAGGCCCAGCGGCCTGCTGAGGGGCAGAGCCGCCCCCCACCCCCCTCGCCTGCCAGGTAGGGGAAGGGTGACCACCGACAGAAAAGGCCCAGTGGCCCAGGGCGGGACAGAGCTTCCAATCACTCCTGCAAGGTAGGCGGGCCTGCGACCCACCGGCAGAAGAGGAGCAGCGGCCTGCTGGGAGGCAGAGCCGCCCCCTCCCCCCCGCGCCTGCAAGGTAGTCGGAACTGAGACCACCATCAGAACAGGTCAGACCTGCAACCGAGAGACAGAACAGGCCCAGTGGCCTGAGGAAGGGTAGAGCCGCCCCCCCCCCCCACGCCTGCAAAGTAGGCGGACCTGCGACCCACTGGCAGTACAGCCCCAGAGGCCTGCAGAGGGGCAGTGCCGCTGCCTGCGCCTGCAAAGTAGGCAGAACTGCGACCACCGACAGAACAAGCCTAGCGGCCCGCAGAGGGACAGAGCCGCCGCCCGCGCCTGCAAGGACGGCGGACCTGCTACCGACTGGCAGAGCAGGCCCAGCGGCCTGCCGGCGTGGTAGGCACATTGCCCCAATTGGCGGAGGGGCAGAGCCGCCGCCCGTGCCTGCGAGGGAGACTTTGCAACTATACAAGACCAATATAAATATATAGGGGGAAAATTCAATAGCACAACAGTTTCACCAAGAAGAAAGGAACGCGAACAGTATGAAGAGACAAGGAAAGAAAGGACCACAAGCATTGCAGGTCAACTCAACTTTAGAAGAGGTAATAGCTGCAGCTGATGGAATGTCAGATAAAGAATTCAGGATATACATGCTTCAGATGATCTGGAGTCTCAAGGAAGACATCAGACAGCAAAATCAGACAATGAAAGATCACTTCAACAATGAATTACATAAACAAATCCAAGAAGCAAAAGATCAACTATACAGGGAAATAGAGGTTATAAAAAACAAACAAACAGAAATCCTAGAAATGCAGGAAGCAATAAGCCAACTTAAAAACTCAATTGAGAATACTACCAGCAGAGTAGAACACTTAGAAGACAGAACATCAGACAATGAAGATAAAGTATATCAACTTGAAAAGAACATAGACAGCTCAGCAAGACTGTTAAGAAACCATGAGCAGAACATCCAAGAAATATGGGATAACATCAAGAGACCAAATTTAAGAGTCATTGGGATACAGGAAGGAACAGAGTTTCAAACCAAAGGAATGAGCAATCTATTCAATGAAATAATTCGAGAAAACTTCCCAGATTTGAAGAATGAGACAGAACCCCAAATCCTAGAAGCCTACAGGACGCCGAATGTGCAAAATCATAAGAGACCCACACCTAGACACATTATAATGAAGATGCCCAACATACAGAACAAGGAGAGAATTTTAAAAGCTACAAGAGAAAGGAAGCAGATCACATTTAGGGGTAAGCCAATCAGGATAACAGCTGATCTTTCAACACAGACTCTGAAAGCTAGAAGATCCTGGAATAACATATTTCAAACACTGAAAGAAAATGGGTTCCAACCAAGAATTGTGTTTCCAGCGAAATTAAGCTTCAGGATGGAAGATGAAATTAAAACCTTCCACGATAAACAAAAGTTAAAAGAATTTGCAGCTAGAAAACCATCTCTTCAAAACATCCTTGGCAAAACATTACAGGAAGAGGAAATGGAAAATAACAATGAAAACCAACAGTGGGAGGTAGGACACTAAAGGGGGGAAAATAATCAAAGTGGAAAACAAACCATGTTTAGTAACATAAATAAACAAATATGGCTGGAAGAACAACCCATATCTCAATAATAACCCTAAATGTTAATGGCTTAAACTCACCAATCAAGAGACACAGGCTAGTAGAATGGATCACAAAACAAGACCCAACAATATGCTGCCTACAGGAGACGCATTTGATAGGAAAAGACATACATAGGCTGAAGGTGAAAGGTTGGGAAAAATCATATCACTCATATGGACTTCGGAAACAAGCAGGAGTATCCATACTCATATCAAATAAAATAGATTTTAAGCCAAAGTTAATCAAAAGGGATAAAGAGGGACACTACATACTGCTCAAGGGAACCATACACCAACAAGACATAACAATCATAAATATATATGCCCCAAACAATGGTGCAGCTATGTTCATCAAACAAACTCTTCTCAAGTTCAAGAGTCTAATAGACCACCATACAATAATCATGGGAGACTTCAACACACCTCTCTCACCACTGGACAGATCTTCCAAACAAAAGTTGAATAAGGAAACTATAGAACTCAATAACACAATTAATAACCTAGATTTAATTGACATATATAGAATATACCACCCAACATCAAACAGTTACACTTTTTTCTCAGCAGCACATGGATCCTTCTCAAAAATAGATCATATATTATGTCACAGGGAAACTCTTAGACAATACAAAGGAGTAGAGATAATACCATGCATCCTATCTGATCATAATGGAATGGAACTGAAAATCAACGATAAAAGAAGGAAGGAAAAAGAATATATCACTTGGAGAATGAACAATAGGTTACTGAATGATCAATGGGTTATAGAAGACATCAAGGAGGAAATTAAAAAATTCTTAGAGATTAATGAAAACACAGACACAACATATCGGAATCTATGGGACACATTGAAAGCAGTTCTAAGAGGAAAATTCATTGCTTGGAGTTCATTCCTTAAAAAAAGAAAAAACCAACAAATAAATGATCTCATACTTCATCTCAAAATCCTAGAAAAAGAAGAGCAAAACAACAGCAAAAGAAGTAGAAGGCAAGAAATAATTAAAATCAGAGCTGAAATCAATGAAATCGAAACAAAAGAAACAATTGAAAAAATTGACAAAACTAAAAGTTGGTTCTTTGAAAAAATAAACAAAATCGACAGACCCTTAGCCATGCTAGCGAAGAGAAGAAGAGAGAGAACTCAAATCACTAACATACGGGATGAAAGAGGCAATATCACAACAGACACTTCAGAAATACAGAAGATAATCAAAAATTATTTTGAATCCTTATACTCCAATAAATTAGAAGATAGTGAAGGCATAGATAAATTTCTTAAGTCATATGATCTGCCCAGATTGAGTCAGGAGGATATAGACAACCTAAACAGACCAATATCAATTGAGGAAATAGAAGAAACCATCAAAAGACTACCAACTAAGAAAAGCCCAGGACCGGATGGGTATACAGCAGAGTTTTACAAAACCTTTAAAGAGGAACTAATACCAATACTTTTCAAGCTACTTCGGGAAATAGAAAAAGAGGGAGAACTTCCAAATTCATTCTACGAGGCCAACATCACCCTGATACCTAAACCAGACAAAGACACTTCAAAGAAAGAAAACTACAGACCAATATCTCTAATGAACCTAGATGCAAAAATCCTCAATAAAATTCTGGCCACTCGGATACAAAGGCACATCAAAAAAATTGTGCACCATGATCAAGTAGGATTCATCCCTGGGATGCAAGGCTGGTTCAATATAAGGAAATCAATAAATGTTATTCACCACATCAATAGACTTAAAAATAAGAACCATATGATCATCTCGATAGATGCGGAAAAAGCATTCGACAAAGTACAGCATCCCTTTATGTTCAAAACTCTAGAAAAACTAGGGATAACAGGAACATACCTCAATATTGTAAAAGCAATCTATGCTAAGCCTCAGGCTAGCATCATTCTGAATGGAGAAAAATTGAAGGCATTCCCTCTAAAATCTGGAACAAGACAGGGATGCCCTCTCTCACCACTTCTGTTCAACATAGTTCTCGAAACACTGGCCAGAGCAATTAAACAGACGAAAGAAATTAAAGGCATCAAAATAGGAAAAGAAGAACTTAAATTATCACTATTTGCAGATGACATGATTCTATACCTAGCAGACCCAAAAGGGTCTACAAAGAAACTATTAGAGCTAATAAATGAATTCAGCAAAGTGGCAGGATATAAAATCAACACGCATAAATCAAAGGCATTCCTGTATATCAGCGACAAATCCTCTGAAATGGAAATGAGGACAACCACTCCATTCACAATATCTTCAAAAAAAATAAAATACTTGGGAATCAACCTAACAAAAGAGGTGAAAGACTTATACAATGAAAACTACAGAACCCTTAAGAGAGAAATAGAAGAAGATCTTAGAAGATGGAAAAATATACCCTGTTCATGGATAGGCAGGACTAACATCATCAAAATGGCGATATTACCAAAAGTTCTCTATAGGTTTAATGCAATGCCAATCAAAATCCCAACGGCATTTCTTGTAGAAATAGAGAAAGCAATCATGAAATTCATATGGAAAAATAAAAGACCCAGAATAGCAAAAACAATGCTAAGCAGGAAGTGTGAATCAGGCGGTATAGCGATACCAGACTTCAAACTATATTACAGAGCAATAGTAACAAAAACAGCATGGTACTGGTACCAAAACAGGCGGGTGGACCAATGGTACAGAATAGAGGACACAGAAACCAATCCACAAAACTACAACTATCTTATATTTGATAAAGGGTCTAAAAGCATGCAATGGAGGAAGGATAGCATCTTCAACAAATGGTGCTGGGAAAACTGGAAATCCATATGCAACAAAATGAAACTGAATCCCTTTCTCTCGCCATGCACAAAAGTTAATTCAAAATGGATCAAGGAGCTTGATATCAAATCAGAGACGCGCCGTCTGATAGAAGAGAAAGTTGGCTACGATCTACAGTCGGTGGGGTCGGGCTCCAAATTCCTCAATAGGACACCCATAGCACAAAAGTTAATAACTAGAATCAACAAATGGGACTTACTCAAACTAAAAAGTTTTTTCTCAGCAAAAGATACAATAAGAGAGGTAAATAGAGAGCCTACATCCTGGGAACAAATCTTTACTCCTCACACCTCAGATAGAGCCCTAATATCCAGAGTATACAAAGAGCTCAAAAAATTAGACAATAAGAGAACAAACAACCCAATCAACAAATGGGCCAAGGACCTGAACAGACACTTCTCAGAGGAGGACATACAGTCAATCAACAAGTACATGAAAAAATGCTCACCATCTCTAGCAGTCAGAGAAATGCAAATCAAAACCACCCTAAGATACCATCTCACTCCAGTTAGATTGGCAGCCATTATGAAGTCAAACAACAACAAGTGCTGGCGAGGATGTGGGGAAAAGGGTACACTTGTACATTGCTGGTGGGACTGCAAATTGGTGCAGCCAATTTGGAAAGCAGTATGGAGATTTCTTGGAAAGCTGGGAATGGAGCCACCATTTGACCCAGCTATTCCCCTTCTCGGTCTATTCCCTAAAGACCTAAAAAGAGCATGCTACAGGGACACTGCTACATCGATGTTCATAGCAGCACAATTCACAATAGCTAGACTGTGGAACCAACCTAGATGCCCTTCAATGGATGAATGGATAAAAAAAATGTGGCATTTATACACAATGGAGTATTACTCTGCATTAAAAAATGACAAAATCATAGAATTTACAGGGAAATGGATGGCATTAGAGCAGATTATGCTAAGTGAAGCTAGCCAATCCCTAAAAAACAAATGTCTAATGTCTTCTTTGATATAAGGAGAGTAGCTAAGAACAGAGTAGGGTCGAAGAGCATGAGAAGAAGATTAACATTAAACAGGGATGAGAGGTGGGAGGGAAAGGGAGAGAGAAGGGAAAATGCATGGAAATGGAAGGAGACCCTCAGAGGTATACAAAAGTACATACAAGAGGAAGTGAGGGGAAGGGGAAAAATAATACAAGGGGGACAAACGAATGTCAGTAAAGGGGGCAGAGAGAGAAGAGGGGAGGGGAGGGGAGGGGAGGGGAGGGGGGATAGTAGAGGATAGGAAAGACAGCAGAATACAACAGACACTAGTATGGCAATATGTAAATCAATGGATGTGTAACTGACGTGATTCTGCAATCTGTATATGGGGTAAAAATGGGAGCTCATAACCCACTTGAATCAAATTGTGAAATATGATATATCAAGAACTATGTAATGTTTTGAACAGCCAACAATAAAAAATTAAAAAAAATAAAAATAAAAAAAAAAATAAAAATAAAAAATAAAAAAAGAAACATTGGGTCCCTAATATTCTTTATTCATTGGTCAAGTGTGTGAATAGGCCGCTGTGTGTCAAACACTGTTTTAGGTTCTGGGAATTGCAGAAAGAAACAAGCTGTTGTCTTGGAGTTCATGTTTTAGTTAAAGAACAGAAATGGTGACAATAAGCTTACAAAACCAAATACAAATTTCACATAATGACAAATGCCAAAAAGAAATAAAAGAGGATGGTGGTGTAGACAGGCAGTGGGCAGCTGCTTTATATTGAAGGATGAGTGAATATTTTTCTGAGAAGGAGATATCTGAGCTGAAGGGCCAGGGATGAGAAGGAACTTCTCATGTGAATATCTGGGAAGTGAGTGTACCACACAGAAGAGTAGCACGTGCAAAGACTGTGAGGAAAGGAGGATGCGCTTGGAGTGCTGGAGTAACAGGGAGGACTCGTGTGATAGGAACACAGTGATCAAATTGAATAGTGATGGGTCACATTGGCAGGAGGCCAGTTTATGTGACATCCAGATCATCTAGTGCCTTGTAAATAGGGGCAAGGAGGCTGAATTTTATTCTAGGTGAGAAACTCTCAAAGTACTTTTGAGCAGAGCAGATCAGGTATGATTTCTATCATGAAAGGAGCATTTTGGTTGCTACCTGGAGAACTGACAAGAATGAGTACAGGTTGATTGGTTAGATAGTCTGGCAGCATCATAGGCTAGAGCTTATGATGGCCTGAACTTTGAGTGGCATCTGTGGAAGAGATGGGATGAGGAACTGAGAATGTTTTGGGGGTGGAGTTCAGTGGCAGAGCATGCACTTAGCATGCAAGGTCCTGGGTTTGATTTCTAGCATGAAAGAAAGGAAGGAAGGAAGGAAGGAAGGAAGGAAGGAAGGAAGGAAGGAAGGAAGGAAGGAAGGAAGGAAACCTATAAGGAAGCAAAAGGTGACTAATACTATTGGATATGGGCAAAGGGAAGGAAATTAAGGATGAGTCCTAGAATTTTAGCTTAAGAAACTTGGTAGATTTTGGAGTCAGTTTCTGAAAAATGGAAATTGGGTGGGGTGAGGATTTGGGAAACAAATAGACTTTTAAAATTTCTTTTCTTTTTCTTTTTAAAATAACACAAAAGTTACCATTTTGGGATATATATATATTATGTATAGTTACACTATTGTGCAACTATTAGCACTATCCTTCTCTAGAATTCTTCTCTTGCAAAACTGAAACTCTGTAACTACTAAACTGTAACTCCCTATTCTCCCCCACCCCTGCTTCTGGCAATCACCATTTTATTTTCTGTCCCTATGAACTTGGCCACTCTAGGTGCCTCAAATCAGTGAAATCAGACAGCGTTTTTCTTTTGTGACTGATTTATGGCCACTTTGCATGTCCTCAAGTTTCATCTAAATTATAGCATGTGTCAGAATTTCCCTTTTAAGGCTGAGTAATATTCCATTATATTTACCCTTTCAGCCACTAGTAGCCACTTGAGTTTCTTCCACATTTTCTCTGTTAATAGTGCTACTGTGAACATGTGCACACAAAAATCTATTTGGATTTTTGCTTTTAATTCTTTTGGCTGTATACCTAGAAGTGAAATTGCTGGATCATGTGGTAATCTATGTTTAACTATTTTCTAAGGTACTGTGGATTAATCCCAAGGAAGGTCTGCCTCTGAGCTATACTCCAGCCCTTTTGATTTTTTTATTTAAGAGAGAATCATGCTAAGTTGCCCAGATTGGCCTCACATTTGATATCCTCCTATCTCAGCCTCTCCTGGTAGCTAGGATTACAGGTGTACCCCACTGCACTGTGTTCATGTAATTTTCTGAAGAGCCCCATACCTTGTGTGTGTGTGCACATGTGTGCATATGCACACGTATATTGGCTTTACCATTTTACATTCCCATGTAAATTGGAACCTTGGGTTCCAATTTCTCCACATCATCAACAATGTTATTTTCTCATTTTGTGGGTTTAAAAAAATAGCAGCCATTCTGACAGGTGTGAAATAATATATTTTTTGCTTTTCCCTAAAGACTAGTGATGTTGAACATCTTATTTTCAATACATAAAAGTCCATTAAGCACTGAAATGTAACTTTTCTTTGGAGAGATGTCTACTCCTGTCTTTTGCCCACTTTTACATCAAGTTGCTTTTTTTTCTTTGTTGAGTGGTAGGATTTCTTTATATATTCTGGATATGAACTACTTATCAAATAAATGTATGATGTGTAAATATTTTTCCCATTCCACAGATTGCCTTTTCATTTATTTGATTTTGTCCTTTATGTGCAAAAGTTTTAAATTTTGATGTAGTAAAATTTATCTTTTTTCTTTTTTATATTTTTCCTTTTGTTGCCTATGTAACAATTTTATTTTAAATATGAGCTTAGAATGTCTATTAAATACCCACAGGGAGATATCAAATTCACAGTTGGATGTATAAATCTGAAGTTCCTAAGAGAAGTCGGAATGAGATATAAGTTGGGGAGTTATTACCATATGAGTGGTATTTAGAGTTATTCACATATGGATGGATGAGTCTAGTCGAGATAGCCCAGGAGAAGGGATATGAGGAACACACGGGTGTCCCTATGAATATCAGTCATTTTAGATAAAATTCCACACAGAAAGATTAGGAGGTCTTGGCAGAATTAAATTTGAATAATATAAGTTATTAACTATATTAATGCTCTTTTGAGCTACATGCCAGGTAGAATGGAAATCAGAGGGCCCTGGGCAAGTATCAGTTGTCTCCAATGTTACAATGACAATAGTCATGTGCTACATAAGCACATTTCAGGTAATAATGGACCAAAAAGAATGGTGGCCAGTGGCAGCCTCACACATCCCGTGTTTGATGTGCATCTTGATCACATCATTTTCTCTTGTGTTTGATTAATCTCATGTCATTTTGCTCATCATGGCTCCAAAGCACACCAAGTCCATTGTTAATGCTGCCAGTAAGAAGCTACATTGTGTGATGGACCTGGAAGTGAAACTAAAAGTGACTAAGGACTATGAAAGTGGGAAATCAGTGATGATCATTGTTGGCCAGTCTGCATGTCCCCTTCCACCATATCTATCTATGATCCCAAAAAAGGGAAAAATGATGGACGCCATTAGAGGATCTGCTTCCCTGAAAGCAATGAGACTAACAAAAATTTGATAAGGGCTCACATCAGATATGGATTTGATGACCTTCATGGAAGACACAGGTATGTCCCATCTAGATTTGTATGTATATACTCTGATGTTCACACAAGGACAAAATCATGTAGGGAGGCATGTCTCTAAACACTTTCCCCTACCCCCAAGAGCCCTGTGAGACAGATATTCATGCCGTCTTAACTTTACAAAGAAACAGAAATTAAATCATTTGCCCAATTACTATAGTTAGTAAGTGAAAAGTCTAAATTAGAACCTGGTATGTTCCATAATTTTTAATGTATCAACTTGACTGGGCCAAGCGTTGTCTAGACAGCTGGTAAAACTATTTCCAGTGTTTCTATGAGGATTTCTCCAGAAGATACTGGAAAGTATGTGAATCAGTGCACTGAATAAAAAAGACCTGATGGAGGAACCAGACCTGGTTATAAAATGAAATTAAAAGAACATTATGATGAAGAACAAGTGCCAGGGGAAAAAGTTAATTTCCCCCCTCCCCAGTGTCAGCTTCTGTTCAGGGAACCTAATTAACCATGGGTCCCTAGCTGTTGGCTTGTAAATAGCTTTCTCTAGGAGCCTCCCTCTCCTGAAATGTAAACACCCCTGTGATGGGCCTTTAAGGCCAGACAGGTGCTTGTAAAAAGAGTTGTTTCTTCTTATACTTTGAAACTTTCTGAACTCTGTAAGAATGTAACTATATAATTTAACAACTATGCCAATTAACTGCTGTCTAAACTATAACCTTGTAGGCTTAATTATTAGAAATACAACTCTTAGGGAGATAAACTTAAGTCATCTTGAGTTACTGCTGCCTGTGGTGAAGGTCACTTTGCAATAACACTCACAATAAAGTTTCCAATAACTTTTACTGTCTTTGTTCCACACCTGTGAACTACTTATCATAAATTCCCTGTGCATGGTCTTTGGTCACATAGGCAAGAATTCAAACCCACTAATGTTGTCATGGATAAGAAATGATGTCAATTTCCCTATAAAAGCCCCATATAACCTCAGCTCGGGCCCCAGAACTTCACAACACTAGCTCATCTGGGTCTGCCTGAACAAATAAACCTGAGTTCTCCAGTCCTCCAAGTGGTGCTTGGTCTCTTGCCGAGTGCTATTTCAATAACAATATCCACCCTTACCAATGTGGGCAGACATCAGCCAATCTGTTAGAGAACAGAAAGAACAAAATAGTGGGAGAAGGACAATGTCTCTCATTATTTCTCTCCCTCTCCTCCTGAGTGGGATATCCACCTTCTCCCGCCTTTGGGAAATGAGAGCTCCTGCTTCTTTTGACTCAAGGACTACACTGTACCCCTTGTTAGGTAGTAACTGGCGATGGAGAGTGAAATGCATGGGAAGGTCACAAGTATTCTTTAAATTTCAGTCTTCTTTAAACTACTTTCAAAGAAAACAAAGGGTCGTAGTTAATTTGTAGGAAATAAATAGAAGCAAAGGGGCTAATGAGAAAATATGTCAAAAGAAAAGAATTAAACGGGACTAACTATTGATAGAGTCCATTGATAAGTTGATGTGAAGCTAGGAAGTATGGCTCTAGGTATGTCCCATTTGTCTGGGAAGGAAGATTCCTTTAACAGCACAGGTGCACTAAGGTAACTTCTGACCAGTTACTGCCCCAGTGCCCATATTAACATAGGATTGACTTGTATTTGAAGCCCCCCTAAATAGGATGGCCACCATGATAGTTCTGGAGAGGACCAACGGAGGTCAAAACATCACCACCTGAGGTGAAGGAGGAATTGAATACCTGATTGGCAAAGAGTACAGAGGTGGCCCCCAGTTCTCCTGGTAAACATCAAACAGTAATAAATTTGGAGATAGCATGTCTTCTTTGTCATTCTCTGCTCAGAGACAGCCCGCTCTTTTGAGAGTGCTCTCTGCTTAAGCCTCACTTTACTTTTACTTTACTATCACTCATAAAAAAAGTTCTCTTGCATGGCTTTTTTTTTTTTTTTTTGTCTGAATTTAAATTTTCTTCTGTTGAAATACAAGAACCGATGGAGTTTCAGCTCCCTGCTTTCCTGTGATGTATTACTTGGTGCCACGACTCAGATCACGAGCCAACTACAGGACAGGTATTTGCACTTGGTTGAGATGATGTCTAACTCAGCCTCTGAAACCTTGCTTTTTGCCTTGTACTTCTCTGTGTACATTTTCCTCTGCTAAAACCTCCTCAATGTGTCACACCCATGTGCTTTTTGTCTTATGTCATCTTGTTGCATTTGCTTAGCTTTTTATGCAGTCAACATCTACAGTGACACTTTATCTGTTGCAGGTGCCATGCAGACTCTCTTGCTTTTTTGTCGCAGATTTTTTGGTTTTGAGCAGGGCCACAACAGAGGCAAAGAGACTATCTTCTTTGTTGTGGCTGTTGTCTTATGGCATGTACCAGACTCACTTAAGAAATGGGCATTATACGGTGTTATTTTAGAGGCTATATCTAGAATCTGAAGGTTTCTTAAGTCATCATCTTTGTCTACTATGAGTCTTGTTCTTTTTTATGGCATTTATTCTGTAGTTAATTGCTCTGTTTCCAACATAGTGATGCAAAAACCACTACACCCCCTCTACTTTTCAACATCCAGCCTAAGCTACTTTTAAATGCTATGCATAAGGATTAAGGGTCACTTCCCCAAGTTATTAAGGAGATTTCTTAAATTAGATTACAAGCTTGAGTGACAGGGGGTTCAGCAGGTAAGCCACGAGTTGTAAATTTGGACAGTCATGCCACACCAAGTCTTTGGGAACCAAGGCCTCCTGGTTCTGGGTTTAGAATGGAGAGCATGGGAGGGACGCCTTCCTCTATCCATCTCTCTTGGATGTCAGTACTGCTGAGGAATACCTGGGGTATTGACAGCTCTGGCTTTATCTTATAGGTGGGAAATACTAGTTCACAGGATTTTAAGAGCAGATAGTCCAGCAGGTTTCAACTTTTTCTATGCCACTTATGAAAGAGGGGACAAAAATTATGAGGGGACTAGGAAAATAATGGTAAAAAGTGTCCTATGCATAAGCTTTTTGCTTCTCATGATCAACATGGCCATTTTCCTTGCTCCTTATCTGCCTGTCTGATATCCATCTGGAATGTAAGCTACATAAACAAGTGCTCAAATGGATTTGAGACCAGAGCAAAAAGTGTCACTTTTAAATCTAAGCTGCTGTGGGACATGTAACACTATTTTCTCTTTTCTTGTGCTCTGGGATTATGTTCTTTCAATAAGTTGCTCCCTAAATGATTTTTCTCTTCTCTAAAGATGGGCTCAAGGAAGAAAATGGAAAGATCCTATATGTATAAGTTTTCTTTTTCTTAAAAACCCTTTTCTGAGGACTTCACAGGCTCCCATATACTTTAAATATCTGGGTTCATTCAATCTGACCCAAAAGTGCGCTCTGAACTGATAAAGTTATTCTATGTGCTCCTATGTGCCATGTCTTTTTTTTTTTTTTTAAGTTTGTCTTTTTATGAGCTAGTTAAAAAAAAAAAAAAGATAAAGTCCACTTTTCTCCTGAACCAATTAGTCTTGTTTTGTTTAACTGAACTTTATTGCCCTCTGTTTTTCTTTCCACTGTTTTTATGCAGCAACCAATTATCCAAGGATTAACTCATATTTTCTAGAAAAAGAAAGAGACCTTCTCCTTTGAGGAGTGCTAAGCAGGGAAATAAACAATGGTAATGATGGAAGTAAATCTGCCTCTGTGAAGGACAAGTGGCCAGAAACCTTTGATTTCAGCAGCCACCATGGCAAACAGACTTTATTCCTAATGTTCCCAACTTCCCAGGCTCTATTTTAATTTCCAAAAGGCTTTCAGACAGTCTATATACTAAACCTTTATAGCTCTTTTGTATTCTACCTGTGGAAGTCATGATCTTTGTTTTCTGCTGATTTTTATGTTTATGTGTACATACCAGTTTTTTGTATGCTATGTCTACATGTGTCTATATGTGGTGTACATGGTACAAAAATTAACATATAGATAAATGAGTGCTCGTAAATAATAAAAAGATAGATCCAAATCCCTTTCAGTTCATGTGATTTAAAATGGCTAGAGATAAAAATAAAGATGTGTTTAAAATCACTACCCCATACTTTTTTTCCTACATGATCAACCAGTGAAGAGTGTTGTTTTCTCTAAAATGTTTAAAGTTTAATGTCCATTGCTTCTAGGATTTTTCTTCAACAGAAAAAGATGGCTTAGAATGTTAACTAGACTTGGTTTTCATGGGTAACCAAAGCTTAAAATGAGTAAAGCAGACTTAACAGGAAGACAGTTCAAAATTGCTTTGTTTCTGGGTGTTCACTAAAAGCAAAATGATTAATGGTTAAAATTCTACTTTCATGTATTGTTCTCATGCAAAACAAAAAAAGAGCTAATTTTAAAGAAAAATAGATAAGAAAAACAAAGTGTTTTATTTCATTAATAATAATAAAATAATTAATTTAATTAATAATGAAATAAAATATTTTGTATACATTCATAAGTTTTGTATATATTCATAAGTTTTTGGAACAATCTTATTTATTTATTTTTATTAGTTCTAATCAGTTATTCATAACAGTAGAAAGCTCCTTGAGTCATTCTACACAAATGGAGCAGAATTTTTCACTTCCCTGGTTGTGCATGAAGTGGAGTCAAACCATTGGTAGAATCATACATGTACCTAGGGTAATGATGTCCATCTCATTCCACCATCTTTCCTACCCATTTACCCCTCCCCCCTTTGCCTCATCCAAAGTTCCTCCACTCATCCCATACCCCACCCCCCATTATGGATTAGCATCCACTTGTTAAAGAAAACATTTGGCCCCTGGATTTGGGGGATTGGTTTATTTCACTTAGCATGATGTTTCTCCAACTCCATCCATTTACCTGCAAATGCCATAATTTTATTCTCTTTCAATGTTGAGCAATATTTCATTGTGTATATGTACCACAGTTTCTTTATCCATTCATCTATTGAAAGGCATCTAGGTTGCTTCCACAGTTTTGCAATTGTAAATTTTGCTGCTATAAACATTAATATGGCTGTGTCCTGGTAGTATGCTGTTTTCAAGTCCTTTGGGTATAGACAGAGGAGTGGAATAGCTGGGTCAAATGGTGGTTCAATTCTAAGTTTTCTAATGAATCTTCAAACTGCTTGGAAAGCATACATTGCTGGGTTGCACCAATTTTCAGTCCCACCAGCAATGTATGAGTGTGCCTTTTCCCCTGCATCCTCGACAACACTCATTATTGTTTGTATTCTTGATAAATGCCATTCTGACTGGTGTGAGATGAAATCTTAGTAGTTTTGATTTGCATTTCTCTAATTACTAGAGATGTTGAACTTTTAAAAATATCTTTGTTGATTGATTGTAAACCTTCTTCTGGGAAGTGTCTGTTCAGCTCCTTATCCCATTTATTGATTGGGCTGTTTGTTTTTTGGTGTTAAGCTTTTTGAGTTCTTTATATATTCTGGAGATTAGTGCTCTATCTCATGTGTGGGTGGCAAAAATTTGCTCCCAAAATGCAGGCTTTCTCTTCCCCTCATTGATTATTTCTTTTGCTGAGAAGTTTTTTAGTTTGAATCCATCTCATTTATTGATTTTTGATTTTATTTCTTGTGCTTTAGGAGTCTTGTTAAAGAAGTCAGAGCCTAATCCAACATGATGAAGATTTGGACCTACTTTTTCTCCTATTAGATGTAGGGTCTCTGGTCTAATTCCTAGGTCCTTGATCCACTTTGAGTTGGGTTTTGTGCATGGTGAGAGATAGGGGGTTAGTTTCATCTTGCTGCATATGGATTTCTAGTTTTCCCAGCACCATTTGTTGAAGAGGCTAAGAAGAACTCAAATTATCATTATTTGCTGACAACATGATTGTATACTTAGATGATCCAAAAATTCAACCAGAAAACTTCTAGAATTAATAAATGAATTCAGGAAAGTATCAGGATACAAAAATCAATACCCATAAATCAAACTATGCATCAGTGATGAATCCTGTGAAAGAGGAATTAGGAAAACAATCCCTTTCATAATAGCCTCAAAAAAATTGGGAATCAACAAAAGAGGTGAAAGACCTCTATAACAAAAACTACAGAACACTAAAAAAAGAAATCGAAGAAGATCTTAGAAGATGGAAAGCTCTCCCATGCTCTTGGATGGGCAGAATTAATATTATCAAAATGGCCATACTACCCAAAGTGCTATACAGATTCAATGCAATTCCAATTAAAATCCCAATGTCATTCCTTATAGAAGTAGAAAAAGTAATCATAAAATTCATTCAGAAAAATAAGAGTCTCAAATAGCCAAAGCAATCCTTAGCAAGAAGAGTGAAGCAGGAGGCATCACAATACCAGTCGTGAACTATACTACAAAGCTATAGTAACAAAAGTGGCATGGTATTGGCACCAAAATAGACATGTAGACCAATGGTATAGAATAGAAAAGAGACAAACCAACCCACATAAATACAGTTACCTCATACTAGACAAAGGTGCCAAATACATTCACAAGTTTTTAAGGATTGTTTTAAAATGTAAATTCAAAAGGTCAGTAACTAGGAAAGAAATAAAGGAAGTTATAGGTATAAAAATATGTTATGGTTAGAAAAAATAAAGAGAAATGGAAATAATTCTGAATTTAAGAAGAATCTCATAGGGTAAAGTCATATTTTTGTTTTCAAGATAAAAGTGAGGACTAAGGATGTAACTAAGAATGTAGACTGGTGTTGAAATGTCTAAGCAAGCTACAAAAGGTTTGCACAAGGGAAATCTCAAAAACCTTGTGTGGGAATAAGTTGGCTATAATCAGCACAGTGAGTTAAGCTTAAGGGCCCCCTTGCCCTCTCCACAAGGTCAACTTTTTTTCCCCCATTTTTTAAAATTGATTTAAAAAAAAATAGATGACAGTGGAATGCATTACAATTCTTATTACATATATACAGCACAATTTTTCATATCTCTGGTTGTATATAAAGTATCTTGACACCAATTCATGTCTTTATACATGTACTTTGGATAATGATGTCCATCACATTCCACCATCATTACTAATCCCTTGCCTCCTCCTTTTCCCTCTACCCTATCTAGAGTTCATCTATTACTCCCAGGTTCCTCCTCCCTGCCTCACTATGAGTCAGCCTCCTTATATCAGAGAAAACATTCGGCATTGATTTTTTGGGATTGGCTGACTTCACTTACCATTATCTTCTCCAATGCCAAAACTTTTAATACATTAAAACAAAGTCCAATTTTCTATGTTTAAAAACATCAAGATTTTCTTAAGAAATTGATCTACTCTTATCCATCAAGATGATTTCTTGTGTCTGCTAGGTTTTATAATGGGGGAAGCTAAGTTTTAAAGGAATTAGGATTTTTTAGTTGTTTTAAAGTCTTTTAAATGTTTATTTCATTACTGGTAATAAAAAAAACTCTTATTTTAGGTTATTGCAATATAATTGACACCCTAAATATGTGTGACTAGAGATATGTATACATCTGAGAAGTAAATATGTTTGTCTGAGCCTTGTAAAATTTCATTAAAAAAAAAAAAAAGCTTATGTAGGTTTACAGGCAAGGTAACCAGTAAATGCTCTCTTTTTTATACATTGTATCTGACAGAAAAGGGCCACACTGCCATTTAAAAACCTGGCTTGCATCTATTTGCTTTAACTACACGAATGTTTCATTGTTATATAAATGAGATACATTTTATATATAAAATAATACATCTATTTCTGAAACCTCAGCTGAGTTAAGACTCTGGCTCTCACCTTGCTCCATGTTAAGATGGCTCTAAAGTAGGCTGGAATTAAGCTTAAATAAGATGTTATCAGGTATGAAAGTGGAAATCATCATATTAAGTGAAGTAAATCAGAGTCAGAAAGACAATAAACAAACAAACAAATAAATAAATATGTTCTCAAACGATATTTTTTGTTTTAAAGATTACTGTGGTCTCAAAATAAACAAGTGATATAATACAAAATTACATAAAGATTTTGGTAAATTATAAAAGGTATTTAGGGTTGTAAGAGTTTTAAAAGAAAATAAAACTTGTGAATGATTTCATATGTAACTGAATTCATAAATTAATGGGTCTTTATAGAGACTAAATAGATATCAAGTATATATTAGTGACATTAAAGGGATTAAGTTTCTTGTTTCAAAATTATTATATAAACTAAATATGTTGTTCTTATTAACTTCATTTTGTGTTTTCCTTGTAAAAATTTATAAATGTTACTTGTTGGCATTTTACAGAAGCCATTTAACAGAACAACATGAGTTAATTTAAGATAATTAGTTATCTCCTACAGGAAAGATTGTATGTAGGACTGGTGTTGGAATTCAGTGGTAGAGCACGTGCCTAGCACATGTGAGGCACTGAGTTTGATCCTCTGCAACATGTTAAATAAAAAAAGGGGGGGGGGGTGTATTGTGTCCATCTACAACTAAAAATATTTTTTTTAAAAAGAGAGGATATAATGTTGACTTCCAGTACTGACACTAACCCATTACTCCCATTTCAAGAATGGTGATCTGGCCTCCTGGATGCTTAAAACCAAAACTTGGAAACCAAAGTCAGGGTCATTGTTAGAGTCACAGTTTGTTCTGAGACAATTTGAGGCTCACAAATTTTCCTAAATTTTTACATAGTTAAACAATCTGTTTTTCACTTGTTGATTATCTAACTCTGATATTTATCCTTCAGATTTATCCACAGGACATAATCTGGCACTTGGAAGTTCTGACCAATTATACCTAAAAGCTCCTCATGACATTGAAAGAAGTATTTCTCTCCTTAACACAGGGGTGGCTCTCATGAGAAAAGCTGTATTACAAAACTGGATGGCTTTGGATGTTCTCACTGCAGCTCAGGGTGGCACTTGTGCCTTTATCCAGACTGAATGTTGTGTTTATATTCCTGACCAGTCTGACAATGTAACAAAAATCCTTAAAGATTTACATTTTCAAAGAGATGCTATGTCCTGACCTGTTTCATCATGGGATCAACTTTAAATTTTTTTAAAAATTTTATTTATTCTAACTAGTTATATATGACAGCAGAATGCAATTCAATTCATATTACACAAATAGAGCACAAATTTTCATGTCTCTGGTTGAACACAAAGTAGAATCACAGCATCCATGTTTTTATACATGTACTTAGGGTAATGATGTCTGTCTCATTCCATCTTTCTTACCCCAATAATCCCCCTTACCCTTCTTCCCCTTTGACCTATCTAAAGTTTGTCTATTTCTCCCATGCTCCCCCCTTTCCCATTATGAATAAGCATACTTATATCAGAGAAGACATTTGGCATTTGTCTTTTTGGGATTGGCTTACTTAGCATTATATTCTCCAACTCCATCCATTTACCTGTAAATGCCATGATTTTCTTCTCTTTTAATGCTGAGTAATATATATATATATATACCAGATTTTCTTCATTCATTCATCTACTGAAGGGTATCTATGTTGGATCAACAATTTAGGTACTGTGAATTGTGCTGCTATAAATAGTGATGTGGCTGCATTACTACAGTATACTGTTTTTAAGTCCTTTGGGCATAAACTGAGAAGTGGGATAGCTGTGTCAAAATTAAGGTCTAATATATAGTTTAATAGTAATGTCACCTGCTTCATTCTTCTTGCTAAAGATTGCTTTAGCTATTCTGGGTCTCTTATTTTTCCAGATGAATTTCATGACTGCTTTTTCTATTTCTATGAGGCATGTCATTGGGATTTTGATTGGAATTGCATTAAATCTGTATAGCGCTTTTGGTAGTATGGTCATTTTGACAATATTAATTCTGCCTATCCAAGAACAAGGTAGATCTTTCCATCTTCTAAGGTGGTTTTAAAATGGTTTTGCCTGATTTTGGAATCAGCGTGATATTGGCCTCATAGAATGAGTTTGGAAGTGTTCCCTTTTTTTTTTTTTTTCTATTTCATGAAATAATTTGAGGAGTATTGGTATTAGTTCTTCTTTAAAGGTCTTGTAGAACTCAGTTGTGTATCCATCTGGTTCTGGACTTTTCTTGGTTGGTAAGGCTTCTGATGGCGTCTTGGATTTCATTAGTTGAAATTGTTCTGTTTAAATTGTGTACATTATCCTGGTTCAGTTTGGGCAAATCATGTGACTCTAGAAATTTGTCGATGCCTCTGGTATTTTCTATTTTATTAGAGTACAAATTTTCAAAATAATTTTCAATTATCTTCTGTATTTCTATAGTGTCTGTCGTGATATTTCCTTTTTCATCATGGATATTAGTAACTTGAGTTTTCTCTCTCCTTCTCTTTGTTAGCATAGCTAAAGTTTTATCAATTTTATTTATTTTTTCAAAGAAACAACTTTTTGTTTTGTCAATTTTTCAATTGTTTCTTGTGTTTCAATTTCATTGATTTCTGCTCTAATTTTAATTATTTCCTGTCTTCTACTGCTTTTGGTGTTGATTTGTTTTTTCCTCTAGGGCTTTGAGAAGTATTGTGAGATCATTTATTTGTTGACTTTTTCTTCTTTTAAGGAATGAATTCCTTGCAATGAATTTTACTCTTAGTACTGCCTTCATAGTGTCCCACAGAGTTTGATATGTTGTATCAGTGTTCTCATTTATCTTTAAAATTTTTAAATCTCTTCTTTGATGTCTTTTGCAATCCATTGTTCATTAGCATATTATTTAGTCTCCAGGTGTTGGAGTAGCTTTTATTTTTTATTTTGTCATTGACTGCTAATTTCATTCCATTATGATCTGATAGAATGCAGGGTAGTATCTCTACTCTTTTGTATTTGCTAAGAGTTGCTTTGTGGCATAATATATGGTCTATTTTAGAGAAGGATCCATGTGCTGCTGAGAAGAAAGTATATTTGCTCTTTGAAGGATGAAATTTTCTATATATGTCAGTTAAGTCTAAGTTATAGATTGTTGTATTGATTTCTGTAGTTTTTTTGTTCAGTTTTTGTTTGGAAGATCTATCCAGTGGTGAAAGAGGAGTGTTAAAGTCACCCAGAATTATTGTGTTGTGGTCTATTTAACTCTTGAACTTGACAAGAGTTTATTTGATGAACATAGATGCTCCATTGTTTGGGGCATATATATTTGTAATTGTTATGTCTTGTTGATGTATAGGTCTCTTGAGCAGTATGTAGTGCCCTTATTTATCCCTTTTGATTAACTTTGACTTGAAGTCTACTTTATTTGATATGAGAATAGAAACCCCTGCTTGTTTCCGCAGTCCTTTTTCCCAACCTTTCACTCTCAGTCTGTGGATGTCTTTTCCCATGAGATGAGTTTCTTGGAGGCAGCATATTGTTGGATCTTTTTAAAAAATCCAATCTGCTGGTCTATGTCTTTTGATTCGTGAGTTTAGGCCATTAACATTCAGGGTTATTATTGAGACATGATTTGTATTTACAGCCATTCTTGTTTATTTTTTATATTAAACTGACTTGGTTTCTCCTTTGATTGGTTTTTCCTTTAGTGTAATACCTCCCTATGCTGATTTTCATTTTTTTTTCATATCCTCCTCATGGAATATTTTGCTGAGGGTGTTCTGTAGTGCCAGCATTCAAGCTATAAAATCTTTTAACTTTTGTTTTTTTTTTCACCATCAAATCTAAAACTTAATTTTGCTGGATATAAGATTCTTTGTTGACATCCATTTCTTTCAGAGCTTCATATATGTTGTTCCATGATCTTCTAGTTTTCAGGGTCTGGGTTGAAAATCTGCAGACATCCTAATTGGTTTCCCCCAAATGTAATCTGATTCCTTCCTCTCGGGGTTTCTAAGATTCTCTCCTTATTTTGTATGCTAGGCATTTTCATTATAATGTGCCTTGGTGTGGTTCTGTTGTGATTTTGTATATTTGGTGTCCTGTAAGCCTCTTGTATTTGGTTTTCCAATTTTCTTCATGTTTAGAAAATTTTCTGATATCATTTCATTAAATAGATTGCTTATTCTTTTGGTTTGGAACTCTGTGCCTTCCTCTACCCCTACAACTCTTAAATTTGGTCTTTTTTTTTTTTTTATTGTTGGCTGTTTAAATTTGGTCTTTTTATGCTATCCCATATTTCTTGAATGTTCCACTCATGGTTTCTTACTATCTTTGCTGTGTGATCTACATTCTTTTCGAGATTTTATATATATATATATATATATATATATATATATATATATATATTTCATTTTTAATTTTTTTTAAAGAGAGAGAGTGAGAGAGAGTGAGAATTTTTCTTTTTTTAATATTTATTTATTTTTTTTTAGTTTTTGGCAGACACAACATCTTTGTTTGTATGTGGTGCTGAGGATCGAACCCGGGCTGCATGCATGCCAGGTGAGTGTGCTACTGCTGAGCCACATCCCCAGCCCTATATTTCATTTATTAAAATTTTTAATTTGTTATATATGACAGCAATATACATTACGATTCATATTGCACATATAGAGCACATTTTTTCTATTTTTATTTTATTTTTTTTTTTTTTTATTTTTTTTTTTTTTAATTTTTTATTGTTGGCTGTTCAAAACATTACATAGTTCTTGATATATCATATTTCACAATTTGATTCAAGTGGGTTATGAGCTCCCATTTTTACCCCATATACAGATTGCAGAATCACGTCAGTTACACATCCATTGATTTACATATTGCCATACTAGTGTCTGTTGTATTCTGCTGTCTTTCCTATCCTCTACTATCCCCCCTCCCCTCCCCTCCCCTCCCCTCCCCTCTTCTCTCTCTGCCCCCTTTACTGACATTCGTTTGTCCCCCTTGTATTATTTTTCCCCTTCCCCTCACTTCCTCTTGTATGTACTTTTGTATACCTCTGAGGGTCTCCTTCCATTTCCATGCATTTTCCCTTCTCTCTCCCTTTCCCTCCCACCTCTCATCCCTGTTTAATGTTAATCTTCTTCTCATGCTCTTCGACCCTACTCTGTTCTTAGCTACTCTCCTTATATCAAAGAAGACATTTGACATTTGTTTTTTAGGGATTGGCTAGCTTCACTTAGCATAATCTGCTCTAATGCCATCCATTTCCCTGTAAATTCTATGATTTTGTCATTTTTTAATGCAGAGTAATACTCCATTGTGTATAAATGCCACATTTTTTTTATCCATTCATCCATTGAAGGGCATCTAGGTTGGTTCCACAGTCTAGCTATTGTGAATTGTGCTGCTATGAACATCGATGTAGCAGTGTCCCTGTAGCATGCTCTTTTTAGGTCTTTAGGGAATAGACCGAGAAGGGGAATAGCTGGGTCAAATGGTGGCTCCATTCCCAGCTTTCCAAGAAATCTCCATACTGCTTTCCAAATTGGCTGCACCAATTTGCAGTCCCACCAGCAATGTACAAGTGTACCCTTTTCCCCACATCCTCGCCAGCACTTGTTGTTGTTTGACTTCATAATGGCTGCCAATCTAACTGGAGTGAGATGGTATCTTAGGGTGGTTTTGATTTGCATTTCTCTGACTGCTAGAGATGGTGAGCATTTTTTCATGTACTTGTTGATTGACTGTATGTCCTCCTCTGAGAAGTGTCTGTTCAGGTCCTTGGCCCATTTGTTGATTGGGTTGTTTGTTCTCTTATTGTCTAATTTTTTGAGCTCTTTGTATACTCTGGATATTAGGGCTCTATCTGAAGTGTGAGGAGTAAAGATTTGTTCCCAGGATGTAGGCTCTCTATTTACCTCTCTTATTGTATCTTTTGCTGAGAAAAAACTTTTTAGTTTGAGTAAGTCCCATTTGTTGATTCTAGTTATTAACTTTTGTGCTATGGGTGTCCTATTGAGGAATTTGGAGCCCGACCCCACCGACTGTAGATCGTAGCCAACTTTTTCTTCTATCAGACGGCGCGTCTCTGATTTGATATCAAGCTCCTTGATCCATTTTGAATTAACTTTTGTGCATGGCGAGAGAAAGGGATTCAGTTTCATTTTGTTGCATATGGATTTCCAGTTTTCCCAGCACCATTTGTTGAAGATGCTATCCTTCCTCCAATGCATGCTTTTAGACCCTTTATCAAATATAAGATAGTTGTAGTTTTGTGGATTGGTTTCTGTGTCCTCTATTCTGTACCATTGGTCCACCCGCCTGTTTTGGTACCAGTACCATGCTGTTTTTGTTACTATTGCTCTGTAATATAGTTTGAAGTCTGGTATCGCTATACCGCCTGATTCACACTTCCTGCTTAGCATTGTTTTTGCTATTCTGGGTCTTTTATTTTTCCATATGAATTTCATGATTGCTTTCTCTATTTCTACAAGAAATGCCGTTGGGATTTTGATTGGCATTGCATTAAACCTATAGAGAACTTTTGGTAATATCGCCATTTTGATGATGTTAGTTCTGCCTATCCATGAACAGGGTATATTTTTCCATCTTCTAAGATCTTCTTCTATTTCTCTCTTTAGGGTTCTGTAGTTTTCATTGTATAAGTCTTTCACCTCTTTTGTTAGGTTGATTCCCAAGTATTTTATTTTTTTTGAAGATATTGTGAATGGAGTGGTTGTCCTCATTTCCATTTCAGAGGATTTGTCGCTGATATACAGGAATGCCTTTGATTTATGCTTGTTGATTTTATATCCTGCCACTTTGCTGAATTCATTTATTAGCTCTAATAGTTTCTTTGTAGACCCTTTTGGGTCTGCTAGGTATAGAATCATGTCATCTGCAAATAGTGATAATTTAAGTTCTTCTTTTCCTATTTTGATGCCTTTAATTTCTTTCGTCTGTCTAATTGCTCTGGCCAGTGTTTCGAGAACTATGTTGAACAGAAGTGGTGAGAGAGGGCATCCCTGTCTTGTTCCAGATTTTAGAGGGAATGCCTTCAATTTTTCTCCATTCAGAATGATGCTAGCCTGAGGCTTAGCATAGATTGCTTTTACAATATTGAGGTATGTTCCTGTTATCCCTAGTTTTTCTAGAGTTTTGAACATAAAGGGATGCTGTACTTTGTCGAATGCTTTTTCCGCATCTATCGAGATGATCATATGGTTCTTATTTTTAAGTCTATTGATGTGGTGAATAACATTTATTGATTTCCTTATATTGAACCAGCCTTGCATCCCAGGGATGAATCCTACTTGATCATGGTGCACAATTTTTTTGATGTGCCTTTGTATCCGAGTGGCCAGAATTTTATTGAGGATTTTTGCATCTAGGTTCATTAGAGATATTGGTCTGTAGTTTTCTTTCTTTGAAGTGTCTTTGTCTGGTTTAGGTATCAGGGTGATGTTGGCCTCGTAGAATGAATTTGGAAGTTCTCCCTCTTTTTCTATTTCCCGAAGTAGCTTGAAAAGTATTGGTATTAGTTCCTCTTTAAAGGTTTTGTAAAACTCTGCTGTATACCCATCCGGTCCTGGGCTTTTCTTAGTTGGTAGTCTTTTGATGGTTTCTTCTATTTCCTCAATTGATATTGGTCTGTTTAGGTTGTCTATATCCTCCTGACTCAATCTGGGCAGATCATATGACTTAAGAAATTTATCTATGCCTTCACTATCTTCTAATTTATTGGAGTATAAGGATTCAAAATAATTTTTGATTATCTTCTGTATTTCTGAAGTGTCTGTTGTGATATTGCCTCTTTCATCCCGTATGTTAGTGATTTGAGTTCTCTCTCTTCTTCTCTTCGCTAGCATGGCTAAGGGTCTGTCGATTTTGTTTATTTTTTCAAAGAACCAACTTTTAGTTTTGTCAATTTTTTCAATTGTTTCTTTTGTTTCGATTTCATTGATTTCAGCTCTGATTTTAATTATTTCTTGCCTTCTACTTCTTTTGCTGTTGTTTTGCTCTTCTTTTTCTAGGATTTTGAGATGAAGTATGAGATCATTTATTTGTTGGTTTTTTCTTTTTTTAAGGAATGAACTCCAAGCAATGAATTTTCCTCTTAGAACTGCTTTCAATGTGTCCCATAGATTCCGATATGTTGTGTCTGTGTTTTCATTAATCTCTAAGAATTTTTTAATTTCCTCCTTGATGTCTTCTATAACCCATTGATCATTCAGTAACCTATTGTTCATTCTCCAAGTGATATATTCTTTTTCCTTCCTTCTTTTATCGTTGATTTTCAGTTCCATTCCATTATGATCAGATAGGATGCATGGTATTATCTCTACTCCTTTGTATTGTCTAAGAGTTTCCCTGTGACATAATATATGATCTATTTTTGAGAAGGATCCATGTGCTGCTGAGAAAAAAGTGTAACTGTTTGATGTTGGGTGGTATATTCTATATATGTCAATTAAATCTAGGTTATTAATTGTGTTATTGAGTTCTATAGTTTCCTTATTCAACTTTTGTTTGGAAGATCTGTCCAGTGGTGAGAGAGGTGTGTTGAAGTCTCCCATGATTATTGTATGGTGGTCTATTAGACTCTTGAACTTGAGAAGAGTTTGTTTGATGAACATAGCTGCACCATTGTTTGGGGCATATATATTTATGATTGTTATGTCTTGTTGGTGTATGGTTCCCTTGAGCAGTATGTAGTGTCCCTCTTTATCCCTTTTGATTAACTTTGGCTTAAAATCTATTTTATTTGATATGAGTATGGATACTCCTGCTTGTTTCCGAAGTCCATATGAGTGATATGATTTTTCCCAACCTTTCACCTTCAGCCTATGTATGTCTTTTCCTATCAAATGCGTCTCCTGTAGGCAGCATATTGTTGGGTCTTGTTTTGTGATCCATTCTACTAGCCTGTGTCTCTTAATTGGTGAGTTTAAGCCATTAACATTTAGGGTTATTATTGAGATATGGGTTGTTCTTCCAGCCATATTTGTTTATTTATGTTACTAAACATGGTTTGTTTTCCACTTTGATTATTTTCCCCCCTTTAGTGTCCTACCTCCCACTGTTGGTTTTCATTGTTATTTTCCATTTCCTCTTCCTGTAATGTTTTGCCAAGGATGTTTTGAAGAGATGGTTTTCTAGCTGCAAATTCTTTTAACTTTTGTTTATCGTGGAAGGTTTTAATTTCATCTTCCATCCTGAAGCTTAATTTCGCTGGAAACACAATTCTTGGTTGGAACCCATTTTCTTTCAGTGTTTGAAATATGTTATTCCAGGATCTTCTAGCTTTCAGAGTCTGTGTTGAAAGATCAGCTGTTATCCTGATTGGCTTACCCCTAAATGTGATCTGCTTCCTTTCTCTTGTAGCTTTTAAAATTCTCTCCTTGTTCTGTATGTTGGGCATCTTCATTATAATGTGTCTAGGTGTGGGTCTCTTATGATTTTGCACATTCGGCGTCCTGTAGGCTTCTAGGATTTGGGGTTCTGTCTCATTCTTCAAATCTGGGAAGTTTTCTCGAATTATTTCATTGAATAGATTGCTCATTCCTTTGGTTTGAAACTCTGTTCCTTCCTGTATCCCAATGACTCTTAAATTTGGTCTCTTGATGTTATCCCATATTTCTTGGATGTTCTGCTCATGGTTTCTTAACAGTCTTGCTGAGCTGTCTATGTTCTTTTCAAGTTGATATACTTTATCTTCATTGTCTGATGTTCTGTCTTCTAAGTGTTCTACTCTGCTGGTAGTATTCTCAATTGAGTTTTTAAGTTGGCTTATTGCTTCCTGCATTTCTAGGATTTCTGTTTGTTTGTTTTTTATAACCTCTATTTCCCTGTATAGTTGATCTTTTGCTTCTTGGATTTGTTTATGTAATTCATTGTTGAAGTGATCTTTCATTGTCTGATTTTGCTGTCTGATGTCTTCCTTGAGACTCCAGATCATCTGAAGCATGTATATCCTGAATTCTTTATCTGACATTCCATCAGCTGCAGCTATTACCTCTTCTAAAGTTGAGTTGACCTGCAATGCTTGTGGTCCTTTCTTTCCTTGTCTCTTCATACTGTTCGCGTTCCTTTCTTCTTGGTGAAACTGTTGTGCTATTGAATTTTCCCCCTATATATTTATATTGGTCTTGTATAGTTGCAAAGTCTCCCTCGCAGGCACGGGCGGCGGCTCTGCCCCTCCGCCAATTGGGTCAATGTGCCTACCACGCCGGCAGGCCGCTGGGCCTGCTCTGCCAGTCGGTAGCAGGTCCGCCGACCTTGCAGGCGCGGGCGGCGGCTCTGTCCCTCTGCAGGCCGCTAGGCTTGTTCTGTCGGTGGTCGCAGTTCTGCCTACTTTGCAGGCGCAGGCAGCGGCACTGCCCCTCTGCAGGCCTCTGGGGCTGTACTGCCAGTGGGTCGCAGGTCCGCCTACTTTGCAGGCGTGTGGGGGGGGGGCGGCTCTACCCTTCCTCAGGCCACTGGGCCTGTTCTGTCTCTCGGTTGCAGGTCTGACCTGTTCTGATGGTGGTCTCAGTTCCGACTACCTTGCAGGCGCGGGGGGGAGGGGGCGGCTCTGCCTCCCAGCAGGCCGCTGCTCCTCTTCTGCCGGTGGGTCGCAGGCCCGCCTACCTTGCAGGAGTGATTGGAAGCTCTGTCCCGCCGCGGGCCACTGGGCCTTTTCTGTCGGTGGTCACCCTTCCCCTACCTGGCAGGCGAGGGGGGTGGGGGGCGGCTCTGCCCCTCAGCAGGCCGCTGGGCCTGCTCTGTGTTTGGTCCCAGTTCCCTCTACTATGCCGGCGCAGGGGGAGGGGGCGGCTCAGCCTCTCAGCAGGCGGCTGCTCCTCTTCTGCCAGTGGGTCGCAGGCCCGCCTACCTTGCAGGAGTAATTGGAAGCTCTGTCCCGCCCTGGGCCACTGGGCCTTTTCTGTCGGTGGTCACCCTTCCCCTACCTGGCAGGCGAGGGGGGTGGGGGGCGGCTCTGCCCCTCAGCAGGCCGCTGGGCCTGCTCTGTCTTTGGTCCCAGTTCCCTCTACTATGCCGGCGCAGGGGGAGGGGGCGGCTCAACCTCTCAGCAGGCGACTGCTCCTCTTCTGCCGGTGGGTCGCAGGCCCGCCTACCTTGCAGGAGTGATTGGAAGCTCTGTCCCGCCCTGGGCCACTGGGCCTTTTCTGTCGGTGGTCACCCTTCCCCTACCTGGCAGGCGAGGGGGGTGGGGGGCGGCTCTGCCCCTCAGCAGGCCGCTGGGCCTGCTCTGTCTTCGGTCCCAGTTCCCTCTACTATGCTGGCGCAGGGGGAGGGGGCGGCTCAGCCTCTCAGCAGGCGACTGCTCCTCTTCTGCCGGTGGGTCGCAGGCCCGCCTACCTTGCAGGAGTGATTGGAAGCTCTGTCCCGCCCTGGGCCACTGGGCCTTTTCTGTCGGTGGTCACCCTTCCCCTACCTGGCAGGCGAGGGGGGTGGGGGGCGGCTCTGCCCCTCAGCAGGCCGCTGGGCCTGCTCTGTCTTTGTTCCCAGTTCCCTCTACTATGCTGGCGCAGGGGGAGGGGGCGGCTCAGCCTCTCAGCAGGCGGCTGCTCCTCTTCTGCCGGTGGGTCGCAGGCCCGCCTACCTTGCAGGAGTGATTGGAAGCTCTGTCCCGCCCTGGGCCACTGGGCCTTTTCTGTCGGTGGTCACCCTTCCCCTACCTGGCAGGCGAGGGGGGTGGGGGGCGGCTCTGCCCCTCAGCAGGCCGCTGGGCCTGCTCTGTCTTTGTTCCCAGTTCCCTCTACTATGCCGGCGCAGGGGGAGGGGGCGGCTCAGCCTCTCAGCAGGCGACTGCTCCTCTTCTGCCGGTGGGTCGCAGGCCCGCCTACCTTGCAGGAGTGATTGGAAGCTCTGTCCCGCCCTGGGCCACTGGGCCTTTTCTGTCGGTGGTCACCCTTCCCCTACCTGGCAGGCGAGGGGGGTGGGGGGCGGCTCTGCCCCTCAGCAGGCCGCTGGGCCTGCTCTGTCTTTGTTCCCAGTTCCCTCTACTATGCCGGCGCAGGGGGAGGGGGCGGCTCAGCCTCTCAGCAGGCGACTGCTCCTCTTCTGCCGGTGGGTCGCAGGCCCGCCTACCTTGCAGGAGTGATTGGAAGCTCTGTCCCGCGCTGGGCCACTGGGCCTTTTCTGTCGGTGGTCACCCTTCCCCTACCTGGCAGGCGAGGGGGGTGGGGGGCGGCTCTGCCCCTCAGCAGGCTGCTGGGCCTGCTCTGTCTTCGGTCCCAGTTCCCTCTACTATCGCACATTTTTTTTATATCTCTGGTTGTACACAAAGTAGAGTCACAGCATTTATGTCTTCGTACATGTACTTAGGGTTGAGATTATATATTTTTTTCTTCATTGTCAGAGGTCCTGTATTCCAAGTGATCTAGTCTGTTGGGGATGCTTTCTAGTGAGCTTTTAATTTGGTTTATTGTTTCTTTCATTTCAAGGATCTCTGTTTTTTTTTGTTTTTTCAGAACCTCTATCTCCTCATCAAAGTAATCTTTTGCTTCCTCTATTTTCTTCTGTAGCTCTTTATTGAAATGATCTTTTGCTGCCTGTATTTGTTCTCTTATATCATCCTTTAATTCGCAGAATGTTTTAATTATGTACATCCTGAACTCCTTCTCTGTCATTTTATTTGTTGTGCTAGCCATGGATTCTAATAATGTAGTATCTGGATTTGTTTGGGCACCTTTTTTTCTTGCTGTTTGTGTGTCTTTCCTTCTATTACTGAGGATCCGCAGCATTACTGTTTTTTTATGCTTTAGGCTTATAGTGCCCCTGCAGGGTTCCTTTACCTCTCCTGCCCAGCTAGTGTTCTAAGCTGGGAATTGCCGCAACTAAAGATGGTGATGACAATGTCTCAAGATGGAGGCAGCTGCTTTCAGCATTGGAGTGTCAGGTTGGGTGGCGGGCACAGGTGGTGGTGTTGGGCAATGTGTTCAAAGATGTTTTCAAAGACCCAGTGTGGGTTACGTGGGTATTGGTGGGCTGACCTGGGTCTGCCTGTGCTCCTGGGATCAACTTTTTAGCTCATAGTTTTCTGACACTTCCTGGTGGAAGAAACTGCTGAGATATAATCATTGTCATATTATTGGTATATTTAGAGATTGTTAGACCAGGACGCAAGAAAAGACCACTGACTCCATTTAAAATCAAATTAAAGCAAGCTTATTATTTCGACTGGCAGGGCTGCCTCTCCCACCCCAAACTGCAGGAACAAGACAGCAGCAGCAGCTTTCCTGCAGCCCAGCTTTATAGCCCAGAAAGTTACACAAAGGGGGTTACAGATAACAAAACTCTGACAAGCATAACACTAATGGTAGTTTACATTTTTGCTGGCCCCAACATCAGAATTTATGAAGGTCATTAGAGAGCCTCAGAGATGGTTGTTATCTGGCGAGGGAAGGCCAAGATTTGTGAGGCGTCACTAAAGTTTCAGAGAGGGCTGCTATCTCTGACCATGCCTGGTCAGAGAGCCAGGCATGGGTGAGTTCAAGGCACGGGCAGGCATTCCAAGCAGGTTCAGAATTTGCAGTAATTTATAGTAAAGCCAAAATTATCTTTTCATGGCTTTGTGGTGAGATGGCTCCCAATTTTAAGAAAAGATCAGGTTGCTGCCTCTATTGTATCAATCTTTTCCCAATACTTATGTCTTCTTGTTTTGTCCATAGGGCATCCACCTTTCAGATGACTTTACAATATTTCTACTAAACCAGAGAATTACTTTGGCCCCCTGGATAGACCTTACTCATGATCTGAAGCATTTCACTGACAGATAGCAAGGACTGGAGATCCCTGTAGGCCTATGCCCTTAATCAGCAGGAAGTAGGTATTGATTTGACTTCATCACCCCTTAATTCCTGTATGATTCAGGGTCTCCAGTCCTTGAGGGGGAAATGTATTCTTTAAATTACTTTAGGGTCTTCTTTAAATTACTTTCAAAGTAGATGAGCAAATAAAGAGTGGTAGTTAATTTGTAGAAAATAAAGAGAAACAAAGGGACTAATGAGAAAATATGTTAAAAGAAAAGGATTAAATGGGACTAACTCTTGACATCATCCATTGATGTTATGTGAAGCTAGGAAGTATGGCTCTAGGTGTCACCATTTGTCTGGGAAGGAAGATTCCTTTAGCAGCACAGGTGCACTGAAGTAACTTCTGACCAGTTACTGACGCTGGTGCTCAATTAACATGGAATTGACTTGTAGTTGAAGCCCCCTCTAAATAGGATGGCCACCATCACAGTTCTGGAGAGGACCAAAGGAGGTCAAAACATCACCATCTGAGGTGAAGGAGGAGTTGAACACCTGATTGGCAAAGAGTACAGAGGTGGCCCCCAGTTCTCCTGGTAAACACCAAACAGTAATAAATTTAGAGATAGCATGTCTCCTTTGTCATTCTCTGCTCAGAGACAGCCCACTCTTTTGAGAGTGCTCTCTGCTTAAGACTCCCTTTACTTTTACTTTATTTTCACTTATAATGAAGTTCTCTCGCATGACCTTTGGTGTCTGACTTGAAATTTTCTTTTATTGGAATACAAGAATCAAGGTTTGGAGTTTCAGCTCCCTGCTTTCCTGTGACACTCTGACCCCTCAAGCCCTCAGAATTGGACTCAACAATTGGACTCAACTCCCTTTCCTTTACGATCTGAATAGTATGGTCCTTTGTTTCAACTATAGCACTAGTTTCTGGGTTCTCCAGCTTGAATCAGATCAGGGGACTTCCTAACCTCTATCATTATGTGAATCTCATAAGAAGTCTCCTTCTTATTTATCTATGTCTGTATCTGTATATCCTATTGGTTCTGGAAAACCCTGACTAATATGGTCTGCCTTCATGCCTGTACTCTTATTTACTAATTATTCCAAAAAATGAAATGTAGGCCATGGGCCCTAACCAATTGGCTGCATTCAGCCTCTGTAGGTTTCATGCCCTTATGGTTGTATCCATGTGGTGAAGAATGATCCAAGACAGATGTGCTGTTTCTGCTACTTTAGTTAGGTTGAGCTGCAGCCTCTCTGGACAGTGTGGATCTCAGCATATACCCCAAACAAAGTAAATGAAGGCAGATGGACATAGTGTACCAGGCCCAACAGAGTGATCATGCTTTTTACTCCCTTTCCTTTACGATCTGAATAGTGTGGTCCTTTGTTTCAGTCTTGTCATCCTGGTCACCTGTACTGCAAAGCCCCCTATCCAAGCATTTGTGTGCATTCTACCTATCCTGGGGCCCAGGAGGGAATCACACAACTCTGTGAATTGGTGTCTGTACAAATTTACATTTCCAATCCCGTTTGGATCCTCAATCAACTTGTCACTGTCCCAGTCCACTATTTTCTCAGATCTATCAATGATGCCCCCTCTCCTGTATCTTAACTCAGCAGCCCAGATTGAGAGTGAAGTGTAAAATGGGTTGGTTTATCTGGGGCTTAGATTTGCAAGACAAATAAACAAGAATCAGTTTAGTAGCAAGTGTGTGAACTAATTGGAGGCATCAGGAGGTATAACTGGAATGGAAAAGAAATGATGTCAGCACAGAGCTGAAGTGTCAGGAGGAAACCAAAAGTCCCAGAAGGAGGTGGAGCTGTTGTGTCTGGTACTGGGTTCAGGGTGTGTCTCTGGTGGTGAAGGACTACAGTACAAAGGTTAAGTACTGTGAGTCTGAGATGTAGGATATCTCATCCTGCAGAGCTCAAGTCACTAAAACCGGGGGCTGGTTTTCAGAGAGTTCATTGAATGTGGTTAAGTAGCCAGGCAGATTGTAGATAAGCAGAGGGCACTGCACAAACTGGAAGAAGGCAATCTATGGATGTGAAGGTGAAGGCGTTTTGTTTTGGAGATGGCTGTGGGTTACAAGGAAAACACTGAGAACTGACTGGCTGTCAAGTTCATGGGAAGGGGGAAATGAGTAGCCTGTTTTTGAGAGACAGACCCTCAAAGAAAGGGAATGCTCAGGAGGAAGCCAGGTCTCTGGAAAGGAGAGGAGATGGAGAAAGCAACTAGGGATGTGCTTGAAAGAGGAAGAGTTGTTTGTTGGCAATTCAGGGAGCATTTCAGAGGAAGCAGGAGCCAGGAAGGTAAGGGCAGGAGGGTGGGCTGGTGGCTGTGTAGGGTGGTCAGCCCCAAAGCAGTTAGAATCAGAGCCTGTTATAGGAAGGGTGACATTTGAGGAATGTGCAGGAGGAAACTTGTCTCAAGGTTCTCAAAATTAGAGTTTAGACTTTTTCTTTGTGGGTACAGAGGCTCTGGGTAATAGTTTAAATCCTCATAATTTTTTACAATCTGTTTAACTGTCTGTTAAATATAACCTCGGTCATAAAGTAATTCACCTCAGCAGAACCAGTCTGCCTTGGGCTAAACTAGGGTAGAGGTGACTGCTGCTCAAATGAATGAGTAGAGACGTGTAAAAATGTCCAGCTCTGGGTGGGAGAAAATTACTTTGACCTGGGTCTCAGCCTCTGCAAAACTCAGCCCTAGCTGGGGGCTCTGGACTAGCTGCTAGGGCCCCAGGCAGGACTTTATCATCTCTCTAGACTGAGTCCACTGTGGGCAACTATTTTGCATTTTTCATGTTCACCTTTACTTTCCAAGGTCTGGAGGAGCCAAGGGCGTAGGTCCAGGAAGGAGTACATGCTTAGCTTGTGTCAGGCCCCTGGTTCAATCCCTGGCATTGCAAACAAAAACAACAAAAAGGAATTATTTGATCTCAAGGTGTAGCTCAGTGGTACAGCTCTTGCCTAGCACCTGTGAGGCCCTGAGTTGATTTCCAGTCCCCCACCCCCTCTGTCTTTCAATATTTCTCTCTCTTATACACACACATACACACACAAATATCAAGACCTGGCATTTAGTAGACACTCAATAAAAGTTATCTTTATGCTTTAAAAAAGTAACATTATGTTCATTCTAAAATATTTGTGAAACATTTGTAAAGTAAGGAGAACAACAAAAAAGAAAGAAAACTAATATGGAAGTAATCTACAATCTCATTATTCAAACATGCCTTGAAATACTTTTTTTAGTCTTTTTGTTTGTTTTTTTATGCATTGCTGGGGATTTCAGGCATGTCTTTTAAACACAAATCATTCATTCATTATTTAGTTAATATTCATTCTGATTTTAATATGTGGATTATATCACAAACATCTTATCATGTTATTAGAAATGTTTTTTTTATTCAGAGCTAGGGATTGAACCCAGGTCCTCATGCATGCTAGGCAAATGCTGTAATACTGAGCTGCAACTCCAGCCCTAAAAATAATTCTTAAACACCATTTTTAAAGACGGTGTAATATTATTTTATTAAGATGTAGTATCATTTATTTACTATTTCCATATTGGGTTTTTCTACCCCTTTTTATTTTGAGACAGGGTTTCCCTAAATTGATCAGGCTGGCCTCAAACTTGCAATTTTCCTGTATCAGCCTCCTGAGTTGCTAGGATTACAAGTGTGTGCTGCCATGACTGGCCTATACTAAGTTTTCCTAAATTGTAAATAATGCCATAATAAACATGTATATACATGAATACTTACTATATCTCTCATTATTTTCTAGTTGTGGATTTAGTATTTCAAAAATGAACAAACAAAACCACAAACCAAGCATTTTAAGACTCTGAATACACTTTGCCAGTTTTGGGGAAAAACATGAACCAATTTATATATTATACCAGAAGAGTCTGAGAGTGCATGTCATTAAATCTCATCAATACTGAATAACATGGTTTTTTAATGTTGCTAATGTGCTAGTTGGAAAATGACATCACATTGTTGCTTCAATTAGTATTTATTTGGTTCCTTAGGAAGCAGAACACTTTTTTGTATGTTTATTAGGCAATATTTCCTTTTTTTGAAAATTGGTAATTATCTTTTCCCATTCAACTATAAAAATGATGATAATATATTATTCATTTACTCAGCAAGTATTTGTTGAGCATTTGTTGAGAAAAACCCAATATAGTGTGTTGCAGGCACCCCCAGCCTGCCAAGTTGCATTAAAAATACTGAGGATTTCCAGGTGCAGTGGCGCACGCCTGTAATCCCAGTGGCCCTCGAGGCTGAAGCAGGAGGATTGTGAGTTCAAAGCCAGACTGGGAGGAATATTCCCAGGAAGAGGAGACTTGGGAAGCATGTCTACTGTGTTCAAAGGACAGCAAGGCAGGATAACCTGAATGAAGAAAGCAATGGAGAGGATAATAGGAGATGGAGTCAGACAGCGAAACCAGGAAGGTCCAGATACAGTAGGGCCCTGTTAGCTGGGGAACCATAAGTAATTCATCCTCCTCAATGGGAAACTTTTAAAATGAAAGATGGTAGTGATGGCTATTAATAATTAATAATTAGGTCAGAGCTGGGTGCGGTGACATATGCCTGTAATCCCAGCAGCTTGAGAGGTTGAGGCAGGAGGATTATAAATTCAAAGCCGGCCTCCGCAACTTAGTAAGGCCCTAAGGAACTTAGTGAGACACTGACTCAAAATAAAGAATAAAAATGGGCTAGGGATGTGGCTCAGTAGTTAAGTGCTCCTGGGTTCAAACGCTGGTATCAAAAAATATATAATGATAATTATACTAGGCCAAGAGATAAAAACTGTGACTATCCTAGACAGACTAGAATATATCATCCTACCTGTTGACCATTGTAAGGACTTTTAAAAGATTTGATGGACATAGGAAGCTGTTGGAAGGTTTCAAGCAGAAAAAAAAATGAGAAGCTCTGATTAGGATGGCTTTGACTGCTATGCTGAGAAAAGATTAAAGGGAAGAGTGGCAGAATTAGGGAGAAGGGGCATGTTAGGAAGCCAACAGAATACAGGAAAGAACTTGGATTCTAGATATGTTGAAATTATGACCAAAAAAATCTTTATTGACTGACTGGATATATGAGAGAGCAAATAGAAAAGTGGAGTTGCCATTATTGGGATGGAGAAGAGTTTAGGTAGAGCAGATTTGGGGGGATTAGGAGCACAAGTTAGATTGAGACATTTTCAATTTGAGATACCTATTATATGTCCAAGTGAGGATATGGAATGGGCAGTTAGTATGTAGATCCTGGGGTTCTATTATCTTCCCATATTTGGTGATTGTTGATGTAGACATGATATTTAAAACCATAAGCCTGGACCTTTAAAACAGGGAGAAAACTAAACACTATGTGCTGGGCACTGTGATGGTAGCAAAGGTGAGATGAGGAAGATGCAGCAAAGGAGATGGCGAAGGGACAGTTAATGAGGTGCACGGAAACCCAAGCCATTGTGGTGTCCTAGAGAGTGGTTCAAGGAGAAAAGGGGGCATAGTTTGTCAATGTGCCTGGAGAAGTCAGGTAGAAGAAGGCTGAATTGGCCATCGAATGTAGAAGCCTGCAAATCATTGGGAGGAACTTGATAAAATTTTTGCTGAATAGTGGGAGCTACAGCTTATTTGTACTGGATTCCAGAGAAAATTCCAGAAAAAAAGAGTCTTCTCTTGCTCTTACAAATTATAGAGAAGTTTAGAAGTAGCAAGAAAGCAGCAATCTTTTGAGGAGTTTTGCTGTAAAGGGAAAGGGAGAAATTGGGCAGGGGCTAAAGGCTAAGTGGGGTCAAGATGGAGCTTTATAACATTGTAGTCACAACCTGACTGTGTGTTGGATGGGAAGATCCACTGGAAAGGGAAAGACATGGGATTGGGAGAGGACCAGAACAGTTGCTAGAGCAAAATCCTTGGGAATGAGGAAGGAAGTTGGGAGGCTGGGACAAAAAGTACATAAGGGGCTGGGGGCGGGTGGTGGGGAAGGCCTGTGCTAGGAGCAGAGACTGCTGGTCTCAAGTAGCAGAGAAAAGAGGGAGCAAGTGGGACAGATGTCCTTAGGCTGGTGGATGATGGTGGTATGAGTTGCTTCTATTTTCTAATGATATAAAAAGCAAAGGCAGAACTGCCCTCAGTGAGTGTGGGTGAGGAGATGTTGGGGTTCTGAAGAGAAGGAAGATGGTCCAGAATGCAAAACAGACCAGGACAATAGGGCCTCTTGAAGTTACTGATGATTAAAACCAAACAGTCACCAGGTTTGCATAATTTTCTCTGCAGCTGCCTTTAGCTGCACAGGTGCACAGGAGAGGGATAAGATTTAAGCAGCATTATAGCTTGCTCCAAAGATGAGGTGGATCAAGAAAGGATCAAGGACATTGATTGTAATGATTAAGCATGGAATTTAAGCTTGCCAAGAAAGGAAGTGAAGACCTGAGTGAGATGAGAGGGGCGGGGGAAATGTTGAAATTTACACCAAGTATGATCTTAAATACATGCATTATCTCCTATAATCATCTTAAAGATGAAGAACTTGAAGTTTAGGAAGAAAATAACTTGCTCAAGCTCACACAGCTGGTGAGGGACAGATCCAGGGTCAGGTCCAGGAAAAATTCTCTTCACAGTGTGTGTACTGAGCCCTCTTACTATTTGTTTAACTGGAACATTTGTGAGCACTTAAAAAAATTGAAGATAATTTTGCTGATTATCTTTTTGTTCATATTTTCCAATTTGTTACTTTGGAAAGATTTTTTGATGTACAGAATTCTTTAAAGGTTTATAGTAAAATCTACTGATTTTATTTTATTTTTCCACAAAGGACAAAATGAACTATAAAAAGTAGTTTTAAAAATCAACAGGTTAAACTGGGCATGTAATCCCAGTGATTCAGGAGGCTGAGGCAGGAGGATCACAAGCTTAAGGCCAGCCTCAGCAACTTAGTAAGACCTGTCTCAAAAAAAAGGGAGAGGAGCTGAGGATGTGGCTCAGTGGCTAAGCATCCCTGGGTTCAATCCCCAGTACCAAAAAAAAAAAAAAAAAAAAAAAAAATCAGAAGTTTATGTGAATTTAATTAAATACCCATTTGGCTCATTCATTGATGTAGTAGTTCTTTTAATTAGCAGAGATACAATCATTTATGTATGCATTACATTTTAGAATCAGATTTTAAAGAGTTCTCTTGCTATTACAAATTATAGAGTACTCACACAAATAGCAGTGAAAGTTAAATATACATCCTTACTTATTTTATTTAGAAAAAATACTTTAAGAACCTTCAATATTTAGGGATATAAACATCCAATTGTCTATGTAATCAAACATAATATTTTCACTGAGCTGGAGTTACAAGATATGTTCATTAAAATAAATATTTATCCAATGCCTACTATATGCAAGAAAGCACTATGCTAAATAGTACTGGAAAGGCTGAAAAGATAGGCAAGATAGGTGCCAGGTTTCTAGAGCTGTGGCCATCTAGAGGGCCAATTGAGTGAGAGTGACAAGCGCAGAAAGAGCGCAGAGGAGTGGACAGTCGCTGTCCCTGGATGGAAGTTCAAGGACAGCTTCTTGGGAGGCCGAATGATCTGCTCCCGGCAGGACAGGCAGCATTGTGGCCTGTGGGTGATCTAGACAGGTGATCTAAACAGGCTGCAGTGGGGGAGACACAAAGGCCAAATAGCTGAAGCTGTGCACCTACATTCCCAATGACCAAGCCTAAGCTATTCTAAGATATTCTATGGGGTTTAAAATGCACAACTGTTATCTCAGTGGTTCAGGTGTTGGGGCAGGAGAATTGCAAATTTGATGCCAGCCTCAGCAATTTAGGGAAAACCTATCTCAAAATAAAAAGGCTGGGGATTGTAGCTCAGTGGTAGAGCACCCCTGGGTTCAATCCCCAGCACTACAAAATCAAACAAACAAAAAACCCCCGAAAGAACAGAACAATAGCAAAAGCAATTAAAAAGTAGATCAGTGTGTCAGGGCTTCAGATATAACTGTGTGTTATAAACAGGGCAAAAGACAACTTTTGTAACTGATCAGAGGAGTTCAAGATAAGCATATTGAAATTATGACAGTTTATTGAAATGTTATATGAAAGGGTCCTTTGAAAAATATTTAGATAATGAAAATTTGCATTTGAGTATTGCCCTTTCAGAGGCGGTGCCAATAAATATATATCTAAAACTGGAGGTTCCCCTGTCTATGATCAAACTATAGTTCTCATTATGCTCAAAGGTTGCCCCTAGTCACAGGGCTGATCTCCAGAAGCTACTTTCAAGGAAAGAATGTGGCCCCAAGTCTGCAGGAGTAACTTCATGCTGTTATGTCCGAATGCCTGGTGCGTGGCAGGAACTGGAGCTGATGTGTGTTTTCTGAGTAATATCTCACCCTATTAGTGAGTTCTGTCTTTAGGGCTGCTCATTCATGGTGCTGAGGTTCCACTACTGCTGACCATATGCACACCTGGTTCGAGAGGGATTCATTTGGATACGGTGCTTAGCAGGGGATGTATTCATGAAAAGAACAGTTATATTTTGACAATCTTTTTTCTCCTTTGGTGCTCCCCTCTCCTGGCTCTGGGGCATGCTAGCCATCTCTGCCCATCTAACTGGTTTGTGCAGTTTGTTTTTTGTTCTTGTTTCCCATTTTTGAGTACCTAAAACTGGATGGGGAACAGACAGATCTGAGGAGTGGGAACATAAGGTTAAGGGAATAATTCTATGAACTAGGCCCACTGTGCCTGACCCTCACATTCTTTCTTTTTCTTTTTCTTTCTTTCTTTTTTTTTTTTTAAGTAATTTGCCTGTAGCCATGACTGGGCTGAAGTCAACAGGGTATGTCATATTCCTCAGCAAACAACCTATTTATTATCTGCAAGAGAAATGCAGGCCTGAAATGCTGATTAAAAAGAACACAAGTTGCCATGACATCGGGTGGGTGGGTGGGGGGAGACTTTTGTAAGCCTTGCACAGATCAGACCTCAGAACTCAAGAGAGATAAGAATAATTTTCCCTAATCGTAAAATCTGTTAAGAACAGGTTCCCATTAGAACAGGTCAGCATGAGCCAAAGTGACCAATCATGCACAATGGAATCTTGAAAGTCTAATGTCATCCTGCTGTCACTCAAAAGTCAAGAGGTGAACCTGAGTAGGATTCTCTGGAAACTTCCCTGGGACTCCCGATAAAGGTGGAAGGCAGGAGGGACAAGTCATCCTTCTCCTCTCTGAGGGAACCCACTTTCTTCCTTGAGATTGTCCCCATTTTTATTTTCCTATTCCTTCTAATAAAACTCATACCTGCTACTCTGAGTGCCATGTCTAAAATCTTTTGGCATGATTGAAAGAATCAGGGTGGAGAACAGGTCTCCATGGCTGGCTGCCTCAGTTTCAGGGTAGGCCTCTGCCCAGTAACCAAACCACTGGAATTTCCTGAGTGATGGATCTTTTGTTATTCATAATAACAAATAAGCACCTTTGGTAACTTCCAGGTTTATAATAATGAGGTTACTGATGTGGGGTTCCTAGATAAGGTAACTGAGGTTGGAGCCAGTCACCAGAAAGACCAGGTGACAGAGGATTTGAGGTTTGGAATTTTCAGCCTACTCGGTGACGTCTGATGTGGGCGCACTGGAGATCAAGAGCTGCGAAAACTCTTGAATAACAAGATTTGATAAGTGTCTATGTGCTAGGAGGGCCCTTGAATCTCTTCATCTGTATACTGTTTGATAAACTGGCAACGTTAATAAGCATTTCCCTGAATTCTGAGAGCTGGCGAAGCAGATTCATTGAATCCTGGAGGAGGTCCTGGGCACCCTTGTTTGTATCCAGTTGGTCACAAGTAGAGTGGCCTGGACTTGCAATCCACAGCCGCAGAGGGGCAGTTGTTTGGGACTGAACCTTCATCCTGAGGGATCTGACACTGTTATCAGGTAGACATATATGAATTGAATTGAGCTATAGGACATCCATTCATCTTCTGAATGTGTGGGGTAATAGCTATTCCCTAGCCACAAACATCTGGTTACACAAATGCTCTGTGTCGAGTGTGACAATCGAGGGAGAAAATGTTTCTTTTCTTTTCTTTTTTTTAAAACCTGTCATCAATTCCTTTTAAAGGAGCATATAATAACATAATATTATATATGATAATCCTGCAGTATCCATGGAGGAAGGGTTCCAGGACCCTGTTGGTTACTAAAATCTGAGGATGCTCAAGTCCTTCATACCAAATAGCATGGTATTGCATATATCCTCTGGTATAGCTTAAATCATCTCGAGATTACTTTTAATCTAATGAAATGTAAATGTTATGTAAAGAGTTGTTAAACTATATTGTTTAGCAAATATTTATAAGAAAAAAAAGTCTGTACACATTTGGTACATATGCAACCATCATAGGCTTAACTATATAGCACATGTCATCTTCAAGAATTCACAGCTGGCAGACTATAATCATTTGGTTATAGCACTCTATGAGTTCACTTCAAAAACAGCTGTATCTTTGAATATGCTGATTCACATTCAAGCTCTATAAAAAAACTCGTGAAAATAAAAGTAAATTTTTATATGTACACATACATACACACTGTTGTCCTCTAATAGTTGTGTTAATACAATGATTTTTTTTTTTAATTTGGATAATACTTGTATATTTGGAAATGAAGGTTACCCTTTCTGTGGATTTTACCAGTCTTTGCCACATTAAAAAAAAAATCTTACAAATTTATTTTATTGAATTAGTCAGGAAGACCCTCTAGAAATGTTTGTTGTTAAAAACAAAGAGACTCTCTGGAAGAGTGGTTCAGAGTTTTCTAGGACACGCATTCTCCATAGCACGGTCCATTTTAGTGTTGATCGTTGCTGTCAGTCCACTTCATCAGAGAAGGCTTTGGTTTCTTCACAGAGTCTGATGTGTGCATCTGTTTTTCAGAGTATCAGATACAATAGAAGTTTCCTCAGAATGCAGTTATTAGAACCTTGGGATTTTCTTCTCTCTGTATTGAGTTTCTTGATCTCCTCCAACATCTGAACCTGAAAATAAAACAGATGCTAAAGGAAACTAAAAATTCAAGATCCTTCTCAAAAAAGCTGAGCTGACAAGGAAAAACCATTCTTTGATTAATGACGGAGTATTTTAACTCAAATTGAAGAGTCTCATCAGCATAGATCTAGTACTTGATTTTGAACATCTTGGTTATTTTCTTAATTAAACATAGAACTTAAATTCTTTCAAGATTTTCCTGAGGAAAGGATAAAGGGTTAACTTGAAGTTCTTTTACAATTAAAGTTGATATTGAAGTAGTTTTATCATTTTAAAAAACTTACTAAAATGGCTCTTTCACTGTACTTGTTCTTTCAGGGATCAGAATCCTTTTCACTTATGGACTTATCTTTATCATAGTTAGGCACTCAAAACACTTTATCTTCTTTTTAAATTTTTTTTAGTTGTAGTTGGACACAATACCTGTATTTTATTTATTTATTTTTACATGGTGCTGAGGATTGAACCCAGTGCCTCGCACATGCTAGGAGAGTGCTCTACTGCTGAGCCACAACCCCAGCCCCTAAAAACACTTTATCTTATATAACCTCAAAACTACCATGTGAAACATTCTCATACAATGGACAGGAGTACTGAGTTAAGGAAACGTCAATGATCTGCTCAGATTTATGCAGCAGATGTAGCATTTGAGGCAGATTCACCTTAAAATCTTAGCTCCTGCAAACCATTAATCTTAAACATTTGCCAAGCTGTGGTATCATAGAAAGTTGTTTGGTCTTTATCTCTGGTTCCTGACACAGAGCTCCTAAATGCTAAATATCCTGTAATTTCCTGAGGGATGGAGTGATAATTATGACTTTTGTTCCACAGAGGCAACTCTTGGCAAGGCCCTTAGCTAGCTTCAGGATGGGGGCTGGTCACCAGGAAGATCACACCTTGATTCAGGAGTCTGGAACTTTTAGCTTCCACTCTTTCAACCTCTGAGGAGAGGAGAGAACTGGAGATAGGGTTAATAATAATCTATCAAGCTAATGTGATGAAACTTTTGTGGAAACTACTAAACGATAAGGTTGGTTCAGAGAACTTCTGAATTGTTGAACTCCTCCATGTGCCAGGAGAGTAGCACAAAAGCTCCTGCATTCAGGACCCTTCCAGACCTGTCCCTATCACTAGATCTGACTACTTCATTGCAACCTTTATCATAAACTTCTCATAGTAAGTAAGGTGTTTTTCCAAGACCTGAGAGTTATTCTAGCAAACCCAAGGAGGGAAATGATAGGAGCTCCAAACTTTGTAACCAAGTGGGTAATTTGTGATGGCATCTGAAATGAGAGAAATATTGTGAGACCAAATGAGCCTTTAAACCTGTTAAGTTTGACACTGACTTTATGTACTGTCAGAATTGAACTGAAATTGTAGGACATCTACATAGGTGTCAGAATTAGTTGATAGATGAAAGAAAAACCTCATACAATCTTATCAAAATTTATAATGCCAAACTGTTTTATTTTGTAATTCTTAGTGTGGATAAATAAATTTTTATGTGTATATTGGATGCTTCAATTTCATCACTTTTTTTTTTTTTTTTTGTTTTGTTTTTGAGACAGAGTCTTCCTACATTGCTCAGGCTGGGCTCAAATTCATTATCCTCCTGCTTCAGCCTCCTGAGTGGCTGGGACTATAGGGGTGTCACCATTTTCTGTCAATAGCCTGTTTGTGTCCTTTACCAGTTTTCCTACTGAGTTGTTTGTATTTTTCCAGTGATTAGTAACAATTTTTTGTATATTAACCCTATGTCTATATTTTATGTTATAAATTTTTTTTTCTGTTCTGGGGATTGAACCTGAGGCAGTCTACCATTCAGTTACATCCCTGTGCTCTCATTGTTTAAAAAAAAAAACATATATATTATTTTTTTTAAGAGAGAGAGAGAGAATTTTTTAATATTTATTTTTTAGTTTTCGGTGGACACAACATCTTTATTTTTATGTGGTGCTGAGGATTGAACCCAGCACCCCGCTCATGCCAGGCGAGCGTGCTACCGCTTGAGCCATATCCCCAGCCCAATAAATAAATATATATATTTTTTATTTTGAGACAGGGTTTCACCTAGTTCTCAGGGATGGCCTCAAAATTGTGATCCTCCTGCCTCAGCTTCCTGACTAGCTTGGATTACAGGTGTGTGCCACTGTACCTGGTCCTTTAAGGTGCTTTGATTTTTCATATTATGTTAGAAGACAGATCTTTTGTAAGGGTTATAAAAATATTCATGTTTTTTAGAATGGGGTTGTGAGTCAGTGAGAGAGTGCTTCCCTAGCATGTGTGATTCTTTGAGTTAAATCCCCAGCACCACACATGCACAAATTTTTTTAAAAAAATTAAATTATTTATTTATTCTACAAAAATTTTTTTTGAAAATATGTTTTCTTACATTTATGATTTCACATTTTTAGGCCCATTTAAAAAATCTTTTTGGAATTTATCTTGATGTATTTGTTTGTTAGAATTCAACCTTTTTATTTTTTTTAATATGTTTTTTTTTTAAAGAAAGAGAAAGTTTTAATATTTATATTTTAGTTTTCAGCGGACACAACATCTTTGTTTGTATGTGGTGCTGAGGATCAAACCCGTGCCGCACACATGCCAGGCGAGTGCGCTACCGCTTGAGCCACATCCCCAGCCCTCAACCTTTTTATTTTTATTCAGAATATCTAGGTGAATGTTGTAACAACTTTCATTGAGTAGTCTAACTTTTCCCCATTGATTGTGAATTGTTGCTTTGTGTCACACACTAAATTCTCAGATTTTCTTGTGTTTTATTCTGAATTCTATCTACTCCCTTGGTTTCTATTACTGTACCATTACCACAGCTTAACAATATGCTTTATCGTCTGATAGAGCTGGACTTTACTTATTACTCTTCGTTTTTGGAATCTTCCTAGCTATTCTCTGGTGTTCACTCTTCCTGTCATTTGGTTAGTTTCTACTTACCCTTTCACTTTCTGCATCTGCTCTAAGGTCTCTGGTAGAGTTGCTCCAAAACTTTCAGGGAAAAAAAGGGTGACAATTCCAATCAGGACAGTCAGACTTCCCATAACAATGTAGGGCAGAACTTTGTTGTAGGCACCTGTAAAGAACCGAACATAAAAATGTCAGACACAGATTCCCGGGATGCTCTTAAGAATCATTTTGTAAAAGTGGCAAACAGTAGATATGAGAGCAGTTTTAAATACAAACGTCTTCAGAAGAAAAATAGTCAGCAGATGCCATTGACTGAAGGTCTGTAATCATTTACCTACTAGATTTTGCATTATCGTGAGGTTTCTAATTCTTTCCTATCAGCCGGTATCTTCCAAGCCACTGGTTAATCATGCATAGCAGATTTTCTGTTGATAGAAGTCTTTGCTTACTAAGTTCTCCTCTTAAGGTATAAGTAAGTGGAGGGTGGGAGATGGAGGGTGGGAGAACATCAAGAGGAAAGAGGTTGACCACTAGGTTTTAGGGAGAGATTCTGGCCATCATAAGTCTGGAATGACCTTGCTTTTGCTCAAACCAGCAGGCTGCATTGGAAGGTGAGGTCCACAGAGTCATGTTTTTTTTTTTTTTTTTTTTTTTTTTTTTTGTGGTATTGTAGATTGATCCCAGGGCCTTACTCATGCTGGATGAGTTCTCTACTGCTGAGCCACATCCCCATCCATTTTTATTTTATTTCTAGACAAGGTCTCACTAAGTTAAACTTGTGGCTCTCCTGCCTCAGCCTCCAGTGTAGCTGGGATTATAGGTGTGTGCTACCATGCCTGGCTCCATGAGATGCTTTAACAAATAATCTAAGTAATATATTTAATTCAGTTTAAAACAATAAATGAGGGGCTGGGGATATGGCTCAAGTGCTCGCCTAGCATGTATGAGACACTGGGTTAGATTCTCAGCACCACGTAAAAATAACACAAAGATGTTGTGTCCACCTAAAACTAAAAAATAAATTTTAAAAAATAAAACAATAAATGATAAATGTTGGGCACATTCTGTGAAAGCACTGTGCCTGGATTTAGTTTTTTTTTTTTTTACAGCATTTACATGTCTGAGTTTTATATGTAATAGGATCAAACATTCCACCTCTTCTTTAGTGATGTTGCTAGGACAGAAGAGTAATGAATCTTGATTTCACTTCTCTTCTGCATACAGTGTTTATAGAGGAACACCACCCCTATGTATTTATAATATTTTATTTGACTTAAAACAAGAAAAACATTAATCCCAAGGCTTCTCTGAGGCCTCTGTATTGCTACTAGGAGTAACTACTGTGGAGTTGAAAGCTCCTTTTTGAACTTTGTTTCTCATGAACCAATGGCCCACCACTGGACCATCTGAGGAATAGAATGAAATTATAGAGAAGAACAGAGGAGAAATGACACCACTCTGTGTGATAGGTGATCTCAGGTGTGGTTCAGAGCAGCTGTGCAGAGTATATTTAAGTTAGGAAAATGTTTCTCTTTCTCTGATAATTTAGAGTGTGTTTATTATCTGAGAAATTGTGTCTTTGGGGTGTAGGTACGCATGTTTGTATATTTGAACCAGTAGGTAACTAAACGATGACTAGGAAGAATTAGGAGGAATATCCACATTTCTCACCAACAGAGTCCTTAATGAAGGAAGACAAGGCTCGAAATGCCAAATCCTATATCCCAAAGAAGATACTACGAAAGTTCCTCTGTGGTGTTATTCCAAATTGATTTATTCAGTTATATAAAAACTAAAATTTTCTGCGTTGCAAAAAAAAAATCATAAAGTCAAAATGCAAATGATAAACTAGGGGAAATGCTTTCAACATATATACAGAAGGCTAATTTCCTTCCATTGCAAAGAGCTCGCACAAATGGAAGGACAGCAGAATAAAATAGACATTATTATTGCTGTGGGTATATACGTGACTGCATGACCAATGTAATTCTGCAACCTGTATACTCAGAAAGATGAGAAATTATATCCCATATGATTCAAATGTATGATATGTTAAGATAATTGCACTTTCATGTGTAACTAATTAAAACAAATAAAAAAAAGTAAATTAAAAAAAAAGCACTCTCAGAAGAATGGGCAAGAGACATGAGCAGTTAGTTCATTGAAAAATAAATGGAAGGGCCAATAAATATATGAGTAAATGCTCAACAACATTTAAAATTAAATAAATAAAAATGAAAGCAAGTGATGTCAATATTTCATATATCAGATGACCAATGATTTAAAAATTGTATAGTCCCCATTGGTGGTGAAGGTATGGGGAAACAACTACTCTCATCTACTAATAATTAGGTTATTTATTGGCACAATATTTAGAGTTAAATTTGGTAATATGTGTGATATGTTAAAATGGCATTGTTCCAGCAAGATTACTTCTAAGAATCCAAATATATGTAAAAAAGTTCATAAAGGGTGTAGAAGCATAGGGGAATATTCCTTGCAATGTTATTTTGTATAGGGTGAACATCCCTGATCCAACATGCTTGGGACCAGAAATATTTCAGAGATTTTTGGATTTTGGAATAAACTTCACCAGTTGAGCATTCTTATTTGGAAAGTCTGAAATCTGAAATGTTCCCAAATCCAAGCATTGGTGCTCAAAAAGTTTTAGAGTTTGGAACATTTTAGAATTTGGACTATTCACATTAGAAATGCTCAAATGTAATAGCAAAAACCTGGAAATGGTCTTAATGTCCATCCATCGACTAAATGTATGATATGTATATCATACATGTATACATAGTTTATATAAGTTAAGATATATACATAGTATTTACTAAAAAGAAGGTAAAAGAGTACTTATTATATCCATTTGAAAGGATATTTTGAGACAATATCAAATTTAAAAGTTATAACTTATTTTTGTGCTTAAAATATACACATATGTATATGTGAGCACATGTGTGCACTTGCCTGTGTCCTATGCAAAATTAAACATCTGAATGGTTGTTCACAAAGTCACCTGAAATGGTATTGGTTACTTCTAGGGCCATTTGGGGAGCTGGGAGAGGAGAGGTGAACTTGTACTTTTTCCAATATTTTCTATACTGCTTGAATTTTTCAAAATGAAAATCAACTACTTTTATTTTTAAAACTAAAGAAAGAACAAACAGACAAGATGCATCTCACCAAGGTAAACAAAGTAGGGAGCAATGATGCTGCCCACCCTGGAGGCCATGGAGGTGATGCCCACCGCCATGTTCCTGACCAGGGTGGGGTAGAGCTCTGCAGTGAAGACATACAGCATGGAGAAAGCAGAGGTGACCCCAAATTTTCCCAGCATCACCAGACCGATGGACACGAAGTAATAATCTGGAAAAGAGGCCCATTGTAAACAGAGGTGCTTTAGACGCAATGTTAACTAAGTTGCTTTTTGTGTCCTTTGTGCTCTAAAGGGAATATTTTCATTAAGATAAAGTGTTACCAAATAACACTATCTCTTCAAATGTCTGACCAATGGGGCATGGACCAAGATGGAGAGTGACGGGTGGCTTTGTACTTTGCTCTACTGTTATTCTAGATCATAAGGTATCCGGTGACCTTTGTCCACTTGTCTTCTGTTTGTGACAACAGTTTCATGGCGAGTTGTTAGCAAGTAGAATAGTTAAGTTTAATCTTTAGAGAAAAAGGCCAATCATTTCCATCCTGTTTCTTATTATTAAGAAATACATGTCTATGTATGTTACTATGTATCTTATTGACTTAACATTTTTATAATATGAGACAGCTGGACATAGAGGAAAAGATAAACATGTGCCCCTTTGTGTCCTATTTAATTATCTAAAGATTCAGACCATAAAATTGCTAAATTTATAGTGGAACCACCATGTGTTATCAATTATAACACTTAAAAATACACTTCTAGAGAAAAGGTTTGAAGGAACCAAGAAATTAGGAATCAAGAGTGTGACACAAAGTAGGAGATTTGAGAGTTTGGTCTTTCTTTGAGGAGAATTACCCTCCCCCTTTAATTGGTGGTTTCTAACTCTTCTGTTTGAAGGTAGTTGTTTTGAATGCAGAAAACTCCATAGTCCTTGGCTATCACCTGGCTAATTTGATCCATCTCTGATGTTATCAAAGAGCAGTAACTCATAAATGGCCTAGTCAACGGGATGTTCTGGGAAGCTGTTCATCTTGGTTAACTTCTTACCTGCAGGTACCACTTGAATCAACAGGAGGACACCTCCTCCCCAGAACAGTACCCCAGCTATGATATAACGCCTGGGTAGTGTTCTCAGCAGCAGCCAGGCTGTAATGTAAGCCGGAACTTCAATCAGGGCAGAGAGGAAACAGTTCAGATAGGGATCTCCATGTAAATTAGGAACATTGAGGGACAAACCAAAGTAACCCACTGAGGTTAGCATCCTGAAAGAGGAAAGATAATCAATCAAAATGGCAAGTGGATAAACAATCTGAATCACTTTAAAATTTTGTCATGATCAAAAGGTTGTCTAGAGCTGGGCTGAGCATGTAGCTCAATGGTGGAATGCTTGCCTACCATGTGCTAGGTCCTAGATTTGATCCCCAGCACAAAAAAATAAAAAGAGACAGAAGTTGTCCAGATCTTAAAGTGTTATATAAAGCCACTAGCCACATACGGCCATTTACGTTTAAGTAAATTAAAACTGAATTACAAATTCAGTTCCATCAGCCACTCTTTAAGCATTCAATAGCCATGTACGGCTTGTGGCTACCATATTGGGCAACACAAATATAAAACATTTCCATCACTGCAGAAAGTTCTATGGGACAGCACTAGTCTACAGAGATCAGTATTTAACAGGGTAGACTCCCCTGTGTACAAATGTGCAAATTTGTACAAATCATTAACAGTTCTGAAAAGCAGAGGTTATATGAAGAATGTTTTCAGGAACACTGTTGGATCTCTTTGTACATACTAGGTCAAGCTGAGAAGCACAAGGACAAATCCAAAACAAAACAAAAAATTAAACTTGCTTGCCCTAAGCATCTTAGTACTTTCTGTTAGGAATAAGAGCAGCTCAGGTGGAATAGTGACTTGTTGGTTATCGGCACCATTGCACCACTGCTAGAGATACACTGCATCAGGGATGCAGGAGATGTAAGAACACAGCTAGGGAGGCCACGTGCCTGGGACACATCTGCTTAATCCAGAAGCAAAAACTCTGAATTAATGAATCACAAAACAAGATGACTCTAAAAATAGACTTGGTTCAGCCTGAACCTACCAGTTCTGATCATTTTTTTTTCTTTTTTAATGATGCAACTGTGGGTAGGCAGGTTCTTCTTTTTTACTTCCTCATTTTTAGAAGATACTTTGTTAAATCTACTCTACAAAGCCAATTCATTATTCCTGTGCCTTAAAGCCACTCATTAGTTTGCTACAGGTGAGTGTGAAAAGCATGTCAAGACTCCAGTTCAGACAGGGGGGCTCCAGGTCATTCTTACCTCACTGCTCAATTCCTGTTCAGCATCAGGAAGCAGGAACTCAATTAGCCTCTCTGCTTCAGGTACCAGGGATATCATTAGTCTTTTTTTTTTTTTTCTATAATTGTAGATGGACATCATGTCTTTATTTTATTTATTTATTTTTTATGCAGTGCTAAGGATTGAACCCAGTGCCTCACACATGCTAGGCAAGCCGTCTTCTACTGAGTTACAGCCCAGCCCCATCACTAGTCTTAATCCCTTAATGTTAGGAGGGATTAAGAGAATCCTTTCCTTGTGTATCCAAGTACTGCAGACTCAATATTGGTCCCTATAACTGTTTTTGTTTTGTATTTAGTCCCATGAATTAAACTGAGGAATTCACAAATAACTTAGAATATCTATAATTTTTATTTTTCTTCAGGGAAACCCAGGCCTCGCCATGTTTCTCTGGATAAGGGAAGGGCAAGGCCTGGGTTTCCCTGAATTAAGGAAAATCAGGTGAATATTTAGATGCTGTGTAACTGCATTTCCAGGTCACTTATTACTTACCACAAAAGCAAAGACATAATGGATATTATGGCAATGTTCCAGGTCCTGAACAGGTCCAGAATGTAAACTTTTTGCTGCTCCGAGGAGTTTAGCTCCTGTAGCTAAAACAATGCGAATAACTATGAGATTGGGAAGTAGTAAGGAAGTATCTTGGGTATGGGAAAAACTTATGCATGTGACTCTTACCTTTAATATGCTTACAAATTGCAGGGGAATAAGTGATTTTGCATCTATGATGCTTATTCCAACACTTTAAAATGTTTGCAGCCCTTTGTAGACAGAGGCCTTCAAAATATACAATAGCAGCCCACCATCTCCTTATCATAGTCTGACTTGCAGCTATTGGGTGAGGAGGGCCATGTGACCCCAACCACTTGGAGGTCATGTCTGCTTTTTGATAACTTTCTTGTTGTTTCTTAACATCAGAACAGACTCTGATTAACTGAGAGTGTCCTTAGGCAAGTTACAGTTTATGTTCTCTGAGATTCAGATTACTTTTCTACAAAATGGGTATATTAACTGGGAGTTGAGAAGATTAAATAATAACTTATATGAAACTTAGCATAATATTTGAACTATAGTAAAAGCCCAATACATTTTAACTATATTATATTATTACTATTGTTATTATTGCTGCACCATTGAGGAAAAAATGCTAGCCATCAGTGGCTAGTGGTTAGTGGCAATTTCTTACTGCTGTCAATAGTTTTCATTTTAATTTGCTGATGTTAACTTGTCATGAGTTGTGAATTTTCTATAATTAAGCTGGTTAGAATTGAAGCTAAAATACAAGTTATAAGGTTCTGATGTGGGGGATCTCTTGGAGATAAAGTAGGAGATTTTGTGGTCCTATGGTGTGTGTTCAGTAACAGACTGAGGGAGGAGTTTCTATCAGGAAAGTGAGAGCATCAGGCCTGCAATTGTAGCAGGTGCTCCCCAAATGTCAGTGTCCTTTTTTCCAGGTGCTCAGACACGGACAGCTCACAGCCACAATGTCTTTTCCTTCCTGTGCTATTTGGAGAACATGCCCCTAGCAGCATGACCCAGTTATTACAACAAAACAAAGCTGCTGCATGAACTAGTGGGAATTGGAAGTCCTCCTAGAGGTTTTGGGGGTGCCACACATAGTCAGGACCTGTGGGTAGGCCTGTGTTAACACTTGGTACTTCCACAGGCCCTTGCTAAAATGCAGATTCCCAGGGCCAGGGATGCAGCTCAGTGGTGCAGTGCTTCCCTAGCATGTATGAGTCCCTGGGTTTGAGCCCCAGCACTGCAATAAACAAACAAACAAATTAATAGGCAAATAAGCAGATTGCCAGGTCCCACTCTGGGCCTGCTCACTATGATTCTTCCATAGAAATCAGAAGCCTGGGAATCTGTATATTTAAAACCACTTGAGTGACTGTGATAAATAGCCAATCTGGAAACCTCAGGACAAAAATATTTTGTATCCAGTGGTTGTCCCTGGTCTGGATCCTGCCACCCAGAGTCTCTGGATCAGGCATGTGAGCAGGTTGAAGGTGCTTCTTCTGAAACCAGGGAAGCTCAAGATTGTTTCCCAAGATAATACTACTCTCTCTCTCTCTCTTTTCTGTCCAATATAATGCTACTGCCCTTAACATGAAATAAAAAATCACATCTTTTTATAGCATGCACTTTGACACCAAAGAGATGTAGGTTGTAAATCCTAAGAGCTGTTGATTCCAGGTAAATCACTTAATTTCTCTGTGCCACAGTTTCCTCTCCTGAAAAATGGAGCTAACAGCAGTACCTACTAACAATATGGGGAGTATGAGTATCTAACATGAGGTGAATATAGTGCTTGGCATCTAATAGGGTCTTCCTCATTCTGAATGGGCCTCTGCAGGTCCTTCTAAAGAGGATCCTATAGGATGATGAACAGGGGAGATGACTGGGCCTCGGGAAGGCACAAGTTGCCTTTCCCTCAGTGGGCTTGTCTAGTTCAGGCTAGATGTGTGTCATGTCAGGAAGAAATGAGACTCAATCCCGAGCATGTTTGGACACAGGATTTTATTCTTATTTGTTCATAAGTATATATCTATTTGATGATGCTTTCATCTTTCTCTTAACAATTAGTCTGTAAACTTCTTGAAGATAGGAACTAGGCATAAATATCAACAAATACACGGGGAAGCAGGAGTGTTAGACACTTCCCATGTTATTTTTGTATCCAGTTAAGTTGATTAAGACTGGGAAGGACTTAATTTGAAGGGTGAAAGAACTTAGTCTGAGAGCTTGGGTTCAAGGCTACTGTAATTAAGCCTATAGCCATGACCAGGATATCTGCTTTTGGAAAAGGTCCTGTTAGCCAGGGACAGGAGAAGCCCTCTGGTAGAGCACCGGCAAGGCCACTGTCCTCCACAGAGTTCTGCTTCCTGAGGTAGCCAGTAGGGCTGATTTTAGTGCATGACATGCGTAACTCTGCTGAAGCCACCATAGTCTTCTTCAGGAGTCCCGAGAGTCTCTGGCCCTTCTCTTAGCCAGGAATGCCCTGCCCCATCCTTTCTATTCAGCTAAGTGAATCCTGCTGTCCTCCTGCTCTGGACCTGCTTCTTCAGTCCTTGGGCCACCCTGCCTTCTTTCTCTGTACTGTTAGCACAGGGTCCATTCCTTGGCATTTCCTCTCTTATAATTTTCCTTTCATGGAATCCTCTTGCTTTCTTAATGAAATTCTATTATTTTAAAATTCTGTTCTTATTTTTCTTGTTTTCTCTCAGAGCCAGCACAGCATGGTGACAGCATGTTCTTACTATCAAGACGCATGACTGCCTCCATGGAATACCATCTTTCCCTTGTAGCCAACCTGCCTTTCAGGGCAGAGGGTGGTGTGAACCCTGAACCTGTGCTCTCAGATCTAATGGCCTTAGACATGATACATAGCCATACAAAAATGTGCATAGCTTTCTCACAGGCTTTGGTAAGATTCAAGGCACAGTGCGGAACCCAGGGTGGCCTAGCCCTCAAACACATTTTCTCCACTTAATCTGGACATTTAAAAATCATCAGTACATAGCTATGTCAACAAAAAATTGAAGACCAACTTGCAAATCAAGGGGAAATATTTGCTAAGCAATTTACCTGTATTGCTTGCACTTAATACTTTTCGGTTGATGCAGACTGAAGCCAGACCTTTGCTAGGCAAGCACTCTACCACTGAGTTACAGCCCCAGCTACTGCAGTGAATTCTTAAATGGCTCTTTAAGATGGATTTTTAAAAAATTTTATTTAAGCGACAAGTTCTTGCTACATTGACCAGACTAACCCCAAATGCCTAGGCTTGAGATCCTCCTGCTTCAGCCTCCACAGTGGCTGAGACTACAGGTGCACACCACCATATCCAGCTGGATTTCATCTCAGAACATAATCATGATTGTGTTCCTTCTGGCTAGTACAGAATCTGGTTCATAGTTGACACTTAACAAATGAAATTCCATAAGATCAAGAATGCAGAGCTGATCTTAAGAGGAAACATCTGCAAATACTTACCTCTGCAGGATCAAATATCACAGCTGGTGCAACTATATTGTTCATCTTTGCAGCTCTTTGGATGATAGCTTCAGCCTCTTTAAATCTTCTCTGGGATATTAGCCATCGGGGAGATTCAGGAATAAACCTAGAAGTCATTTTTAATAGTTTATAATCTTTCACAACAGCAGGATTTGAGACTATTAACAGTAAGCTTCCCTTGGATCATTTAATTTTATAAAATTCCAGTTTGTATTCTTTAAAAATTTTTATTTTAATTGATTAATTTATTTTGGTACTGGGGAATTGATCCCAGGGCACTCTACTATTGAGCCACATCCCTAGTCCTTTTTGTTTTTTATTTTGAGACAAGGTTGTTGAGGCTGGCCTTGAACTTGTGATCCTCCTATTTTAGCCTTCTGAGTTGCTGGGATTATGGGCATGCATCACTGTGTACTGGCTATATTTTTGTTTCTAACTGATACATAGTACATACATACTATACATATTTCTGGGGTACAGTGTGACATTTCAATTAGTGTAGACAATATGTAATAATCAGGTGGTCTTTTTAAAGACCACTGGGTGCAAGCCTTCATGAGATGTCCACTGGATCTTAGAAATAAATAAAAATACCCTCAAGTTTTAAACTTCTGATTGAATTGCAGGATTGATCACCAGTTGTGCTTGAGACCAGGACCAGATCATAAGGATAACCTTAATTGTGGGTATGTTTAAGCTATGGCAGTTGCAGAAGGCCAAAATTCAATGACAGGTGTAGCTCTAAGGGGCACTGTAAGTGCCTCAAGAGAGGAGAATATCTTTTTTGGTGAATTTATTCCTCGCAGAATCATAGGGACCCAGGTAGTGATGTTGCAAGTTTCTTGGGTAAAGGATGGCTGGGGCATTTGTATTCCTTAAGTTTTTATTTTCTGCATTCAGAGGGAAAGTTGAGGGCACTGGCACCACCTATGGGCTGTCCTTATTGCTTATAGCAGGTTTCTAGGTTAGCCAGAGTACACAAACCAGTTTTTGGGAGATGAGCTCCCATGGTTTCTTTCCTGTTTTATTTTGTTTTTTTTTTTTTTTTCCCCCAATATCTAAAAACATAATTTTAAAAAATTAAATAGTCCATACACATTGATAACAGATGTTCAAACACAGCTACAAATATAAGACTGTTCTTTCCTGTCTTTCATTTCTCAGACTCTTTAGGCATTCCCCTGCCAAATCTTGTTTTCCTAACCTAAGTGTCAGTACTCAGTTATCCTAGAAAATAAATTACAAGTAGCAGGTACAAAGGTCTCCTCTAAGTAATAGGCCCCAAAGCTGCACTGGGAATTATCTCACAGCAAAACTAATACATCTGATGTATTAGATGGCCAATGACCAGTTCCCTTCGCCAGCCTACTTAGCACATGGGTTGGAAAATGTGCCCAGTTTGCATTTTTCAGAATATGTTCTTAGTTTGTCCCTGTAGAAACTTGTGTTGATGTTGTCAGTGACCCCCAGTCATCAGAGCTGTGCAGTCTAGTAAAACTTCCAGAATGTCTTATATCTGTGTTGTCCCCAAAGCCACTAACTACATATTGAGCTAATATAACTAGTGTGACTGAAAGGATGAAAGTGTAACTCTATTTGCTTTTAATATTAATTTTAATATAAATAGCTGCACAGGTTGGTGGCTATATAGAATTAGAGGTCTTACTACAAGGCCATATTTCATGGACATCTCTACTGAGCAGTATCTTTCCCCAACTAGGTTATGCTTAGAAATGTCCTGCCTTCCACCAACAGAGTAGAGGAAGGGCACTGAGATGCAGGAAGGAGGGCAGGACATGGGGAAAGATGGGGGAATGAAATCTACCAAATTATGCTATATTCATATATGAATATACCACAATGAATCCTGCATGTTTATAATTATAATGCACAAATTAAAACAATCATAACAATAATGTAAGGGAGATCATAGAACAGAGCAAGTAGATGAGGGAGGGAGGTAAGTAGAGAAATGAAAGGTTCTGGGGAATGAGATTGATCAAATTATGTTATGTGCATGTTTGAATATGACGTAATAAATTCCACTATTGTGTGTAACTATAACACACCAATGAAAAACAAAGAAATATCTTTCTTTCTTTCTTCTAATTTCTAATATTTAGTCAGCCAGAAATTGCTAAGACTTCTCTACTGTTCATCTATGGCTTCTTTCCCCACCCTGTCCCCACCTACTATACTCCACACACACTTGTGGCCACTTCCTGCCAAACTTTTTTAAGAGAATTTGGGACATTAAAAAAAAAAAGTCCTAAGCAGCCAGGCATGGTGGCACATGCCTGTCATCCCAGTGATGCAGGAAGCTGAGCAGGAGGATTGCAAATTTGAGGCCAGCCTCAACAATTTAGCAAAATCCTGTCTCAAAATAAAATGTAAAAAGGACTGAGGATATGGGGGAAAAGGCACACTCATACATTGTTGGTGGAACTCCAAATTGGTCCAATCAATCTGGAAAGCAGTATGGAGATTCCTTAGAAAACTCGGAATGGAACCACCATTTGACCCAGCTATTCTACTCCTCGGTCTACACCCCAAGGACTTAAAATTAGCATACTATAGTAATGCAGCCACATCAGTGTTCATAGCAGCTCAATTTACAATAGCTAAACTGTGGAAGCAACCTAGATGCCCTTCAATAGATAAATGGATAAAGAAACTGTGGTATATATACACAATGGACTATTACTCAGCATTAAAAGAGAATAAAATTATGGCATTTGCAGGTGAATGGATAGAGTCAGAGAATATCATGCTAAGCAAAGTAAGCCAATCCTAAAAAATCAAAGGCCGAATATTCTCTCTGATAAGTGGATACTGATCCACAATGTGGAGTGGGTAGGCATGGGGAAAATGGAGGAACTTTGATTGGGCAAAGGGGAAGGAGGGTAGGGAGGGGGCATGGGGGCAGGAAAGATGGTGGAATGAGATGGACATCATTATCCTAGGTACATATGTGACTGCATATATGGTGTGACTCTACATCGTGTACAACCATAGAAATGTAAAATTGTGCTGCAATTGTGTACAATGAATCAAAATGCATTCTGCTATCATATATACCTAATTAAATTAAATAAATAAATTTTCAAAAAAAAAATGACTGGAGATATATAGCAGTAAATCACTCCTGCACTCCTGGGTTCAATCCTCAGTACCCAGAAGGAAAAAAAAAGTTCCAAACCACCTTCAGTGGTTCTATGTAGGTTTGACTCCCATTTTCCAGCCCAGTGAACTTGTAACAGGGACTTAGTAGCTGCTTTGGCTGAAAATGTTGACTCTTCACTTGAGCCTGCAAATGTCCAATGGGTAACTAGAATCAGAGTAATGATGTTCATCTCATTCCACCGTCTTTCCTGCCCCCATGCACCCTCCCTTGGCACCTCTGCCTCCATTTTGCATCTGTCTCCTTTGCTCTGTATTATTTTCAGAGCCTGGGATTCTAGAAACAACAAGTCTGATTGAGAAACATCTTGTGATGAGTTGAAACTACCTTCAACCCCAGGAAACAGCAACTTTCTTATTGCAACCAGCTGATAAGTCACCTCCAGATCAAATCTGAGGCAATGATCAACCAGATTGCAGTTTAATCAACACTGCTTGACTTACAGACTTCTGGCCCCCTTTCTTATATAGTCTGGGAGCTCACATCAGTAACCCTGAAGATGGGGTGATGACACTGGTCCTCTTGTCTTCGTGATATAGATACACTGATTAAAGTTCCTTTCTAGCCTTCACAACTGCTTTTCTCTTTAATTGGCATCTTGGAATGTGGCAGAATCTAGTCTTTCGGGACCTCCCAGAGCTGGGGCTCTCACCCTAAAACTACAGTAACATGGGGCCCCTGGAATATCTACTTTTAAGTTGCTTTTTTAGTGCACAAAATCTCTTGTCTAGAGATCATTTCCGAAGCTAATAGAGTGCCAAATGAGGTTGCACACTATAATCTTTCTATAGATTTACTTCAGATTAAGCAGGGGTGGGATGCTGCTGGAGAGTCTGTCACATTCTGATTAGGCAGCAGGGTACCCAGGACCCTGAAGCAGTCCCTCCTCATCCCAGCCCACTAGCTAATGAACATCATTTAAGGAAGTCTAGCCCTCAAGGACTAGATGTTCAGAAGAAAGTTGTTTTGGTTTTAGAGGAAAATGAAAAGACTTTAAGATAATGAAAACTTTCCGGGTGAGCACTCAGCTCATGAGAGCTGGCCCCCTGCTGCCCTCTGTCTGAGGAAGTCTTGTCCCTGGTGCAATGTGCCCATAGCCAGGAGCACTCGTGGACCAGCCCATGGGCAATGAAATAAAGAACTCTCCTCAGGGCAGAGTGAGGCAGCTTTGTGTGGAATGAGTCTTCTCTGCTGAAAACTCAGAGGTCTCAATAAGAGCTGCTACTGCTATGATATGAGGTCCTGAGGAAAGATCTACTCAAGTGTGTATGGGCCATCAGAGCTCTGCTGTTGTTCTCCTCTCTGATAGCATCTTACAACAATGAAATGTATTACAACCGGTTTTAAAAGTACTGATCGCTTAGGCCAAAATGACAACATGAGCCAAAGAACATAGATTATTGAAATAATTTATCTGAAGAGGCAGAAAATAACCTTGTCATGTGTCTTGAGAGCCCTGGTCACCAACAGTTTTCAATAGATTTAGTTAGCACAGGGATTGTGGAAAGAAGGACCAAGGGTATGATGATGATAATGATGACGATGACTCTCATTCCAGAAAATTGCTCAGCTCTTGCCAATCTGGGTGCTTTCCTTAGAGGCAGAGTTGTATAGATAATAGCCTCTCCTCATTTACTGACCCTCAGACTGGGTTTCAAAAGAAACTTACACATAAATAAGAGAAACATTTGGCCTTTTAAAAAAAAAACTCTTCTCAAATTCCAGGGAATTAAGGGGAAAAAATTCTCCCTCCATACACTAATCCCCACCCCACATATACTTCATGCCAAAAATTTGTGCTGTTAAACTGCAGTCTTGGAGGTCATAAGAAGACAGTACTATGGAGAGTCCAACCGGAGCCACCTGGCCAGGCAAGGAAGACCAAGGTGGGCTGTCAACCCCTGTGGTTGCCTAAAAGCTGCAGCAAGATAGACCATCTGGATAAATTCCCAGCAGGATATGACAGGAAAATCATGAGGTCTCATCTAAACTTTGAATTCCAAATAATTATCAAAGAAACTTTTATTACATAATTTTATAAGCAATTGTATAAGCAGATAGAAACCAACCAGCTACTACTGGTTCTTTGGTTAATGAAACAAACCAAGAAGAATAAATGTGTGTGTGTGTGTGTGTGTGTGTGTGTGTGTGTGTGAGAGAGAGAGAGAGAGAGAGAAATGAAAGAAATCCCCTTTCTTCTTATTTAAATATGAAAATCAAAGAAATGAGACATTCCAAAAGACATTCCAAAAAAAGGGAGTATGGCTTGGATCTTATTCCATTATTGTTAATTTGTTCTTTCCCCTCAGATATTCCAGGGAGAGTCATATTAGGTAAGACTGAAGCTAGAATCTCCAAATTTGGGAGATTAACCCATTAACTGTTGGGAAGGTCCTGGGGTGGGGGGGAGTAGCTCAGTAGTATAGTACTTGCCTAAAATGCACAATGTCTTGGGTTCAATCTTCAGTGGTGGGGAAAAAGAGTTAGGGACTGTGGGAGAAGAGAACACTTCTTTAACTTCTCTTTAAACAAAAGTAATCCCTCCAAGTATCCAAGTAGATAAGCAGGAGCACCTTAGATGCCAATCATCATAAGTAATTAAGTATTTCTTGATATCTATGTGGCCTTGGTTCCAGAACCCCTGCAGGTATAAAAATCCTAAGACTTTCATGTCCTTTATATAAAATAGTACACTATTTGCATATAATCTGCACACCTTGTCCTGTATACCTTAAATCCCCTCTAGGTTACTTATAATACCTAATATAATATCTAATATAATTAAATGTATATATATATATATATATATATATATATATATATATATATATATATATAAAATAATGTAAATATATAAATAAATAAAATTTATTTATTTATTTGGGTGCCGGGCATTGAACCCAGGGTCTTGTGCATGCTAAGTATGTGCCCTACCACTGAGCTATCTCCAGCCCATTAAAACCTGATACAATTAAATACAGTGTAAATAGCTGTTGTTATATTGTATAGTTCAGGGAATAAGGACAAGAATAAGGTCTGTACTTATTCAGTATAGATGCCTTTTACCAAAAAAAAAAAAAAAAAAAATCCTCTGTTGATTGAATCTGTCTGTGGGTGCAGAACACACAGATACAGAAGACTCACTGTACTGTAGCTGAATAGAGAAAGAGATTTTCTTTTTTAAAATTTTTAGTTGTCAATGGATACAATACCTTTCTTTTATTTATTTATTTTATGTGGTGCTGAAGTTCAAACCCAGTGCCTCACATGTGCTAGGCAAGCGCTCTCCCACTGAGCTACAACTCCAGCCCAAGAAAGAGACCTTCTAGAGGACAAAGTATCAAAGGCAGAGGGCAGAGTTAAAAACAAAATCCGACAATACCATCTCCACCAACAACCTCAACCAACAACAGACGAGAGCCAGGAGACTCTGGGAGGGGATCAGAATCCCCCCAGAAGACGGCTTTGAAGGGTAGGATAATCAAAACCCAGCAGTCTGGGCCCACCCACGAAGAGACAGAAACTCTCCAGGCTTGGGCTTGAAGGCAGCCACCTCAGGTTGCAGTGGGCCTGGCTGGGAACAAGTGAATCACACTCACCACCACAGTGGGACACACAGCACCCCGGGCACTGTCAGTGCCAGCAGCAGCATCCGCCAGTCTCTGATGAAGTAAGCAAACAGTGGCAGCACCATGTAGCCCACGGCAAAAAACGTGCACACGCCTAACGTGGAGAATATAATACGAACTGACTTGCCAAGAATTTCAGTTCCTGTTCAAAACAAGGGAGGAGTGTTAGCATTTTAACCTCACTTTAAGATTGGCCTTATATGTCATTATCTGGATGTTGGAGTTCACACTACGACCGCTTAGAAAAGGGGAAAGGTATTTGTTCATGGCCCAGAGCAGGAGTGGTCAGGGTGGGGGAAGATGGGAGGAGATCCAGGATGTATCTACTTATGGAAGGAATTCCCCGAAATGTTTAAAGGAGCCATAGATTTGCATTTGCAGAGTGTGTGAGAGGGTCGTACCAGGAATGGAACCCAGGGCCTGGCCCTTGCTAGGCAAGTGCTCCACTGAATTACATCCATAGTCCTTTTTTTCCTTTTATATTTTGGAATAGGATCTCACTAAATTGTCCAAGCTGGATTCAAACTTGAGATCCTTCTGCCCAAGCCTCTTGAGTAGCTGGGATTACAGGTGTGCACTACCATGCTCAGCTAGATTTGTGTTTTTAAAAGCCATTTCATGTCCTAGAACTATCTTACCCACCCCCCGGGAGGTGGTCCCTTCTGAGACTGATGCATATTTACAATAAGAGACTCAGAGAGAAGCAGAGAGAACTTCTTGTCCAAGAGACTCAGGTGGCTCTTCTGAGGGGCTGCCTGTCCCATGTGTCTCATTTGTAAGTAAACAGACATTGGCCCATGGGGAAACAGTGGAGGGCTCTCAGTTTCCAGCCCCAAGAAAGATAAACAGGAGCTGGCTCTGGAGATGCACAGAGCAGGCCCCCAGCACCAGGGCTGACTTCCCCCACAGAGATAGCCCCAGGCAGATACAGTCCTCTCAGACTGAGAACAAAAGAGAAGGAGCTGTTCTGCTACCCCTGCAGGTGGCATCCCTGGAGCTGGGCACACTTCCAGTGAAGTAGACAGCTTTCCCAGAACAGTATAAAGGCCCAAGATCTCGTGGTGTTGGGCACTGTCTGCCACAGGAATTGCTGGAAACCCTGAGCTGCTGCTCTGCACAGCACCACAGGGGACCCTTGGTGCCAGTTACTCCAGAGTTGTTGCCCGGTCTTTGGAATTCTTGGATGGAAATGAGGAGGCCAAGCACAAGCTCCTTGTCATAGAGCTCCAGAGGCCACTCTTGTTCCTTTGTCTCATGGGCAGAGATCTAGCCAATAGCAACAGTTCTGCCTTTTGTTTGGGATTTGCCCACACTACAGAGAAGAAGTAGCCCAGGAAATAAAGCACAGATAATTCAAAGAACATTTAGTTTGGCTCTCAAGAGAGATTTTCTTAACCACATTTATGGGGCCCTAGCACAGGCTAAAGAATGAATTCCAGAGAAGCAGCATTTGCTGCTGATGTCCTAGCAACCACTGCCTACCTGTGCCAACCCATCCCATTCGCTCTCCCTCACTCATCAGAACGGAGCCACCTGCCTTAGTGATTCTCTCTTGAGCAACTTTACTACTTAAAAAGCCAGATGGACATTCTGAATGGAGAAAAACTGAAGGCATTCCCTCTAAAATCTGGAACAAGACAGGGATGCCCTCTCTCTCCACTTCTGTTCAACATAGTTCTCGAAACACTGGCCAGAGCAATTAGACAGACGAAAGAAATTAAAGGCATAAAAATAGGAAAAGAAGAACTTAAATTATCACTATTTGCAGGTGACATGATTATATACCTAGCAGACCCAAAAGGGTCTACAAAGAAACTATTAGAGCTAATAAATGAATTCAGCAAAGTGGCAGGCTATAAAATCAACACGCATAAATCAAAGGCATTCCTGTATATCAGCGACAAATCCTCTGAAATGGAAATGAGGACAACCACTCCATTCACAATATCCTCAAAAAAAAAAAATAAAATACTTGGGAATCAACCTAACAAAAGAGGTGAAAGACTTATACAATGAAAACTACAGAACCCTAAAGAGAGAAATAGAAGAAGATCTTAGAAGATGGAAAAATATACCCTGTTCATGGATAGGCAGAACTAACATCATCAAAATGGCGATATTACCAAAAGTTCTCTATAGGTTTAATGCAATGCCAATCAAAATCCCAATGGCATTTCTTGTAGAAATAGAGAAAGCAATCATGAAATTCATATGGAAAAATAAAAGACCCAGAATAGCAAAAACAATGCTAAGCAGGAAGTGTGAATCAGGCGGTATAGCGATACCAGACTTCAAACTATACTACAGAGCAATAGTAACAAAAACAGCATGGTACTGGTACCAAAACAGGCGGGTGGACCAATGGTACAGAATAGAGGACACAGAAACCAATCCACAAAACTACAACTATCTTATATTTGATAAAGGGGCTAAAAGCATGCAATGGAGGAAGGATAGCATCTTCAACAAATGGTGCTGGGAAAACTGGAAATCCATATGCAACAAAATGAAACTGAATCCCTTTCTCTCGCCATGCACAAAAGTTAATTCAAAATGGATCAAGGAGCTTGATATCAAATCAGAGACACGCCGTCTGATAGAAGAAAAAGTTGGCTATGATCTACATACTGTGGGGTCGGGCTCCAAATTCCTCAATAGGACACCCATAGCACAAAAGTTAATAACTAGAATCAACAAATGGGACTTACTCAAACTAAAAAGTTTTTTCTCAGCAAAAGAAACAATAAGAGAGGTAAATAGGGAGCCTACATCCTGGGAACAAATCTTTACTCCTCACACTTCAGATAGAGCCCTAATATCCAGAGTATACAAAGAACTCAAAAAATTAGACAATAAAAGAACAAATAACCCAATCAACAAATGGGCCAAGGACCTGAACAGACACTTCTCAGAGAAGGACATACAATCAATCAACAAGTACATGAAAAAATGCTCACCATCTCTAGCAGTCAGAGAAATGCAAATCAAAACCACCCTAAGATACCATCTCACTCCAGTAAGATTGGCAGCCATTATGAAGTCAAACAACAACAAGTGCTGGCGAGGATGTGGGGAAAAGGGTACACTTGTACATTGCTGGTGGGACTGCAAATTGGTGCAGCCAATTTGGAAAGCAGTATGGAGATTTCTTGGAAAGCTGGGAATGGAGCCACCATTTGACCCAGCTATTCCCCTTCTCGGTCTATTCCCTAAAGACCTAAAAAGAGCATGCTACAGGGACACTGCTACATCGATGTTCATAGCAGCACAATTCACAATAGCTAGACTGTGGAACCAACCTAGATGCCCTTCAATAGATGAATGGATAAAAAAAATGTGGCATTTATACACAATGGAGTATTACTCTGCATTAAAAAATGACAAAATCATAGAATTTGCAGGGAAATGGATGGCATTAGAGCACATTATGCTAAGTGAAGCTAGCCAATCCCTAAAAAACAAATGCCAAATGTCTTCTTTGATATAAGGAGAGTAACTGGGAACAGAGTAGGGGCGAAGAGCATGAGAAGAAGATTAACATTAAACAGGGATGAGAGGTGGGAGGGAAAGGGAGAGAGAAGGGAAATTGCATGGAAATGGAAGGAGACCCAGGGTTATACAAAATTACATACAAGAGGAAGTGAGGGGAAAGGGAAAAATAATACAAGGGGGAGAAATGAATGACAGTAGAGTGGGTAGAGAGAGAAGAGGGGAGGGGAGGGGAGGGGAGGGGAGGGGGGATAGTAGAGGATAGGAAAGGCAGCAGAATACAACAGACACTAGTATGGCAACATGTAAATCAATGGATGTGTAACCGATGTGTTTCTGTAATCTGTATACGGGGTAAAAATGGGAGCTCATAACCCACTTGAATCAAAGTGTGAAATATGATATGTCAAGAACTATGTAATGTTTTGAACAACCAACAATAAAAAATAAAAAAAAAAAGCCAGATGGATAGAGACTGACGCTGCCGTGTGCCCCTGCTTCCCACAGGGCAGACCATGGGTTTAACCACCCAGGCATTTCTCAGCCCATAAGTTCATGTCCAAGGATGGGGCCCATTATCAATAGTGTGATTTCCAGATCTTTTCTTACTTTGTGAACAACCTTCCTCTACTGTGCTAGCTCCAACTCTTTGGCTGTGATTATGATATGAAAATGAACAGAGGGTGCTCTATTCCTAAGCAGAAATTCAGAAATAAAGCAGCAGAGGATTTGATTGTGGGGTGGTCTGGGGAGAGCATAAAACCAAGTAAGAATCTTACTGAATTGTGAGGCTAGTGGAGCTCCCTTCTACCTTCAAAACTTTGATAAGAAAAGAGATTTTTATACTACTGGGTCCTGGATAATCTCTCTCTCTAAGCTCAAGCTAGAACAGAGTTGTTATAGCTTTGCAGAGTACCCATTGGGGACAGAAGCTTTGTAAAACTATCTCTCTGTTTTCCTATGGAACCATGTGGATACAGACCCAAGTAAGTCCTTATTGGCACTGCCTTGGGTGAACCTTTGGGTAGCCATCCTTCCTTAAATATGATCAACATCATCATCAACTTCACAGTTAGATTTTTTTAAAATAGGTATTTTAAGCCAGGTTCCAGGCTAAGTATTTACATATATTATCTCTTTGACTGTTTACAACAATTAGGTAAGAATTAAGGCTACTCCCATTGTACATGAGATGAGCTAACAATTTAAAAAGAATTAAAGCCAATGCCTCAGTTTATACACCCATAATAAGTAGTACAGCTAGGATTTAAACCGTGTCTATTTGACTTATGGATACTGGTCTAGCTGCCAAGAAAAAAATCACCTGGAGCCAGGTGTGGTGGTGGATGCCTGTAATCTCAGCAGCTCAGGAGGCTGAGGCATGAGGATCATGAGTTCAAAGTCAGCCTCAGCAATTTAGTGAGGCCCTAAGCAACTCAGTGAGACCCTGTCTCTAAATAAAATACAAAAAATGTCTGGAAATGTGGCTCAGTGGTTAAGTGCTCCTGTGTTCAATCCTCAGTATCAAAAAAAGAAAATAAAAAACCACCTGGGGCAAAGCTTTGGTCCTATACAACAATCTTTCAACTGAAATTCTAGTGGAGACACGCAGGGAGATGGGTGAGGCTGTGCCCACCTTTCAAAGGTGAGAATTTCCAATTTCCCTCCCTGAAAATAGTCTCTGAATCAACTGGAGGCCAACCAGCTCCATCTCAATAGCACTGAGAGAGGATCCCTGATTCCTGCAGATCTCTCATGGACTGTAGCTGCCCCAAACTTTCCACCTGGCAGTAAGACATGACAGTGATGTCCTGGCTCTGCTGACTTGAGATCCCTGTCCTTTCTTCTGTCTTATAGGTTTTTGTTCCTAGTGCAAAGCCTGGCTGGTCTTGGTCTGGTTGGGCCTCTGAGTGTCTCCTGGGAATGAAACTCTGAAATCTGAGCCAAAGGACTTGTTCTGGTCAGGATAAGGGCCCAAATAGCCTATGGAGAGTTTGCTCACTAGTTGTCTACTCCACCTGACTGAGCACTTTCCAAGAAGGAATGACTCAGACAGGACCAGGTCCCCCTCCATGTAGATCAGGGTCCTTCTTTGGTAATTGGCCCAGGCACCACTAGGCACATTCCACATAGAAGCAGGAGGACATGAGCCTCCATGAATGACCCAGAGGCCTGCAGCAAATCCCAGCTTGAGAAATGAGTCTGTAGTGCAGCTGTCGGGGTGGAGGAGGGTACTCCATCAGGCATGTGGAGAGAGCAGGGGCCCTTGATGTTAAATCCTTGCTAGAGTGACTTTGATAGGTGCTGCTTCATGGAGTTATGGTTATATGGACTGATGTCATGTATGTAAAGTGCCCACATATGTCTGACATGTGGGATGATAGAAAGTACAATGCCTTCCAAGAGAGGCCTAATGGAGGAACTTCTCTGCTTCCCAGAAAGTGCTCAGAAATCCCATCAAATTAATAGAAGTTCTCCAGCCGGGGGCTTTCCCTTCCTTCTTCTGAAACCTTCACAGATTACTTTAATCAAAAGTAAGATTTCCTGCCAGGCCTGATGGCGCATGCCAGGCTGAGGCAGGAGTATCACAAGTTCAAGGCCAGAAATTTAGAGAGGCTCTAAGAATTTATCAAGACCCTGTCTCAAAATAAAAAATAAAAAGGGCTGGGGATGTGGCTCAGTGGTTAAGCACCCCTGGGTTCAATCATCCCTGGTACAAAAAAAAAAGAAAAGAAAAAAGTAACCTTTCCTACTTCTGCATATACCCAGCAATGTTATCTACACTCACCCCTCTGTGACCCATGTCATCTTCCCAGACAGTAAGCTCCTTGTGAATAGACAGAAGTGAGTTCTTGCTTCTCCTTATGTTACCTCAGTTCTTCCCTTACACAGTGCAATGCAAAGGGTTCCAGCAATTTATGCATTGTTAATATATTTATACCTGAACTCATCCTTTGAAGATTTTGAGGCATCTTGTAATTTAAATACAATAAAACAATGGTAACATTAAAATACAATATAGCCAAGCCCTGTGCTACACCTGTAATCTCAGCAGCTCAGGAGACTGAGACAGGAGGACTGCAAATTCAAGGCCAGCCTTCGCAACTTAATGAAGCCCTGAGCAACTCAGTGAAACCCTGTCTCAAACTAAAAAACAAAAAAGAACTGGGGATATAGCTCAGTGGTTAAATTCCTCTGGGTTCAATACCCAGTACCAAAAATGAAAACAACAATAACAACAAAAATAAAGAAAAATAAAACAACAATAAACGATGCCTTGAATAAAAAACAAACAAGAATACGCAACTGATCACTTTGAAAAAAGTCTGTCAGTTCCTCCAAAGGTTAAACATAAAGCTATCATATGACCCAGCAATTCCAATGCTTGTATATATGCAAGACAACTGGAAACATATGTATACAACCTTGAAAGCAGAGTGACTAACTAGGTGCAGTTTTGAGATGAGAAGAAGGTTCATAGTAGCATTGTTTATAATAACCTCAAAGTAGAAGCAACCTTGATGTTGACTGATTGGTGTATAGATGAACCAAATGTGCTGTATTCATACAATGAACACTGATTCGTGCTTTAACATGGGTTACTCTTGAAAATATTAAGTGAAGGAAGCCAGGCAAAAGGTCACACACCACGTGATTCCATTTATATGAAATGTCCAGAATCGGCAAATCCAGAGACAGAAAATAGACTGGTGGTTGCCAAAAGTTGGGGGAAGAGGGCAATGACTGCTAAAGATTAGAAGGTTGCTTTCTAGGGTGCTAAACATTGTACAATTTTGTGAATATACTGAATTTACACCTCAACCCATCCTTTGTAACATTAAAAATCACTGAATTGTACACTTTCAAAGAATGAATATCATGGCATGCAAATTTGGTAGGGACTGATTGTTTGTATCATCCTGTCATATACTGAAACTCTAACTCCCAGTACGGTTATATATGGACTAAGGAAGAAATTAAGGTGAAATGAAGTCATGGGAGTGGAGCCCTGATCTGATAATACTGCTGTTGTTATAAGAAGGGATACCAGAGAGCTTGTGTTCCTGAGCCTGACTGTTCTCTGAGCTGCACAGAGGACAGGCCACAGGAACACACAGGGGAGGCAGCCATGTGCAACCAAGCAGGTTGAGCCCACACCAGACCCCAGTTCTGCTTGCACCTTGATCTTTGACTCCTATTCTCCAGAACCATGGAAAACTAATTTTTTTTTTCCTTTAAGCCACTTATTCTGTGGCATTTTGTTATGGCATTCTGCCCAAGTAGACTAAGACAAAATTTTATTTCAATTTTAAAACATTTCAGGGGCTGGGCCTAGTTCACTAGTAGAGTCCTTGCCATGCACAAGACCCTGGGTTTGATTTCTAGCACCACAAATAAACAAATAAATATATGGTAGATAAAAGCTGCATAACTGATGTAGTTAAATTTCAAATTTGTACTTCTGGAAGCCAAAGTTAAAAGGCAGATGCCATCAGTTACACACTAACGAGAACAGAAACATCTGGATGTTAAAGGAATCAAAGCTTTCAACAATTCATCATGCCCAAAGAAATGTTGTATGGGGGAACAGATGTTTAGAGTACTGGAAAATACTGAGTTAATGAATCAGTCAAGACAAGAGGCAGCCAGATGCAGTGGCACATGCCTGTAATCTCAGTGAATTGGGAGGCTGAGGCAGGAAGATCCCAAGTTCAAAGCCAGCCTCAGCAACTTAGCCAGACCCTAAGTGACTTAGCAAGACTCTGTCTCAAAATAAAAAAATAAAAAGGGCTGGGGATATGGCTCAGTGTTTCAGCACCCCTGGGTTCAATCCCCAGTAATGCCTCCCCCCCCAAAAAAAGAGAACAGGAAGCAGACAGTTAAATTTGCAAAAAACATGTAAGTAGTTAAGTAGTAAGTAGTAAGGGGAAGAAAGAGGATTCCATTGAAATTTTACCCACAGAAACCTGTGAACAGGCTGAAGATGAGAAATGGGAAAATTATGAGGGAGCTGTGATGGGGTAGGTCAGAGTCCTTGGTCCTGAGTGGTCATTTCCTCCTCCTAAGTTAGCCACATTCTGGAAGCACCATCATTTCAGATGCATCCACTTTGCATGGGGCTTTGGGTAGCATTGTTTTTTTGTTGCCTTTTCTAGAATCCTATGACTCTGGAAGGCTTCATGATTTTATTTTTTCTTTTTCCTCCAGTCTTGGGGATTGAACCCGGAGCCTTGCATATGCTAGGCAAGTGGTCTACCATTGAGCTTGATGATTTAAAAAAGAAAAAACTAGCATAAGAAGAAGACTCATTTCTGCACTGCTTTGAGAGTGAGTGTAATTCAGCTTCCCAAATTAACATGAAGAATCCTAAAACTAAAGATCATCATCACAGAAACTTGCGAAACCTTTCCTAGAGCCAGAGGCCAAAAGTGAAGGGACAGACAGAATTTTCAGTCCAAACCTCACCCTTCAGTTTAGTTTACCCAAATAAAACCTGGTTGTTTCAAATCCAGCTCAAAAGGGGAGGATAAAATAAAAGGGGAGGGGGGCGGTGGATAAAATAAAACCTGGAATTTGGCTATTTCAGTTCTGCAACACCAGAGGGCACTCATGTGCCGTGGGGAAGGTGCAACCACTTTGTCCTGGCACTGGGTCCTCCCACTCCAGGAGTGGTGGGTCCAGCTGCTCTGGGACAGGCTGATTTTCAGTGAAACTCTAAATCTTTCAGGCCTGAGAACTAATTACAAAACTCTCATACCAGGACCCAAAGTCAGCTATTTCCTGCAAAGCCACCAAGAATAGCAGGCATGGACCCAAGCTGATGGGGAGCCTTCTGTACCTGTACCTGGTAGCCTTTTGATGGCTGCTGGGCACACCTAGGCTCTGATTGCCCTCAGCCCTGTGTGTGGGGCTGCAAACCTGGTGGGGAGAAGCAAGGGGAGTGGTGGGCAGTGGGGCAGACCTTTTCTGCAGAGGCCTGGGGAGAGTGACCTCCCTGCTTCGTCCATTCATAGAGGAGAGGCTCTAAGCCCCAGAAGCACCCTGGGTGAGTAGAGAGGCAGGTTCATAGATTCTACCCTGCTCCCAACCCTAAGAGCAGGGTTGCTCTAGCTTCACCACAACTCTCTGCCCTTCCATTCCAGATGGTCCTCCGGGTCCTCCTGTGACACGGATCTGCAGACCTTGGACAGAATCCTCTGTCTGGGGGAGGCCTGTTTGGTTTCTGGGATGGATCTGGCCCAAGCAGAGTCATGTGTAGGGCTACTCAGATGTATGGGTGCTGACAGCAAGGAAGATGGATGTGGAGATTTAAAACATGAGAATAGGCTTTGCTATGTCCAAGAGTCCTGTGTCCTGTGTCCATTGCACATTAGGAAGTTACAATTTTGGTCCTAAGTCCCTCCACTCCCCAGTTTTCAGCATTGCTATCCTGCAACTCCCTGTACTTTCCACACAAATGACCCTGAAAATCTTGCTCCTCTCCTTAGCACTGCAGGGAGAGAGCGGCCCCACCCGCCAGGGCCAACTGAAGAGTGTGCTATCTGCCCAGACCATGTGGCTTGGGTATGTTCTCTCTTCTCCTCTCCCTCTCCCCTCCACAGACACTGAGAACAGGACCTATGGCAAGGAGCCCTTCACAAATAATTAAAGGAGTGGAATTTGAACAATTCCATCTTGGCAACCCGACAGAGGGTATAAAAATCTTCAACTAAGCCGATGCAGCATCTCCAAAGCCAGTGAGTCATCAGACTCTTGAAAGCAATCAGAATCACCTGACCAGGTGCAGACTTTTGAGCCAAGAAGAATCTTTAGACTTCTATTAAAGGGCACTATTCATAATTATGCTGTGACAATAGGGATAAACAGGGACTGTGCTGAGCCAACTAGAATGATCACACTAGAAATTTTAGGAATTGGAGTTTCCATTCTTATGGAAAGAAGGCTCCCTTTCTCTCCCCTTCTCACGTGCTTATATTGGGGGCTCAGAGAGTGCATTGGGGACTCTCACTCCTGAGGATGAACCTGATTAACTTGTTTGGAGCTCACCTCACTTCCTCCCCAGACAATCTGGAGTGGCCTGGGGCCTCCGCGTGGGTTTGTAACTGATGACTCTCCCTCCTATAGCCTATTATTCTTAGCGGTGGCCTCTTGACAGGTCTACTATCAGTGCAGTGAGGCCTGTCCTGTACAGAGCTGATATGCTCTGGATGGGCTTTGAGTATGGGTGAGGCCAGATCTACTGGGTGGGCTGACACTGAAATCCTCCTGGCAAGTGCCTTTACTGCCTGTATGCCTGTGTATGGGCCATTCAACCACCCTGAGTCCTTTCCTAGGCAACCAGGTAGAAGCCTCAAGCCTTCACAGCTCCAATCAAAGACATTCCCAGGCCGTCCCTCCCTCAGGGTCTCCTCTTATGTGCCCTGTGCACCTGTGAATGTGTCTCAGTTATTGTGTGGCTGATTCTTATTGGCTTGAACTCTTGTGGCCACCATTCAGGGTCCAGCACAGAGCTGGCTCCCTGTGAGTGCCTGAACTTTGGAAGCATAGCCCAGTGGCCTCCTCCTTCCTGGTCTTTCAGAGCATTGGAGGGAGGAATTTTTGTCTCTGAAGCCATTCCTACCTAGAATGAAGGCCACAACATAGTTGGAGATCTGGCCCATGCCCACGATGACAAATAACACAGTGAACATCTCCCAGTTGATGGAGAAAATCTGCACGAAGCTGAAGCCCGTCTGCACAGCCATGGTTGCAAAAAGAATGTTCTTCCTGCCAAACCTACAGGATAAAGCATAACATAGGTGAATAAAGCAAAACAGTATAATAAAACATAATGGTAACTCAGGGTGTGTTTTAAGCTCTGAGCTAGACATCATGGCAGACTATTTTCTCAGGGCTCTGTCAGGCCTCAGGCATCCATCTCCCAGGAGGTACCTTTAAGTTTCTAAGCTTCCTATGCAGGTCCCATATCTTGAAAACATAGAACAGTCTATGCAAGGACCACATGGAAAACTGCTCTTTAGAAGGAGCCCCGGTAGAAGCTGCCACCACAGCACAGAATCTGCAGGTAGTTTTCATATCCGCAACATGTGAGTTCTATAAATCCAGAACCAAGAGTTCCTTGAGGGCAGTGGTTTTTAACCTTGGATTACAACGTTTTCTGGTTTAAAAATAATTCAGCTTAGGATGTTTCTACTTTCCAATGGTTTAAGAGTGATATGCATTCAGTAAAAACCCTATGATGAGCTTTGATGGTTTCCTGAGCCAGGAAGATGCGTATGGTACTCTCTTTCAATGCTGAGCAGCTGCAGTGAGACACAGTCGCCAGTCGGTCACGTGATCACAAGAGACAACAACAGTCACTGCACTATGCTGACTTGCTAAGCTGAAAGTTAGTGAGTTAGGTGTACCAAATGCATTTTTGACTGAAGATATTTTCCCTGATGATGGCTTAATCGGAACAACGGCCTCGGAAGCTGAGGAACATCTGTACTGATGCCAGCACCCCACCACTGCTTTATGGAAAGATGTAGCTTTTTGCCATGTCTTTTGGTGACAATGTAGTTGGTTTAGGTGTTAATTTCACATTCCAGTAGTGACCAATGGATGGGATGAAGCACAGGTGGGCGCAGAACAGACACCCCACTTTCCAAAGTTCAGGTGTCAGGCCATTGGCTGGAGGCCCCATTGGTGTTTGAAGCTAGGGAACAGACAGGCACCCCTCTTGGAAGCCTTCCCCAATACTGCTCTTCATTACTGTTGCCTCCTGTTCTGGTCACCAGAGAGCATGTCCGTGGATACTGCAATGTTGTCTCTACCAGCCTGTGAGCTCCAGGGGTCTCAGAACCAGACTGGGTCTTCTCTGTGGCCCCAGGGCCCAGCCAGAGTCCAACCCACAGGCCCAGGGAGTGTAGAGTTAGTGCTGCTGTCTGGCCCGACCCATCCTGGTGGCTGTTTGTGGACTGATCCCGTCATCCACTCCCTGTCCCCCAGAACAACTCTGAAGAGTTGGGGGTGGGGTGGAGGGGCAGTGGTGGTGGCAGCATGGCGTTGGGTCAAGGGATGTGTGGAAGGAAGACTCCACTTTCCAGTGGGGGGAGTGGTCCCTCCCCATTCCTACCCAAAGCCTGGGGAGCGCAGGCTCAGGGAATAGAACACAAGTGGGTCTCCACAGGGGTGTGAGGTCAGGGTGAACAGGAGACATCCTGACTCCCCACCACTGACTCAGTGGCCTGAGGATCCTCCCCTTCACTATGTAGAAATACCTTGAATTCAGTCCAACCTCAAGATAGGCAGTGACAAGGGGCCCTGTCCCCCTTTCCTCCCTCCATGTCCTTACCTGTCTGACAACTGCCCGGACACGAAGGAGCCAAGGAGCACGCCTACGAAGAACAGGGAGGCGGTGAGGGGCGTCTTCCAGTCATCCTCACACACCAGATTCCACTGCCAACAAGACAGCACGAAGCGTGAGCCCAACCCTGTAGCAGGCCCCAACCCCAGCCCAGGTCCGGGAAACATTATCACATGGCAGCCAGAGACACTCTCCTCCCTGGCGCCAGGATGTCACCTCTGTGCAAAGGATACAGGTCTTTTGGGTCTGGGTTTAACTCCTGACTACGATTTGCTAGGGCTCCTCTCGGTTCTCTGAGACTCGGCTTCCTTTCCTGAAAGGGAGGGTGATGGCCACCACTTTGCCTATGTCACATAGCAAGAAGCAGCTGAAGCCATGGCTGTGACTGGTGACCCCTTGGCAGCAAAGCGATATGAAGCAAAGGAGGCCCTGACCCTTTAGAAGGCAGCCCAGCATGGAGAGAAGATATTTGAAAAGCCCAGGGGCAGGGAAGAGGGCATGGTCGCTTTGTCCAGGAGTAGAAATGTCCTCTCCTTGTTAAAAAGTACAAGTGGTCACAGTAGTTCTGGGACTTTATGTTTTGAGTAGACTCCTCTGGAATGCCCTGGTTAAGCTCAGGCCTTGATCCAGGACTCCACTGGGCTGAGGTCTACACCCCCCCCCCGCCCCCACTCTCCAGGGCTTCCTATCTCCCCATCCTGTATTCCTATACCCTCCTTCCCAGTAGCATGGTTCCTCCCATTCCCCAGGCCTATTGGCTGCTATCGCCCTAACAAGTCCCTGCTGGTGGAGCCAGGAAATCATAAAATCAAGGTTTCAGCCAAAGTTTCCATTCTTGGCTTTTTGTTTTTGTTTTTTCCAGGGCTGGGGATGGAACTTAGGGCCTTGTGCATGTTAGGCAACCACTATTACAGACCTACATCCGGGCCCCTGGCTCCCAATTCTTGAATAAAGTCAATTCAGTAAAATCTCAAGGGAAGTCACCAAGATTTCAAAATGTGTTTTGTGACCTTTCATTAATTATAAAAATAATCAGGTGCCCATGAGTATTCGGGGCCTGTGAGTCAGAAGTGGGGAGTGCTGTCTGTGGTGAAATAATCCAGCTTAGAGGAAAGATCCTCCCTCCCTGTTCCCCTTGGTGGTAGTCCTGGTTCCAAGGTGTTTGCAAAGCAATTCTCACAGTTGCCCTGAACTTTGGGGGTTGTTTTAAACAGGAATTCAGGTATTTATGCCCCACCTCATTCTGAGGCAGGCTGAGAAAGGTGTTTCTAAAGACATAAAAAAAAGTATAAGACAAAAAGCGAGAGAATCATCAAGTAAAGGGGAGGGAGGTTTATAGAAACCAGGCAAGGTGAGAGGGACTCCAGACTGTCCTGCCTAAGCCAGCGAGGCAGGCTCCAAAGCTGGCTTTGACTGTCCCAGTGGCTCAGTTCCCTGAAGGGTCACAGTTTCCAGTGATCAACTCCTTCTGGAGCGGCACAGTTATTTCTGAGTACTGAGAATGGAAAGTCTCTCAGACATACTTCCTTCCACAAAGGGATCACTTTGTGATGTGAAGGATAATGTCCTTAAGGACACTCTTGTCCTAGAGACAACAGCAAGATTAAGGAAGCTGCTTCTCATGGCGCTCCAGGCAGATACCCAAGCACAGCTCTGCAGAGGAAAAACAGCATGGACCCGGAACTTGTTCTCTTCACTTCAGGTACTATAAATCCGAGACGGTACTCAGAGTAGAGTCACCTCATCTGGTGGTAGAGTCACCTCACCTGGTGCTTGGTTTGAAAGTCACCACTAAAACTCATGTTGAAATGTAATCACCATTGTAAGGTATTACGAGGGTACAAACTTAACCCAACTATGGTATTTGAGGTGGAACTTTTGGGAGGTAGTTAAGGTTAAATGAGGCCGTAAAGGGTGGGGCCCTAATCCCGTGGGACTGTGGCTTCAGAGAAGTGGAAGAGAGATCCAAGGGAGCAAGCTTGTTTTGTCTTGCCAACTGACGCCCCGTGCTGCCTTGGGACTTGGAAGAGAGTTTCCCACCAGTAAGAAGGACCTCTCTAGGGGCAGCCACCTGACCTTGAACTTCCCAGTGTTCAGAACTTTGAGCTGAATAAACCTTTTTTTTTTTTTTTTTAATAAAATACCCAGTCTGTTACAACAATAGAAAACAGAGTAAGACAGCAGAGGTTCCTGAATGGACTTCAGGGAAGAGAGCAATGAGCCCTCAAATATTATATATCAAGTGCTCTGCCAGTCCGTAGATCAGAGGTGGTGCACAAGATGGTGCCTGAATTAATAGCCACCTGTCTCCAAAAATGACTGGTAATAGCTTCAGAGCTTGGGATCTGCCCATGACACACAGAGTAATGAATGATTGAGGCTCCAAAGTCTCATGATGTGAAATGTGACCCATTTTTAAGAAGAATAAACTGATGCTCTGAGACTAGAATTTGTCTGAAGTCATAGCAAGTAAATGAGCATGCTAGATACCAATTAGGGCCTCAGAGCCCAACCTTATACCCATGTCTTGCTCTGAACATGAACAACAAAGGCAGGACAAAAGGAGCTGATTAAATAAGATAACCTACACTTCTTTGAGAATGTGATACCAGAGAAAATTGCCCCCAGAGTAAAAGGCCTCTATCACAGCCTTCAACCTTGGACAGAACCAAGAAAATTCAAGTTAGGCAGAGGTATGCATGTCTGTTCTCAATCACTGTTCCATCTGCAGTTGAGGAGAAAAGCTCCTCCAAATATAATGTCCTCTATTCTATGGCATTTCAAATATTTTTCTATTAGTTCTTTGACTTAGGGAGGTAGCAATGAGACTTGAGAGGAAGAAAAGAGAAAAGCTGTCAGATGTACAGCCAGCTTTTGCATGAACAAAAGTAGTGCGTAGGACCATCTACACCTAATTTGCAGGCCAGTGCAAACAGAAATTATAGGACCCCTTGTTCAAAAATTATGAATTTCAAGATGGCCAAGAGCAGAGCATTAAAACTGGTTGTGGGGTTCTATGTGACTGCTCAGGTTGCATGTCCATGAAGCTGGTGCTGGTAGTGGGGTCAAGCCTGATCTTTGGGGAATGGAGGAGAGGCAGGAGTTCTGGGCTGGGGCACTGGAAAGGGTGAGGTGAGGGCCAGCACTCCATTGCTTTCCTTTCTGGTGGCCATGCAGCCATGGCTCTAGGTCTCACTTTCCTCCCTGAAGAGAGGTGTAAGAAGCCTTGCCAGCATGATACAGCACAGGAGGGGGCCGGTGCATGCAGTGGTGATCTGCCTCTGGAAACTCTGCAGGAAACAGCTAGACCTCATGAGTGGCTGTAGGGTTGGGTTCCCCCTTATATGTCCAGGTTATCCTTTTGGAAAGCTATGAGGAGCCTGGTAATGGGACAAAGGATTGGCAGATAAAATTCCAGCTGGGGCTTAAAGGGCAGGAGCCCAGTAAATCAGCTGCCAGCCCAAAGAGAAGCCCTTCCCTTCAAAGGGCTGTTCTTGGGGAAGCCAGGCCCTGTCTGTACCCACCTCCTGGGAATTTGAGGGCTATGTCTTGGGGTACAACTAGTCAGGACACAGAGAACTCTCTGTAGTTAGCAGACATTGTAGATTCAATAAGAAACCATCTTCATCTTGATGGGACAGAACTGTTCCTATGGGTCTTTGCACATGTGGATACACACACACAGAGACACATGTCCAGAGGCCTGTGGCTAATGGTGGGTGGTGAGGAGCGGGCCAACATTGCCTGGGGCTATTCTTTTAAGCCAAACACTAACATTCTGAAAACATAGCCTACCTCTGGAGAAAGAGTAAAATGTGGCAACTAGCTGGCCCAGGTTATGTAGGGGTAGGCACTCTATGTATGCTCCCGGTGTTACTATGTCCACCTGATCCTCAGGATCTCAGACCAAGATTCTCACAATAGAATAGAAGGAGCTCCATATAGCTGGACCATGTGTCCTTCAGTCATGCTTCAAGAGACAAAAGTCCAGGTTACAAGGTTATTAGGGATGGAAGGTCACTCTTGGCATAAATGTGCCTCTTTTGCTTCCCAATGGTAACAATACTAGGAATGACAGTCTAGTGTTTTGAATACTTATTGAGCATCTTGTATTATTTAATGGGATTTCAAAGTTTCCATATAGGGTGAATATTCTTTTCATCTTCATTTTACAAATTAGTAAAAAAAAGGCACAGAGTAATAAAATGACTAGTCCAAATACTTTTTGGGGATTGGCCAAAGAAATTGCTTAATCATTTGTTTATTTGACTTCGAGCATCTATCTGTTCCAGCCGATGCTTTATGCTGGCCACAATACATGGTCTCTGCCTTCATTAAGCTCAAGTTCAAACACACTTTAGGGATAGATCAGTGTGTACGGGCATGCATAAGCCTAGTAGTCCTGGCAGGGAAGGCTCTTCTGGGTTACAACACCCTTGTTCTCTAGCTAGAGAAAAAGAAAAAAAAAAAATACCTTCCTCTCCTCATTATCCTTTACTAGAAGAACAGAATTCTAAAACATGAATAATCAGTATAAATATATTTTAGATGACTTACACTGACACAAGGATAGGCACATGGTGAATACTTAACAGATTGTTGATGAAAATATGTTAAACAACTAGGGGCAATGAAAAATGAGTGGAGAAAATGTGTAGTTCTGGGGCTGCTGAGTACCTATGCACTGTCCTTTGAAAATCACCTGCAACCTTGAACTCTCTGAGTAGCCAAAGTCTGGCAGTTTTAGCTTTTACCAAAGCCACAAAGGACCATCAAGATCAGTATATTCACTCTGGCCTGCATAGAACTCAGAGCTCTGGAAAGCAGCCTGGTGTTGAGCAACCAGCACAGGCTTTCTTAGATTCTACCGCTTCTGGCTGTGTGGGCCATGCGTTCACCAATATTAGTCTGCTTCTAATTTTAAAGAAGTGACAACAATAGCGCTTCCTAGTTTCGTTGTATACATTGGACAAAAAACCTAAGTGGAATATCTGACACATTGTGGCCTTGCAAAATGGTAGCTCCTTTTCTACTAACTTCATGCCTTTGTCCAAAGCAAAACCATAACTTAAAAAAGCTTGCCTAGCACGTGTGAGACCCTGGGTTCCACCCTCTGCACCACATAAAAATAAATTTTAAAAAAAGGTATTATATCCAACTACAACTAAAAAGTAAAATATTTTTTAAAAAAGGCATGGCATGAATGAAAAAGCAAAGAGATAAAAATTCTTTCATCCAATTACTAAGAACTAAAAAAGCTCTTACCACAAGGTATAAAATCCTTTTATAAATGGCCTTTAATCCCAGAGATGACTGTGAATGAAAAATTAGCAATGGTCCATTAGAAATGAAAAACGGATTTCTATAGTGTTCTCTTATAGTTATCCTTCATTCCAGAGGGAAAGTAAGAAGTAATAATTAACAATAGAATATACATCCACCCCAGTTCCTTCTTTATAACTTGGTTGTGACTTAAGGCTGGAAAATTCTTGATCATCTGCAAAATAAAGCAAACAAACAAAAACAATAAAAAACCCTGAATATTTCATTCTTTTTGTTTTTAACAGCTTTATTGAGATACAATTTACATATGTCAAAATTCACTCTTTTTAAAGTGTACAGTTGAGTAGTTTTCATATATTCACAGAGTTGTGTAAGCATCAGCACTATCTAATTTTAGAACATTTTCATCATCGCTTAAAAAAAAATCCAAACATATTAGCAGCCACACCCCATACTCTTCTGTCCCAGTCCTTGGCAACCACTAATCTACTTTCTGGCTATATGGATTTGCCTATTCTGGGAAGTTCATATAAATGGAAGCATACAATAAGTAGTCTTTTGTGACTGGATTCTTACTTAGCATAATGTTTTCAAGGTTCATCTGTGCTGTTGTAGAGTGTTTCAGTACTTCATTGCTTTTTGGTTTGAATAATATTCCATAGTATTAATAGTTTACATTTTATTTATCTAAACAGATTTTTGGGTGGTTTCCAATTTTGGCTGTTGGGAATAATGCTGCTATGAACATTCATGAACAAGATTGTGTATGGACATATATTTTAAATTTTCCTGGGCATGTACATAGTGGCAAAATTGTTGGGTTACATCTATGTTTAACTTTTTGAGGAATTCCCAATCTGCTTTCCAAACTGGCTGCACCATTTTATAACCCCAACAGCAATGAATGAGGGTTTCAAATTCTCCACATCTTTACCCACACTGTTATTATGTGTCTTTTTAATTTTGGCTGTCCCAATAGGTATAAAGAAGTATCTCCTGTGGTTTTGACTTGCATTTCCTAATGACTAATAAAGTTGAACGTGTTTTGCATTGAATTTGTATATTAATTTTGGGAGTCCTGCCATGTTGACAATAAGTTTTTGACTCTGTGAATAGAACAAGGGATATCTTTTCATTTATTTCGGCCTTAATTTCAATGATTTTGGGGAGGAGGGTACTGGGGATTGAACCAAGGAGTGCTTAACCACTGAACCACATCCCCAGCCCTATTTTTTATTTTGAGACAAGGTTTTGCTAAATTGCTTAGAGCCTCACCAAGTTGCTGAAGCTGGCGTTGAACTTGTGATCCTCATGCCTAACCTCCAGAGTCATTGGAATTACAGGCAATTACCACCAGGCCCAGCTCAATAATGATGTTTGATAGTTCTCAGAATATAAACTTGAAAACTCTTGGTGAAATCTATTCCTGAAGAAATTTTCTTAGCATTATTTGTAAAGTTGCATTGCACTGCTAGAAACAAATTATTTCAGAATTGTTTTTTAAATTTGGGGATGTCTTTATTTAATTTTTAAAAGACTTGCTGGATACATGATGCTCCATTGACAGTTTTTTTTTTTTTTTCCTTTCAGCAATTAGAATGTCATCTATGGCTCTTTGTCTTCTATTATTTCTTATAAGATGGCAAAAGATAATCTTATTGGAGTTACTTTGTGTGTGACAAGTCATATTTTTTGCTTCTTTCAAAAATTTTCCTTTGTCTTTGGCTTCCAGGTGTTTTACTATGTATCCAGGTTGTGGATTTCTTTTGTGGTTATTCTACGTGGAGTTGGCTGAGCTTCTGAGACGTATAGATTAATGTTTTCATCAAATATGGGGAGTTTTCAGTAACTATTTATTTTTTTCTGCTTCTTTTTTCTCTCTTCTTCTTTTAGGATTCTCATTAGGCATATACTGGTGTATTTAGTGGTGTTCCACATTTTCCTTGAAGTTCTGCTCATTTTTTCCCCATATTATTCTTTTTTTTTCTCTCCTTTCTGCTCTTTGGATTGCATAATTTCCAATCCTCTGCAACTTTGCTGATTCTTTCTTCTTCCTATACAAATCTCTGTTAAGAGCATCTGATGAATTTTTAATTTGTGTTATTACACATTTTTACTTCAGAGTTTCTTTTTGGTTCTTTTAAAATATAAATATAATTTCTATTTTTTATTGGTATTCTGTATTTGATGAGGTATTTTCTTCATACCTTTTTTTACTTTTACATTTCTTTAGCTCTTTGAACATATTTATAATAGTTGCTTTTAAGCCTTTGTTAAATCTGACAAGTGGGCCCTCTCCAGCAATTTCTGTTGCTTACTTTTTTCTTTATTGAGTATAGGTCACACTTTCCTGTTTCTTTGCACGTCTTATAATTTTGTTGTTGTAAAAACTGGGCACCTTAGATAACATGTTGTAGAGACTCTGGATACTGACAACCCCACCCCTATTTCATGATCTTTCTATTAAGCTGTTTGCCTATGAAAGTATCACACCCTACTTTTAGGCTCCATTAAATGTTGGGTAATTGCTTTCTTACTTTTTGACAATGCCCCAAGGCATAAATTGTCCCATAATACAATCCAATTGAATTCAAGCCCTTTTGCAGGCATTTTTTTTTTTACTTTGTTAAAAACCTATACATATTTTGACATTTCTAATAGCAACATATATGATAGATATGGTTCTATTCTATTTATAATAAAACCTAAAAAGATTAATATAGTTAAAATCTATAAAATTTTGTTTCTAGATCTAATATTGGCTTACAGATTTTGAAAGCAAGTGTCTTGAAATTTTAAGTCAATGACATCAATATGCAGATAAAATTTGTAATAAGGAGATATGGCCTAGATGCATTCGGTACGGACACCAGATGTTCTAATACACACAAAAATTCAGATTTAAAATAATATTAAAACATTACTATAGCATGAAATAATATAAAACAGATAAACTTTTGGGAGTTGACAGTCTAAGTCTTTCACTAAAAATTGAAGGAAAAAAGCCTAGGTAATTACTTTTTTTTTTTTTCTTTCACAAGATGGCATAGTTTGTAATGGAAATGAAGTCGGGTCTCCCTGATGATTACCCCTACCCTGGGCTACCTCTAATTAGGATACTGGGTGGAGTAGTTTTTGAGGCAAGCTTTGAGGTTTGTCCTGACTTCAAAAGGGCTGCTCTTAGCTGTCTCTTTTATTGGTTCTTTCTGGTAAACGAGATGCCCTGTGGGTTAGTTTGTTCTACTGGAGCTATGCATTTCCTCTTAGTTGCTTACCACAAAATCTCCCCTATTTTTAGAAGCAATAGTAGGCTTAACCATCGTCTATACCTCTGTTTCAAATAAAGTCAGTTCCCGTGGGGACAGTGTCAGAACTATCTGTTTTGTTTGTTTGTTTGTTTGTTTGACTACTTCTCCCCAAGACCAAATCTCTGAGCCCTTGCTCCAGAGCACTGGTCAGGAAAGTGACCCACTCTCAGAGTGACACCTGTTCTTTATGAGTTGGACACTGGTCTTTTTGGCTAGCTTCTCCTGACATGGAACCTGTGACCTATGAATGAGCCGAGGCAAGGGAAATCAAGACCTCCATATTCTTGACCCGTGGGACCTGGCTAGAGCCTCCAATATATATGGGCTGGGTGGAGAAAGGGATCTCCTGAACTCCTGGTTGCATTCACCAGGATTTTAGCCTCTGCAACCCAGAGCTCAGGGAATGCAGGGTGAGATGGGGTGGGCATTGGTGGCCCCTCTTGGTGAGTCTGTATCCCCTGACTGTGAGCTGAGGGAAGAGAGAACTCTGTTTTCTTGGCCAGGCCCACTATCCCGCTTTCTGTGCTGGAGAGGGAGAAGGAAGAAAGGGAGGAATAAAGAGGTTGAGACTACAGGGCAATGGACTTCCACTCATAAGTGTTTTTCATTTGTTGTATGTCCTTAGGACAATTTCTTAAAAAACTGTGTGCGTGTGCGTGTGTGTGTGCACACTCTATAATGTGTATGTGTGTACATGCATGTGTGCATGTGTGTATGTGTGTATAACAACAAGTTACAGTTGTTTCACTGGGAAGCAAATCTGGAGAGGCCCTGTCACTACCATTTTAGACCATTTTAGAAGTTGGAAAAATTTTTCATGTGCTTATTAATTTGCAAATATTCTTCTTTGGAGAAATAAACCTATTTTCCAAAATACATAAAATATTTTACTCTTTTTTTTTTTAGATAAGATCTCACTATGTTGCCCAGTCTGGTCTCAAACTTGCAATCCTCCTGCTTTTGCCTCCTGAGTGGCTGGGTCTACAGGTGTGCATCAGGCTCCTGGCTGATTTTAATATCAGATTGTCTTTTTTTTTCTCACTATACAGAATTGAACCCAGGGGCGCTTTACCAGTGAGCTACATCCCCAGCCCTTTTAATTTTTTTATTTTGAGACAGGGTCTCATTAGGTTGCTGAGGCTGGTGATCACTTTTCCTCAGCTTCCGGAGTCACTGGGATTACAGGCATATAATAGCTGGTGAAATTGGGCTTTTTATTGTTGAGTTTAAAGGGTACTTTTTGTATTCTGGATACAAGTCCTCTATCAAATATATGATTTTGCAAATGTTTTCTCACATTTTGCGGGCCATCTTTTTGGCTATTTAATTATTCTATTCATTTTTTCCTTTACAGATAACTGAAGCTGCCACATCTTAAAATGTTATCAACATGCTTCTTCCTTTAGATTAGTGGTAAAGCAAAAACCACCTCAGGTAGATAGATGGCTAGTGAAGAGTTCTCTGTGGTCATCAGACTAGATCAAAGCAAAAGACAAGGAGTTTGAATGGAAAGGTAGGGATGGGCACTTAGGGACCTGGGCATAGCCTCTGCATCCTGGCACTGGATCCACCAAAGCTCTTCTACGTTGTACTCTGTGGATAGGGTCTGTGCCAGCCACCTAGCCTTGAGGGTAAGCTCTTGAAGGAGCCAGTGTGAAACTGCCTTCTAGTCTTGCAGATGCTAAGCAGATGCTGCCAACCTTGGGCTAGTCATACTTCTTGCTAGACCACAGGGCTGAATCCATCCTTCCCTAGAGCTTCCATTTCCTCACATTATCTCTGCTCCAAATGGGGATCTTTGCCTTCTTTTGGGCTCCAGAGACATGCTTAAGCCCCACTAAGGCTCCAGATAATGAGGCAGATCTGCATTAGTCTAAAACATAAATTGAATGTAACCTGTCACAAGGGGGGAGGGGAATTACAATCCTTTCAGAAGCCCCAGGAACATCCAGCTCCTCCTGACAAGCCCTATCACAGCCTTCGTTTTGTCAATTTGCCACCTTGGATTCAGAGAGTTCTGCTGCCCACAGACCAAGTCTGTTTATCCAGAAACTTGGCAGGAAGTACAGGTGCAGCAACCGTGGAACAAAGGCACATTCTGAGATCCTGGTGCCTGTTGTCAGAGGAACACAGTTGAGAGGCAACAGGTAAACAATTTGGGGCAAGGCAGCTGATAAACAAACAGAGAAGCACACTCAGGCCCGAGATAGGGGACACCCCGGAGGCTCCTTTGTTTGTTCTCTGGCATTGGCAGAATCTGCTCTCTGAAGCATTGACTGGAAATATAAGTCTCACCGGTACTTGCTTGAGTCGAGGCTCTGCCTCCTCATCCCCTTTGAAATCTACCAGAGGTCAGGTCAGAGCATGGACTCAGCTGAGCAATTTGGTTAATATTAAGGCCATCTTGACAGCCAGGTTATGGGTCTCCCTACCAACCAGCAGTATCCCAGGGCAGCCTGCACACCTGTCAGAAAAGACTGTACACAGTGGCTAGCCACACTGCCAGGCTGTCAGTCTTATTGTTCACTGGTTGCCCCAGTGCCTCCCAGAAGCTCCCTGACAGCAGGGGATGAAGCCTGTTCCATAGACCAGGCCCACTTTGAGGCTGTAGGTAGAAATCAGTGTTTCCTGCCATTAACTGTGCCCTGATCCCATCTTTCAGGAAAAGTAGCACAAGGTTAGTGCCTCTAGGGGTATAGGCTCTTTGCTGGAATTTTGATCACACTTAAGGGCATGGTCACCATGCTTAAGAACATGGCCACCAGCAGCTCCACCACCAGGCTCCTAAAGGATGCAGCCATCGGCAGAAAGGACAGTGCATAGAGTGCGTGGCAGTAGACCTGTCTCAGACTACTGATGGCCTATCAAAAAGGTTTCTGGCTCAGAGGTGACTACCTCAGTATCCCCAGTCATGGACAGGTGGTGGGGGAAGTGTCAAGGGTAGCTAATGATGTTCCTGGGGAAAAGATGACAGGCTTGAGGCAAGAGCCAGCCCATGTTTAGCACCAGGCCTATCTCTGCCCTCCCTGTGGCCCTGTTGATGAACCTAGGCTCCCTGCAAATCAGGACACCGACTGCTGTCCCTGCTCCTTGAGTCTTAGGGCAGGAGGCTCTGAGCTTGCTCACACACAAGGTCGCTAATCTCTGAAGTACATGGTATTAAAGAGCTATAGGGAGGGCATGTCCATAGAGACTAAGGTCTGGCCACTGGAGTAGTGAAAAACCCCATCCTCAGACAGACTGTTGGATACCTGAGGTCCCTACCTTTCCCCACATAATGTCCAGTCTTATCTCAGGTGCCACCTGCCCCTGCTTCTGTCTCTGCCCTGCTGCCTCCCTTAGCTACTAGATGCAACTGGCTCTCCTCCCAAGAGGCTGTGGAGGACAGCCTCTTCCAGCCCTGAGTCCAAAGATGAGGAAGGACCTTGCCCTGCCTTTTTCCATTCTTTTTTCTTAAAGTGAAAAGTAATTTGGTTCAATCTGCAACAACAAGATAATTAAGAATTGATAACTGATAGAGTAAAATAAATATGCAATTAGCCTCTAGTGATATAAATTAGTAAATGCATAAATACATTGGTGTGGAGGGGAAGCTTTTCTTTCCAGAATAATTCCAAATCCACACTAGGAAAATACCATGGTAATGATGGTTTCAGTCAAGGTCTAGTGAAGGATGATAAAAGCAGTGGGTAAAAATTTGAGGTATTTTGGTATTTTTTTTTATAATCTCAAAATATCTCCCCCAAGATATTTATTAACTCTGAAAGGGAAAAAATAATAACTTACAAGGAGAGATCTAGCACAACAAATTTAACCAAGTGATTGAGATTAACATCACCAGTAATTAAGACGTGCTTGCTGTTATGATATTCCAAGACACATCACTTCTATGGTATTCTTACCAAAAAGTGCATAACTCAATGTACTTATGAGAAAAATTCATACACACTCAGAAGGAGGCACATTTATCAAAATAACTCATAAAACATGTCTTGGTCACAAGAGATAAAGAAAATTGAAAAATTGTCACAGATTGGAGACTGAGACATGACAATGAATATAATGTGGGGTTCTGGATTGGATCCCCAAACAGAAAGAGAACATTAAGGGGAAAACTGGTTTCATTAATGCAATTGTTAATCCATGTTAATCTCTTGCTTTTGATAAATGGATTATGAGTCATGGTTAACATCAGCGGAAGTTGGATGAAGGGTGTATGTGAGTTTTCTGTACTTTTACAACTTTTCTCTAAATCAAAATTGATTTCAAAATGAAGTTTCAAAAATTTTATTCTTAATAGCTGCCTTAATAAACTGGACTTCACAAACAGCCTCTGAAGAAAGAAATGACCTGATGCACACATACATATAAGCAGACGGATATACTCATGTGAGTCATGACTCAGACGCCAGATCCCTGCTACCTGACATCTACGGAACACATTTCTATGGTGGAACATGGCATCCTTGGGGATATAGCTGATCTTGTCCCCCCGTGGAGGGCCAGGTTGAGAGGAAGCCTAGGTTGGCTTCTCTGTCCTTGAAACTATGCCCATTGGGAGATCCTGGCCCAGAAAAAGCAGAGACATGATCTGGGGATGGTCCCTCTACCTATGCTAGCCCAGATGCCCAGACCTGCCTGGGGAAATGGGCTTGACCCTGTGAGGAGAGGAGGCCATTTTTTTTCCACTGGCACTGGCCAAGTAGGCATGAGTTTGAACCTATGTATGTCCTGTTATCGGAGCCCTGGATCTTCCCCTCTGGGGAGATGGGCTCAGCCACCAGCAATCTTATCACCTGTTAGGCCAGCCACAATCTGAGACTTAGAAAAGGTCCCAAAATATCCACAGTATCCAGACAGAGGTACAAGAAAGAGGGTGATGAGGTCCTGTCCTTACCACCCACCTATTATGCCATTTGCTGGTGCCACCCTCTGTGTTGGTTATCACATGACATATATGGGGTCATGATCTCACCATGCTCTCCCAATGACCCAGATGAGGTGGGTCATTATTATCCTTATTTTTAAAAATTGTGATAAAATATACACATAACATAAAATTTACTATCTTCATCATTTTAAAATGCACAGTTCAATAGAGTTCACATGAGTAACCAGTTTCCAGAACTCTTCACTGTACAAAACAGAAACTTGATATCCATTAAACAACAACTCCTCATTCCTCCCTTCCTCCAGCTCCTGGTAACCATCATCTGCACTCTGTTTCTATGAGTGACTACTCTTCATAATGGATATTAGTGAAATCATTTAATGTTTGTCTTCTTGTGACTGGTTTATTTCATTAAGCATAATATCCTCAAGGTTCATTAATTGTAGCATGTGTCAGAATTTGCTTTTTTTTAGAGCTGAATAATATTATATATTGTGTGTGTGTAAACACATCCACATAAACATTTATACACATACCCTCATCTGTTGATAGATATTAGGGTTGTTTTCACCTCTGGGCTATTTTGAACAATGCTGCTATGAACACAGGTATACAAATATCTTTTTGAGACAATGATTTCAATTATTTTGGGTATGTACCCAAAAATGGAATTGTGGGATCATAATGGTAATCCTTTAAAAATTTTTTTGTTTGTTTCAGTATCAGAAATTGAACCCAGAGATACTTAACCACTGAACCATATTCCCAGTCCTTTTATTTTTATTTTATTTCATTTTTTTTTTTAAATTTTGAAACAGAGTCTTGCTGAGTTGCTTAGGACATTTCTAGGTTGCTGAGGCTGGTCTCAAACTCATGGTCCTCCTGCCTCAGCCTCTTGAGCTGCTAGGATTACAGGCATGAGTCACCATGACCAGCTCTAATTTTAATTTTGTGAGGAACCACCATATTGTTTTCCATAGAAGCTATGCCATTTAATGTTCTTCCATTGTTTAGATCTAAAATGTTCCCCCAAAGCCCTTGTGCTAAAGGCTTGGCCCCCAGCATGACATTACTGGGAGATGGTGGAAACTTTAATTGGTGGGCCCATGGCGGGGTAGATCTTTGGGGGTGTGCCCTTGAAGGGGATTGTGGGACTCCAGTCTCTTCCTCTTTCTCTTTGGTCTCCTCCAATAGGAAAGCAGCTTTGCTCTATTACACTGCCTCCCAGGACCCAAAAGCAATGGCACCAATCAATCACAGACTGGAACTTCTAAAACTAGGAGCTAAGTAAATTTTGTCTCTTTCTAAGTTGATTGTCTCAGGTATTTATTATTGCAATGGAAAACACATGTTCCCACCAGCAACACACAAGTCTTCCAATTTTTCCACGTGCTCACCAACATATGTTAATTTCTGTTTTTATTTTTGTTAGTGACCACCCAGAACTCCTTGTGCCAGCACCCCTCTGGGGAGAGCCACCCATATCATTCACCTTGGCACTTGCTTTTCTCCCCACTCCTCCTCCCAGCCACCAGTACCCATTTGCCTTTTATTTTACTCTCATCACTCAAAAAGCAAGCAAGGAAAGGAAAGGTTGATGAAAAACAATCTGATCTGGGAGCTGAGTGTGGTGCTGCACACCTATATCCCAGCTACTTAGAGGCAGATGCAGGAGAATTGCAAGTTTGAGGCCAGCCTGGGAAACTGAGTAAGATTCTGTCAAAAAAAAAAAAAAAAGTGTGGAGGGGGGGAAGAGCTGAGAATATAATTCAGTGGTAGATCAGTGGTACAGCTTTGCCTAGCATGCATGAGGCTTTGGGTTCAATCCCAAGCATCTCAAAAAAAAAAAAAAAAAAAGCAAAAGAAAAGCAGAGCAGATGATTGTGGTGCAACAGGTATGTGTATGAGGATGTGTATCCTTAGAGGTGTCTACAAACTTCTGAATAGGACACAACAGTGGTACCTATGGACTTGGAAGCCACTAGCTGCCTACCCTTCACATCCTGAGGTTCACAAAGCCAGTAAGGAAGGGGAGTTCAGTCCAGCTGCCTGGGAAGTCTGCAGCCAGTCGGTCCAGCCTCCATCTCAGCTGCTGAGAATACTTCCAGGAATTGAGGTGGGTTGAACTGGCTCCCAGCCTGAGATGTTCCTGAGCTGGGCTGTAGGTGGGGTAGGCAAGCATTAGGAGCCCTTGCTAGGGGGTAAAAGCCAGAGAAGCCATCTCAGGGCCCAAGGCAGGCATAGAGTTAATGCTGGGGGATTCAGAGGAGGTCCACAGGCTGGGTCACTTCCCACAGCTCCTGCAGATTCTATAGCCACCACTCCTAACTGACCACCATTCTCTTGCAGAGGTGACTTCCATAGCTTCCTCACAGGTCCTCTTGCTTTTCATAAAAGCTAGAGTAAGTTTTTTTTCCCCTAAAAATACAAATCTGGCCTTGCTACATTCTTGCCATCCTCAAAATAAAGTCAACTCTTCAGTATGCCTATGAACTGGATCTATGAGCATTTATAGCCTCCTGTGGTCCTCCGAACTATAACTACCCTCATCTATGGGAATTCCATTCCCCACATCTGCCATTATCTTTGCCTGGACAGGTCCTATTCAGATGTAGCTTAAATGTTATCATTCCTTCTTGGAGCATTTCCTCACTTTGTTATTCCACAGGAAAGGTTAATTTATTTACCCCAGGTCACACAGCAAGAAAGCCATGCTCCCAAACCCCATTGCTAACCAGGGTTGATGTTAGTCTTCTCTAACACAGCCAGTGCACCCAGTAGGCATCTGAGTTTTGAAGGCAGGACCCATGTCCCGGATATCTACACCCTGGGGCCCAGCACAGGGCCAGACTTATTATCTAGTGATTGCCACATTGTACTGAGGGAAAAGGATAACAGAGGCCATAGCAGAGACAACGGTTCCTTTTTTCTTGGGAGGAACATAAAGATGAAGTCTAGAAGCAGGGACTTCTACCAGCTTGATTAACAACCGGAAATTAGTCTGTGGGAACACTCTTCTCAGAAGGAGGGTATGACCTGATCTAGCATCTCCTGGTCCTCAATAGATGCACAGTAGGAAACACAGAGTGAGTGCATGTACATCCCGACTTCTGAAACTTACAGAACCTGCACCCAAACCACTTCTGATACTGAGGGGCTAGTGACAGAGGCTGGAGCCCCTGCCCACTAGCTGGCACTATTCGTAAGAATTCTCTGCGAGTCTATCCATGAGTGCCTTGAGGCTAGGGCTCTACCTCTTCTTGTTCCCTGTGCACAACCAGCATGCTCCCTTTGGAAGAAATTGGGGCCTCAGGATAGGAGCCCTTCTCTGTGTCTATGCCTGGACTCAGCAAAGTCCTCCACAACTCTGCTCTCACCTTTGTTAGGAAAGTAATATAGGCTGTAAATCAAGGCAGCCTGGAGCTGGGCCTCCCCAGAACAGTATTTAGGCTCTGAGGAAATAACTTCATTTGTTGTGAAACTTGGAAAGGAAAAGACAGTTAGTGACAACACTCCATTCTCTACCCTCTCGGTACTGGACAGAAACGCTTTAGGAATGAGCCTACAGTGAGTCTTGCTCCCTTGGATTGCGTACCTGTTGCTAGAAGCTTAAGCTAGTAGCATACCAGGCAGGTTTGAGGCAGAGGGGGCGCTGACTCAGGCATTGCCAGGGAGTCTCACGCGGGGCTGACGCAAATGGAGGATTGCTCCATTCCCAGTACCTAGGCCCCGGCGGGGGACTGCTACCCACCTCGGTCACGATGGTGGACAGGTAGACGTCCTGGCTGAATTCCCAGCCATCCAGGCAGCTCTCCTGCTCCAGCTGCTCCAGGTCCACGTCGCGTCCCGGTTCCAACCCCAGAGATGAAAAGTTGGCGATGGTGGCCAGTCGGTAGCGGCGGCAGCTGTGGGGCACCTCGTGATCCTCCTGCCGCACTAGCGGGATACTGTGGTTGCGCCACGCGCTGCTCAGATTCGCAGTGTCCGGCACACGGCAGTGGTGCTCCGGGGTACCCGCCAGGAACACGACTGACATACCGTTGAAGCCATTGGGGATGATGCTGGCACTGAGCAGGAAAAAGATGAGGCGCTGGAAGGGACCCCATTCGCCCAGGAAGGCGGTCACCTCCTCGTAGTCCCTCATGCTTCCCGCTGCTACGCAGCTTGCAACCTGGTGATGAGGACGTTCTCGGGACTGCCGCGCGTCCTAGGCCTTTCCTGTGGATGTCAGAACGTTCCGGGGCAGAGGACAGCTTGGGGAAACTGGGCTTCAGGCGTTGGAATGATCCCGGAGCCAGAAGAAGACTATGTCTCGGGACCACACCCCCATCCCCAGTTGCTGGAGGAGAGGGATGGGCTGCGGCCGGGCGGGGCTGGGGCGGGGCTCTTCGCTGACTCCGCCCCGCGCTGCGCGCCCTGGCTCGCCCAGAGGCAGCCTAGGGGCTTTGAAGCCAGGATCTGCGGTGTCGCCTGCAAGCTAGTGAGCGAGTGTAGCGCTGAGGCACCAGGTAGTGCTTGGCCAGCTCGGATCTCTGACTTCACGATCCCCAGTCCAACGTGGGAGGGCGGAACGGAAAGGGAGAGGCCAAAGCCTGGGAGCTAGGTCGACCCCAGGTTCTCTGTCGGCGTGGTGCCAGGCCTAGCCCGGGTCAGGAGTCCTTCTGCTGTCCCAGTGCAGAGTCTGGACTCGCGCGGGCGCGGACCAGAGACTTAGCGAAGTCTGTGCTCGCGGGAAACTTTTGCAGGCTGCAGGGGTGACAGGAGGGCGCGCTCTCCTCTGCCACCCGGCTCAAGTGGCTGGCATCAGCTGACGGAGAGCTCACTTTTCACGGGTCTTAGGAGGGCTAGAGTCAGTCGCCAACCGGTGGCGCCCAGAGAAGCGCCAGGAGCCTCACCTTGAAAAGGACTAACAGGCCCAGAGCCTGGGAGGGATGAACAAGGTCATGTTGGGTCAGAAATGCGCTCTGGACCAAAAGGGATGGGGATAAGGGCAGCAGGGTGGCCCTAGCGGTGTCCCTAAGTCCTTCTGCGGGCTTCTGTAGAAGACTTCAAGGCAGATTCTGACCCATTTCCAGAGCATAGTGATGGAGGCGTGGCTGTCACCACACCAGAGTTCCAATATTCATCCCCTTGGCTTGGCCCTGCCCATGCCCTCAGGTCCCCTTTTTGGGGCAGGCTTCCAGAACCTTCTAGGACTGGAAGGCCTTCTGTTTGTAGAATAGCCAGGCCCCATTCCACGAATTTAAGGAGGGAGGGAATGAAGAGGAGCTGGAGCTGGTTCGATTTGACGCCCAGACCTGGCAGAGTAACAAACTAGAAGCCACGGTCTTTTTTTGTTTGTTTATTTTTTTTTTCCCGTGAGGAGTGGGTTCTGCTCAATGCCCAGATCTATGATCTATGCATTTCAGCTGTTGTGTGAGATAGATAGTGAGATGGATAGCCTGAGCTGGAGTCTGAGCCCAGGGTTTCAAGAGGCAGATGAGATTGACAGGTGAAAGAGCTCACCTCTGGAGATTTTTGCAGCAATGGGTTTGCTTCCTTGGCCCCTGACTGAGAAGTTGAGGGACAATTCCGACTCTGTTTTGTAGCCTCAGATCTGACCCCTCCTCTTATACTGACATCCCACCACCTTGGAACCTCAGTTTCCCTATCTGCAATATTTAGACCATATGTCCTAATGTGCAAGATAACTGATTTATGCCTGTTAACTCAGTGAAATTATTAATAGATTCCATTTAATTTAAAAAGTATCCTTTGAGTAGTAAGCTGTTACCTTACTTAGCTAGGATTTCAGTCCTCCACCCCAAATTCAGATAATAAGGCAAAGCCTAAGAACTTATATGAGGTAGTTTATTTTGAGAAGTGATCCCTAGAAAATAAATCTGAGGAATTGGGTAAAGTGAATGTCAAAGGAGATAAAGCCAACAAAAAACTGTGAACTTGAGCTGATAGTTGGCAATGGCCGGGTGTAATAACAATGCTGTGTGGAAGAGCCCTCTTGAAGCCGGAACCTGAAAGACAAATTAGCAATACCAATTGTGACTTGCAATTTTTATATTGTGAACCAGGCATGGTGGTGCACCCCTGTTGTCCCAGCAACTCAGGAGGCTGAGGCAGGAGGATCACAAGTTCCAGGCCAGCCTCAGCAACTTAACAAAGCCCTAAGCAACTTAGTGAGATCCTGTCTCAAAAAATAAAAAGGACTGGGGATGTTGCTCAGTGGTAAAGCACCCCTGGGTTCACTCTTCATTACAAAAAAATTTATACACATAGATAGGTAGATAAATAGATATTGTGTTCATCTAGGATTTCTGCATTCTTTTTTTTGCAATTTTATGTTAAAATATTATTAATTAACTAATTAATTACTTTTGAGAGCAGGTTTTGCTATGTTTCCCTACTTGTCTTGAGCTCCTGGGCTTAAGTGATCCTTCCTTCCAAGTAACTGGGACTACAGGTGCATGGTTGAGTCTGGCTCAAATATTTACCTTTAATTACAGAATATCTTGGTGGCTCTTTTACCTTTTTCACCAGCAGAAGGCAAGTGCCTCTCTCTTTTCATTTGTCTCAGGTTTGTCTGAGCCTCATTGCTATGAGTGACCCAGGTTTCATTCCTCTGGGACCTTCTTTAGATTTTTGTTGTTGTTTGTTTGTTTGCAGTCCTCCTGCCTCAGTTTCCTGAGTAGCTGGGATTATAAGTGTGCAACCATGCCCAGCTCCACTGGGACTCCTAAAGAGCTATCTAGGATGAGGAGTCATTTATTTCCTAATTCTGTTCCATTCATCTACTCCCCTGTACTTCCAAGTTGCACACAAGTGGGACCTGAGATCTGAACAGGTTCCACTCAACTAACCTATTTGCCATTGTTCACAAGTACGTGTAAATCAAACTGTCTTGCCCCCTCTACAACATGAATGAACAAGTGCATCGCTTATAGCTTAGCCTGTTGGAAGGATTTTCCTTCACCAGTTTTCAGGGCTACATCCTAAATGGAGCTGTGTTGCAGTAACAGTAATCAATATAGGATTATGCTAACCTATTTGTGAGTCAGAGCTGAGTGTTTTTCCCTTCTTCAATTAGTTGCAGAGAACCTCCTAACGGGTTTGAGCTGAGACAGGTGTTAGTATAGCTGAGGTAGGTATCATGGCATCTGAGCCACCTGTTTTTGTTATAACACGCACCCTATTGACCTGTTTAGTCCTGATTTTGAATCTGCCGTTTCTGTTTATGGTGGATTGCTGATGAGCCTTCCTGATATAATAACTTGATAGAATCTAGCAATACCCAGATTATACTGGGCATCTCTGGTTACATAAACTTTTGATGCCCCATTGCCAGGTCCTGTTTTTATTGGAAACAAATAGCTGCTTTTCAAAGGTCAAGTAGCTGTCTGTTTCAAAGGTATGGTTTGTTTGTTTTTTGGTACAGGGGATTGAATCCAGGGGCACTCAACCACCGAGCTACATCCCTGACCCGTTTTAGTTTATATTTTGAGACAGAGTCTAAATTGCTAAGGATGGTTCTGAACTTGTGATCCTTCTGCCTCAGCCTCCCGAGTTGCTGGAATTACAGGTGTGTGCCACCATGCCCAGCTATTGGCATGGTTTTGTTCCAGAATTCTAGAGATCTGCACTGAAACTATTTTAGTAAAGCTTGTCAGAGACTCTATCTAGTGTCCTTGAATTTGCTGCATTATATGGACCAAATGGCAGGGAAGCCTGTACCAGAGTGGGACACATTGTAGAGCTTTCTCTTAACTCTGGGCTTCACTCAAAGTTGTGAGCCTTATGAAGAACTCAATAAGTAGTTGGAGCAGGAATTCACCAAGCACTATGTCCAAAGGGTAAGGCACAACAACTTGTCTTTATTTTCTAGGGGATACCCTAGTGTATTCCAGACTCCTGCATTCCTGACTTCACCAGTTTGTTCAAGATACTATGGGTTGGGAGAAGTGAATAGAGACATAGATGAAATAACATTGGCCTTGAGAGTGGATCTGGGGGCTTGGTTTGCTAGTTTGTCTATGTTTTTTCTTTTCTTTTTTGTAACAGAGATTGAACCCAGGGGTGCTTAACCACTGAGTCACATCCCCAGCCCTTTTTGTATTTTATTAGAGACAGGGTCTTGCTAAGTTGCTTAGGGCCTTACAAAGTTGCTGAGGCTGGCTTTGAATTGTGATCCTTCTGCCTCAGCTCCTGAGCTGCTGGGATTACAGGAATGCATCACTGCACTCAGCTGTTTTGTCTACTTTAATATATATCTAATTTTTCTAGAATAAAGAGGTAAGATAAAGCTTTACAAGTATGGGTTGTTCACACTTTCTGTCTCCATCCTCTGACATGTGTCTTACTAGGGCATCTAGAGTATGTGGTTATTCTTACTCACTAGGTCAAATTAGCATTATGTCATTAATATGGTGGACTACCACGGTGTCCACTGTGGACTATTGAGACAATCAAAGTCAACAAATACTGTGTCAGAGAGTGGCATTAACATAGTACAGAAGCAAGAGAATGAATGTGTATTGCCATTATTCTCACATAAAAACAAGCAACTTTTGAACCCTCTCTTAGCCTGTTTTTTTGCTGCTATAGCAGTACAACAGATTAAGTAATTTATAAAGAAAAGAAATTTATTTCTCTCACTTCTGGAGACTGGGAAGTAGACTATCAAGGTATTGTCATCTGGTAAGGGCCTCCTTACTGCATCAAAATAGGGCAGAGTGTGTCACCTGGGAGCACACGAGTGTGCATGGGCATGCTTTCTGCTATAACAAAGCTACTCCTTGTGGTTGGCAGTGAAAGGATTTAAGTCAAGGTTTCAATATAGTCATTTTGTTGGTTTTCCTACAGCTGTTAACTGATTAACTTCCCCTATCTCTTTCCCCCATTCTATGGTTTTGATCTTAAATGTTTTGAAAGGCTATATATTAAAAAAAAAAAAAAAAAAAGTCTTGGTGCCCAGTATGGCCCTATTGGGAGGTGGTGAAACTTTTAAGAAGTGGGCACTGATATGGGGTCTTTGGGTCACTGGAAACGTGCCCCCAAAGGAGATAATGGGATCCCTGTCCCTTTCTCTTTTGCTCCCTGGCTTCTGGTGTCAAAAACTTTGCTCTGCCATGCACTTCCACCGTGAGGTACCGCCTTGCTATAGGCCCCAAACAATGGATCCAATAGATCATGAGCAGGAACCTATGAAAAAAATAATTTTTTTCTCTACAAATTAATTGTCCTTAGGTCTTTTGTTATAGGGATGGAAAACTCCCTTTCACCCTTTGGCTTTTTTAAAAAAATTTTTTTTAGTTGTCAATGGACCTTTATTTTATTTATTGATACCTGGTGCTGAGAATCGAACCCAGTGCCTCACACATGCTACGCAAGCGCTCTGCCACTGAGCCACAACCCCAGCCCTCGCCCTTTGGCTTTTACAATTACATTTATGACATCTCAAAAGTCTTTTTTTTTTTTTTTTTCAAATCTGCCACTTGGTTCTTAGTAGGACAGAGAGTAATGTTAAGTGTTCTGCTGGCTGCTAAGTGTATCTATCCCAGTTATTCACTTAGGGGCCAGAATAATACCTTGTGGCTTTTCAGACTCATTGGACTTCTTTGCTCAATAATTTCATTTATTACCTGGCTTTCATGAACCCCCTTATTTATTTGTTTGTTTGTTTGTTTGTTTATTTACTGTGGCATGAGGATTGAACCCAGGGGCAGTCTCCCACTGAGCTAGGATCCCAGCCTTTTTTTTTATTTTTAGCCTCACTAAGTTGCTGAGGCTAACCTTGAACTTGAGATCCTCCTGCCTCAACTGTCTAAGTCACTAGGATTACAGGGATGTGTCACTTGGCAGAGCCACAATTTAATCGCCCACTAGCATGGATGCCACTTCCTGCTCTACCTCCACAGCCCTTGAAAGGTTTGATTCTTTTTCCTTTCTGCCCCCCTGCCCCCGCCAGATTTACTCTGATAAAAAGCTACAGATCCCTTATGGGAAACAACTGGAGAAATAATTATCATGCATACTTTTGGTGGTATTGAACTGTTCTTCCAGAAAGAGACTTGGCCTTCCCTTAAATCAGTAGGCTTTGAGCCTGAGAACTGACCTAGATCTGGGAAATTTATAAGGAAATACTATCTTCCGCGGTGGCAGCTATCATCTGCTTCTGTTCATGGCTCTTGATTTGGAGGGTCTGATTCTTATATAGTCAAGTGTTGCATGGTCATCTGCTAATGTGTTTAACTCTTGGGAAAACAGGCTGTTGCCACAAACAAACCCTATGAGTCAAAGCACTCTGGTTGCCACTTTGGTTTTGTGGTAATTACATCTACTCTACCTCTTTTGATTACCTTTTCAGTGTGTATGCTGTTTCCTTATAGATCAGGGACTATATTCCCCCATGTAGACTGTGCTGAGAACTAACCCTGGTTATTGATCTGGAGGTAATGAGGGGAGGTGGGGGAGAATCTTTAGGAGAATAAGCATCATCTTTAGGGCCACTTGTCTCAGGAGGCGTCTTGGCAGGGATTCCAGTCAAAGATTGACTCATTTCCTATCCAAAGGTGAGATCAGCTGCTTCTGTTGGCCTTGAAGATTTAGAACAACCCAGAAATTCAAAATTCTCACGTTAACCTCCCCATATGTCCCTATTCTGTGCTCTGGGGTTTCTATATTTCCTATTCAGGCCATATATTCATCATGGGAGAAACATCAAGGCCATGCACAGACTTTTTTTGTGTATTTCTCCTGCCCTTCCAATTACAATTTGCCCTGTGGCTACAGGAGATAAAGTTTCTTTTAAGCTGTCATGGAGGATCTGGCTCTCATAGTGGGCTTCAATTTGATAGTTGGTAATCTTGAGTCTGTCATTTATTTTCAAGATTTCTAAAGCAACTAACCAAAGCCACTCTACTTCCTCAATCCTTATGATCACCATTATTCTCATAGATTCTAAGTACCATAATCATGCCTTCTCTACTTTGCCACTTTGGCAATTTGGGGCCAGAAATTCTTTGTTGTGGGGGACCGTCCTGTGACCTTTAGTCTGTTCAGCAGCATTTCTTTCTCTTTTTTTTTAATATTTATTTTTTAGTTGTAGTTGGATACAATACCTTTATTTCACTAATTTATTTTTATGTGATGCTGAGGACTGAACCCAGGGTCTTACACGTGCAAGGTGAGCATCCTACAGCTGAACCTCAATCCTAGCCCCTCAGCAGCATTTCTGACCTCTATCCATTAGACTCCAGTAGCCTGCTCCCCACTCAGGATAATAATAATAATAATAATAATAATAATAATAATAATAATAATAATATCTCCAATGTACAATTTCTATGTTTTTAAGTGTCAGTTTAAAAATAAATTCAAGTTTATGGGAGCGGGGGTTGGCTCAGTGGCAGAGTACTCGCCTAGCATGCACGAGGCACTGGATTCGATCCTCAGCACCACATAAATGTAAAATAAAGGTATTGTGTCCAGGGGCTGGATTCACAATAGCAAGACTGTGGAACCAACCTAGATGCCCTTCAATAGACGAATGGATAAAAAAAATGTGGCATTTATACACAATGGAGTATTACTCTGCATTAAAAAATGACAAAATCATAGAATTTGCAGGGAAATGGATGGCATTAGAGCAGATTATGCTAAGTGAAGCTAGCCAATCCCTAAAAAACAAATGCCAAATGTCTTCTTTGATATAAGGAGAGTAACTAAGATCAGAGTAGGGTCGAAGAGCAGGAGAAGAAGATTAACATTTAACAGGGATGAGAGGTGGGAGGGAAAGGGAGAGAGAAGGGAAATTGCATGGTAATGGAAGGAGACCCTCAGGGTTATACAGTGGAGGGGGTAGAGAGAGAGGAGGGGAGGGGAGGGGAGGGGAGAGGTGGGGAGGGTGGAGGGTGGAGGATGGGAAAGGCAGCGGAGCAAACAGACACTAGTATGGCAATATGTAAATCAATGGATGTGTAACTGATGTGATTCTGCAATCTGTGTATGGGGTGAAGGTGGGAGTTCATAACCCACTTGAATCAAAGTGTGGAATATGATATGTCAAGAAATTTGTAATGTTTTGAACAACCAACAATAAAAAATTAAAAAAAGAAAAAAAAAATAAAGATATTGTGTCCAGGGGCTGGGATTGTGGTTCAGCGGTAGAGTGCTTGCCTAGCACCGGTGGGACCCAGGTTCGATCCTCAGCCACATAAAAAAAATAAAGGCATTGTGTTGTGTCCATCTACACCTAAAAAAATAAATATTTTTTAAAAAAGATATTGTGTCCACCTAAAAATAAAAAATAAATATTGGAAAAAAAAAGACCATAGAGTTTCAGATCAAGTAGCCATCTTCAAATTGTCTACTCCTTCAAAAATAAATTCAAGTTTAAAAGGGTCTCCAGACATTGCTAAATGCCCCCCTGGGGAGGAGGTAAAATGTTCACTGATTGAAAAATACTGAAACAAACCAATGCTTTACCTTCTGCTTGCATCTCATTCTAATCTGTCATGGATGAGAGTCTTGGGAAGTGCTACTCAGGGATGCCCGGGGTTATTGTCATTTCATTTACCAAAAGCAGTGAAGTCCTTGTCTCAGTTTGAAAGGTGAGTGCTCCAGTTCTAGAATCCCTTCCTTGCAGGCCTGCCTTCCAGGGCCACTCCTGATATCAACTGGATTATCCTGAAATCTCTCCTGAAAGCAGAGCCTGTGCCAAGGGTTGTTGAGCATGTGGTTTATCTGCGAACAGATCTAAGGGAACAGGAGTGAGTGACTGGGGAGAGCAAAGCAGGGAGGAAGGGAAGCGAGTTCGAGGGTGCAGTGTCAGGTTGTTCATAGCTGTAGGAAGCTAGAGGGTGGGTCTTAGAAATGGGTGCTTAAGGCTGGGATGTAGGGAACATTCATCCATAGGTTTCTTTCCCATGGGTTGAAGTTTGCCTCATCAGAGGTTAACTCACCCACACTTCCAGATGGCACATGTGTGAGAGCCTGGTGGGATTCTGTAGGTGTTCCATTCTTGCACATTCTAGAAGCCAGGAGCAGAGAGTGAGAAGCAAGCAATGAACTGAGTCATGCCACCCTGGAGAAGCTGGGTAAAAAATAGGCCTGGAGGATCTGAACCTGCAAGAATGAAAGTCACATATATGACCACAGAGGGTGCAGCTTGTGCTACCCTTTTGGGGTGCTCGCCAGGATCATAAGGAAGTCAGGACCACAGAAACCTTGTCTATAGGTTCACTCCTGATTCTGCTAGTTCTAGCCAAGGAGACCTGGAGCTAACAATGCAGGGCAGATGCATCCATGGGTACAGGAGCAATCCAATTCAGACAACTGCTCCTGTGGGCATTAAACCAGGGGTGGGGGAAAACATGAACTTGGAAAGATTGGCAGACATTATACCATGCTTGACCTTAAACATTCTTAGTTGTCTAATGGGTTTTGATTTAATTCTAATATGAATGAGAGTCAGAGCATCACCAGATAAGATATGTCTTCTATAAAGATCTCTCTGGTAGCCATATTGAGAATCCAAGGGAGGAACTAGAGTGGATATAGAGACATGAGGGAGGAGACTGTGTAGGCATCTAAATTGGTGATGATAGTGGTGGCCAAGAGATAGAAGGATTCTAGAACTTTTAAGGATAGGCAAGGATGGATTTTGGTGGCCCATTGGAGGCAGAGATGAGGGAGGGCAAGAAGCAGGGGAAATGTCTAATTTGGGGGGCACTGAGTGGGTGGGTGAGTGATGGGGATCTATTATCTGAGATGGAGGCATAGGAGGAGGAGTAGGTTATAGAGAAGGTGATGAAGTAGGTTTTAGATATTTTGAGTATGAAAATCTGAGACATCTGGGTGGACATGTCTAGTGAGAGTTCAGTCAGAAGTCTGAGTTGGAGATACACATTTGGAAGTAATCACAACTGCAGAGTTCCTGAATCCTGGGGCATGGACAATGTTATCAGAGAGTAGAGACAGGATTCTTGGTTGCAAACAGGCTCCCAGAACTGTCCTCTATGTCCCTCAACCGCAACTGGGATGCTGCATGTCAGGCAGGGATACGCAGAAATCTGCTGTAGAGGTGGCTCCAGGTGCAGGGAAGTAGGCAAACCAGGGTGCAGCCTTAGCAGAACAATTTGCTGAAGACTGGGTCTCGGGGGGAGAAGCTGCCCCGTGGCTCAACCAGGGTGGTCCCTGATTCCTGTCACCCCAGATCAAATCCAGTGGGGCTGAGGTGAGAGCATAAAAGTAAGGTCAGGACTGTTTGGAAGGGTCTAGCTACTGGGCAACCCAGTCAACCCAAGGATCTCGAGAATGAGCATCTGGAGAGGAATGAAGGAAGAAGGCCAGAGCCTTGGAGGCTGGTGCCCCAGGCTGGCAGGAGAGTGAACAGAAACGCTGAGAATCCTCATTACCTAGGAATACCGGGGCTGAGGCTGACACTTGCTGTGGGAGATGAGGCAGGCAAAGAGAGCCCTGAGGCTGGGAAGAGTCCACTCCAAGCTGTCTCTCGGCAGCTCCAGGAACCATAGAGGACCTCAGGAGCAAGTCCAGCAGGTGTGAGGTAGGCTCATTATTGCTGGAGTTGGTGATCAGGTGTTGAGGGCACCAGCCTGTGCACACTCAGACCAGAACCTCAAGGCTGCCTGAATGTCCCCAAAGGCCTGGGTGATAAAGGCTTGTTCCCTAGCCCTGGCACTATTGAGAGGTAATGACAACTAGTGGGCGGAAATTGGAAATGTGCCCTTGAAGAGGATACTGGGACCCAAACCCCTTCCTGTCTTGCTTTGCTTCCTTGATGCCATGAGGCCATGAGGCTTCCTCTACCATGTGCTCCTGCCACGACACACTGTGCCGCCACAGGCCCAAAGCAACAGGGCCAAGTAACTATGGGCTGAAACCTCTGAAACCATGAGCCAAAATAAACCATTCCTCCTTTTAGGTTGATTATCTCAGGTATTATTAGTAACATAGGCTTTTTGTGTCACCTTGACTCAGTCCAGCTTCTATGTTCCATGCCCCAGGGGCAGTTAGGAGCCCAGTCCTGTGTGAGGAGTCAGTGAGGCTGACCTCCACTGTGGGTTATTTGGTAACTACTAAGCAGAGACAAGCCTGTTCCTCTCTGGAGTGGCCCAGTCAGTGTCATTTGACCACTGTTAGGCCTGCAGCACTCTCCCAGGAAGACAGACTCAGGCAGTTGTCCTGGAACTTCCATCACAGTTATTATCCAATGGATTTCCCTTCCTCTGAGTCTGTGGCTGTACTCCAGCTTCCAGTGAAGATGTACCTATAGGCCAGCAAAATGCCGTGGAGAGCAGTGGAGTGTCCTTCCATCCATTTCTGCAGTTGGCAGTGAAGAAGCTGGAATGCGGCTTGCGGGCATCAGCCTTACAGCCTGGCGCTCCCAATCTGACCGGTAAGACAGACCTACTCACTGGCTGGTTAGTGAGGTTTCTGAGCACACATGGTCCTTCAGGATCATTGAGGTCTCTGGCAGCCTGTCCTGGGATTTCTAGTCTGTTTTAGAGCCACAAATGGACCCATGCCAGACACTAGATGAAGTCTAGTTCTGTCAGGGTCAAGATTTAGCTCCCCAGTTGTGGAAGAGGGACATAGGGGACAGTTTTTGCTTGTAACAGAGAACCCTCTACTACCCTCAAAACTATTGACACGTTCTACCTCCATTCAGAAGTGCTGAGAGAATAGTGTGAGAAATACAGATTAATGTAGCAAAGTGACAAGCTGGGAAGTTACCCAGAATTGTGAAAAGTCAGTCAGGAGTTGGCCTAGGACACAAAGACAAGAAGTTGTCTCCTTGGTGAACTGTTCAGGGCATCACCAGAGTGCAAATAGCTGGATAGGAGGAACTGGAAGTGAAGGGAGAGGCAGGTGCTCTCCAGGTGGGGCAGGGGGGCCCTCTGGACTCATAGACCAGACTTCTGGTCATAATGATGCAGATCACAACACTCCTACCCTCAATTCAGCTGATCACGGGCTGTGAGCTCAGGACCAAGCTAGTGCTCACTGAGAAGCTGGGGCCTTGGCCAGGAAGGGAGGGCTGGTGTGAAGCATCTGGGCTCCTCTTTTCTTTGGCTCTCTGGGAGTAATACAGCTTGTCTGTCACTCAGAGAACCAGAAGGAAGGACTGTTTTTGTTTCAACTTCCTGAGAGGGTCATGGAAGCCTGCAAGAGTGAGTTTGGTGGAGAGCTTGAAGCTGAACTTAGAGATCAGCACCACTGAATTATAGGGGACCTCAGCTAGGGGGTCAACAGAGATCAGCAGGGCTGGACTCCTGGGACTTTGTGAGCAGGGACTGGGAGGAGTTTAGACTTTGTGCGAAGGTCAGTGAGAAGCTATGGAAGCTTTAACAGACAGGAGTGTCATAGCACTACATTTACAGTACCTCTCTTTGCCATTCTGTGGATTGAGGGGCAGGGAGGAGACAGGGAGGCCAGGCACAGCTGTCACACTTCCCTAGCCAGGGGATGACGAGAGCTTGGACTGGTGGCCGAGGGAAGTGGGCTAGTTAGGAATTAGTGAGGGATGAACGCAGTTTCGCCTGCTAGCTGAGCTTCCTGCTTCCACCTTTGCCCTTTACCGTCTATTCTCTTCCTGCAGCCAGAGTGATTCTGGTTAAAACATAAGTCCAGGTCATGCCACTCCTCTGGCTTCCATCTCAGAGTAAAAGCCAAAGTCCTTACCAAGGCTGCCAGGGTCAGCATGGTTGTCCTTCCCACCCCCACGTCTCTCTGACCTTGTCTACCACTCTAGCTACTTCTGGCTGCTCTCGGAGCACAGCAAACACACACTTCCTTCCCCTGACCTGCCCAGGGCTTTTGCCTGGAATGCAGTTCCCCCTCACAGCCACACAGATGCACCCTCAGGAGCACTTAGGTCTCTGCTCAAATGTCACCTGATCTATGAGGTCTTTCCAGATTCCTTATATGAAGCAATCCCTTATTCTCTACTGTAACATCCTCTTTATTTCATGCACAGGCCTGCTTATAGTCTGTACTTATTTTTTTGTTTTCTTAAAAATGTTTTCCTAGTGTGTAACACAATGCCTGGCACATTGTAGGTTTTTAGTAAATATTTAATTGAGAGAGTTGAGGTTGAGGACACAGGAGAAAGGGAGCTGCCCTTGAAGACTAGCTTCCCCTGGAGGGCCGAGGCCATGTGCTTGCAGAAACCTGGAAGGGGAGGTGAGGAGGAAGATGGCAGGAGGCAAGGTGTGGGTGTAGGAGTGGAAGGGGAGGGGCAGAAGACGTGTGGAAGGGCACTACTGACTGCCTGGGGATAGGAGGTCTCAGGCTTTGCTCTTGGGGAGGGGACAGAGGAGTTAATCCTTGAAGAGTGAGTAGGAGTTGGCTTGATGAAGAAGAAGGAAGCAAAGCCTTTTGAACTTGAGAGATGGTCTGAGTGGTAGGAAAGGCAGATGGTTCGGAAATGGTGAACCATCGAAGGAGGCCAGAGAAAGCAGTCAGTGGCCTGAGGTCAGAGAGTCTTTAGATGCCAGGCCGGCACCCTGGGGACCATGGAAGGGTTGAAGCAAAAGAGTGAGAGATCCCTTCAGCTGCCCTAGAATGGGCCCTATCAATGCTTAGGAGGCAGAACCCCAGACACAGGGACAGGTAGGATGGGATAGTTTGGGTGGAGAAGAACAAGATGATGTCCAAGTCTCTGGTTCCAAGGCCCTTAAAGGCCCCTCCCCCAAGGAGGGGGGTAGGTGGGGGCAACAATAAATGGGTCTGAGCTAGGTAGGCTAGGTCCCTGAGTTGGAGGTCCTGGATCTGGCTACCTCTCGACTGGGACCATGGGCCACAGAGATCTGACTCACAAGGACCTATCTCAAGCTTTCCATGGTCCACCACAATTAGGACCATCTTGGGACTCTGCGCAGAGGTGGAGGACAGGGGACTGGTAAGAGACTAGGCCTTGAAGTTGGGAAGGGACAAATAAGTCTGGTAGCTCTGGGCCCCACTCCATCCTTTTACCTCCCACCAGGATGCCCCTGCAGGGCCTGTAGTCCTGCCAGGCTGGAGCTGTTGGCCTTGGAGGAGCGATGGTGGCTCAATTAGTTGTTAGTCCCAGGATTAAGGTGAGCACCAGGGGCTGGTGGGTCTGCCCTGGGGGTTTGCAAGTGGGGAGCTGAGTTTCTGGATGAGTGGTGGGAGATAGTGCCTGGGGCTCCCAGTACTTTCTTAACTGCTTCTACTTCTAGTGGATTCCCTGGATGCCAGTTGGCCTCCAGTTGGGCCTATGACCAGGTGGGGCTGAGACCAAGTCCAAGGGAGAGGCTGGGTGGGGAAAAAAGGGCATATTCTTCCAGGGTCCCGCCCTATGGGGGGGTGGCCGCAGGGAATGACTTAGTGAGTGTACAAGTGTCCAGGTGCAGGTGCACATGGGCCAGAAGCCAGGTGATGACTCAAAGTGCATGATAGAAGGGAAACAGGGCTAGGAAGGAGGAGCCCAGGTCGCTTGCAGAACCAGAGCCAAGAACTCCAGCTCCACTATCTTGGCCTCACTACTTTGGGGGCACCTGCCAAAGAAGGTAAAGGAAGGGGACCACAAAAGGAGCCTTTGAAAGGAATCCTTAGGAAAAATTTAACCAGGAGCACAAGATATATGAAAAGAAAATGGAAATAAAAATTTATGAGCCAGGTGCAGTGGTGTGTGCCTGTAAGCCCAGTGACTCAGGAGGCTGAGGCAGGAGGATCACAACTTCAAAGTCGGCCTTCGCAACTTGGCAAGACTCTAAGCAACTTAGAGAGACCCTGTCTTGAAATAAAAAATTAAAAAAGTCCCCCCTTCTGATTAATTAAACAACAAGCAATGTGGCTTAAGGACCGTGCCTGGTAGGGCTGAGGATGTGGTTCAGTGGTTAAGTACCCCTGAGTTCATTTCCCGCTCCCCCACCACCACCAAAAAAAAAAAAAAAAAATATATATATATATATATATGAAGGCATTTACAACACTTGAATAAGTGCAGAATAAGTACAGGTCATAATCCTTTCCTGGGACTCTATGCCAGTTCTCTTTTTAGATTCAGGGAAACCCCAGTCACGGTTCAAAGACATTTGTTTCCCCAGAGCCTGACATACTGAGTCTAAACTGACAATTGAAAATGTGCAATATAACCTTGACATGTTTGTAAACGAAGAACAAGGAGGAGAGATTAGCTATTAAGTTCTAATAGGGGTATAATTAAAACAGTGTGCTATTGTCAGAGGAAGAGCAATAAGATCAAAGGAATAAAATCCAGCAACAAAGTTTCTGACAAGAATATGAAAAGTTCCTACCAATTAATAAACTTTGGAAAAAAATGAATGAAAGGTTTAGGAGAATACACATCAGGAATTGCTCAAATAGTGAGGCCCACTTGTTCCTTTCCTGTTCTCTCAGCAGGGGGGCACCCAGCAAGCACACAGTAAAAGTCTGTTGAATGACTGAACCCTTGTCACTAGAAGTCAAAGAAATTAAAACAACTATGCTGCCTTTTACTTCTCAGGCTAAAAGAATGAAAATATCCTGTGTTGGCAAGAACTGGGAGAAACAGGTACCGTTTCATGTTGACAGTGAGAGTGTGAATTTTGTGGTTCGTGATAGCACAAAATTGAAAATAGCACAAACCCACATTATTCGGGCTCATTAAATAACCAGGAACTAAATAGTTTCTTGCACAGAGCAAGGAAACCAGAGAGTAGTCTAACAGACCTAGAATTCAGGAAATGTAGTTGGTTGTATGTGAATAGCCACTCAAAAACTCAATTACTGAGGGCTGGGATGTAGCTCAATGACAAAGCATCTGCCTTGCATTCGAAAAGCCCTGGGTTCGACTCCCCAGTTCCAAAAGAGACAAAAAACCTTTTTTTTTTTTTTTTCAGAAGCATGTGTGTAAAAATAAACAAACTGTATTATTAAAAAAAAAAAAAGGGCTGGGGTTATAGCTCAGTGGTAGAGCACTTGTCTCGCATGCATGAGGCACTGGGTTCGATCCTTAGCACCACATAAAAATAAATAAAAATAAAGATACTGTGTCCATCAACAGCTGAAAAACAAAACAAAAACCCCTCAATTACCATTTATATTTTTAAAAAGCCTGAGTTTGTACTGGTGTGTGCAACTGTGGGGCAAAAGGCCCAAGTTGGATCCATTCAATGGTAACCAGGGTGCCTGTGAGGAGGGGTGGAATTTCCCTTCCATTTTGGAGATAGGACAAAGCATGCTGGAGGGGAACACAGTCCTAGGTGAGTGTTCTGTTTTTTTGAACTTGGCTTCTCTCTCTTCTGGGGGAGGAAAAAAATAATCAAGTGCGCCCCCTGGTGGTAGAGAGAGAAAGGGGTCTCAAAGAAGAATAAAGTGGGTTGGAGAACTAGAAATGAAACCCAAAGGGGAGAACTCTCAGAAGTGGAGACTGCCCATGGCAATGAGGTGTTCCCCCCAGTCCTGTGCTCGGCTGGGCCATCTTTCCTGAGGCTGCTAGGGAATGCCTCTGCTTGCTCCTGCTGATGACGACCACACATCATATATCTCCATATATCACAGTGTAGAGCTCTTGCCTTCTGATTCTTGTAGTTCTCAGCTGTATCATCCTTAACCCCACCCAGCTCAGACCCCTTGGTGCAGGTGTCCCAGCAAATTAATAAAGCCGTCCCTTGTGATTCAGGCCAGGCATCCACCTGGGCTGTGGACCACTAAGGAAAGCATGGTGCTTTCTCCCTCACCATGGCACCCAGTGCCTCGGACATGCCTGGCACTGGGATAGTGCAGGAGGCTGGCAGGACAGGGCACTGACTGGTTCAAGGCTGAGCAAAGGGACTTTATTAGAGAGGCCAGGGAAACATATTTACATGAGCCACATGGGGGCATTAAATGAAGCAGGGCAGGGAAGGTGGTCCTGGCTTAGACGAGTTCCACCTTGGCATTGGGATACACAGCCACCACATCGTAGCCCTCGGGTGGCTTGACCCGTGCCTTGGCGTGGTTCTCGCAGTAGAGTCGCTCATCCAGGAAGAAGTAACCTCGCTGCTTGAGGTTCAGGCCACAGTCACAGCACATGAAACACTCTGGGTGGTAGAGCTTATCCCGTGCCTTGACGATGGTGCCCCTGATGGGAGAAACGGAGAGGACAGCACTGGATGACTGACAGGTTCTCCAGCAAGCTCCTGTCTAGGGCCCTGGAAAGGTGGGGTGGCAGTGGGGCCAGTAGAGCAGGTACTCACACAATCCCGTGGCCGCAGCGCGTGCACTCAGGCAGCCCTTGTAGGCCACTCAGGGGAGTGCCCAACTTGCTGGCTGTGGGTTTGAGGTTCCGGGGCCCACCAGGCCCAGGCCGCTCCCCTGAAACCCAGATTGCAGGTGGCATGAGCCCAGTGGGAAAGGTCAGAACTACATTTTTTGCAAGGTGTTGCTTTGGAGGCCATTTGCACTAAGATTGGGGAGTGGATGTGGGGTGGGGGGGCAGTGACAGGGTTGGAGTGGGAATCAGAAGGCAAGGGTGCAGTTAAGGTGTGGGAATGAGCTGTGGAGATCCAGGAGGGGCAGACGGCTGGGAAGGGTGCATAGCTGGGAAATTCAGGGTAAGTCCAGGGCAGGGAGGCTGAGTTCAGGCCACCGCAGGGAGTGGGAAGGCAGGTAGGGTGAGGCGTCAGGAGTCTTACCACCCTCGCCAGCCTCTAGCATGCCCTGCAAGTAGCGGAAGGAGCCTGACTGCTTGGGTTCTGTAGCGGTTGGCTCGGCTGGCTCCCGCAGCATCCGGTAGACCTCTGAGCCCAGGTCGACTCTGCAGTCCCGGTTCCTGTGGAGGCCCCTGGCTGGGTCAGCACTAGGAAAGAGGAGGAGACAAATGAGGGCCAGGTTGCAATTTCAGCCTTGGCTCTGATGGCTTGGGGGACTAGGGAGGTTTTATGAGTCAGAATACAACCATCTGAGACCCAAGGATTAAGTCAGGATAGGCCATGTGAGATTTGAGGGACCAGAGATTAGGATGAGATCTAGGTGTGGCTTCAAAGGCCAAGTCTCCACATTACCTGGGGGGTGGAGACACATGCAGTGAGCTCATCTGGGCTGGCAGGGTGACCTCATTGCTGCTGCCATTGTGAGGGACTGGAAGGTGAGGTGGCTGTCCATACGAGGAACCCAGGCCTGGTCGGCTATCTTCTGGCCCAATCCCGGTGGCTGAGGGCCGCCTGCTGGTCACTGGACTGCCATCCTGTGAGAGTTAGGCCTAAGGTACTGGGAGACCCTGTGGTCTCTGGCCATTCCTCATTCACCACCCCTCACCACCATCCTTTATGTTAGGCCTTGGGGGATGTTGGCATCACTGGGCTATGGTGCCCAGCCAGGAAAGGGGTCTGTGGGAAAGAGTTGAGCCTGAACCAGGTTCATCCACCACAAAAATGAGAAATGCCTGTTGAAAGTCAGACATAAATATCTGAGTGCCTGACTAAACCCAGGCTCATGGGCCCTATGGTGGTTCTGGCCACCAGTGCCTGTGAGGGACTATGTTGGGGCAGGCCTATTCCAAGAAACTTTTAAGACCAATGTGGCTGCAGCAGTGTGTGGCTTCCTGGAAGAGATGTCCTGGTGCAGTGTTATCACCTGCCAGAACTGTGCTGGGTACTAGATGCACCCATGGCTTGAAACATAAAAAGTAACTCCTTTCCTATATCCAGGAGTAGCCCTCGATTGCTGTATGTCTAAGACCCTTTAAAGGGCAGTCTGAGGCTCTCCAGAGTGCTGTCATGAGGTCAGTCTGCCCCATTTACCACTTTCCAGGCCACAAAAAATATCCTTCTTTAGGCACAGCAGATGAAGGTCAGAGGCTGGGCAGAGCTCAAAGCTCCCTACCTCACTCCCCAGTGTCCACTGCAGAAACAGTTGGGGGATGAGTGCTCTGAGCATGTCCCCTGAGCCGTGAAGAAAGGGCAGTATGTCTGTGGCATAGGTCTGAAGAGTCCGGGGCTGTGCTGTCCTTGGCTTGCAGTCATGTAACTATACCCACAGCAGTGTGAACGGGGGCATGTACACTCGTGCTCTTACAAGTACATTAAAGACATACTTGTGTATAAGGACGGTGCATACCCACCAGCCAGTCTACCTACATACACCTAATCACACAATGATATCACATACTTGGAGCCAGCTCTGGTCACCCTGGGGAAGGCCATGGTGGCTCCTGTGGCTGAAACTGGGCTGGCAGCCAAAGCAGCCTGATTTTAGGGTGAGGTTCAAGTCCAGACCATGGGGTAGGTCTCAGCCTCAGCCTGGAAGATAACAGGTAAACCTCTCTGATCTGCTGTGTGGACAGGGAATCTGGGGAGGGTGGGGTGGGCAGGAGCCTGCTCGGACTCAGTCACCCTATAGAATCAGGCACAGTGGAATCTGCAAGTCTCTGCCCTGACTGCCCCTGATTTTGCAAGGGGGTGCTTGGGAAGTGGGTGGATGTGTGCAGGTCTTCCCATTTACCCCTGCAACAGAAAAAAAGGGAGTCTTGCTGCCCAGGTGGGTCCCTGTCAATGTAGCAGAAGCAGCAGCAACAGTGAGACCCCATTGCCATTAGAAAAGCCCTGGAGAAACCTGAGCACTCTCACACATGTGTCTGGGGTAGGCAGGCAAGCAGGACAGGCTTCTAATGGGCACCAGATGGGCTGTGGTGGGTGGGGGTAGGGCTGGGCCTCTGGGAGGAGGCTTCAATGGGAAGGGGGAGTGGGAGTCTGAGGAACCAGAAGCTGGGAGGATGGAGGCCCTCATACTCCACCCAGCAGGGTCTGGGAGTCTGTTGCAGGGTCATCAGAGCTACTGCCCCTCCCACGGCCACCCATGCAGCAGCCTCTCTAGAACTGAACTCAGTGGTATACTTGGCTTTTATTTGAGTCCCAGCTCTATCACTAATGTGGCGAATCACTTCACCTCTCCAAACCTCAGTTTCTTCATTGTGAACCGAGGTCTCTATGTTATAGGGAAATTATCTACAAAGCACTTAGCACGGTTCCTGGCACACAGCAAATTTGGCTGAACGGCTCTCACAGGAACTCCTGAGCCCCCATTCCAGGATCTGCCCTCTCCGTGTGGTGGTGCACCTCATACCATATGCGCCCCAGCTCTGAGCACCAGCTGACCGACCACTGATTCACTTATTGAAGCCTCAGTGGATTTCTTTGGCAGAATGGGAATAACTACCTGCTTGCTCACCAGCTCCCACATGACCAGCATCAGAGTCTGGGATATACAACTTGGATGGAGGTGAATGCTGAGTGCAGAAGAGTGTGTAGCACCTCCTGCAGCCACGTTCCTGCTCTCTGATGGGCTGGAGAGGACAGGCTGGATGTGCGAGCACCGTCTGCTCTGCCTACCTTGCGTCTACTCATTTCTAGGTTCTCAGTTTAAATTCTGTTCCCTCCATGAATCCTTTCCTTGTCCCTACCTTTCTTCGACCTTGGGTTGGCCAAGTGTCTCCTGTGTTCCCACATAGGGTCTGAGAAGAGGAGGGTCTTCTATGGCCCTACAGGAATGTGGGCCTGAAGCTCAATGGCCCTGTCCCATTTCACTGGGGAAAGCATGCCAGGGGTACCTTGGGCGGGTCCTGGGGCTAACGGTGGCTGTAGCTTCTTATTCCTCTGATGGCTCCAGCTAGCCCCATCCCCCACAGGCAAAGGGTGGGAGCAGCTTGGGGACAATGAGCCCTGTGTCTGTGGTGGTGAGGACACATCCCTGCGAAGGCGGGGTAGGAGTGTTTTTGTCACCACCCATGGAGTCCATGACCTTTTAAGTACAAAAGGGGGACAGCAGCTGATGGGCTGCCCTGTTGCTTATGGAAAATCCCTCCCCCTGTAGCCTGAGCTCTGCCAGCCTGGTCTCTGAAAGAGTCAGCAAGGAAAAGCATGGGCACATGGGGAGCTGCTCTATAGCCCCAGCCCCCCAGGCCCACTGTCCTTGAGCCTCTCAGAGGACTGAACACATTTGAGCTCCAAATTCCATTGTTCAGGCCTCCTTCTCTCTCCATCCTGGCACTGCCACATCAGAAGGAAATTGGGCCTTGCACATACTCTAGGGGTCTCAACTATGCTGCTCCCTCCTGCCTGGCCCTTGTCAAGCCTGGCTGATTCTATGCCAAATCTGCCTCCTATGCCAAATCTACTCTGCTTACCACTACCCCTAGGGCTTTGAGTCCATGGGGCCAGGGGGTAAAGCTTCTGAGACACAGATGTGGCTTTGAATTCCTGAAAGAACAGTTAAGGCCCTGGACTGAGGAACCCAGGAGCCTCCCTGTAGCCTTGCTCTATCACCTCATCCCTTGCCTCTGCCCTCCCACCTGCCCCCTCTTAGACCTTTCTGTTCTCTGAACCTGTGCTGCACGATCTCACTCCTGGGCCTTTGTATGTGCTTCCTGAGCACACTTCCTCTCTCCATACCCTTTTGCCCATTTTATTTTTCCCAGGCCTCCAGGTCTGGGCTTGGATACCTCTCCTCCAGGAAGCCCTCTTTGACCCCTGGCTGAGTCACGTGTCCACTCTGGGCTCCTTTGGCACCTAGCTTTCCCTATCCTGGGACTTATAAGTGTCTCTCTGCCAGAATGGGCACTCTGTGGTTGGGATAAACATCTGGCCTGAGGGATACTGGCTGAGGTAAGGGATGAGGCAAATGTAGAGCAACGTGGGGATTGTTGGTGAGGGAGGGGCGGGAGTGGAAATCCTTCCTCTGGTTGGGTGAAGCCTCCTCTTCATGCATAGATCTCTCTCTCTCTTTTTTTTTTTTTTTTTTCCCCATATGGAGAAAGAGGACAAAAGCAGGCCTAGGAGTCTGTGGCCCCACATGCTGGGTCTCATGGTTCTGGTTACATCTCAGATCAGCCTAGTCTCCCCCTTTCCTTCCAGAGATGCCCAGTTGGCTCTAGATACCTCCATCTTGCTCAGTTGGCTCCCTTCATGCCCATGGAAAGACAAAGTCCTAGAGCAGCCTGGATCCCTCACTGTCCCTGAGGAAGTGCCATAAGCCGTGATTCCTGTCCTACACAAAAAGGTGACTGAGCAGACAGACATGCAGCATGTGTGCTAGTTATAATCACAGGATGGCCAAGAGGGAACTTCAGCTTGGACAGGGTACCCAAGGGTAGGATGAGCTAAAGGAGTGTCCTATGGCCTGTGATCACTCCACAGCTTGAGGCTAGACCACCTCCCCACACACACACCTGCAGCCCTCTACCAAGCCTGTTGACTTCTACCTAATATGGAACCACTGGGTACCAGAGTGAATTCCAGCTGGGTGGATGGAAAGAAACCCTGAGCCAAGGCCTAGCCCAGCCCCTGCCCATCATAGGAAACTTTGTCCATGCTCCGGATTGGCTGGAATAAACACAGAGCCCCCAGGAGGTGCTCATGATCGGAGGAATATGGGATGGGGTATGAGCATGGCCCAGAGGAACTTTCTTTCGTTTTTGTCCTGGGCATCTCAGGGCCATGATGAGGACAGCCAATGCAGGGGAACCTGTAGACTACTTCTAGCTCCTCTGCCCTGGGCTCTCTCTGAGCCAGGCCAGGTCAGGCAGCGTACATACCTGGGCCTCAGGGTCGATGTGGATCCTGTGTGCCTGAGCCTTGCTGTCATCAGGGGAACTGGGCCAACTTCTGCTCTCAGGCCTGTAGCAGGAATCAGTATGGTCAATATCTGCCTAACAAGCCTAGGAACAGGACCAAGAGGGGCTGTGCTCTGGGCCATCACCATCCAGAACTAGGCCTGTGGCCTGCAGGGAGAAAAATGCTACCCCAGCACCTTCCCCTGCACCACAGTGGTATCTGTTCTGTCAAGGAGCCAAAAACCTAGATCTGCCACTCTCCTGGAGCAGGGCTGTGTGCTCTCTTCCCTACCAGCTGCCTGGCCTCTCTGGTCTGGTCCTGGAGAGACTGAAGCAGAGGCTCTGCAGCTTCCCCCCATCTTCTAACCTCTCTGTGGCCTACAGAAACTCCACTCAAGAGGCTCAGCTGTGGCAGGGAAGCCAGGCCTCACACGTGGACTAGCTAGGAGCCCATCCACTCATCCCTTGGCTCTCTATCCATAAGCCTCTGGCTGGGGCTGGGGTCAGCTCTTGGGAAAGCAAAGGAGAGGCTCAGAGGGGTGCGCCTTCCCTCCTGCTGCTGCCGCCGGCAGAGTCATCACTGATGTCTGCCCAGCCCAGATGGGAAACAGGCCATTAGGAAATTCCTGCTTCGCCATAGAAACCAAAAGCCAAACACCACTCAGGAGGGAGAAAAACATCGTAAACCTGCCATAAGCAGGGCAGGCAGGCCTTGAGGCTGTGGGCCGGGGGCCCAGCCCTGCCGCTCAGTAGCTCTGTGAGGAGCAGGCCAGGAGGATGCAGAGGCCTGGGCGGGCAGGAGGGTGTGAAGTGAGGCTCCAGAGACTAAAGGGAAATAATGTCCTCCAACCAAGAGGTCTCCTAGGGCTACTCGAGGACTCCAACTGGCCGAGGAGCTCAATTCTGCCTCTCCCTTTGTCAGCTGAGGGATTTACCAGTCTGTCTGTAGCTGCAGGCCACACGGACTCTGTACTTTCTCACCTCTGCCTCTTCCCTGGCTCTTTGCAGGCTACCTCTCTAACCCATAGCCTTCTGGAGGCCCTTGGCATCAAGACTGTGCCATCCCAGGGCAACAATCCCTTCCCCACAATCTCTGTCTCTAGTCCCCTTAGCTAGGCTCCCAAGTGACTGCACCAACTCACAGCTCTAACTGTGATTTCTACTTGCTCAGAACTCTGCATGGACATCTTGTGTAGCTATGGTTATTTGGCTTTGTATTTCCCTCAAGTGCTGCCCAGAAGGGCAGTACAAGCCCTATGGTCTAAAGGTCAGAGGGCACAATTGCCCAGAGCCATGAGGGTGGCCCAAGGCATGAGATAAGAATGAAGGGCTTAATCTAATCATGATTAGCCCCATCCCAGGCCTCCATTTCACATGGGGTAGGTGGCTCCCTGTGCCCATCTGTAAATCAAAAACAAGACTGACAGACTGACAGGACAGAAGTTGATGCTAGAAAGATTCTGGAAGTATAGAACCTAGCCAAGAAGTGTGGGTTAGCTCAGATTGTTGGATGCCTGGCTTTGGCACCAGACAAAATAAGCCTAGCAGAGAAGCCGGGCCTTTCCTATGAGTTTTACTCTGTGGGAAGTGAGAGGTGTGAGATTACAGCCCTGTAGACATGGAAGACAGTAGGGAAGCTGGTCTGGGTAGAAACCCAGGAGTAGGAATTCAGAGTTGCTCATTCCAGCCAGCTCATCAGGCTGATCCTCTGCAAAGCCCATGTTGCAGGTGGAAGGGGTCTCTGGGAACCAAACATAAGACCCAGGCATAGGTCCTGGCATAGGAGACAGGATAGTGAACAGAGTCAGAGGCCTTGCAGGTGGGAAGGTATCCAGGAGAAGGAATGTTGGGCCAGAGGGTCAACAGGGCCCCATGTCTTGATCCCCCAGAATCTGTATGTGTGAAGGATGGAGACAGGAGCTGGAGGGCTAGACTTGGGTTTTCACTCTGACTGAGCAGGCCTGGTACCTCATCACTCAGATCACAAGAAATCCCCATTTTAGAGGTGAGGAAGTTCAGGGCTCAGAGAATAAAGTTCTGCTATAGGACAACATGGTTCTCAAGTACAGAGTGGCACTGGAACTCATCTCTGTGACCGGGAGAATATTCTCCCTGTTCCATGGCCAAATGGCATTCTGAGACTGCAATGCTCACAGCTCAACAGGTCAGTGGAACCCTGGGCTCCTTCCATGACTGGTTTGGAACAAATGAGCATGAAAGGAAGGAAGGGGAACCTCCACCCGGCCACTCTCCCCTGACATCATTCTCTCTGGGAATCTCCTGACTCAGGCTGCTTGTGAGCCTCCCCAACTCCACTACCACCAGGGCTGCCCTTGTTCACTACAGAAGCAGAGCCGGAGGTGAGTCAGGGCCCAGGAACCCAGCCAAGTGGGGAGGCCTCAGAGGCTGCTTGTGGGCAAAGCAGTGCTGACATTTCCCCCAACCAGCCGCCCCTCAGTCTGGCAGAGGGTAATGAACGTGATCCTATTTTATGGGAAAGGAAACCCAGGCTCGTGAAGGTTATCTGGGTACCTAAGGTCCCAGAGTCTGACTTAGGATCAGGTCTGCTGAACTTCCAGGCTGGGATGTCCTTGCCATGTGCCAGGTAGAATGTACAAGGTCTTAGACTTGCAGCTGAGTTCACTCAGGGCCAAGGGCATAGTCAGGGGGTCCTAACCCCAACCTGGACCTGGTTACAGGCCAGGTACAAATAGAGGTTACCTCATAAACCTTCTCACCATGTTTAAAGGCTCTGAGCCAATGGATCGCCTCCCGCCCGGCCAGCTGTAAGGCATGGTTAGCCGTGTTGTGGTTTGGGGAAGTTTCTCCCACACACTTCCATAGGGGGTCGTGGAAAGTCCCTGTTAGCAGTGAACGTGGCAGAACTGAGCAATTATGTCTGTCTTCCCTGGATCCAGACAGGGGTGGGGAGATTGCATTTAGCAAGGATTAGGATGATTGCCTGGTGGAGCTGACTAAAGACCCAGGACTTGAGCAAGGCAAAGGGACTGGACCTTTCATCCTGCCATAGGTGGAGCTTGATGACCTCCTAGGTTCCCCTTCATGATGGGCTTCACAGCATTACACATAATTCATGGCAGTAAGCTTGTTCCAAATTTAACCAGAGCAGAGGTGTGGGCCATGGTGCATATAGTATAGGGAGGGCAGCTTGGCTGACAGTCAAGTAGAAGAATCTTCAGGAATGAGACAGACCTGAGGTCAAATTTGCTTTTCCACTACCTTTCTGGGTGACTTTAAGCAACCTCTAACTTTTCTGACTCAGTTGTCTTATCTGTAAAATGGGGCTTACATTAAAGTTATCTTTTTTATAAGTAGATTTGCAGGTCAATGAGTTATTGCACACAAAATTGCTTTTAATAGTTATCAAACTGGTCACTCAGGGTAGGAGAAATGACAGGTGTAAATGTTCCAGAGATGACTCAAGCTCTTATATCTGCTGCCTACATCTGCCATAAGTGCCACAACACACTTCTAGCCTTGAGTTGAAAGGAGCTTCTTCGGTCCTAAAGCTCCCCACAGCTCTAAACAGTGCCCTCCAGGCCCCTGTGAAAGTACTGCCTTCTAGGATTAGAGGCTGGGTGCCTTGGAGTGGAGGCAGAGAAGCCACATTGAGGCCCAGCTCCAGCCTGACACTGGCCGCCCATAACTGCCCCTACCCACTCCTCCCAACCTTCTAGCCCACCCTGCCCTTTGTGTACCTGCTCACAGAGAGTGTGAGGTGATCGTGACAGCCTTTGATGCGGTTCTGTGCCTCCAGGTGTGTCATGAGCTCTGTGCTTTCGCCATTGATGGCCTGGATCAGGTCCCCTGGGCACAGATCCGCCAGTGCAGCCTTGCTACCAGCATGGACCTGTGGGCAGACAAGCCAGATGGTTGGCGCAGTCATTGTGTGGCCTTTTACTCTGGACCTCAGAACCTGGCCAGTGTGGCCTCACTGCCATGACCCGGGGGTGGGAAAACCAAGAGGTTGTGTGGCCTTCTTGCAGCCTCTGGTTTTAAAAACCTCGACTCCAGCACCTGGAGGCCAGGTAGGAGTGAAGGTTTATAAGAAGGATTTCATCTGACCTGGGAAAAGTGGGATGCCACTTTTCCAACTTGCATATGTACCTAAAGATAAGCAAAAGACACACAGGGACACATATGCTCACAGATACATACAGAGCATGGACATGTCACAAATGCTCCACACAGACAGGGCCCCACTCAGCCAGACTGTATAGCAGCTCTTTGACCCAACTTGCTTGATCTTCCCTGTCCCCCTACTATGCATTCACTTCCTCTCCACCATCCTCCCAGCCCATCTGAATGCATGCAGGGCACTCACAGGCACAAGCCAGGGCCCATCTCCAGGCTTCCACAAATGCTGTTCCCTCTGCCTGCAACACTCTTTTCTTTGACTCCCAAACCCTACATACTAGCTTCCTCCTCCTCCTTTAGGTCTCAAAATAGAGGGCACTTTTCTGGGAGTAACCTGCGTGTCCCCATTACCACTTCCCCCCTCACATTGTTCATGTTAGTATGGGGAAGTGAAGTTCAGACCAGGGCCCTTCAGTTCCATTGGCCAGCCTGCACTCTGCAGTCACAATCCCACATCCAGTTTCCCGTGTAGGACGTCTCAGTGTCACTACTGACCCCACACAGGGTCAAACAGTGTTCTCATTTGGAGACTCCTACAATGATGGTCATCTGATGAAAACCACGTGGGGAACAGGTAGGGACAGACTCACAGAAAGACCTGAGTGAGCAACCGAGAGGAATTCAGGGAACAGGCAGTCTTCACACTGTCTTGTCCCAACACACCCCTTGGAAAAAGACTGGCAGCCCCTCATTTTCAAGCCTTTCCAGCCAGTGCCTCGCTGGGCACAAGACCTCCATGACCTTGTCGTATTTGTCAGGGTGGGAGCTTCTGGAAGCCAGCCAGGCTCAGCTCAGCTAGTTCTCAGTAGCAAGTGGACAAAGCTGAGTGCTGGCAGCTCCTTGGCTCGCAGCCTAGTGTGGGCACTGCCCAAGCTGACCTGCCCTGAAATGGGCTGCTTCAAAGAACATTCCTCTTCTGAAGCAGAACCCTCAGCCCACCATTAATGTTCACTTGAAGAGCCCGGGCACCTGCATGATCCTGTCCTCCCATGGCAGGTGCCCAGGACACCATCCTGTTCTCTTCTCAGGGTCCTGCTCTTTGCCAGGGCCTGGGCTCAGCACTTTACCCATAACTAAATGACCTCTCATTCACTAGTGCAATGAGGCTGTTCTCATTCCTATTTACAGATGAAAAAAGAGGAATTTGGAGCACGGACACCTTGCTCCAACCCCCTCTGGAGAGGAGTCTTCTTCCTCAGGGGGTGGTTAGCTACAAGATGACTCAGCCAGCACAAGGGGTGCATTCAGGCCCCTGTAGGCGGAGGAAGTTCTTGAAAGCAGGGGTGGCTGGGATGCAGCCAGCTCTGTTGAGCTAGGGGAGTTCTGGTCAGAGAGGGCATGAGGCTAGGAAACCGTGTCTCTCCCAGCCGTCTTTACACACATTGTCTCATTAGTTTTCAAGGCAAGCCCTTTTCCCAGATGAGGAAACTGAGGTCCAGAGAAGTATAGAGAAACACTTAATTGATAAATGGCCAAGTCAGCATTCTAACCCAGGTCAACTGATTCCAAATCCAAAACTATTCTGAACCACTGTGTTTTACTACAAAAAGGGAGGGAGGGGTAAGAGTGTCCAAGGAGAGAAATGGTGTTCCAGGTAGGAGGAACAGCATGTATAATGGCTCCACAAGGAGAGAAAGAAGGAGGCTTGTGTGGCTGGAGCATCATTAGTGAGGAGAGAGTGAAAGAGATGAAATCAGAGAAGAGGCAGGGACCAGAATTTGCAGGGCTTTGTAGGCCCAGATGAGAAGCTGACAACTCGAAGTGGTTGGGAACTATGGAGTGTTCTAAGCAGGGAAGGACAGAATTGAATCCAGCTTGATCCCTCTAGCTGCTACACACAGGATAACAGAAAGAAGGGAAAACAGGAATAGTGAGGTCAGATGGGAGGTTGAGACATGAATTACCCCCTCACCTATGACGGCTACATTTTGTCCCTGCCCCACCCAGCCTAGATACTGGCTGGGAGCTATAGAGGGCCATATGGTCCCATATAGCCACAGCAAGCTCCAGACAGGCCTAGATTCCTGTCCCTACTAGGCTTCTCTGGGTACATTACCTGACTCTCTTCATGCCACAGTGTCCCCATCTACAGTGTGAGTCCAGAGGCAGTCCTTACTTCTAAGGGCTGTTGTGAGGACAATGTGAGACAATCAGGGCATGTGAAACTTCCACTGCAGGCTGGGCATATGGTGGGGCTCATTCCAGGGACTGGTTGCTGGGGAGGTGCTGGTACCAACACCCATTGGGTGGGGCCTGGCACACTGCAGATGCTCTGGAAAGGCCAGCAATCATTATGGTTTGTCTGTGGGGAAGGAGCCCTAGATAATGTTCTTGGGGATCCCCAAGGCTTCCTAGGCCAAGACTGCAAGCCTCCAGACCTGCCAGGAAGTCAGCTTCCTCCCTATAACCCTACATGAAGTTGTCCATTCCTACGTTGTTCTGGGTGAGGAAAGTCTAGAAGCTCAGGAAGGGCTGGATCTTGAGCCCCCTTGGTGAGGACACGCCCACACATCATCAGTCCCTGTAGAATTGCCCCCAGGTACCTACTAGGCAAGCTGTGGCCTGTGCCTCCCCAGTCCTGTAAATCTTCCCAGATCCCACCCAAACCCAGGCTCAGTCATCCTGGCTCCTTGGGCCTCAGCTGCTGCTGTGTGACACTTGGGGGACATGGAGGGCGGGGGCTCTTTCTGGCAAACCCCTCTTCCAGACTGCCTGCCTGCCTGCCAGGGGCCTGCATCCTGATCAGCGCCAAACAAGGCCTCTGCTGCTGCTGCTGTGACGTGTGGAGGCCTTTCCTCGGCGGGCAGGCAGCCGCGTGGGCAACAGATGTCTCAGCTCCCTGCCGCCTGCGGCCGTCAGCAGCCGCCACTGAGCTTGTCAGCAGCCTCACGCCCAGGGTGCCTGGCCTGCTGGCCGGCCTAGCACCCCACCAGCCCTCCCCTGTGGACACACAGCATGATCTACACAGGCAGACATAGACACAATAGCATGAATGCACGTGCACACACACACACACACACACACACACACACGAAGGGATCTCTCAGGGAAATGGGAGATGAAAGGCTCCTGGAAGTGTTGAAGGCCCACTTCACTCAGCCTCAGGGACCTGGCAGTGAGGACAGACGTGGGAAGCCTCCTAGGACAGCTGGTCCTGCCTGTCACCCTGGCCCCCAGAAACAGGATTCCACGATTCCATGCCCCACCAGTGTCCATCCCCTTCCAAGAACTGGAAAGAAGTCTGTGAAACTGGGCCCAGCCCCCAGGGCAAGAGGAGGCAGAAGGGTGGGTGAAGGTGGATCTTAGTTCCCTTCTCACAAGTCCCCAAAGACCAGCAGCCTCTGTGGGGGCAAGGAATGCCCTCAGATGATCCCAGGTCCATCCTGTTCCCTCCAGAGTAGGAGCCACCAATGACTCAGTCCTCTCTTCCGCCCCCACCCCTAACCAGGGAACCTGGGCTAGGACCCTTTGTCTCCTGGGCACCCCCTGCAACAGAACTCAAGACTGTTCCTCTGTCCTCAGATCAGCCATCTCCCCACAGTTGTGCCTCCATCTTTTCCTCCTCTGTCCCAAATCCAGGTCTAGACATGGCTCTGGGAACCTTGAGGAGAGGGGCTGAGACTGGCTTGACCAATGGCTTTGTGTTGTCTTTTAAGGAGAAGTTCTTACATCCTCATAGTCAAATCTGCCCTTTTCCTGGAAGCCAAAAAATTCCTCCTGGTCACTTCCCTCTAGGGTGACTGAGGTCACAAAAGAGACACTGCCTAAAGATCAGAGTGGGGAAGTGGATGAACTTTTCTTACTGAAGACCTCAGACCTCCGTGGGGTCACCCAGTTTTTCAGGCAGAGGCCCTTGACAGGGGAAGGGGGGGACCCACAGTCGCTTCACTCAAATCTCCAGGCAGGTTTAGGTCTAACTGGGGAGTTTCTGGGCCTCTGTGGATCTGTCCACGTTCCTGGCTCTTGTCTGCGGGAAGGCCCCGATCCTCCGTGACTACTCCTCAAGGACAGCAGCGTAGAGGAGGCTGGTGTGTGAACTTTGGGGGAATCTCCCCTCCACCGGGTGAGCAGGCCCAGCGGGAAGGGGGGTGGGGCGGCGCTGCCCTGCCTGGAAGCTGCCTCTACCTCGTGCGGGTCACCCGGGTCAACCCTCAGCTTTCAAGTCTCGGACACGTCGGGGATCGGGGTCCCGGATGGGGGACCGCGAGACTGGGGCTCCGATCCGGGGCCGCCCCGCCGCCCCGCGGCCGTGGGACTCACCCGCGAGATGGTGAGGGGCGCGCTGAAGTCCCGGCCGCCCACCAGGCGGAAGCCCCAGGGAGAAGGGCCGCGCAGGGTCACCGAGTGGGGCATCGCGGGCCGGAGCCGCAGCCGGAGCCGGAGCCGGACACCGAGGAGCCGCCGCCTGGCCGCCGCCACCGCCTGCCTGGCCGCCGCGCCCCGCCCCCGGCCCGCCCGCCCGTACCCCCCTCCGCCCGGCCCCCGCCCCCGCTCCCCGCGCGCCCGGATTGGCCCCGCGGCCGCCGACCCTCCCACTTCGGGGGGCTCGGAGGACGCGCCCCTCAGTCTCAGCAGCCTCAGCCCCGAGCCCCCACCCGCTTCTCAGAGACCCCCGGAGTGGGACGGCCCCGACGTCCCGGATCCCGTCTGGGCCTGGGATCTGCGCACCGCAGACCCGAGCCCGGCTGCGGAAGCTCGGGCACAGACCCTTTGAAGTCGCTTCTACTGGGCGGAGCGGCGCCCCAGCTAGGAGAGGAATGGGGGGCGGGGGGCGGCCCAGATGGGGGATGGGGCAGAGCCTTGATCAAACCTCCTCAAAGGTCCTGGCAGGCAAACCTATCTCTCTGTGTGAGGAGCCCTCTGAACACCGAGCACTGATCTAGGAACCCTGGACCTGAGCAGACCTGGCTGGGGACACAGAGCCGGCAGCGCGTCTCTATAGAGGTGGAAATATAAAGGCACCCAATCTAGTTTGGGGATCCCAGGAAGGCTGCGTGGAGAAGGTGACCTCTGACTTGAGTCAGAGAAGAGAGGTGCTCTGTCTTTCCAGGTGTCCCTGCTTCCTTCAGAACATTAGGATTGTCTCTTGCTGCCAGTTCCTTCCAGGCGGTCTGCACAGCTCCCTCTCTTCCTCCTTTGCAAGGAGCCTTGTTTCTTCAGGCTTCCAGGGAAAGGAGAATAGCTGGAGTGGTGACTATGGGAATATATGCAGCCTTTCACTTGGAGACCTCTCTCCCCAAGTGCTTCTCCCCATTCCCATCATGTTCTCCAGGGATGTCCTTGAACAGCCTCTGCAGGTGCCATGGTTTGGCCAGAGCCCTGCCTACCTCTCTTTGGGCACCTCAGTCTGGCTACACCAGACATTAGCTTCTCCAGACCATGAGGAAGCCCCTAATTTAGCTAATATTCTTGACAACCCTCTATACCCTCTTAGCTAAGCTTTGGGAAGAACTATTCTTCAGATGCTCACAGGTTGGGGTAAGATGGGTCCACCAGATCTCAAACACCCCATCCCTTCCAAGAAGGAGGACTGCTTGAGATGTACAAATCTAGGGCAGTCCAAGGAAGGGGAGCCCTCCAGGGTGGAATGTGGATGCCTCTCTGGGAGGCATGGTTCTGCTACCTGTACTGCTGGAAAGAAACAGCATGAATGGTGTGTGTGGCAGTGGTGCATATTTGGGGGTGTGTGGTATATATGTGGGAGAAAGGATCCACAAAGCACCAGCCACTGGGCTTTCAACACTGTGTGGTGAAGAAGGGTTTTTGCTCAATGCCATGCTGACTTGGGTCCCCTATAGACAGAGGCAGAAGGGTCAGGACTTACACTCCACTAAATGGGGTGGAATGGAGGAACTATCACTTCTCATTGGTTATCCCTAGGGTTGAGTGTAGAACATGGTCCATGATAGAGGGGATCCTCAAGTCTGTGGGAGTTTCCACCTAATACACCTCATTCTGGAATCCCTTCTCAGATATTGCTTGCTTCTCCCAATTTAGACATCCCTAGGGCCTGCCACCTTCCTGCCCCCATCCTGAACTTTCCTCATCATCTATTTACTTCTGTCTAGGGGAGGGGGGAGTGTGACACCCTTTCCAGAAAGGGTACTCCTAAACATGACTATCCTGACTCTTAAGTCTCTGAGCAACGTAATCTATCTCCAAAGAGATGGAGGGGGTTGGGGAGAAGCAGTGGTCTAGAATCTGGTACGTAAACTTTCCTATCTCATTGTATAGTGTCTGAGCACCTTGGAGTGATACAGGATGTCCAGGTATGTGCCCGTCATCCTTGAGTTTTTTTGTTTTGGGTACTGGGGATTGAACCCAGGGGCAATTTATCACTGAACTACATCCCTAGCCCTTTTTATTTTTTATTTTGAGACAGGACTTCACTAAGTTGCTTAGGGAATCACTAAATTGCTAAGGCTGGCCTCAAACTTGTAATCTTCCTGCCTCAGTCTCTTGAGTTGCTGGGTTTACAGGCATATGCCATTGTGTCTGGCTGCATGGGTGCTTGACATCCTTGACTTAGGAGAACATCAGAGGCCCACTTCTGACCAGTGCCCTCCCAGAGGAGAGAGGTGCCGGCCAAGCTGTGTTCCTGGATGCTGGGGATAGTCCTTCTTAGGAACCACACTGGGCCCACTTCTGAGGTGCTCAGAGTTGGGGACAGCAAGTCAAATAAGCTTCAGGCCCTATGGCTCCTCATATTTTTCTCCAGAACTGTCTCAGGGAAGCCCCTAGGATTTCCTTTCACCCTTGAATGATCTTTGTCTTGGGGGATTGCGGTGTTGCTGAGTCCACATTGTGTTGGGGGTACCAAGTCAAAGGCAGCCAGAGGGACTGCAAGCCCTGGTGAAAGTGGGAATGGGTGGTGGCCCATCATGCCTCACTTCTGTCATGACCTTCATGTGTTTGCTGCACACTCCACCTGGCATCTCTGCTCATTTCATGCCTCTTCATTCCTTCAATAAATGTGTATTGAATGTTCTCCATATGCCTAGGCATGTACCTGCACAGGGAACGAGTAAAGGCATCTATGAGGTCAGGGGCTCTGTCTATCTTATTTATTTATGTTTCCCCAGCACCCAGCAGAGAACTTGGCATTTAACATTGCTATTAAAAACATTATAACTGTTATGGGAATTATTATCTTAGCCCAACCCTTGGTCATGATCCAGAGAGAGGCAGGGAGGGAATGAGGGCGCTTAGATGGGTGAAGACTTCTGCTCCAGCTCTTTGAGACCTCACTTAGTGGTCTTGTCCTTTAGGGAGCCTCAAAAGGCTCAGGGCATGATGCCTAAGCCCTTTGTTTGTGGCCAGGTCTATCCAAGGTCAGAAAAAACTACAATGCTCTTTCCTTGATAGGCAGGCAGGGCTGGCAAGCTCCAATAGAAGCAGACACCCTTGGGAGATGCCCTTGGGTTTGAGTTTAGGGAGAGGGGGAGGAGGGAAAGGGGTGGGACAGGAAAATCCTCAGGCTGAGGGATAGACCAACTTGGGCTGTCCAGGATTGGATGCAGCCTTGGGTGCGGTTGGAGTGAAGCTGAGAGGGCAACCCACACTTAAGGGACCTTCCTGTGAAGGCCAAAGAGTTCAGATGCTGACCTGTTCCACCCCAGCCCAGTGGCCACAGGTCTGTGGGTGGAATCACTTCATTCAGATTTTTTTTTTTAGTTGTAGATGGACACAGGACCTTTATTTAATTAATTTATTTTTATGTGGTGCTGAGGATCCAATCTGGTGCCTCACATGTGCTAGGCAAGCACTCTAACACTGAGCTACAACCCCAGCCCCTGAGTCTGTCCCATTAAGATTCAAGTCTTGGAGCCAATACATCTGTCCTTCAAGTCTTAGTCCCCTTCCCCCAGCCACAAGCCTGGATTCCAAGGAGATTTGCATCTTTGATGGGGAGTGCCCCCTTCTTGGAGTGCCCAGTCCATAGTACTGACCACTCCAGGGGTCTGAGAGTAGCCAGAGGAGAGATCTTAACCAGCCCACACTTCAGTGTGGCCTGCCTCACTCAGCTCCTGATCTCACGATCTCTGTCCATCCCAGGATATGCTATCCTAGAGGCCTGCTGGTAAAGGTCAGGGGTTGGTGAGTCAAGGGCAGAGAGAACAGCAGTATGAGAGGGCCCACCTGGATGCGGGGAGATGTTTGAGCCTCCTTCTGGATTACAACAGATGATAGGGAGCCAAGGCAGACCCTGTGCAGGTTTGGAGATTCTGTAAGGGGTCGAGGCAACCAGAAGCAGGAGTACCAGGCAACATCCCAAAATGGTCCAGATGGCACAGTCTGTAGTGGTGGGGGAAAGCTGATGCCTCTTGGGAGGATAGGACTGTGTCAAGGAGGCAGCAAGCTCACCTTTAAGTTGTCTGGTTCAACAAAACACACAGGGGAGGGCATGTCTGAGACAAAGGAATTTCCTCACTCCAGTTTTGTGGACAAACACTTAGTTAAATGCCTGTCGTGTGTCTGGACATGGTCAACTAGACTTGGTGGGGGGTAGAGGTGACATCTTTCTGAGGGCTGAGATGCTAGAGGCTCTGAAGTGAGCCAGTCTCCCAGGATCCAAACAGGAACAAAGCTGATTCTGCCAACTGGGGCCTAGTTACTGGCTCTGAGCCAGATTCCAGGGCAGATACAAAAGCCAACGCAATTCTCTTCAGGAAACTGAGCCTGGAGGCGGGGTGAGTGACCGCCCCAAGTTCACACGATTTTAAGAGGTAGATCTGGGGCTTAGATCCTGTGTGCGTACCTTTGTGCCATGCTAATTGTGCACCAGGGACTAAATGTGCCTCAGCCATACCTCAGTGCCCAGCAGCACCCCTGTCAGACCTGCTCTGTCTCTGCTTTCACAGAGAAAACCAGTCTGCTCTGGGATCCAACAAAGGGACTGTCAGGTGGCAGGGCGGGGACAGGTTTACCCAGCTGAGCCCAGGGAGGCCCTGGCCCTGAGGCCTGGGAGTAGAATGGTGTTGGAAGGAGTGGCCTCATGTAGCAGGGAGGCAGTAGACAGGTGGGAGAGCCAGAGGTGGCTTAGCTCAGCCCAGACAAGGAGGTGACAGAACAGGCTGCTGGCAGTGGCAGTAAGGCCCATGTAATGGAGTGTTGTGCAACTGAGGCCTCAGGAAAGTAGCTTGCAAAAGGACCACAGCCTCTCCCCTGCCTCAAGGAGACCCCTGTCCTTTCATCCTCCCACTTCTCATTCAGGCCAAAGGGTGCAGGCAGTCTGCCCAAGATCACCCAGCTTCCCTCAGCATCTAATGTTTCAAATCTACCTATAAACCCTGGATAGAGGCCCAACCCAGCAGTTTATAGTTTTGCCACTTCCCCTTGCAGTGGGAGGCTTCCCTCAGCCCAGCCATGCTTGCCTCTGTGAGGAGAAGGTACAACCTTTTATAAATCAGTTCCTCCAGGCAGAGCAGCAGAAGGATTGGAGAGTGCTGGGATATGTGCTCATTCTGTGCCCTGGATGTTCTTGGCCTTGACCTGATCATCACCATTTCCAGATGAAAGCAAGGGTTCAGGATTCCTCTCAGGAGAGAGAGAGCAAGAGAGAGATCAGCCTCTCCCCTGCCTCAAGAAGAGAGTCACTGCTATGAAGCATCAAGAGGGCTAGGATGACGGAGAGGACTCCTGCCACTGCTGTAGCCCTGCCCCAGTGCACACATCTACAGACACACTCAACAGTGGCCTGTCCAGGACAGTCTGGGCTCAGGCATGGGTACCCTTCCTCCTCCTCTTCCTGATCACTAGAACTTACCACTAGGGCAACTCTGATGGCTAGAGAGGTCCAGCTATCAGTAAAATAAAATGGAAGAATGCAAAAAGAGGGTTTCAAGAGTTATGGAACCTGTTATTTATTCCTTGTTCCTTTGTTCATTTATTCAACAGATGGTAGTGAGATCCTTGTGTGTTCTGGCACTGTTTTAGACCGGAATGCGGAACCACAGACTCTTTTTCTTTTTTCTTTTTTTGGTGGCACTGGGGATTGAGCCCAGGGGTGCTCTACCGCTGAGCTACATGCCTGGCCCCTTTTTAAAAATTTTTATTTGAGACAGGTTCTCATTAAATTGCCCAAGCTGACCTTGAACTTTCAATCCTCTTGTCTCATCCTCCAGAGTTATTGGGATTGCAGGCATGTGCCACTCACTGATCCAGGCACAATTAAATCTTTGTGATGCACATCCAAAATGTATTGCCTCATTTGGAAATAACTTTGAAGAGTTAAATATCCAGACTCCTGGCTTTTTATTCTCAGGAGGGACCCTCACGTTCCCCTCTGTCTATGATTTTCTCATTGGTATAGATCAGGCCTCTGTTCCCTGCTCCTGAGGAGTTATGGGAACTGTGAAATAGGTTGGCAGAAGTAGTGAAGTCTTCCACAGGAATCTAACTAGCATTGGCCTGTCTCCAGCCCACTTTCCCAGCCGCATCCTTTTTAACTTTTATAGGTGGCCTCCTTCCCTATAGCACCAGTTCCTTTCCTCAATGATTGGTCTTGGTGAAGTGCTCTGCCCAGAGGTGCCCTTTGCTGCCCAGTGGTGACTGAGTCACAGGCTGGTGAGGACTGTTCAGGCTGATCTCACCTCCATGCCTGGCCACTGCTCACCCCAACTGTGGCCACCTGGTGTGAGTCTGGATGCTCATGTCGCTGGGAGAATGGGGCAGAGTCATGCTTCTAGAGTCTAGCAGCTGCCAGCTGGCCCAGAGGTCTGGGAACCCAGGTGCAAGGGGCCATGGGGATTAGAGCAGGAAAAGGCAGATCCAGGCCTGTGAGGGTGAAGCTGGGCTGAGACTGCTGGTGGCCGACTGGGAGAATGGACTGGAACAGGCCCATGAGTCAGCCTCATGTCCTGGGTGGCTATTTTCTTGGCTCCCAAAAATCTTCGCAATCCTTTCCCACTTCCTCTCCCAAAGCTGGGTCCATAGCTGTGCAGATCTGAGCTCAGCAGTGGGTGTGGGTAGCAGAGGTCTCAGAGTGGGTAGGGTTGAAATTCTCACACTCTGCATCTCTCGTGTCCCCCACCCCAATGGCAAAAGCATTAAGCTCCCACCAAGAAAATGCCTGGTCAGATTGTTTGCTCCCTGTGAGCTCACCATATTAATGGGAAGATAGACCTGCCTAAGAAATAATGGGACTGTGCCTTTACCACACGAAAAGCCAGATTATTCTAAGAGAATATAAAAAGAGAACTTTTAAGTGCTGAGAGTTAAACTAGAAGCTGTTTCATCTCAGGAAGAGGAAGAGAAAATAGCAGGTCTGGGTTTGAGATGCAATGAATGTTGGAAAGGTCCCTGCCCACACTCTGGGACCAACAGGCCCTGAGAAGTAGCTGTATCTAGGATTAAGACAAGTTAACTACAAAGAGCTGTGACATCCAGCTTTGAAGCATGAAGTATTATTGGCTCAGAGAAGGAGCACAAGCATCCTGAGAACCATGATGTTCCAGAGCCAGAGAGAGATGGAGCTCGTCCATAATGCCCTGTGAAGATCTATTATATAAATACCAATAACAGCCTCTTTAAGAAAATGGCAGACCCATCTATTGGTAAATATAGCAAACTGGCTTCCATAGTATGTCAAAGTACTGTTAGCAACTTAAGGATTTTTTTTTTCTAGAGTTATAAACTTGTCTTAACATTTTAACATTATAAAATCTTTGGGTGTGTGTATGGTGCTGGATCAAACCCAGGGCCTTGTGTGTGCTAGGCAAGTGCTCTACTACTGATCTGCATCCCCAGCCCTTCAACATTGTAAAACCTAATGACTAAATATTAGACAAAAAGAAATGAATCTTGTTATATCAAAAGGCATTTGATACAATTAATTAGCCATTAACACTAAAACATAAAGAAAAGGAAATATTATTAACATTTAAAAGAATGTACTTCAAAAACTAAAAGCCAGATTTGGACCTAACAGTCTAAAAATTTCCATTAATGTAAAAATTTGACGTCTCTTTAACTACAATTGTTCAATGTTGGCTCTGGAGGTCCTAACTAGGACAATAAGATGAAAAGAAGAAATAAGAAATTAGTGAAGGAAATAAACAATAAGTAATAGAAAGTGGCAAAATGATCATTACTTGTGAATGTTAATGATTTTCCCTCCCTAACATCCAAGAGAATCAATTGAAAAACTATTATGACTAATAGGGCGATCCAGTCAGAGAAGAACAAGATAAATTTTTATATGTATGTAGAGTTTAGTAGCTTTTAAAAATGTTAAGTCATAAGTAATTAAAGATGAAATTAAAACAATATAAGAGGTCTGGGGATGTAGCTCAGTAGTAGGGCACTCAGCATGCATGAGGCCCTGGTTTCCATTCCCAGTTGCACAAAAAACAAAACACAATTTACCTTTCACAATTAACAGTAAAATTTAAAAAAAAAAAATACAGAAGTGAATTTAGTGCACATCAAAGGCTTTAAAAGTAGGATAGATTTAAAAGAAGACAAAATAAATGGTGGCATAGGACATGCTCCTAGAAAACTTAATATTCTAAATTTATTAATAGATAAATTCAATGTAATTCCAATCAATTTATTTGGAAGGGAGAAACTGACAAGATGATTCTAAAGATCAACTGAAAAACTAAATATGGAAGAAAAACCAAATATTGTAATAAAAGACTTAAAGATGAGATTTGCCCTATAGTCATCAAAGCATATATTCAATCAATCTAGAATAATTAAGCATGTGCTAGCATAAGAAAAATAAATATATCAATGAATAAAAGGGAATCCATATCATGGGATTCAGAAACAACTTAATTCAGGGATAAAGGGTAAAGTTCATTCAGTAAATCATGTGGGAGAAATTTGTTAGCTATTTTTTTTAAAAAGGTTATAATCCCTGTATGTTATATAATTTTCCACTTTATAAAATACCTTCCAAGTGGATTCATGATCTATTTCAACTTTTGCAATACAAATGTTTTCATAAACTAGTCATATATTTAAACTCAAGAAAAGAGCTGATAAAAATATGGATAAATATTTTTATAATCTTGGGGTGAGGAACATTTATTTCATTAAGATAATACTTCATTCTTCATAGAATTAGAAAAAACAATCATGAAATTCATTTGGAAAAATAAGAGACTCAGAAGATAAATACTTCAAATGTTTTCCTTTTCCGCATTGATGAAAACCATCAAAGAATTGTGTTGCAAACTGTTGATAGTTTTTTCTGGGGATGATGTTTCAGGACTTGTCCTTTTCCTAGGTTATGTATTTTTGTAGCATTTTAATTTCATATAAACAAATTTGTATTATATTTGTAACTAGAAAAATTAAGATAAGGAAGAAGAAAATAAAGACAGTAGAAAGATAAATGCCACCGCTTAATAATTTAAGAACTACAAAATAATATACTTCCATTTATCACTCCCTTCTTGGTGCTAAAACTTATGCATTTACCGCTATGTATGTTACAAACTCCTTCAAAAATGATTATTTTTGCTTTAGACAGTCAAATGCCTTTTAAATAATTTAAGAAACAAAACCTATTTGATATGTTTGTTATATTTAGTGTTAGTCTTTGTTCCTTTGTTTACAAATGAATTCCTATCAGATATCATTTTATGTTAGCCTTAAGAACTTCCTTTAACATTTCTAGAACCAAGATCTACTGGTGATGAATTCTCTCAATATTTTTTAAATCAAAAAGTATCTTTAGAGCTGGGGTTGTAGTTCAGTGGTTGAGTCTTGCCTCACATGTGTGAGGCACTGGGTTTGATCCTCAGCACCACATTTTAAAAAATAAACAAAGATATCATAAAACAAAGATATCGTGTCCATCTATAATTGAAAAAACATTTTTAAAAAATATCTTTATTTTCATTTCCTATTTAAAGATAATTTCCTTGGATATAGAATACAACATTGACTTTTTTTTTTCCTCACAGCATACTTAGTATTTATTAACAGTTCATTATTTTCTGGCTTGCAATACTCCTGGTGAGAAAGAAGTGGTAATTCTTATCATTGTTCCCCTTATGTAATATGTCTTTGTTTTTTCATTGCTTTTAAGATGTTCTCTCTAATTTTAAGATACTTGACTAGGATGTACCTGAATGTGGTTTCCTTTGTATTTATCCTGCTTAGAGTTTTATATTGCAAGCTTCTTGGGATAGAGAATTAATTTTTTCTGGGGGGGAGGGGTGCCAGAGCTTGAACCCAGGGGCGCTTAATCACTGAGCCACATCCCCAGCCCTTTTTTATACTTTATTAGAGAGAGGGTCTCACTGAGTTGGTTAGGGCCTAGCTGAATTGCTGAGGCTGTTTGAACTCGCTATCCTCCTGCCTCAGCCTCCCGAATTGCTGGAATTACAGATGTGCACCACTGCGCCTAGTGTGAGTTAATTTTTTAAAAAATCAAATATAGAATTTCAGTCACTATATAAAAACACATCATTGTTATTATGTCTCAATTTCTCTCTCTGAGACTTCAATTTTATGTATATTAGATTGCTGGGAATTGTTTCAAGGTCGCTTCATTGGGGCTGTTTGTTTTTTTAGTATTCTTCCTGTGATTCCATTTAGATGGTTCCTATTGACTTAACTGATTATTTTCCTGTAGTGTTCAGTCTGCTTGTAAGTCTTCTAGTAAAAATTTCACTATGTATGTGTTTTCCATCCTATAATTTCCATTTAGCTGTGACTTATAGTTTTCATTTCACTGCTGAGATAGCTCATTTATTCATTTATGATGTCTACTTTGTGATTTAAAATTCTCGGACATATTTATAATAGCTATTTTAAAGCCTCATCTGCTGATTCTAATATCTGTGTTACCTCTGTGATTATTTTTTCCTAGTTATGGATCATATTTTACATCTTCTTCATATATCTGGTAATTTTTGACTGTATGTTGGGAATTGTGAAAACTTCATTGTTATGAGTGTGGATTTTGTGGTCTCCTTTAAAGAATGTTTATTTCATTGGGCAGCAAATTTACTTAGGGCTCAATTTGATGCTGTTGAGGTTTGATTTGAGGCTATATTAGGGCAGGTCTAAAAGTAGGGCATATTGTAGGACTAAAGTAGCTCTGTTCTTAAGGTGTGGGGTTTCTAAAGTTTTGATCAAATAATCAGGTTGTTCAGAAAGGTCTTTCCACTCTGGCTGATGAGAACAGGGTCAGCATAGTGTGACTGTGGAATCTCCATGTGTTTCACAGACTCAGAGAAGTTTCTATTTGCCACTCTCATGGAATCTTGCCCTTCACTTGTGCAACTTAAACAGGACTTCAAGAAGACCACTGTTGCCTCATGAATTTCAGTTACCTAAGCATCCCCTACTTCTGATCTCTGTTTCCTCCACTCAGTGAGACTATTGCTTTCAGCATGGGCTCCATTTCCCTCTGCCATAGTTTGGAAAGTGTCCCAGGCAAAGAGCATGGGTGGATGTGGAGTTCACCTTGGGTGTTTCCCTTCTCTCAAGGATGAAATTTATCTGATGTTTAATGCCTACAGTCAGTTGGTATAAATATTTTATCCAGCTTAATAGTTGCTTATGTAGGGAGTAAGTTTATTACCACTCAGTCTTGGTTGGAACCTAAGAAAAGTTAAAAACTAAAAGAAGAAAGGATTTTGGAGCCCAGTGGCACATATAATCCTAGTTGCCCCTGGAGGCTGAGGCAAGAGAATCACAAGTTTGAGACCAGCCTGAGCGACTTAGTGAGACCCTGTCTCAAAGTAAAATAAAAAGATGCTGGGGATGTAGCTCAGTGATAGAGCACTTGCTTAGCATGAGCAAAGATCTGGGTTCAATCCACAGGACTTCAAAAACTTCTTTTACAAAGAAGAAGGGAAAAGAAACAAAAATAGCAAACCCTAATTTAGTATGAAGATCTTATGTTACAAGTATCTAAAAGTCTGAGCTTCAGCTGAAAGCAGCCGTGTTACTTGGGCCCACCCCTCTCCAGCTCTTTCTAATCTGGCATCAGAATTGGACTCAAGAAAACTTCAAGTTCTTCCAACTAATCTACTTGCCAAAGGCAATTATGAAGACAAAATATATGAAACAGCTATTTGAAGGCATTGGAGAACAACCAATATAGGTAAGAACTGAGGGTTATGATCCTTGAGAAAAAGAAATAATACAGAATAATTCTACATTTACCCTGTTTTTTTTTCTCTTCTTCTTCTTCTTCCCCTACATGCTTTTTGCTCATTGTTGTGTGAGAAATAAGGGCCAAGCAGAAAACACCACTCTTACCAGACTGAGGACACAGAGGTTGGAGTTCAGGAATGCCAAAGAGGCTAGAATTTAAGGGGGAAATTATAGTAAGGAGGAGACAACAGAGAAAGAACCCAATAATTACACGCCCATTACTCTGAATTTATTGGCCTACTTTTATTTGTTTATTTATTTATTTATTTTTATTGGTTCTTTTTAGTGATACATGACAGTGGAATCCATTTGATAAAATTATACATGCATAGATTATTTTAATTAGGTATTGGCCTAACTTTTTCTTTTCTTTCTTTTTTTTTTTTTTTTGCACTAGGTATTAAGCCCAGGAGTACTTAACCACTGAACCACATTCCCAGTCCTTTTTATTTTTTTATTTTATTTTTTGAGACAGGGTTTTAAATAGCAAAACTGAGCAGATTTTCATAGTCACAAAGTGCTAGGGAGACAAATTGGAATTCAAGTTCTATGAAGGTGGAGGCCTTGGTAAACACCCAAGTTTTCAGCTGAGTCCTGAGAAGGGCCACACCCCAGGAGAGAGGGCCATGTCCCAGGAGTAAGTTATTCTTTAAGACAAAAATGAACCATACCAGTCTATACACAGCCCAAACCAGGCCAATTTGACAGGAGTTAGGTGCTCCCTTGGTGCCTTCCAGAAGACAACCCAGACTTCTCTTTCTGGATGAAGATACTGTAAGGAAACACATAGATGAGGATGATGGGAACATGAGGTTGAGACAAATTCTATAAAATGGACCCACTGTACTGACTTTCCAGTGTGCTTTTATTGCCAAAAAGCAATCTGCCTGAAGCCCCAGCTGGCCTAAGTGGACAGGATTTGTCACATTCCTCAGCAAACTGAGATGGGGCAAAGGTCTGGCAGTCATAGAAAATGAATGACCAGGTTGAGAAGATGAGGGCTGGTTATCAAAGAAAAGACAATGGGTTGCTAACAGTTAACCTCCAGCATTGCACTTCTCGGCACAATGGGCCGCTAACAATTACCCCATGTGCTCCTGCATCCCATGTTGGGTGCTAGGACACCCAGCTCTGGGATTCCTCTTTGGAGAAGTCTTTTGCTTTCTCTCTCTCTCTCTCTCTCTCTCTCTCTCTCTCTCTCTCTCTTTAATAAAACTTGTTTTCTACACTTGCTAGGCATTTCTTGGGTGTTTAGCCTTCAACCCTGGGGGAATAAGAGCATGTTCCTGATCTCCAAGACTGGTATCATCAATACCATCAACTAGAGTCTTTCCAACTTTTCATCCAAAATTTGTTTCATCCTATAAAGGAATATGTATCATGCTAAAAAAAAAAGGACAAAAATGACTGAAAATCAAGAGAAAAGGCAAACAATGGAATTGGATATGTTTTAGAAATGAGGGATTTCAAATAATTATGGTTTAAACATCAAAAAATAGAGGAAAAAGACAAAATAAGTGAAAACCTAGGCTACTTACATAAAGAATTACAAGTGGACATACTGAACTAAATATAATAACTGAAATAAAGAGTTCATAATACAGATTTAACAGCAGAACAGACACAGCAGATGATAGAATAAATGAACTAGAAAATATTCAAATTGAAGCACCCAGATAGAAATAAAAGAAAAAGGGAAAAGAATAATAGACTGTGGGACATGTTAAACAGACTGATGTGTATGTTGTAACTGGTATTGTGTAAGGAGCTGAGACCAGAATAAGGACAATATTAAAAGAGGTAATGGCTGAGAAGTTCCTAAAACCAATAAAAGACATCAATGTTCAAATTCAAAAATCTAAAAAGGAAAACAATATTCCCAAGTGGAGTAACTACAAAGAGAACCACATGTAGGCACATTGTAGTCAAATTGCTGAAGAACAAAGGAAAAAAAATCTTAAAAGTAATCTCAGTGGAGTAGAACAGACTTATCATGCCTGTTAATGCTCTTTCCAACAAAAATGATGGAACACAATGGACATTCCACTGACAGTGAAATGATATTTTTAAATTATGGAAAGAAGGGGCTGGGGATGTGGCTCAAGCGGTAGCGCGCTCGCCTGGCATGCGTTCGATCCTTAGCACCACATACAAAGAAAGATATTGTGTCCGCCAAGAACTAAAAAAAATAAATAAATATTAAAAATTCTCTCTAAATAAATAAATAAATAAAATTATGGAAAGAAGCCGGAGGTGGTGGTGCACACCGATAATCCCAACAGCTTGGGAGGCTGAGGCAGGAGAATCACAAGTTCGAGACCAGCCTCAGCAACTTAGCAAGACCCTGTTTCAAAAAAAAAAAGACTGAATGCAGCTCAGTGGTTAAGTGCCCCAGTATGTGTGTGTGTGTGTGTGTGTGTATATATATATATATATATATATATATATATATATATATATTTATTTATTTATTTATATCTATATTATATATAAACAGCCAATATTCATTTACATATTTATACACAAACACACACACACACACACACACGCACACACATAAATTACGGGAAGTAAAAACTTGCTAATGTAGATGTCTTTACCTGGTACAAACATCTCAAAAAGGTGGCAAGCAAAAGATACTTCTGACAAAAGAAGCCTCAATTTGTCACTGGCAAAACTTCACTATAAGAACTTAAAGGAAGTGTGTCAGGCCTAAGGAAAATAATCCCCTATGGAAACATGGAACCCTAGAAAGAAAGGAATGGCATTAGAAAGGGTAAATATGTGGGCAAAATAAGTGACTAAATGAATATTGGCTGTTTAAATGTTTTTATTAGTATTGCCAAATAATAAACACAGGGTAGAATTTATAACATGTTAAACAGACACCATCTATGTTGTAAATACCACAACCTATTATTGGGTCTCCGTGTGATTTAGCCATTCCTTCTGCCTAGCCTTTTCTCATTCTGTGTCTTGTGTCCAACATTCCACCCTTCCCCTAGCTGCCTACTTATGGGGCCACATTCCATCTTCCTGTGTGATTTCAGCAAGTTAGATGGCTCCTTTGAAGGCTCCTGCAGTTACTAGGATTCACAGTTTTTGCCTCATCTGTGTCTTCTCTTTTCCCACAGAAAAACAAACAAAACAAATAAACAAAACCAAAAAATGTGAGCTCCATGCAGGCAAGGTTTTTGTGTGGCTCATCCCTGTCCATGTCCTTGGGTAGCTAGGACTGAACACAGAGGGGCATCAGTGGATGTTTATGAACAGCCTGGAAGTGTGTAGAGTATAAAAGGTTTCTGAGGCCCTGGGATGCATGGTCTAGTATGGATGCCCCCCCGAGTGGATGGGCCTGCTGCTGCTCCTCAGCATGGCCAGGGCTGCTGGTCTCCTCCTTCAAAGATAATTCTAAAGCTGGGTGGGCTACTGAGCTCCTGTTTCCTGCCAGTCTTTACTTGATAATCCTTATTGGTTGAACCCAACTAGAAGTTATAGGGCAGAAAAACCTGTTAATATTGTCTATATAGATGAGTAGCCAAGGCACAGGGCAGGAGGAAATGGGGGCAGCTGGAGGGGCAAGCAGAAGCTATCCATCATAGAGGATGTCTGTCAAGTGTTAGGTTACCTTTTGGTGTAGGAATAGTGCTCCATAAATCAATTGCCCAATCACAAAAAGAGAGCTCAGAACATTGTAGGAACCCAGATGAGAATGGCCTGTCTTGCTTCTCCGACCCTTTTCATCAAGGGGCTCATCTTGGCAGGAGCCAGGATACCCTGGGTATGTCCAGAGTCCTGCCAATGGTCTTTGCATCTCCTTTCCTACTTCTCTGCAGTACTATATCTTGGTTTTGACTCTCAGGTCCTCAGCCTGAGACACCCCCAAGGCTCTGAGTCAATTTAGCTGGATGTCAATGACCCTGATATCTAGTGGGTTAAAAAATAAAGGGTTTCAGGCCTTCCCTACATCCTCCCTGCCTTCCTCACCACTACAGGCCCCAGCACTAGAATTGTTCTCTAGGGTTTGGAAAACATCGCTTTCCAACCCGTTGCTGGTGCATGTATAGCTACAAGCATGGGTCCTAAAACTGGGCAGGTCAAAGGGTGGAACACAAAATCAGGCCCAGAAAAGATTTTGAGCAAAGGTGGGACTGCTCCTTTAACTGAGTGTGCCATGGTGGGCTCTGTGCACCCTCTGGTGGTCATCCTCATTTTTACATTCTTAGCATTATGGGCAAGAAAGAAGCAGCAGGAAAGGCTCCCCAGAAGATCTACACACTTTGCTCTGAGACACAAATAGTTGTTGGCACCTCTTGATGGAGTGCAGAGAAAATATCATGTCTGGATGAGGGCAGAGGGTCAGCCTGGCCTATAGCTGTTGGGGTGAGGGCACTGCTTACATCCAAGATAGTTGCCACCAATAATAGTGTCTCACAGCCCAGCCACTTTGAGAAGGCCATCTTTCTACCTGGATCATTTACTCTTAGCCAGAAACACATACTACCAAATAAAAAACCCTTGGGGTTTTGATTCCCACAGATAATGGAGGTGCAGTTTCCTGATTCCATGACTTAGAAACTCTGGCTCAGGGTGAGAAATAAGGTCAGATACTTAGTTAAAGTCAACATCAGGCAGGGAGCAGTATCACATGTCTATAATCCCAGAGACTTTGGAGGCTGAGGCAGGAGGATCACAAGTTCAAAGCCAGCCTCAGCCACTTAGTGAGGCCCTAAGCAACTTAACAAGACCCTGTCTCAAAATAAAATTTTTTTTAAAGGGCTTGGGATGTGACTCAGCGATTAAAGCACCCCGGTTCAATTCCTTGTGCCAAAAAATAAAATAAAGTCAAGATCAAGTTCTGAGTCAGAATCAAGGTTAAATTCAGAGCCAGAGGACAAAGAACAGAACCTTCTCTTCATTATGGGAGAGGACAAATCTAATAATGGGTGTGTGTGTGTGTGTGTGTGTATGTCTCTCTGTGTATGTGTATATGTACACACCCATCTGTGTCTATGTGTCAAGTGAGTGACAGCCCTCTCACCAAGTTATTCTGTTTTCAAACACTTGCAGTAAAGGGGCTATCAAGCTTCTCACTTGTTTATGCAAATGTTTGAGACATGAAAAAAATGTAGACTTCAATAAAAGAAAATTTAAGTACTAAATTCTAGCCAATGTAACATTATGTTACAGACAGGAGTCCATGGAAGCTCAACCATGCTCTCACTTGGTTAAGAATGTGGGTGACTGGAATATGTTTGATGTGGTATGAAGTGGTCAGAAGAATGAATGTCCTGGCCTCTTTGTGATGGGTCAGAAATCAGGAACAGCGTTCCACAGGGCACAGGGTAGGGCCCACCAGCAGGCTCAGATGATGGTGTCTACTCAAGGAACAGGGGGAGTGTCAGAGCTGATGTAAGCAGGGCAGTAGAGGCAGAAGAACGGCCACCAAAGGTGTTGTGATGCTTGAGGCAGGTGTGTGCAGGTCAGTAACACCGGTGATACAGCCTCCCATGATTATGTGGTGGTAGGTTGGGGTTCAAGCTAGCCCCTGCTCGCCCACGTGGTGATTTTGTACAAATTACCAAAGATACCCCTTTTCCAATCCACTTTATTTCCCTCTACTGGAAAGTTGTTATAACAAATATGCAGATCTGTCACGTCTGTGTTGGGAACAGAGAGCCTCAGTTTAGTGCAGTATACAATTTGCACAACCTGATTAACTAGAGTTATTAATGGATGGAGTCACTGACATCCATCTCATTCCAAAAAGGGCACAAGGTGCCTTATAGACTTTGGTCACTATGGCAAAATAAAGTGCTTTCATTTAAAAATAGGAGGGGGAAATGAAGCTCAGGGAGAGGAAGGGTGGCGCCGGGAGAGTTAGTGCTGAGACCGTCATTATATGGGTGTTACCTTGCAATAGAAAGAGTCTTGCAATTGAGGAAACCAGACATTGTGATTAGGATTCCATGTCAGCCTGAATCCCAGAAGGGTGCATGTGTTCTCTGGGGGTAGCCAATTTTTCACTCCCTGTCTTTTTCTTTTTTTTTTTCAGCAGTGTTTTTTAGACTCTTGGACCCAAGTGATCCTCCTGCCTCAGCTTCCTGAGAGCTTAGGGCTGCAGCTGTGTGTCATCAGCCCAGCTCACTCCCATTCTTATAAGGTCTGGAGGCTCTCACTAATTTCCTAGCATGGCTGGTTCCAGGTGACAGTGCTGAGGGGGCTTGAATGAGAAATAGGGCCTCATCTGCAAAAGGGAGCTCAGGATGGAGAGAGGGAGAGCATACAACAAGCGTTTGTTGAACCAACAAGGAGTGAAGGAACATAACCCTTCCTATTTTAGGTCCTCATTGATTCTTAAATCTATATACGCCCTTCCATGTACATTTCATTCCCCAGTTCAGGCCATCATCAGCTGTCACTTCGACTGCACCAGCCCCCTCCCTAGGCACTTCTAAGCTCTACTCCTCCTCTCTTGGGCATTTGTATGGTCCGGAGCGGTTTTGCCCAGGATAGAGGTGTAGTTGAGGAGGGAAGCTCAAATATGAGCTCAGTGTTTATACCTTGGGTGGCCTGCTCCAGGCCTACAGGGTAATTACAACTGCTGAAGGTCCTGGGATGCCTGTAATTGACAGCTCAGTTTGCAAGCTCTGCTGTCTTGGGTGGCAGTGGTCCATGGGAAAGGCAGCTGGGAGGGGACTTAGAGCCATTTTGGGGAACTGCTTTGGTGTGTTCATGCCCACTAAATGATTCAGGGATTTGCTGGGGTAGTGGTGCTAGGAGGGTGAAGGGGTCGAGAGGTGTCTCTAGGGACTTACTTGGCTCTGCAGGCTTCTGGGAATCTGCCAGATAGCATGTAGATTCTATTTTGAAGCCATAGGGCCACCACTAGGTGGCCCCACTCAAGCTACATCTGGCTTTGAGTCAAAGTGGTGACTGCTGGGACACACCCAGGCTTTTCTCAGTCTCCAAGGGGAGGGAACTGGGATAGGTTAAGGGTTGGTTCCGGTACCCAATGAACAGTCTATGCCGAAAGAGTGGAAGGGTACAGATGAATGTGAACATGTACTGTGTCCTCTGGGTGGCATGGCTTGATCCTGGGTTCCCTGCTCTGGGAAATACCATGGAAAGCCAGGTGCGAGTAATCCCTGAGCAGGCCTCCAGCTGCTGCACGGTTGCCAGGGCCTGCAGGAGTCATCAGCAGTGGGGAGGAATCAGTGCCAAGCAGTGGAGCTGGCCCCCTTCCCTTCCCCAGGATACAGATAACAGGCAAGTGGGGAAAGGCTAGGGCAGAGCAGGCTAAGGAGGCCCCTATTTAGAAAGAAGCATTGTATCTTCACTTCATCCAGTTACCTGTTCACCCAGCACAGATTCTTTTGCCATTCCTTTGGTTAACACCGACTCCTTCCTTAGGGATGAGGTGACAGGTGAGTCGACAGCATAGAGTAACCTCATTTGGCAATTCTCTGGACATACTTGGTCAAGGCCATAGGCCAATCCTGATCTTGAGCCTGAGAAGGGTCTCTAAGAATGAGTGTAAGCATGCAGTGACTTCTACCAATGGCCTTCATCAGCTGGAGAGGGTCGGGTGTTTCTCTCCCTAGACAAGGTTGCTGTGTGGGCTTCCATTCACCTTCCAGTTTTTGGAACTCGACACTCTTTGATATTCATGATCCCTGAAATCCCCAGTCTGGGCCTCAACTGGTGATCAGCAGCTGTTTGTTGTGTGCATGCATGAATGAACACAGTGGAGATGTAACCAGAAGGGAGATGTGACTGTTCATACAGCGAATTTGGGGAGGACTATGAATCTCTCTGGGACATGTTGTGATGTATGGCGGTTCATTAAATGACATCCACTACTATAGTCAGTGAGGTCTCCTGGAAGCCACAATAGTGAGAGGTTGGTGTTGGGGTCAACACTAGTCAGTACCTAGGAAAGCTTGTTGCTCCTGGCAATGAGATAAGAAGGACTCTAAAGAATATGATAACAAAGGAAACAGCGAGGGGAAATTGGCCACTTCCCTTGTTACCTATCTTTAGATGATGATCAAAGCAGAGCAATCTTGGTTGTAAAGTAAAAGAATGTTCTTATAAAATATCTGAAGAAAACCATCTGTGCGGTGGGCATGCAACCCATCCTATGTGTTCCCTCTGCTTGTATGCAAGGCGGCCCTCCATTGTATCCTAGCCCATTGCTGCCAAGGAGGATGTGAGTAATGAAATGTCCCAAACCTTTCTGTTTGAGTACTCCACGTTCTTTCTTTGAGATCAGTAAATAGTATGCTTGGGGTATTTTCAGCCCTGGAGTTGAACAGGTGTCCATGCACTCATATATATATTTTAAAGTCCTCTTACATGGGAATCTGCCAGATAGCATGTAGACTCTATTTGAATTTATCAGAATTTTTATCTGGGAGGCTTTTAAAAAATATATATTATAAGTTATAGATGGACACAATATCTTTATTTTTACATGGTGCTGAGGATCAAACCCAGTGTCTCACACGTGCAAGGCAAGCATTCTACCACTGAGCCACAACCCCAGCCCTCATTCCTATTTTTTGTTCACTTCTTCTCATCTATGCCCTTGATGCCAGCTCTGTGCTAGATCTGGAGACCCAGTAAGCAACAGGGACAAAGGCAAAATGGTAAAGGAAGGACACATTGAATGATGCCAGGTAATATGCATGAGACTCATCCCATGAAGAGCCATCTGCCTCATGGCAGAACCTGAATCAGGCTGAGTCCCTGGAAGGTATATGAAAGAGACAAAGAAACAGCCTTTTAGGAAGGGGTGTTCCAAACAAGAGGAATGGCACATTTAAAGGCTGGGAAATGGCATAAATAGCCAGAGTGGCTGGAGCATCAAATTTGAGGCTGCACATGTTAAGAAAGGCCATCAGGGATGTCTAAAGCAATCGGTAACCTTGATGAGATGTGTGTCTATCCTTGGGGCAGTGGAATACCTATGAGAAGTTCTATATATGGAAATGAGCTATATCCAAGTTCTTTTTATTTATTATTTTGAGATAGAATCTCACTAAGTTTCTGAGGCTGGCCTCAAACTTGTGATCCTCCTGCCTCAACCCCTTGAGTTGCTGCAATTACAGGCGTGTGCCACTGTGCCTGGTGCCTATTGGGATTTTGAAGAAAGAAGCATCAGATACCCAGGTGATTAGTTCAAATCATTTATTAAGGGAACTTATACACAGAAGGGGCTGCAGGCGTATATTCATGGTGGACAGTGAGCCAAGGGATTTTGTACCTAGGTGTGTCTGTAGCAAAGGGTTCAGGGTATGGAGTTTCAATGAGGGGTCGAAGAATTTGGCTCAGGACTAGGGCCAGTTTCTTTCAGTATTTTTGGGAAACTATTTAAATATCTTTATCCCAGTGCCTGGGAATGTTCAAGGCCCAGGCCTAAGTTCAAGCCTGCAGTGAAAAACATAAGGTGGCCAGTCACAGAGCAGTAAAGGCACTTTCCTAACACTTGGAATCTGCGAATGTGATCTTATTTGAAAAAAAGGTCTTTTCAGATAAAATCAAGTTATAGGTCATAAGGTGAGATCATCTTGAATTACCTGCATAGATTCTATGTCCAATGACAAGCATCTTTATAAGAAACTGAAAAGAAGATGCAGATGCTGAGGAGAAACCATGTGATTGGTGTTTGCAGTAGTAAGCCAAGGAACACTCAAAGCTACCAGAAGCTGAAAGAGGCAAGGAAGGATTCTCCATGCTAACCTTCAGAGGGATTATGGTCCTTGATCTCAGACTTCAGACCTCCAGAACTATGGAATTAATTTCTGTAGTTTGTAGTAATTTGATACAACTTTCCTAGGGAATGAATACATCAGAGGCCTGTAATGGAGTCCATGGGCCTTCTGCTGAGGGCTAGGTGGAGGAAATGGGGCCACAAAGGCCAAGATCAGAGATAGCATCTTCTGCAGGTAAGTAGAGGGACACAAATACATGATGAATAAACAGCCACCTCCTATAAGGCAGGGAGTACTGGAGACTAAGGAGAAAAGACCCTCAGCAATTCCTGCTACTTCTCAGGGGCTCAGATTCCTCAGAGGATATTGACCAATGAATGATTCTGAGATCCTGTGGAAACCTTACTTATATCTTTGGTTACTAAAACCTACTGTGTAGTATATAGGAGATTTCCTTCCTGTTATGGTTTAGATATTAAGTGTCCCCCAAAAGCTCACATGTAAGACAATGCAAGAAAGTGAAATGATTAGGCTATGAGAGTTTTTAATCAAATAAATCCATTAGTCCCTCAGTAGGGATTAACTGGATGGTAACTGTAGGCAAGTAGGGTATGGCTAGAGGAGGTGGATCATTAGGGAGTGTGCTTTTGGGTTATATATTTTGTGAGCTGAACTTAATCTCCTCTCTGCTTCCTGGTGTGATGTCCTGAGCTGCTTTCTTCTGCCACACTCTTCTGCCACGATGTCCTGCCATACCTTGGGCACAGAGCAATGGAGTCTATTGACTAAGACCTCTGAAACTGTAAGCCCCCAAATAATCACTTCCACCTCTAAAATTGCCTTTTTCAGGTCTTTTGGACACAGCAGCAAAAAAGTTGACTAAGGCACATCCCTTCATATAGTCAGTAAATAAATTGAGTCCATTTCTGTGGTTGGTGCTTAGAATATGGTGACAGAAAAATACACAAGTAATTTATGTATTCCTGGAGCTCCTAGGTCAGTGAAGGAAGACCTTGATTAGCAATCATTCAATTTTCAACTGCAGCAAATATTACAAAGCACAGGGACATGAGGGGCGGTTATGGAAGGTTTGGGCCTGGACAGGGAAATGAAGAAAATCCCTCTGCCTGAAGGAATCTGAAGAAATTTGAAGGATTTAATCAGGGAGTGAGTGTAGGTTCAAGACAGAAAAAACAGCATGTGTGAAGACCCAGGGAAGTGGGAAGGGGGGAATGGCCAGTTAGAGAAACAGGAGGATGATCAGTGTGGTTAGAGAAATGAGCAAGGGCCAATCTGTGTGAGGCCTTATAGACCATTTCCAGGGTTTTCCTTTAGAGCAGCACAATTTCTTTATCTACAAGCAAAGCAATGAGCACAGATCTGCATTTTGAGATCATAGAGATAAATAGTGTGGAGGAGAGATGGGAGGGAACAGAAACGGAGGGGCAGCCATCCAGGAAAGTGTTGCAATCACTCAAGTGAAAGAGGATGAAAGGAAATGTTGGACTGGAGAGATTTAGGTGGTAGAATCGAACAGACTTAGGGTATGGATAAATGGGGTCTGGGGGCAAGGGAGAGGGAGGTGGACAAATGTGATTCCTAGACTTTTGATGGGCAGGATCTTCTTTAGCACAGTAGGGAATGTGGGATGTGTGGAGTGGGGGAAAGGGAAGGGGAAAAAGAACTCAGTGTTGAACGTGTTGCCACTGAGGTGTGTGTGGACATTCAAGTGGGGATGTAGACTGGTCAGTTTTGTAAGTCTAAAGCTCAGAAGTAAGGAAAGGTAAACAGAGTAATTTGTGAGTCATCTATGAGTAGGAAAAAAAAAACATGGAAAAAGGAGAGGAAAGTAGAGAGCCTAGGCCTGAGCTGTCAGGAATCCCCAACCTTTACTTGGATGATGAGAGGGAGAGAGGAATGCTGGAAGAAGCCAGGACAGATGTGATAAGAGAGTATGGAGGGAAAACAAGGGACTGAAGTGTTCCAAGGAGGCAGTAGGGGTGTCAAATGCTGATCCAGGACTTGGCAGATAAGGATTGAAGTAAGGCTGTTGAATTTAGAGATTTGGAGGTTAGAATGCATTGAGATCTAGTTTGGTGTTAGGGGGCCAGAAGATTGAGTGTGAGACCTGAGGTGGTGGGATGGAAGTGAGGACAAGGAGATAGCTCTTTCCTCCTGGGGCTGAAGAGATAGACACCCACTAGTTTAAAGGGTTGGAGGAGGGCTTCGTTTCTATAGGAGAGGCTTGAATATATTTATAGGTCAATGGGAAAGAGCCAGTAGATAGGAGGAAGTTGGACATTCAGGAGACAGAAGAGGGCAAGCTCCTGGGAAGGGATGGGAAGATGCAGAAGGCACAGGGAAGTTTCTGTAACATAACGGATGTAGCAGATGTAGAAAGGTTTCTGTTTGGTTTTAGCTGAGCTTTGGCTGGTGGCTGACACAGGCAGGAACAGTGGCTCTCTTTATTTTGTGTGTTTTATTTCTGTGTAGCTGTCTTTCCCAGGTCTGCACTGTCTGCCTGGTCAGTGTGCCATAGGGAATATTCACACTGGGCCTGGGTGGAGGCTGGGCATCTCCGGTTCTGGGCTCTCCTCCCTGATGAGATTCTCAGACCGTGTTTCTCCTCATTCATGAGAAGGCAGGTTCATGGAGCAGGCGTGGGAACCTGCTTGGCCGCCAGGAGTCCCCCAGAGCAGGCTGAAGTTTGCTACATCCCGGCATCATTCACTCCCAGGCTGGACTGGCACAGTGCAGTGTCTAATCTTTTGGCTTGATAAGGCAGAGCTTGGGCAAACCATGGGTGCTCCAGGCTGTGACACGGCATCTGCCGCCCCCCCCCCATCCCCTCCTCACCCCTGTCTTTGGAGGGCTCCTTTCCTATCAATCCACCACTCCCACCCATATGGCCAGGAGTGCCTGAGTCAGGGGTCCAAGTCCCTCTAGGAGCTAGTCCCAGATTCCTAGCCTTCCTCAAAGTCTTCTTCACTGGTTGTCCTCTTTCGTGACATCCAATTCTCACACGACTGTTGCCTCCACCTGGTGTTGGGATGGTGGGATAGAAAAGACAAACGGGGTCCTGTACTCCGCAGGGTAACTGAGCAAAGGGGTTTGAGCCGAAGCAGGGGAGTCCGCCGAGCTCCCAGGGATGCTCCCCGGACATCCCCGACGCAAGGATGGGGTCGTCGCCCCTTCTGGAGGCTCCCAAGTGCTGCAGAGGGGCACAGGCCGAGTCCCACAGGTGGGAGCCCGCCAAGGGGAGGCAGGAGCGGTATACGTGCAGCGAGCTGCGGGCGGCATGAAGGGCGCTGGGCGGACGGCTCCATCCTGGCGCTAGGCCAGCTCCCGGTACCGCGCAGTCGGGCGGCAGGGGCCTTCCCGGCGGTGGCACCCCCAGGCGAAGATCCAGGGCAGGGGGCCGGGCACCCGGCCCGCCCGGCCTCGGGGGCGGGAGGTGGGGACGTGGCCGAGGCTCAAGAGGGCGGAGCCCGGCCGCAGCAGGAGGCGGAGCCTCGGAGGGAGGAGGTGCCGAGCGGGTCGGGCGACGCCGCAGGAGGTTCTGGAAACGCCGGGAGCGGCGCGTGTCCAGGTGAGCGCGCCGCCTGCCGGGTCAGCTGTTGGGCTCGTTCTCGGCTGCGGGCTGGGGTCTTTGGGAGATGGGTTCTGTCAGCGCAGAGCCGGACTTAGGGGCTGAAGACCGGGGTCGCGCCGCCCGCTGCGCGAGCGGCTCCCGCAGCCCCGCGCCCTCCGCCTTGTTTCTGCACCCGCCTGGGTTCCTGGCCCGCCAGCGTCCCTTCCCGAGATCACGGTGGTGAGGTCAGCGGCGCCCTTCCTGCCGGTCCCCTCGGCGGCTGGCGGGGCGGGGCGGGGCACTTGGCCGCCCTGCCCTGTCATGCTCCCTGAGAAGGGGTGGCCTGACCCCGGGGGCTGCCAGTGGTTGGAGGCAGGGACGGGGGCGTCGGCCTGCCCAGGAGGGGCTGCTACGTGTTGGGGAGGCCCACACCCCTCGCTCCTAAGCCGGGCCGGATCAGCTTGGTGCTGTTAATTAGATGAGCAATTAATTAGATCGGTTGGATCAAAAAGTCCTCTTTCCTCTTCTGACATCCCTGTGGAATCTGCTTGTGTGTTTTTTTCCCCCCAGCAGTTACGGAGACCTGAGGTAATTAGCTAACTAATTCAACAAACGACCCTTCTGTGCGCCAGAAGCTGCCAGGAGTTGCTAGCCCAAGGGGGCAGGCGACTGGAAGAGCGGGAAAAGTCCAGGCCCAGAGCAGTATGGTAAGTGCTGTGCTGGCAGGAAGGTAGACTGTGGGTACTCAGGATGCCCCAGGCCAGAAGACTTCCTTGAGGAGGTGACTCAGGAGCAGATGGAGTGTAGCAAAAGGGTAATCTGACAGAAAAAAAGCCTATGTGAGTGGGAGCTGCCTTGGGCCATGGGCATTCTTGTGGTACTCTAATGGAAGCAAGGTGATGGGGAAAGGGCAGTTGAGGAAATAGCTGCTTGTGGACTCCATTTACAAAAGCCTAGAGTGAGAGGACAGTGCCAGGTACTGTGCCCTGCATGGGTTAGGTGCCCAGGATACCCTTGCAACATGAGTGCAGATCAGGGCACTTCCTGTCTTAGCTGTTGCTGAGCAGAAAGGGTAGGACCTTGGCTTCTGTGTTCTAATCTGACACATTGAAGATGCTCAGGAGAGCATTAGAGTTGTTCCCAAGACGGACTTGTCTTTTACTATAGAGTAACACACTTAAGGCTTGTGCTTCTTCATGGGGACCCAACAGCCCCAGCCCTCTTACAGGAGATCCTGAAGGACTCTAAGAGCAAGACTGATGGACATTACTTTGTAGCTTAGCACATTCTCAAATGTCCCAGACTTTGCACAGATCCATTGCCCACCTGAGAATTTATAGGATGCTTTTGCCAGCTGCTGCTTATTCTCAACTTGTATCACATCTGAGACAACACATCTGAGATTTAGTTCTCTGTTAAATGGACCAAGATTCCCTTTGGCTTTGGCTTTAAATTGCCCCTGAAGCATCCAGGGTGCAGTCTCTCACTGTGGTGTTGTGCCTCAGGGGCCAGCTTCTCTTTTTGCTTCTCATTGTTCACAGGATATTTGGTTTTTGAATTCTTTTCTTTTAGGACCTTTTTATTATCACAGTGCCAAGCATGTCCACTCTATGGCCCAGACATTGAGGCCACATAGCAAGGATGGAATTGGCTGAGGCCTTATCCCAGAGATGCTGTCATACTGAAACTGAGGTTTGTGATAGGCTCTTCTACCCTGTCATAGGCTTTGAAGTGGGATGTCTAATAGAGGGCTCACTTTGCCACTGGTTTAGACCAGCCATAGCTGCTCTCTGTTCATTTCTTAAGTATCTCCTGCATCCGTGCTTGGCTTCTGCCTAAAGTGTGCCTGGGGCTGGAATGAGGGAGATGAGGTGGCCAAGGCACTATTCTTGCCTATGGGGAGCTCATAATCTGTCTCAGATTGTTGTTTCGTGCTGGTATCTGGGCACATGCCAGGAGGACTGCTCATCACTCAGACACTGGGTACGTGCAACTCTGAGGAATGAGTGGGGTGAGAAAATATAGGGTCTTCTCATTTCCTGAGAAAGTCTCCCTTTTTAGCTCTGCCCTCCCACATCCTTGGGAGGGTCTGAGGCTGGACGCAAGGCCTTGGCCGAGTTGTGGCCACGCTGGCTGATAGTGTGCAGAGGGCTGGTAGGTGTGTCCCTAGTTCTTGGGATCTGTCAAGAGTTTAATTTTATGCAGATGGAGTTTGGCAGGAAATGTTGTAGCACAGGCACGTGCAAGCCTAGCAGAATACTGGACTGAGAGTTAAACTTTGAAAACGTCACTCAAATCTAGCAATTTGGACTTTTGAAGTGCCTGAGGGTGGGACATTAGTCTATTCTAGAGCAAAGGGGCCTGATGAATCCTGTGGTCTGTGGGTTTTGTGATGGGAACAAGGAATGAGGGATAGATAGACAGTTTTTTATTCTTAGAAAGAGCAGAGAGGAATGAAAAGTCTGAACTAGACTTCTTGGAGCCCTAGGAGAGAGTTTTTGTTCAGTTGGTATCATTGCAGGACTGAGGATTAAAGTGTTTAGGTAGTGTTCTCCAGCTCAGAGAGGATCTGTCTGAGCCTGTTCAGAAGCCAGTTTCTGCTCTAGACCTCTCCAGAAGTGCTTAATAGAATGTAGCCTGCTCTGTACCTGGAACAGAGGATATGGCAGAGATCCCAAGACCTGATTCTTGTAGAACCCTGGAGTGAGCAGGTCAGAGGCACAGAAGTACATGAGACCCTAGAGTATTGGTCCAGGTCCCTGTCTTTTGTTATAGAAATTTCATTGGTGAGGTTTAGAACCAGGGATTGGCTAATTCCAGGATTGTCCCTGATGGGCAGTGTACTGCATGACCCTAGTCTCTCCTGTAAGTCTTCTGGCACTCCTGGGACATGGAAAGTGCCCAGTTTCTGCTTTGTTCTTGTTTCATGCCTTTTCATTGACCTCTGGTCTGGACCTTCTTTCTCACTCAGATAATCAATTGACTTATGCAGGGCAGGTGACTATTTCAGTTCCACTGATTTTTCTCTGGTGCTCCTCATGCTGATAATTGACATAAATTATGCCTGGTGCTTGCTGATATCGGTCATCTCATTCAGTCATCACAACAGCCATGTGAAATATAGGTCCTAGTATCATATAGATGGGGACACTGAGGTTTACAGAAGGCTGTGACTTACACAAGGTCATAAAGCCAGAAAGTAGTGATGGAGTTGGGATTTAACTCTGGGTCTGCCCGACCTCAGAGTACCTGCTCACTGGACTGAACTGCCTTGCCTTGAGGTGGGCTGCTTGGTTACATGTGAGTGCTGTAATGTCTGGAGGTAGGAGTAATACTCACCTGAACTCAGGGAACTGTGCTGCTGTTTTCTGGGTCTGCATTGCTCTCCTTCTGGTGAGATCCAGCCAGAGATGTCTTGAACCTGCTTTGTGAACCTTTTGGGTAACCCATGATAAAGTCCTTAGCCTGGGCAGGCATGCTTTGCTAGAGCAAAGTGTTGCTTCCCTCTTTGGAAGGCCCCTGTGTTCTAAGGTAACACATATTCCTGAGTAAGATTGGATGACAGCAGTCTGTAGTAAAAAGTGTGCTTGGGGTTTGGGCTTGGTTCTGACATTGATTTTTCTGTCAGATGTCAAATGTGGAGGAAGCCCTCTTGGCTTCACTTATCAATCTTTTGTATCTATCTTATACAGTAGTTTCCCCCCTTACCCACAATTTTATTTGCCACAGTTTCAGCTATACATGGTCAACCACAGTCTGAAAATATTAAATAGAAAATTACAAAAAGAAATAATTTGTAATTTTTAAGTTGTGAGCCCTTCTGATTAGCATGATGAAATCTTGTGCCATCCTGTATGTTCTGTCCAGGACATGGATCAGTCCTTTGACCAGTGTATCCATGCTGTATATGCTACCCACTTGTCACTTTGTAGCCATTTTGGTTATTAGATTGACTGTTAATGGTATTGCAATGTTTATGTTCAAGTAACCCTTATTGTATTTAATAATGGCCCAAAGTGAAAGAGCAGCGATGCTGGCATTTTTTTTATAATGTTATAATCTATTTTATTATTTGTTTTTTAACAGTAATCTCTTACTGTGCCTAATTAATAAGCTAAATATTATCATAGGTACATATGTATGGGGAAAAACAGCATATGCAAGATTTGATATTTATTAACTGTTTTCAGGCCTCCACTGGGGGTCTTGGACTGTATCCTCCATGGACAAGGGGGGATTACTCCATCTGGAATGGAGATGATTATTTAGCTTACAAGATTTTAGTGAGAATTAGATGGTAGAAATGAAAGATTTTTGGAAACATAAATTGTGGTTACCTTAGACTACGTTCCCAGAAAACAGCCTGAGGAAGAGCTTAAGTGCTTAATGCTTTATTGGAAAGTCTGTTATTGTAGGGCAGCCAAGACATGGAAGAGAAAAATGAGGTAGAGAAGAATAGGAAGCAAATACAGGGTGGTGCTTTAGCAAGGTGGCCACTCTGCATGAAGATCTACTTGTTGTTTACCCATTCAGGACCTCTCTGTGCAGGCTCTGTAGAAACTCTATGCCTCAGAACAGTTTCTTGTAAAAGGCCTAGAGAGAATTTATTGGCTGAATTCCTCTTGTCTTCTATGCATCATTGGTCAGAACTGCCTTGTGAGCCACTAACTTTCCCTCCCTCCTCAGGAAGGCCCTTCTGTAGCCATTGGAGAGATCAGTATGGAGATAGTAGGAGGAGCCAGAAATTCTGGCATAGGTCAATACAGTCACTTTGACTAGGTTAAGGCCAAACAAGTGGTTCAGGGCCTAGAACATGGGTGAGACCAAAAGAGTATGAGACTGTGTGTATGATGCATCCAATATGGTGATATGTGAATTTCATCCTCCCGTAGATCCTTCTTATGAATTAAGATAATCTAGACTGCCAAGTCTCTGCCAAGACCCTAACTGAAAACCCAACTTGGCATTTGCATGTTGATTTTAATGATCTCCTTGCTACTTCATGGCCTAGTTACTGAAGCAGGAGATTTTGTGGTTTTGATGGTACCCAAGTAGGGAAGTGGAAATCAATGTTTTCATGCACTGGATGGAGAAGGTGTAGGAACAGATGCATATTATCTGACACATGCACCCTCATCCAGTTTTGCAGGGTCCATTGTGCCTCCTTTTCTCTACTGGGGATCAAAAATAAGAGCCCAGGGAGTTCCCTCAGTGATAGTCTTATATGGCTTTTTAAATGTGGAGTGAGGGATGAGGTTCAAGAGAACACTTGACTACTTTGAGCACAGATCCAGGCTTCATTAGGTTTTTGGTAAAAGAAATATTTTTCACATGGAGTAATTGTTGAAGATATGAAACCTGGCATGGTGAGATGGGCTGGAAAGGACAGCAGGGCCAGGTCACACAGAGTTATGGGGCCCTTTGGGTTAAGGAGTTCAGACTTTGTCCTGCTGGCAGTGGAAGCCAAAGGAAGGGATTCAGTAAGCCATGCTGACTACTTTGTAGAATAGAGTTGGGAGGGAAGCCAGATGAGATGTGGAGAGAGAGGTCAGAGAAGGTTAGGGCCAGCATGGCTGTAGCTGTGTTGGTAAGGACTCAGATGATGGTTGAGATGTAACATCAGAGAACACTTGGGTGCCTTTCCTGTAGTGGCAGTGACAGCAGCTTTTGGGCCTGAATGTTCATTCATGTGTTCTGCAGTGGGATCTCCCGTAGCTCCGTGCAGCTCCTCCTAGATTGAGCATTTAATTCCTTTCATCTCTGCCATCCTGGAGTTGGTCACAGCACCAGGAGGGAGGGCCATGGGAGGGATAGGGGGTCAAGGACCCCTGTTCAGGGAGGTTTTGCTACTTCACAGAAAACAGGCAGAATTTTATCCAGTGCCAAGCAAGACCTTTCTATTCTCAGCAAATCCATGTTCTGTCTCTAGGCTGTTAAGTACATTGTTAAAACTCAAGCTGTTGGGTTTGGGTTGCAGCTGGGAGCTTGGCAGAGGATCCTGCTTGATGAGGTAAGGGGAGAAGCTAAGGACGCTGCTGGTTTGCAGCTGGAAACATCTTTTCATGGTCATTTGGCCAGGTTGTAAATGTTCTTTCCAAAGAGCAGTCTTGGTAGGACCTCTGGTTGTATGTCTTGGAATTTCCCTGTGCTTAGAAATAGTGCCAGTTGCCTGGTGGGTGAATTACTGTCACTGGAGTGTTGGCAGGCTTCACAGGACCTCCCGGTGGGGGTCCAAACTGTAGGGCTGCCAAGACCCCTTTCGAGTTCATTTGAGAAGGCCCTGCTTTGTTTCCTTTATATTTAAGCATATTATAGAAAATATTTTTAAAATTCCTATATAATTCCTTATAAAAAGATTAGGAAAACAAATAAGCATAAAAGGAAAAATAAAATTACTTCACTAAGATGCAACTAGATCATGCCTCTCTTGCATATATACTACATGCAGTAGTTTTTCCTTACAAAAGTGGAATCATGTAGTATACTTTGTTTGGGGCCTGCTTTTTCACAGTTCTTTATTCTCTCTGCATTGATATGCGTACAGTAGGCATTCTGTATACTCTGTATACTCAACAATTCACTCTATGGAAGAAATCTAAAATTTTCTGTTGTTGTTTCCTAAATTGAACAAGCATATGATGAAGAGTTATTTGTGGGGTGACTTCTAGGAGATACATTATTCTAAGCTCTAGGGGTGCAGTTCAGGTAAAACTCAACAATGGTTTTCTGTTTGGGCTTGGTGCAACTTTGCTTTTCATAAAAGGGGATTTGGCCACATCTTCAAACTTATTCTGTGTGGATTTCTGAAGGTTCCTGGAAGGGCTTTTGGCAGCATTGGACATTGTTTGGAACTAGGCAGGTACACGTACTCGCATGTTCTTTGCAAGTTAAGGGTATAAGAGAGAGTAAGGGTTGACCTTTTACACATTGTGGGGCACAGTCCCTTTTGAATGCTTCCTCCTCCCAACTTCATGCTAATTAAATAACCTTTGTACAAAGCCTTCTGAGTAGAGAGGCCCAGGATCAGGAGAAATAGGATGGGGTTGCAAGATGCCCCTGCTTGGGATGGCAGTATGGATGTGGCAGTCTGGGAGCTGCTTGGGGGTGCCCAGCTGTTTGGGCCAGCAGAGTCATCATCCCCCTCTCCCGCCAGAGTGAGACTCTGCGGCTCTTAATTTCCCCAAACTTATTTGTGATTCTTTGAGGCTCTGCCTCCAGGCCAGGATTCATGGATGGGCTCAATCTAAGCCACACAGCACATTCCAGAGAAAGGACAGCTGGTATTCATGTAATAAAGAAACCTGGCTGTTTTACCGTAAGTGCTATTAGGTGCTCATGGATGGTGTCAGCTGGATAATTTGGAAGGCATGGAGAGATTCCCTCTTCCCATAAATTTTTTGTCTGAGCTCTGCAGATGTATGCAACTGAAAATGGTGATACACCTGGGGAGAAGGGTGGGGGCCCCCACTTCCAGCCATGTCTAGTCTGATCTCCTGCCTGGACCTTGTTCTCCCATCACCCCCGTCCCAAAGCTGGTCCCCCTACTGTTCACAGATCCTCCTGGCTTTGAGTTTTTCCTACACATACACAGAAGGTGCTCTCCTGAGGTAGTCAAGCCTTCTGAGGTACAAAGAATAGACATATGCCCTTTTAAGTTAATGGGCTTGTAGAAGCAACAAGAGAGGCCTTCTGGAATCCTGAAATGGAGAAGACAGTTGGGGAGGCCTGGGAGCAGACCAGGCTGGAACTGGGAGCACCTGGCCCACACCTACTCATCTTCTTGCTTTCTTTTGATGCCTTGACTCATAATATACTCCTTAGCCTACTACTCCCTTCCCTACAGCACATCCTGGCTTGAGGAAAAATAATTATCCTGTCTGTCTCTGAGCCCCCAGCAACTAGACTGTGATGGGCATGCTGTCAGCTCTGCAGCCCTGCTGGGCTGGACACTTGGGCCCATGCACTTAAGCTATCTTCTTAGATAAGGTTAGAGGAACCTGTTTGGGGCTGGGCCCTTCTGTGAGCCTAACCTGGAACTACAGTGGATTGAAATTTCTTCTGAAAGGGTAAGATGAGGAATGGAGAGTGTGACTGTGTATCTAAGCAACCATGGCAGGCAAAAATTGGTGAACTGGCATTAGGCAGCTCAGACTTGGAGTTCTTTCAGTTAAGACTTTTATTTTGGGGAGAAGCGCTTATTTTTCCTTTATTTTCTCAGTAAATTTCCATTTGAGCATTCCAGTGAGACTCGGCTGAAGTGGATCCAAAAGAGAAGAATTGGCAGAGTAGGGGCTCCAATGGGTAGTGGTCCTCCAGCACGTCCTGGGATGCATTGCTGAGCTGGGAGATGATGTCTGAAGCTTCTCTTGTGTATATAGGTCCACTGCCAGTGAGGCTTGCCCCAGGTGGTGCCTGCCTCCCTCAGAGCAGTGTCTGACTATTTCTAGACTGATGAGAAGCTGGCTTCTTCCCTGTGTCAACTGTCTAGCTCAAGAGTTTGGCTATGGGTGGCTAATTCATTTTTGTATTCTGAGTGCCTAGCTCAATGCCTGGCATCTCTGTATGGTCAGTAAATATTTGTGAATGAACGGTGACTGGCCAGTGAGGATGCGTCTGCTGAGGAGCCTCACTACAGGAAGAGCAGTGTCTATCCTGGATGTCACTCCCCTGACTGCTCTGTGTGTGGCAGGTATAGACTGGCCGGGGTCAGTTTGATGATTCTTCTGGCTGACCATCTGCTCTACACCTCAGTTTGGGCTGGGTTCCCTAGAACATATCATATCAAGTTCTCTGTTGTTGTCTTTTCATAATGTCACCATCTTATGGGCAAGGACTAGGTCACCAGAATCTGGCATTATCATGGTACATGTATTGGAAGGTAAGATAGAAACAGTCTGTGAAATAAGAAGGGATAGACCAGAATCTTGGACTGTCAGATGATTGGAACCAGAGGTGACTGTCCCCTCACCATGATTCAGCCTTCTCATGTTGCTAGTGGTTTCCAGGAATTGAGAGGATGGAGCCTTTCCCCAGGGCATATGGCTTGCCAGAGTAGGGTCCAGAATTGAGCACATGTCAGTGCTTCCACACCCTGTGGTGATCCCAAATCTCTTTCTTAGCTTTCTTGTGCTGCGCCAGGATTTTGGCACATTTGATCTAATGAATGTCCCTGAATGCCTTGCAGATGCTTCCCTCTCTGACGATGAAACTCCAGGTGTCCACACTGCTGATGGCCTGGTTTGGTGTCCTGAGCTGCGTGCAGGCCGAGTTCTTCACCTCTATTGGTATGTGGCAACAGGACTGTTGTCTTCCTGGGGATCCCTTGGCTCAAATGCCAGGTGATTTCACTACCTGAGGTGTGTTCTAATTCAGGGAAGGGTGGCCTCATTCACTGGTTTTGACCAGTTCTGGAGATCGTGGGGCTTACAGAGTTGTCATTTTCCCCCTCTGAGAGCCTAAAGATCTGGATTTCCTTGGATCCAGCTGTCTGAATGGGCCCTTCTCCCTGGGACATGCAGGCTGCATGCATGCTATCTGGCCTTTTTGACTAACTTTCTCCCGAGGCAAGAGTGGTTCTGAGCAGTGAGCACTCTGTGTCCTGGGAATCCAGCTCTTCTCCTTACCTGAAGTTTCAGAGCTTGTTTCCATATGATGACCCCTTAGGATGTCTATTCCCAGTGACATGACCAGCTGGTTAACAGTGGGAGAATGAAATTTGGACCTTCTTCCTTGAGTAATCCCAGTGAATTTATCACAGACATCCTGTTGGCACTTCTGCCTGTCTCCTCCTAGAGTTGGGGCCAGGACCATGTGTTCCCAGAGAGCCCCGACACGCCCTTGGACCAGAAAATTTACTTCTTCTGAATTGATGTTTTATGCCCCAAGGAAGGGGGATGGACATCCCTCATTCATTTCTGATTGGCCCTTACTTCTCTCCTACAGGGCACATGACTGACCTGATTTATGCAGAGAAAGACCTGGTACAGGCTCTGAAGGAGTACATCCTTGTGGAGGAAGCCAAGCTCTCCAAGATTAAGAGGTGTCTAATGTCCTAAGGCCCCATATGCACCTTGAGTTAGCCTTCCTGCCCCTCCCCACAGCCCATGTGTGGGTGTCTATAAGAGGAAGCCCTCCAGAGGTGTGGTCTCTCCCACCTGTCTGAATACTTTAGTATCACATGGGTTAAAGAGTCTCTGTCTTTTCCTTTCTGCTTAAGTCCTTTCTACTTTCACCAAGGTTCCCAGCTCTTATTAAGATTAAGGAGCTAGATGTATCTGTGGGAGTTACTGTATTCATGTTTTATTACCTCTTAACAAAAGGTGACGGATCTCATCAGGGAAATTACCACAGATCAAGACCTGTGTGGGTGGGGATGTTAGTCTTCCTTTCCTTTGGTTCCACAGCTGGGCCAACAAAATGGAAGCCCTGACCAGCAAGTCAGCTGCTGACCCCGAGGGCTACTTGGCTCACCCCGTGAATGCCTATAAGCTGGTGAAGCGGCTGAACACAGACTGGCCTGCTTTAGAAGACCTGGTCCTGCAGGACTCAGCGGCAGGTGAGGGACAGTGAGCAAATGTCATGTGACAATGTAGACCCTGCTGATGATGGCTCTGTTCTTTCTCTTTTAGTGCTGGTAGTTGGCTGTCTTTATTTTAAAACATGTAACAGTAATCAGTTTTTGCCTTTTTGTTTTTGGTAATAACATTTCCTGTAATTATACTTTAGTAATACATGTTTTTATAGAAAAGTTAGGAAAACACAGTCACATGAGAAAATTACAATTCTTAATCCAGTTGCCTAGTAATAAGCACTGTTAAAATTATGATCTTTCTATATATGCTACATTTTTTTTTTTTAATTAAAGGAACCATATGTATACCAGGGGATGAAAACTCACTTGCTTTGAGGGACAAATGAATTCTAAATGAGTCAAGTGGTGAGCATAGCCTTCATCTGAATTCTTTCCTATTCATGTCTTTTACAAACAAAACATTTCTGTTGGCAGATTTGTGACATAAGCATATACTTACCTGTCCCTGAATTTCACAGCTTGTCTCTTCCAACCCGCTCCAGTATTAGTTGAACCCAGAGCCTCACATGTGCTAGGCAAGTACTGTACCACTAGGCTACATCCCAGTTCCCCTGTTTCTTTCTTTCTTTCTTTTTTCCTTCATGTTTTATTTGAGATGGTCTTGGTGAGTTGCTGAGGCTGGCCTCAAACTTGATTTCCTCCTGCCCTCAGCCTCCTTAGTAACTGAGATTACAGTATGCACATTGCACCCAGCTTCTATATGCTATTAAAAGTTTTTATGCACCATGATTTTAATAGTTGGATCACAATTTGTCATACTGATATACTGTAAAACTGGGAAAGTCATGGGAAATGGGCCTATTTCCAAATTATGATTATCAGCAATCTTTCATATACATTTTGGTGTCTAACTCTGATTATTTTTCTAGAGTAAATTCTTAGAAATGGTATTTACAGGTCAGAGTATGACTCCCCCCCCCACCCAGTATGACTTTTTTGAAAAGTTTTTTCTAGGGTAACATTTACCATGCTCTAACACTTTCCTGTCAAAATGAAGTGATGGTGGTGGTGAGCCTGGAGGCGGGCCCCATGGACTCCCAGCCTCGGGCTCAGGCCCTGTCTCTTTTCTCTGGAGTTGGGAGTGCTGGTTAACTTCAGACTAGCTGTCTCTCCGGCTGAGACATTTCAGCTCACGTGGCCAGACTGGGTCGGGCTTGGCTGGGGGCAGGGTGGCCTCCAGGGAGGGATTGGTGAGCTCAGCCAGGCTGGCGTTGTGCCCAGTGAGCTCACTGCCTCCAGAAGCCCCGCCTGTCTTTCCCAGACCCCGCCTCCTAGGCCTGGCCTGTAGCTGGGAACGGTCTGTTCCCGCCTGCACAGCGGGAGACTGAGCCTGCTCAGAAGATCTCTGCTCACTGACCTTGTTCTCCACACCCTCCCCTCTGCATCGCATCGGGAACCCTTAAAATTACCTAGAAGGATACCAAACAGCCCAGAGAGCAATAGGTTGTTTTCATCCTGACATGGAGTTCTTGCCCCTGAACTGAGGGGGGCATGCTGACACTGTCTGTGGCTTTTTCAAGGAGGCGTGTTTTTCTATTTCCTGGATTCTGAACTCTTCAGAGTCCCTGACCATGAAGTCAGAAGGAAGACAGGGTAGCAGCTTCTTGACCTCTGAATCTCCAGGCTTGGCTAGAAATGAGTATTTGAGCCCATTCTGAGAGTGGGTTGCAGTGTGTGCTGCTGCTCTTGGGAAGGGGCCAGGGGAGGAATTCCTTGGGTTTTCCCCTCCCAATTCTTACCTCACAGATGGAACTGAAGGCCTGAATCAGCCTGGGAGTCCTGGGATTTCAGGAGATGCCTCTCTTGCTATATAACTGGGAAAAGTCTCTGTGGGGGCACTTCAGTGGTCAGAGGCTTTTCCTGGCTCCAGGCTGTGGTCTTGGCCACAGTGATCAGAGAGCTCAAAGCTTGACTTGTAGACTCCCAACTGTTAACCACTGTACCAGCTATTTCTGTTCAGTTCCAAATGAGCAGCACAGGTGGTAGGACAGTGAGGAGTGAGAAAGAAGTCCCATGGACTAGAGCAGTCTGGGAGGACTTCCTGGTGGAAGGGCAAACTCTTCCTCCCACATCCCCTAGTGCTGGCATCTCTCCTTGAGCTCTCACACATGATGAGCAAATACATCACCACTGAGCCTACCAGTAGTCTCAGAGGCAAGCGGCAGGAACCCACTAGCCAGAGACCCACTAGTGGCTGCCTCTCTGATCCCAGGAGCATTTCTGCCCCTGGACCTAAGGCAACCTCTTGTTCTCCCTCTCATTTGGAAGGTTTTATTGCCAACCTCTCAGTGCAACGGCAATTCTTCCCCACTGATGAGGATGAGTCGGGGGCTGCCAAAGCTTTGATGAGACTTCAGGACACATACAAGCTGGACCCAGACACTATTTCCAGAGGGGAGCTTCCAGGTAACTCAGTGCTCCGGGCTTTGCCTGTCCTGCTTGTGTCTCTTTGCTGGCTGGACAAGGCAGAGGCAGTGTACGGTCTCTGCCTCTACTGATGATCCTTGTCTTGGATCCCCATTCGGTACTTGTCCCCTGTCCCGTGATAGCTGCTTCCCCGCATCCCCTGCCTGCCACTTCCTTCCATGCACTATCCAAGGTCCTCCCTCTCCTCTTGTGTCTCAGAGAACGCTGAGGCTACTGTCAGGAACCCTGCTGGTCTCTGTCCCAGAGCACCATAGATCCACGGCCAGACCTGCTTCCATTTCCCACCCTCCTGATTCCCCCACCAAGGCTGATCTCTGAACTCTCTGCCCTCTCTCCTATGTCCCCTCAGTTAAGTCTCTGCTCCTGTTCATTCTGTCCTCACCTCTCTGGGGTCTCTCCTTGAGCTCATACAGATGCTCTATTCTTGCTCATTCCCGAACTCCTCCTTCAGGGTACAAGACTGTTTGGTCTCTGCTGTGGTCAGTCTCCTCTCCCCTCCTGGTTGGCTACCGGATAGAGCGATTCATACTCTTTCTCCTCTTCTAGTTCCTTTGTACTCCTGACCCCATCGTGCCTCTGTGCCTGCTGTCCACCAACCCTCTGGGGCTGGTAAAGTCAACAGACATTTCAGGCATGATATTCTTTAACTTTTCAGCAACATTAGGCACATTGATTGCCTCATTTTGCCTGATATTCTCCCCTCCTTTGAATTCTGGGATACTGATATTGGCTTCTTCTCTTTTGGCCTCTCTGGTCATTTGTTCTTTCTTTTTAAAACCAGTTCCTTCTCCACTGACTTCCTCAATGTAAGTGTTTGTAAGAAGATAAGCTGGGTTTGGAGAGCTTTTCAAGAACAATAAACCTAGGGATTCCATTGTATCTCATTAGACCTTGGGTGAATCTCACTTGTGGGTCACCAGAGAAGATACAAACAGATCCATAGTGTGTGGAATCTTTCTCCCTTTTTAGGGTTTCTGTTACTGACTAGGTGTGGCCTGGGGCCTTGGGTCTGATGAGGTAATAGGAGGGGATGTGAACTTCTTATTTCTACCTCAGTCAGGTCTTGAACCAAGCTATACCATGAGATCCAAGATAGAATGCAGCTCAGGACACCTGCAGGGTCTTTTTGCTCTGTAGCTGTGCAATAGGTTGGTGGGAAGAGGGTGCTACACTCTGACATGGACACTCAGTTCACACACCTGTGAGTGTCCTGAATGGGGAGGCAGGACAGAAGGGAGTTACTCTCTAGGATTTAGTTCCTACAAGCCTTCCCCAGGTGAACCCAGCAATTTTCATCCTTTGAGGTATTTCCCATCCATGGTTGATTTCTGGATCCGTGTTTCCCACCAAGACAACCTCTTGAGCTTCCAACCAGTGTCAGCAAATGCCTGTTGGCTGTCTATGCTTAGATATTCCATGGACTTCTCAAATTTCATGTGTCCTAAATTGAAATCCTTACCTCCTTTGAGTGTTTACCCAATTCCTTCACCACTTACCTCAGCAAGAAGCATCTCCTCTTATTTGCAGCCTAAGCCAGAATCCTGAGGCCCGTAGAGTCTACTTCCCTAATGTCTTCTGTACTTGTCCCCTCACTACTGCCCCATGACCGGCTAAGATACCAGCTGACTTATTATGTATTCACATTTGCACATGATATAACAATATAATTTATCACTATTGTTGCCCAGGATTTCCCTTTTCTCCCTTGTCCTCTTCCTCTTGATCTCCCTTCTATTTTCATGAGACCATCCCTCCCACCCCCTTTTTTTTCCTTTTTCCTCTCTAAGTTCCCTATATGAAAGAAAACATACGGCCCTAGACTCTGGACTCTGAGTTTTGGTTATTTCATTTAACATAAGTTTCTCAAGTTCCATCCATTTTCCTGCAATTGTCCAGCTCACTTTTTAATCCCATCCTCCATGTTGTCTTTAGCACACTAAAACCTGGTCACAGTGCTTAACTTTCAGGGATAAACCCAAACCCCTCCTGTGTGGAGTCTTTGAGGTCCCACTGTCTCCCTGGCCTCCTTGCCCCTGGTGCTCAGCTTCTCCTTTGCTCAGCTCCTTGGTTCCCCCCATTCCCTCTGCAGGAATACCTTTACCCCTGTCAGCTGGGCTGATCCTTGTCTGATTGCCTTTCCACACACAGCTCAGCAGTAACTCTGCAGGGCCCACTCTCCAAGGAGCAGACATTCAAGTTGCCTTTTGGGAGAGATGCTGAGTGCCTGAGAGCCATTCTTAACATTCTTGGTATCTGTGAGACATGTTGATAATAGCTACCCGTCATTAGCATCCTGAGGATCACAGGAACCATCTTCATGTATCATCTCATTGAATTCTTGGCCTGTGTCTTTTAAAATCGGTGTTATTATCTCTGTTTAGGTGGATATTATCTCTATGTAGATAGGAGACTGAAACTTAAGCTAGGTAGGCTCCTGGGACTACAGAGCTAGCCAAAATATGTGGTGGGGTATGGAGAGGGGAAAGAGGCCCTAGGGAACCAAACCCTGGCCTATCTACATCTCCGTCTTGTGATTACTCTCCCCAACTTTCTATTCTACATTGTTGGTTCCTAAGCCACCCAGTTTCTGACATGGGCACTTCCTACTGCAGAAGGAATTTCCTTTTGGGCAGAGGTCCATCTTGGATATCAGGCAAAGGGGGCCCACTCTGAGGCAGTTCTTTCATATCAACCATGTCCACGTGGCTGTTAAAAGGGCTTTGGGGGGACTCCTGTGCTTTCCAGTAAGGGTCACAGCCCTCCTTGTTCTCATGGGATCTGCTTTCTTGTTATTCTTAGAGGAACACATAGAGTCTTTCCATCTTGAGTCTGCCCAAACCTTTCATTTCCCTATAGCCACTGCTCTTGGCTTGAAACTGTCTTCATGGTCACTTTCTAGTGCTCAGCTCACAGCACATGACCTGAGGTCACAAGGCCTGCTGAGTGGTGTTCACCAAGGTCCTTGCTGCCTGATGGCCAAAGCCAGGACTGCAGCCTTGGCTCTCGGCCTCCCTCTGCATCTGTCACGCTGCTCCCATTCCTTCAGTTTCTCCTATGTCTTAGTCGCTTGTTGATGTTCTGTATCCTCTGTCCTTTCTGAGTGTGTGCTCCCCAGGGCTCTGGCCTTGGCCACCTTCTCCACTCTTCCCTCAGACATTTTTTACATGTGATTATCCTCATGTGTGGCTTTTGCTGCCACCTAAATTTGTTTCTTCAGTTAATTTTTCTGTCCCCCAGCTGCCCACCCGATGTCTTCTCCTGTGTGGCCCACAGGATCTTCACACCTTCAACACTACTTCTTGGTGGGCTTCCTGGGGTCCCCCATAACACAGCTCCTCCCCCTTGGGAGAAGGGGAGTCTAAGGCTGGGAGATTGGCTGTAAACCCCAACCCAAGGCAGAGCCTACCTGTCTGTGCTTACTGTATCAGTGGCATGTTGGAGCTTATGGTCTAAGGCTCTGGTGGGAACCTCCCTCCATAACCCAGTGTTTCTTTTTTTGGAGGCTGACTGTTGGACTCTCCTGCTGTAGGAACCAAGTACCAGGCCATGCTGAGCGTGGATGACTGCTTTGGGATGGGCCGCTCAGCCTACAATGAAGGGGACTATTACCACACGGTGCTGTGGATGGAGCAGGTGCTAAAGCAACTTGATGGTGGGGAGGAGGGGACCGTGGCCAAGGCCCAGGCGCTGGACTACCTGAGCTATGCCGTTTTCCAGTTGGGTGACCTGCACCGTGCTGTGGAACTCACCCGCCGCCTGCTCTCCCTTGGTAAGGAGATTAAGGGAAGGTGAGATGGAGATGGGGAGCTGGCAGGGGAACTGGATAGACTCTGCTGGACATACCACTTGACACTTCTTTGGGGATCGAGTCAGTTTGACCTGTCACCTGGCCAGTGACTGATGGCATATTCCAACTGCCAGCTAGCTCCTTACCCATTAGCCCTTGCCCATTGCTGATGGGTGTACTCAGGTCTGGGGTGCCTGTGATACCTGTGGCCCTGCATGCTCCCTTTCTAACTAAGGACCCAGTCAGTGCTGTGGTACATTTGACACTTGGCAGGGTGGAACCACCACTGTGTCAGGAGTAGCTTTCGATGCAGGCTGTCCATCAGGGTCACTGTGGTACCAACTAGTTGGAGGTCTCAGGTCTCACTGGTGCCTTCAAAACCCATCTGTGGCACCTCTTACATGGGAACATTGTCATCTGGAGTTTCAGAAACTGGCAAAGCCTTTTTTATGCCACTGCTTTCCGTGGGGGCCCTGAGTTGGGTGTTCAGCTAGCATATGACCTATGTGGGAAAAGATCTTTGTAGATTCTCTCAGGTGAGTCAGTAAGGGCCTTGGATGAGGAGTTGGGGCCCCTGGATTCTTGTTCTATAGAATCTCAACCCAAGTCACTCAATATCTTTGAGCCTCAGTTTCCTTACCTGAGGAGTATCACAGAAATCCTGCCACGCCTGTTTCTTTGGATGCTGTGGCTGTTCTTTTTGCTGGTGTTACAGCTTGCTTCTAGCTGTGGCCAGGGCACAGCATAGTCTCCAGCAGTGCCCGCAGTCTGGGGAATGGCTGTAAATGGAGATATGGCTGTCAAGAGGAGGAGGCAGGATCAGGACTGCTTCTCTGGACTGGGGACCTTGGGACCTGCAGGGAGGCCTGGAGAGGAAGTCTCCTCCGTGGCTGGCTAGGGTTCCCCTCCTTTGATGGTGCTGCTCTCTCAGCTCTGACCGTGATGGGGAGTCCTCTGTTGACTCTTTGGCTCTCACCCACACACCTGGATAGGTGCTGTGGAAGGCAAAACCTGCAAGGGGGCTGCTGGGAAAGAAACCACTTACTGAATAATTTATCTAAAAAACCTAACAGATGTTTGTGGTTTCCTTTTCCTTCTCATTCTTTGCTTTTTCTAGACCCAAGTCATGAGCGAGCCGGAGGGAATCTGCGGTACTTTGAGCGGCTGTTGGAGGAAGAAAGGGAAAAACAGTCGTTAAATCAGACAGAAGCGGTGCTAGAAACCCAGGGAGGCCTCTACGAGAGGCCAGTGGACTACCTGCCTGAGAGGGACGTGTATGAGAGCCTCTGTCGTGGGGAGGGTGTCAAACTGGTGAGTTGTGGGAGAGGGCACAGTGCCCAGACTGTAGACCTGGATGTCCGAGGTGGGCAGGCAGGCCTAGGAGGATGTTCCACTATGTGTAGATACTTTTTTTTTAGCATCTCCCCCAGTTCTTGGTAGCGTCTGCTGAGGCTGATGTGTGGGTGTTCTCTGAGGTGTAGGGCTGGAGAATTTCCCTGATGCCCCAAGTAGAATTTCCATCCTCTCAGTTATTACTGTACTCCTCTCCATACCCCAGTGTGCCCAGCCTTTGCTCATCTCACTGTTATGAAGAAAACATGGGTAAGGATGTGCTTCAGGTCCCAAGGGAAGTCCCAGTGTAGTGGAGGGTAAGTCTCTGTGGTAAAGACAGCAATTGCTGGAGCTTGGTATCGGTACCACTGGTTTGGGGAGCCCTGGGCTTCCAGTGCTTCCTCACAGAGGTTCAGGTGTGAGGCAGGCTCTTGCCTTTTCCATGCCCGTCCACTTGGCTCCCACTGACTCCTCCCCTGGAAAGGCTTCTCCCTGCCCACCCTCCAGACCTATTTGAATCTCTGAGAAAGGGTCAGGAATTACCTTCTGCCACAGGACTCGTGGGCATGAGGTGATCTTGAGAGAGAAGAAAAGCTACATGGTTTGTGGTTTGTCACTTCATGCCAGTCACCCTGAGAGGTGTTTCATTTCTTCTGTGGCAGGGAGGCAGGGAGCAGCAGCTGGTCATGGGTGTGAGACAGCGTCTGCAGACAGCTGAGCTGGGACTGAGGTTAAGGGATCTCTCAGCTCAGGGTCTGTTATTTTGTGCTCCCCAGACACCCCGGAGGCAGAAGAGGCTTTTCTGTAGGTACCACCATGGCAACAGGGTGCCACAGCTGCTCATCGCCCCCTTCAAAGAGGAGGATGAGTGGGATAGCCCGCACATCGTCAGGTACTATGATGTCATGTCTGACGAGGAAATCGAGAGGATCAAGGAGATTGCAAAACCCAAAGTAGGTGTCTCTCTGTTGGTCCTCGTAGGGGTGCTAAAGGGGACAGCTTCTCTTTCATCTCTAACATCATGGGGCAGTTTGTTTACCTAGTCAAGACCTTATCACTATCTAGCATGAGTCCACTGTGGGGTTACTGAGATGCCGCAGACTCAGCCTGACCTGTGGGTTCATGGACTAGTGGGAAAGAAAAATGAGGGAATCAATGTGGACCACCAAGCACTACAGTAGGAGGTCATTCTGGGAGCAGGGCAGGCTCATAGAGAGAGGCCCTGGTTGGGGGACTGACGTGGAGGTCAGTTTTTTTTTAGAAAATATTCCATAAGGCACTGGGAAGGTGGGTCCTTTGGCACTCCTGACTGGGACTGCAAAGAGGTAATTGACTTGGAGGAGATTGTTCATCTGTACAATATTGGGTTTTCTTCTCCCGGGGCATTCCAGGGGCTGGGTCTTTCCATTTATTCATTTTTTGGTAAGTTTATTCATAGATGGCTTTTTTATTCCTGTAACTTTGCTTTTTCTATATTTTAGCTGGTTACATTATTATGTATTAAACTTGATTTAAAAATGTATCTTGTGATACTAGCTAATTGTTACTGAGTTCTTAAGGTGACAGGATCTGTTCCTAAATGCTTAACATATATTAACTATTATGTGTATTTAGTAAACTGTGACTCTGGCTTTATTTCACCCTTGAAGAAGCTAACCTGTGAGGTCATGGGTGGTGGTTGAACTCACTTATTCCCTTTTTGATTTTTAACTGATTTTCTTGGGTACATGTCATATCACCTACAAATAAGAAAAATTTTGCTATCTCCTTCCTAATACTTATATTTTCTTTGCTTTTGTGTCTAATTGAATTGCCTAGAACTTCTGAGGCATCCTGCTTCTTTTTGAATTTCTTGGAAATTCCTCTGGTGTTTTGCAGCTAAGTGTGCAGTAGGCTGTTTTTTAAATTATGTGTGTGTGTGTGTGTGTGACATGATAAAATTATTATTCTATTTCTAGTTCATAAAAGTTTGCTTCCATTTATAATCATCCACCACAGATGATTGGAAGGGAGGATTTACCTGAATTTTCTTTTTCTCTGCTCCTAGTAGAATTGTAGTAGCCAAGGTGGCCAGGAAGCCCAGTGCTCCTGGAAAGAGTCCTCTCCTGGTCCCTGGAAATCATTTGAAACAACTTTGGGTCAAGGTCCTAGGACATCTAGGGGTTAGGGTCACTTGGTATCATTGATGGGGCTAAGGGCTGATCTAGCTAGTATGTGTAGAGGATGGCTACTAGGACCCCTCTTCCCACCCTCTGGGAAGCTCCAAAGTTCTTCAGGGAAAAAAACTACTTTTCTAGGTTCCAGGTGAGAGAGGCACTGGATTCCTTTCGTATCCCTCAGTCTCAGACATTGAGAACTTTTCCGTGTATATCACACACACACACACATACACACACACACGGCAGGGCTGGGGGAGGGAGCAATGGGAAAATTTGCCTTTGAACAGGAGCCATGTGAAGTGCCAAATGTGTTGGCCATCATGAGCTGACCTCTCCTTTCCAGAGGCTATGAGGGACAGATGCTATTCTGGCTTTGAAGTTGGGCCAGTGAGCTTAACTTGTCCTGTCGGGAATGCCTGGCAGCTGCCTGTGGATACCCAGACTGCTTTCAAAATAGCCCTGTCTGTCCCCAGGGGCACAGCACAGTTGCCCAGAGTCTCTTTGTGGGCACCAGGCCAATGGTGAGGCTCAGATGTTGGGATGGGGTCTAGCTGTGGTTGCATCTGTCATCAGGGAAGGACTGGCATCACTGAGTTCAGGAAAGACCCTCAGATAGGAGCTCAGGGAAGCCATCCATCCTGGTATGCTGGCCACCTTATTAGAACACGTAACAACACGGTGTCTGGGGGGTTGATTTCATCCCCTGACAGACTTTTGATCTGTCCACTCTTTTCCATCCCTTCTGCTCTGGCCTCCTCATTAGCCAGCTCCTTCCCACTCCAGCCCTCCTTGCTCAGCTCCCCACAGGGTGTTCCCAGGGCTGCTCCCCTGCATAAAGCCTGCCCTGTCTCTCGTGGGCCATAAGATTGCATCAGACTCGGTGCCTGCTGTCCACTCAGTCTCATCTCTCTCCTTCACATAACCTCTGATCCACAGTCAGCACCACATGCTTTTTCATCCCTGGGCCTCTCTATCACTGCCCTTTTGCTGTTCCTGGAGTGCTCTCCTCCTTGGCTAACTCTTACTTACCCTTCCAATCTCATCTCGGTGATTCCTTTCTCCAGGAAGCCATTCTTGATTCTGAAACATGAAGTTCACTTGTGCATGCTGCAATTACTTGACTGGTTTTCTGCTTTCCTCTCCCCCACTCAATTTGAATGAAATGAGGGTGAGATCCATGTTTCTCAATCACCTAGCACATAGTAGGCACTTTTCACATATTTACTTCAAGGGAAAGTGCTTTGGAGTGAGGTAACTGGGCCTATGGCCCCACCCATGTGAGCCCATTAGGACAGTCCACAGCTGAAGCACATGGACGCTTGCCCTGGAGTCTGGCTTTGAGTAGTGGGTTCCTCCTGGCAGTAGCATTAAGCCTCTTAATGGGAACTGGGGAGATGAAGTAGGTGAGGGGGGTGTGTGTGTGTGTAGGTTGGGGTGGGTGGCTTCAGGTAGTCATTTATTTATTTCAACTTGATAATCCCTTTCCTGCTTTTATCATCTGACTTTATGAGACTCCCGAGGGAGTGAAAACTGTGTGTCTGTCTCTCCTCTTGCAGCATGGGAGCCCAGTGTGAGGGGGTGCATCAGGAGTGTGTTTGCATGGGTTTCTTGGCAGAGGAGGCCACTGAGGTTCAGAAGCATATAGAACTTGACCAAGTCAAGAGGGGCACACAAGGGGAGGCTCAGGGATCATGGCACAGTCCCAATGTGGTGGGAGCAGCTAAGCTCAGCTATGCTTATGCAGGATGATCTATGGGTCTGGCAAAGAGGGAGGCTGTCTAGGCAGACACAGAGGTGGACAAAGCCAAATCCATAGGCATAATTCTTCAGGTAGCACAGACCTGGGAGGAGGAGGGATGAGTAGTGACCAAGCAGGGGAGTGGCCAGGGTCTGATAGCAGAGAGGGAAGGTGGAGGCCTCAGATTCCTGTTCTGGCCTGGCCTACAGGGACATGGGGTCTTGACTAGAGTCACTGCCTACAAAGTTGTTTCTCCCACCAATGGGGCTGGCTGATTTGGTCCCAGTGCTCTCTGAGAAAAACACAAGGCCAAAAAGGGTAAGTCTGCCCTGTCTTCCTGACCTCCAGCTTGCACGAGCCACAGTTCGTGATCCCAAGACCGGTGTCCTCACTGTTGCCAGCTACAGGGTTTCCAAAAGGTAAGAAATGGTGGTGGTATGTGTGGGGGTGCTGTTCAAGTCCCAACTCACAGGCTTCCCAGTACCTACCCAATGGAGGGGGGCTTGGCACCTCCACACCCTCCTATAGCACTCACTCTCTTCTGCCTATTAGTGCTGGTGTTGATGCTGGGAGAGAGCACAGGACCTCATCTAAGTCTGACTTCCCATTTTCTTTTACCTGTTCTCTTCTTTTGTCCCAGCTCATGGCTAGAAGAAGATGATGATCCTGTTGTAGCTCGAGTAAATCGTCGGATGCAGCACATCACAGGGTTAACAGTAAAGACTGCAGAATTATTACAGGTATAAGCTGGTCCTTGAGACCATAGGAGTTGGGAAGGGGGAATATCTGGCTAGATGGTCTTTCCAGGTACACACACTGGATCTAGGAAGGCTTGCTTACTAAACAGTTTAACTGCACTATGCCGTGAACATGGAGTGCTCTTGTGCTGGGGAAACCAGAATTCATAATATCTATTGTATTCAGCAGTTAACATGATATGGACAAATATTAGCTGAGCATCTATTGTGTGCTCAGGTACCATGCTGGGGTGGAGGATCAGTAGTAGTCATAGCAGCCTTAATCATAGCTTCTTCACTACCTAAGTTCAAATCCTAGAATTATCTTCCAAAGTTACAATTCTGTGTCCTAGTCAAATGCGCTTGGAGATAAGATAAAGTGTTCTGTGATATGTTGCTAGGAAAAATGAGAGGCCTGGACTGGTTTGCTGGTGAAGGAGGAATGTTCTTGTCTAAGTACTCTTATTGAGATTCTGGCTTCTTGCCTTCATTTCCAAGGTGATCAGGAAGAAACATGGTGGCAGCATGCTGAGAGGTTCTGGGTGATGCTCCTTCACAGTGTGTTCTTGTGGGCACCAACTTCAAGTCAGCACTGGCTTTCTGTCTTCTGAACAACAGAACTCTTGGGTTCTTTTATAAAATTATGACCTGAGAAACTATCATAGAAGTTTCACTGGCCTCATTCTAGAGTCCCTGGATCTCTGTTTGGCTAGAGTGTCCGTGCATTTAAGAGTAGCATCCTTCACCTTTCAGGCTGGTATGTGGGTCTGACCAGCTATAGATTTCATTAGAATATTGATTGGAGGTCATTTGGGAAGGATTCTCTCAACCTTGACTTGGACATATCCAAGCAAAACAGCATTCACATTTTCCGCCCTCTTTTGGAAGCTGCATCTGCAATCAGAAAACCGGTTTCAAAGGTCATCATAATGGATTTGTGTGAACTCCAACAGAGTTTTCAAAAACACAGGATTATAAACAGTGTATTTGTAAAACAGTCTTGTGAAAATTTTTTTATAATTTTTCAGTTCAACTCAACTTAGTGTTGTATGGGTTTAAAATAAGTTCTGCAGACCAGCAACACAACAGGGGACTTCTGCCACATCACCTACTTTGCCTCTAATGCATTAGAGAACCACCATTTCAAGAAGATAGGAGCTCTTCACACACTACATGCATCTCTGTTGACATTATCTTGACTTAAGTCTTCTTGGAGTAGGTTTTTGTTGTTGTTTTAAGACTTCTGCCACCACTTCTTTCACATCAGAGCCAGTGTTCAGCGCTCTCCTGGTCCTGAAGGACAGCAGTCTGCTTGATTGGCTTATTCTGTACCAGGGACCACAGGGCTGAGTGGACAGGACCTGTGCCTCTATTGCTGTCCTGGCTGGCTTCCTGTCTGCACTCTCTGTACCTCTGTCTCACCCTCAACCGTGGAAGACAACAGCCTCTTGCTATGGACTGGCTTCTCTGCTCCAACCTTGGCTTCATCTGTCTGGCCTCTCATTGTGTTTTAACTTAATCATCTGGTGTTTGAATGTCTCAATTCTCAGTGGAGGGCCCCTTAGAGTAAGGGCTCTTCGGAAGATCTAGCCCAGAGTTCCCAAGTGACTGAGATACCGATTTTGTTTACATTCTTCCTCTGGGAACTATTATGGCATTTTATTTGACAGCCAGTGGTATTGTGAAAGCTTTGATCTTACCTCGTCTGGGGAACAGGAACCTTGATTTCAGGATCTGCTCCTGAGTGCCCATTCTACAGGTACTGCTTGTGATATGATAAATACCTAGGCACCAGCAGCAGCCTATGCACCAGGGCCCCTTTGGAAATGCTACAGTCTTTTGGAAAGGAGCTGGCCCTTCTGCTACCTGTCAACACTCTTAGCTTTAGTTGATGTGTTTGCTCTAGACCTTTTGGGAGAAAAAGGGCAATTAAGGCATTCTTATGAATGGATGGGGACCTGTCTAATGGAGGAGGAGATGCTACCTACACCTTCAGGATTCTCCAAGATTCAAGACTACTGGCTTGGTGATGTCTTAGCCTACTAGGTGGTTCCTAACTTTTTTTTTCCTTCACTCTGGTCAGCATCATAAATACCCGTGTCTTTCAAATGGCTGACTCTACCTTATGGCAACAAGGAATCTAAAATGTTCATACGCATACCTTCTCATAGGGATCAGTTTTGATATATAGTTGCTTGTTATTAAAGGAATGGATCTGGGGACCTGAGTGTGCAGGGATGGTGAATTTGATTGCTGCAAACCCAGAAACTCCCGCGACTTCTGTACTTGTTTGAGGACCATATTAAAGAGTGTAGGGACAGTGGTTTTAGCACTGATCAAATATAATTGTCCAAACTGTTAAATGGTGTGCCAGCTATTGCAGTGCAACTTCTTTCACTGTCTGGAATCTCAAAGTTTAGTCACTTTATCCAAGGAGCAGATGAGTTAGAAAGTGCAATCATGCTCTGCAGCCGCCACAACAAGCAGGGATGGAAATCTCTGGAGTTCATTGGCATGCCAGTCACAGCATGTCTAGAATTTTCTTTAAGGTCTTGTCTAGAATGGATACCAAGAAAGGATACATTTGTGAAAATATGTAATAGCATTTCCTCATAGACTCTCTCTAGCACTTCCCTCCCTAAAATAAATAAATGTGCCTCCAGCCCCGAGTATCTGCTGTACCAGGCTTCCTTATGTTCTTGACAGAATCTCAGGTAATCCTGGTGCAGAAATCTTGGAGGCTGAAGCAATGGAATGACAGCGTATTTTCATTCTGCCATGGTTATTTACATCAAAATTTTTATTTTTGTATACATGAAAAGATACACTGCCCAGATTTTGCATTTCATCATATTTAGCAAACATCATTTGTGCTCCAACTGGAGGATTTTCTTTCTTGTAATGTCCATCCTCCCTTTTTCTCCCATATCTGAAGATCTCCACTATTGCCCGTTTTGCAGCGTCTCTCTCCTGACTGTTAGAATGGCCAAAAAAGATACACAAAAGATACTGACTTTGTGAGAACTAGTGGCTGAGCCCTAAAGGTTTTTAGGATTTCAGTAAAAAACAGTGACCAGCTATTCCTAGATAGATTTATGGTGCCACTTGATTTATCAAGGGGATCATGTCAAATTATGCATTTTCTTTTAAACCTTGTCTCTTATTTTAACTACTGAAGCTAAAGTAACTTTGTGATCTTGGATGTTAAATTGTGTCTACATACTATTCATAAAGGCATTGCAATTTCTAATCCAATTAGTGACACCCTGTAGTTGCAGAGGCTGCTGTGATTCAGGTGCAGGCTTATTCTGGGAATGCTGAGGTGATATACCAATTCTTGGCCACCTGGTAACTGGTCACCATGCCCTGCTGCTTCACTTGGGAGCAGAAGTGCTCAGTGCAGTGCCCCACTTGGCCTGACCAAGAACTGCTGCTTAGAAAAGGAGGCAGGAGCAATACCAGACTCGGAGTAGCTCCAAAACTAGTGTTAAAAAAAGAAAAATCTCAAGTCAGGTATAGTGACATGTTCTTGTAGTTCCAGCTACTCAGGAAGGTGGAAGGATGGCATGAGCCTAAGAGTTTGAGGTCAGCTTGGGCAATACAGTAAGACTCTGTCTCAAAAAACCTCTACTTGGAGTTTGGTGTTGGCTTTTTTCTTGGATCACCTTCTCATTTCCTCCCAAACAAACTGGGTCCAGACCAGGGCCTGCCTCAAGAAGAGCTCCCTCTTGAGCCATCTGAGTATTCTTGAAGGGCTGGTGCTTCTCTACAGTGGCAGCCTGCAGGTCAGCCATCTTCTTCTTCTCAGGAAACCATTTATCCTTTTGGACACAGCTGTGGACATATTTGCAACACTCGTTCTGCCTGTGAAAGCGAGACATGCTTGTCTTCTACCTGAGAGGGGCTGTTCTTAGGGCATATGATTGTTTGGAGGCCTGGGGATGTGGTATCTCTGATAAGAGCCTGTTTATGCTGCTCACAAAATCCAATGCTGTTAAAATTTCTCACCAGGTTGCAAATTATGGAATGGGAGGACAGTATGAGCCGCACTTTGACTTCTCTAGGGTAAGACCCAGATCACTGGTGGTCTCAGAGGGCCCCACTCTAATTGATTTGAGAAGGCTGGAGCTTCTAGCAGCATTTCAGCCTCCATATCACCCCCCCTCCCTCCCTCCCCCTTTCTGCCTCACCAGGGGAGACTCTTTGTTACTGGTGAAGCCCAGTCTGGAGCCACAGGGTCTGTGGAGCCTGCCCTAACTCTGTTACTGTTTGCTTTGATTCTAGAGCAAAGGACCTCAGTAGGTCTCTGTGAAAATTATTCCTTGTCCTGATCAAAATTTCCTGTGTTGGATTGTCCTTTGTTCCAGGCTATTTTGGGGAACATCCACTTATTACCTTCCCCTGTCCCTTTGGCCCCAATCATTTGGGTGGCGGGTAAGTTGGTTGCAAACTTGGGTGAAAGTTGTTGTCTGTTGCAGCGACCTTTTGACAGCGGCCTCAAAACGGAGGGGAATAGGTTAGCGACGTTTCTTAACTATGTAAGTACTGGGTCCAGGCCCACTTGTCCACTCTCACTTAATTTTATAGAACCATGAACAAGATGTTTTCAAGCATTTAGGGACTGGGAACCGTGTGGCCACATTCTTAAACTACGTGAGTATCATGTGCAGCTTATGGGCCCTAAGGGGACCGTGGGTCCAGAAAGCTCTCTTATATCCCACCCTCCTCAAAGCTGATGCCACCCGCTGTTGGCTAATGGTCCTTTTGTCCCTCAGTGCCCTTCTTGGCTGGAGTAGAGAAAGTTGGTTTCTGTTCTCATCGTGTAGCCCCTAGTCCTATGACTTTATCCCTGCTCCTCCCCCCCCCCCATTTTTTTATTGTGATAATATACACAGAACATAAAAGTTATCATCTTAATCATCTCTAAGTGTACTTCAGTGGTATTAAATTCATAACATCGTGTAACCATTACCACTCTCCATCGCCAGAACTCCTCTCCTCTTGTAAAACTGAAACACTGTTCCTGTTGAACAGTAATTCCTGGGTCCCCTCCCACAGCCTTGTCAACCTCTATTCTAGTTTTGATGACTCACATCACATAACCTCGAGTAAATGAACTCATAGAGTAGTGTGTGTGTGTGTGTGTGTGTGTGTGTGTGTGTGTGTGTGGTTTATTTCACTGAGCACAATCTCCTCAAGATGCATGTGTGTTGTAGCATATTCTGCCTCCTATTTGATGGGCCCACTGCCACTCTGGACTTTCAGGATAAGTGCTCTGGAGGGATCCTCCCTTGGCAGCAGAGTGAGGATGTGGTCACAAGGTGCTCTTAGCTAAAAGCAGCCTTTGTTTCCCTACAGGCTGGGGGGCCCTCTCCCCACCTTGCTGCAAGAGCCTGCCCTAAAGAGGCATAGAGGCTGTCAAGGAACTTAAGGGACAGTTTATTTTTTCCTTCTAAGTTTGAACTGTGTGGTTATTGCATGCTGGGGGCTATGCTGTGGATAAGTTGGTGAGCAAGGACATGTGGATAAGCTGGTGGAGAAAGAGTCACTTGTGGTGCTTGAGGTCTAACATGAGAGACTTACTTTAAACATAAGAGAAATGGTTATTTAGTTACTATGGGAACAAGTGCTGTGTAGAAGCCGCCCAGGCTTGGGGTTCAGAGAGGGCCTCCCTCGCAAAGTAACAGGTTGGCTGAGACTTAAAGATTGAATGGAAATTAGCTGGTGGAACGTGTTTCTGGCAGAGAAGAGAATGTGTGTAAGCCCAGAAGAGCAAGGGGGCTTGAGATGTTGGAAAAAAGAAGAGGGCCAGTGTGTCTGGAAGGAGAGGCTAATGAGACGGGCAGGCCTTGGGGTTTCCCTGAGTTTGATCCCCAGGACTGGGGGTGTCAGGGGGGTTTCATCTTATTCATTTAGCATGTGTCCATTGAGTGCTCCTCAGTCGGTCTGGTATGTGTCCTGTGGAAATATTTTTTAGTTCCAATTTTTATTAGGCAAAAAAGTAAGAGCCAGATGAGGAAGGAGTGATGCTTTGGCAGGAGTTGAGGCACCCTCTGTGGGTGTGAAGGCAGTCTTGCTACTCTGGATCTTGTGTGCAGTTTGTTTGGAGGCTCACTGTTGGGGAAAGCAGGACCTCTAGAGTCTCAGTGTCCCCCTTCCCCCTAGAGGGCAGCTTTTGTGGGACAGCAAGGGTTAGACTAGAGCAGCAAGCAAGCTAGGAGCCAGAGAAACAGCCCATACAGGTCCTCACCCACTAGCGGAAGCTGCAGGGAACTTCTGGTCAGGCAGTTTGCTGGGCCCAAGCTGGGTGGGGATTCAAGGAGGAATGTTCTGATTATAGACTCAAATTGCTCCCATTCAGGGCTTGCCTGGATGTTGGTCTCCTGCTTTTGAACATTGTAGCGTGGAGGCCATACTGGTGAACCACAGGGAGTAAATAGGTGGAGAAAGAGTCTTGTTTGAAGGGCTGGCCATGAGCAGAGCCTCCCAGCAGTGCCACTCATGCTCACAGGAGGGCGATCTGTATACTTTGTCATGATTCTTGTGACTCACTTGCTCTGAGATGCTTGGGTAGAGGCCAAACTCTATGCCTTGTGTTCCCAGATGAGTGATGTAGAAGCTGGTGGTGCCACTGTCTTCCCTGATCTGGGGGCTGCAATTTGGCCTAAGAAGGTAAGTTCTGATTCTTGTGGGTCAGAGGTTTTAGACCTGACTGTGTCCCCCAGTCCCATTGCCAGGCCTACTTGACCATCACTGTGATGTGCCTTAGCCCCTTCTTCCTTGTACTTTGGACCTGTGGTCCCAGCTTCTAACTGGGAGAAGGAATAGGGAGGGAAGTCAGATAGGTTTGTAAACATCCACCCACCATGAAGGGAGTCCCAGAACCCTACACAGGAAAATTGAAGATGTTTTTGCTCAGGACAGGGGTTCTAGGGTGTTCAGGGTCAGGTCTCTGAGCCCAGTCTCTAAGAATATGTTCTGATAGGACATCTCTTTCCAGGGCACAGCTGTATTTTGGTACAACCTTCTGAGGAGCGGAGAAGGTGACTACCGAACGAGACATGCAGCCTGCCCCGTGCTCGTGGGCTGCAAGTGGGGTGAGTGGCTTGAGGGTGCTCTTGGCTGTGGTGTTCTCAGCCAGAGCTTTGATGGTGGGGTCTTAGGCTCAACTGGGACACAACTGCTGAGACATAGCCAAGACTGTCTCCCTTCTGAGGTTTTTTTTTTTTTTTTTTTTTTTGCTAAGCGGTAGGGCCATTCAGTCCTGTAGCAGTCCACTTGGTTAAGTACTGAGACAGCTGGTTGAGAACACTCTCAGATGCCCAGAGAGCTACAATCACTGTAAGTCCAAGGCAGCTCTCCAGAGGAGCAGGCTCTGGCCAGGGCTCTGAGGGAGCAGAGGAGAGAGCTGGAAACAGAGAAGAGAAAACCCTTCCTCCTATCAGGCAGGTGAGGCACAGGCTTCATCTAGCATCATAGGTATGGAGGCTGCTGTCCTTGTCACTTGAGGAAAAGGAGACAAGAGACAAGGCTAGAGGCTGGGACCAAACTCTATAGACACTGAATTTGACCCTTATTCTGGAAACAGCTGTCCAAAGGTGGTCACACGAGTTTGGGGGGTAAATGGTAATATCTTTAAAAAAAGTAAGAAAAAGAAAATGAGGTAGTTGCTGACTTCAGGAGGAAAACGTTGTACAAGAGAGCTGGGGATGTGGCTCAAGCGGTAGCGCGCTCGCCTGGCATGCGTGCGGCCCGGGTTCGATGCTCAGCACCACATACAAACAAAGATGTTGTGTCCGCCGAAAACTAAAAAATAAATATTAAAAAATTCTCTCTCTCTCTTTCTCACTCTCTCTTTTAAAAAAAAAAAGTTGTACAAGAAAGAAACTTTAACTGTAATCTACTAAATGTCTCAAATGTAGCATTAAAGTGACATACATAATGATGTAAACACTGTATATTTTTAATTAAAATTCATGATTTAACTATATATGCTATTTTTCACTATAAGCCTTATAGACAGTTTGTTCAATTAAGTACATGTGCTGCTTTCTTTTAAGTTAAATTTTATTTAAAAATCTCTATGATGGGCTGGATCTGTAGCTCAGTAGCAGAGCAGAGCGCTTGCCTTGCACATGTGAGGTACTGGGTTCGATCCTCAGCATCACATAAAAATAAACAAATAAAGGCATGCTGTCTACTTACAACTACAAATTTAAAAAAAAAAACTCTATGACTTCAGTGGTACACTAAAATAATTTTTTCTTTATCATGGGAGAGCTTATGTTTGAGGAACAGAATTTTGGTTTGTGTGCATTTAAGGCAGCATTAGGTGACAATGCTGTTCTAGCTCTGCTGCTCTGGTGCCACAGCACACAGACGTCCACAGGGCATGAGGCATCTGATAGCCAGGTCCTCTGCAGTGCGGACAGGCTTCCTCCTCCCCAACCTCTCAGCTTCTACCTGCTAGTAACATCAGGCTGTTTGAGGTCTTTAACGCAAGACAGAGTGATCCCTGCCTTCATGACTTTCTCCTCCTGCTCCCACTTTCTGCACCCAACCTTGGTGTTACATATAGCTTCATATTCCAGCCCTGAGGTCTCCTCTTCCCTAATTGGTCACATGCTCTTTGACTCTGTTCCCATGACAACCTCCACACATGTATCATGTCACTGGCAGAATTTTGTACAGTTACCTATTTACTCATGTATCTTCCTTAATAGCCCATGAACAACTTGAGGCCCGAGACCACGTCTTACTCAAGTCTGTTTCTCAGAGCACAGTGCAGGGGTCAGATATTAATTTTGGCTACTGAACTGACCAATGGGATTGTAACATACTTGCTTTCTGTTCACAGTCTCCAATAAATGGTTCCATGAACGAGGACAGGAGTTCTTGAGGCCTTGTGGAACAACAGAAGTTGACTGACGTCCTTCTCTGCCCTTCTCCTTCTGGCCCCACAGCCCAAGTCATCTTCCAGCTCAGCATGACAGATCCCTTTGTATGTTCCAACTCCTATCAGGCGGGTCTTTGGAAGAGTCAATGTTTGTTTGGCGTGGAGAGTGTACTGGTCTGGGTCCTGCGTGACCTCAGTCCCAGCCTCTGCATTCAGCCTGTGCCCTTTCTGGCCCCAAAGATAGCATTGGAGCAGCTGCAGCAGAGCCAGGCTGTCTAGCACCTAGCAAGGTGCCTTTGTACCTCAGATGTTTTAGATGTGAGATGTTTCATTGAACCAAAGTTCTGATACCTTGTTTACATGTTTATTTTTATGGTATTTTTATCAGTTGTGATTTTAACCAAAAAAATAAAATATCCCTGCCGGAAGCCTTAAAGAGCCTTATTTGGAATATTCTTTTAAGACCTGGGAGCTTTTACCATATTCCCCATTTTGTATGTGTTGCCTTGGTGCAGGCCAAGTCTGAGTGATGAATGTTTCAGCAGCAAAACCATAGCTTTGGGTTCTGTTTCAGTGAATTTTTTTGTCGCTGTGACCAAATGACCTGACAAAAACAATTTTAGAGGATAAAGAGCATTTATTTGGTATTCACAGTGCCTGAATCTATTGCTCTTGGCCTAAGGGGAGGTAGAATATTATGGTGGAAGGATGTGGAGGAGGAAAGCAGATCAGGACATGACAATCAAGAAGCAGAGAGCACTCTGTGCACCAGGAACAAAATATAAACCCCAAAGGTACGCCCCTAATAACCTATCTCCTCCAGCCACATTCTACCTGCCTACAGTTACTGCCTGGTTAGTCCACTTCAGGGGAGTAATGCACTGTTTAAGTTAAGGCTCTCATAACCCAATCATTTCACCTCCAAACCTTCTTGCATTGTCTCCCACATGAGCTTTTAGGGGACACTTCGTATCTGAACCATAACAGGTTCGAGACTGGGTTTAACACTTGTGATAACTTAAATGTCCTTTTCTGGCAAGTCAAGGTAAATGGTTTCTCCTTGTCTCCCAGATAATGGAGAGAACATGTATATTCAGGATTGTGATGCTGTCCTTATTTGAAATTTCTTATTTTTAAATTTTGAAAAATTTAAGATGTACATAGAGAATTGTTCATGGTGTAGGGATGTATCCTTTAGAATGTGAAGGGGAGCAGAGCACCTGTGTCACCAACCCCCAGCTGGAGACAAGAACTTTTCTATCAGTACCTTTGGTAGCCCCTCCCAGATCCCATCTCTTTTTCTGCATCTGGCACCTTGGTGGTAACATCCTCTAGAGACTTGTGGTAGTTGTTCCTTGCTTATCTTTGTAGTTTTACTGCCTTTGCCTAAATCTCTGAATATGTAGCTGTTTAATTTTCACTGATTTTGAGATTTTTATTAGTGGAATCAGACTATATACTTTTGAGTGTTTGGCTTCTTTTATTTGACATTGTTTTAAGATTCATCTGTATAGTTCATTCAGTTTTGTTGTATATTGTAAGACTATACCGTAGTATAGTCAATTACTGTTGATGCATTTGAGTTTGTTTCAGTCTTTGTATACTAGGAATAATGCTGTGATAAGCATTTTTATATATGATTTCCATTATGCATAAACACATTTTTTTTTTAGAACATACAGCTAGGAGTAGAAATGTGGACTTTTAGTAGGTGTGTCTTCAACTTTACCATAAAATATGTTCCAAAGTGGTTTTACGCATTCTCACCAGAAGTGATTAAAGTTCTTGCTACCCCTCATATTCCAATATCTGGTATTGTCATGACAAATGTGTTTGCATTTTAGCTAGTGTGGTGTGGACTGAATGTTGGCCTCCCCCATTATCCAGATTCCTATGTGGAAAACCTAACCCGAGGTGGGATGATGTTAGGAGGTGCGGCCTTAGGGAAGAAATTACATCTGGAGGATAGAGCCCTCCTGGATGGTGGTCTTATAAATGAGACCCAGAGAGCTCTCTCTCCCCCTTTCTGCCATGTGAAGACACAGGAAGAAGATGGCTTACTATGAACCACGAGACAGGCTCTCACCAGACACAAATCAGCCCATATCTCCATCTTGGACTTACCAGCTTTTAGAATTGTGAGACCAGTGTGTGGTACTTTGTTCTACAGTGGCACTGCTTGAGCCAGGACATGCCATCATCTATTTTCACATAATTATTAATAATGAGCACCTTTAACATATTTATCAGTCATTTTAAGTCTTTTTCTTTTTGCCTCATAGAAATTTTTAATATATTATGCGTATAAGCACTTTGTTCATTATCTTTTCCCAATATCTGTTTTGTGGTTTGTCTTTTTACCCTTTTAGCTCTGTCTTTTGATAAACAGAAACTCTTGATTTTATGCCAAATTTATCAAGCTTTTCCTTTTTGATTTATGCTTTTTAGGAGGGTTTTTTTTTTTGCTTTTTATGTCTTAAGATATTCTTCTGCACCCCAAGATCATGCATATATTTCCTAATTTCTCAAAGTTATAGAGTCCTTGTCTTTTAGTTTCATTTTCATCTGTAGTATGAAGTGTAAGTCTACTTACCATTTTTTTGTTTGCATTTTGTTAGCATAAGATAGGCTTATGCTACAGTAATAAGTAATCCCTAAATCTTGGTTTTTTCTCATAAAAAAAAAAAAAAAAAACACAAAAAAGCTCTGGGTCTAGGGCAACTCCTATCTAATCTCCTTCTAGTGGCTTCTAAGGGCAGAACTTAAAAGGAAACCAACTGGAAAATGAATCTGGGAAATGTAGTTTACAGAGTTCCAGCTCCAGTGTAACAAGAGAGAATAGAGCTTGGAGAGAAATAACAGAAAATGGTGCTCAAGACAGGTTTTTTAAAATTTTATTTTGTTTTTTTTTTTCTTCTTGTTTGAGTTTTTTGGGGGGACTTGTTGGATCTGTACAATGATGTCTTTGGTCAACTTTGGAAAATTATTAACCATTGTCTCTTTCAGTGTAGTCTGTGTTCCTTCTGTAACTCTGATTAAATGTAAGTTAGACCATTCATGCTATACTTTTTATGTCTTAACCTGTCTTAAATATCTATGCTGTATTTTATATCTGCTATATTTTCAAATAAGTTTATAGTTCTTATGTAGCTTACAAATTCTCTCTTCTTTGAAATGCATCTAGAACTTTTTCTTTAGGACTCAAAAGATATAATTTCAGTATTTTCTATATTGTACCGTTTCTGTTAAAAAGTCCGCTGCCTTGTCTTATTGCTCTTTTGAAAGTAATTTCTCCTCCATTTCTTCTTTGCTAGCTACTTTTTAAGATTTTTTTTCTCTTTATTTTGGTTTTCAGTAGGTCTTCTATATGTACCTAGTGTGGTATTCTTTTGTTATTTACTTGCTTGGCATTTACAGAGCTGCTTGAATTTGTGGGTAGGTGTCTTTGGTGAGTTTTGGAAATTTCTCAGATGTTATATCTTCAAGTATTATTTCTGCCCCATTTCTCCCTCTCTTTATGAGACTCCAAAACCTGGATGTTAAAAACTTTTCAGTATATACATATCCTATTCTCTCTTGTGTCTCACAGCCCTTTTCCTCCTTGCTCTTCAGACTAGATATTTTCTTTTGATCTATATTGCAATTCATTTATCTCTTCTGCTAAACCTATGAAGTTCTTAAATATCCTTTTTTTTTTTTTAAGAAGAAGGAAGGTGCTGAGGATTGAACCCAGAGCCTCATAGATTTTTAATGGATTCAATTATCAGGGGAATTTTTCTTTTGTTTTTTTCATATTTTTCCCCAATGAAACTGTTACTTGAAAGTTCTTAAGTTCTTATCTGATAGATCCATGATTTAAATTTCCTGTGGCTCTCCTTCTCTCTCTTTATTTTTTAACATTTGTTCTTTTTAATTGTACATGACAGTAGAGTGTATTTTTATATACATGGAGTATAACTTTACCATTCTTGTGGTTGTACATGATATGGAGTTACACTGGTCACATGTACATAAATGAACAAAGGAAAGTAATGTTGAATTCATTCTACTATCTTTCCTATTCCCATTTCCCTTCCCTTCCCTTCACTCCCCTTTGTCTAATCCAGTGAACTTTTATTCTCAACTCCCTTATTTTGTGTTGGCATCCGCATAACAGAGAGAACATTTGGTCTTTGGTTTTGGGAATTGGCTTATTTCACTTATCATGATAGTCTCCAGTTCCATCCATTTACCAGCAAATTCCATAATTTAATTTTTATTTATGGCTGAGTAATATTTCATTGTGTATATATTCCACATTTTCTTTATCCATTCATCTGTTGAAGGGCACTTAGGTTGATTCCATAGCTTAGTGATTGTGCATTGAGATGCTATAAACATTGATGTGACTGCATCACTGTAGTATGCTGGGTTTAAGTCCTTTGAGTATATGCCGTGAAGTGGGATAGCTGGGTCAAATGATGGTTCCATTCCAAGTTTTCTGAGGAATCTTCATATTGCTGTCCAGAGTGGTTGTACCAATTTGCAGTCCCACCAGCAATGTATGAGTGTACCTTATTCCCCACATTCTCACCAATATTTATTATTACTTGTATTCTTGATACTTGCCATTCTGACTGGAGTGAGATGGAATCTCAGTGTAATTTTAATTTGTATTTCTCTAATTCTGTGGCTCTCTTTCTATTCTGTCCCCCTCCCTGATTTCTGGTAATTTGGTCCACTCTATTGGCATGCATGGTAGTTTTCTGCTGAATGCTGAACTCTGATAAACTGTAGAAATTCTGGATGTTGAACCTCCTCGGCAAAGGGCTCACACTTTCCTCTAATGAGGCAGAGTGGACCTTACTACAATCAGGGCCTGAGCTTACTGAAAGACTTAGGTTGTGGTTTTCATTAAGACTACTATTGCTGTACGTCTCCCCGCTTACAGGATGTGGCCTTCCAGGGGTTTTCCATTTGATAGCCACTGTGCTCACTGGATCTGACCCCAGTGGCAGTTCCTCAGCTCTAATCTTTGTATCCTCAGTATCTAGACTCTGACCTCAAAATTCATTCTCCTTTTCAGAGAATTTGAATTTTTGAATCTGAGCCAGAGATCTTAGATTTCTGCTTAGCATCTTAACCTTTCATTCTGCACAGCTTCGGGTTTCACAGAATGTCTTAATAAGTAACCAGGCTGAGCATTTGGCTAAATTTTCTACCAGTCCTATTTAATGTTCTGATAAACTAGAGTCTTATTCTTGTCTTTCAATGCCCTTTCATATAGCCAAAATTTCTGTTGGTTTCTCTGCCTTTTAGAAGTTGCCCATTGCTCTGGGTCCTCGTTCTTAACCCATTCCTAGAAACACTAAGTGACTTTAGAATAAAAGAAGCTGTAGACTTTTGACACACTAACGCAAAATTCATCCTTCTCCATGATTATGATACTCTTGCCCTTTTTAGCAATCGAGGCCTTCAAAAAGACTTTAAAGAGATTTTTATTCAAATTTCATGATTTTTTTTAATTTTTGTGGGATTTTTTTTTTTTTTTTTGGCATGAAAGCAGCCTACTATAAGATATTCCATCTTGGCAGAAAGTGGAAACATAGCATTTTTTAAAAAGATTATTTTTCATATAAAATAAAATGCAGATACTGAAAACCTTATCTTTAATGTCTTCCTTTGCCACATGGTATGACAAGATGTTCTCTGTTCATTTGAACATTTTTTTTTTTTTTTTGCACTAAACATGTAACCAGCCATTAAGGAATCTGTTATGTGTTGGTGTCTGCTCCCAATTCCCATCATGGTCCTGGGATAGAAAGGGTAGCATCTACCTTACAGACAGGTGCAGCTTCCAGTAGCCCTTATTAACCTTCTTAGATTGGCATTAACTATTCAATATAGCAGTTGAGATCCGTGTAGCATTTCAGTGTGCATTTGGTACTGTATTAGGGATGCTACGGTCTATTATTTCATACAACAGCTCTTCATAATAGGTAATGTAGAAGCTGAAGGTCAGAAGTGTTAGTTAATGTCACCATGGTCACGTAAAGTCTCATGACCAGTAAGTGGAAGGCCTGGAAATCAAACCCTAATTTAGAAGTTTTCCAAAGCCTTTGCTCTAAAATAAATATATTTTCATTCATTCAACAGTTACTAAAGGTCTGATGGGAAAACAAAGATAAATAATACTGTCTTCAGCTTTAAAGTATTAAGAGCAATGGAAGAGAACTCTTAAATAGATACGTGAAAAGCGAGAGACCAGGTAACAAGAGCGCCTAGTGTTCAAGGAGCATGGTGGAGTGGGGCTCTGCTTCACCCAGGAAGTAGGCACTGTGCCAACAGCCCTAGCACTGGGTCTTGAGGTGCAAGTAGCTGCTGCTACTCTCTCTGCTAGCCCAGTTGAAAATAAAGAGTTCACTGTGAAAAATTCTGTCCTACTCTACTGCTTCCCATCCCCAGTCCCATTCCCTAGAGGAACCTGTTCCAACTGTCCTTTTTATTGTGCTGACTATAAATCATAAAGCTTATAAAGTGCCATTTCTTGACTCTTCTACTTTAGAAATTTGAGAATCATTTAATTTGTATTCTCTATCTCCAATTGCACCTCCCCTGGGCTCACACGATCCTCCCACCCAGGTTTCCCAAGTATCTGGGACTCCAGGCGCACCACGTGGCCTGGCTTCCTTTGTCACTTTCTGATAGTCATGGCCCTCTCCTTTGCCTGGCAACATAAATCTCTGTTTTGTTTGGTAAATCTAAGATGGTATCTCTGACATTCTGGTAAATGAGATGAAGATCTAGACTAGCATTTGACTAAACAACTGGTCATCATGGTTAGCCAAGTTGACAAATAAACTTAACTATCACACACCCTTTTAGCTCTCTGCTTAGCATCCTAGAATCCTTTGGACTTTGAGTAAGCTGATAAGTTGCCTCTAAAAGTTGAAAACCCAAATACTATGCTTCTTAATTCTGTTGAATTTATTATCATTATAATGATGTAGCTAATCATACAAAGGAATCTGTGCCTTATTTGTTGAATAAAATATGTATTAGTTTTCAAGAGCTACCATAACAATGCCACAGACTGGGTGGCTTAAATAACAGAAATTTGTTTTCTCATGGTTCTGAAGGCTGAAAATCCAAGTTCAAGGTGTCAGCAGGTTCTATTTCTTCTGAGACCTCTTCCCTTGACCTGCAAATGGTTGCCCTTTGGTCTCTGTGTTGTCTGTGTTCTGATCTGCTCTTTTAAGGGCAGCAGTCTTATTGGAGTAAGGGCCAACCATAGGACCTCATTTTACTTTACTTACAACTTTAAGGCCATGTCTCCAAGTACAATCGCATACTGTGTTAGGACTTCAAAATACAAGTTCTGTTGGAACACATAAAGCTACTAGGAAGTTTATTAGCTCTGAAATACTGTTGAGAATATAATAAGCAAAATAAGTTTCCTTACTCATTTTTTTGCATTACAATTCTTATTACATGTATACAGCACAATTTTTCATATCTGGTTGTATATACAGTATGTTGATACCAATTCGTGTCTTCATACATGTACTTTGGATGATGATGTCTATCACATTCCACCATCATTGCTAATCCCCTGCCTCCTCCCTTTCCCTCCCACCCCTCTGCCCTATCTAAAATTCATCTATTTCTCCCATGCTCCCCCTCCCTACCCCACTATGAGTCAGCCTCCTTATATCAAAGAAAGCATTTGGCATTTGTTTTTTGGGGATTGGTGAACTTCACTTAGCATTATCTTCTCCAATGTCATCCATTTACCTGCCAATGCCATGATTTTATTCTCTTTTATTGTTGCGTAAAATTCCATTGTGTATATATGCCACATTTTTTTTTTATCCATTCATCCACTGAAGGGCATCTAGATTGGCTCCACAGTTTAGCTATTATGAATTGTACTGCTGTAAACATCGATGTGGCTATGTCCCTGTAATATGCTGTTTTTAAGTCCTTTGGGTATAAACCGAGGAGAGGGGTAGCTGGGTCAAATGGTGGTTCCATTCCCAGACTCCTTATTCTTTATACATGAGACATAACCCAGCATGAACAAACATCAGATTATTAAGAATGTTTACATAAGAGTAATTGTGTAAACAGTTATAGTGAATATCACCATTGTATATCCACAAGATACTACTTTTTAAAATGTAAATAAATAGATCAGTAGAGTGGAAGAGAGGGAACAGGAAAAGGGAAGAGAGGGAGGGTAACAGTAAGTACTGGGGACTTAGTTGGACCAAACTATACTCCATGCATTTATGATTATGTCAAAATGAATCTTAATGTTATATATAGCTATTATGAACCAATAAAAAATAAAATTATACATAAGACAGTAATATCCTAACAATAGAGTAAGTTCAGTATTATTGACATAAAAAGGGATATAGACTATCTTGTAAAATTGTCACTAAATTGGAAAAAAATGGTAATTGACATGAAATATTTTTAAAGCCATGGATCTGATAAGGGGAAAAATATAGCAGGGATTTATATAAGGATGAAAAAGTCATTATTTATTCCACTAAATAATTATGCCACATAATGTTATAATATTAATATGGAAAAATTCTGTTTCTATGACTTCAAATAGAGCTTCTTTTAGTATTGCACAAAGGATATATAATGGTGAATTCATTAAACAGATGGACTATTATGCTTGTTCTAAAAGCTACTTTAAAAACACAATTGGCAGGGGATGGGGATGTGACTCAAGCGGCATGCGCGGGGTGCTGGGTTCGATCCTCAGCACCACATAAAATAAAATAAAGATGTTGTGTCCACCGAAAACTAAAAATAAATATTAAAAAATTCTCTCTCTCTCTCTCTTTAAAACAAAAACAAAAACATGTGGCAGGACACTGCGGCGCATGCCTATAATCCCAGCAGTTTGTGAGACAGGGGACAGGAGAATTGAGAGTTCAAAGCCAGCCTCAGCAACTCAGTGGAATCCCCTAAATAAAATCAAAATAGGGCTGGGGATGTAGTCGAGTACCCCTGAGTTCAATCCCAGGAACCAAAAAATTAAAATAAAAAATAAAACACGTGAATCCTGACAGGCATCAAGATCAAATATAATCAAGGCACTTCAACAATTAAAGATATTTGTCAAATATTAAAAGATATAATATCAAATGACACATTATAATATCCTGAAATAGAAAGCCTCTTGGTGCAAACAGATTACAAATTTTTATGCAACTTCTCTTTATGGGATGATATTTTGAATCAGATAGAAAAAGTTAATAAAGGTTTATAATTAAAAAATGACTACATACAAAACTGCATGCTTAATAATAAATAGGCTTATCCTTTTGCTAATAGCAAATGAAAGTAACTCTGAAATTGATTAATGTAAAACTTTAGCAAGAAAGATGAATGTACTTGAACAAAAAAGAAAAAATTAGAAATGAACAAATCACCAGATGAGTTTATCAATTATTGTGGTAAAAGTGTTTATCAAATAGAAATTAAAGAGATTATATCTAGAGATGGAGATATGAAAAATCAAATGAAGTGTATTCAGATTTTGAATTATTACCTGGAAAAAAAAAGATATTTTTCTCTGACTTTTACTGACTTGCCTTTTAATAGTCCAATGGTTTAAATCCTGTAGAAATTTCATCTGAAAAAGTTTTAGGCAGCATGCAATATTAATAATCTTTAATGTAAAATCAGCATCAGGTTTGGATCCTGTAAAACTGATTCATGAACTTAAAATTGGAAGTGATCTTGAAAATGTGTTTTTAATACTAATCTCAGAGGCATCTTACAAAATAAATTTAAATTGAAGTTAACTAAAAATTATGTAGGGCTGGATGCTGTGGCACATGCCTGTAATCTCAGTGGATCAGGAGACCGAGGCAGGAGGATCATGAGTTCAAAGCTGGCCTCAGCAACTTAGTGAGGCCCAGTTTTATTCCAAATAATGAAAAATATTTTACAGGATTTTTTGTTTTTGTTTTTGAGATGAAATCTAGTTATGCCTCCCAGGCTGATCTCCAAATGGTGGGCTCAAATGATCCTACCACCTCAACCACCCAAGTAGCTGGGACTGCAGGGATATGCCACCACAACAGGCATATGTTGGGTATACTCGGAAGTTATTCGCTTTTTGTGTGAAATTCAAATTTAACCAGGCAAGCTGTGTATTTGGCAACTCTAAACATAATGATCTATGTCGTTGAAAGATCTGCCTGCTTCTTGGTACAGTTTTACTGTTTCCAAAGTCCTCTAGCCTCTTCCCTGCTGATTATGCAGTCACATGGCTTGTGTATCACACTGGCCACTTTGGATCACACTGTAGGCCTGTTGGATCCTCCCCAGGTCTGGGACCCCACGGTGGCCTCACCCTGAGGAAGGCAGAGGAGAGCATGCCTTCACACCCACGGCCCTCTCCCCAGCTGTTTCTGCTCCAGCCACACAGCCCCTCTTATCACCTCTGGGCTCCCTAGAGCATTCTTTCTGCAGGGAGTCAGTCTTCCTCATTCCTTTCGAGACTGATCAAAGGTCTCCTGGGTCTCCTGGGAAGAGTTTGCGCCTTCATATCCTTCTTCCTTACCCTGCTTTATTTTTCTTGAAAGCATAGGCCACCCAGTTAAAGGCTACATTTGTGATTTGTGTGTCAGCTTATGATGGTCTGTCCTGACTGGTAAAGCACCTCCTCCATCCTCCATGGAAAGAACTTTGAGGGTCCTCCCTGTCCCCCGCACACACCTTTCTGGCCCCAGTGCACAGAGAGAATTTGGGAAGGACTAAGAGAAGCTCTTTAGCACTGACCTCTGAAGTGGGAATGTAGGAGAGGAGCTTCATTCCCCAGATGGCGGGGAGGGACCCTCACAGGCCTTCAAAAGGTGGGGTTTCTGGGAGAGGCAGGGCCAGAGGTTTCTGGAAAGACTGGCTAGACATCCAGCCCATGGACAGTGTTTCCAGAGGTGAGGTGTTTGGTGAGCATGGCCTATGTCAACCTATGACTGCAGCTGTAACTGACCTGGGCTGTGGCTACTGGGGTAGGGCTCCTGGCTATCCCCTTTTTGCAAACCTGGCTGGTTGGAATGGCCCCTCTGGACCTGGAGAAGCTGCATGGGGACTGTGGAGTAATGTAATGTGAGATGGGTTTGTCTCCAAGGCCTGAGTCAGAAGTGTGGAGGGCAGGCTATAACCCTCTCTGTTACTCCCTGATGCATAGAACAATAGTTTTCAGGCTGTGCCTAACCTTGAGTGATTCCATTTTATAAAGCAGTAGTTTGCCATGAGTTACTTCAGTAATTTTCTGTAATCTCTTTATGTTCCTGCTTTAACAGGTATTGTTTTGTATATGCTGTTGCCACATGTGTGGGTATTATCTGGACTTACTAATCTGTACTTCATAACTCTTATGTGTTTTGTTGGCCACCAGTTTTTATGTATTAAAGATATCTCCTCCATGCCTAAACTGTTTTCTTCCTCAAGTGAGTAGTATATGATGTGTTAGCTTTTCATCACTGTGTCCAAAATACCTGATGTGAACAACTTAGAGGAGGAAAAGTTTATTTTGGCTCATAGTCTCAGAGGTTCAGTCTATGGTTGGATGACTCCATTGATCTGGTCTCAAGGTGAAACAAAACATGGTAGAAAGACCTGGTAGAGAAGCGTGGATCTTTCATGGTAGCCAGGAAGGAGTGGAGGGAGGGAGGGAAAGAGAGAGCACATACTAGCTAGTTCTGGAAAGGGACCATAGGGAAGATGAACCCTTGCAGTCCATGCCCCCAGGGACCTACTTCCTCAAGTCACCCCTCCTGCCTATAGTTACAACCCAGTTAGTCCATTTCAACCAAGATGGACTTACACAATCTAATTATTCGCCTCTGAATATTTCTGTGCTTACACAAGTGCTTTTGGGGGATACCTTTTATCCAAACTGTAACCCACAATTACTTCTGGGTTACTATTATAGCATAAAATTTTTACTCTGGTCAGGCTGGCTTCCGCTACCTTGCCACCCAACCCCTTATGAGATGAGCCCTGCACACTGTAGGCAATTTGCCTTTTGAGCTCTGCAGTCTTTATCCTGATCTGTATGGATAGGAGGTGTGCTCTCTTCCAGCATCCAAGTTGGATTTCACCCCCAATGGTTTGCACAGTGGCATGAACCTGATAGAGAAAGCTTTTAGTTTCTGTTCATGAGTCTTTGGTATGGATTCTGAAATATTTTTTTAAAGAGAGAGAGAGAGAATTTTTTTTAATATTTATTTTTTAGTTTTCGGTGGACACAACATCTTTATTTTTATTTTTATGTGGTGCTGAGGAGGATCGAACCCAGCGCCCTGCGCATGCCAGGCGAGCGCGCTATCGCTTGAGCCACATCCCCAGCCCCCTGAATTTTACCTATATGGCCAAATGGCTTAATTAATTAATTTATTTTTAATTTTTAGTTATACATGATAGCAGAATGTTATTTTGCCAGAATATACATACATAAAGAATAACTTATTCTATTAGGTTCCTACTCTGTGATTGTACAAGATGTGGAGTTACCATGTTTGTGTATACAACTACAAGGCTAGGAAAGTTATGACCAATTAATTCTACTGTCTTTCCTATTTCCCTCTCCCCCTTCTCTTTATTATCCTTTGTATAGTCCAATCTATTTCTATTATACCTCTCCCCAACCTCCCTGTTTTGGATTAGCATCCACAAATCAGAGAGAACATTTGGTCTTTGGTTTTGGGGGATTGGCTTATTTCACTTAGCATGATATTCTCTAGTTCCATTCATTTACCTGAAAATGCCATAATTTCATTCTTCTTTATGGCTGAGTAATATTTCAAAATGGCTTAATTTATATGAAAAAAGTTATATATTTCCTATTATTTTATCAATGGTCTGTTTATATTGGATTCCTTCTTTAACAAATGGAATCCTGAGGACTATGCCAATTATCCTGGATTGTTATACTATTAACATAGATATAGACCAAACACATTTGTGTCTCTCCACAATGTCAGAATTTATTGAATAACAATAAATTCACCATCTACACCACTTTCAGTCGCTGCAATTCACCGAATAACTGTGGATTACCTGATAGTCAGAAACAGGGCAATCACAAGTTCTTTCATTCCATTACAGTCTTAACTTCTAATATATAGAACACTCAAGTCACACATCATACTTCACATAATGATAAATATAGGTCACAGAAAGACTTTAAAAAGGGTTAAGGTGCCCACAGTGTTACAGGATACAAGAGCACAGGCAGAGAGAGACATGAATGCAGAGTCAAAGAGTGCCTGTTGGTGGTCAGAAAAGGGTTTTAACAAATACATTCTGCAACAGTCGTCAAGACACAAGGTCGGGACAGGTGGCAGTCTCAGAGTGTCAGCTTGAGGTGTCAGCTTGGAGCGGGCCCCGGTGCTGTCATCACAGGCAGGAGAAACTATGCTGCGCTGAAACCTGGAGGGGCAGAACTGGAGGTTCCTCACTGTGGTGATCTTCCTGGGTAAGACTTGTGACAAGCCACCAGGTGATGGGGTCAGGGTTCCACCGTGTCCAGTCTTGGGGGCAGCTTCTCCTTTCGTGGGTCTTAGGTAAAGGGGTTGCCTCAGGTAAGATTGGCATCTGGTGTTCCTGATTTGACTTGGGATGCCCATGTGTTCAGGTGCTCCTGGTTTATTTTGATAAACCGGCATAAGTAAGTCATCAATTTGAGCCTTATAGCTGTTTATTTGTACAGAGAAGGCATAGAGTCATTCTAACTTGGCATTTGAATTCAAAATGGAGTAACTCGGGGAAACATTCCACTTAACAAAATCGGATAGCTCAGGGTGAGGCACGACCTGAAAACAGAGGTTTTATATCTAGTGGGCTAACTCAGAGCAGGACACAGCCTGCTCTCCACAGCAGGTGGGGTGGAGGCTGTGGGGAAAACCACTTTTTTGTAAAGCATTTGGAAGTTAAGAGATGGTAAGTGATAGGAAGAGGGCATTGGGTATTTGACAAGCAGGGTCTCCCTAGGCTGTCCAGGCTCATGCACCTGCTGGGCTCAAACAGTGCTCCTGCCTCAGCCTCCTGAGTATCTGGGAGTATGGGCCCAGGCCAACCATGCATGGCTCAAAAGTTTCATGTTTTTAAGGCACTATTCATTGTCTTTCTGAAAGTACATGTATAACGTGAAGGATGGCAGCCCCCAGGCTGACTGTCTTCCCTGCTCTTTCTCTCTTCCCTGAAAAGTCAGTCTCTCTCTTTCTCTTTACCAACAGAATCCAACAAAAGTAGGAACCCAAACCCCTCGAGTTCTTGATGGGCTCATGATCTTCTTCTCTTTCTTTCTTCTCTTCTTCTTCCTCTTCTTTCCCCTCCTCCTCCTCCTTCTGTGAGTTTTTGTCTTTATGCCACTCTTCCTTTTTTTAAACACAGAACGTCTCCCCCAGCCAATTCCCTGAGAGTGTCTAGTACAGTGTTCCGGGTCCTCCTAGTGGCTAAACTCAAGTAGACACTCTGAACAATATTTTTTCTTTCAGTGAAGTGCATCATGATTCCTAGTTCCTTCACTCCCAGCTCCCTCTTGGCTCTTCTTCCTGGGTCCATTCATCTCCTATATATGCGACCTGGTCCAATTCTCATTTTCATTTCACAATAGCATAGTATGTGAGGAAGAGGCTCAGCCCCTCCCACTGCTTTAACAACCATTTACATGCTCATGGTTTTTAAAATAATTTATTTTTTGCACTCAAAATTTTCTTTTGATCTCTGTTCTAGACTCTTTTTTAAAATTTATTTTTTTAGTTGTAGTTGGACACAATACCTTTGTTTTATTTATTTTTATGTGGTGCTGAGGATCGAATCCAGAGCCGCGCTTGTGTGAGGCAAGCGCTCTACCGCTGAGACACAGCCTCAGCCCCTTCTAGACTCTTATATCTAACTTTCTAGTGTACCAAGATCGAGAATGAATCTCACAAATTGTTTAATAAGTAATTTAAAATAAAGCCTGATGAAGAAAAAATTAGTTACAGTCGCTGGTAAACTTTTGGGGTAATAGACCCTCCCTGAAAATCTTGTGAAATTTCTCGGACTTTCTCCCTAAAAAAGTGCAAGCTAATTTTTAATCTATGTGTTTCAGAGCCTCCTAAACTGGCAATCATTCATGAATTCAGATCTTGGGTTAGAGCTTCCTAAAATGATAACAAAATGAAAAGGTGTGCTTACATAGTGTAATATCCTCAGTCCAGTTGTGCTAGGGCAGTAAGGTAGGTTGCAGAAGGACCAAAGAAAGTGCCTGGAGATAGCACGTGAGACATGATTTATAGGGGAAAGCTTACAAGAGACCAGTGACTGCTCCAAGAAGAGTTCAATGGCAAAGCCCTGGGTTTGATCCCAAGTACTGCAAAAGAAAAAAAAAAAGTTCAGTGGCAATAGACTGGACAGGTGCTTTGCCACACAGTGTCCCTTCTTCCTCCAGCTCTTCACCAGTGACAGCCAGCAGTGAGTGACACCAAGGCTTTCCACAGTACCTTCAGTTCTGTGCCAGTTGCCATTCAGAGAAGGGTTTGATATGTCAGGCTACAGAAGCAGTGACATCATCAGCATTAGCTTGCCTAGTTTGCTAAGGAGCAACTGTACGAGTGCATATGCAAGAAAGTAGCTTCCTACAGATAACAGTAACTTGCCCTAGTTCCCAGTGAGCAGAAGAGAAATCCTGTGTCCTTCAAGATAACATGTATCTGGACATTCTGACCCAGGCTTGCTCTCATTGTTCCCTTAACTTAGCTAGGTTTTGGGAAACAGAAAGAGGGCATTCAGGGATGTGATACTTACTATTTATTTTTTAATAAAGATTAGATCCAAGGAGACATTAACCATTCCTTCTTTAAACCCTTGCCTTGGCTTCCGTGATCCAGATGTCTGGGTTTTCCTTTTGCCTTTCGATCATGACTATAGTTACAGTCAATATTCTCTTCTGGCCCGCTTTCCTCAATCCTTATTTATAGCTCAGAGTTTCTTTGTAACCATTTTGCTTTCTCCAGGCTCATGATTTCCAAATACTAGCTATGTATTGGTAGCACTTGAATCTTGAATTCTAGTTTTGATCACTTTCCACTTTGCAGGTCTGACTCCTCCTAGAGGGCCACGAGTTTTTCCATTTTAATACATTCCTAACCAGGGCCATTATACAGCCAGCCCTTTGCATCCCAGGGTTCTGCATCCCCTCTTTGAACCAGCTATGCATTGAAATATTTTTTTAAAAATTGCTTCTGTTCTGTGCAAACGTTTTTCTTGTCATTACTTCCTAAATAATATAGAAAGAATGACAAAAATTTACATAGCATTTACATTGGATTGGGTGTCCTAAGTAATCTGGAGATGATTCCAAGTGTCCAGGAGGATGCTGGTAGGTTATAATGCAAATACTATGCCATTTTATCTAAGGGACTTGGGCATCCTCTGCTTTTGGTGTGGGTGTGTATGAGTCCTGGGACCAATCCTCCATGGATACCAAGGGACAACTGTACTTCCATTAAGAGGTTCTTTTTTTGTGGTGCTGGGGATTGAACCCAGGGCCTTGTGCACACGAGACAAGCACTCTACCAATTGAACTCTATCATCAGCCTTACTTCCATTAAATGGTTTTTATTTCTGTCTTACCTGTTTTTATGAATGGAAAAAAAGTTTGGTCATTTCTCGTAGCCACGGACTCAGGTAGGAGGAGATTCTTCCTTTCCACTCCACTGCTCTTGTTAGCTATTCATGTGAACTTTCAAACTTTTATCCATTTTCACTCAGTACCAAGAAAGAAGACAGCCTTACTTTTTTTTTTTAATTTTTTATTGTTGCCTGTTCAAAACATTACATAGTTCTTGATATATCATATTTCACAATTTGATTCAAGTGGGTTATGAGCTCCCATTTTTACCCCATATACAGATTGCAGAATCACATCAGTTACACATTCATTGATTTACATATTGCCATACTAGTGTCTGTTGTATTCTGCTGCCTTTCCTATCCTCTACTATCACCCCTCCCCTCCCCTCCCCTCCCCTCTTCTCTCTCTGCCCCCTCTACTGACATTCGTTTGTCCCCCTTGTATTATTTTTCCCCTTCCCCTCACTTCCTCTTGTATGTACTTTTGTATAACTCTGAGGGTCTCCTTCCGTTTCCATGCATTTTCCCTTCTCTCTCCCTTTCCCTCCCACCTCTCATCCCTGTTTAATGTTAATCTTCTTCTCATGCTCTTCGACCCTACTCTGTTCTTAGTTACTCTCCTTATATCAAAGAAGACATTTGGCATTTGTTTTTTAGGGATTGGCTAGCTTCACTTAGCATAATCTGCTCTAATGCCATCCATTTCCCTGTAAATTCTATGATTTTGTCATTTTTTAATGCAGAGTAATACTCCATTGTGTATAAATGCCACATTTTTTTTATCCATTCATCCATTGAAGGGCATCTAGGTTGGTTCCACAGTCTAGCTATTGTGAATTGTGCTGCTATGAACATCGATGTAGCAGTGTCCCTGTAGCATGCTCTTTTTAGGTCTTTAGGGAATAGACCGAGAAGGGGAATAGCTGGGTCAAATGGTGGCTCCATTCCCAGCTTTCCAAGAAATCTCCATACTGCTTTCCAAATTGGCTGCACCAATTTGCAGTCCCACCAGCAATGTACAAGTGTACCCTTTTCCCCACATCCTCGCCAGCACTTGTTGTTGTTTGACTTCATAATGGCTGCCAATCTAACTGGAGTGAGATGGTATCTTAGGGTGGTTTTGATTTGCATTTCTCTGACTGCTAGAGATGGTGAGCATTTTTTCATGTACTTGTTGATTGATTGTATGTCCTCCTCTGAGAAGTGTCTGTTCAGGTCCTTGGCCCATTTGTTGATTGGGTTGTTTGTTCTCTTATTGTCTAATTTTTTGAGTTCTTTGTATACTCTGGATATTAGGGCTCTATCTGAAGTGTGAGGAGTAAAGATTTGTTCCCAGGATGTAGGCTCTCTATTTACCTCTCTTATTGTATCTTTTGCTGAGAAAAAACTTTTTAGTTTGAGTAAGTCCCATTTGTTGATTCTAGTTATTAACTTTTGTGCTATGGGTGTCCTATTGAGGAATTTGGAGCCCGACCCCACAGTATGTAGATCGTAGCCAACTTTTTCTTCTATCAGACGGCGTGTCTCTGATTTGATATCAAGCTCCTTGATCCATTTTGAATTAACTTTTGTGCATGGCGAGAGAAAGGGATTCAGTTTCATTTTGTTGCATATGGATTTCCAGTTTTCCCAGCACCATTTGTTGAAGATGCTATCCTTCCTCCATTGCATGCTTTTAGACCCTTTATCAAATATAAGATAGTTGTAGTTTTGTGGATTGGTTTCTGTGTCCTCTATTCTGTACCATTGGTCCACCCGCCTGTTTTGGTACCAGTACCATGCTGTTTTTGTTACTATTGCTCTGTAATATAGTTTGAAGTCTGGTATCGCTATACCGCCTGATTCACACTTCCTGCTTAGCATTGTTTTTGCTATTCTGGGTCTTTTATTTTTCCATATGAATTTCATGATTGCTTTCTCTATTTCTACAAGAAATGCCATTGGGATTTTGATTGGCATTGCATTAAACCTATAGAGAACTTTTGGTAATATCGCCATTTTGATGATGTTAGTTCTGCCTATCCATGAACAGGGTATATTTTTCCATCTTCTAAGATCTTCTTCTATTTCTCTCTTTAGGGTTCTGTAGTTTTCATTGTATAAGTCTTTCACCTCTTTTGTTAGGTTGATTCCCAAGTATTTTATTTTTTTTGAAGATATTGTGAATGGAGTGGTTGTCCTCATTTCCATTTCAGAGGATTTGTCGCTGATATACAGGAATGCCTTTGATTTATGACAGCCTTACTTTTTAATGAATTACATAGAGAATATGTAACATAATCCCTCTAAAGAAGTTTTGGAAGAACAGAAATAGACAAAATGCTCTCTTCATCCCTCTCTTTTCCCTTCTATCTCCAAAGCAGTGATAAACTAGAAAAATTTTACCCCCTAGTGATATTTGATAAGATCTTTTGATTGTCTTGACTGAGAGGATTCTACTGGAATGTGGAGCATAGAGGCGAGAAGTGTTTCTAACAAATACAGTGCACAAGACCACCCAGCATAGCAAGTTACCCCATCCTCTGTGTTATAGGTTGAAAACCCCAGCTCTGGAGGTAATGGCTATATGTTTATTAACTTGTTAGCAACTAACTTGTCCAGTACTGTAGCTGTTAGTCACATGAGTCTATTTAAATTGAAATTAAAATTAAATTAAAAATTCAGTTCCTTAGTCATATTAAGGACATATTAAGGGTTTAACAGTCACTACAGCTAATGAATTAAATGGTGTAGATCATAAAACATTTTAAATTTACTTTGTTGCAGTAAATTTTGTTGGACAGCGGCTATGATGTAAATATGGTTTGTTCCCCACAAACTCATGCTGCACTTTAATCTCCATTGTGAGGGATTAAGAAAGTAAAAATTTGATCTAACTATGGTGTTTTGAAGTAGGGTCTTTGGGAAATAATTAGGATTAGATAAGGTTATTAGGGTAGAGACCTTATGATTGAATTCTGGGCTTTATAAGAAGAGTAACACTAGACAGTCTCTTGGCATGTGATGCTCTGCCTCAGGACTCTACCAGTAAGGTGGCCATTACCAGATGACCCTTCGCCCTTGTACCTCCAAAGCCTTGAGCCAAAATAAAACCTATTTTTTAAAAAATAAAGTTAGCTTGCCTTTATTATAGTGGAACAAATCAGACTAATTAAGTATATATCATAAAAACAGATTTTCTATTTGACATAAATAGAATCATAGACATGTTGTTTTAGATTTTGTTACTATGTCTTACAGATTTTCCATCATAATATATATAACTAAATAATTAAATGTGCTAGTATTATGATATAATGCCGCAGTCCGGCTGCAGCAAAATAACCGGGGGGTGACGAATAACTTGTGTACGTTGATACAGCAGGAGTAGGAGCCGTTTATTGCAGGACAGGAGCAGTATTTATACATTCCACACAGCTTATCTAATTAGCATAAACTAGATACATCAGTCAACCATTAAGGAATCTCCACACTTAATGGCTAGCTTTTGTTACTTCTCAAACCACTCCCTCTGGCATTTTGCCAGGCACCATCCAGACTTGTTTACGAACTCTAACATTCCCCTGGCAAAATGCCAGGTGTTATTTTGACTTGTTTACAGACTCTAACAATATAATTGTTTTATTAAATTACAACTTTAACAATATAGCTTACTTTTACCTTTTATAAAGTTCACATGCATGGACTTATATAGTATATATTCTTTTTTTGTTTGGATTATTTCATTCAGTGGTTTATTTTTAAGATATTTATGTGAACATAAATATGGGCCAAGGACCTGAACAGACACTTCTCAGAGGAGGACATACAGTCAATCAACAAGTACATGAAAAAATGCTCACCATCTCTAGCAGTCAGAGAAATGCAAATCAAAACCACCCTAAGATACCATCTCACTCCAGTAAGATTGGCAGCCATTATGAAGTCAAACAACAACAAGTGCTGGCGAGGATGTGGGGAAAAGGGTACTCTTCTACATTGCTGGTGGGACTGCAAATTGGTGCGGCCAATTTGGAAAGCAGTATGGAGATTCCTGGGAAAGCTGGGAATGGAACCACCATTTGACCCAGCTATTGCCCTTCTCGGACTATTCCCTGAAGACCTTAAAAGAGCATACTACAGGGATACTGCCACATCGATGTTCATAGCAGCACAATTCACAATAGCTAGACTGTGGAACCAACCCAGATGCCCTTCAATAGATGAATGGATAAAAAAATGTGGCATTTATACACAATGGAGTATTACTCTGCACTAAAAAATGACAAAATCATGGAATTTGCAGGGAAATGGATGGCATTAGAGCAGATTATGCTAAGTGAAGCTAGCCAATCCCTAAAAAGCAAATGCCAAATGTCTTCTTTGATATAATGAGAGCAACTAAGAACAGAGCAGGGAGGAAGAGCAGGAGGAAAAGATTAACATTAAACAGAGACATGAGGTGGGAGGGAAAGGGAGAGAAAAGGGAAATTGCATGGAAATGGAAGGAGACCCTCATTGTTATACAAAATTACATATAAGAGGTTGTGAGGGGAATGGGAAAAAAACAAGGAGAGAAATGAATTACAGTAGATGGGGTAGAGAGAGAAGATGGGAGGGGAGGGGAGGGGGGATAGTAGAGGATAGGAAAGGTAGCAGAATACAACAGTCACTAATATGGCATTATGTAAAAATGTGGATGTGTAACCGATGTGATTCTGCAATCTGTATTTGGGGTAAAAATGGGAGTTCATTACCCACTTGAATCTAATGTATGAAATATGATATGGCAAGAGCTTTGTAATGTTTTGAACAACCAATAAAAAAAAATTTTAAAAAAAGATATATATGTGCTATTTTTATATATAGTTCATTTCTCTCTCTTTTTCTGGCTGACCAGTGTTTGTTAGATGAATATACCACAGTTTATCTGTTCTATTATTGGTAAGCATTTGAATCTTCCATTTTGGGATGTAATAAACAATTCTGTATGAATATATGCATATTTCCCATATGCATGTTTCTATGAAGTTCTTATGTGGAAATGGAATTACTAGACCATTGAAATTTACTAGATTATTCTGCTTTCTCAAAATAGTTGTGTTTTCACTCTTACTGTCATGGGAGGTCCGTCCCACTCCCCAGCATCCTTAGCAATATCTTTCTATTTGTCAGAATTTTAAATTTCAAACTTTCCAACAGGATGTAGTTGTATCTTACAGTTTTATATTGCATTTCTCTGATTATCATAGATATTGAACACTTTCATATAATTATGGGCTTTTTGATATGTATGTTCTTTGTGAATTTCTAGCCCATTTTTCTTTTTTAAATACATATTTCAGTTGTAGGTGGACATAATACCTTGTATTTATTCATTTTTTTTAATGTGGTGCTGAGGATCAAACCCAATACCTCACACTTCCTAGGCAAGTGCTCTACTGCTGAGCCACAACCCCAACCCCTAGCCCATTTTTCTTTTGGCTTATTTTCTTATTCATTTGTAGGAATGCTGTATGTGTTCTGAGTATAGGCTTTTTATGTATATATTGTGCGAATATATTCTCCTGCTTTAATGGCTGTTTACCTTTTTTTCTCTCTTAGTGAATTTTTTTGTTTTAGAGATATGCTGTTTTCTTCTCATTTAGCAAAAGGAAAATAATACAGAGACACTACTTTCAATTTAACTCCTGAAAATTTAGCTGGGTTCAGTTCCTTGGTTCTCAGGTTTGTAATCATATGAATATAATCTGAAAAGAAAAAAAAAACCAAAGATATTTCTCTAAAAATGTTGGTCTTTGTAAAAACAAATTAAACGTTCTGTGCTCTTACACACTGTATTTATTCCAGTTTTGGATGTAGCCACCAGTAATCTGACTTGACAAATGTCTAGATTTGGACACATCACTTTAATACTTAAAGCAATGGTTTCTTCCAAAGAGTGGGAAATTCCATGTCTTACTACCTTCTATGCTTTATCAGTGCTAGATGACTAAGCATTTCCTACCTGATTATGCAGTAATATGTTAGACTTTGTCACTTACAAGGTAACCTAAAGCACATTACCTTAATGAGGTCATGCATTAATTTCTTTTGTTATAAAAATGGGGTAATATATCCATAATAATTCCGTAAATTTGTTGTTATAGCAAATAAATAGCCTGTTGTTCAGATAGAACAACTGGAAGAATTTGTAAATGAAAGGCCCAGGTAGTTGATTTAGTTTCCTAATGGGTTAGCTCAAGGGAGAAAGTTATAAAGGTTTATATAGAATCCTAGATAAAATTATAGCATCACCTCAAAGAGAGATCACTTACCCTTGCTCAGATCTTCTTCCTGAAGTAATAGTGGGGTTGAGGACCTGTGAGTGTGAACTTGCTTTACCAATAGGAAAATTAGTGGCCTACTCATTTATTTCACTGGGCTAACCACAGATTTCCTTTAGGAAAGATGTCTCTGGTCCTTTGGGTAATGAAAGTCCTTCAACTTCATTACTTTTCAAGATTACTTTGGCTATTCTGTATGAATTTTAAGATAAGCTTATCAATTTCTGCAAAAAGCTTGCCAAGATTTCTATAGGGATTGCATTGAGTCTCTGAATCAATTTGGTGAGCAATCCATGGGCATAGGATGTTTTTCCATTTGCTTGGATCATTTAAAATTTTTCTCAGCAGTGGTCTTTTTTCAAGGTACAAGTCTTCCATTTTTGTTAAATGTGTTTCTATCAGTTGTATCCCTTTCCTTTTGATGCTATTGTTAATGGTATTATTTTCTTAGTTTTGTATTTGAAATATTTATTGTTACTATATAGAAACACAGTTGACTTTTGAATACTGATTTAATATCTTGTGACCCCTTTTTTAAATAGAATTTATTTTTTTGGTTGCAGTTGGACCCAATACTTTTATTTATTTTTATGTGGTGCTAAGAAGGATTGAACCCAGGTCCTGGAACGTGCTAGGCAAGCACTCTACCACTGAGCCACAACCTCAGCCCCTATCTTGTGACCCTTTTAAAACTTTTCTATTAATTCTAATAATTGTCTTATTAATTCCTTGGAATTTTCAACCCTGTAGCCTGAAAATTACAGTTTTATGTATTTTTTCTCCTAATTTTTAAAAATTGCCTTATTAAACTGGCTAGAACTTCTAAGTACAATGTTGAAAAGAAGTGGCAAGAGTGAACATCCTTCCTTACCATTTTTTCCAATCTTAAGAGCAAAGCAATCTGTCTTTCACTATTAAATATGATGATAATGGTGGGATCTTCATTTATGTACTTTATTAGGTTGAAGAAATTCTAATCCTTCTCTATTGAGAGTTGGGTTTAAAAAAAAAAAACCACGAATAGGCTGGGCACAGTGCATAGGCCTTTATTCCCATGAACTTGGGGGCTGAGACATGAGGATCTCTTGAGCCCAGGAGTTCAAGGCCAACCTGTACAACATAGTGAGACATAATGTAAATAAATAAATAAATAAATAAATAAATAAATAAATAGATGTTGAATGTGTTCAAATGTTTTATCTACATCTTTTGAGATGATCATGTTTCTTTCATTCTATATAGCCTCTTATATTAGTTGACTGTGAAACCTCATACTCCTGGCATAAATCCTACTTGATCATGGTGTATCAATTCCTTTTACATATTGCCAGATTCAGTTTAATAATAATTAAGGATTTTCATGACTATGTTCTTAAGGGTTCTGAATTTTTTTCATATGATGTCTTTCTGTGGCTTCGTTGTGAGGCTAATATCAATCTTGTAGATTTTGTTGGGTTGCGTTCCCTCCTGTTTCCTGAAAGAATTTGTGAAGGATCAGTATTATTTTTTAGTTAAATATTTGATAGTATATGCCAGTAAAATCAGCTGGGCCTGGAATTTTCTTTGAGGGAAGTTTTTAAAATTACTAATTAAATTTCTTTAAGAATCTATTTTGATTTTCTATATTATTGAATTTGTTTTGGTGAGCTGTGGCTTTCTAAGAATTTTTCCATTCTATTGAAGTTGTCTACTTTGTTGGCATAAACATGTTTAAAATATTTCTTTATAATCATTTTAATTTTTATAGGATTTATAATCTTTTCTTTCATTCTTCTATTTGGCAATTTTTATCTTTATTTTTTTCTTCATCATCTAACTAAAGGTTTGTTAATTTTGTTGGAATCTTTTCAAATAACCAGCCTTGGTTTCCTTGATTTTCTGTTTTCTATTTCATTGTTTTCTGCTCTTATCCTTATTATTTCATTATTTTTGCTTATTTTATTTTAATTTTTCCTTCTTTTTCTGGTTTCTTAAGATGGAGGCTTATTAAATTGAGACCTTTGTTTTCTGATGTAGGCATTTAAAACTATACATTTCCCTTTAAGTACTGCTTTAAACTGCATCCCATTCAACCGCACGACCAGCACGCTAGCTTCATACTAGAGGTTCGAAGCACAGAAGTTAACTAGTGAGATCAAAATAAACACACAAACTCAATTTACCTTTTTCTTTGACCAGGTCTGAGACGGCCCTCCCTCTGGCTCCTGCCTGGAGCCACCCAGTGGGGCAGTGAGGCTTACTCAGGACTAGCAGGAGAGAGAGAGAGGCAGGGCATGCCAGAGAGTGGCCTTTTATTGGGGAACAAGAAATTCAGGGGAAAATTCCATCCAATGAAGGTCAAGGGGGACAGCATTCCAAGGTCAGGGTCAGTGATTGGTCTCAGGGTCAATGGTCAGTCACACCCCCACACGGATGGGCTCTCACACCTAGAAAGGATGGGGATTAGTTCGGACACAGTTTAGCCAGAACGCCTCACACCCAACCAGGGAGGTGCCCAATCACGTGCGAGAATGGCTTCCCACATCCCATAAATTTTGATATATTGTGGTTTTGTTTTTTATTTAGTTCACAATATTTTCTAATTTTCACTGTGAATTTTTCTTTAACCTATGTATTATTCAGAAATATATTGTTCAACTTCTTTGCTTTCCTTTTTTTTCTTTCTTTCCTTTTTGTTTTTTGAGAGGGGGAGTGGAAAGATACAGGTCTTCCTTGCTAGGTTGCCCAGGCTGGCCTTGAACTCCTAGGTTCAAGTGATCCTCATGCCTTAGCCTTCTGAGTAGCTGGGATTATAGGCACACACCATTGTACTTGGCTTTTTGTTCAATTTCGAAACATCTGAGGATATCCATAACTTCTTGCTATTTTTAATTCAATTCCATGTGATCATTGAGCATACTTTATAAGATTTAAGTCTTCTAAGATTGATTGGGACTTGATTTATGATGTAGTATATAGTCTATATACAGAAGTTAAATAAAGCTGGTTCATAGTATTATTCTAACCTTCTATACCTTTACAAATTTTCTGTTTTATCAATTTTAAAAAGTGAGGCATTAAAATATCCAGATATTATTTTTGAACTTTCTGTTTTTTCTTTCAGTTCTGACAATTGGTGTTCCATGTATTTTGGGTTCTCATTAAGTATGACTTAATCATTGCTAGAATTTTCTGATATATTAACCCCTTTCACATTCTACAGTGCCCTTTTTTGTCCCTAGTACAATTTCTTGTTTTAAAGTCTATATTGTCAGATATTAATATAGCCACTTCAGCTCTCTTATGGTTGCTGATTGCAATAGAGAAAATCAAGGAAACTAAAGATTACCTATTTGAAAAAAAACCAAGGTTTTAGTCACCTTTTTGTCTCTGTGACCAAAAGACCTGACAAGAAAAATGTAGAGGGTAAAAGTTTATTTGGGGCTCATGGTTTCAGAGGTTTCAGTCCATGGACGGCCAGCTCCATAGCTTTGGGCCCGAGGTGAAGCCGAACATCATGATGGAAGGGTGTGGAGAAGGGAAGCAGGCAGGACATGGCAAGGGGAAGCAGCGAAAACTCTGCTCACCAGAGACATACCCCAGGGACCTGTCTCCTCCAGCCACACTCTACCTGCCTGAAGTTACCACCCAGTTAATCCCTATCAATTGACTGATCAATTGGTTACATTACAATCCTCACAATCTAACCATTTCACCTCCAAACAATTCTTGCACTGTCTCACACATGAGCTTTTGTGGACACCTTATAGCTAAACCATAATAACAACCAACAACATCAACAAACCTTTAATTATACTGACCAACAAAGGTACATTGTCTCTCTTTACTTTCTGAAACTTTTTAGATTATCTGAATCAAAAGTGTGTCATTGTATGTAACATGTATTCCGGATCTTGCTTTTTTATTCAATCTGAAAATCCTTACCTTTTGTTAAGGGAAATTGAGGTGATATAGTGATGGAGAACCTTGGGACAGAAGAGTCTCAGATAAGATACCTCTTTGTGAAAGTAGCATTTGAGCTGAGACCTATAGATAAGAAGGAATCAGTATGTGAAGAAAGGAAGGGAAAGAGTATTAAGCAAAGGGAACAGAACATGAGTTATAAGAAATCTTAATATTTTGGGAAGAACTGAAATAGAAGGCTGGTATAAAGGGAGTAAGGATAATGATTTGGCATATGAGGATGGGGTGTTAAAAATGGTGAGGGCGCCGGGTGCAGTGGTACATGACTGTAATCCTAGTGCCTTGGGAGGCTGAGGCAGGAGGATCACAAGTTCAAATCCAGCCTCAGCAACTTAGCAAGGCTATAAGCAACTCAATATGACCCTGTCTCTAAATAAAATTTTAAAAAGGGGTGTGTGTGATGGGCCTGAGTTCAATCCCCAGTACCCCCCTCCCCCCAAAAAAAGGTGAGGCCAGGTAGAATCTTGGTCTAGTAGTCAGGAGGTAGCTTGTTATTCAAATGTGATGTGAGTCATTAAAATATTTGGAGAAGAAACCTGATTCAATTGGTGTGTACTAATGTTCTAAATCTGGTAAGCAATAAGTAACATACTGAAATTTTTTAATCTAAATTAAATTTGACTCAGTACCTCTTCCTTGCTGAGCTAGTGAGAAATTTACTATCAGTCATTGCAGGGGAGGACTCTAGCTCCTCCAAAGTGCCCACCAAAGTATGGAAAGCAGACAAGATTGCCAAAAAAACAGAATGTAGGTTTCTAACTTTGAGTTTCTCATGGCCATTAGTGATAGAGTGTGAATGTTTGAACATAGCCACAGCGTTTCTGTAACAGAGGTCTATATTCTGCCTCTCGGCCTCATGGGGTTCACAAATCTGGGAGTCCTGGCACTTTTTTTAGTGTACCTGAAAACCATCACTTTCTAGGTCTAAGTCTTTCTTAGAGAGGCTACCCACAAGTATGGTGGTAAGTTTTCTGGACCGTACTTTTGTCTTTTTCCTCCCTCTCTGACCTGAGATTACAGGTGTGCACCTTTGTGCCTGGCTTTTGTTTTTTTTAGACATCATCTCACTCTGTTGCCCAGGCTGGCCTTGAACTCCAGGGCTCAAGCAATACTCCTGCTTCTGCCTCCTGAGTAGCGGTGTAGACGGTGGGTATGCACCACCTTGCTTGGCAAAGTCTACTATTTACACAGATCAGGGGAGGCCCCTTATAGTACAGTCATTTGGTTAGAGTCCTGAATGTAATCAAAGAAAAGAGATTATCAGGCAAAGGAAATAATAAATACAAATTACCTGGTGTTTTAGTCAGCTTTTTCACAGCTGTGAATAAAATACCCAACAAGAACACTTTTAGAGGAGGAAAAGTTTATTTGGGGGCTCATGATTTCAGAGATCTCAGTCCATAGACAGCTGCTTCCATTCCCTGGGGCTGGAGATGAGGCAGAATGTCAGAAGGAAGTAGCACACATGATGATCAAGAAGCAGAGAGAGACCCCGCTCACCAGACACAAAATATATACCCCAAAGCCCTGCCCCCAATGCCTACCTCCTCCATTACACCATATCTGCTTTCAGTTATCACTCAGTTAATCCCCATACAGGATTAATTTACTGATTGAGTTAGAGCTCTCACGCCCAATAATTTCACATTGAAATCTTCTTGCATTGTGTCACACAAGAGCTTTTGGGGGACACTTCACATCCAAACCATAACACCTGGGAGGGAGAATAGTTGCTGTTTTGAAAAGCAGTAAAGGTCAGGCCAGTGTGGCTGGAGTGGACAAGCAAGGTTAGGGAGATTTAGCAGATGAAGCAGCCAGACACCAGGACATGCAGGACCTCATAGGCCAGGGCAAGGACTTTAGTTTCCATTGTGAGCAAGATCATAGAGGATTACTTCTGGTGGCTTTGTGAAAATTAAACAATCAAGTGGAAAAGGGTGGGGGAAAGAACCTTGTTAAGAGACTATTACATTCATCCAGTAGAGAGGTTTTAATTACTCAGATGAGGCTGTAGTTGAAATCCAAATTGGTTGGATTTGGCACACATTTTGAAGATAAAGATGACAAGATAAGATAACGGATTGCATGTGTGTTGTGAAAGGAAATGAAAAGTCAAAGATGAGTCAACAGCTTTTTTGTTGAACAGTTTGAATAGTGTGCCAATTACTGAAATAAAGTTTTAAAAAATAATATTTATAAAGCTTATATTCCAATGGCAGCTACACAGTAGACTTTAAAAGCATTGAACTGGGCAAGGGAGGTAGCCCAGTGGTAGGGTGCTTGCCTAGCATGCTTGGAGCTCTGGATTTGATCCCCAGAACTGAAAAACAAAACAAAACAGTTGTGGTGTCATACCCCTGTAATCCCAGCAATTGAGGAGGCCAAGGCAGGAGAACCACAACTTTGAAGTCAGACTCAGCAATTTAGTGAGAGCCTCAGCAGCTCAGTGAGAACCTATCTCAAAATAAAAGAGAAAAAGGCTGGGGGATGTAGTTCAGTGATAAAGCACCCCTAGGTTCTAACCTCAGTGCTGGAAAAAAAAAAAAAGCTTTGAACTATGTCCCATATCCTCAACTGTACTCTCTGATACTGTGCTGAGAGTAACCTTTTCTAAACTCAGTGTCAAACTTCATCTGCCATCTGTGAGGATGGAAAGAAGGCTAAGGGGGTATAGGAAAGTCTTTGATCATAGGAAGGTGGCGTGTGTCTTTAGTGTGTAATCCTGTGCAATTAGTGCATTGCAAGATTCTCGTTAGAGTGCTGTTTAACAGAAGCCTTGCTGCGTCACTATCACCTGATTAAATTGTTATTACAACTTTCATCACTGGTACCCAATTCATAGGGACAAAAATTACACTGACCTGTATTACTAGAAGGCTGGATTTGGGAATTACCTGTTTAGTTGTTCAAGTTTCAGTTGTTATGGCATAGTGGCTAACAACTTGACCTTTAAAGCTAGATTGCTTGATTTTGACACTTTATTCTGTGACCCTGGACAAATTATTAAACTCTGTGTTCTCAGTGTCCACACTTATTAAATGGTGATAACAGTTTCTAAGCTGGGCGCAGTGTCTCAGGAGGCTGAGGCAGGAGGATAGTAAATTCAAAGCCAGCCTCAGCTTTGCAAGGCCTTAGGCAACTTAGTGAGACCTTGTCTCAAAAAGAAAATAAATAAATAAAAAGGGCTGAGGATGTTGCTCAGTGGTTAAGCACCTCTGGATTTAATCTCCAGTACCAAAAAGAGTTTCTACCTTCATAGAATTATTATGAGGAGTAAATATGTATAATTATTTATGTGTTAAATAAATAAGGCCTGTCATGTGGTGACCACTTAATAAATGTTAGCTTCTATCATTATGAAAAGTATGGGAGGGAGGATTTACACCAAGAACCAAATTTAGGATACATAGAACATTAATACAACCAATACTTGCGATAGTGGTGTACACCTGTAATCCCAGCTGTGTAGGGGCTGAGGCTGTGTAGGATCCCAAGTTTGTGGCCAGCCTCACAACCTAGCAAGACCCTGTCTTAAAATAACAAAAAGGGTTGGAGATGTAGCTCAGTGTCAGACCAGTGGCAGATCAATATTATGCAAAAATAAATAAGTAAAAAACAAAGACAGATGCTTTCTACATTTATGAAGCAATAACGGTAGTGTCATCCATATTATCTCTTATTAAATACCACTGTAAGCACACTGAAAAGTGAAAAAATAACTTAGAAAAGTAAATTAACTTGTCCAAGACATTACAGTTAGTTAATGAGAAATCTGTCTTACTCTATAGCTATCACAATATATATCTATGTTTCTAATCTTTTGAAGTGGGTTTTGACAAACACTATAGATCCTATTTGGAACTAAAGGTGGCCTTAATGACATGATATCTGGATATATTATTTAACTGATGAAGAATTTTGTCCTGGGCTGAGGATGTGGCTTAAGCAGCAGCGCGCTCACCTGGCATGCGTGCGGCCCGGGTTCGATCCTCAGCACCACATACAAACAAAGATGCTGTGTCTGCCAAAAACTAAAAAAAAAAAAAAAAAAAAAAAATATTAAAATTCTCTCTCTCCCCTCTCTCTCTTAAAAAAATTTTTAAAAAAAGAATTTTGTCCTGGGAAAGGTAAATGGCTGTCTTATGTCTCTTGAGTCCAATGTGCAAAGTGCTTGATTTTGTTCTTTTCCTCCCAATGGAATCAGAAACTTTCCAAGACATGCCCACTCTTCTTGGCCTTGAGACCAAATTTAAATAGAGACATTTGAGTAATCTAAGAATTCTAGATTTATTCCTTGCCTACTCTAGCTTATTTTCTTTTTTACTTCTGCCTTTTTAAATTATTAATCATAGACTTTGAACCTGGGCTCAAGTGAACAGATGGGAGTTGACTTTGGTATGAGCTGTGTGCTCAGCTTTGATCACTTCATTCTTGGACTGAACTATTAATAATATCCTTGAGTTATGGTTCTCAGAAGCCATCTCACCTTGGTAATCCTGGAATGAAAACACTCCTTGACATATACAGATGCTAACACAGAATAAGAGAATAGAAGTTCATTGGATTATACAAAGGGGAATGAAGGGAAAGGAGGGGGGATAGGAATAGGAAAGATAGCAGAATAAATCAGTCATAACTTTCATATATTCATATATGAATACACGCAGTGGGAAGTTATACTTCATGTATGTGTAATATGTCAAAATACATTCTATTGTCATGTATAACTAAAAATAACAAATAAAAAATGAAAAAGAAAAACACTCCTTGACCTACATGAGGTTATATCTTAACTAGTTGCTCCTGTTCACACTGTTTGATTTCCTGAGGAGAATATAATCAAGTAGATTCCTTCAAGCTTTTACAGTGTAACTTATTTTCATTTCTGTTGTATGTGATCACACTTGTGCATGCATTTATGCATTAGTCTCCTCATGTTAGTCACTTTAACTGTGGTCTATTGACTGTTATTAAATTCTTTGTAGATACTGATCCCTCATGAAACTCCAAATATCCATGGTGGCAATGGCTTGATTCAGCCTTCTGGAATGCACATGGGCTGAAGTCTTCACATCTGTTGGTATGGACGAGGAAGGTATTTTCTACAAACGTAGCTCCCATCTCCCGTCAGGTATGGCCCACCTGTTCTCCATCAGGATGGAAAAGTCTCACCCACATATTTTTACTCCTAGCTATTGGACAGTGAGAAAGGAGTTTCCAGATATGGATACCTTCCTTCTGGAGGCATTAAGGAACTGGACCTTAATAGGTCAAAGGTTTTTTTTCTGGGGAACAAATAATTGTGGTCTCTCCATTTTGTGGGCATTCTCAAGGCCTCTAGGAATGTTCAGACACTTTGTGTGGAATGTTAGTGATTGTGGAAAGAATATATTTTGTGGAATAAGAGTCCTATCTGCTCTTTCTCTTTTTTTCTAAAACTTCAGAGTTCATTCCTATGTGTTGAAGTGGTTTTATTTATCAGGGTTTCCATTCCCACATGTCATGATTAGGGTGAAAGAGTGAGATGTGGTGTCACGTTCCTCACAACTAAAACTGAGGGTCACTCCAGGTGAACTGGGCTGTGCAAAATAATCACACAAGAGACAAAGATACCTTTATCTTTGAGTCATGTGATGGCTCCTCTGACTTTAAGGGTCCACAGAAAGAGAGAGCACATGCTGAACCCTTTTATTGAGAAGCCATTCAAGTGAGGCAAGGGGTCAGGTTTCAGGGGGCTGAGTCTAGCTTCGTGATGTCTGCTGTCAGCAGGTTGACTGACATCTAGGAAGGCCACACCCAAAGGCAGAGCAAGAGAAGGAGACACACAAAGGTCGTTTCCATGGAACATTCTATCTCAAACAGAGCAAAGGGGTAATATCACAAAGGAACAAGTGAGCGTAGCTCAATCCATGGGGCAACAGGCCTATGTCTGAAGACACACCCTCAAACTTCCTGCACTGGGGCAATGTCCAGGTCACTATGAGATGTAGTGACCGGTCAAAGCCTCTCCGCTCCAGGATGGAAAGAGTGAATCATTCAGAGTGGTTCCCCACAATATGGATTTCTCCCTAAAGACCAAATGAATTCTCTGGGTTGAAGTCTTGAACATCTCTATGAGTGTCCTCCCAAACTTTTGAAGCCAAAGAATAATAATAAATTAAAATAAAATGTCTACTTATCAATCAAAAATGTAAGACATGCAAAGAAACAGGCAGGAAAGTATGGCTCTTGGGAGTAAAAACGTCCTGGAAGCCCAGACATTAAACAAAGACATTAAACCAGCTATTATATGTTCAAAGAACTAAAGAAAACTCTGTCTAAAGAATTGAAGTATGTGAAAAATGTCTCACCTAAAATAGAGAATATCAATAAAGAGATAGAAATTACTTTTAAAAACCAAATGGAAATATTGGAGTTGAAGAATATAATAATGGAAATATTAAATGTATTAAAGGGCTCACCATCAGATTTGAACTGGCAGAAGAAAAAAATACCAGTGAACTTGAAGGCAGATCAATTGAGATTACCAAGTCTGAGGAACAGAAGGAAAAAAGAATAAAGAAAAATGAGCAGAACATTATAGATTTGTGAGAAACCATTAAGTATACCAAAATATTCATAAGGGAGTTCCAAAAGAAGAGCAGAGAAAGGAGAATAATGAATATTCAAAGAAATAACAGCAGGAAAATTTACCAATCAGATGAAAAATGCTAGTCTGAACAACCAGGAAACGCAATAGACTCTTAAGTAGAATAAACTGAAATAAATCCACACTCAGTCAGATGATAGTCAAACTAATGAAAGCCAAAGATCAAGAGATTCAGGAACACAGAAAGTGAAGGCACAAGTGATCTTTGGTAAGATTAACAGCTGAGTTCTCATCAGAAGTTATGAGACCAGGAGACAGTGGGATGATGTATATTAAAAGTGCTGAAAGAAAAAAAAAAACTATCAACCAAGAATTCTACATCTAGTTAAGATATTCTTCAAAAATTAAGATGAAATTAAGACATTCTCAGATATCGAAACAGAATTCTTCACTAAAAGATTTACCTTACAAGAAACATTAAAGAAATTCTTTGGGTTAAATGACAGGATTCTAAACAGTAACTTGAATCCACACAAAGCAATATCACTATTTTATATTTACCTATTTTCATAGGTAAATATAAAAGACAACATAAATGTATTTTTGTTTCTAGCTATTCTGTCTGCTTAAAGATAACTACAAAAAGCAATAATTTTAAAGCTTTGTTTATGGATTTATGGGAAGTAAATAGCTATAATTTTTTAATGTAATACTAAAAGGAGATGAGTTAGAATAAAGTTTTATTGGACCAAAGTTTTTGCGTATTAGCAAAATTAAGTTAATTTGACTCTTAGCTAGATTGCTTTGAGTTCAGGTGTTAATTTCTATCTCCAGGGAAAATGCTAATAACTCCAAAATGTGACAAAAGAAATATTAAGGAAATAAAATGGAAATAAAAAAGGAAATAAAATAAAAGAAAGCAGTAATGAAAGGGTAGAGGGAAGAAAAAAGGGCATATTATGTATAGAAAACAGCAAAATGGCAGATGTAAGTCCCACCTATGAGTAATTGCAGGAAATGGGGTGACACCACAGTCAAAAGATAGAGATTGACAAAGTGGATAAAGTAAAAATTCAACTCTACATTGTCTACAAGAGATAAACTTATATTCAAAGACACAAAAAAGCTACAAAAAAAGTGAGTTCACTAGCTTTTATATTTAAGACAAAAGACCTCTAATTTGGTAGACAGGAGAACACAGTCTCCATCAAGGCCAATATGTTGACCATCAAGAGAACATGCCCAAGGAGAGCTATGAAATTCTCTTTGATGCATAGAACAGCAGTTTTCAGACTGTGCCTAAATTAGGTTATTCATTTTGTATGCAGTAATTTGCCATGAGCTGCTCCATTTTGAGTTCAAGTGCCAACGTGGGATGACTTTAGACCTTATTTGTACAAGTAAACAACTCCCATCTGCCCAGCATCACTGTAAGGCCACAAATTGATAAATAACTTATACATGTCTACTTAACAAACGAAATCAAGGAGTACCCAGACACGTGGACATCCATATCAGGAACACCAGACATGGGAATTTATCAACCTCACCAGATGAGAACCCCTCACTTGCAACCCATAAAAGAGGAGAACCCTGAGACTTGTCATAGTATGTCTCGAACCCATCATCTGGTCACTCATCATGAGCCTTGCCCAGGAAAATCACCACAGCAATGAATCCCTGATTTCCTATCCCCATCAGGCTTCAGCAACATGTGGTTTCTCCTACCTGGGAGGACCAACCACACATGGTGCACTTCAGGCTGACACCTTGAGCTGATACTCTGAAACTGCAACTGCTGTAGATCCAATCCATCCTGTCTGGACCCTGTGACAACTCTATGGAAGTGCTTTGTTAAAATCCTTATTGACTACCTACAGGTACTCTGACTGCTTCTCTCTCTCTCTTTCTGTCTCTCTCTGCTCTTGGCACAGCATCCTGTAACCCTGTGGCTGCTTTAACCCTTTATTAGTATTTCTGCAACCTATTTATAACATCATTGTGCAAAGTATGTGTGACTTAAGTTTTGTAGATATTAGCAATTAAGATTGGAATAAAAGAACTTGTGTTTGCCAGCTTATTATTATCAGGCGAGTTTTCAGTGAACTGTCACTGATGAAAGTGGTGTAGCAGTAATGAAAGGGTAGAGGGAAGAAATTGTTATTCAATAAATTCTGGTGTTATAGAAAGATGCAAACAGGTTTTGTCTATGTTAATGACAATACGCTCTTGACAATGCCAGTGAAGGATTCCATCAATTCTTAAATTTCCTGATGAAATTGTCAAGAAAATAAAAGCTATAATTCTTAAAAAATGTATAATTTTATTCCTTATATGTAAATATGCATATAAGGTTGTGGCTGAATGGGTGGTACATGCTTGTAGTCCCAGTTATGTAGGAGGATGAGGTAGGAAGATTCCCTGAGCCCAGGAGTTTGAGACCAGCCTGGGAAACACAGTGAGACCCCATCTCTTAGGGAAAAAAAAGATTATAGAAATAAGTCTGAATATAATAGTTATCACAAGATAATGTAAATGCATTAGACTTAACAAATAAAAGAGAAATAGTCACTAAATATTCAAAAATTACCCACTGAGTGTATATTATATGCCAGGTTCTGATGTGAACACTTGGGACATCAGAAAGCAAAAGAGACAAAAATTTCCATGCTCATGGAACTAATGCTGTATTTAATGGGAAGAGATAATAGAATACCTTGAATAAGAAAGCTATGTAATATGTTTAAATATAACAAGTGTTAGGAAAAAATCTAGAGTAAGTTAAGCAAGACTGGAGGTGCTGGGAAGCAGCAATTTAATGTTATATTCTCAAATTCGTTAAAAAAATTTTTAAGAATTATGTGTACAAAAGATACGAGTAAAAATCAAGAATACAGAGAAGTTAAATATAAAAGAATTGTAAAGTATACACCATGCAATTAGAAAAAGAAAGCCGATATGCCAGTATCAACATCTGACAGAATATCTTTAATACAAGTAATGAGCCAAGTGTGATGGCACATGTCTGTTATCCCAGCAACTTGGGAGGCTGAGGCAGAAGCATCAAAAGTTCAAAGCCAGCCTCAGCAGCTTATTGAAGCCCTAAGCAACGTATCAAGACCTGTCTCAAAACATAAAAAGGGCTGTGGGTGTGGATCAATGGTTATGTACCCCTGGTTTCAACCCCTGGTACCAAAAATAAATAAATAAATACAAGTAATGATTTAAGGGATCCAAAACTTATTTAGACATTATGGGGTAGCACCAAGCATTGAAACAAATACTTTATAAAACTGTAGGGCAGACTTGATAGAGCTGTAATTATTGTGGAATATTTTAACACATCCATTATAGTCCTTGATAGATCAAGTGAGGCACCTTAAAGTTGTAGATAATTTGAATAACATAATTAAGAAATTTGATAAAATGAACATACATAGAACACTGATTGGGCAGTTCAAGTGCATAATGAACACTAGAAAAAGGATTCCCCCCACATAGGCCATAAAACCTCCCTCAGATTCAATAAATAAATACTAAACAGACCTTATTCTTTGAGCACATTTCCTTGAAGTCAGAAAGTAACAAAAGTAACTTTGAAAAGCTCATGTTTTCATGTTTTAAATATAACATTTATATAGCTAATTAATTAATAATTATATCATTACAAAAGTTGGAAAATGTTGGAATAGGACGTCTATTATAAAATAAATACAAAATCTTGAGGGATGTACCTAGATTATATTGGGGGGACATTTGAAGCATTAAATGGCCAAGTTACAGAAGCAGATAGCCTGGCTTGACAAGTGAGGCATTGGTAAGATAAATGAAAATTCTGTACTTTATTTTAAGATTCAAGTGCTGGAATTAGTTTATTTCTTTTTTTAAATTGTAAAATTGGTTAAGTAAGGATGAAGGACTAATTTGTATTTTGAATGTGTGCCACCACGCCCAGCTAGAGAATCTTTATAATTCTTTTAAATGTTTTTGCTGATTGGCACATGAAGATGCAATCAATGTGAATTTATTATCACAAAGAGTTTGTGACTTTAATGAGAATACACTACACAGCAATTATTTTAACAACTTTCCTTTTCTTTAGCAAACACTAAAAGTCATAAATTAAACATTATTTGGGATAATTAAAATGAACCTTTTGACATGACTTAGGAATGTAATTACTTGTGATAAGATAAACAGTAAGTAAAGGAATAAGTTTTATAAGTTACTAAGGCTTGGATAACCTTTTTCTTATCTATCTAAATAGTTGCCGTCATACTTAAGGGCTTGTCTTTTCAAGATTCTTTTGCTAAAACAGTCTTCTTTGCTTTTAAGATTCTTAACAGCTTTTACTGGGGTTCCACAGCCCCTGACTCCCTGACTTCATTTATACTTTTTCTAGACAAATTGAGTTAACAATTCTGGGCCTTACAGTTATCTATTTCCTCAGCATTCTGTCCAAAACTTAGAAAAATAACAACAGGAACCCCCCCAGGAAAGCAGAAGGAAGGAAACAAGATAGTGCAAAAATTATGAAATAGGAAAAAACAACAACAACAACAAAAAAAAAAAACAGGCATTTTAGAAAGTCATCAAAACCACAGCTGAAAATGTTTGCAAATACTGACAAAAGAGTTAATCCTGTGGCAGGATTGGCCAAAAAACAAACAAATAAACAAAACCAAATGAATAATATTAGGAGTGAAAATTGTGACATGACTACATTACAGTGAAGTTATAATAAGCAACCTGATTCAAAAATGACTAAAGGATTTGCATAGACTTTTCTCCAAAGAAAATAGACAACAAACACATGAAAAGATGTTCAACATCATTAATCATCTGAGAACAAGATACCACTCACACCCATTAGGATGGCTACTGTATAAAAACAAAACAAAACAAAAACAGAAAATAGAAAGTAACAATGTTGATAAGAATATTGAGAAACTGTAATCTTTGCACACATTGGAAGGTATGTAAAATTGTGCAGTTGCAATGGAAAACTGAAGAATAACCACATGACCCAGCAATTCCACTTCTGGTATATATCCAAAAGTAGGGTCTTAAAGAAATATTTGAATCCCACATTCATAGAAGCTTTATTCACACTAGCCAAAATGCATAAGCAACCCAAGTGACAGATAAACGGATAAGCAAATTGTGGTATATACACGCAATGGAATATTATTTAGTCTTATAGGAAATTCAGACACATGCTCCTACACATACAAACCTGGAGGACAAAATGCTAAATAATATCAGCCAGTACAAAAATACACAAATACCATATGACTTTACTTCTGTGAGCTATCTAAATAGTCAAATTCAAATTCAGAGAAATTAAAAGTAGAGCATGGCTAGCACGAGTTGCAGAGGAAAGATGAATGGGGAGTTGTCTGATACAGAATTAGAGTTTTGCAAGATGGAAAAGTTCTGGAGTTTGGTTGCACAACAATGTAAATATATGTAATACTATTGCTTGGTACACTTAAAAAGTTGAGATGTAAATTTTATATGTATTTTTCATAGAGAGTGAAAGACTGTGTCTAAGGTATTTAGTCTGAGTCAGAAAGGTAGAGTTTCTGTCAGATGAGATGGGGAAGCCAGTGAACAGAGTATATTTGGGGGCAAAGTTCAACGGTGAATTTGAGGTATCCTTTAGATTACATTCACACTGTAAACAAATCCAGACTACACAAAAAATATTTTAAATAAGTTAGATTTGTTTTAGTGTAAAAGTAATATATTAGACAAAAAGGAAAACATTGTTACATAAAAAGAAATCCCAAATCAGGCATTTTTAGGGCTGGTTGATGAAGGGGCTCACCAATGCCACTGTGAATTCAGATTCTTTTCATCTCTTCTCTCTTGAAGAGAAGTGTGCTTCTCCTCTGATTAGCTCTGCTCAACCAATGTCTTCAACTGTTTTCAGTATCATAATTTGACCCTGCACAACATTTGGTAAAAGAGAGATTTCTTTCTTTCTTTTATTTTTAACACTGAATAAACCTTTTCTGATGTCTCCCAGTAAACTTATATCTCATTGATCAAATCTGCATTACTTGTTCATGCTGAAACAAATTGCTGGAAAAGAGAATGGGACCACTGTGATTAATTTAGAGCCTTAGACTACTCAATTCAGGACTGGAGGATGGCCCCAACTTTCCGTGAAGCAAATGGCTATGTGGAAAGGGGCGGATACCAGAACAGAGTTGCAAGATGGAAGGGGGTTACCAGGGGAGTTAACAACCAACGTGACAGCTGGAGGAATCAAGACAGTTAAAAATCAGGCAGAGTCTCCCCAACAGAGATAAACATGATTATAGAGATTAAAAAAAAATACGTGCCATATGTTTATAGACTTTAATATATGCTCACACACAAACTTAGTTAAATTTTAACTATAATTGAATCATAATCACTATTCCATAACATGGCTTACTATAACATGCCTTTCTATTACTAAATGTGGACTTTCATCTCATTTTAGTGGTGCCAAATTTTAAAATTATATATTTTTATCATAATTTAATAAAATTCCTGTTGTTGAATATTTTGACTATTTGAACCAAAACCTCAGAAAACTGTTAAACACTTTCTGATTTTTTCCTCTGGAGGTAAAGTCATAGAAATGAAATGGCCAGATTCTGGACTGCAGGATTGCCCTGCAGAAAGAGTATATATGGTTGACTGTGTAGATGTACTTCCCTCTCCTAACTTGTTCAGCTGATATAACTAATGTTTGCTGACTTTGCAACAGTTACAGCTTAGTGATTAAAAGCATTGGCTTTGGGGTTCCCCCTACCTGACCTTAGATCCTGCTGAACTCTTACAGTTGTGTGACTTTGGAAAGTCACATGACTTCTCTGAGTTGGTTTAATCTGTGTAGTGGCAGGAGGTGGGAGAAGAAATGTTAATATTTGCTTTATGGGATAGTTGGAAAGACTAAAGGAGATATGTTTTTATTTCCTCATCTTAGGGTTTGGTATACAGTAAATCAGAGTGGTGAGAACTGGTCTTTCTATTTGCTATAATAAAAATTTTTAAATTTTTATTTGATTAATTTTATCTGCTTCCCTTAGAGAAAAGATACTCTGAGACTTGTAATCTCTGAAGATAAGGAAAATTTGGCCAAGTCAGTGGAAATGCATTAGATACTGAAGCGTCTAAATAAGGACTGGACAGCTGTGGAAATCTTCCTGCAGCACTGTCTGCTGGTGACCTGGGCTGTGTGTACACATGTACACATATGTGGCACACGTGTGCACGTGAGCTTCTCCCTCATTTTTCTGAGTCTCTTTCTGAGTTTGTGAGGATAATTGAGAATGTGTTCTTTAGAATTTTAAATGTATCTTACAAATAAATCAAGACTTGAGGAATTTTATAGAGATAGGTATTTGATGTATTTTCATTTCTTTGTGTTTATTGGTCTACTTAACTTTATGTTTTTTCTTGTACCAAATTTTTTCATTTTTGTTTTTTCAAGTTTTAAAATCTATTGGTCTCTACTTGTTCATATTTATCCCTTGATGATATTAAACAAGTCTTTTGTACTATTATTTTCATTTTTAACTACTATTTGCTAATTTAGGGCCTTTGTTTCTTGACCATTTACTCTTTTTAAAAAGTACTTCTAAAGAATCAGCATTTGATGTTGTTATTATATTTTATTGTGGTAAAATATACATAACATAATATTTATCATTTTACCCATTATGGGTATATAATTCAGTGGCATTAAATACGTACATTATAGCTTTCCCTCCCCTTGGTACTTATTTAAAAGATCTAAAATTAGCATACAAAAGTGATACATGCATCCCAATGTTTACAGCAGCACAATTCACAATAGCCAAGTTATGGAAACAGCCTAGGTGCCCATCAATAGAGAAAGGATAAAGAAACTGGGGTCTACATATACCCAATAGAATTTTACTCAGCCATAAAAATAAAGAACGAAATTATGTAATATGCTGGTAAGTGGATGGAATAGAAAACATCAAGCTAAATGAAATAAGTCAGACTCAGAAAGTCAAGGGTTGAATGATCTCTCTCATATGTGGAAGCTGGAGAAAGATGGGGGGGGCAAGAATCAAGAAAGAGGTGGGGGGAGGGAAAAGTGTGGGGATGATGAACTTAAATTGATTTTCATGCATGCATGAGTCTGTTTGGATGAACCCAGTTACTATGTATAAAACTATAAAGCCATAATAATAATAATTATAATGATGATGATGAGGGGAATCTCACTGAAATAAAAGAAAGACCAATAAGGTAGAGTGAGGGAGGAAGGAAGAATATGGAGAAGTGCTAGGGAATTAAATATACCAAATTAGGCTATGTCCATGTATGGATAAACCACAATGGAACCCGCATATAGGGTGTATATGTGTAATACCTGTGTGTGTGTGTATAAAATTATAAAGCACTAATTAAAATAATAATAGGGATACCAGAAGAGTAGTGGATCAGGGAGAGGAGGAGGGAAGGAAACAGAAAAGTAGTGGGGAATGAGATTGATCCAATTATGTGCATGTTTGAATATGACATAGCAAATCCCACTAGTAGGTATAATTATAACACTCCAACAGAAATTTAAAAAAACTTTCAAAAATACAGACACAATGCTTTATACCTATCACACTATGTATATCTAAAACTTTTATGATCAGGATTAACATATATTACTTTGCAACCATCCTTTCTCCCTGCTCTCCTCTCCCTGCCCCTGGTAAGTTCTGTTTTCTGTCTCTATAAATCTGCTTGTCCTAGATACCTCATATAAAGGGGATCATATGATGTTTGTTCTCCTTTCCTGGCTTATGTCATGAAGCATGTTTTCAAAGTTCATTAATGTTGCAGCAAATGTAAAATTCTTTATTTATTTTTATGTCTGAATAGTATTCCATGTGTATCTACACCATATTTTGTTTATCAGTGTATCTGTTGGTGAACACTTGGGTTGTTTTCATCTTTGACTATTGTGAGTAATGCTGCTGTGATCATTGGTGTACATATACCCGTAAGTCCCTGCTTTCAGTTCTTTGGGATATGTACCTAGGAATGAATTGCTGAGTCATGTGGCAGTTATATATTTAACTTTCTGAGGAACTGACAAATTCTTCCACAATGGTTTTGTCATTTTACATTTTACCAGCGAATACATGGGGTTTCAGTTTCATCACTTGTTTTTTTCCATTAAAAAGAAAAAAAAATAGGGTCATTCTATAGGTATAAATGCTCAACCACTCAAAAAAGCTTTGGATTTTGGATTTTGAATTTTCTGATTATAGAAGTTCAACTTATAAGATCTCTGGAAATATTCCAAAATCTGAAAAACTCAGAATCCAAAACATTTCTGGCTCTTCAGGCATTTGGATAAGGGATCTTCATCCTGTATTTTATCCTATTGGGCTTAAGAAATAGAGATAAAGCAGTTATTTATGCTTTAGTATGTCTTTAAAGATAACCATATCAGTTGTGTGGCTGTGACATGTTCTGGGAACTCGAAGCCTTTCATGGAGGTCAAAGGGGTCAAACCCTAGGAGGAAATGTGATCTGCATTACAAAATTCAAGAGAAATTGAAAAGTGCCTGAGTGGCTTAAGTATGATACGTATGTGGCCATATTTCATATGATAAGCATAGGGCCTGCTTCATCAAACATAGACCTTATTAATGTCTCATTTTTATATTATTTTGGGTCAGAACCTGCCCACATTTCTTGGTTCACATTTATTCTCCCCACCCTGTGCTCCCTTTTAAACAAATTATATCCCTACTAATATACTGGCCCTTTGGAGCTCATTTCATTTTGTCTCCTCTGGGGCTAAACTTCTGACCTTAATCAAACAGTTCTAAAGGAAGCCTTATCATTTTCTGAAGCATGTACTTGAGATAAAATATTAAAGGAAATAGCTGAAAAAACTGGCTGTGTTTGGGAAGTAGAAATGGAGGGGAACGAATGAATGATCACTTTTCATGTTCTTTCTCAGGAATCTCATGGCTCTTGTTGCTGCTGAGATCTAGTGTCACACCATCCTGAGTGTCAATGATTGCTTCAGACTGGGCCAGACAGCGCACAGCACTGGTGACTTTTACCACTAGATGCTTTGGGTGCAAGGGGCACTGAAGCAGCTGAATTCAGGGAGGCTAAGCCTAGGTCCTGCTTATTTCAGCAATTGTAGATGCCTGCCAAAGACTTCATCTATCAACTCTTTTGACTCCATAAGACTCTTGGGAGCTAAGTAGAGGAAGTGATTTACTTTATATTGGTTTGTTTGTCCCTTTGTTGCAGTTACCTGCTGACTCCCCCGCCCCCCAGGTTTGAGTTCTTGAATTCATTTGTACTAGTCAGGGCAAGCTAGACTATGTATAGTATCAAATAAACTCCAAAATCTTCTTCACAAAAAAAGGATAACATTTCCATTCTCATTCTTGCAAAGTCCTATGCAGGTCAGGTGGCTCTCCTCCAAATGTTGACTCATGGACTTAGATTTCTCCCCATTCCAGGATGATTCTGATGATTTGAGGTCCCTTTCTCCTAGCAGCATGAGGGATTTTGTTAGAGGCCAGGCCTATAAGTGACATCCCTCACTCTGTCCACATTCTATTGACCAGAATGAATATGGCCTCCATCTCATTTCACGGGAGACTGGAAAACATCCCAAGAGATGAAACAGGATTGGCAAACAATTAGCTAGTCTTTGGCACAACAGTGGAAATTTACTATGGAGCTGTGTATATAGTAAAAATGTCTGTGTGTTGTGATCATAATCAGTTCACATGTTGTCCTGAAGCTATGGTTGGTGGAAGGCCCTACTGTCTTAAGGCCACAAATAAACATAGCTCTTATGGTAACTTTATAATTTTTCTGCCTCATATATTTAGGAATAAGATGTGAAAGGAAATATAAGATAAAATGATGAAAAACACAGGAAAAAAAGATTTTCTTTTAAGATTTGGCTGCTTTTGGGATGTGGGAGTGGAGGGGGAGAAGTGAGAAGATGTGAAAACTATTTTCAAAGTAAGCTTTCAAGAACTATTTGAATTGAAAATATAGGCATGTATAAATTTGATAAAAATAAACCTTAAAAATAAAAAGAAGTCAGGCATGATAGCATATACCTGTAATTCCAGCATCTCTGAAGGCCGAGGCAGGAGGATTACAAATTTGAGGCCAGCCTGACCAAGTAAGTGGGACCCTGTCTCAAATAAAATTTTTTAAAAAATGACTGGGGTTGTAGTTCAGTCTAGAGCACCCTAGGTTCAAACCTCAATATCACAAAAAGGAAAAGAATACACAGCACCTTCATTAACATTCCTAAGTACAGATAAAATTTTCAAATTGAGTAGAACAGTCTGACTCACTAAGAATTTTACCTTTGAGAAAGGGGAGGAAAAGATGTCAAGCTTCTCCCCTACCTTAACAACAGAGAATTAGTTACTAACATGTAAATGATGTGTACTTTTCATTCCAATTCAATTTCAGAAGCATATACTGATGGTTGCTATTAACTATCACGGATCTAAAATGAATAAATTATATTTTCTTCTCTCCAGCTTGAAGACTGGGAAGATGGGAACTATAAACATGAGGGGGAAACAATGGGTCTTTTAAAGCTGTAGTTGCTTGTGAGACAGTAGGTAGACCTAAGTCTTTGGAACATAGATTCAAAAATGCATAAAGATAAGACCTGGAAGGAAAGACCCTTGAAATTTTGGATCCAACTTGAATTTAGTGCCCCATATTTTGTACAATGAATACTTGGGACTTTACCCCTATCTTGGCATTTTGTATATTACATTGAAATTTTTAAATTTCAATGGGATCTTAAAACAGAATTTTTGCTCAGTATTTATTTGTGGAATGAATAGCTTTTATTCTGAAATATGAAAAACTGTCCAAAATGTATCTAATCAGGAATTAATATAAGAAGTATTAATATAAGAAGGCAGCAAGACGTCCCAACTTTTTTAGGGGTTGGGGGTATACTTCAGTGATAGAGCACATTCTTATCAAGTACAAGAGAAGGCCCTGGGTTCAATCCCCCCAACCCCTCACACACACATAGTTTTAAAAATTGGATTTAGAGATGAAAATCATGATAGGTGACTGAGTTCATTAGTGCTGCTATCATGAATTGCCTACTGACTGATTGGGTAATTTATAAACAACAGAACTTTATTTCTTACAGTATTGGAGGGTGAGGGTCCAAGATCCAGGCTTGGCAGGGTCTGTGTCTCATGAAGGCTGCTTTCTTCTTCTAAGAGGGTACTTTGTGGCATTCTTGAGGGGGATTAATGCTGTCTTCTCATATGAGAGAAGGGCAGAGGGTAAAATAGGGGTCCCAATGTGGCGTAGAGCCTCTTTGTAAGAGCCTTACTCCCATTCCCAGGGGAGGAGCCCTCCTAACCTAATCACCTCCTAAAAGCCCCACCTTTTAATATTCTTGTGTGGAGATTAAGTTTGGACTTGAATTTTCGAGGAACACGACTTTTCACACCACAGAAATAGGGTTGGATTTCTTCTTGGGATTATGAAATATAGACAGATGATTCAGAGAATGCAGGTCTCACACATCCATTTCTGCCCTTTTCTGTAACTGAATGATTCTCAGATCAAAAAGAGCAGAATAAATGTTGGCAGGCAAAGAGGTTGCCTGCCAAGTGGTAAAGCCTTGTAAGAAAGCCTGAGATCACCTTAAATGGGGTTCTTTCACCTGGCCAAAATGAGTCTCAGGAGATTGAAAAAACCAAATGAACAATCAACAAAAAACAAAACCAAGCCTTTGTATGACTTTCAAGGAATTATGGAGAATGAAAGACTGAGGCTGGCAAGTATCACGCTGATCTTCAAAACAAGGAAGAAAATTCCCAAAAGCTATAGATGGAGGCTCACAAAAATTATCCTGGGATTAGTGTTTCTCATGTTTGAGTAAAGGAGTAGTTTGAAATCAGGGTTCACCAGGCTTGCCTAGGACAAGTTCTTGTAGACTAAGAAATGCTAACTTCTATAATAGATAAGCAACAAAATCTCAATGCCTGAACAAAATATGGGTTTATTTCTTGCTCTCACCAAGACCAGTGTGTGTCTTTTCTTTTGTTCTGGTAATAATGCTATCTCCAACAGTTATCAAAGTGACCTCAGAAGGGACCGAGAGACTAGAGAAGGACTATCAGATAAACTTGGAATATGATCACTTGCAATCACATTCCATTGGCTAGAACTAGTCCTAGACACCACCTAAACATAAGGGCACTGGGGAAAATAGATCCTTACTGGTGGCTCTTTTGCAGCAATAACCATAAGTGATAGAAAGTGGCACAGATCTTTGGTGGTTGGCCACTGACTCTGTCGTACAAGTATGTCATTCCAATGTCATTTCCATTCTTGATGAAAATATTCCATTTGATGTATGTGATCAACGTATCTCCCATGTTTTATTTAGGGAAATGATGACAAAGTTTTCGGTGGATGCAAGGCTATTGAGGTGTTTAACTAGTCCAGCTGGCCTCAAAAAGCTTTGCTGTTGTTATTTCCATTGAATCTCTTGAACTCAAACCTGCCTTATTTACAGGAGGTCTGATTTCTCTTTCATCGTTCTTCTTCTACCTCCTGAACTGCTAATGTGTTCTGGTGGCTCATATAGTGACAAATGTAGAGTGTGTCAAAATCTGAGGGAATACGACATATTTGCAACCTAGTATAATCCTAGATAGAGTCAATAGTAGTCTGATGTCTAGAATGGGAAAGAGGTGACAATTTCCTACCCACATCAACCCTACAATATGAAGCTGAAGAGTAAGAAGGCATCCTGAATGCTAACAGGTTGTGTAAACATGGTATAAGAAGCAGAATATGGAACAGAGACATATAGGAAGAAAAAGCACCTGCTCAATTGGAACAAAAACTGTCTTCAAATAACAGGGTTCACAACTGAGACATTCTCTCTTTTGATAAATCTGCTCTTATACCCTTCTCTTCCCCCACCCTTTGGCATATCTTCAATTTGTCTTACATTAGCCTATAATTCCTTCCACCAGAGAAGTTTAGTATGTTTCATTTTCCTTGTTCATTTACATCAATATCACCTACATTAAATTGTTTTCCCCAGTAAGAAAAGACTAATGTTCATCATTTTTGCACTTCCAAACCTTAGTATAGTACCAAGCACTTAAATTAATCTGTATTAATTGAATAATAGAAGTTACTGAAGGAATGATGAACTAAAGAATTAGAGTGGTGGATAATATTTGTTCTCTGTGACCCTGAAAATTAGCCAGAGAACACATGAGTAGATATGCAGACAGATATATTTGGGTTCTGCATGAAGAGACATCTAGGATAATTGCCAGACACGGGAAGGAGCTCTCTGACAGACAGCCTTTTCCCTTCCTTACCAAGAATATATTCAGGATAAAGCAGACAACAAGTGGGGAGATCATAGAGCCACCCACTTTTTACTAAATTCAGAAAACTTATCAAGGTCTGTTATATCCTGCAGTAAATAGTAGGCAAAAAATAGCAAAATATTTATGGCCCGTGCCCAGAATATCTTAGATTTAACTAGGGATGGTGGTGATAAATTAGACATGTGTTTTAGTGAGTTTTTGAATTGCTGTGACCAAAATGCCTAAAAGGAATAACTTAGAGGAGGGAAAGTTTATTTGGGGCTCATAGTTTCAGAGGCATAGCTCTGGGCCTCAAGTTGAGGCAAGACATCATTGGGGAAGGTCCCAGGGGAGCAAATCTGCCCAGCTCACAGTGGAGTCAGGAATCAGGGGTAGGGGAGGGACCCTAGGGAAGATACACCCTTTCAGGTCAAACCCCCACTGATCCGCCTCTCCTAGCCATCTCTACCTGCCTACTCTTACACTTAGTCAGTACGATGGACTGATTAGGTTATAAGTCTCATAATGCAATCATTTTACCTCTGAATAGTATTAGCAGGAGTTTTGGGGGGATACCTCATATCCAAACCATAACAACATGTAAATAGACACATTCAATGGATTGTGGGAAATTATATAATGAAGATCCAGAGTACTGTGAGAGCTCAGAGAAAGGTACTCAAATGCTGGCTCATAATCACTCAGTGACCAATGGGCCACTTCTAAATTGTCTAATTTCTTTTCATTAAGAGTGATGACACCATCATGAAAACCCATTTTTTTAAATTCCTAAGCTTGGAAAGATTTCATATTATTAGATTTTGCTGCCCTAACTCAGATGAGGAAAATCATTTTGTGCTGATGATATTTCCAGAGCCCTTTCGTTGATGTCGGCCAGCTGGGAGCATCCTTCATGACTCATGTGTGAAATAACCTTTGTAAATTCCCTTGAATTTGGTAAGACCCTTGGACTAGGAGTTAGATGTTTGGGCTCTAGTTCTGATTTGCTCCTTTCTTCTTTCTTTCTATATGATCTTGACATAATTTATTTGATTACTGTGGGGTCCAGTTTTCTTATCTAAGAAATGGGAAACCAAAATCCTGCACACACTTCTTTCTTGGGTATTGTGAGGACCCTTGAGATGATGATGTGGAAGTTGTCTGATAAGTTATCTGGGACGCTAGAGTGCCTCCAACCTGTGGTCAGCACATGACGTACAACTTAATAATGAGAACATGTTAGGAAGCAAATGTGATCAGCATAAAGCTGAGCTGTCTGTGAGTGAGAGGCAGAACCCCTGTCTGCTTGTCTGGCCAGAGTTCTTGAGACTGGTATGGGAGGCAAAGTAGGACAAGTTTTTTCCACCTTAGGCTTTGATTTTCTCTCAGTTCTTATTCTGGACAATGTTCAAATTCCATATAGGTTTGTCAGAGGGTTTTGAAGAAGGGGACTTTCAGAGCTTCCTTGAGGGACCTCCCTGTGATTGTTAGCTATTTCCTTTTCTCTCCTCTTACTTTTGTCCAGACGCTCTCATGAACAAGTTTAGTGGACTGTGTCATGCTTTGTGAAGTTTTTAAAGGAATAAAGGACAGGAGAGCTTGTGTATGGGGCATCTGAGAACAAGGACCCATAGGTCAGTGTCTCTGAGGATTTCCTGGACCATCCAGAAAACAGAAGGTCTATGAGGGCCTCTGCAGTGGAGAAACTGTCAAACTCACGGCTGTAATCTGAAGGTTTGTGTTCCCCCGCCCAAATCCATATGTTGAAATCCTTACTCCAAGGTGGCAGCATTAGGAAGTGGAGCCTTTTGGGAGGTGACCAAGTTATGAGCTAAGCCTTTGTAAATAGGATTAGTTCCCTCATAAAATAGGCCCATGGCACATCACTATTTATAGCAGCACAGTTCATAATAGCCAAGCTATGGAACCAACCTAGGTGCCCCTCAACAAATGAGTGGATAAAGAAAATGTGCTGTATAGACACAATGGGGTGTTACTCAGCCATAAAGAAGAATGAAATTATGGCTTTTGCTGGTAAATGAATGAAACTAGAGACTATCATTCTGAGTGAAATAAGCCAGACTCAGAAACCCAAAGTTTGAATGTTATCTCTGATCTATGAAAGCTAGTCCAAAGAAATGAAGGAGGAGGGGAGAGAAAGGGAAAAGGAGAGGATTCCATCAAAACAGAAGAAAGATCAGTGGACTAGATGAAGGAGACTGAGGGGAAAGGAGAAGGTGAGAGATAAAAACAGTGGAATGAATCCGACCTAACTCTCCTATGTACATATATGAGTATACCACAGCGAATCTCACCATCATGTATACCTGCATGACACTAACAATGACAACAACAACAAAAACCTAAATTTAAATAACAGAAAGATCAGTAGATCAGTAGAGAAGAGGAAAGGGAATAAGGGAAAGGGGGTGGGATATTGGGGACTGAATTCAAGCAAATTATATTTTATGCTTTTATAATTATGTCCAAATGAATCTATTATTATGTATAACTAAGAACCAATTAAATAAATTTTTTAAAAAAACAGGTGTCTCATCAGACACCAAATTTGTTGGCACCTCAATCTTAGATTTTCCAGCCTCTAAGACCTCTGAGAAATAAATATCTATGGTTTGCAAGCTACCCAGTTTCTGATATTTTGCTCTAACAAAAATAGCACAAACTGGGTATAGAAAAATATCATAAACTGGGTAGCTTGCAACTAAGCTAAGCATGAACTAAAACACTTATAAAATAGAAAAGGTAGCTGGGCATGGTGGCACATGTCTAATCCCAATGACACAGGAGGCTGAGGCAGGAGAATGTCAAGTTTAAGGCCAGCCTCAGCAACTTGATGAGGCGCTGTCTCAAAATAAAATAAAAGGGGCTTAGGGGTGTAGCTCAGTGGTAGAAGGCCTCTGGGTTTCAATCCCCAGTTTGTAAAGGACAGTTTGGATTGAGAAAGTATTTCAGTCCTCAGACCTATCTTTTGAATGCACACTGAGTCTTTTTCAGTGTTATGATTATATTTAACACTTATTTTTATTGATTGCTAATTAAGTGCTAAATGTTAACATTCTAAAATTTGTTATTTATCCAGCATTTTTAAAAATTATGTGACTATGGGAGGGAAACATTTTTTTTTAGTCTGTCATCATATCTTTATTGTATTCCACTTTTATTACTTCTTGGGGCATTTTCTTGATAGTTTACTGACTTTGAAAAGTTTTCTTTTGCCTCTATTTGGGCGTGAGTAGCCACTGTTTGTACCCATTCTTGTTTCTGCCTCAGTACTAATGTCACATGTGCAAGAATGAATAATGTAAGGCCCTACATTGGAAGAGAGTAGCCTATTAAACAAGAATTAAAAATGCAAATTAATTACTTTTAATACAGTAGCATTCTGTGTAAAGTTTGGTGGCAACACAAAAGAGACAATTAACTCTAATATAGGACAAAGAGGAACAAATGTTCACAAGGGAAAGATTCCTAAACAAGATTTCCATGCAGAAAATGTAAGAGAAGCTTTAGGCTCATGCCAAATCATATGAAAATATACAGTAAGAAAATTACACTGTAGTTTGAGAATTACTAAATATAGTAATTATACTGTATTATATTAGTAGAGCATAAATTTTGAAAAGGAAATTATGGTGTTCAGGATTTTAACAGGCTAGCTCATGTTGTGAAGGGCCAGGTAGATCATGATGTCAAACTTGGACTTTGTTAGGCAGTACGTCTTAAACTTCGTCCAGATGTGGAATACCTATAAAAACTTAAATTGAACAACAGATATACCACTTATGGTAACTTTAAAATAATTATTAGATTTTTAGAGTTTTCTTCTTTTTTCTTTTTTATAGTTGCAGATGGACAGCATTCCTTTATTTTATTTATTTTTTATGTGGTGCTGAGGCTCATGAACCCAGTGCCTCACACAAGCTAAGAATGCACTCTGCCACTGAGCAATAGCCCCAGCCCCAGAGGTTTCTTCTTTTGAGAAAAATAATAGGCAAATGATTAGAACAATTAAAAATACATATAAAAATATGAAAAGGATATATAAACTCTAGATTATGATTCTAACCTATTTTAATGTACCTGGCTCAATTCCTTTTTTTTTTTTTTTCCATTTCAGCATCTTTTTCATTAAAATATTCATGGAATTGAAAACTTGGGACTTAAAATGGGTTAAATGTGTACAAGAATCATCTGTTGATCTTATAAAACTGCAGATTCAGATTCACTTATGTAGAGCCCAAGACTCTGTTTCCAACAGTTTCCCAGAGGTGCTGGGTAGTTGGGCCACTCAGGGGATAGCAAGGCTGTAGAAGCACAAATGTGTTCAATTCATGGAAGGAAGCCAGCCACCCCTGGACATTATAGGAAGATAAATGGAAGATAAGGTTTTCCAAGAGTGGCTTTCCTCCTAGACCTTATGGATGTGAGGTGGGAGGTTTCTGGGAGAAGGCACTAGAGGATCTGTGTGTGCCAACCAAGAAAAGAGCTTTTGCTTCATTTCTGAGGACTAAGAAAGGTGAGCATCATGGGGGAAGCCAGTCCCTGCAGCCAGAGGGGCCTGGGACTTAGATCTGGGGCTTTGTGTTCTCTAGACACTGCAGCTTGAGGAGCTTTTCTGTGGGTACTTGTGGCAACGGGGTGCCACAGCTGCTTATTGCTTACTTTGAAGACAGGATGAGTGGGCAGCCCACGTGCCATCAGCCACTAGGATTTCCTATTATTGCCGTTCTCAGCAATGCTTTGGAAATGAGAAAGGATCTTGCTATTTCTCTTTGTATTCTTATGGGGACATATTAGATGTAGCAGGAGTTCTTTCTCACCAATATTTTATGTGTAATTTTTTTTATCTCTATAAGTAAGAATTGGGGGATTTTTCTTTTTCTCTTTGTCTTAAATTTTATTTATTTATCATTAGATTTTTCCTTCTAAACTATATTAATGAAGGTTTGGTATTATATTATAGTTCTGGTTTCATGTTTTCATTTCTTTTCTATGGCCTGGAATGGTTTAAATAGCATTGAAATGATCTATTTTAAAACTCCCAACTATTTTTATGAGGCCACCAAAACTATTATCACAAAACCTAACAATGATATTATAAGAAAGGTAAACTTTAGGCCAGTATCTCTCATGAACACAGTCCAAAAATCTTAAGTAAATCATTAGCAAATTAAATCCAGTAATGTACAAGATGAGTAAATGCATCAAGACCAAATTAGATGTCTCATTAGTGAAAACTTGGTTTCCCATTTAAAAATAAATAGACCTATTTTACCACAACAAAAGAATAGAGAAAAGCTATATTATAATCTCTGTAGATAATGAGAAAGAATTTGATAAAATCTGACACCTGCTTATTATAAAGCCTCCTCTTGAACAAAGAATGAAAGGAAACTTCCTCAATCTGATAAAGGGTTTTTCAAAGAACCGGAAAGAAAAAAAAAAAAAAAAACGACCAAACTCCACTTTAGCATCTTACTTAATGGTAAAATAGTTAACAAATTCCCTCTGACTTTAGGAATAAAACTAGATGCTCTCTCTCACCATTTGTGTGTAACACATTCTGGAAGTGTTAGCCAGTGTGTTAAAGCAAGAAAAGTAAACAAAACAAAAAGCATAAAGATTAAGAGGAAAGACAAAACTGTAATTGTTAGTAGATAACATTAATGGACATGTAGAAAATCTACAAGAATATATATGCTATTACTGTTCAGTAAATTTAGCAAGTTTTGTATAATAGAAGACAATTTGAGCATGAAATAAAAGTGAACTGCTGACCACAGCATAAACAAATCAAATACCTGGGAATATGTATAAACAAATATGTATAATACCTTTACACAGAAAACCATACAGCATTGCTGAGAGAAAAAAAAAAAAAAGAAAACTTAAATAAAGAGATTTAGCCTGTACACAGATTAGAGGAATCTGTATTTGTAAAATATCGGTTCCTCTGAAATTGATCTATAGATTACTGCATTCCAAATAAAAGTCCCAGAATATTTGTGTGTGTGTGTGTGTGTGTGTGTGTCAGAGAGAGAGAGAGAGAATCAGCAAGCTGATTCTGAAGTTCATGTAGAAGTGTAAAAGACCAAGAATAATTGTGTTAGTCAATTCCTCATCATGGTGACAAAATATAAGGAGGAAAAATTTTATTTGGGTTTACTGTTTCAGAGGTTTTCAGTCCCTGGTTTCTTGGCTCCTGACTTTGGGCCTGTGGTAAGGCAGCAAAAAAATGGCTGAAAGCACATGGCCAGGAAGCAAAAAGTCAGAGTCTCAATATCACTTCCAGGACACACCTCCACTGACCTAACTTCCTTCCACTAGGCCCTGTCTCCTGAATGTTCCACCACCTTCCAATAGTGCCACAGGCTGGCAACTAAGCCTTTAATGGGCATTCAAGATCCAAACTATAGCAAAACTATTTTAAAGAAAAACAATAAACTTGGAGAGCTTATTCTTCCAATGTCAAGACTTAACAAAGTTATAATGATTAAGGTAGTATGTTTTTAATCCCGATGATTTCTGAGCAGAGATGGGGAGAGATTGTTCTCTCCTAAATACCATCACTGTGGGATTAGGATTTCTCTCCTAAATATTGATTTATGAATATTAGGAGATATCATTATTCCGACCCACTCTCAGTCATAACATACCTCACAAACTATATCTGTAACAGTTATTTCATTTTAAACAATTTAACTTCAAGATAGATTAATTGGTAAAATATATCCATAGATAACTGAATGATTTGACTGATACGCAGACTTGTTGGAGAGCCAATAATAACTGCTGGAGGACATCTGCTAAAACTTATGATTTGAGTTTTGAATAGTTGAACTTATGCCACTATTTCTGTCAATAATTCAAAAAGCATGATCAATTATATGTTAAGGTCGTTTCAAGTACCTGATAATCAAACCATTTCATCAATATAGAAAAGAACGCCCCCCCTCCCATTTTCAATATCAGGATGACATGTAGATAGATATCCCCAAACAGCTTCAAGTCACTAAAATATAAAGAATATAATCTAAAACACATTGTTACATTCATTTCATTTTTCATGTCTCAAGAGACTGTGCCTGTAAGCTTTGTTGATTTAGGAATATTGGGATGAAAATTTTGTATGGACAACAATCAACAGTTCTTCAATCATGAAAAAAAATGTATGTTTTTAGCAGAAGGTCAGACAAAGAAAGCAAATGAACAAAACAGTCCAAAAATAGTCAATTGATGACAAATACCAGTGTATTTTCATGGGAAAGGAGTGAACATTTTAATAGATGGTGCTGAACAATTGGATATCCTTATAGAAAAGGAAAAAAATAGAAAGGTGTTATGTATTGAATGTTTGTTCCCCACTCCCAATTCATATGTGGAAATCCTAATCCCACAGTGATGGTATTAGGAGGTAGGGCCTGTGGATGGTGGTAATTAGGTAATTAGGTCATAAAGGTGGAGCCCTTATGAATGGAATTAGTGCTGTTACAAGAGTCCCCAGAGGGCCAGAATTTTATTATTATTGTTCTTAGTTCTTACTTTCTGTGATCTCTCTATTTTTTTTTTTTTTAATTTTGGCTATGCTGGGGACTTAACCCAAGGCCTCATACATGCTGGACAAGTGCTCTACCATTAAGCTGTACCCTCGGCCCTGAGGTCTCTCTTCTTTGCATTAATTGCAAGTCTTATTTTTCTTTACATGATTGAACATGGTGCTAATAACTGTTTTGAAATTATTGTCTAGTAAATGCTACCATCTGTATCACCTTTGGATTGATTTCTGTGTCTTTTATTTTCTTTTATTTTCAGACTGTGTTACTGTTACCAGTTTTTAATGTCAAATTTTTTTTTTTTATTGTATCCTGGTTGCTATGACTATTATGATGTGGGGATTCTAGATTCTGTTATATTTCTTTGAAGACTGTTGTTGTTGTTAATAGCAGGCAATTAACTTGGCTGGATGTAGAATGTGAACTTTGTTTTCTGTGCGGTCTAGTTCTTTTATTCCTGGCTGGGTTACTTGCAGTCTAACCTAAATATGTGTTGTTTAGAGGTCTTCCAGAGATTTGGGGAGTCTTTGTACATAGAATTCGGATCTCTCACCTCTCTATCTGTATAGGGGTTTTCTCTTCACTTTTCATCATTTTTAGATCACCCCAAACTCTAAACTTGTTCTTCAGATGGGAAAAACTCTTGTTGGTTTTTTTTTTTTAATCACAACTTTAGCTGCTTCATGTATCCTCAACTGTGGCCTATCCTGAGGCTAATATCCATTTATAAAAATGGGAAATCATCCCATACTTTTCTTTCAAGTGTTGACTTTTATCCAGAACCTCCCATGCCCTCTGGTAATTGGAGTTTCTTTTTCTGTTTTTTTTTTTTTTATAGTTGTTATCTGTAGGTGGATTAGTCTGATAGGAGCATATTCACCATACTAAAATCTACTATTCTTAATAATAATAATTTATTTTTATTCATATGGTTAATATATTTTGTCCCAGTTTGACATATTATTTTAGGTTACCATACTATATTTGTTGTGTTATAGTTTCCTAATTTATTTGGATATGTCTTAGAATTGACCATTCATTCTAGGTCATCTCCATTCTTTAATTTTTCTTTTTTTAAAGACTTCAATTATACCTATGTTTTTCTTCTTTTCCAGTGTTTTATATTTATCACTCTTTTTGATCCTTATTTTCCTCTGTATTCATTTTTTCTTTATTATCTTGACTTTTCTTAGTCTTTCTTAGTCTCTATCTCTTAGTACATATTTGGTCATATCACTTTCTCTCTTGAGCACCTTTCTCTCTTGAACCACATTTTGATTTAATCTTGATTTCTTAGATAATTTTATTATTTTCTTCAGTATCTTTACTGAGTATTATCAGTTCCTGTTTTACAACTTTTCTTGTCTGTATCCACTCTGAATTCTTCAATTTCTGATTTGTGGTGTTCTCATATCAACAGTTGTTCACTTATATTTTATTTATATCAGTGTTTTATTGCAATATTCCTCTGTTTCTTGGCAGGGGCTGGATTGCTTTGTAGTGTTTTCAGCTTCTGCGAAGTAATGATTTTCATTTTATTTTTTTCTAACTATAATAAATATGGATGTTGAGTTGTCTTTTATTTTAGGGTTTTCCTGGACCAGTGATCTCAGGGCAGAGTGTTTCTCTTCTATTCCTACAGCAAAATGCACTTCCTTTAATTAGTAGTACCTTTTACCGATCTGTCCTGTTTGAGTTATTTCTTAACATACAATTTTAATAAGCACCTTACTTTTAGCCACTTCCTCCTTCTCTTCACCACCAAACCTTGAAGGGACATTTCACTTTCCAAGGTTCCTCTTCTTCCCTACAAATAGTGCTTTTTCTATACTACCACCTGTGGTCCAGTGCATTTGGTAAACTCTTGTTAAAAATATCCGCAAGCCAGATCTCTGATCCACTAAGTCTCAGATGTTCTTTCATTATTCCTCCACTCAGGGTGGGGCTCCTACCTTCTGGAAGCAAGGCCCTAAGTTATATATATGAAATACCAACATTAAAAACACTATAGTCTACCCTTTCTGCCATCCTAGATTGATTCTTTTCTTAGATGTCTCTGGAACACTCTGCTAACACCTGATGTTTACTTACTCATTCATAAGAAAACTGAAATTGGTCTTAATTCTGTTTCCTAGTTACATTGTAGGCATGAGTAAGATTCTACAAACACAATGCATGGACTTTTCTTTTGAACAGTGAAGAGACACATTATTTGAAAAGAGAAATTAAACAAAGCTGTGGAAAAAAAATATATTCAGAAGTTGAAGATCTGGGAATAATTTCCTGTATATTTCTTGCTAAAATTGTCCAAAACTTAGGACACAAATATGCTAGTTTAATAACCATTGCCCTGATGAAACACTTGAATATGTGTTGTAATGAAAGAAATGCAATAATGAGGTTGTTGCAACTTTTTAATATTAAAAACTTGTAGAAGTCTGAATGCTTATCAAAGGAGAGAGGATAATTTGTGGAATATTCATACAAGCCAACATTCTTCTATAACAGAAATGAGTGAAACAGAACTATGTGGTTCTCATAGATAATATGAAGAAATATACTAAGTAAAAAAAAAAAAACAACTTACAGAAGGCTATGTGCATTATAATATGATTTGTATGAGTTTAAATGCATGAAAAACAATACTTTTAACACATAAATAGTAAATATATAAAAACATTCTCCAGAATAAAACAGCACTCATTTTAGGATAGTGATTATTTTTGGGGAGCAATAGAGGAAAGTGGGATTAGAAAGGGCTACATAGGAAATTTCAATGTTATCTGTAGTTTTCTAATTTTTAAAAAAGTTCCATTGTTAATATATTAGTTAGCCATTGCATTTGGCTACTTGTAATAGAGACCCAAGTACAATGACTTAAGCACATCAGAGTTTATTGTTTCCTGTAAGTACATAGGAGGAGGAAGATGATCTAGCACCACTATGGTGATGCTGCAGTATCACCAGGGACCTGAGCTCCCTCCCGGTTCACCTTTGTTACTGCATGGCTTTCATCCTCCCATCACAAGATAGCTGCTAGAGTTATACCCAGGGTTGAGACCAGAAACAGGCAAACAGGCCAAACCAAACAAGAACCTGCCCCAACTAGGTGTTCCTCTTTAACAAGCTTTCCCTGGGAGTCTCCTACATCAACAACTGCTTACAAATAACTTTCCAGAAGATAGAGCCACACCCAGGGCACAAGTGAGATGGGAAGGAATAGTCTCCCCCCCACCCTGGATTCATTAGTAAATAAAATCAGGAATTCCTTACTACTGAAAAAGGACAAAAAAGAAAGAGGTAGCTGGTCTTCGTTTCAGATGGCTAATTTGACAGGCCTGGGTGAGGAGTATCTATGGATTTGTTATATTGTTCTCTAAACCTAACTTTATGCTTCTAGAATTTCAGAATAAGGTCTTAAAAAATGAATGAGACAATTAATGATGGTTCTGCCTAGGACATAAGCAGATAGATAGTGTAAAGGGAGACTATTTTATTTCCCAGATGCAACAATCCACTTCAGCTACTACTCACCCATTCGAGGTCAGGATCAGCCAAAGGCAATCTGGAGACAGGTGGTTTGGCATCCTGTCAACTGTCCCTCTGCCCTTCATGTTTCCTTGACGTCTGTCTTTTGTTTACTATTTGTCTCTCACACTGTCCTTAGCTGTGAGTCTGTGTACCTGCTTCCATGTGGGCCTGTGTGGGACTGTGTTCCTGTGAGTATGTGTGAGATTTGGGTTTATTTATGGGCCCTTGGAGTGATTCAATCTTAACCTGAATACTCTCCTTATTTTTACATTATTATTATTATGATGATGATTAAACTCAGGGCACTCTATCACTGAGTTACCTCAGTAGGGCTACATCAGCCCTTTTGATTTTTTATTTTGAGACAGGGTCTCACTAAATTGCTGAGGCTGTTGTCTAACTTGCCATCCTCCTGCCTCAGCCTCCCGAGTCATTGGGATTACAGGAGTGTACCACCACCCCTGGCCATATTCTTCTTTTAATTTGAGTTTGACTTTTTGACTTTAAACCTCCTGACATGGCATTTCTAAGCCAGTAGTGACCATCATGATGCAGTATCCAGAGATAAGGGCTGATCTCAAAGCCCTGCTAAGATATGCCCCCTGCTAAGCCATGGCCCCTACCCATCCCCTCTTCTCCTCCCTGCCCCAGGACTTCTCTTCCACCTGATTTTCCCCATCCAGTACATTTTGGACAGAAAAGGAAGATCCTTTGATTGGCCAAAAGAACCAAAGAATTCTGCTCACCACTGGGCTGACAGATTTAAACAGCAGAATTTTTGTAGTGGCGGCGTCAACCTGAGAATCTGTCGTGTCTGCCTTCTTGTACTTTCCTCTCTTCCAGTTGAGCCACTGTTGCCAGATTATTCTGAAACTTTCTATTGTTGGAACACTGGGCCTTGAAATGTCATGGGTCCCACTTCTGTGCCCCTTTCCACAGGAGTCTGCCCAGTCTTACTCTTGGTTGCCTCTTTTTATCTGTGTCCACAAATGACTGAGGGTTTAAGAGTATGGGCTCAGGAATTGGGAAGCCTGGATGTGAATCCAAGCCTTATCACAATCTGGCTGTACATTTGGACAAATTCCACAGCCTCTCTGACCTTCCTCATCCTGATGCAGGTACTAGATAAGCTGTGTCTTCATTTAGTCCTGGGAAGGTAGAGTTCCTGGGCTAGTTTGAAGGTTGTCACTAGCTAACCCTGTCTGTGTGGTTCTTGTTGTTGTTGTTGTTGTTTACTGTGAGGTTGTTGATTATGGTATTAGAAGATTTTTTTTTTGTTCGTTTGGGTTATTATTTGGGGAAGGACTGCATATCATTCATTTGGACTGTGTATAAAGTGTCAGGAAAAGGTCAGGGGTCATTGCCTTCTTGCTCAGGGGACTTTATATTCTCAAGGATAAATCTTTGGGAACTGTTTTAAAATTAGGCCCAGAAGAGAAAACAGCTTTCCATCCCTGCTCCTAACATGGTTCTGTCTCCTCCAGGCACCTGAAATTGATATTAGTTCCCTTGGTCTCTACCTGTGCTAGTTTCCTCTGCCCTTTTCTTTAAGCAGACCCCACTCCCCTGTTGACAGGTAGGGCACTTCATTCTGTTGCTTTGAGCACCAATGTTTAAACCCAGCACAAGCCCCTGGAGTGGCTGAGGGAAACAAAAAGATAGAAGCCGAGTCAGCTGGTAAAACAAATGTTCCCTCAGCACCTCAGACGTGCTGCTCAGTCTTTGGGGAACTAGAAATAGAAAGGCAAAGAAAACAGTATCTATTTCCACACAGAGACCATCTTTTCCTGGAAGATATACATATGAAAAAGCACTTTCAAAATATCCAAGTAAGGGCTATAAAGGAGGTGTGTACACCCAGCGCCTGAGATCTAGGTGTGCAGCCCGAACATTCAGACAGGGCTTCTTGGAAGATCTAGGTCTAAGCTGAATTTGTCCCCTTCACCTGAAGATGCACCTGAATCAAAACTCTCTCCCTGCTGTCTGACCAGGATCTGTGAGCAGGTGTCTCTATAGTTAGGATCACCGGACTGGTTAGTCTGGAAGTCTGGGAAGAAATATCCTTGGTGCTTCAGGAACAGCTTTTATGGAGAAAAAATCACATAGACCTTGAAAACCAAAGCCAGCTTCTTCCTGTGGGTCACCTCTGGGACTTAGTCTGTGAATGTTCCTCACCTGTCCGGGATTAAGTGGCATTCCTTTTTAGCCATCTTTTCTGACCACTTCCTATGAGAAACTTTCTGCTTCTATCATGTACACAGGCACAAATTGGTGTTGCTCTGTGCATGCAAACTTACTTTCTACATCTGCGCTTCCTGCCTGGGTTCCCGTCTCACCTGCCTGTCTGCTCAAGTCCTTCCCCCCAAAGGGGCAGGTGACCGCTGTTCAGCTGTGATGGGTCTCTCATTCTCACACCACGTCCTTAATTATAATGGTTGGGAAGGTCACTATCCTCCCCACTTTCTAGCATTGCATATCTAAGATCTGCATATTTATTTTCACTTCAACTTCATGGGAATTTGAGAATAAGGCTTTGGAGCCTGACGAGACAGGGAATTGTGGAGCGATTCTTGAGCTATGTATGATGGGCAATGCTGGAGGGCCTCACAGGCACTCCATGCATGGGCTGCAAGAGTCTCTGTTGAATCAAAATCTCAAGGGTTGAGATCCCAGAATTTGTTTATTTTAGAACGTTCCAGAAGATCTATTTTAAAAGTTTTAATTTTATTTCACTTTATTTTTTTTCCCAACTTGTCAATACAAGTTGGGGTTCAGTGTAACATTTCAACACATGCAAACAGCATGCACTGATCAGATCAGGGTATTTAGCATTTCCCTGTCCTTACCATTTCTTTATGTTTGGAGTCTTTGAGCTCTTCTCTTCTAGATCTTCATAAAATATGTAACAGGGTACTCTGTAGTCATCTCTCAGTGCTGCAGAGCAACAGAACTGACTCCTATCTACTGGTACTCTGGTCCTGTGGTCCAACCTCCCTTCGTCCACTTTCCCCAATCTCCAGTAACATTCTCCTATGATCAGATGACATTTTTTTTTATACTGGGGATTGAACCCAGGGGTGCTTTACCATTGAGCTACATCACCAGCCCATTTTTAGTTTTATTTTGAGACAGAGTCTTGCCAAGTTCCCAGACTGTCCTCCAACTTGAGATCCTCCTGCCTCAGCCTCCCAAGTCTAATTAATTAATGAATTAACCTGGTATAGCAGCTTCTTTCACACAGTAGTCAGTAGTGGAAAGAGAAGAAGGAAGAGGAAGGCAAGGGCTGTAGCATCACCTGGAGAACTTTTCCCCTTTGCACAGCACCTCTTCTTTCTTTTACTTCTTATGTTGTCAGTCTCTCAATTGAGGAGTAAAGATTCAGAACCATTGTTGTCACTTTCTTCTCTAGACTGGGACTAATTTTTTACTCTTAAAATAATTATTTAACTTTTTTTTTAATACTGGGGATTGAACCCAGGGGCGCTTTACCATTGAGCTACATTGCCAGCCCATTTTCATTTTTATTTTGAGACAGAGTCTCGATAAGTTCCCAGACTATCCTCAAACTTGAGATCCTCCTGCCTCAGCCTCCCAATCACTGGGATTACAGTCATGTGTCACTGCCTAATTTTTAAGTCGATTTTTTAAATAAGCAACACGGAAAAAGAAATCTCAGGATTCTTTCCTGAGATTCTTTCTCTACCCAAAACTGCATTAAATAACATGCATTAGTGGGAATGATGTTGGCCAAGTTATTTTTTTACATTGTGTGCATGTATGAATATGGAACAACAAATTCCCATTACATAAAATCATAATGCATCAATAAAAAATGCGGAAAAAATGAAATAAACATATGATGAGAAAAAAATTCTTATCATATTAAAAAAGATACTATCGCACTGCTTATAAGATTTCTTCCTTCAAAGTTATAGCAAGCTTAGACCTGCACTTTTGTGGGTGATACGCTCCAGAGAGTTTTGCCTTGGTGACTGCTTCAGAAGAGAAGGCTTTCTGACTCATTCCTATTCACTCCTTTTGGAAAAAAAAAAAAAAAAAAGATTGGCAACATTGAAATTCTATTATACTCCTTTCCCCAATCCGAAGTTGGTACAATCTGAAGATCCTCCTCTGATCTTTTGATAACAGGATCACTCCTTGAAATAAAAGGATTGGTTTGGACAAGGAGTTTGGACCAGGAATTTTTTGAGCCTGACTTGTTCTACTTGTTACAACATAAGCTTATAGTTTGGAAAGTGACCCACGTGGCTGCTTTATTGGTGCAATGGACAGTAATCACAATTTGTAAATTTTATTTTTCCAAGATAAAGTAGGAAAAAAATAATTACAAACTGAGTGAATGATGTTTTAGGCTTCTTTAAATGTCACGCTCGGGCCAGGGTTGTAGCTTAGTGGCAGATCGCTTGCCTAGTACATGTGAGGCACTGGGTTCAATCCTTAGCACCACATAAAAATTTTTTAAAAATAAAATAAAATCTTGAAAACTGTCATGCTTTCTGAATGCTTTGGTCCTAGGTAAGGATTATCCATAGCCAAAACTTGCATCTCATTTTCTCCAGCATGAACACTGAGCGAAAAGACGGGTGGTACAGAAATGTGGTGCGGGTTCTCTTGTGCACTGATTAGGTGCCAAGTTCTCCCAGTCCCCCCTGCTGCAATGGATATCTGGGAGTAATTTTGTTCACCACTAACAATTACATGGACTAGAGGTAGTAGGTATAATAGGGCCAACACTAACTATAATCCACTTTCTTTGCCTTCTGCATATAGCCTCAGTGCTGCTTGCCATATTCTTAGAACTGCTGCAGCATCTGTTATTTTTCTGTGTTATCCGTGATTCCATGGAAAGAGCAGGGCATTTGGTGCTGAAAACCAGGTTTTTGAGGTTGAGTCAGCTAGAAGCAGGAAACATATATTTGGCATATTATTTCCTTTAGGTGTTTTTGTTCCCATTGGCTCATTGATAACCTATCCCTAACTTCCAGTCTAGTTTTGTTAGTCTTTTTAACACAGTCATGTAGTGAATATTTACTTGGCACTTACAATGTTCTAGATATCTGAATAGATTGCAATGACTTAACCACCAAAGTTTCTGCCTTTGGGAAGATTAAATTCCAGTGTTAGAATTGAATAATAAACAAAAATTTTAAATCAATAAATAAAATGAATGCATGTTTTGAAAGTTTTATGAAGGTATTAATTTGAATGGTATATGGGAGAATATCTGTGATGGAGAAGAAAAAAAAGAGGGAAAACCCTCTTTTAAGATAGTGACATTTGGATGATAATGAATCAACTGTGAGAAAGACCTGTTTGGGTATCCAAGGAAAGAAGAATATCAAGTGCAAAGGCTCTGAGACAGGGGAAAACTTAACCAAAAATATTTTGAAGTATGCTTTTCTATTTTAGCCACCATTCTTCCAGATTTGCAGGAATCTAATATCAGATAATCCCTGTCTCCCAACCTTTGGTTATGGGGTAGTGGTTTCAAAGTTCCAGAGAGATTTGAAAAATAACAAGAGCACTGGGGTGTGCTCATTTGTACCTGAGTCATTGTTTTGTTGCCAATAGCTCACCTCTGAGGGGTCCATTCATGTGTCAGGCTTGCACTTTTGCTGGAGTAAGTGGTATGGCAGGCTGGCCCATACCTTCATCCTTAAGGAGCCCTGTTTACCATGGTCAAGTGAAGTCCTGGCTAATCTACTTAACTTTAGAATTTGGTAGGGAGTTCTAAGAAACCCTGATCCCCCAATGGATCACCCAAGTGCCATATTCTTCTCTGTCTGTATTATGCAAGAGCAACACTGCCTTCTCTTGATGATTAGGGTTGATGACCCTTACCAGTACAGTGCCTCCTTTTATTCCTTGCCTGGTCTATTGGCATGAGGAGCTCAAAGTGACAGTGCAGCAACCGTAGCTCTGGAAACTTCTGGAAACTCTCTGGAGAACCATTGGCAGAGTCAACTTTGGAAGAGTGAAGAAGCAAGAGTCCTTAATCCTCAGATGATCGCAGCAGCAATCAAGAACCCATTCAAGAAGAATAGAGCTTGCATCTGCTGCTGCTTCCTTGTTCTTCCAACTTTTATTCCATCCAAGCCATCATTCTATTGGTAATTGGGAGGGTGCTGCCCATGCCCGTGACACATCCAAAAGCTTCTTAATCCTCAGCATATCTTAATCCAATTCAAATTAACCATTACATGGTCCATAGCAGGAAAGCATCTCAAAGTAAACTGAAGCTGTGATGCAAGAAATTCTGCCACTTGGGCGGTACAACCAAGAATACCCCACCAGAGTGTTGGGGGTAGGTGTGATTGCAGAGGATGCCACGTGGAATATATGGCAATATTTGGGTCTGATTAAGGCCACAAACTCTGTAGCATCCTCATTAAAAAAAAAAAAAAAAAACAACTATCTGCCATTCAAAAAGCAGCTCACAGCATGCTACTGGATGCTGGTACAAAGGGAATGTTTGACTATGAAATATCAAGCAAGTAGGATGGATAGTTCCTATGTCCACTCTCAGGTTCTCAGATCCATCAAAGTTCCCCTAATCGTGAGTTACAGTCTTTTAGATCTACCAAGTCATAAAATAGAGCAGCCCCGGCATCAGTTCTCATAAGAGGCAAGTGGCTCATCCAGGATTACACGGAGCAGGGCCAGAGAGTATAAGAAAGCTACACGTGCCAGTAGTCCCGTTCCCCATGAGACGCTCCACAGTTGTAGTGATACCCTGCCCTCAGCTCACACCCATGACCACATGTGCAATCTTTTGTGACCAGCAGATAGAGAAGGAAAGTGGCCAAGCTTGATTCATGAATGGGTTAACTCAAAACAGAAAAGCAAGCTAAAAATGTATTGCTTCAGAACATAGCCTTTGGAAGGTGATGCTGGAATCCCCCTAGTGGTCAGAATTCTGGGTGGCCCACATTGTATGAAAAGAAGTTTGGCCCAAGGTAAGAATAAAGACAGATTTGTGCCAATTTTACCCGTCACAAGGCATCCCCCCCTTGAACCATCACCCTCAGGATCCTGAGCCAATAAAATTCTGGATCCTTGTGGAACGTGTTGTACATGTACATTCTGT